>NW_020229692.1:0-1420510 GCF_003227725.1 Camponotus floridanus | reverse complement strand
ATATATGCGAGCAATATATTTTTAACGCAATATCTTGCGCAAACGCAATTATAACTTTTGCTAATGGAGAATTTATATCTTTTAATACATCGTATGAAGCATTACTCACTCATATATTTGATGACTCTATACAGTATCGAATGGTATCGAAAATATATTAATGAAAAATACAGAACGTGGATTATTTATATTCAGTGTTAATGTAAGCTGTATTCTTTTTTCTTTATTAAACATTAAGGAAATCAAATGAAATGCTGGTTATTATTTTCTGCAAATTTTCATGCAGTGTTAAGTGTGTTTGCACTTGATGTGTTTGCTCCATGTAACATGTGAAGTGTCCCATTTTATTGCAAATATCTTGTAGATAACGTCGAAAATATTTCGGATCAAATTTATTTGGTATAAGGCTATATCACATTTGTCATACGATAAATTCTTTAAACATATTAATTGGCTGCAGAATAAAAAGTTTCTGAAGAATCAATAAATTACTATCCCGCAGCAAATCAAATATTCTTAAAAAAATTGGTCGTATGACAAATGTAATATTAGCTAAAAGGAGAACAATGATATATATATTAATTTGATCCTTAAATATATGTACAAAATAATATGAAGATTAACACGTGTATGTATGTATATATATATATATAATATATATATATATATATATATATATATGTTCTGAAAAGAGAATATAAAATATCTTGATCTAAAAATCTAAATTAATTTTCTTTAATAATCTTTAAAATAAGAAATAAAAAAAATCAAAAAGAATTCTTTTAAATATTATTTTGTGTTGTTAAACATATATTTACTTTTGTGTTAAATTATTTTGAAGATTAGCCAATAAATAATAAATTTCCTTTCTAATTATTATCGTGTATAGAATAAATCACTATGAAGTAAAATGCTGCTGCATTTACGAGTTAAAAAAGGATACATATGTAAATTGCTTGTCAAATCAACATTTTATATATTTGGTAATCGTCTTCGTTAAATCGACATTATAATTTATTTAAAAAAAAACCATTTTACGTAGCAAAACCTTTCAAGGAAGCAGTAATATGTTACCGCATTCTATTTTTGTGTCCATGATATTATTTAATATATAAACTTATATATGATTAATAATTGTTTCGACGTTTGATTATTGGTATATTATTCTCAAACTAGATTATACTTCTATCAATCTCTTTAAAAATTTGCCATTATTAAATTTATTAATATTTGGAAATAAGAGTGAAGTAATTAGAATTAGTATTTGGAAATAAGATTGAAAGAATATATATTTATATATAGTACATAAAATTGCAGAAATTTTTAATGGACATATATGCATATTTATCTTTTCTTTATATGTATAGATCTATGTGTGTGCATGTATGTGTGTGTGTGTGTGTGTGTGTGTGTGTGTGTGTGTGTATGTGTGTATTATGTTAATTATGTTATGTTAATTTAAACATGTAGCCGATAAATAATGAATTATCCTAGTTCATTATTATCGCGTAGAATAAATCACTGTAAAGTAGGATACTGCGGCATTCGTGAGCTAAAAAGGATGCGAACTATTATAATTAAACTACTCGATAAGTCTGTTAGTTCGACATTATAATTTGTTTTAAAAAAAAGCTTTTAATTTTACCGTAGCAAAACCTTCCAAGGAAGCAGTAAATATGCCACCGCATTTTATATTGATATCCACTATTCCTTCTTGCATTATAAATAATAACATTTTCTGTGTATGCAGTGGTGCTGCGTACCACATTCCATTATAACTGTAAATTTTAATGAAATAAAAAATTAGCAAAAAACTTAACATATTTTTGTAATCTAATTATTATATTAACTATATATTTAAAAGTATTAAAAAATATTTTATACAATTGATTTATTATAAACCAAAATTAACAGATGGATTTATGTGAGAATCGGTACGCATGAAGTTGCCAAAAAAAACACTACTCACGTTGCTTTGAACAGCTTTATTCCATGATCTGTTATTATTTGTCCCGCATAATTGGCACAGAACATATAAGTTAAATGAATCAAAATTAACAAAGCAAATACGAATATCTCTGTGACATTACCCGTTAATGTTATCAATTGAAGAAACTACAATGAAATGGTACTTAAAGAAAATTCAATTAAACAAAATAGATAAGAAAAAATATTGCTTACTTGTAAAAGAGTTAAACTTAAAGAGCTGACACCAATTAAGATCAGAATAGCAAATAATACAGCAAATTCAGATGTGAAAAACTTAGTAAACCTGCAACGAGAAGTATTAGAATTGTTATATTATCAATAAAAAATTGTTACATTATCAATATAGATAGATGCAAACATTGATATATTCATTTTTTTTCCATGTGATAAATAAATGTGATTCTGATTGTACGTTTAATCCTCATAGTAATTATCTATATAAAGTTCCACTTCAAAAAGATAATATATTTTTAACAATCTAAATATGTATGTTTATCAAATACATATTTGAAAGAAATTGCAAATCTTTAATATATTTTCATTTTTTGAAAGATATTTAATTTTAATTTTAATTGCTCGTAAAATTGTGATTTCACTTAATGTAAAAATATATTAATAAACAATTTAATATTAAACATGTAGTAACATGTGTAACAATAACGCGATTTTAAGAGTTAAGAATAACACAAAAAAACGGAGTGCAAAGTTTTATAGCAATAAAAAAATAAAACCACTCACTCGATGGCTCTACGATGTACAATAACTGCATGTACAATCCTCTGGTAAAGGAGATGCTCTCTTTTAGGATCAGATATTGCTAATATGTTCCACTTCATCGCATTTTCTATATGATGACTGTATAAATCCATTTAGACATAAGATTCGATTTAAGAAACAAGTGCAATTAATATTACCTTGCGATATTAAATAGAGCACATATATGTAGGAGAAACATTAAGAATGTCGAACTGGCGCTACACACTGTGACTCCTGCTATGGATATAGCTAGGATATGATGTAATAGTATTGCGTATACATATTTCTCTTGATTGAAAAAATATTCCGTAACGATAAAAAATTGCCAAGAACGTGACTCGTTCAAAGGTAATATAAAATCAAATATTAGCGGAAAAGTTTGAAGTATTACGGCCACGGTTAATACAAAACAGCATAAGCCTGAGAAAAATCTAATTGATGTCAAAGTCTAATTTATACCTAAATACAAAAGAATTTAAACGACATTTCATATTGAATATATATTCAAATATTTTTTATCTTGTTAATTACAAAGATCACAAAAAATTATGATTGATAATTGAAAAATTGATATTATACATACTACATATATTATATTGATGTTATCTTTATTACAAACTATACGACTATATATACAGAGTGTCCGAAAAATCCCGGACCGGTCGAATATTTCATAAACTGCACTTTAAAAAGAAATGTTTCAGATAAAAGTTGTATGGCTTGAAGGGGACCATCAGATAGTGGCAATGATTTGATCCTGGAGAGTCATTTGAAGGTGACGTAAAGGTCACCTTCAATTTCTTAAATAGAACCTACATTTTCTCATATTCTAGCTTATCTCGAGAGCTTTCCAAAACACTATAATAAAGTATTTCTTCATTGAGTATTTTTCGAGTTATGAGGCTTAAATAATTTCTTAATTCTACATAAATCATAAAATATCTAGTAAAATATTCATTTTTCGATTATTTTACCTTAATACTTTTATGCACAAAATAATGAGAGGAATCAATTGGTGTAAGGAAAACACATAGTTGTTTTAAAAAAAAAAATGTAATTGTTAATTGCAAATTACTATATAATATTTTTTTCTTAAAAACAACTATGTTTTTTCTTTACCAATTGATTCCTCTCATTATTTTGTACATAAAAGTATTAAGGTAAGATAATCGAAAAATGAATATTTTGCAAGATATTTTACGATGTAAAATTAAAAAATGATTTCAAGCCTCACAATTCGAAAAGTACTTAATGAAAACTAACTTAATTATAGTGTTTTGGGAAGCTCTCGATGTGAGCTACTAGAATATTTAATAAAAAATAGGAAGTTCCATTTAAGAAATTGACGGTGATCTTCACGTGACTTTCAAATGACTCTCCTATGTCAAATCATTGCCACTATCTGATGGCCTCCTTCAAGCCATACAACTTTTATCTGAAACATTTCTTTCTAAAGTGCATAGTTTATGAAATATTCGACCGGTCTGGGATATATATATATGAAAGATGCAGTAACATTACTATTCTTACCCATCAGAATTATTGAAATAAGTCTCGCGATATAAGAATATTTCTTTATAATATCAATTTCCAGTTTATCTTTAAAAAATTTCCAGTTGTCTCGGTGCCGCTCCAGCATTTGCTTCACCTATTTATTCCACTTTTCCTTATACCTTTCTTTATATTAAAATACAATTTGTTGTATCAAGGTTACAACAATATGTTCGAAAAAAATTCTCTTATACTGTTTTAAACTTACACTGTTCGCTCGTATAATAAAAAAGCAATACTTTACAGTGCCGAAAAGAATAGGCAAGACAAATGAAAGAATCTTGAAAAGAAGGTTCGTGTTGTATTGCGTAGTGATGAATAGTAGTAACTAAGAACAACATATATATTTAGAAGTTGTAATAATAAATTATTTCTACCTATCAACAAAATATATTTTACACATGCTAGAATGCATTTCATTAATTTCATATTATTTTATCCCAAAAATGAATTCAAATGACGTAAATTAAAAAAAAATTACATAATATATATTTATTATATAATTATTAATAAAAGTTTATTAATTATGTAGAATAATTGATAAAGATTTTACTAACGCTCTAGAAAGAGTAGAGCGCCATAAGCTAAATTAAAAAGTTCTTTATCATTTTATAATATCTTGCAATAATCTTTGAAATAAATTAATTAAAAAAGATGTGGCAAATAAGCGTATCTATGATGCAGCTAAAATGTGAGATGTGTGGTCTAGACTTGCCAGCATCGAATATTGCATAATAATGAAAAAACAAAAATCCAAAAATGCATAGCCAAACATTTACTCCTTGACGACTCCTTTACAACTTCTTAAATTAATTTTTTTATATAAAGATAATTCATATAAAATTTTATTTTATATATTTTATTCGTAGTATTAGATTTATTTATTAAAATGTACATTTAATATAAATGTCATCATTTACTCAAAAATTATAAGTAGGTTGATATACCTGGACAAGAATAAATGTTGAAAGAATAATGATAAAAAACAGTTTTTGCATTCCCGCGAAATATAATTGCTGATAAGGCCATAAACCAAGTATCTTAAGAACTATTCGATTGATCTTGTTGTAATATTCTTCTGTTACGTGCATCTTATACAAGAGTTGCGACACAACTACGACACAGACCTTATATTTTCGCATTATTTCGTTCAAAACTGTTCATAAATTTTTCAAATTGATATTATCATACAACGATAATTATAGTAAAATAGTGGTTATAGCTTTCTAACAATAGGAGATAAATTATTCATATTCATGATATAGGCAAAGGTGAATTAATCGAAATTATCTTAATTTGAAAATATTGTTAAAATGTATCATATTAAAAATTGTTGTGCGTAAATTGCAAATTGTAATTGCTATAATTTCTTGTTCGATTTTCAACTGAAAAAAAGTTTCAGTTTTTATCGGTGCATCTTAAGAAGTGTTACTCACTTTATATCATAGAGAAAGGGAGAAGGAAAGGGGGAGAGGGAGAGAGAGGGGAGAGAGAGAGAGAGAGAGAGAGAGAGAGAGATTACACAAGGTAAAGCGTAAATTATATTTAAAAAAAAACATTCAAGGTAATTCACTCGTGTTCATTATACATATACATATACATACATACATACATATATATATATATATATATATATATATATATATATAATCTATAATCGCGGCTTTCATTTTTTAGTTATATTTTTTTAAGAAAGTTATAGACCAGTTATAGAAAGTTATAAATCAAAATATCATCAAAATTATTATATAGTGACAGATGAGTTTGATCGATCTTTATTATAACATGTATGCTTACTTATTAAAATAAGTATTTATATAAAATTTTAATTACAGCAAAATATGTTGCATTGTGTCATATGTGTAATTTGAAAAAATATATAAAAGAAAAAAATAATAATAACATTATTATTATTATTATTAAATGTTGCAAAAAAATAATTACCTAATCTAATTCCGACATGTTTCTCTTTGATGGATTATCTATTTATTAGCATAATTTAGCATAATTCTATTTATGAGCATAATTTAGTATTGTATAATTGTTAAGAGTAAAATAATATATTTATTTAATATATTACTTTAGTTATATCAAAATTTACAATGCTCAAATGTTGTGCATAACTATATTCATTTGAAACAGATCTACTCGAATAATGAATTTTGATTTCACGATTTATTACCTAATAAAATTACTATAAAATAAGATAACACTATAATAGTGAGCCGAAAAAGATACATAAAGCTTGTATATTGCACATTAATTAGATTTTCTTTTGTTATCAAAAAATGTTTAATTTTACCATAGCAAAACCTTCCAAAGATGCAATATGTTTTCACATTTTACGGTAATATTTACCGTATTTAAAGATACCGTATTTAAAGATACCGTATTTAAAGATTGAAATTTAAAGAGCTGAACTATGATCATATTAGCATTTGATTTCGACTTAATTTTTTATATACATATAGAAGAATGTATGCTCTATGATATAAAATATGAATAATATATAGATTCTTCTTATTCTTCAAAGATTGTGCTAATAAAATTTATCAATGAAACAAATCTACTACATTAATATACACAAATTTAACATTTTGCATTCCTATCGTTTTAATTAATTTAAACATAAATAAGAACATGATAAGTTTTCAGCAATATTTGCAATTAGCTTAAATAATGTATAAATAAAAAATTAATAAATTAATAAAATTGAAGGAAATATATGTTTAAAAAAATATATTGAACTATATAATTACTTATTAATTAATTGTACTACATTCATGTTATTATTTAAGTTCATTAAAATAATCGTTTCGACATTTGATTATCGATATGTTGCTTTCAAACTAGATTAGACTTCTAGTAATATCTTCAATTTGATTTGCCTATTTATTAGTATTTAGATCAAAATAAATATTAAAAGATTGAAAGTATATATATTTATATTTATATTTTACATTAAACTGCAGAAATTTGTAATACATATATATATATATATATATATATATACGAGTATATATATATAGATATAGATATATTCATCTTTTCTTGTGTGTGCATGTGTATATCTATTTGCGCGCACGCGCACTGTTAATTTAAAGATTTAGATAAATAATGAATTATTCTTCCTAGTTCGTTATTGTCGCGTAGAATAAATCACTGTGAAATATGATACTGCGGCATTCGTGAGCTAAAAAGGATACAAACATTAAACTACTCATTAAATCTATGTTAATTTGATATACTTGGTTTTTAAAAAAGAATTTTAATTTTACCATAGCGAAACCTTCCAAGGAAGCAGTAAATACGCTCCCGAGTCTTAAATTGACGTTTATCATTCCTTTTTGCATTATAAATAATAACATTTTCTGTGTATGCAATGGTGCTGCATACCACATTCCATTATAACTATAAATTTTAAATGTTTGTGAAATATAGTAATAATGGTAAATGAAATAACTAGTAAAAAACATTAAAACAAAACATGTTTTTGTAATCTAATTATTAAATTAATTATATGTTTAAAAGTATTAGAAAAATATTTATATATAATCGATTTAAATTAGTTTTAAGAAATAGATTTATGTCAGAATCAATATAAATATAATTGCAAAAATAAAACACACTACTAACGTTGCTTTGAACAGCTTTATTCCATGATCTGTTATTATTTGTCCCGCATAATTGGCACCGAACATATAAGTCAAATGAACCAAAATTAACACAGCAAATATGAATGCTTCTGTGATATTATTCGTTAATGTAATCAATTGAAGAAACTACGATGAAATGCTACTTAAAAAAAATCAATTAAGCGCAAAATAGATAAGAAAGATATTACTTACTTGTAAAAGAGTTAAACTTAAAGAGCAGACGCCAACTAAGATCAAAATAGCAAATAATATCGCAAATTCAGTTGTTAAGAATTTAGTAAACCTTCAACAAAATGTTAAGTATTAGAATTTTTATATTATCGATGTAGATAGGCATAAATTTTGATATATTCAGTTTTCTATGTTCTCGTGATAAATATATGTGATTCTGACCTGTGATGTATTCTTTATATTTAATTGCCGCACATTTATCTATATATAGTTTTATATTTCAAAAATATGTTTTCAAGAATGTAAATATGTACTTTCATCAAACACATATTTGAAACAAATTGCAAATTTTTAACATATTTTTATTTTTTTCTGAATGTACTTAATTTTAATAATAATTTAATTGCAATTTTAATTTTAATAAAGTTTTATTGTGATGCATTTAATGCAAAAATATATTAATAAACAATTTAATATTAAACATGTAACAATAACGCAGTTTTAAAATCAATCAACTGTTTTTTTAGTGAATTAAGAATAATATAAAAAAACAGAGTGCAAAGTTTTATAACTATAAAAAAATAAAACCACTTACTCGATGGCCCTACGATGTACAATAACTGCATGTACAATCTTCCGATAAAGGAGATGCTCTCTTTTAGGATCAGATATTGCTAATATGTTCCACTTCATCGCATTCTCTATACGATGACTGTATAAATCCATTTAGACATATTTCGATTTAACAAACAAGTGTAATTAATATTACCTTGCGATATTAAACAGCGCACATATGTGTAGGACAGACATTATGAATGTCGAACTGGTACTACACAACGTGATTGCTGCTATGGCTATAGCTAGGCTATGATGTAATAGTATAGCGTATACATATTTCTCTTGATTGAAAAAGTATTCCGTGGCGACAAGAAATTGCCAGGGACGTGATTCGTTCAATGGTAATATAAAATCAAATATTAACGGAAAAGTATGAAGTATTAGGAGCACGGGTAATGCAGCACAGCATAAGCCTGAGAAAAATCTAATTGATTTCAAAGTCTAATTTATACCTAAATACGAAAAGAATTTAAACGACATTTCATATTGAATATATATTCGAATACTTTTTATCTCGTTAATTACAGAGATCACAAAAAACTTATGTAAAAAATTGATGTTATACATACACATTATCGCATACATATACTATATACTGACATTACCTTCGTTACAAATTATATCACTACATATATGGGACCGTAACATTACTATTCTTACCCATCAGAATTATTGAGATAAGTCTCGCGATATAAGAATATTTCTCTATAATATCAATTTCCTGTTTATCTTTAAAAAATTTCCAGTTGTCTCGGTGCCGCTCCAGCATTTGCTTTACCTATTTATTCCACTTTTCCTTATACCTTTCCTTATATTAAAATACAATTTGTTGTATCAAGATTACAACAATATCTTCAAAAGAATTATCCTTATACTGTTTTAAACTTACACTGTTAGCTTGTATAATAAAAAAGCAGTACTTTATAGTGGAGAAAAGAGTAGGTAATATAAATGAGAGAATCTTGAAGAGGAGGTTCGTGTTGTATTGCGTGGTGATGAATAGTAGTAACTAAGAATACACACATTTAGGAGATGTAATAAATCATTTCTATCGATCAACAAAATGCATTTTACACTTGCTAGAATGCATTTCATTAATATTTTTTAATTCAAAAATAAACCTAGATGATATAAATTAAAAAAACTTATATTAATAGACATTTATTATACAATTATTAATAAAATTTTATTAATAATTATATAGGTTGTTTGAGATAAAAGATCTTACTAAGTTCTAAAGAGAGTAAAGTGCAGTTAGTGAGAAAATTCTTTTACCATTTTGAAAATTTTGCAATAATTATTGAAATACTAATTAAAAAGGATGTGGCAAATGAGCGCGTCCATTGTGCGGTTAAAGTATGAAATGTATGCCAGCATCGAATGTCACACGACAACGAGAAGATAAAAATCGAAAAACGTATGAATAAATGTTTCCATGTGACACTTACTGACATACCTAGAGCATACATTTCGGTCTAAGCTCGCGGAAGCATGCTCATTTATCAGTTCCTTTTAATTCTAATAATTATTGTGAAAATTGTTAAGTAGTAAAGGACTTTTCTTCGCAGTTTACTCCATTTTTTTATCCCTCACGAAAGTTAATCCAATCCTTATCAACCATCCATTTTTCTAAATATCTTTTATAATTTTTGAAATAATTCTAAACTTTTTAGTTTATATCATTTGTGTACGTATGCGTGTACTTATAACCGCTATCGAAATGAATTCGATAATATATACAATGATACAATTTTATTTATGATTGAAAAACTATAAATATAAATATTATTGATTTGACAACTTTTAAAATCAATCCCTTTATGTAAAAATAATTCATAAAAAAATTTTATCTTATGTGTTTTATTAACATTATCAAATTTATTTATTTAAATGTCCACTTAATGTGAATCACATCATCATTTAGTCAACAATTATAAATATAGATTGATATACCTGGACAAGTATAAATGTCGAAAGAATAAAGACAACAAACAGTTTTTGTATTCCCACGAAATACAATTGCTGATAAGGCCATAAACCAAGTATTTTAAGAACTATTCGATTAATCTTGTTGTAATACTCTTCTTTCGCGTGCATCTTGTACGAAAGTTGTGATAGAACTATGACATAGACTTTACATTTTCTTATTATTATGGATTATTTCTTTTCTTATTATTATGGATTATTTCTTTTAAAATTACTCATAAATTTTTCAAATGATCGATATTATCACATAATGATAGCTATAATAAAATGGTGGTTATAGCTTTCTAATAGTGGGCGACAATTTATTCATGATATAACTGAAAGTGAATTAACCGAAATTATCTCAAATTGAAAACAATGTTAAAACTTATGATATTAAAAACTGTCTTGCGTAAACGCGACCATAACTTCTTGTCATTAGTAAAAAAAGTTTTAATTCTTGTCATTGCATCGGAGAATAGAAAATGTTATTTACTTTATATATTATATTCACTTAATTAGATCATTATATATATATATATATATATATATATATATATATATTCATAATTATATATATAGTATAGAGTGCAAACAAAAGTTATTTAAAAAAATTTGCAGGTAGATTTATTCTTTCATTATTATTATTATATTATTATTGTTATACGTATATAATTTACAACTGTAATTTATTTTTTAATTATACCTTTTTTTAAAGGTACAAATAAAAATGATTCAAATTTTCATATAATGATAGAAAAGTTGTGACTGTTTTAATTATTTCTTACAATATATATGTGTATTTATTAAAATAAATATTTATCTAAATTTTTAATTACTGCAGCATATTTATTATAATTATTTATACTGCAGCATTTTCTAATATGTGCGTGAATTAGAAAAAAAATATAAAATAACAATAATAATAATACATTATTATTACTATTAGTGAATATTGCAAAAAAACATTTGCTTTTTAAATTTATTATTATTTGTTCCCTTTAATTAATCAAATATACGATTGAAATGATTAAAACTCAACATAAAGTGAGTATAGATACCTCACTATTGTCATCAATGTTAATATTAATTAAAGAAATTACAACAGAATGTTCTTCAATTAACAATTTTGATAAACGATTGATTCGATCTATATATATATATATTTCATTTAAGGACATCAGAAAATGTGTAATGATAAATGAAAATGTAAAAAGAACAAATATTTAAATAGTATCTATTTCCTTATTTTCTTATTCTTTTATAAGAAAATAGTAATTCTTATACGAATGTAAAGACGATGTAATTTATACTTCTTAAGAAAAAATTATTTTTTCTTAATGCAATTTTATACATATTCATACTTTACTCACCGCAGAAGTACATGCAGCATTCTTGTTCGATAGTATCTTAGTTCATACTTACCTGAAAATTAAAAAATTATATATTAGTGATAACATAATATGCATATTTAATATATATTGAGATTATATATTTCATAATCACAAAACTTAAAATTTATTATAATAAAAAATTAAAGTAAAAAGATATTTCTGAATCTTTTTAAAGTCTTTTGTGTGTGTATATGGGAGTATGTGTATGTGGGTGTGTGTGTTATAAATGTCATATGTGAAAATTCTTAGATAAAATCCTAATGCATTTATATTAGGAATTTTAATACCTTTCATATTGAATTCCGTTCGAGATGATTGTAACTAATAAATATCGTTACGAATAAATGGACATTTTTTTATCATTATATAATTGCATGAGAATGATATGTGATGCATCAGTTCTCATGTTACCATATGACTCCCTTCATAATCCTTGTATTTTTCACACGCAAGCTAATAAAGGTACAAATTATTTCAATTGCAAGGTTTAGAAAGAGGGTCCTTTTTTCTAGCTAACGCACATGATAATGTTCTCACATTTATTTTCACTGTGAAATTGATACAAATAATTGCAAATAATTTTTCTTTTAATCTTAATATTACAATATTTAGACAATTGTACGTTATTTTTGAATATATTAGAGATTCAATCCTTCCTAACGAAAAGAAATACAAAAGAAATACAAAACCTGAGAAATACCGGAATGAATTAATAATTTAATATACGTTAACGTCTCTATACTCTAAGAATTAATTCAATAAAAATATAATTCTTGTATTTTAATAGCTCAACAAAATAACGCTTAAAAAAATCTCATTGAATTAATTACTAAAAGAGTAATGTGTAAAACTTAACACAATATTAAAATTAAATTATAATCTTCTATATGATGTCTATCAATTAATTTTATTATTTAAATTTAACTGTAAAATCTCGCTTAGAATTTGCACAATATAAAATAATGAAAGATGCGATAACGTTTTTAGTGATTATGTTTAGCACGTTAAATGTTTCCATGTGTGATTTCTATTTATAACTTCTATTAATTTAACATATATTTTTAAATTGTACATGTACATATATATACAAAAAATTATCTATAATCGACATGCTTACATAAAGACACTTTTGTAATAAATTTTGCCATATAGGCGTAATCATCCAACATTGCGAATTCTGCATTATTTTCACAGGATTTTCAATTATATAATATGAGATCCTTTAGTTTCTTTAACTATTAAAATAATGGTTATCGATTTATACAAAAGCAAAATAAAATTTGAGTTGACTTACAAAGTCCATGTTGAAATAGTGTACTCCATATATAATTAATGCCAAGATAGAAGAGAAGATGAGAAAGTACATCAATCAATAGGTTTACAGTGCATTCGTGCGTGATAAACACGACGAACTAAAAATAGTAATGGTATTAACAATATATACATATAATATATATGATAGTAGTCTTTAAATAAAATAATAAGGGATAAATAAAGGAATACCTGAGCAAATAAAAATGACATATATAAACTTATTATATTATAACTTATTATATTATATATTAACTTATTATTATTCCTTGAATATGTTCTCTGATCATATTAAATACATTGTAATCATGATATATTAGACCTTATCTATTACAAGGATTTTTAAACAAAAAAATAAAAATAAGTAAAAATTTTTATTAATAAGCAGTCTAATTAAAAAAAGTCAGCCTTTCTAAATAAAATAATACTTCATTAATTAAATATAATGTAAAACAGAAAAAAATAACTCATTCGACTTTAAAATTTTAAATTACTTTCTCTTATAAAGTAAGTATAATATTACGCTAAGATAATTATAACATTTTCTTTATTCACATAATGTATTATTTTTATTTTGCTTGCAGCATATCTTTGTTTTTAACAAATTTACTAAATCATGGATATGATCATGAATTTGATTTTAGGAATGTCTAAATTTACTTTATGTAAAATCATACTTAATAAATGTAAAAATTGTTTGATAAAATTTAATCTTTCTCCAAAATATTATTTCCTAATATAAACATTAATGTTATGAAAAAATAAAAGTGTAAAATTTTCTAACTTTTCTACTTCTTACAATTTAGTTTCAGACTCACATTATTTTAATCAATTGAATAACGATATTTAAAATATCAAAGTTTTCGTAACTTCACCACACAAGGGAAAATTGATTCATGAAAATAACTTAGAGACACAAATATTAATTCTATCTATATAATATAATGTATATAATATAATGTACAATAAATAAAAGATTTTAGAATTATTATATTTTAGAAATCAGATTTATGTGAGAGAAGAATAATCTTACTATGATTTTAAAAAATCTTCAATTCTTAATACAATTTTAAAAATTATTAAAATAGATTTCACAAGAGAGAGAGAGAGAGAGAGTGTAAGTGATTAAAAAGCTGTAAAAAATTACATTATATTAATCAATTAATCATTAATTAATTAATTAATTAATTTAATTAATTACAATAATTACAATAATTAAATTATATATAAAATTAGTATAATAAATATACAAATATATATAAAAGATATTATCTATACCTGACCATTTTATTAGTGTGTTACTATTATTTTTTGTTCACGTTTTGCTTGTGCATGCATTAGTATAAAGATCTGAGAATAATATCTTATCGTTATTGCATGGAACAAATTACTGTGAAGAAAGATAGCGTTTTGGTAAAAAGCTAAAAAAAAATTTATATTTATATTTTAAAATTGGACTAAATTCTGTCTAGATAATACAAAATCACATGAAAAGCTTCAAAATTGTGCAAAATTATATAAAAACGTTTCAAAATTTATATTTTTTATTTGTTTTTAAATAATTTGTAGTTTTTTGTTTCTTTATTATAATGTTATATTATTACCATAGAAAAACATTCCAGTGATGCCACAAATATGTTCCAAAGAGCTAGTTGAGAACTTTTTATCATTCTTTGCATTAAGAACAGTAGTAACTTTTGTGATCGCAATGGAGCAATATACCATGATATATTACATCTGAAGAATTACAAAGATGTTAATTATACATTTCTTCTAAACATATATATAGTATATATATTTATATATTTGATTATACATAAAATTTGTCTTATATATATAAGTCTTTATATAAAAATTTAATAATTATACATAACAATGATTGTGAAATCAGGATCTCTAATCATGTATTTAATAAAATTGACATTTACAATTTCGTATGTTTTCAATTCTTGGTTTAATTTAATTCTATTATTTGTTGATACTTTTTTATAAAAATATATTTCGATTAAAATTTTACGATGTACTCACAATGCGTAAAAAATGTCGACACTATGATCAGTTATAATTTGTCCCATATAATTGGCCAAAAACATAAAGAGAAAGTGACCAAGTACGATTACAGTGCTTGTAAATAAATCTTTCATGTTTTGTAAAGTAGACGGTAGAAAAAGCTACAGTATTATTGCATGTGTTACAATGATATGATTGATATGATCTTTCAATATGTTAGACGTATATAAAGTTTACTGAAGTAACTAATAATTAAACAAAGTATCATTAAATATACATATACATATACATATAATACACATACACTTACACGATATAAATTAATACTCATGGAAGCAATACCAATAATCATTAAAATAGAAAATGTAAATGTAAAGGTTGACACAATTAAATCAAAAAATCTTAAAGAAAACGATATAAACATTATATTAATAGATTATTTTATGATCTATAAAAATTTAATAATATTTGATATAATATTTAATAAATAGTAAAACAACTTTATATATTATAATAGATCACGTATTTGTTCACACACTATCTATCCATTTTTCGATGGGAAAAAGCAGAAATACTAGTTTCTACATTTTTCTTTTATTTCCAATACCAATATATTAATAGTTTTATAAGCAAATGCGCGATCGAACTTTATTAGCTATAATATTTAACACATATTGCAAATATGCAAATTCTAGTTTTACAAGGTAAGTCAAGAAGAAGAGGGAAATATTTTAGGGAAACGATAATAATATGAATAATTGTAAATAAAAAGTTTATATAAACATGTAGTTATTATTCTTAATATCGGAGATACAACTATTTGAATGTTGCGTGCGCATATCTGTTCTCCACCAGTCTTGATTCCGAACTTGACTTCGTTAGATTATGAGGATAATTGAAAATGTGAATGTTTACCAAACAAAACCAAATATATGAGAAAAATTTATAGATTACGTTCTGAATACTATCGTATAAAAGAACGGCAAATTTATAGTTGCTATCGTTTCCTAAAATATTTCTCTCTTCCCCTGATTCATCCTGTATTTGCGATTATTTTGTATCTCGTAGTATTTATTATTAAAGATTCAATCCGCTACGTACTTTAAAATTCGTCGATGTAAATCTATGGCTCGAATTATTCTGTCGCGTATTATTCGTTCGGTCCGAGGACTAGAATGTTTGAATATCATATTTTTTCTCAATACGTGCTGTATTCGGAAGCTGCGAATTTTCTTGATTATACAATTAATTATACAAGAATTTGATAGAATAATCATAGATATTTCTCACCTAACAATCTTTAACATTCCGCAACCATGTTGTGCGTAAGCCATCATTATTGTTCCGGTAGCGACAAGTGTGCTAAATCCTACGAGACATGCGATAAGCTCGTGTAATACCATAAGAGGAAAATACTTTTCGGGATCGACAAAATATTCCGCCTCCACGTGCATGCTACGTGGTCGAGTTTCATTCAACGGCACAACAATATCGAGTATAATAGGTAAAAATTCAATAAAGGTAAAGATGATCAATGAGATGCAAAAAAATACTACGAAATGTTGAGAAATATAATGTAATCTCTTGAATAAGTTTTTTCAAATATATTTCTGAAATCAAATAATTTATTAAAAAACTCAAAATGTCTTTCTTTTCCTTACGCGTAAAAATAATTGTATAAATATTCATTTTATAAGAATATTTCTCGATTATATCGATTTCCTTCTTGTCATTTAATGAATTCCAGTCGGTTCGTATTTCATCCATTATTAACTTCACCTATATATAACTGAAACTTATTCTTTGGAATAATATGTATAGGGGCATATTAATTAGTAATATTTATTATATATATATATATATATATATATATATATATATACATACATTATTAAGTAATAATATTATTCGATTTCTTCATATTTGATAAAAATTAGGAAGCAAATCATTACAATTTATTTAAAAAAATCTTCTAACAGTTTTTTTATTCTACTATTAAAAAAAAGAATTAATTCTATGTGACATAATAAAATAATAAAAAAGTATTTTCTTAATATTAGTTAAAAAATTTTTGGGATATTTTAATTACATGCGTAATTAACACACAAAGAATTTAAATATTTTTATTTCTATAGAATTTTTTATTTTTAAGAATTCACTTTTACTATTTATAACACAAATTAGTTATAAAAAATAATTCCTTTGTTATGAAAGAATTAAATGAACGTGTGTAATATTAACTTACATTCTGAGCTTTAAAGTAATAAGCATAGTATTCGACGGTATACATAAAAACAGGCAAGATATGAGAGAGTACATTGAGAATTAGATGCACATTACATTCTGAAGTTATGAACGTACATAGCTGCAAATAACAATTTTATTCTTAATAGATACAGAAGCATAAATTATATTTTTATCAACATATGTATCAGTATATATTCTTATAAAGATGCTTTGAATAAAAACCTGAAAGCAAAAATAACCTGAAGGCAAAAATACCTGAACAAATAAAAAGGAGACAAATAAAACAAAGCAAAAAATAGGCTTAAGTTTTATGCGCCCTGTTGTCTTATTGTTAGATGGCCACAATCCGAGGCAATTCAAAAAAATTTTGTTGATCTTATAATATCGCTCACCAATGAAATCCATCTCGCACTTTAATAAAAACATGTATTTAGACTGTATCCAAATAACAGAGGATCTCACATTTTTCTCGCGTGTTTTATACGTAATTTATTCTATAGCCTTATTTATTCTATAGTCTATACTGTCGAGTAAGTAATATAATATCAAAATAACTAGTAATGATGATAATGGGATAAAAATTAAATAATTGTCTAGATCGTCGAAGAAAAGAATAAACGCGGAACCAAATTGTCAGATATAGTATATATTTTTTTAATATTTAAATTTGCGGAGATGTTTGCTTTTCTCTAGCCTAAAGTGACGCAAGCGCATATGATTATTTTTCAGTTCATCTTGATCCTTCATATAATGAAGTATCTTACTTTCTCTCCTCATTTTTTTAGTATTCGTTAAATATGCTGATAGTACTGATAAAAAATCTGATAGTACTTATTCGTAATTGTAATATTTAATAATGAATTATTATTAAAGAATAGATTCACTATATATCTTTTTAATAATTTCTAATAATATAAGAGAAAATCCTTTGGAACTTTTGATTTTAAAAAAAATTTGAATTTACATCTTAAAGAAATTTTTTTCTCTAAATTATGCATTTCACTGGTTTGTACATAGTATCGTTTATAATATGAATTTGATAATTTAATATATTAAATAACTTATTTGCTATCACTTTATTTAATCGATTTAAATGTTAATGCTCTAAAAACAAAGAATTTAATTATTTAATGTAGACTTCATATATATCCTATATAACAATTTTCTTGATATTATATTACTCTAATATTAATAAACTACTCTCTCTCTCTTTCTTTCTTTCTCTTTCTTTTCATGATGTACCATATTAAAACGTAATAATAGCTTGGCTGTGTATGTGATAAACTTCAAACTGTTGGCATTAATTACAACACCTAATATATCAAAACAGAGCTGCTGGTTGATCGCTTTCGCATTAAATTTATGCAAATTAGCTACAACTTTCTTTGTGATAGTGCACACTGTCAACGCACAGAATAAATTATCATGAAATAAGACAGCGACAAGCTGGTAAGCTGGAACATAAAGTGTTCACCTCGCGTCGTTGCTCAAAGTTATATCGGATTATCAGTGTAGTTACATTACTTCAGATGATGCGATAAATATATAGCCAGATGATGCCGCTTTTTCATACTTTCTAGCATACAACGATATGCAGTACGTGCGATATATTTAATAAGAAAGCATTATATTATTTAGATGCGTCGTTTATTTAGGCTCAAAATATTACGTGAGGTTTAAGTTAATCGAAATATATCATCATTATAATTAATTACCTTTCTCTTGTCGTACTCAAAAGCAAATATAGATAAAGTAAATGAATAATAAGCATTTTAAAATGTTTACTAAGGCATCTATCTATTTGACTTATAATATTTATAGATTAATATGATTTTTCTTAGATCTCATTTATTATTGTTTCATAAACAGAATATGCTTTAAAAGTTATAGTATTTAATTTAATGTGTTACTATTGTGTACGTGAAAATATAATTGTGTCTTCTGCTTGATATTAAATGGAAAGAATTACTGTAAAGTACGAAACTGACATACTGGTAATCTGAAATATATATATATATATATATATATATATATGTAATATAAATAAATATGTATATAATTATGTATACACACACACACAATATATAATATTTTTTGTATATATGAAAGAGAATAATCAAATTCACAACAAATCAAAGTGGTTGATTACCGTTGCAAAACCTTCCAATGATGGAACAAACAAACCTCCGACGGATATGCTATTACCTTTGATGCTTTGTTGCATCATGAATAATAATAACTTTTGCGCGTGTGGAGGAGCGACATACCATTGTGAAACATATCTATAAATAAATAGTTTTCATGTAAATTTACATAATTTCATTATTAGGATACACAAGTGGACTAAATTGTGTACTAAAACTGGAAGGACCACATTCGCATACTCTTTTATACTTTAAATTTTCTTCAAATCGCTAAAATAGTATTTTTAAATTATATAAAAAATTATTTTTGAGATATTCACTTTATGAGATAAGTACTATATTTCTATTGTTATAAGAATAAATATTTTAAATCAGTTTAATATTGAATAAATAAAAAAAGAATATGCGGATTATTCGAAATACTCACGCTCTGTGAAATACATCTGTGCTATGATCTATTAATCTCTGGCCAGTGTAATTACCCAAAAATATATAATAAATATGACCAAAAACTAATAACACAGCGATAATACATTCTTCTAAATCATCTAGATATTGTGCGCTCAAAAAGAGCTGTGATAGAAATCAATTATGGTTTATATAATTGTGTAGAGACTTATATTTACATATACAATATACAAATACGAACATACGCGAACTAAATTAGCGGTCAAAGAAGCAATTCCCAAGCAAACTAGGAAAAAATATGAAGTAGCAAATCCAGATACTAAAAATTCGATAAATCTTGAATAAAAAAATATATGGAGTATATAAGTTACGTTAACTTGTTATTATTATATAATATATTGTGACTTAAGAATAATCTACATTTTTTAGTTTATTCCTTGCTAGTTGAATTTAATATTAATATTAAATGCAATATATGTAAAATTTAATTAGTTAAATATAAGTTTGCAAAAATATACAGATTAAAAAATTGCTGATAGAACATAAATAGAGATACCAACTTGATAGCTCTGTTGTGAATGTTTACAGCACTTATAATTTTTGTGCAATATGAGCAATTTTTTCGCGATGTATTTAAACCCAATATTTCATCAAATGCATGTTCTATTCTGTAACTAATTGTACGAATCATCTGTCACAATCAATTATTTTTTTCTATCAGAAATTAAATTAAGTTAACCTTATATCTAATACGAAACTGTGTGAAATGACAGATAAATAAATAAAACTGTTTTAAAACATTCCTATTTTTTAATTTTAATATTGTAAAAACAAATTTGTAAAAAGAATGATTTAATGCGATTTCATTAATTTAATTAATTCAATGTTTACCTGGCGATTTCAAACATGCCTATTGCATGTTGGACATATGCAACAAATAAAGACTCGGTAGAGATCACAGTAGTGAATCCTACGAGAGCTATTACGTTAATATGCAATAGAATTGGAAGATAGTATTTCTGTTGATCAGCAAAATATTCTGCCGTTAATGGTATACTATGTAACCGTGATTCATTTCGTGGTGCTACTATGTCAAGAAAATTTGGCGTAAATTCAATCAATATATAAACAAACAAAGCAGAATATACAGTCACTAAAAGTACAATAAAATAATTTTCATGTATGTTTCATATGAAAATCAACTCTATATTAATTTCGAAGGGTAGATTAAATAAATGCGCTCAGAAAAGTTTAAGCGTACAGCTAAAATGTCAAGAATAACAAAGAATTATTTCTCACTTGCGAAGAATATCGTATATAGTCGTCCAAAATCAGAATATTTTTTCACAATTTCAAGCTCGACCTCGGTTTTTAATAAATTCCAGTCACTTATAATATTTTCCATGAGATTCCTCACCTATTTTTGAAGCGGTATTAATTTAATCAAATATGTGTATGCAAATCGCTAGCGGGTGAAAGATATAATAGACAAACATTATTTTGTTTCGTATAACTTTTGTCATATATTATTGACTTACTGTTCCAGCACCCATGCAAAAAGAAACATATTTTAAAACAAACACCATACAAGGTACTGTAAATGACGAAATCTTAAGCAAAAGATCCAAACTGTATTCAGTTGTAACAAATTTCATTAACTGAAAATGATTATTGTCCACTTCAAATTGAATGAATTGTTTGTTAATTCTTCGTATAAAATAAAACATGTTATAGCATATATGTTGCTACTGATAAAAAAATAAAAAATAAATATATAAAATCTATTATTTATATACATGACGTAACCGTAATTAATTTTTATATAAATATTTTTTTTATTTGAATTATATTAATCACGTTTAAAAATAGTATTTATTTTTAATTGTAAATCATAAAATATTGCTTATTATTTAATAAGTTATTTAATAGTTATTTAATAGTTATTTAATAGTTAGTTATGGTTTTATATGAAATACGATTTACTATAGAGAATATTTCATATCGATAGATATATTTTATTACAATAATTTTTATATTTAATCGATATTTTTTATATATTTCGCTTGCAATCATTCTTTTATTTTTTTAATTATTTGATAGATTTTGATAAAATTACTTAAAAAATTAATTGAATCTCACGCTATTTATTTTCCTATATATTCTATTAATTATAATTAATTATTTTCTATAATTAAATAATAATAAAGTTAAAATAATACAAGCAATGTATGTAAACTTAAATATCACGACTACACACATATACATATATTATATTTAAAAATTAATTACCTGTATAATGATAGAGGACATAAGAATAATGAAAGAAATAACAATTTGAATTTTCTTCATCCTCGAATCCTGGTATGGCCATAAACCAACCGAGGACAAGAGGATTCGATGTATATTGTAATAGGAATATCCTACAAAGTTCATATCCGTTTAATACTCTAAATAGATTTGTTCAGTCATCATTCAAAATGAGTTTTGATCATTCTTGAAGTATATTATGTATTATTTTACTTCTTTAAATTGATATCGTGTATTGCAGTTATTATGCGCAATTTCTACGTCATTAAAAAGAAATACGATGTTTTTGTCTACTTATTTTATTCCGCATATAAGCTTCTTTCGCATATAAGTCTCATATAATATGTTCAGCATATAAGTCTTATATGGTAGAGACAAATAAAGCAATTATTTAATTATATATTTCGTAGTGTAAAGCGATGAACATAGCGATATTTTTTCCCTCTCTAAAGTGACGCAAGCGCAGTAGCGAATAAAACACCTTGCCGTCCAAATACATTGCATTCATGTTTAATTTGTCCTGAGAACAACTTTTCTTATAGTTTGTTTGAGTTGCAAGACTTTGTGGATTCATTGGTGATAATGTAAACTACATATATAATCATACTATTATATATATATATATATATATATATATATATAATTATATAAATATTAATTTATATTTACATATTAATAAAGTTTAAAATTCCATCATTATTTCGCATATTTCTAGTAAATTTCGAAAATTAATTAAAATATTCCGATACAAGAATTTTTTGAATTATAAATGATTAAAGCTGATGATATTACAGGGAATTCGCACATTTAATTCTCTCACTATATATGTGTACCAAAGGATCTATCAGCTGTTATTGATTTTTCACAATTCAGGTCACATTAATTTTTACTGTTTGACTAATAATAATTTTATTCTCTAGTTTCTTTTATATATAATATATATATATATATATATATATATATATTTTTTTTTTTTTTTTTCCCCCCCGAAGCAACAGTTGATGTATGTAGGGACTATTACAATTAGGCAATATTGAAATTAATTATTATAGCATATTTTTACACACAAGCTGCTTAATTTTTTTCCTTTAAATAAAAGTTGAAATAATTTATTATCCTATGTAAAAAATAATTATTAAGTTTAATGTTTATTTCAGGAATAAAATGTATTTTTATTTCTATCAAAAATTGTGAAAATAATTTATTAAATTTATTAAATTTAATTTATTAATTAAAAACAA
Organism: Camponotus floridanus; assembly: GCF_003227725.1. Taxonomy (NCBI): domain Eukaryota; kingdom Metazoa; phylum Arthropoda; class Insecta; order Hymenoptera; family Formicidae; genus Camponotus; species Camponotus floridanus. The sequence continues at coordinate 1,396,742 of NW_020229692.1, read as the reverse complement.
TGGTATAATAAATTAAAATAAAGTTATTAATTATTAAAAATTAATGAATTGATCCATTAATTTTAAAACAAAAATAACATTTAAAAGTTTATTCATTATATATATATATATATATATATATATATATATATATAATGATTAAATAATTTGCATAATTTGCAATTAAATTATAGTGAATTATATATATGTCTGATTTATAATAAGTTTTAAAATAATATACATATAATATCAAATTTATGCATTACAATTTAATATTATAAAAATCTGCCTATTTTAATATGTTAATTACTAAAAAATATGATCTAAATATGTTATTGACACATATTTTGTCAATATTCTTGTAATTGACAATTTCTAGTATTTTTTAGATCCCAAAGATTTATTTTGAATTTAAAATAAAATAAATTTTATGAATTGTTAGACATAGAAAATTTACTACAAAAAAAAAGTTAAAATCATCAAAATGAAACCAAATTAGCGGAACGAGATAAAAATGTTTTAGTAGCTTTGATGTTAGTGAAAACAACAATCCGAAAATGAAGTAAGACTAGATGAAAAAATAAGCATGTATTAAAATAAGTTATGTATTATATGTTACGATGTAATAAAAAAAGATGCTATTTATTAATATAATAATACTTGCAAATAACAAAGAGTTTGTCACATTAATAGCATAAATGATATTTTAATATCGATCTCGAATTAATTCGATTCGGTCTTGATATATATATTATCTCTTCGAATAGAAAGCACTACCGACTGCTAACTTCTTTCTCTTTTCACTGGATTTCATTGTTGAACGGAATAAATTACCGTGAAGTATGATAGTGACATACTCGCAAGCTGAAGAAATAAATTCGTTATTTTGAGAATAGCTAGAAATAAAGTTTATTGTGTCAAGCTGGCATCACAGTTACCGTAGTAAAATTTTCCAATGACACTGAGTAAATGCCGCCCATAACGAATTTGCAAGAATTTATACTTTTCTTCATCATGAACAATAATAATTTTTGTATTTGCACAGGCGCTGTGTACCACTGCGTATCATATCTAAAAATTTGTTGAGTATTCCATGTACTAAATAATACAAATGCTAAAAGACTATTTTTTATCGCAAGTTTAAGCATAATCGATAGAAATATCAAAAGTATATGTTAGAAGTATATTCATTAACTTCAGCAATTCTTCATTATTATTTTGCTAATTTTCATAACATAACATAATTTATGACACTTGTAATTCTAATAAATTGCAAACAGTTTTAATGCAAAATGGCAAGATAATAGATAAATTTTTATAAATGGATTCTTACGTTTTCCTACAAATTCCCGTACTGTTGTCTATAATTTTCTGTCCCATGTAATTACATATAAACATATAATAAAAGTGACCAACTACAAATATCATGAATGATATAAAGCTTTCCTTTTCATCTGATATAGCAACAGCAACTTGAAAAAGCTGAAAGATGACGAGAAATTAAATTTACTTTTTAAACTCGGATTCTATAATATTAATTTAATATCGAAATAAGCACATGCAGCACATGATAATATTGTAATTAACATACATATGTCATATAATAACATATGTCATATAGTAACATATAGTATATGAATATATAATTAATATAATATATGAATATATGAATTTATTATTAACTTACGCGAAATAAATTGACACTCAAGGAAGCTACACCCAGAATAATTAGAATAAAATAAGATAATGCAAATGTAGATGACACGCATTCAAAAAACCTTAAAAATTAAGAAATTTTATGCACGCTTTTCATAGAGAATAATTTTAATAGATATTTTTGAAAAACCTTATGATAAAATTCTATATAATACCAAAAAATCGGCACATTAGTTAAAATTATAAAAATAAAAAGAAACGAAAGTAACGTGATAACAATAAGATAAAACAATAAAACTATTTATAAATTATGCAATATAATATATGTATATACAGGATTTACATTAGAAAAAATGTATTCCTATTTTAATTTGTAAAATATTTATTTAATAAGAATAATTAATTAAAAAAAAGAAAAATCCGAAATAATTAAAAAAAATTCTTTTATATATATGAATTTTATATATACGAAGATTGTTTTTAGAAATCAATCTCCGATAGCATTGCAAAATAACAAAAAACACACAGAAAAGTCATTTTATTATATACAAAAATTATATACATATCTACATTACTTTTCAAAGTAATCGCCATTCGAATTGAGGCATTTGTCATAGCGCAGCATAATCTTTTGTGGTCTTATCGAAGCATGATGCTACCAAACAAGAATCTCAGCGAATTCCTAGAATTGTTCATCAATCCCCGTTTTCGAATCGTTGCATTCCTAGCCACACTTTCATGCGTGTGAACAGATGAAAGCTATTTGGTGCAAAGTTCGGGCTGTAGAGTAGTTGAAAAACCTTCATCGGAACTTCTGGAGCAGTGCAATGGGAATTCGACTACCTATTCTAGAAACGCGATGATTCGAGGGCATCGTACTGTAATGAGGGCATACAAAAACTTGTACTTCGAGTGCCACAATTCGAATAACAATTCTGTCGAAAAATAGTATATGTACAATTTTTGTGTAATAAAATGTTTTCCTATTTGTTTCATTTTGAAGCTTATCAGATATATCCGAATAGCCCTCGTGCATATGTGTATGCACATATGTGTGTGTGTGTGTGTGTGTGTGTGTGTGTGTGTGTGTGTGTGTGTGTGTGTGTGTGTGTGTGTGTAATAATTAAAAAAGATAAAAATGTGTAATAATTAGAAATCATGCAATCCAAATTTCTCTATCTTTCTTCCATAAAAGTTTATATACAATTGTGCTATTTGTAATGTTAATAGTATCGATGTACAAGTTACCAACTCGATGGCTCTCTGATGAATCTCTATAGCATTAATTATTTTCGTACGAATTGCATTTTCCTTATTCAATGTAGACAATATTGACATACTCTCATCCAACGCATGCTCTATACGATAACTATAACAATAGTAAATGTGATGAAATAGATATAAATTGCTCGAATGATTCCTTGTAGTGATTTATAAATTTCTCTTATATGATACAAATCTTAATACAAATCTTACCCAGCTATTTCGAACATGCCACAAATATGATATACATATGCAAAGAATAAAGTCTCCGTGCTTATGACAGTGACAATTCCTATGATGAGTGTTATATTTGCATGCAATAAGAGCGGGTAAAAATATTTTTGTTGATCGAGAAAATACTCCGCCAAATATGGAAGATGTCGCGTACGGGATTCGTTTAACGGCGCTATAACATCAAGAATGTCCGGCAAAAACGGCGTTAATAAGAAACCAATAGTACCAGGATACACTAGGCCTGAAATTATATGATATCTCAAATTATATCACAAACAAGAAAGTCATTTATCGAAAAAATTTTTATATTCCACATCATTTGTATTTCGATCCGATTTTCTACCCGCGAATGCATATAGGTGTTTTCTTCCAGACTGAGTGTATTTTCTTATTATTTCGACTTCCTGCTCATCTTTTAATGCATTCCAATCATTTTGAACTTGTTCCATTAATTCTCTAATCTATTTAAAGTATTATAAATATTATCAAAACATTTAGACCGTCTGACGATGAGTCAATGAATCAATTTCACATGTGTGATTATTTATATAAGTTACCTTTTGAGATTGTGTGTAAAAAGCAATATATTTCACAAGATAAATCGCAGAAGGAATAGCGAATGATAAAATAGTCAATATAAGTTCAAGATCATATTCCATTGTAAATAGTTTTAACAACTAAAATCGACAAATTTGTATATTATTGACACTGACAAATACTTTCTTCTCTTATCGGTTAAGAGTACGGAATGTATTTTTTCCAATTATAAAAAATTAATCCTTTAATTTTATTTGTAATCCTTTAAATTGTGAGTGAAATTAAGTAAATAAATATAAATATGAACCATTTGAAAAGCGATCACAGTTTCTTTATACTACGATTTATATATAATCGAGAAGATATTTTATTTAAAAAATTATAGAAAAGAAAAGAAGATCTATGTTGTTGCATGAATGTTAATTATGTTTCATTTATACCTATTTAATATGTAAATTCTTTTTTAATGAATTATATACCTGAGTGACTGTTGCAGATATAAGTAGAAAGATACAAAAAATCGCATGGATTTGTTTAAGGAGTGATTTGCCATATGGCCACAAACTAAGTGATAATAAAGAAAGCCGATACAGTTTATAGTATCGATATCCAAGAAATTCCATTTTTCTTCAAAGTCTATCGCACGACTGTCCATAAAATACTCTGGCATTTTTCGTTTCAGCAATATTCAGTAGAACCTTCTATTAGAAGTGTAGTTTATCTTTAAAAAAATTCTCTCTACGCGATTTTAAACACATTATCCAATTTCACAATTAACTGTGTAAAGACGAAAAAAGAGTGAAAAAAATAAAGACTATTTTTACGACACAATAAGAGAAGTCGCCAATGCCAGCAATTATGTAAATTATGCGATATTTTATTCTATATACCAGGACTTTTATCATGTTTCTCAGTTTTTCCCACTTCATTTGTTACGCAAGCGCAGTTTATTATACGCCCCTTTCGACTCGATATAACTATTAGTATCATCTTATTTGTCGTACAATACATTTCAAGAATTTATTCGTGAGACATATAGAGATAGTTCTCTATTTATGCAAACATTAACACTTACAAAATTACAATATTTAAAAATATTTTTGATTAAAAAAGTGCACTTTATGGGAAGAAAAATTAAGGATTAAAGTGATTAAAACATTTATATTATTAATATATAGAAAATAATTGCAATATTTCGTAATATTTCGTAATTGTGTGAGACGTTATGAAGATTTTAAGTTTGAAGTTCTCCGTGCATTATTAATAACTGTAATTTATTTCTTTGCACAATACATTGATTGTGAAGAATTCTCATTCAGAACATCATCGTGTTGAATAAATTACCATAAAATAGGATATGGATGTGCTCATAGTCTAGAACAAGAAGATTTGTAAAGAGAATGATACTTTTATCGAAAATAATATTGAAAATAATTACCATGGCAAAACCTTCTAACGACGCGACATAAAGACCACCTACAAGTAGCGTACAATTTTTCGAACTTCTTTGCATTATAAATAATATTAATTTCTGCACGTGCAATGGCATCACGTGCCATTTGCAATTATATCTAAAATTATTAATTATTAAAAATATTAGTATACTAAACTAATATTATATGTGTGCGTTTATAAATTAGAATTATAAGTACAATTAAAATTATAATTATTATAACGATATACAATAATGACAAATATATTTTTTATACAAAAAAATGTGTAGTGCAATATAAATTTTAAGTATTAAAATTTTAGTGGTTGGTGCTATGTAAAATGAAAATATAGCATGATTTTCACATATTCAATTGCACTGATAGACACTGAATTCTAGTAACTTACGTTCTCGATAAAAATTCGCTGCTGTGATCCAAAACTTTTTGTCCTGAATAATTAACACAAAAAAAGTAAAATAAATGAATAAAAACATTTGTTATGGGAAAAATATTTTCGATAAGTCCCTGTATGATTACCGCCTAAAAAAATTTCGTTCTTGTAGAAGAAAAGATATTTCGCAAAATACATATACACATTTATATAAACATTGAGAAATACATATACACATTTATATAAACATTGAGAAATACATATACACATTTATATAATACATCCACAAAAAAGCGAAAAAATTAAATCTTTATGTGTAGCATATTATTTGAAATTTGTACATTATTAATAGTAGTTGTCATGGCACAAAGAATTGAAATAAACGAATTACTTACATGATATAGATTAACAGTTAAAGATGCTACACCGAGTAAAAGAAGAAAAAAATACATTGTAACAAAAGTATTCTTCATGAATTCGAAAAACCTTTAACGAGAAAAAGCGTTACGCGTGAATTCCTCCAGAATATTTCATTTATATTTATAAAATTATTTATGTTTGAAATAAAATAAATGACCACGAGAAATAAATCGCGGGAAAATTACCGCGCAAGTTTAGATTTGATGTAATATACATATAATAATAAACGATATTTAAATCCTGAATTATGCGATGAGAAACTACCAACTCTATAGCTCGTCTGTGAATGTTGATGGCACTGATTATTCGGGAGCAAATTATGCAACATTTTGTAGAAAGCAAATTTTCCTTTTCATAATCGTCCAGAGCATGTTCGATACGATAACTGAAACAATAGGATTATATAATGGAAAGAAAATTTATTATACATATATCGAACGTCACATAATGTCACATAATGTCAATTAATATCACGATTAATCGATGTACGAAGGCTATTCGGAAATCAACTTCTGGTAAGTTTATAAAATAAATAAGAAACAAGAAAAACATTTTATTATACACAAAAATTACTTTCATTTGTCGACATAATTGCCATTCGAATTGGAGCACTTGTCGTAGTGCGACACAAAAACTTTTATATCCTCATCAAAATCGAAAAACCCCCATCAGAACTTCTGGAGCAGTACAATACGAATTCGATCACTCATCCTACAGTTCGGAGTTTGCACCGAATGACTTTCATCTGTCCACACGCATGAAAGTGTTGCTAGAAACGCAGCGATTCGAAAGTAACGAGGAACTGATGAGCAGTGCTAGAAGTTGACGAGATTCCCACTTCGGTACCATACTTTGATGAGACTATAAAAGATTGTACTGGACTATAACAAATGCCTTAATTCGAATGGCGATTATATCGAAGAGTAATTACATATATAATTTTTAATAGTGTATACATGTATACAATAAAATATTTTCCTTGTTTTATTTTGTAAGTATTAGGTTGATTTTTAAATAGCCTTCATATTATAAAATCAAAAACAATTCTGAAAATACATTTATATATATCAAATGATAAAAAATACAAAATTAAATATAAAATAAATTAAATATAAAATATCTCGAAAATGTAATATTTTCTAACATTTTTTCTCAATGTTTTTTTTTATAAAGTGAAGTTAACACAGTCTTACAAGTAAAATTTCAATCAGAAAACAACTTTTAATCTTTAATTATATATTTTGTCGTTAAATCTAAATATATTCATTATTATTAAAGCAAAATTTACAAACTTAATGAAGAAGCAAGTTATTAGTTTAATTATATATTTTCAGCGGCAAAATAAAAAAATTCATACAGAATTTCTGCATTAGTTTGTAGATGTATCAATATCTCTTACCTAGCTATTTCAAACATCCCGCATGCATGCTGTATGTATGCTACATATATAGATGTGGTAGACATTAATGTGATCAAAATTATAAAGATATACACAACCATATGCAGAAGAACAGGATAAAAATATTCATCAATATTAACAAAATATTCAGATAAAATTATCAGCTGGTGTGGACGAGATTGATTAAGCGGAGCCATAAGATCGAGAAGATTTGGTATAAAATGTATGAATATGAAAAATAACGGAGAAATATAAGCGCATACTGTAATTAATAATAAGAGATTAATATCGTTCGATATATTAAGATGAAAAGTGAAACGTAACACAAAGATAATGTAAATAACAACTGAGATGATTAAACAGATCTTAACATATGTAATCAGAAAGAACAGAGTTTCTTAATTATTTTCTTAGATTCCAATTAAGTTTCTGGGGAAATTATGATGTACAAAATTTAGTAATTTTTGACTAATAAGTAAATTTATATAATACAAACGTTCTTTTTATTTATAAATTTATATAATATAATATTTATAAATTATAAAATAATTTATAAAATATAATATTTATAAATTTATATAATATACATTTTTGCGAAATAGCATAATAAAGTTTTACCGTCTTACGTGTAAACAGCTGTGAGTAAAATGCTCCCATATAAGTGTATTTCCGAATTATTTCATATTCCATTCTATTTTTTAGCGTATTCCAATCGTATTTTATCATATCCATCAACTCTCTCATCTATGATTGTACAATGCACAGTATATTTCTATATACTATACGTGACAATGTTACTTAAATTAAGCACACATTTATTTTAAACATTATGTATGTCGCGATTTGCTTAAAGAAAATTTGTTATTTATTTCAAAATTTATAGGTGTCTTTTATAATATATAATATAAAAAAAGAAGGATTTTATAATAATATAATTATGTTGCTTTATAATAAGTTCACTATTCATTAACATGTATAGAGATGTATATAAATTTTCATTCTCTCTAAATTAATGTTGTTTTGCCATAATCTCTATAATGTATCTTTAATACATCTATCTCTAATACATCTATAATGTATCTTTAATAACTTTCTAAAAACCTAAGTCGATTAAAGTGTGAGTAAAGAAGTTAAAGAAATATTAAAAATATTATTGCAAACGGTGGCTTACCGATTCGATTTTTACACAATACGTGACATATTTTAGAATGGCAATCAAACAAGGAATCGTAAACGATAAAACTTGAAGGAGAAGATCCAAGTTGTATTCAAATGTGGTAAATGTGAGTAACTGGAATTATGTGTTCCTCGATATAAAATATATACCCTTATAGACTTTATATAATCGCAATAGATAAAAAAAAGTAACATAAATAATTAAAATATGACTCGTACAAATCACTTAATTATTCCTTTTCACCAAAAATATCAATAATAATACCTGAACTATTATGCCAGATATAACACAAGTTACACAAGAAAATCTTTGAATTCGAATAAACCATGTCTTTTGATATGGCCATAATCCAATAGATGATAACATTACGCGATTAAGGGTATAGTACCGATTACCATCGAAGTCCATCTTTGCGACGCAACTGAGGGAACATTTTTATCGGCGTACAATAAGACAATAAGATGATTACAGCTGTTTTATTATGCATAATATTATTGCAGTGCGAAAGAATATGAGAATCGCTTATAGAAGTTGGGGAAATAATGTGATAGCATACTCTAGGGCATAACATAAATAAGATAATTAAATAAATTACTTTTGGAAATATCGCATTTTTCTTTTTCACACTATAAAACTTAGGTGTAAATTTTTTTATATCTATCTTAGAGAAAACGTGATGTGAAATGATATTTTATTAATTGATATACTTCCGTAGTTCCTTGCTATAAATTTTGCCTAATATTATAACACAAATACTTTGAAATATCTATGAATAAATATCTATAATTTTTTTTCGTCTAATAATAACGAGATATTTATGTATTATTAGGCAGACGACTTTTATGATAATTCAAAAACTGATTGTATTGCGGTTTCAAATAATTCAATCAAAATTAAAAAGTTGGAATGTGTATCGCTACAACAGTCATTTCTGTTAACAGCTGATTCATTTATATCTTAACTGAATAACTTTAGACCTTTTATGTGCCAAATACAATTTAACATAATATTGTTCAAACTTGCTAAAATTCGGTTTAAAATGAGTTTACAATAAATAGTGTAAATCTCTGATGTCATCGCTACTATATCTCCTTTCGTCATCGACTGTATCACATCCGGAGTGAGTACAACACCGTAAAGTAAGATACTGCTATACTAATAGTCTGAAAAATTATTCTTTCTCATTATTTCGTTTTCTTATTAAAATGTGACTTGTTGGAAAGCTGTTACCGAAGCAAAACCTTCCATCGATGCGATTAATATACCGCTAAATATATTAAATGTACATGTCTTCATTGATCTTTGTAATATAATAAGTAATAATTTTCGAATACGTAGAGGAGCCGCATACCACTGTACGTTATATCTATATATTTGAATAAAAATGAATATAATTATTTTGTGCATTTTATTACTAATTTTATATTAATTTTTTACAGATACATTATGATATAATATTAATATTTCTTATCGATATAAATCTGTAATTAGTAATCTCCTCTAAATACATGATTTAATATCAATTGATATTTGTAAACCATAAAAAATATAAATAAAACATTTTTATTTCAAATAAAAAGTTCATATTACTTAACATTTGAATTATGATTTATTAAATATTACTCATCATTAATTGATTTTATTTTATATAAAGTGTTTCAAGTTTTTACTGGCGATACTTACGTTCCTTCAGCCATATTTTCACTATGATCAGATAAATACTGTCCAAAATAATTCACCCAAAATGTATAACAAAAATGACTTAAAACATATAAACTGGATGCCAATATATCACCGAATATATTACTCTCAATTGCTTGGAACAACTAAAACAAATTGAAAACTGCATTTCCCGAATTATATATAAATAGATGCATAAATGTGTCCAACGCTCATCGTGCCTTTTCTCTCATATGGATCGGTAAAAGCTAAATTCAAGCACGATTTATGCATCCATTTGTTCACTTTAATATTTTCATACTCAGTATAATATCCCTACGTAAATCTGAAATTAAATTTGCATAAAATTGTAGCTTAATAAGCTTCATGAACATTTAATTTACAATGTCAATCTCTCGACATCTAATAAAAAGAATGAACAACAAATTAAATGAAAAATAATAAATAATTAAATAATTAAATAATTCGAATAAAATTGAATTGTACATAAATTATTATTAATAATTTATTACACAATATATTAAATATAATGGATGTTATTAATAATTCATTATATATGTTAAATATGTATATAAAACATTTTTAAGATATTTGTGTGTTTTTCGATATTTCTAATATAAATATATCTTAATTCGATAGAAAAAATTAAGAGACTAGAAAAAGAAAAAATATAGGGTACTTACTCGTAATATATTTATACTTATCGATACAATACCAACTGTTACGAGAACCAAGTAGGATACAGCGAAACAGGAGTTCATAAATTCAATAAATCTTAAATATTAAAAAATGACGTTCAGTAGTGTGACAATTTATAAAATAAAATTGTATTGCCATTCAATTTGAAAATATATAGAGTGCTACACGTAAAAGGTTACAAAGTTTTTTCCCGATACTTAACGTTATACAAAAAAAAATTACAAATAAAATTTATAAGATTTGAAAAGGAAAAAAATTGATAATCTTGAATTTCAACTTCAAAAAATATGAATTTGCATCTATACATTTTTCTTAATAACAACTATATTTCCTCCACATCAATTAATTCTTCTTATTATTATATAAAAAATTGAGAAAAAATAATCAAAAAATGAATATTTATTAGATATTTCATAGTTTCTAATTATATATCGAATTATAAAAGATCTTCTAAACTCGTGAACTATATATATCTAATTTATAATCATTTTATTTTCATAATTTTTTTAATATTACGTGAAACTGATTATGTATATATAAAGAAATTAGAATAATCTCATTAAAAAAAAATTAAGTTGGTAATGTGGAGGTCATATGAAATATACCATTTAAGACAATTGTGAAAATAAAAATTTAAATTACATACTGTAAAGATCGTCCATGGATTTTTATGGCGCGTGATAATTTTGCACTAATAACAGAATTGTCTTTGCAATCGTCAAATGCGTGAGTTATACGGTGACTAAAAAATATTTAATATATATTGTTTTAAGTAAAATATTATTCAAGCTGATCAGACTAGTATTTTTAGTATTGTGTGTGTGTGTGTGTGTAAACAATATATATATATATATATATATATATATATATATATATATATATATGTCTATTAAACTCTGATAAAAAATTACAAATCCGATATTATAAATCGAAAGATTGTGAAATTGTATACTTAAAAATAATTTTTTAAATAATCATCACAATAATATATATTCATCACAATAAATTACTATTTAGTCTTAAAGAACGATATTCTTTTAAATTTAAGGATTAAATATGAAGAATAATTCGTCGCAACCAACGTAAAAAACATGAGATAAAGAATGCTCGAATATAAGTAAATACGTATCTAGGAAGAAAAAAAAAGAAAAAAATTTCTCAAATGTTTTTTACAGTTATTTTTTACTAGAAAAAAATGGTATTAAAATGCGGTTTGTTTTTGGATAGTCGTTTACCTTGCAATTGCGAACAATCCACAAGCATGTTGTATGAATATCATGAACATTGTTTCAGTAGCTATGAACGTGGTCATACCCATCATAGCGATTACTGACATATTAGATACTATTACATAAAAGTACTTTTGCTGATCAAGAAAGCATTCGACCGGTGTGGGTAACAGCCGCAGACGAGGTTTGTCCAGTGGCATTATAAAATTGAGAACATCTGGTATACATAATGTCAACATAAATAAAATTGTGCCTATATAAATGAACACTGAAATAATTGAGAGAAATAGTATATACTTTGCTCATAAATTCACTGCATTTTGTATAAACATTTAAATTATAAACATGATTTACTTCGCATTAAGTTGTATGTAAAAAAAATCAAATGTAAACTTGTTGAAGTACAAGTATAAACATAATCTTACTAACATCCGAAATAAATAGTATATAGTCTCCCTCTAGAAGCATATTTTTGTATTATTTCAATCTCTTGAGTATCTGTTATGGTGATACAATCGTAATTAATTTGTTCGAACAATAGTTTTACCTACGAATATAAACTATAAGTAAAAAAAAATATTTCTCCCCACGATTGATGAAACGTCGATATTGTTATCGGTAAAGTGATTTTTATGAAATCCTTTTTATTCATATATGTATAGGTCGCGTTTATGCTTACAATTAAAATAATAATGAATACGTATTTGCAAATTTCATTGAAATTATTATAAATGTCCATAACTTACGTTTGTAAAATTCAGATATACTGTATTATATTTTACGATGAACAGGACTAATATAGTATGGAAAGACAGCATCTCGATGAACAGTTTCATATTATACTGATGCGTGATAAAAGTCATATACTATAAATCAAATTATTTATACGAGTGAAAACTGATTGATAAGATAATATATAAAAATCCCCTTTTTTATATACGGAATTTAAATATATACTATACGGCACTGTTTTATTCAAATAATCACATGATGTATTGTAACAAAATAATATATACTATAAAATAAGCAATCACTATTTTACCTGGAATATCAGACCTTGTACATAAATAATCGATACAAATATAAATAGAAGTTTCCTGTGTTTTGGATTCTGATAAGGCCAGAGACCCAGAAAAATCATCAAACGTCGCGTCAACCCGTAAAATCGATCGTCATAAACATCCATTCTCGTGAAGAGCTGGAATATATCTACATACATGAAGGACATTCACATACCGTTCCCTTCCTTTTGCTATACACTCTCCCCATTTTTTATCCCATTACATTTAATAATTTCTCTATATTATCTATGTACCGTCTTTAAGATAAAAGTTCGTATTATTACAAATGATGGATAGTTGATATTATTATAGATAATAGGACGAATATTTTTTCACTCCTTTTGTGAATGTACAGTTGATAAAAGAAAAAAGTGAAGAGACAATTGAAAAAATGATTAAAAAACGCAACATAAATATAGGCTAAATCAATTTAATTATGCCATTTTAACAGTCATAAGACGCAAATATATATTTTTTATGTCTCACACGATATAGGCGCAACAAAGGTAAATGTCGCATTTCTTTATTCTTCAAGCCATTGTTCTTACAAGAACAGAGTTTGAAATTTGTCGCAATAGTCACTATGCTATTATGCTATCATTCTCGACGGCTAAATGTAATTTTCAATTTTTTGTTGAATATAAGTATATTTTTCAACATATATGTGCGTGTGGATGATGTATGCATACGTGTGTGTGTGTGTGTAAACATGTGCGTGTATGCTCAAAATTTCGAACATCATTTAAAATATTCGTGAATTTATGGCAATTCCCATCGCGAGCGATGTTAAAGAAAAATAAAGTGCTAAAATATTACACATTATGTAATAATATAATAATTGAGAAAATAATTATATATTATTTTATTAAATTATTATAGAAATGTGCCAAAGTTCTACAATAAAATATAAGCTTAATTTATGCATAGATAAAAGATAATTTAAATAATTGCTGTGTATATATATTTACTTTTACTAAATATATTTACTATATAAATATATACTGTATTAATATATTTATACTGAATTATATATACAGTATTAATTTTATATTAATTGACGCGTTTATATTTTTAAACCGTCGACCATTTCTCTTGAAAGATATTTTTGTAATATAATAGAAATTTATCACACACACACACACACACACACACACGAAATTTTTATAACACAATAGAGATCATAGAATAACTATATTGCTGTTTATCATATTTTTATTTTCTTGTATTTAACGAATGATCGAATTAGAAAATCCGATCATTTACAAGTATTGATGGTGCTACTCACACTTTCAGATTTTTTATTGATAATTACATTTACGCTGTCGTAAATACGTACGATTATGTTCGAACTGAATATATAACCATGCAATAAGACAATGACATACTAATAAGCTGGAAAGCACATATATTTCTTTTATATTTTTATATAATAATCCTTATTAATTTAAAAAATATATTTGTAGAATCTGTTTATTTTATTCAAATGCTTTTTTATCAAACTTTTCTATATTTTTCTAGCAAAATATCATATTTTCACTTTATTGATTGAAAGATCGTACGTACTATTTGTTCTCACAAATTAATTGAATGGAAAATAAATTTTGCAACAGAAAGAAGAGTAAAACTAACTTTTAAATGCAACGAATTATACATATTATATATTTGTTGATACGTATTATTACCGTTGCAAAACCTTCAAACGAAGCAACAAATAAACTGCCGATGACAATCTTACTGGTTTTCGCGCTTCGTTGCAATGCTATGAATAATAATTTCTGAGCGCATATCGGCGCTGTGTACCATTGTGTACTGTATCTATACATGAATATGTTATAGAAAGATTAGCAATCTAAGAAAGTAATCAAAGAGAAATCGCTCACATTCTTCATATGTAAAATATTTTTTCTACACAAATTTGCATACCGTCTAAAATGTACTCACATCTGTTGAAAAAAACATTCGCTTTGATCGATTAGATCCTGTCCAAAATAATTTATGTAAAATGTATAACAGAAGTGAGCGAATACGAATAAACCAGTTGAAATAACCTCAACTATATTGTGTATTTCGATTGCATGAAAAAACTGTGATCAATAAATGTAATGTTATCGGGACTTATCTATATATTTTAACGCAGACAAGGTGCCTCTTAAAATAACTTGATGTTTTTGTAATTCTTTGACTAGTTTGAATATGATTTCCTTTTCGGTGAAAAAGTCAAAGTCAATAATTTTAAAGTTAAGAGCAATTTAAAAAGAAGGGTTCTATGTACTTTAAATCATATTTTGCAAAATTAAAAGAATTAACAAAAAATACGTATTCTTTAATTAATTTCAGATAGAGTTTATTAAAATTTTATTTGCATTAATAACATAATTATGAAACCTAACATAATCTAACATAACTTAATCACAAAAATGCATGAAAAAATTGGAAACTTGAAAAAATAATGCCCTTCCTCGACAATTTTGCTTTGGAAAAATTAATTCCAAATTAATAGAGAATTGATTATTAAAAAGATATTTGGAGATTTTGAGATATTACGTATTGTAATTTGTGTTTCATTGATCTCAATCTTCCAAAAAAAATACTCACGCGAAACATATTAATACTTAACGATGCCACACCAAGTATACACAGAATAAAATATGATGTTGAAAATTCATATTGCACAATCTTGATAAATCTTGAAGATAATAATTATGTTAATGAATTGTTACACTATTTAATAATGACAAAAATTAAATATAGTAGGCGCATATTAATCTTGTTTCGTAAAATATTATTTTTTATTATTGAAATTTTATATTTTATCCTAAATTATAAAATACAAAATTATGTACGGAATTTATGTCTAATACTTACTCTAAACAGTGTTGATGAGCGAGAAAAGCGTGTAATAGTTTAGTGCAAAGTTTGCATTTAGTTTTTAAAAGTGTTGTTCCTGATAAATTTGTGTTCAACGCACATGTTAAACGACAGCTATAAAAGTACAATTATATTTTTATATCGTTGAAAATTTAAATATTATAATTGATTAATTATACTTAAGAAAAGTACTACTAATAGATTTAAAAAATTTAGTTTAGTTTAGTTAGCACCAAATTCTGAAGATTTCTTTTTTTCTTTATAATAAAAAATAATGTTTATAAATAATATCAATAATGCTTATAGACACATCTAAAAATACTAAAAATTTAAGTGATATTGAATATATTAAAATTTATCATATCACCTAACGAGTTCGAACAATCCACAAGCATGCTGTATAAATGTCATATACATAGTTTCCGTTGCCATAAGTATTGTCATACCCAAAAAAACGACCGTTATAAAAAATAAAAAGAAAACATAAAAATAAATCTCTATATCAAAAAACACTTCTACTTGAACCGGTAATTGTCGTAGACGAGGTTTGTCTAATGGCATTAATATATTGAGAATATCTGGTACAAATATCATTGAAATAAAGATGGATGTTCCCGGGTAAACAATCACTGAAAATAATTTAGTACGAAGAGAGAAATACTAGAATAATTAATACATTTTTTTATCATTTACAATATTTATAATTTATTTTTACTTCTTATATAAATTCATTCTTCATATATCTAATTTTCAATTTTATTTTTTTATTATTTTAAAATCATTTCCCTAATGAAATATATAAATTTTATGAAAACAATTATATAAGATAAAATTATATTTTATTTCACTTACATGCAGAGAACACTGTATAAAATCTGGCTTTATATGCGTATTTTTGAATTATTTTTAACTCATTCGTGTCTTTTATCAAATTCCAATCGCGTTGAATGTAATCAAGGAGTTTTTTTATCTACGATACAACTATCAGCGTCTAAGATATCAATCAGATATTTGCTTTTATTCTTATACTTTTTGAAATCGATTTAGAGTTAACTTACGTGATAAGAATTAAAATACACTATTTGATATTTCAAAGTATAAATTATACAAAGAAGAGCAAAGGCACAAACTTCAATTAATAAAGTTGTATTATATTCATGCGTGATAAATGTTGCCAACTAAAAAAAGTAAAATTCTTAAATAAATGAAATATTGAAAATGTCACTTTTATGCACAGAAATTAAATACTAATGTAACGTCATATACAATTATCCATATATCTGCAAATATATGTTGTAAAATTTAAACGTTTCCCATATAAAATTTCTAATTCTATTTCGTAATTCTATAATTAATTTTTAAGAATATACAATTGTTTAACATAATTAATATCTTTGTTTCACCATAAACTATTTACAAAATGTTCAATAGACAAAAAATATAATTTCTACAATTTAAAACGCTCGTGCTCTGCATATTTCTTTAATAAATATACAAAGCATATTTTTACGATCGTGAACAAAATGAATATATAACGCGTTCAATTCAAATCACAAACATATTAATATAATATAATATATTAGTGGAACAATAAGTACAAAAGATAACGCAGAGCACTTTCAAATATTTCAATTTTATTAATTTGATGTTCTGGTTTTTAATAAGACCAAAAACTGATAATCATCATTAAATTTCGAATTGGGCTATAGTATTCATTGTTGAAGAAATTTACTCCGATTTGAAATTTACTCCGATTTGAAATTTACTCCGCAATTGTTATAATTCTACGTGGATTTGTAAAGATTATGTAATACTCTTATTATCATTGGAATTAGCTAGATAGCTATTATAATCTTAATGTACTCAAATTTTCCATATTATAATGCAGAGAATTGCGAAAACTCGGAAATATCAGGAGAACATAATTTATAATTAGTTTATTGGAAGGATAAAAAAGTTATAGCTTTATAAGTGAGCACTGGAATAATTAAGAAAAATAATTTACTTTGTACACGCGGACATTGCATTTTGTATAAACTTTTCAGTTATAAACATGATTTTTTCGCATTATTGCATGTAATAAAATCAGATGTAAACGATTCGAAATATGAGCGTAAACGTTATATCATTAATATTTGAAATAAATAATATTATATTCTCCCTTTACCATTATATATTATTATATATATTTTTGTATTATTTCAATTTCTTGAATATTTGTTATAGTGATACAATTCGTAACAATACTCTTGTGATAATATGGACTATAAATAAAAAAAATACTTTCCTCGATGATTGATGAATTATCGATATTAATATTGTCACAGATAAAGTATATGAAATGACAATTCTTTTTATTCATATAAGTCGCGTTTATTCGCACAATTAAGATAATAACGAATGCGTATTTGCAAATTTCATTGAAACAATTAGTTAACATATCAATGTTCATAACTTACATTTGTAGAATTCAGGTATATTATGTTAGATATTATGATGAAAAGGACTAATAGAGTATGGAAAGATATTATCTCGATATATAATTTCATATCATGCGGATGCATGATAAAAGTCATATACTCGCCTTTTTTATATTATATGAAATTTAATTATGTACCACCGCATTCTTTTATGTATTGCCGTTGTGATATAGAATAATATACATTATAAAATAAACAATGCGCTACTTTACCTGAATTAGCAGACTCTTCATATAAATAATCCATACAAATACCAATAGAAGCTTCCTGTGTTTTGGATTCTGATAAGGCCAGAGGCCCAGAAAAATCATCAAACGTCGAGTCAACCCGTAGAATCGATCGTCATACGCATCCATTCTCGTGAAGAGTTGGAGTACATTTGCGCATCTGTGGAGGACGTTCGTATCTCTCTCCCCCACTCTTTCTCCCCGTTTTCTATCCCCTTGCATTTAATATACAATTTCATATTGTTTATAGCTCTTAATATAATAATAGTTGATATTATCAAATAATGGAATAAACACTTTTCAACTTTCGTGTATATACATACATTTAATAAAAGAAGGAAAAGAGCGATCGAGAAAAATAATCATAAATATGTTTCAAAAACATAGTATACATAAATATACAGCAATCAACTAAATTGTATTCTACAATTTCGAGCAGCTATAAGGCGCAAATAATATAAAAATATGTATTTTTATGCCGACATGACGCAGACATAATATAATTAGATGTCTATCGCATTTCATTGTTCTTCCACCGATTATTCATACAAAAACAGAATTTGCATTTCGCTGTGTTATAAACCATGTGCTTTTAACCATCGATTATAAAAGATAAGAATTTTTATAATATAATAAAAATCACACACACACACAACATGCACACACATGGAATTTTTATATAATAAAAAACATGGAATAAGTATATTGCTATTTATCATTTTTTTATTTTCTTATTCTTTATGAATAATTGAATTAGAGGATCTGATCATCTACAAGTATTCAGTACTACTTACACTTTGATGATTTGTATCGATACATAATACATTTGCGTTTCCGTAAATACATATGATTATATTCGAACGGAATATATTACCATACAATAAGATAATGACATACTAATAAGCTAAAACAAAAAAATTCTTTTATATTTTTATATAATAATTCTTATTAAATATTAAAAAATCTATGTGTAGGATCTGCAGTTGATGTTTCGACAAAATGCTATTTTTTTTTTATCAAATTTTTCTATATTTTTCTACATAATAAAATATCATTTATTCACTTTATTCATCAAAAGATGATATTTGTTCTCGTAAGCTAATTGGAAAATAAGTCTTGTAAGAGAAAAAAAGAGTAGAAAATTAACTTTTAAATGCAACAAACTAATCCATATTACATATTTGTTGATATGTATTATTACCGTGGCAAAACCTTCAAACGATGCAACAAATAAACCACCAATAATAAGCTTGCTACTTTTCGCACTTCGTTGCAACGTTATGAATAATAATTTTTGAGCGTATAGCGGCGCTGTGTACCATTGTGTATTGTACCTACACATTAATACATCATAAAGAGAACAACAATTTAAGAAATTAGTCGGAGAGAAATCACTCACATGTGATTCTATAATTTAATAAATTAAATATTCTATGATCTAATAAATGTTTTTTTATATAAATATTTATTTTTTATATAAATATCTATTCATTAATTAATTTTTCTATAGAATATTCGAATACATCTTTTCTAATATACAAAATATTTTCTCTGCACCAATTTGCGTGCCATCTTAGATGTATACTCACACCTGTTGAAAAAAACATTCGCTTTGATCAATTAGATCCTGCCCTAAATAATTGACATAGAATGTATAACAGAGGTGAGCGAATACGAATAAACCAGTTGAAATAATCTCAAATATATTGTGTATTGTGACTGCATGAAGAAACTGTGATCGATAAATATAATGTTATCAGAAATTTATCCGTATAATATTTTAGCACAGAGGAGCCTTTTAAAATAATCCTTGTAATTTTCTGACTAATTTATATTTTTCTATGTGAAAAAGTCGAAGCATACACACACATCAATAATTTAATAAGATAATAAGCAATTGACAAAGGATTCCTTGTAAAAACTATATTAAACTATATTTAATTAAAAAATTAATAAAAATACACGTTTTTAGTTAATTGCTAATGGAATTTACTTAAATAAATAAAATTTAAATAAATAAAATTAAATAAAATTTTAATTTGAGTTAATAATTTAATTATTAATTTAGTTACAATGTTAAGATTAAAAAAAATTAGAAACTTGGAAAAAATAAATTTTCCTCGATATTTTTGCTTCGGAAAAGTTAATTCCAAATTAATCAGAAAATTAGTTATTAGAAAGACATCCGTAGATTTCGGGATACTATGTATTGTAATTTGTGTTAATTTGATTTTAATTTTCCAAAAAAATACTCACGCGAAACATATTAATACTTAATGATGTCACACCAAATGCACATAGAAAGAAATAGGATATTGAAAATGCACAATACATATTCTCGATAAATCTTAAAAAGTGAAAACAATAGTAATTATATTAATAATTAGTAATTATATTAATAAATAATAAATTAATAAATAAATCATAACAATGACATGTTAATTAAATATAATCTTGTTTCGTAAAAATTAATATAATCTAAAATTAAATATAATCTTGTTTCGTAAAATATTATTTTTTATTATTGAAATTTTATATTTTATCCTAAATTATAAAATACAAAATTATGTACGGAATTTATGTCTAATACTTACTCTAAACAATGTTGATGAGTAAGAAAAGCATTAAACAGTTTAGTGCAAAGTTTGCATTCAATTTTTAAGGGTGTTGTTCTTGATAAATTTGTATTGAACACATATGTTAAGCGACAGCTATAAAAAAGTACAATTATATTGTTATATCATTAAGAACTTGAAAATTATAATCGATTAATTAAAAAAACTATTACTAGATAATATATTTAAAAAATATATATATTATATAAATAGATTTAAAAAATTTAATATGAAGTTATATAACATCTCTTTTCTTTCTTTATAATAAAAAATGTTTATATATAAAAATAATATTTTACTATAAGATTCATCCAAAAATCCTAAAAATTTCATCTAAAAATTCATCTAAAAATCCTAAAAATTTGAATAAATTAAAAACTTTATGATATCACCTAATGACTTCGAACAATCCACAAACATGCTGTATAAATGCCATAAACATAGTTTCCGTCGCCATAAGTACCGTCATACCCAAAAAATTAATTATTATTAATAAGAAAGCGATAAAGTAGAAATATCTCTCTGTATCAAAAAAAACTTCTATTTGAAATGGCAATTGTCGTAGACGAGGTTTGTCTAACGGCATTAAAATATCAAGAATATCTGGTACAAACATCATTGAAAGAAAAATGAATGTTCCCAAATAAACAATCACTGAAAGTAATTTCAATTTAGTGCGGGATAACTAGAGCTATAATTAATATATTTTTTGATTACTTACAATATTTATAGTTTTAATGTTATAAATATTCCTTATATAAATTTGTTCTTCATATATTTAATTTTTAATTTTATTATTTTGAAATTTATTTTCCTAATGAAATATATAAATTTTAGGAAAATAATTAAGATAAAATTATGTACTATTTTACTTACATCCAGAGAACACTGTATAAAATCTGGCCTTATACGCGTATTTTTGAATTATTTTTAATTCGTCTATGTCTTTTATCAAATTCCAATCGCGTTGGATTTGATCAAAAAGATTCTTTACCTACGATATCACGATCGACGTCTAAAATATCAATTAGATATTTGCTTTTCATGTATTTTTTGAGATCGATTTAACTTACGTGATTAGAATTAAAATGCACTATACAATATTTCATAACATAAACTATACAAATAATAGTAAAGGAGAAAACTTCAATTAATAACGTTGTATTATACTCATGCGTGGTAAATGTTGTCAACTAAAAAGCAAAGTTCTTAAATAAATTAAGTGTAAAAAATTTCACTTTTATGCACAGAAAAAATATTAATAACATCACATATATAATTCATATGTCTGCAAATGAATGTTACAAAATTTAAATGTTTCTCACATATTTTTCAGTAAATATATATAATCTTTTAAAAATTATATATATTTTTTTACATCATGCGCGATGCAAAATTTCGTGATATTCTATAATTAATTTTCAAGAGTATACAATCTTTCTATAATTAATTTTCAAGAGTATACAATCTTTTGACATAATTAATATCTCTGTTTCACTCACAAACCATTCACAATATTCAAACTATTCGATAGATAGATATATAATTTCTACAATTTACAGCACTCATTTTTTAAATAAATATACACATTTTTACGATCGTCAACAATAATGAATACATAGTATACGTTCGGTCAGAAGCACCTGTACTAGTCCAGAAATAATGAGTATACAAGATATGCAGAACACTCTAACAATTCGATGTTCAGACTTCTGGTAAGGCCACAGACCGACCGACGCCATTAAATTCCGGGTTAGCCCGTAGTACTCATTGTTGAAGAAATCCATTCCGATTGACAATTGCCGCAATTCTACGCACGCAGATTTGTAAAGATTATGTAGTTTCCTTACCATCGAAGCTATAGATAGCTATTACAATCTTACTGCACTCAGATTTTCCGTAATTTCATAATGACCATGATGCAGGGCATTACGAAGAATCGAAAATACCAAAAGGACATAATTTGTTAATTAGCTTATTACCAAACGATCTTCTACGTACGATTACATGAATCATTCGTGCAGTATAAACGCTCTGATTGCAACATAAAGTAATCAAAGCATACGTTTAATATAATCATAGCGATTTTCCCTCGGAAAGAACATCAGTGATTTACAGTATTTTTTGCGCAGACGCAATGCGCCAAAGAATTCCTCATTCTTTAGCTGTTGGAATAGCGGATTGTTGTGTAGAGTTTTTCTTTCAGAGACATGACAGTCGTGTCTGTTACAGTGTTAATATCGATAAACTGAGTAAAATGTATATAAAACTATTAAATTTATAATGTGATAATAATAATTTAAAGGTGCATGTTGTAATGATATATTTGGAAAAATATCGCTGTGAACATTCGAGTATTGTGTTTAAAAAATTATTGTGCCCTTATATTTACAAATTGAGTATTTTATAAATCAAGCATGTAACAAATATTATAAAATAATAGCGAAATGTTTTGCACACTGATTCTTATAAAGAAATAAAATATTATTCTAGAATTAATTTCGAAATATATAATAAACGAATTCGAAAACACACGTTTATATTGTAATTTTATGAAAATAACAAAAATAATATATTATATAAATATAACAATAATTGCTAATAATTAATTTTTTTCTGTTTTAGCTGACTGTAGATGCTTTGGAAAGTGTATCAAATGCAACTTAATACCATTATTGGAATTTGTAAAAGATTCAATACAAATGAATTTTACAAGAATTTAAAGGTTTAATCGCCATAGCATTCCGTCATCAAATCACATTCGAAATGCAACACCATTTAAAGTAAGATATTGATGGATCAGTCATTTGCAAAACATTTTCTGCCAAAGTCATTTTAAGTTAAATTTTACGGTACATTTAATAAATCTGTATAAATATTTTAAATACTTTATTCTTTATTTATATTATCCTCGAGCATTTTGAGTAATAATTTTTGAGACTGTAACGAAGCCAGTTTATACAAACATAGTTTTCCAAAAAAACATAATAATGTAATAATAATGTAATAATATTATATCAAAATCACACCGTTTATGAATTATTTCTCATAAAAGTAATTGTATCAATATAGTTTATAAAAACAATGACATCAATTAGATTAAATTGTTCATTAAATAATATTAACAATGCAGTACATATAACGTTTAAAAGTAAGAACTATAAATATTGGAACACAATTTTAATTTATCTTATTCATATTAACAGTTATATTAGTTGAGACATACATATAATTATATACAAATTTTTTAATCTCGTTTATCTTTTTTATAATAATTATTATATGAAAAAATCATTTGCATATACATCCACTTGTTGAAATAATAGCACAAGCGATAAATATAATAAAAAATATAACTGGAAAAGATATGGCAAAACCCATTTAAAGAGATTCTGTTTTCTTTAAAGCTTTTTATCACGTTTTTACGACTTACGAATGCCAACATTCCCAGTAAATTTTCTCAACTATCTTCTCCCGTAAAATGTTTTTATGCAAACAGCGTATACGTTACTAAGATTTCGCGAAACACATTCAGAAAACATCATAAGACTGTCGACGCAAGTTATAGTAACGCATTTCATAATTCTAAGACTAGCAACATAGATACACAACGTACATACTGCAATAGTTTATACCATCATAAGTTATCAAAAACCGTGTATACTTTTACAAAAAACCGATATTTTTTAATATGTAAGATATAAGAGATGCGATATAATTTCAAGATCTTCTTTTGAGAAACAATAATTTTAATTAATATACAAATTTAATAAAATATTTCTATGAAAAAATGAATTCAATACATCTAATCATCTAATATGATATCTATATATAACGACTTCTGCAGACTTTCTCTCATGATGTTAAATTAAAGCAACGTTTTACAGATATGACGGTCCGATGAACGTTTCGAGACGAGCGAGTAACAGCTGTACAAAATATCGCTCATCCACGCACGCAGAAGTGTGCGTTACACGCGTGACAGCCTTGCAACACAAGATGGAATGAGGATTCAGCTCATTGCGATGTACGCGCGTCTCTTCGTTGCGCGCTACAGTCAGCGCATAGCGCTGTTAAACGAGGCCTGGCATAACTGCGCGTTACGTACATCTCGCATATCTCAGCATGCTTCCTTCCTTCCGTTCTCCCGTTCCTCGATGAGAGCCGGGTCGCATACCTACCGACCGCAATCTACTCAATGTCGAATAACGGGAGCGCGTATCGATACGTCGATCCTCGCGTATATATATCGCGATCGACTAGATAAAATGTTCATCCTCTCAAGTGCAGCTAAGTCGACGTACCGATTGCCATCACCGAACACATACACACACGTAAATTGTTATCGCGAGATCGATTTACGATGCGCTACATCAAAGTGTCAGCAGGAGAATACGCATGATAAAACATCACGTATCGTACGAGAACGAATAAAACATTGCGTATATATTTTTCCGATCAAGAATAAAACGCAGTTTATCTCTGACTAACGTTATATGTATTAATGATATTGAAAAGATATTGTTCGTTTTCACGTTAGATATTTTCAAATGTTTATAATGACTATTATTTACGTGTGTGTGTGATCTCCAGATTACAATTTCTGCATTTGAAAAAGAAAACTGGCCTAAGTCGTATATCTGTTTTTTGCCATAAATTTATTAAAAACTACATATTTTCCCTAGATCGTGAAATTCCTGAAATGGCAACACAACAAATCTACAATATGATTCTACAATATTTATAGATCATGATAATAACGGTAAAACTAGATATAAAAGTATCGATGATTGTGTTAAAAAAATAATAAATATAATTTTTAATTTATTAGTCGTCTTAATTCTTTCTCTTTGTTCAATATTAAGTTATCATTATGCAATCATTATGAATTATTTGATCATGATTACATAGTTATTTAATCATGATTAGCATGTTTTTCATTGTCATAAGGATTTTTAAAAATTATATTCTATGTATTTTTCTGTTTCTAATTATAATTTGTGTATATTATTTGAGAAACTTTTTAATATTATTTTGAGATAATTTAAAAAACTAGTTATCAATTGATGTCGGCGAACCAGAGAGATAAGCATCACGATGCATTTCTATCCATATATATATATATATATTCGTTGATTAAATAGATATAATACATTTCAAAAAATACGTGATAAATGCATGAGAAATAAAATATCGAAATATAAATACGTATCAAGAGAATACGAGATAAAATAGATACCTTATCCAAGTTTCTCATTCAAATAAATTGTTTGTAAGAAGATAACAAAAATGATTAAAGTGTTATAATAAAAAAGAAAAAAATACATAGAATTAAGTATATAATTTAGCATTGATGCTTCTCTCCTTTTATTTTTTTTCCTAGTTAAAAGCTAACATTATTAAATCAGTTTAAAAATGATAAAAAAGCTTCTAAACTAAATAGGAAAGTAGCTCAAGTGGCAAAAGTGCTCTAGTAGTCCATCAAAAATTTATTAAAAAATTATAAAAGTTTATTATCCTTAGTTTTTCTAAATTTTAATAAAAGGTTAAATAAAAGTTCCTTTTGAGCTTAAACGAAAGTTTATATGTGGGTCCACCACTAACAAGTGATTTTTAGTTAAGTACTTTTCCATCCTCTACAGAAACTACAAAACAAAATTATATAATCTTTTTTATATTACAACATTTGTATATTATTCCTTTTATATCTCAATTTGGCAATATTAAAAAATATACAGCTTTCAAGTATAAATGTACTTGCGACCAAAAATATTCTTATAACATCGCACGTCTTCCAAAAATAAATGCGTATGTGTGTTAATATAAATACAAATTTTTATGCCTTTATGCCTTTAAGATATTATGTTAAGAGTTTCAAGATATAGCAAAATTTTTAATAATACATAGTTCAGTGCAAAACGTCATTGATCGTGTATAAAGATTCCAACGTAAAAATGTGCACGGATATCGTGCTAATTTCTGTTGTACAACATCGCTGTTAATAATTTCTCTCGCGAGGATACGGCATCTTACAACATGATAGCACGTGCAACATCGACGACTTACATTGTCGTATAAAACGCGTGTATCTCATCGTTCTTTCTTTTTTCTTTAATTCCGCGCGTATGTGGTTGTGCGTGTTAAAGAGAAATGGCGATTTCAGAGAGAGAAAGAAAGAAAGATTCTGGATGTGTGGTGGCTGCCGGTATCTTGCACCCCCTGCCCCTTCATGTCTGCATTCTCGACGCATAATACGCGATCTTCGTTTTATACTCGGAGTGGTTAGGGCTCTTCTTTTCTTCCCTTCTCTCCCTTCCTCTCCCCTCCCCTAACCGATGCAGCTTCCTTCCCGAATTTATCGCCCATCCGAATCGCGGACAAGTCCATATAACCCGTTCATGATCTCGGTTCCCACCTAGCCGGTGCTAAAGCCCGCGCGCGCTGTTTTCATTCCTGTATAAATCTCATTGAAGGACGATATATTGCACGTATTCCTTTTGGCCCGCTCACACATATCGGCCATTGAAATTTATTTCGCTGACCAGATGCGAATAACTGAGATGCATCATTGCCGCGCCGCCTTTTAATTTTCGTTCCTTATCGTTATTATTGAACGCACGTGGAAATATACAGGGTGTTCTCACATTCTTCGCAATTTTAAATGCGAGTAACAATATAATTTTTGGATACTCTATATTATGAAATGAAGAATGTCTCCACTAACTTAGTATTCTAGTATTCTACAACATTAATATTTACACGTAAATGTTTGAATAGATCTAATAATATGAACATGAAACATATTCTTACGCAATTAATTTTAATATAAAAGATTAATTTAAAATTATCCTGATAAATATTTCAGGAGATTTGATAAAAACTTTAAAAATTTCTTTCAAATTTATTCCCCTGATGTGACACGGATAAAATAATAGGCAAACAGCAAATGAATTGTATAAAGACAAAAGCGAGGTCGCGTAACTAAATGTCTCTTAATGTGACTTTGCATCCCTTGCAGGTAAAACACGATGCACGAGAGGAAAGAGTTTCAGAAACTGCTGCAAAACAATAGGCATAACTTCTAACACGGTTGATACGCCGGTTACCGCAAGCCGAAAGCAGCTAATACAGCAAGTTATCCACTTAGAAATCCGACGTAACACCGTGAGAGAAGAGTTCGAGGGGTTGCGGGGAAGGCGTAGGGAAGGCTGTTACCAACTTTGGATAAACCTGGCTAAGTTTCCTGGCTCGGTACTTACGGAACTGTCACGCGAAAACGCTCAAGTTTATTCTTCCCGCACGCACCGACAGAGAAATACCGCGGACATCGATTTACATAACGATTAAATTAATTCAGAATTTAAGTGCACTGTTTGCCAGAATCTTGAAGGAGTAACATATCCAGAAATCAACACATCAGAAAAATTGCCAATTCGTATTTTACTGGTAAGAAAGTTTTGTGATAAATAAATTTATCCATATCGACAAAAGTTTAAACACAAATTAATTACGTTAATTATTCAATATATTTCATTCATTTATTTATCGTATATCGAATTTTCTATATATATCAAGTAATAAAAAAGATGTATTTCCTATTCTAACAAAATATATATTTCACAGACCTCATCATTTATTTTTTAATTTTTGTCGATAAGTATAAATCATAAATAGAATCAGAGAAGTAGATACAATTTTAATTAACTATTAATCGAATTCCCGTAATATTACGTTGAGCATCATTACACGAAGACTTAATATAACCGATTGGACAATTTAAGAGTCATATTTAAAATTTTAATTCGTGAAAATTCTTGCAAACGGTTGCGTATGAAAGAATAATTTTTTGAGCTTTATCAATTCGTCGCACATGAAGAGAATATTTGATATCGCAATGAAATATTTCATGTCGCAACTTTAAGCTTTTCAATTCGTATGCCCTACAAAAATGGTCCGTTGTGATATTTTATCGAGAAAATATTGGATTCAGTCGGGGATTTGAGATATTTCAACGTAGTCCTGCTCTGCGAAGATAAGATTCTCATTCTCCATCAAGGTCACGGCATATCCACTTAGTGACAAAGCGAACGTTTGCGATTTTCAAAGGATTATCCCGAATTTTCGTAAAAGTTAGTTATACGTGAAAAGACTCATTATTTCTGCATAATTTTTTTTCAAATTATTTTGTATACTTATAGAGATTATATTTGAAATAAAACGTGTTTTGTTTCTTAAATCAGCTTCAAAATATAATTTTAAATCTTTTTGCCTCGAAATATTTATAAAGTGATATTATTTTGCCTCTGTATTACATTTTACTTGAATAGGTCGCCAAGAGAAAATCGAAGGGTGCCTTCGACGTCTCATCAGAATGGGACTTTCCTCGACAGAGCAAACACATTTCCGACATGTTCGATAACGTAAAAGTAAAGAAAGGATGAGATGCGGAGGAGGAATAGTGTATGCAGACGCGAGCCTATATCAAAAGTTCACTTCCGTGGGGTCCGCGAAAAGGGAGACGATGACATGGCTGCGTCAGGTAAGTAGACTCACGACGAAATTGGTTTCGATGCGTGTCGGCGAATGTCGAACTTTCATCGTGATACCTCCTTCACTTTAGGCAGATATCACTGTACTTTCGTAGTCTCAAAAGACTGTAGAAATTGTTCAAAGAAGCGTACGCACAAGAAATATTAGTCCTTACAGTGTAATACGCCTCGCAATTTATATTTTTATATTTGTACTTATAATATAATTATTTTTTTATGTCAGATGTAAAATGTTATAATAAAAATAACATAATAGAAATGTGACCATCATTTTTGATCACCGTTTTTTTTTGTTACACACATTTTAGAAAAGTTATTTAATTAATCGGAATTAATAAGGACGAGCTATATAATTCATCATAATTTTCACAGAGAAAAGGGGATAAACGTATTGCACAGGAAAAGATATATTCAGCCTAGCAAAATCCCGCAATCAACGTCAACCGGATTCATAGGATGATTAAAATAACTACTTGACAGGTAATTTATTAAAAATAATGCAGATTTTCTCTTTCTCTAAAAATACAACGTGTTATGAGTTTTACAAAAATATACCATCGATCTATTGAGGTAAATCGCAATTAACATGTCAATTTTGAAAAGCTCATAAATAAATTATTTTTTCTGTTACCTGTTGTGATAATTTATACTAAAGATTGTTGTTATGTAAAAACACTATTTTTCATAAGACTTATTTTGGCTTCTAGAAATGCTACTTTTGTGTAACACATCCTCTTTAACTCGCATCGATAATATGCTGAACGTTCAAAGGTTATCTGAACGGAATTGTGCCACGCTGATAACAAGTATGAAAATATAAAAGCATGTGAATACTCACGATATCGAAGTCCAGATTCTCGGCAATCCAGTCGCGTCCCTGCTTAAATTCATCGTGAAGGCCCATGATGTAAAGAGTGTCGAGTCCGTCAACGATGGTCGCACCCATATTCGATGCCCCGAAGATGCTGGCACTGTGACCTCTCTTGGAGATGGGTCTCAATTCGTTTTTTCCCCATGCATATCGCACGTAGTTGTCCCAACCGTGCTTCATCATCTGTGCACAAGAAAAACATGCAAACGATTAGCGCAAACTTTTTATTACGAAAATAAAAATATCTTTCACGATTATGTAAAATAATGTCAACAATTGCAATCAAATTTTTTATAATTAATATAACTTATGTCTTCTTTTTGAATTGTGTTCTTCCTTTAATAAGAGAATTCAAACTTTTTCGAGAATTCAGTACATGTCACAGATTTTTCATAAATTTAGTTTTTTTTATAGACTTCAGAATTTAAAAAAAAAACAATCTACGAAGATTCGTTGCCAAGCATCTTTCTAAAGAAATACTTGTACAGAAACCTATATAAATTAAGTTGACGTTTCAAATTTTCACAAATTTTTAAGTTTTTCTATTATGATTAAACGTGTGTGCATATACAGCCGAGGTAGCAAGCACACATCGAATCTCGAGAATGACGGATGCGTCGCATGAGCTGTTCCGTGAATAACAAATATATTGCTCAATGTGTGTGTGTGCGTGTGTGTGTGTGTGTGTGTGTGTGTGTGTGTGTGTGTATGTGTATGTGTGTCCGTTCCGTTGAACGTTATTTTCGTTCCTCTTGATTTTTCGAACCATTTGCCGGGCACCCGCAGTCATGGTCGCTTCATCACGTTTTTATGACGGCATAATTTAGGGGCAATATAATATCGGAAAGGTTTGGCCAGTGGCACCACCAGGAGTGAGTCCCCCTGCCTCCCTTTTTCCCTTCCTTCATCCGTCTCTCACTCTCTCTTTTTCTCTGCGGCTACGATTGTAATAAAAAAAAGATAAAAGCGGAAATTAGAGAGGGTGAAGAACTGCAAAATGACAGAGAGAAACGCGTGTCATTTGATAACTATCTACGCCCTGAATCGCGAAGCCTTTAAATGTGATTTTCTCGCGACTATTCACGCAGCAGGAAAGTGATAAGAAGAGGACGGTGTTTCCGTTATTATTTCGAGATATTCTATCAAAGTCAGTACAATGTCACGATACTCGAGACGCGTGGATTATCGGAAAGGCGATAAGTTTGCGATAAATGCGCAAAGATGAGGCTGCCAAGAGGCACGGTGTCGCGATAGAGATGCGAAATTCCGAGGAGCTCGAAAGGCGATGCCGTTGCGTTATTACGTCGGCCTTAGAAGGCGGGATGCGCTGGCGATGCAGAAAATTGCGGACGACAGATCGGCACGGGTTGACGCGGCATTCAACGCCTTCCACCATTATCCACGTAATCGCGGATAATTTGTTCCGTAGAAACCGCGGCGAATGCACGGCACATAGTGGACTTGTAGCCGGTAATCTGGTTAACATCCATGTTAGGATTAAACCATTAGCCCCGGTGTCGGCCGGACGGATCGAAGGGAAACGGCGAGGAGGCGATACGGAAGGAGAGAGAACGCGGCGAGGTGGACGGAGGGCAAAACCTCGTGTCGGAGACGTGTGGCCTCCGTTCAATTATTCTCTCTTTGTTACGTCACTTCCGTGGTAACCGGATTCTCTCCCCGGACTCGTCCGGAAGACCCCGCTTCTTTTTTCGCTTTTGTAATCCACCGAGTAATCCATTAAAACTATTTAATGCGGTTAAGCAGTAAGCACTGGCACTCGTACGAAATACACGCGAAATGTCTGTTTTAAAATCGGGAATAAAATTATGCTACATTTATTTATTTGACAAATTTGAAATTCGAACATCGTTTTTTTTTTACACAGTTCCGAGTTTTTCCTTCCGAAACGACCAATTAAAAACAAAAAGAAATTATTAATCAAACTCGTACATACGTATTTTAAATTTGTCTTCAATTAATCCCTGAGCTAATGGATAAATTCATTATTTTACGCGCATTATTCACACCCAGACAAACCGCGACGCCGGTTGAGATAGACGATATGAATTCTACAGAGGACTCGTGGGAGCTCTTTCGCGTTTTGAGAGAGAGAAAATATCCTTTCAAATTGCCTGCGCTCCACGCATTTCCATTAATAAACAAAACGCACGCTGGAAGAGAGGAAAAGCAGCGGCAACAGCAGTAGCAGCTAAAAGGGTGAGAAGAGAAAAGGGTAGCGATATTCCGTCAGGCGATTGAGTATGCACGGGTACACAAACAAAGCAAAAGCCTCGGATACTCCATGGGAGATGCACACAAATACGCATCGGCGATGGCTTTGCGTATGCGCGGGTGTGTATATTGCCGATACCGGGCACGTATAAGTGTACTTAACCGTAGCGCTTTTATTTCCTATCTTTATTTCCCGCGGTTTTCAATTTACGTTATTTATTTCCCTCCGTCCTAGTCGTCCCGTCGCGTCGATGTCCCACTGTGATTTTGTGAAAGCACCCCAATTCTGCCTCCGTCGCATACTCACACATATATGCACACGTACGTACACAAATGTGCACGCACACACGTGTGTGGAGAGGCACATAGATGCGCGTGCCTTTTAGAATCAACGCCACATAGGAGCAACGTGCTCCTGTATACATGCTATCCTTTTTTATCTGCGATACAACGAGTCTGGATCGACGTCACGAAGCCTTTTAAAAACCCTCACCCCGCACGTCATAAAATCTAACCGCGCCCGAGCAACACCACGCGCAGAGAGAAGCGAATGTATAGTTTACGCCTTGCACCTTTGAGTAAGTCAATCGAGACGAGAGAAAAGAAACTTGATATTTAACGGAGAAAAGGAAACCGAATTAAATGGAGCCGATGAGAAAGAAATAAAAGAGAAAATATATGTGTAAAGTAAACCAAGCTCTCTCTGGTGGAAGAAAAATCTATTTTCATAAAAACACTATATTTGATGAATTTTTCAAGTATTTTTCTATTCGTCAATGATATTTTATCGCGTAGGAATAGTAAAACTCGTCAAAATTTAATATATACGGTGGCCATTCTTTTATCTAATCAAATTACACAAAATTATCCTCATTGTGTAGTTCCAATAATCAACGATGCGTCATTTCCTGCGTACGCAGGGATCTTTTTATCAGCTGATACATCCAGTGGTTATAATTAGATAATGACACAAAATGCGCTCAATTACGACACTCGTGACTCGTTACCGGATCTCATTAAAACGCGAATAGCGAGATATACGACGTATTTTCGCGATTAAATATGTAATTACGTACGAAAGTTACTCGTGTGGATGTCGGCGCGACACAAGACTGACTATTGTTGAAAATAGATAATGAAAATTTATATGGCGATTATTTTACTATATATGAAGAGTTGTATGCTTTTATCACAAACTTATAATAAATTCATTATGATCGTAAATATTTCTGATATTCTTGTTAGACACTTTTTTATATTTTCATCTTCATTAAATATATTCAAATTTGCCGCAAATAAGTATCTCTGGCGCAAAGACGCTGCTGCATAATTGAAATCAAGTACACCGTGGAAAGAAATAGAAATGCATATTCATGCAACGTGTTGCATGCGCTTCGAGTGGCGAGAGTAGCGGAAATTTTACTCCTTTTTGCTACACGAAGGAAATTTTACTCGTTTTTGAACATATTCGCAGGTAAACTTCATGCGATATGCAATGAGTTTAAATTCGAACAGAGATATGTTATATGTTTATTTCCAGAAAGGTGACGACAGGATAAAGATTTAAGAAAGGCGCGAAAAGAAAGAGCAGGACAAAGGGAAACGAGACGAAATAAGATGACAGAGGACCTCAAAATTCACGGCTGGTAAACTTTCTGCGGGATCTAATATAATTATAGCTTTGTTTATTATTGTTAGACGAGCCACGCATTGTGCAAGAGCTCTCAAACTAACGCGAATTAATCTCTGCTAAGTAAAACCGATGGAACCGACATCCCCATTTCTCTTCTCCCGCGCCGTTTTGCGAGATTCGCGGATGAAAGGTTGCTTCAGAAGAGACCGCGCCACCCATCGCTTTCTCGCCTCTTCTCACCTCCCTCTTCCCTTTCCTCATCCTGCTTCGCGGACTCCATGCTTCTATATCATTGTCCCGTTCTGCCTGCCTTAACTAGCATCTTTCATTAAAGGAAGCCGCCACCATTGTGCCCGACTTGTATGATTCGATAGACAATGCGACTTCGTCGGAAATTCCCGCGGCTGCCGTTCACGCCGCGTGCTCTCCCACGAAATTTCCGGATTCCTATAAACGCTAATCTGCGCGAAGAAGGGAATATATCCTGCAGACGCTATCGTAACGAAGCCTGAAACTCTGGAGCTGGCGAAAGGGAACATTATCGATGGCATGCGTTCAACAATAACCATACAATTCGATGTAATTGAAAGTCTGATATACATATAGCGTGTCCTCGTAAGTTTATCAATTCGGGAGAAAGAAAGAGAAAGAGAAATCGAAAATATTCGAAGTTATTTTCAAAAATAATAAAAGACGTAATCTAGATGGATAATATTTAAAAAGAAATTTGATGAGAAATCGTAAAATCATTTTTAGAAACTGAAATATGAATTTCTGAAAAATGTTTTTTCTTTCTTATAAGATTAAAACTCTATATATTTTCTCAATCTCGATATTTCAAACAAAATCTGATAAAAATTTATTCATATTGTAGCATTCATTTTATACATCATATATACATATGTATATACAATTATGCTTACAAAAAAATAAATAAAATGTGTAGACATATAACATGTAAAAAAAAGATTATAATCTCTTAGAATTTATATAAAATAAAAATTTAACTCGAAAGAAAAATAGAATAAAAATGAAAATAATTAAATTTCAAAGATGTCTAAAAAATTCATTTTATTTAATATATTTTAAAATATTTTATTCTGAAATAATTTTTATTAAAATATTTCTATTCTCAATGATAATCAATAATAATTATTCCAAATTCGAGAGGATAAAGTTTAATACGAGTGATTAAAAAAGACCAAAAAATGCGGACAAAAAATAGTGAAACAGATATAACATGATCACGCCTATCATATTAGTTCGACTAAAAACAATTAGTTTGACAGCTATCCACATTTTTCCGTATGGAATTATTCAAGGACCGTGATGTAGTAATTTTCCTTGTTTTTGAAATTACCGATCGTAACGCCATTGACGAGGTGAATGAGTTTAATATAACTGGGTTTTTCACCAATGACAAAAAAAAAAGAGAGAAAATAAAGCAATTACAACAATCGTAAAATCGATAGATTAGAATATTGACTCGTGTAAATTATATTAATTACATTTCTCTTCTCTGAAATTTTTTATTTTAACAATTTTTTTATTTTAACAATAGGTAGCAGACTATATACTGCCATTTTCATTATTGAAATATCTTAAATTATATCTTAAATATCTTAAAATTGATTTTATGGAAAAATGTTTTCCATAAAATAAACGGAGAAGCTGAACAGATATTTATATAATGATGTAATTTTAAAGTTCGAGCACATATATATGTATTATACACAATTTTCAAAACTTTAAACATAATATTCAATATATTTTTAAATAAATTTAAATACATCATAAATTCAATATATTGTTCTGCGCGTGTAATTCAGCTCTCATCATCATATAATTAAATAAATGTTTAATAAAAGTACTCTCACCCTTTCTCTATGAAACATTTATAAACCTTACAAATTAAATTAAATTATTATTTTGAATTTTTTTAAATGTTGTTATGTGAAATATTACGTGAAATATTATGGCTAAGAAAATTACCATTTTTATTCGTAAATATATGGTATGTAATTATTGTCCCTTGCAATTTTCCTTGCATAATTAATTTTTTCTTCACGTTTACACGATCGTTTATTGAGGCACACGATTAAATGCATATCGTAAGGTGGAGCACGAACGCTTAATTGAAATCCATTCTGAGCGTACAACGTTTCGTAAGTTATGTCAGTCCACTGCTAAATTGCTTCGTTTGGAATGAACGCCTCCGGACAATGTATAATCCATAGATAACTTGCAGTCGAGCATTATGAAACGATAAGTCACAGTTCTATATCCTTATAATATTATAACCACAATTGCATGTAAACAAAAAAAGTTATGCAATTATTTCCATTATATAGTTACAATTATTTTCTTTGATCTTTTAGAGTCAATATTTTAATATTTATCAACAAAATTATCTAAAATATTATTTAATATAAAATTTACTAATATCATTTATTTTATTAATGATATTATATTTGTCTTTATCTTAAAATAAATATTGAGATATTCGTTTTAACGTGATAATTATGATGTAACTTTTTCTCAGTCAAAATATTGACTTATTAAAGATAAATTTAATAATGGAAATATTCTATTTCTTTTTCTTGTTTTGATATTCTATGTCTTTTTATTTTTACATTCTTTTCTTCTAAACTAAATATATAAATGTAATTAGAATATTTTTTTTCTGAATGAGAATAACTTCTCTTATTAAAAGTAAATTAGCACAGGTGTTTAATTTTTTCTTCTCTTCTATTTTTACATTATCAAAAACAGATTATGAAAAAAAAATACTAATGATGTTAAAAGCTTATAAAAAACACACAATCATATATTATATATTAATATATTAAATACTAAATATATATGTATGACATTTCTCATTTGTTTCCAGATATATAAATTGAAATACCTATCTCATGATGATGGATACGATCGAATTAATTAATCCGCGCATCGAAGTGTGAACTTTTCCTTCGACAAGCGTTTCGCTTCTTGTCATAGACAAGAGTCAATTAAATTCTAAATTGAGATGATTGCATTGAACTTCTTGTTAGTCATACTAGTTAAGTTATAAAACATGACAATTAATCGAGTTTGTCTCACTTAACTAGACAGTTATCAGTTATTTGTTTTTTTTGCAACTGTCATTTGTTCGGAAGTTAATTGATTGAGTTTCATTTGTCGATTTCTGAAGTAATTCAGCATATTGCAATTGATTAATTTCATTGCCGAGAATTAGAATTTCGCATGGAAAAAATGTATGTTTTTTATTACATTATTGATACATCTTCTAATTTAATACATAAACGAAATCAATATTCTATCTTGCAATACATTAATTTGGAAACAAACACATTAATTTATAACATCTCATAAATATACAATTTATTTTAATGTTAATAAGAATTTCAGGATATATTTCTTAAAGAATTTAGGAACAGAATTTTAAACAGATTAGCTAAAAATAACATTAAATATTAATTACAAAGCTAAAACTTGATTTAAATTATGATTGAATTTTAAAGCAATTTCTTCGAACATTTTTCTTTTACTCCAAATTGATCTGACGGAAATTAAAGACACAGTCTCGTTTAAAGAAATTTCGTTTCATTAATGCATGTCGTCCTGACTGATTTTCTTTTATTTTCTTTCTATCCATGCTTCACTATAATCCAAACGCGAATATTGATGTGACAGAACGAACAAAAGATCCATCGGTTTTCCCTACGATCCTCTTTAATTTCCGCCTTCTATGACGTTGCAGTGACAAACGACGCGGCAGCAGTAAAAACCACGTTCAACAAAATGAGTTTTTGGAAAGTCTATGTAAGTCCGAATATGCATATCAAATGTAGGAAATTGAGTATTTCATTTTAAACCGTATTTTTCTATCCAAACAAAACGCGAAATGTTGAATCATATTTCGAACTTTATATAATTTAAAAGGAAAATATATCTAATTATAATCAAAAGAGAGAAAATACATACACACATACATACATATGTATAATAAATACGTGTATAATAAATACGTGTCTAAAATCAAAATAATCGTATTTAAAGAAGCACTTACCTAATTTTTTTATACTTAATGCTAACTTAACCTTCTCAAATCCCAACATGCAGAAAATCAAAACCCGATGCAATCTTACCTCTTTAACTTTTTCACGACGCTGATTGGTTACGTCATCCAGAGGCGGATTCGGGGGTCTAATAACGTAAGCGCCAGGAACAGATACGGCCGGCGGTCCGATCGCCGAAGGCTCGGATTGTTTATGCTTGATATCTAAACGTCGATCTTTATCCTTATCCCGGTCTTCGATCTCAGGTTCATTCTGCCCGGGAACCACATTCTCCTGCACCCAAGCGGGATTCAATTGCTCGTTGCGTTCTTCCGGTGCGACACCCCGATCGATGACACTCGCAAAAGTATCGCGTCGCGTTACGATCGTGCCGGTCATCAAAAGAAGGATCAGGATCACGGACAGCAGTCCGCTGATCGCTAATCTCTGCATGAGCCTCATGTCGTCCAGACACTTGCAGCTTGACCAGCCGCCTGGAGTCTCGGACTGGATTGCGCTCGTATTGGCAGAGCTACGAGTAGAATGTGAAAGATCCTTCAAATTGATCATTCGTGTGGCGGCTTCATTTTGTAACGCCAATCAATGAAAACTAGTATGACGCGTGAGTAATCATCATTTTTTTAATTGTCATTTCTGGATCGACTTGAAATTTTAGAATCACGATTCGCTTTATCAACATTTTATTTATGTAATGATCATATTTCCTGCATTTTTTATCGACATAATTGAAATAATTGAAATATATAATTGAAATAAAATTTTAAAATTATTTTAAGAACGAAACAAAATTACATATAATCACTTTCGAATGAATGGAATAGTTCGAGATAGCAAAGATAAAGAAAACCGCATAAATTTTTTTTTCAATTTTACTGTTATATATTTTTAAAATTAATAGTTAGGAATTTTGCTCAAATAAATAAATAAAAATTAAATCATTTATATTTATATTTTATTTTTATATTTATACTTTTCCGATCTATTTAAATTATTAAAAAATATATACATATAATTAATTTCTGTGTTAATCGGTCTCTTTAATTTTTTCATGTCATTAAATTATTCAATATTTAAATTCGATCGAGAGAATTCAATCTAAGACAATTGATACCGTACATCGGAATCATAAATATGAATCACAGCATCTCGTGATACTTACTTGCGAATCACCTGTTGTATGTAATTCGAACACGGCGGCAAATATGTGTAATTTTTATTCCAAATTTTTTATAATTAGTATGCCTTTTTAAATTCCTTGGAGAGAACTAATCTGGCAAAGTTAAATAAGCCGATTAGATCTTGCGATTATCAGCAACTGTGAAGAAAAAGAATTGACTGTGTTACCTAACGTTAATTGAAATCCTGAACGAATAAGAATGATTCGAACGATTAACGATTGTCTGCAATCAGTCATTATAAGTTTGAAATCGCCGAAACTATTACCGGCAAATTCATTGATTCGATATGCGAGGCTGAGCCATCTAGTCGAAGGCTAAATCTAATTTTTGAGAAGGACAGTTACATCAAAGTATCGTATAAAAAAATTAAAAGTTATACAAATGTGCGAGTGGTGCAAGGGGAGGCGAATGGTATCGCCGATCGCGAAAAAGGGAGACGGGCGAAGGCGCAAAGAGAGTGAGAATCAAAGAAGGCGAGATAGTTTGAAGATTCCAAAGTCTCTGCCGAAATGTGATCGCTGCATTTTTTATCGAGCTCGGGGCATCGCAAACGGTTTCTCCGGTCCTCCTTGCATCGGAGAGCCCGCGTGCATTTTACCGTCCGGTCGCTGCAGGCGTTACACCTGCAGATCTTGATTCTCTTTTCTTTTTGACCGCGCTACGTACCCCCTCGGCGCGGCTTAAGGTCCATTGATTTTATTTGCTCGTTCGTTATTCATTTCCCATCCGATGGAATCAGAAATTTTTAAAACTTCACGTTTTAAAAATTTCAGTTTCAACAGCGATAATTCCTCGTAATCATCATTGATGAATATAATTGAGAATTATTGAATAGTTTTTTTTTTTCATTTAAAATTTAATCCATTATTGCATTTTTTTCATTTAAAATTTAATCCATTATTGCATTTTTGAAAGGCAAAATACTTTGTTCTTATTTGATTTTGTATATGCAGTTGTCTATTGAAAATGTCTTAGGAAATCTCTAATCTTTATAATCTTATATCTTTATATATAAACTTTGTTATTTTTTTTGATGATTTTAGTTTTTGAAATGCATATTTAGACGTTATACATTTGAAATTGTACTCTTCCTTAAATATAATTAAATATTTAGCAAAAATTGTATATAACAATATTTATTTTTCATAATACAATGTCTATTTTAAACTTTTATTTGAGAATTAATGGTATTAATGTGTTATCGAGGCTAATCACTTATTTATTAAAATTAATGTAGTAACCAGAATAGGACAAGCTCACTTCACTTTATTACTGATGTGAAACGACAAGTTAGGAAGCGTGAATTCTACGAAATATTGCGCGTTAAATTATTCACAAGGACACGAGTTTGTAGTTTGGTAACTGTCGATATTGCAAAATATCGAGGTCGAAAGTTTGAGATATCGAAGTTCAGGTAGTGCGCGTTTCAACGTTGATTCAACTCGATCGTAAGCAATGGACGAGATAGAAATAGAAAGCGAAAGGAGGGATGAATTAAAAAAAGATGCAGAAAACGAGAGGGGATGGAAAGAGAGAAAGAGAAAGAGAAAGAGAGAGAGAAGCAATAAAAAAAAGAAGAGTACGCGTGATGGCGAAGACGAGAAAGGAAGAGTGGAAAGGGAAGATAAATCGTCGAAGCTGCACTCGGTGGCCAATAAATTGCGCGGCACAACCCCGAGGTTACCAAGATTGCTACGTGTCACATTCTTGCGGAAAATTGGACCGATGGAAGTATCTTAAAGCCAGACAAATATGCGCAATGGACACGTACGCGAACGCGTCAGACCACCCACCCATTTGTGAAAAGCTCGAATGAAAATCAGTACTTGTTGACCATTTCTTCGATTTTCGATAAATACAATAAAGGTGAGTTTCTACCTTTTCGTTCTTCCATTTTATCTCACACACGCACACACACGTACACATGCGTTTGAAATGGCATAAGACAATTACTTTCTCATTAATCATTGATATTACGCGTCAGAACGGAGTACAATATTATGTACTGGAATGTAAAACTACTTTATTATACATTATGGGATAATTTGTATGAAACTATAATACATACACTCTCCTATGTTTTCTACCTCATTAGAAAATTTAACCTTTAAACCTAAAACAAAGTGAAATAATAATGCAATTTTGCTAAATTTGATTATAAAAAGAAGATTATTATAATTATCATTTACTTAGTTTTTGTAGTTTGTTATAGTAATCGAGTTAAGTATAACGTTGAAATTTTATGCTGTTTTGCGCAACAAATTATTTATAATGTAAAGGTTAAATAGCACCAATCTTTTATTCGCTCTATGCAAAGTAATAAATATAATCTTGTACATATATAATAAAATAAAATAAAATTATAAGACTGAATCTCCATTGCATACGTATGTATTTCTATTATTATTTTGAGAAACGGTATCGGCATTTTTTCATTCTTTTACTGATTCAATCTTTTAATTGATGCAATTTCAATTTAATAAAATTTTGATGATATATTAAGCATAATAAAAGGAAAAAATGATAATGAGAGAACTTAAAGCTTCTGTCTTATTTTTTTTAGCTCCTTTATCATGTTTTTAAGAGAGAATTATCCTTTTTAATATTCAAATTAAAATTTATTCTAGTTAATGATCTTTCGCACATTACTTCCTATTCATACGCTTTACGCGTGAAACGTAACCGCCCCTCGAGACAGGAGCTTCCTCCTTTGGATGCAGAGAACCGCCCTTTCGATCTTATTATTCCCGAAGGATAAGCGGTCGTCGATCGTAAAGGTCGTATCTGCCGGCACATCGAGTTCAATGCGGCACGCACGAGATCCGGCCACACCGAGGCGAAGGAGAATCGGACTAGAGAGAGGAAGATGAAGAAGAGAAGAGACGAGAAGCAAGAGCGAGACATTGAAAGGTTAGCGGGTGGTTCAACCAATCTTCCACTTCGTCCGAGG
This sequence comes from Camponotus floridanus, assembly GCF_003227725.1. NCBI lineage: Eukaryota > Metazoa > Arthropoda > Insecta > Hymenoptera > Formicidae > Camponotus > Camponotus floridanus. The sequence goes on along the minus strand of NW_020229692.1, from coordinate 1,353,899 downwards.
TTTTACGAAGGGGGTAACAAATAGGGGAGACAGTGGTACGGGATGGTTAGGGGGAGGGAGGGACGGGGGGGAAGGACGATAGCCGTGGAGAGATGGCGGGAGTACTCCAGAAGTTTACGAGAGGACCGGTGCATGAACACGTCAATGTGGAGCCCGGGGGCGTACCGGTGGTTACCGTCCCGAACGTCCGGCACGTGTGTGAATTCGTGTACACACTTACGTGCGCGCGAGATATATGTGTGTACGTGTACACGAAGAGAGGCGGCGCGAGGACCTTGGAATCTGCCCAAGTCGAGTGTCAGGACACACTGTACCTTACTCTGAATACCCGGCATTAAAGCCAACTATAACGCTCTTTGGATCTCGATTATCGGCGGATCCCACCTCTGGCGGAAGATGTATGACTTTGGTACGGAATGCCGTTAAATAGCATCCGGTATTTAAACGTCTAACTAAGATGTATGAATTAATATATTTGAAATGTATTATTTATTCTCAATAAGTACTTGTAAACTAGACTTTACCACTTTTATGCTGATATCAAATCAAATGATAATTTTATTACCTCGAGATTATTCGACAATTGTCAATAATTCAATGTGAGACTTAAGTATGTTTTTATCTATCGATTTTTCAATAATACTGATAATAATTCATCCGATTAAACCGATATGATCGATAAAAATATGTTTATCGATTATCTGAAAAGACGTCGACGCAGTTATATAAGAAAATTTCATCTCTCGAAATCAAAATAGACATAAGTTCATACAAGTTATCTAATTTTTCATCATGTATATTTCAAAATCAGGGACCTTATCTTTTTTTTATTTTGTCTCTTTTTTACTAAATGACTCAAAAATGAGTCAATTTCAAGGAATCAATTCGTCATTTTCGCGGTAATTATATCGATTAAAACACCTTCAATTTTTCTCGCAAGAAACAAGAACGTTATCGATTTATCCTTCGTAGATTGCGGTTACGAAAAGCTAGCTCTTTTTTCAACTTTCGCTATAATACCTCCTCGAGAGTACATTGTTCGCGTGTCGGTCCTAGCATTTGTTCCCGGGACTTCGTAATTTACTCAGTGCGTTTGCATGTTTTACAGACGTTATATAAAACGTCGGAAATATATGGCGTCTCAAATATTTAAAGTTCGCCAGGGAATACGAGGCGAGACCTTCTCGCTCCCTATCCGGCTGCGTTTGAAATTTCCACAGTCAATCTCTCTTTGCGCCCACCTCTGCCCCCCCTCTCGTCGCTCTCGTACCCCGCCACACCTCGTCGCGCCTCTTTCTAGAAACCTGCCGCTCCTCTCTCCAGAAACCCGCCACGCCGTGCAAGTCTGCAGAAGCACCGATGGAAGTTTGCTTTCGTAAGCGAACGTACCGCTTCTCTAACTAAAGCGCAAACGGAAACAGCTGAGAAAGGAGAAGGGAGGGAGAGAGAGAGAAATAGAGAGTCCAGCCAGGTGGTTCTCCAGGAAATCGGCGATGCATACTAGCGAATCGTACCTAAACTCCGAGGTTTGATTCCGTCTCACTCCCCGAGACTTCGGGCCCGAAGGTACGTCTACTTAGTTTGCCAACTCATTACCCAATTATCGTTATAAGATCAGAAACCGGTCCGACTTCGTAGGTAAAGGCGGATCGCGGAATAGTCGGGGTGGAAATCTAAAGCGATGCTAATTGCGCTCTTCCAAATCGAGAGGCCTCTCCTTTCGTTAGAGATACGCGAAGAGTGGATATTTGAAAATAAAGTTTCGGTAAAAGAGCCCCTCTCACCAGCATTATTTCGCGTTCGGATCGTGATCGCGTGATTAAAGAGCGAGATAGTGAAAGAGCGGCCGCGAGATAATCGTGAAAAAAATTTCCATCGCGTACCGCCCGAGTATCTGCGAATTATTAATTAAATTAACCGCAAGCGTAAAGTTGCATTTTTATGACATCACACATTAAGCGAAATGAATTCGGGATAGTAATTAATGATTCTTGTCAACAACAGTCGCTCACAGTAGTGTTACATATTCATACTTGTCCCTAAATATATAGATAGATAAATGGATACAGATGTATATGTGCGTGTTTGTACAAGGAAAACCGAAGACAATGCGGGCACCGTGTTAATCCCAGGATACCGCGTGTTTATCGTAGTTCGTCCGAGCGCCTCGAGGTCGTGGGTGGATGTTCAACGGTTCCTTCGTATCTCTAAGATATCGCCGAGTGGTCACCGCCCGCACCGAGTTCCGGTGATGGTCCGACCAAAGTCACCGACATCCGCGTAGTCACCAACTTACGTCACGCGATTAAGTCAAGGACTGCTTATACATGGCGCACTTCATAGCAGTGTCTCGCGAGACACGTATATTTATAGCTCCAAACTACAGAAATTTATGTATACAGGGTGTCCCAATTATCTTCCGTCATCTTTCAAAGACAGACTCCTGGGATCATCTGAAGACGATTTTTCCTCAACGAAAATGTCGAGGCATTAATAATTTTCGAATTATAAGTGATTGGAAATAAGGAGTTTTTCGTAAACTAAGCTTTGTAGAAATAAAATATTAACAAAACCACATTCTTTGATTAATTTTAAATGGAGTTTACTTTAGTTGAGTTTTAATTTAAGACTTAATTGCAAAGATATATGATGACAAAAATCGGGAACATGCAAAAAATGATGGCCTTCATTGATATTTTCGCTGAGGAAAAATCGTCTTCAAATGATCCCAGGAATCTGGCTTTGAAAGATGACGGAAGATAACTGGAACACCCTGTATATATTTTATATATATATATATATATATATATATATATATATACATATATACATATATATATATATATATATAGCAGGAATCCGCATAAATTACGATTCGAAAACACATTCGACATATTTGAGATACTCCCTGGCCAATATAGCACGCGCATACTTTAACAATTACATTATATTAATATCTCGTTATCGGGGCTACAGCGATTTCGATTAAATGCCATTGTTCTGATTGACGTTAATATCGTTAGTGACAGTTTATGTGGTTATTACATCGTACAATATTAAACTCGTATCGAAATTACGCAAACAGCACGCGTCGATAATTAGCTTACAATTTCCATTGCGAGTACGAGTATCGAATTTTTAACGAAATAATCATGATAACGGCTCGAATCGAATATTAACGGTAATCAAGCTTCGATTAATTATTACCGTTATCGAGATTTTTAAGTTAAGATAATATTGACATTGTGTTTTGACAAAGATCAAATAATAGCAAAATGTACAGTCAAGTTCCAACATGAAAGTTAATGTTCTTTGTACTTCCTCTTTTGAGATAAATTAAGTTTCATATTTTAAAATTAAATATCGCATAAATATCTTCCGTGATACAAATTAAACAAAATGAAGAAAGTATATAATAATTATATAATCGATATAACCTGACCATATATTAATATTCTAATTTCTGTAAATTGCGAAAATAATCTTCGGTAGACTAAAAAGTCAAGTCTGAAATGTCCGTTGAGATTTAATATATAAGGACATGATAGGTAATTAACAAGGTGTCTCGCGCGCGCCGACGTCAAGTCGTTAACTCGTAAAGTTAGTCGACACAATACGGTGCGCGATGCAAGTTACTATGGGTGGCTTCTGTGTCTTATGTACGGTTTCCGTCGGAAGCGGTTTCATCTCGGGTCGAATAAGGATGCCATGCGCGACGGTCGTTTCACGAGGCAATAATGTCTTCGTTGACCGAACTAAATTTCTCATCAAATTTTCGACTTTAATTCTCGACTTTAATTCTCGATCCCATAAATATCTTCGATGATACAAATTATTATATTTAGCAAAATGAAGAATGTATGTATTAATTAATCGATATCATATAATGTCATTCACATGACGTATATCATATGATAAGATTGATTTAATTTTATCAACGTCCAACGAATTCAAGTTCATCGAATACGAATTAATATTTAATCGAGTATTGTATTAATGCAAACACTAAGCGTAATTAAATAATGTAATAATTTTATTTTAAGGTTCGATGTTTTTCCCGACAAAAATATAACGATAAAAATATCCGAAATTATCGCGCAATTAGAGAATAAATATACGATACAAAAAGCTAGCGGAACATATATATTCAAGATCAGTGACGCGTCATACATGAATGTTACACAGCACGAGCAAAACGAATGGTTGGACATACATTATTCAATCAGGATGCGATCGGGGAGGGGAAATCGTGCCAATGACATTGGGAAAGTAGTGAAACGAGTCGAGAATCAAATTTAATTTCATCCGTAACGGAAGCGAAAGAGCTCGAAGCCCGAGATACGTATCCGCGACGGAATTGCCTGATTGAAATAGTCGGTTATATCAAGGGATACCGTTCATTCGGGGCTTGCTCGATTATTTCAGTCAGATTTCAGTCACTGCAAATGGCAGCTGAAAGAGTTACTTTGTAGAGAATCGGGAACCACACCTATCAGTATAAATACAATTGTGTGACACGCGCAATACACACACACACACAAACATACACAATTTTTATCTGTATTATTAATCTCTCTCTTTATCTTTATTATTATTTTTTAAAATTCTCTCAAACTGCACATATTTTTTGTGGCTATTATACAAGATTTTTTTAGAATATTTAAAGTTTCGACTCTTTTTCACGAGAAAATGTTCATGTTGCAGATTTAAAAGATATAAATAAAAAAGATCGCGTGCCTATGGTTTTATATATAAGAAAAAAGAGAGAAGAGAAAAAGAGGAAGGGAATATTATATATTATATATGTATATTGCATGTGTGAATAGTAATAAGTTTTACGTGCTGTTTGCACTGCAATTTAAAAACTGGTTCTACTCTAAAGACAATCACCAAGGATACCTTGATCAAGTTCTTGTGAATATTCCATCACACAACAATGGACAGAACAATGGTAACATAAAGTCGCAATAAAGGCATATCTTTCAGAAAAGAGCACGATAAATTTAAATTTAGCCCCGTCATTTACCCCATCTGAGCTAATCAAATCGAATTATTTATCTGTTGACGATGCTCAATATAAAAGCGAGTGATTCTAGTTCGAAATTTCGAGCAAGATTTCATTATGAACTAATTTAATGCGCCAAAAAAAATGAATATATGACGTGAATTTTATCTGCAGTGTTTCTCCGAACGTCTAAATATGCGATTCTATCGGAAGATTTATTTATATAATTTATAAAATCAAAGATTTATTTATATAACTCTCTCTCTCTCTCTCTCTCTCTCTCTCTCTCTCTCTCTCTCTCTCTCTCTTTCTCTCGAGTGAATTATTCTTATCAAACTTATTAAATGTGATTATTCAATTAGTAATTGTTCGTGCTTGCAAAGAGACGGAAAACGATCGGCGATAAGCATCGCGAATACACGCGACGAATTTAAATTTGGCGCAGGTCGTCGCCTGTCTCTCACGTTGTACGACTGCAAGAGACCATCCAACCTGTTGGTTCGAAACCACACATCAGAGATACGTCCTTATTCAAACTTTCAAGTTTGATATAATAAAAAAAGATCTGTCGCGTCAGCTTACAAGTGCTATTATTTATTTTGTTATTACCTTAATAAATTTTCACGTATTTATATCATATCCAGATTTGCATTAATCATATTTATATTAATTAAACAAATATCAATAATGTAACTAATTAAAAAATGTATTGATTTCTTCTAATTAAAAAATGTATTGATTTCTATCGAAATAGTTATTTGAAATTTATTGAGAAGATTGTTAAAAAAAATATAGATCAACATTAATACATGAATCACAATTATGGTTATTTGAGAGAGAGAAAGAAAGGAACAAATAAAACAAGAAATTACAGCATCGTAATTTCAATTTTATACTTTGATGCATATCTGAATAATTGCTCGATCCAATCAAAACCTTAATAAGAAAGGGCCATTTTTTTGTCAACTCGCATCGCTAAATCAATTGAGAAACGGGTGTGTCTGATATTTTCATTGAGAATCATTAAACAGAAGTCGTGGCTGGCAACTGCCAGTTGGAGTATCGCCAAGACACGATGCTTTGCACCTCTGGACAATGGAGATTGAAGGAGACGATTGTGTGTTGGAGCTAAATCAGGCTTAAATCTATTTAACTAAACAATAGATCGTCCATTAAGGTGTGTTATTGAAAGGGTTAAATTTAACTAGAATTTTTATAAAGAACTTTAAATCTATCTCTTTAAAATGAAAAGAGGAGGTACAACTTGCAACATTTTTTATCTATTCCTAGTTACAAAATACATAGCCATTTACATATTGTATTATAAAACATATAATAAATAATACTTAACGGTTATATCAGTCAAATAAATGTAATATACTTAAAATATCGTATATTTTTTGTAAATATTAATTATTCGTTAATATTAATTCGTAAGATTATTCTATTTCCGACCTTTCAATTTTTATCATAAAATTTTAAGCAACTTATAACTTAATATTAAATAACTTATTTACATATTGATAAATGACTTTTTTATATTATAATGTTTGAAGAAACTTAATCAATTAATCAAATAGATTTCATTAAAATTTGACTTAATACTTCAACAATAATATTATAAATATCACTTATCGCAAATCAAACCTTTCAATTTGCCAAAAATCTCAACTAAAGTAGAGACTCATTTGCAGATTTATGTTTCAGAGATATACTCGTTCCGCATGGACTACTGTCGCATCGTTATTAAAACAGTTCTAAGCACTTAATCACACCGAGTACGAGACCCGCAATATGAAATACACGAGCTTTTTCTAGCCGCAATTTCTCGTATACTTGTGACTTTTGAACGTGCTTACTGTGTTTACAATATTATCTAATGGCAAAATGAATTACAAGTATGTTTTACAACAACTGGGAGGTATCTTTTTAATTGACACGTAATGTATAACGTTTTATATGAAAATTAACAAATGTTAAAATACGATCTCGGATATATAATAATTTCAAGGCAAATCTCTGATAACTAAATACACAAGAAAATGAATAACAGTAGATTAATTAATCATACTTTTTTCCATTAGAACTTAATTTCCGCACGCTTATATCTATGTATATCGCTTATATTCGAAGAGAAAACGATACATTAAAATGTTCGTAATATCTTTTTTTGCGAAACGAGGAAAAACTATTACTGTACAAAGTGGGGTGTCATTCTTCATCGACATTTTCCGAAACAAGAATAAAATGATAGAAAATGTATTTCAGTACTGTCAGTTCAGTGATGTCGAAATACAAGACAAGCATAATAGACAGGTTGATGTTCATCCATGTCGGTGTCGTCGCATAAATAACGTTACAAGTGTCGACTACTCATAAATTCGTACTCGCATGTCTCTTCGTCGACAGTCCTGCCGTTTCATAAATTTTTCATTTTATTTACGGTTTTCGCATACAATTTCTCAGAAGATTGTCGACATTTTCAGCCATCGTGAAAAAATATCCTCTGTTAGCATTGCATGATAAATTATGTTAAAAGAAGAAACTATCTCTGCGGTAATCTATTTTTTCGCTAATTACTTGCTTTCAAATATAGATAAAAAAGAAAACGATTTGTACAGATAATTTTTAGAGAATATATTTTTAAAGAATACATTTTTAAAGAATATATATTTTCATGTAATTGTTTTAATAATAAAGGAATTATTATATTTTAAAATATTGCCATGCAAACGAAGTCATATTTTAAATGTCTTATATAATTTTTACATCTTAGTTATTATTTGCTTACTTCTTAACATTCTGAAACATTTTTATTTGTTAAAATATTTTGCAGAAATAAAAAAGACTATCAAGAATTTGCGACCTAAAGGAATTGCATGACATGGGAATACAAAGAAAAGCTACAACGACTAATTAGAGTTCAAAGTCTCAAGGAACGAGAATCACAAGGAACTCATCGGATCATAGAAGCATTTTAAGAAGCTTTACATTTAATAAGAAAAGTTTCAAGATGGTAATATACGAGTATAAGGCTTCGTACTTATTCTTCTATAAATTATTATTAAATGAAACATAATGAGAGAAGGAGAGAGAGAGAGAGAAAGAGAGAGAGAGAGAGAATGTGAAACAATAAACTATATATATAGTGCACTTTTAATTGTAATTACAAGCTAAAAAATATTTTTAATTTGATTTTAATTTTGATGAAAATATTAAATACATTTATCGAAATTTAAAATATAATGTTTAATTTAAAATATTTATATACATATTTTTATCTAAATTAATTATATTGACACATTGATATTTTAATTTTTAAAAATTATTAAATTATAAAAAAATAATCAAGCATTACATGTGAAAATAATATAATAAAAAGTGGCGATTTTTAAAACTTGAAACTTTAAGTTGAAACTTTAAGTTTATGTCGCAATCTGTACTTTAAAAAGTAATACAGCATTATATTCATTAATAACAATGACAAAGAAATTCTAGGATCTAGAAACAAGACATTTTTATACCGCTAAATTGAACTTATAGTTTCTTAAGTTTTCTCGTTAATTTTTGATTTATAAACTATAATAATAATTATTTTATAATAAATGTATCTTTTTATGTTTAAATAATGCACAGTTTTTATCGTGCTATATAATTATTAAAAAAAATTCCTTAAAATAATTTTTTTTACAGTAATGAATATCTTTCACAACCATCTTAAAACTAAGATTTTATTCCTCTCTTATTACGTTCACTGCATTTTACATTACTTGTACGTTTAATCGTTCCATAATTAAAAAGATTCCGAAGAATGGTATACTCGCTTTAAAGCACATTCCACAAATTGCAGAGAGAGAGAGAGAGGGAGAGAGAGAAGAGAGCCGAGGAATTTTGCAAGTTTTAAATAAGCTACGCTCTCTCTCTCCCTCTCTCTCCACCAACTTTCGCCCATCCTTTGCCCATTCATATAACATTTAATAAATCTGATTTAATTCAAGAATTTGGGGGCGATTTTAAAGAGGTTTCCGTTAGCGACGACGCAGATGCTCGCATGAAGGCATTCCATCGGAATCTCAAAGGCACAAGGATCAAGAGCCTCGCGGTCACGCTCCAGGTGGTGCTTTCGAGACGCGTTTTCGAGACGATAAAGATTCGCCGGAGATTACAAAAATTCCTGAGCGCGTACGAGTACATACAAATGATCGGCGGTATATCGAGTCCAGGAGCATCGTATCCGAATGGCTCCAAGGGACACCCAAGGAACCGCGAAGCGCGTTTCTTATGCCCACAAGCGACCTACAGACACCCGACTTGCATCAGACGTGCTCTCTATGACCATGTCGACCTCGTAATCGCTATCGCAGCGATTTATCTTGATCCGCGGGTGAAATAAAAGGAGGCCGAAAGCGAGAGAGCGAGAAGAGCGAAGGAAAAAGAATTTGCAGAACGGCTTGCAAGATCGTTGAACCGGCGCGACGCAACGTCTCGAGAACGATCGATTCGGCTCAGGTTGAACGAAGCAATCGTACTTTGCTTGTTTCGAGTTAATCAGAGTTTCTTCTTTATGCGAAAAGCGCGACGTGTTCTCTTATCTTTGCCAGAGAGCGAATTAAATCAGTATAAACAAAGAGCCGTTTTACGCACTTTTTGTACGCTTCTATTAACATTCCTTTAGCACTGAAATCTCAATTTTGTTTAATTATATATTAGTCATGTTTTTTCTATTATTGGAAATGTTATAAAATTAGTTTTACCCTAATAAAATCATCCGTTACACCATTTTGCACTTTCGTTTGCGATTGAATTATCATTTAGAGAGACTAGATGTAAGTACGATAATAAACAATGAATTAATAATAAAATTAAAGTGCATTGACTAAAAGAGAAGTTAATAATTTTTCTGTTAAAAACTGCAATTGAAACGTACAGTTTTCTCTTCTATTAGAATCACATCATTTCTACTTATGAATAGCTTTATGAATAGAGAGGTACAGGATGAGGCTTGTTTTGATCGAAACGTCGAAGAGAAAGTAGGTCACAAATGATATGACGACATTAATAAATCGGTCTCATAAAGTCGTCTATATCCAACAAATGTTCTCCAAGATTTATAAAAAGAATCCGTTTCACGCGAAGCGCAATGTCATATTGTCTCGGTGAATTTAAATAAGGCTGTTATATTGCATTAAATTTCAAAAAGTGTTCTAGCAAGAAAGTGAACTTTATCAATTAACTGTAATCGTTAAATAATCTAGAGAATATTATTTTATAAAATTAATATTTATAAGGGTATCAGATTTATATACATAATATAAAAAAGACAATGTGTGAGACAGTATATGTACTTGTTAAAATATGAAAAGATTCATCATTTCATAAATATTTTTACGACTTTTTCGGCCAAATATATTTTCTAAATATTAATCATAATGCAAATAAAAAAATCATGATTGTCATAAATGCCCATTTCTGTAATTTTTATATGAAACAAAGTATTAAATGAATTTCATTATATATTATATTTAATGCATCCTTTTTTTTAATGTGATTAAAAAAGTGCATTTAAATTCTTATCTTTGAATATGCACACATAATTGAATTTATAACAAAAATCTGATTATGATGTCAGTTATCGAGCTGTGAAAATTAATTCTTCTAATCATCTTTTCAACTTGAAAAATTGCTAGTTGTTGACAATATTAAAGAAATGGAATATAATTTTTTTAAAGATGTAGAGAAGATAATGAGATTAATAATAAGATTAACGTCACTATGTTTATGTATTATTGCATAAAAAATAAAAGAAATAATTGATCCATATGAATTGGTAAAAAATAAAAATGTACATTATGTACATTTCTTTATAGGTCCGCAATAAATAGAGATATTAATTATACAAGCATTGTAATTCTATAAAAAAAAATATTGTCATAAGAAACTTACAACTAAATTTATTTTCATAGAGAAATATCAAATTTACTTCATAAATGTTTCCGTATTTGTTATTTTCTTTATTTAATATCTTTATAAATATTATTAGAAAATGTTTCGAATATCTATGCTGGTTTTAATACTTATCCAATTCAAATTAACGGCAGTATATCAAAAGGAAGTTACGCGCGCACACTATTAATTAAAAGACGCTTTTGTGTGCATTCACTATCAGCTTTCAATGCAAGAGATAACGGCGATATCCACCTATATCCCAACGTTACAAATTATCTATAGTATTGCAGACCATATCGTATTACGTATCCGACGTTTTACGAGCAAACTTGCGACTCTGAGTTTCCAGCAACACGCTGCTTCCATCACATAGTTGTGGTCACGATACCCGAATCGAATGCGGCTTGTATGCGGGTCGTATGTGCGATGCACACGTTGCATACTTTGAAACTAGAATTCGTGAAATGTTTTCAAACTCCTACAGCTGTAAAATTTTCAGCGCGAATATGCCATACTTTGCTACAATGTCACTATAATTTTATCCTTATCAGAAAGAAGTAAATGTGTCCTATCTTGAATAAAACAATATTATATATGTAATGTTCACATAAATTGTTAACACTTAAGAACATCGACAGATATTAGTTTATTAATGATAAAAAAATTAAATACGAATGTCACTAATAATTTTAATATATATATATATATATATATATATATATATATATATATATATATAAACAACACATATATCTATTAAATTTTCTTCTCTCTCTCTTTTATTTTCTGTTATGACTTTCAAACCTAAACTTTATGTACAATAAATGTACAATGTACAAAAGATCATTCGAGTCTAAAATTTAATAAAGAATAAATTATACATATAAATAATATAATATTATTACTTTTGTATTTTTATGAATTCATTGTTGATTTTTTAATTGTCATAAATTTGTTATCCATATAACTTTTTATCTAGACACATAAATTCGTTTAAAATTCGATATTAGATGCATATTTTATCAAATGTCGATAAGAATCTTGCACATCAAGAGTCAGAGACCTATAATTATGTGAACTGACTTACTGTTATTATTATGTTCATTGTGTCGATAATACTAAAAAAATGATGTTTAGTCGATAGTTCCAAAAACTGAGGCAATATTTTATTTAGTATTCGAATTATATGTGCAATCACGTATGTGTGTGTCTACACATGTCTCCCCGTACATTTACAAAAAATCAATCGATATCACCCTCGTGATCTTGAATCGATACACTGTATACTTCGATGTTTGCGCAAAAACATAGCCATCGAGCCCGCGAGTTTCCTCTAATATTACAGGATAACTCGCGACTCTGCAAAATTTAATTCCTAACATAATATAAAAATAACTCGCGGTCAACATTGTCCGAAATCAGATTTTCGCACAATCCCTAAAGGTGGCGAATTATCTCAGGTGAGCATAATGTATAATTACGTGATTGTCGGAGTCTTTTCTAAGAAAAAAAAAAAAAAAAAATACTCGGTCTAGTTTTTCATGCCAATGATTATCGGGTACTCACTCTGACAGTGATCTAAGTTGCAGTCCGGCATGTCGAACGGACGCGAGCGAGAGCCGTTCATTATAAATAACGCCAGCAAAACATTGCCACATTAATCAACCACGTTCTTCGTCGCCCATGAGAATGCTAGACGTTTCGGTAGACCGCTTTGCCGGGCGCATTCGCTAATAAATGTTTCACCCTGACACGTACACCGGCGACGTTCTCTGCGGTTGCCATTGCAGTTGCGTTGTACCGTAAGCGAAACGTCCATCCAAGCTCATCACGCTTATTCCTTTGTTTGTCCACGCGTAGTGACACATGCATACCGCACACATATACATACAGACAATTTCACTTCATGATATTGAAAAATAAAAAATTTTTGGGCATCGCAACAGGACTGCGTCTGACACAATCGCCGCCAAACCAATCAGCTCGCACTGGTGCACCGACATTTCCAGTTTGATTGAAAATAAAATATCTAAGGCTTTCAAAATTTTTAATCTCTAAGTATATATTCGTTGTATAAAATGTGCGTGCTCGTAAAAATATTCAATGTTTTTCTATGTTGTATTTTTTTCAATACGCACACATTTTTCGCAAAAATCATCCATATGAAGTTACTTCTCCTCAATATTCGAAAAAAACTAAATTTCTACATTTGTTTGCATGTTCGCAGTTTTTGAATTTTTGTTTACATACCTCTAGAAAAATTGTTATTGAAAAAATTGAGAGGGCTAACTTCACACTTTTCTAAATCTTTTTTTAATAACTTTTCTAGAGGTATGTAAATAAAAATTTAAAAATAGCAAACATACACAGAAAAAAAGGACATTCTTGTTTCGAAAATATATTTAATTTTAACATGAAAATCTTGAAATGAGATTATATTGCGTTAATTAAAGAAAAATATAATTGTTTGAATAATTGCTTACTTGAACGAAGCCATTTTATTTAGTTCAATCAAGAAAAATATATTCTTACGATTTAAGATTTAATTTTCTTGAATGGAAAAGAAACAATGTTAAATAGAAAATAACATTTTTAAATCAAAGATTATAATTTTCTTAAAGTAGAATTAAATAATTATATATTCTTGAGATAACAATTATAATATTAAAAAATAAGATTATAATATTGTTGAAATGTAAAATTATTAAATTCTTCTAAGAAGATTATAAATTGTTGCGTATATATGAAACAATGAACGCGTTAATTTAAGTATATAAGTTTTGATTTGCCACTTATTTTTTTTTCTGTGCATGCAAACAAGAGACGTACAGAAATTTAATTGTTTTTAAACAGACCTCGGCAAGTGGGAGACGACGTTAAACGGGTCACAAGGTCAATGCAACGTGCCGCTGTAGTTCTACCAATTCCAAATATTCGTTAAACGAGGAAAATTTGTCGAGCATTAAACTCCGTATTCTCGTCGCGTTTCGAGCCTCTATTTCACGCCGGTATTACAAACGCGCGGACCCGGTTCTCCCGGCAGGATACATAATCTGCAATTGTATTGTACAACGTACGCGCGTTTCCAGCTGTACAGCCATACGGATTAAATTAATTTAGTAACGTGCGACGTTGGAAACTGCGAACGTATCGACCACGTCGCATGGGAATTCCTGCAAGTTTTCGGGACTCTGCGTTTTCGTCGGCGGTCTCGAGCAATTTCTTCCCTTCTCCCCTCCCCCTCCTTCCACCCTTTCTTTTCTTTGTCTCTCTCGTTCTCTCCATATTTATTCTTTCGTCCACCTTCCTACCTGTTCTTTATAATCACGCGACATGTTGTATGCAACTTCCGCTACCGGAAGACACGTGGATTAAATTAATTTTCCGGCGGGCATCTCAGTTACTTGCTGAGCAAGAGCGGTGTTAATACCGGCGTGGCAGGTGGTTGGGCAAAACGATTTCCGTGTGGAAACTACGACCAGAGCCGTGGTCTTAAAATTAAGAACGGGGATTAAAAAGTGAATCGTACCGAGCGCCCGTGGACGAAGTAAGTCGTAAGTCAGATCATATTTATGAGACTCTTAAGTTTAAGTTTTCTTGATTAAACTTTTCTTTTATTACGAAAGGCTAGTGTATTCATAAAATCAGGTATCAGGAGCTGTTTTTTTACGACTCCTTAAAATATAAGAGCTGGAATAAAATTAATTATTATTAGGTAAATCTTTATACTTTGAGTAATTTATTCTGACGTTTCTTGCCTATAAATTAGAATATACGATAAAAAAATAATATGCAAGTTAAAATTTGAAACATTAATTTTAATAATTAATAATATTATTTTAACGATCTTATTAATTAGTTAATTCGTCAAATAAAATCATAATATATGCTATATTATTCATTAATAATATTAAATACTGATGTATAATGTATAATTCTGCAACAAATTATGTTTATCCTTTGAATAATATATTTCTTTCTTTTTCGGAATAGAAAAAATATCGAGAGTATTAAATAGGCAAAAACATAAGTGTCTTACGTCGTTCGTTTATATTACAAAAAAGAAATGTAAATTTCAATTTGCTTCCTCACTATTGTTCGCGCTAATCAATTACCGATGGAATTCGCCCGTTAAAATAAAGCAGAGACCTTTGGCGTTGGCATGTTAGTACCCTAATGTATTCCCTATTAGCGTTCCCGACCAAATTATTACCGGACATCGATCACAGAAATTTGACACTTATATGCACCGAAATCTCTCGCTAACACCACCGTGGCTCTCAGCTTGAGAATGATCGATTGCCCTTTACCGTGATTGATCCAGAGCTACCGTGTAACGTTTGACGCAGGATGAAGGGTCGCACCCTTCTCTCGAAGCATAAAGGAACTTTACTTGCACGCGGTAATCGGAAAATCATGACTGACCAATCAGATAAGATTGGTTGGATAATCAATCAAGATCTTGTTGGTTTAAGCACTGGGCGATTAATCCTCCTTTCGATAATTACGTAAAGTAGTAATTTATACGAATAAATCGCAAATAATATATAGTAGAAGTAGCAGATTTCCTATCCTTTGCTCTCCATGTCATATCAATGTCATAAGTAGAACGTTATATTCAATAATAATTCATTTATAATCTTTAGTTATATTTATTTATTTATCATCTTTACTTATATTTATATTTATTTATGTATTTATATATATATATATATATATATATATATATATATTATTTATTTTATTTATTTATATTTCTTTTCTTCCTAATATTTAAATATAGATATTTCTTTTCAAATATACTTTTTGATGTTATTCCTTAAAAAAGTATTATGTCATTCAAACATTATTTCGATGAAAAAATGAAAAGAGAAACCTGTACAAATTTCCGATATATCGAAAGAGAAGAATTCTTATTCTCTGCATTAAAAACCTTCCGGGCATTACGTCGTCTTTGACTGACAATTATTAAAATCGCGACAAGATCGATTGGATGACGTATCGCTGTCGGTCGATAAGACACAATATAATTTCGTTGCAATGAACGAAGTAAATACAGTTATAATCAAGCGCTGAGACTTTTCGAGATTGATAATAAGAACGAGTTCGGTGAAGAAAGGCCGAATGGACGAAAACGCCGTGAGGGAATCTGCGAGAATTCTTCAAGATCGGTGTACGATACCGTGAACGAAGGGTCTATTTTTCGATGCTTTTAATATCGTCTCGCTCATCGTTCAATAAACTCGAAGAAATTTCCATAATTCTATGGACATAATTATACGATCTCTTTATATCCGATACGCGCACGCTTCTTACAAGAGAATATTAAACTAATCATATATAATATTTTTTTCTTTGTCATCATTTTTTATGATAACTATTTAAATTCTTTTGAGCGGGCGCTACATGAAAAAGGATTAAAATTATGAAGAAAGTTCCGATAATATCTCGATTAGTCCTAAAATACGTTATATTTTTTGCCTGTTATATTTTTTGTTTTATTAAGTCAATAATCAGGTTCGCGCGTCCATACGAGAGCGAACGGTGTTACTTAATAGGAGAGATCAAGGTTTTGCGGTCCCCTTAATTTGAATTAACGGCGGTCAAGTTGCGGACAGGCATCCAGTTTGCTCACCAGACCTCAAGTAGTCAACTCCATCAAAGTGCAATGTTCCAACCAATACACGTTCTCTTAAACCTATGTACATAATGTAATCTTGCGTGTCTTAGTATGTCGATGCACCTTCACTCAAGTTACTTCTGTCACATTGGATATGTCGTGCACGGAACGTTCTCACGCAAACTTTACCGACAGCTTTGCTTGTCCATTTACGTTACTAATCGAGTTCTATGCTTATTCGCTCCTCGTTGGAGTCGTCTTTCGTCTCATTCGTTACGACGAACGCTTAAAGTACTTGAACTAGGCGAAACGATCACTAGCGAAGCAAAGTGCCTGTACTAACCACTCACATTGAGGCTCAGAGGACTTAGGGTTGTTTTTAGCGATATAAAGTGTCTCTAACTTCTTAGCAGTTAACACTGAGCGGTCTCTCGTTACCGAAATATGCATAATGCATGGAAGGCTCTTCTTCCTTCTCTTCAGGTAGGTTATAAACCTTGTTGAGGATTATCTCCAATATACTTGTCAGAAAATGATCTTTGTTAAATAATACATATCTTATTTTATCGTATAAAATATCGTATTTATATCGTATTTAAAATATGTTGATACATGTTGACGCGAATTTTGAGTTGCTTTAATAATAATCTACAAGAAAATCTATTGAAATAAATATTTAATCAACATGCTAGATAATTTGAAGAAAAGATGTAACGCGCCACGTGCGACGCCAAATGTTTTTAGACAAATGAGTGTTTATTGAAATTTTGCTCGAGAAAATACAAAGCCAGACAACCACTTAACCGTGCTTGCTTTTATTTAAGCCTCTCGCATTTGCCGTCCCAGACGATCCTTTTCTTACTTACGCGACGCAAACGCGGAATATTTCCATTTACCTTTTACTCGGGCAAACAAGGCGGGATCCTCGTGGCTGTTCAAACGAGATCTCCAATAGCCTGTGGAAATTGGGTAGACATTGGAAATGAATCGAAAGAGCAAATAACATGGAGCAAGGGGTGGCGTGTGCTCTTCGGTGAAGTGGCGAGACCGACGAGTGGCGTCGGGGGCTTGCGTCGTGGCCTTTGTGCCAGGGATGGTAGTCGGGGGGTTGAAACAGCGACGAGTTGAAGCGTACTTCGACGTACGTACGGAACACGATTTTACGGCACTCGCGAGGGATACTCGGAACGTCCTCGATAATCCCACGAGCACTCTTGATCTGCTTGATCTACTGTTTCTATTCTGCCTGTTTCTATTCTATCGTCGCGAGATGTTTTTTAAAGTAATCCCGACAAATTCGATTCGCGTCATGAAGTTTTGCGCGATGATATCTTGATTCTCAGCAATACGTTCTTGAATTTAATGACGGGGCCGAGCAGACTTTGAGGTTTTAAAAGTGAACGATACGCATATCTTAACGATCACGCTGTTATATATTTAGTGCCGCAGTAGAAGCTCGCGAGTTATAGCGGCGCTTTTTAACATTGCTCGCGCGGAAAGGTTACGAAAGTACTTGCTAACAAGTCCAAAGTTTCTACACGGATAAGGAAGCATGTGCTCGAGCGGGAATATACGTCCAGAATTAATAATGCGCCGCTGAAGCTTTATCCATATAATACGCGGCTAAGTACGGCAGGTGCGCGACTCACCACGTATATTTATGTTACTTGAGCTAGCATTACCACCAACATCACCGGCACGCTCATCGTCGGTACCGTATTAGAATTACACATTAATATCTTAAATTTTCTGTGTCATCAATTACTCACGGATAAAAAGCGAGATAGTCGATGAGCGGTTTTAAATATTTTCAACGGAATGACTAAAACTCTGTATCCGGCAAAAATAATTTTTTAGCGTACCAGTAACGCGCAATTTTCCATTGTATTCTGCTAACACGCCTTTTTATTAACATTTAACAACAACATGTTCATTTTCCATGCAATCATCAGCCAGATCTCTATATAATTTATGATGTATATTATTTTTTTTGTTTAGTAAAATGCGGCTGGTTTTGAAGCTAGCTTTTTGAATTAAAACATATATTAAAAGCATTTTAACATCCATTATAAAAAAATTATATTCTCGAAACATTTTTGCTTTTCAAAAAATTTTTCATATGACGGATACGAGATAACGCTGCTTCCTATCATAATTATGTCGCAATATCCTGTTACTGACCGCAGCAGAGATAGTGTGTCATCAGTGGTAACAAGATAACTATAGTATAATGTCGGACATAAATCGCTTAATATAAAACGAAGAGTAATTTCAACTATTCTTTCTCTTTCCACATCCGTAAAAATAAACCGACACTATCCTCGAACAACAAATTACTCATCTGCCATCCGAGGAAATTAATTTTCTCCCATTTGCCGCAAAAGACAAAGACGGAAGTGTAAAGTCGAGTGTTCGTAGAGATTATTTCCACGTTTTGTATCCAGAAGCGTGAAACATGATATATGCGGAAAAAAGGAGATTTTAATGTTAATGTACGCTTTAATCAAACAGAGAGCAAAGTTCGTAACTAATGACGATGATTACTCAGTGTCACGCACAATATTAAATTAGCCATCATTTTACCATCCGCGTTGGAACCGATGAGAGTGCATAATTCATATTGACGGATAATAATGGTGAGTGAGAAAATCAATGTACTTTATAAAAGAACAGTATTTGATTTCGAAATCGAGACATCAAATTGAAATAATGGAATAATCGTTATACAGATTGATTTAAATCTGCGTGAAATCGGTTTGAATTATAAACTTTATATCATAGGTTTTATGTCATATTAGAGTCAAAATTTCTTTACATCTTTCTAAGATTTCAATAATTATATAGAAAACATAAATAATATTTTTCATTTTTAGATTTACTATTTGTGCATCTATATCACATCCAGATATTTATTTATACAATATGTTGATATGGTGGATGAGAAAAATCGACAATTGTATCATCAAATGAGAAATAAAAACAATTACGTTTTACTAATTTTAAAATTTACTTTAGTGATTTAAAAAGTTATTTTTTTTAACCAACAGTATATATTTAGATACAATGTAAATGTTTGAAAAACTAAATCTGGAAATCAAAAATATTATTTACGCTTTCCTCTAAAATAACTAGTTTTGAAATCGGCAGCATTTTTTTTTAGAATATAATTATAATTATTAACTATCAGTTTATTAATTTCGTTTGATAAAAAAGAAAAAAAAATCGATAATTTGTACGGAAAATTACTATATATAATCGAAAATTGTATAATATTGTTAATAATATTTTTCCGAAATATTATATCATATAAAAGATGTTTACAGAATAATTAGATATTTATTCTGATTCGCGATAATTATTTTTGTTATTTTCGAATATAAACAAAATTAACACGCGTAATATGAAATGATTAATTAATTGATCAATGCGGCTAAGTTTTCACGGAAATAGATTAATGAAGCTGATGTTCTGTTTTGGAACCTATTTCATTGCTATTTATATAAAGATAATCAATGGAGATGTACAGCATGCTAATTAATGAAGACGCGAGAAACGAATGGCACACTAGAGAATACAATGCATCTACTGCTTCTTCTTCTGCATATAATTCAGCAAATTGTTACCAAATATTTTATGATAACTTTTACGATAATAAAGTTTACCAGCAAAATCTTACATTATTAGAAACTAAAATGTAGTAAAAATTTCAGTTAAAAATTGTATATAGAAACATTAACAATATAAAAATTGTTTAATTAAATGATTGTAATTGGTTAATCGAACGAGAATTAAATGAAATAAAAAAGATCGTTCTAATAGTTCGAATTTAGAGCCAATCAAAAATTGATGAGATAAATACAAGAGAAACAATCTCGTATTCGTGCAGATACGAAGAATTCCATAGAATTTCACAGAATAGGAAACTAGAACTAGAGAGATAGACTTCAACGAAATCGTTCTTTCATGATGTTCTTTTGCGTGGTAGTTTAAATTGCATAAAATCATTATTGGATTCCTTTAGAATCTTTCTAGCATCGATTAAATCAATGGAATAAGTTGCGTAAACATATATTAATTAAATCGTGATCGTCTAACTTGTTTTATTTAATTTAAAACATGTTTTCATATTCGGCAATTAATTCATGATTAAAAATACTAATGTCATATAATGAAAATGTTGAACTTATTGCATAAAATGCAAGGCATTTTTAATTTAACCCAAAGTATTATAAAATATTTTATGTTTATTATATTACATTAATTTGATTAATAAATTTTCGATTAATAAAATAATTATTTACATTAATTATTATTATCAATTTATATATATCAATTTATATATATTTATATATATTATCAATCATATTAATTATTATTGATAGATATGTATTATCATAAATGATCAATTTCGTGATTAAAATAAATAATAAAATAATTTTATCTACTTTTTAATATTCTTAATTTATTAATCAAAATTTCAAAAATATTTTGTATTATGCGCTGCTTATGAATAAATATAATAAATTCAAATTATCTATATCTTCAATAAAACTTAAAATTTCTTTTGATAAATTCGAAATCTCTTCTACCAAATTTAAATTCTCATTTTTTCATTTTCATTAAAAAAATATGTAATATTGAAGATTGAAAATGTTTAATTCCTTGAAGGAATAACGCGTACATGAAAAAGATAATAAAAAGTAGACATAATTTATGGAAAAAAAATATATATATATACACACAAAAGAAAAAAGCTTTCATTAGCATATCCTGTGTTTAGTTTTAAGTATATTTATGAACGTGAAAATAAAGGTAAGTAAGATGTAATATTTCACTGATCGATGAATTCGTTTGAATTCAATTTTACAAGAAGATTTCAACAAATTCGTTTAAATTTTATTTCCCAAGAAGATTTCAACAAAACAAAAAATATAAAATAACTTTGATAAAGACTAAATCTCTTGCTAATATCTCGATTCTAGAGTTTCCATTTCTTTCTTCATTTGTCTTTATTTCTCATTAATATTTTAATTTCTGTACTCTTTATTACATTTCTGTTATCGACATTCATATATTTATAATATATTTAATAAGACTTTTTTATCTTTTCATATTAAATATTTTCTTTTCCTCATATATTTATAATACTTTAGTATTAAAATTTCCAATAATTTTAATATTTTTAATATTCGTAATATTTTTAATTCTATCATCGCTTATATACAAAACATACAATTTTTATTTACCGACTATTTTTTATATAAATATGATTCATTTTTGTTGTTTGTAACATTAATATTTTTTAATTGAAATATTTAAGTATTTAAATTATAAATGCAACATATTAAATCTAACATGACATCTATTTAAACTACTTAAATACTTAAATATTTCAATTAAAAAAATAATAATTAATTGAACGTATTTAATCAAATTAAGTTTCTTTCTCGATACAAAAATAAATATTAATTTAAAGAAAGAAACTATAAATACAGTAATGTCTACATTCTTCGAAGATCTTTTCGATTTTTACTCATTTCGACTCGCAGAAAGAGAAGTGTAAAATTGCAAGATTAGTAAAACTTAATTAAACAAGATGCAGCGTCGTGCAAGATTTTGCATAATGCAGGTAGAGTAAACGCACTTGTTATGAAAGTAAGAAAACAAATCGCTAACGCTGGGAATCCTAGTTTTCTCTAGCTTCTCGAGATACCTGTGAATTTTAATACAACCCGCGAGTCTCCCCTGTACTTAACAAACTTCACCGCAGAATAATTTCTAAGTACTTGAAGCAGCTTCTCGTTTTTGAATTAATATGGCGATCGCGGCGCGATGCATCCTTAAATATTTATTGCTCTCGAGTATAACGCTCCGGCTTAATGTGGAAGCTCAAAAAACGAGGACGATGTGCGCGAAATAAATTTTTTTTATTCATTTTTATTATTATGTATGCACTCCGGACGGGTGTTTATTCGATGTACAATGTGAACGTGACTATCCATCTCGGAGCGCAATTTCTTGCCTAGCATTCATTCGTTTGTTCGTTCGTTCATTCGTTCGCTCGCTCGCTTGCTCGTTCATCCCATATTTGCTCCCGCGGCGAAGAAAAATGCGAGCGTCGCATTTGCACGTTAAATCGGATAAAACGAGCGCTCGATTTACCACGCAAGTAATGCGCCATTTCAGTCATTTTGCGACACATCCTCGTTACACGATATTCTCCAGTGAGATGCAAAACTGTTTCATTTTCATTGAAAAATTTTCAGATAATTTATTAACATTTCTCTTCTGTATTTAATGCGTTATCAAAATTAAATTTGTTTTTTTTTTATATATTTTTCATTTATATTTATATCTCATTAAGTGCTTCTTTCAAAGAATTTAGAATTTACTTATACCAACGAATATCCGCAACTATCGAAATAATTAACGGAGAAAATACAAGATGAAAAACGTGCAATTTTACGTACCATAGAGTCAACCTAATAATCCCAACGGGCTAATTTTGAGTCTCTCTTTAATTACGACGTCGTCGATGCCTCAGAAACTTGGACGAGTAAATATAGAGATGAACGCGACAAGTTCGACAGACGGATAGTGCAGTTTAACATTTTCTTTTCGTTACGTAAACTCGTTGACTTCTCTAGTTCTAGAAACGGAGCGCTGCGTTGTAAAGCACCGTTTCTCTCTCGTTAGAAAGGAGAAAATGGAGTAAGGTAAAGGATGGCGCGCGGAAAGAGCAGCTTTTATCCCGTGAGAGTATCTTTCACTGCATAGTACAGTGCGTCGTTCTCACGAGAGAATCGCCTTCGTAGGATACTCTTATATCTTTGCATGAACTTTATTCGATAAAAGACTTCCTAATCATATTTCGCGCATAATGCATATTTTTATTATAAACAATGAAAACGGAAAAAGGAATTGTGGAAAATATATGGCAATAGATTTGAAATAATATTTCCAATAATTTGTACATCACGGAGTGACCATCATTTATTTAAATTATATCTTAATAATATATGTTTTGTTAGATTTTTCATTAAACTGTTGCTAAAAATATATTGGTCATAATTATATTAAAGAAAAAAAGTATAGGAAAAGTTTCTATAACTCTTATGACACAGGCAATTTAAATGATTTAGGCTGCGCTGTTAAATTAAAATAAAGTAGATTAATGTTTAAAATATAGTTTTTAGAGAATTGCTGTGTAACTTTGTAATTGTATAACTTTTTCTTAGATATTGTGTCATTTATATTTATATAAGCATTTCATTATATTTTTATCATTTTTATATGTTTCTTTCTCTAATATAAATGCTATATAATTTATGCGATATTAAAGGTTTCAGAAACTGCAAAATAACTGAATATTACATCACTTTGCATTACTCCAATCTATTAAATATGTACGTATAATGTATAATGATGAATAATATTATGTCTCAACATTATTCTCCCATGAATAAGCTATTTAATTGAATAAAATCTTGTACAATTACGCGAACGCTATATTGGAGTTTGGCCTCGTTAGAATAGATAAAGGAAGACGCGCGGCGTAACCTTGCAATCAGTGACCCGATTCGGTACAAAGATATGAAGCCGCGCTGCTTTGGGGCTCCGGTGGCCCACTTCTCGAACTTGCCGAGGCGATAGGGCAGTTTGGTCCATGTCGACAATAGACTGGCTGGAAAAGCTGACATTGTTGCGAGGAACAATGAGATTGAACAATTCTGCCCGATAAAAGTTTCGTTTTGATATGTCAAGCTACCGAGTTATTTCGTATGTTCAGTAAAAATAAATACAAACATCAGGTGTTATTTTAAAAAATAAGAAGCCAAAAAAGAGAGATTTATTTCCCGATTTAGATCCTATTTATTTTTTTTTTCTTATTTCTTATTTTTTCTTATTTTTTCTTCATTGAATATAAATTTTTTTCTATAAAGATATTTATATTAAAATCAAATGTTTGGTTAATTAAAATAGGATTATGCACTTCTATTTCGTTTTCATAAAATATAATTTAGTCGGTAAATTTACGTATAGGAGCGCTTAAGCGATGATAATAAAAGCGACCATCAACGACTATCAGAGAGCTTTGTTTCTATCGATAAGAATCAAACGTATTGAAATTAATCGCGACGAAATTGTCATCTGGTTCAATGAAATCCGGTTTAAATGACGAATCGCTCGTCAAAGCGCGCAAAGCGATGCTGATTGCACGAAGCTGTCTGCACGAGAATGCAGTGCAAGTGATTCGCGGAACGATCGATCGGGCCGCATATATTCTCCTGCCAATATGTCGATAAATCATTTTGACAGGACGAGAGAAAAGTTTTTAGGGAAGACGAAGGAACCATCAGTGTGGTCTTGGACGAGCAAAAACCGCTCGGATTTGCCGCCGAGCTCGCTAGTATACGACGATTCTGTCTTTTTTTCTATAAAACTTTATCTCAAAAAGAACGAAAAGAAAGCGTGAATCTCAAGTTATCGCGGCCGCGATAATTCTGCGCAAACATAATTTACATCTTTGCATATTCCAAATATTCCAAATATCTTCAGATGTATCATTCGTTAATACCATACTCGGCAAATATTAATTCAGCCAATTTAATCGTCGCGTTATACAATCTAATAATTTTTGCTGATATGCATAATGTTACTGCCATATAAAAAAATCCCTTTCTTATAGCATATATAATTTTATTCTAGTATAATCGTGATAATGAGCGAAAATTTCGAGGAAAAAAAAGGATGTTACGTATTTAATTATGCTAATGAATCGGCCAGACTATCGGACATTCCTTTAGGCTTGAACGATTATTTCGGAAGAGAAGATGTAAAAACGTACTCGCCCAAATCAAGCCGAAAAAGATTCCAATAAAAGTTCTCTTGGCGAACTTTCATTACGTACGTCGTAACTCTTTTCCTGTTACCCTTGGTTACCGCTATTCCGTCTTCGCGAGGACAAGGAAAGTATGATTGGAAAAGTTCGCAAGGCGGAGCCGAGTATTCCCGTTGATTTTGGATAGAATCCCACGCATACGATTAATCGGTGACTTTAAGCAGCCGTAAATCTTCGAAAGGGACAACTCTTTTAATGAGTCGCTGACGGTTCGATCTAAAATGCCGATGAAAGTAACGAGTTTCCTAAGTTAAAGAAGTGCTTTTTGCCAAGTTTAATCGCTAATTTTAATCATGATTATTAAAAATGGCCGACCAACAACTTCTTAGTTACCGAACCGTTAATCTTTTGGACATTTGCAAAGTATTACTTGTGTAAGATCATTAATCTTTGAATATATCTCTTTCACATGTTGCTAACAAATGAACTAAGAGTGATAAATGATAGCAGAACAAGGGTTCTTCTATTAAAAGGTGATAACAAGAAGGGAGATTCATAATCGTAAAGATGATTGTATAAAAAAAAGATACAATGCTAATAAAAATTTAAAAAAATAAAATAGGTTGTGTGCATTTCCGACAAATATATTTTTGTTGTATATTATATTAGTAAATTTTTTTCTTCATTCTTTCGCAAGTTGGGCCACAGTAAAATTTCGGTTTTTACTGACTCGGTTTTTAACTTTTATCCAGCAAATTAGCGAAAGCTATAAAAATAACTAATATGTAAAATATATTTATATAACTTTATGCAAAAAATTATTTTTTGCTTTGATTAATAAATCATCAATATAATTTAAAAAATGAAATCAATACAATAATGAATCTTTTTCATTTAAACTAAGTAAAAATCAATTGTTAGTTTAATAAGTAAAATGTAATAACAGATTTTATATCAATTGTTAGTTTAATAAGTAAATGTAATAACAGAATTAAAAATTTTTTCAATACAGATCTGATTCAATATCTCGCAAAAAAAATTAATTTATTTGCTACATCGATTCCTAATCCATCACGGATTTTATTTTAGATAAAGTTGACATTCGATACTCAATTAACAAATAAAACTTTTTATTTATTTTAACATTTTAATATAAAAAAACTGATTTGTGCCGAGTGTTTTCAAAAAATATCGGGTTTTATCACTGATATGAATTTTCTTGAATAAAAGTACGAAAATTTGCCAATCCTGTTCCTTAGAATATGAGAAATTACGTTTCCTTACTCGTCAGCATACTAAGAGCACATAGCGTGCCAGCTAGAGATGCAGTGTCCGCCTAGTACGATCAGAGTAAAGACTAGCGATCTATTTACGACCCACCTTTACGTTTCTCCGATAGCACGCATGTAGCTTGCTACACGACATGAATGACAATTCGCTTCTGAACGGATCATTCAAGTCGCCCATCTCGCTGACCGAGCGAGCGACATACATCGCCGTCGCGTCGCCATCGTAACGTTTTATGCTGCACGTGCAGGTATCAGGTGTAAGAACAAGTTCGGATCACCGTCGACGACGGTCGCGCGATTTCCGACCGTTTGCATTCTGCGATTTTTCTCGGTGATAGTATTTGGCACGCGCGCGCAGAATATAAAGATCTCGATGCAACGATAGGACGTAGAGAAATTGCGAAATCACACTGACATTGTAGTCTCCGATGCTGTAAGAATAGACTGGATTCTCTCAAATGCGTTAGTATGTACATTATTATCTCAAGATTTCTCGCGCAGTCCTTTAAATTTTATCGCTAGATAAAAGAATAGATACGTGAAAATTAAATAAAATTAAATTAAATTAAATTAAATTAAATTAATCCATTCAGACTCTATGTGCACAATTATGCACAAAAACTTTAAAATCATTTGAAATAGTTATTTTTTAGAATTCCCTGCGGTCTCTCGGTGAAAAAAAATATATATCTCGAAAAAAAAAATATATATATATATATCTCGTCGTTTTAAACCCTTAGCATCAATAAAAATTAATTCAATAATTTTTTACATTACAGAAAAAATTCAGATCTGAATGGGTTAAGCATCTCTCGTATGTTATTGAAGCCTCGAGAAGCCTTATCTATGGCTCATTTAGTAGCCACGTGGTACAAATACTTTGCGTTTGTGCGACACGTACGTACACTATCGAGTTTGCAAATGACAGTTGCCAACGTGAATCGGCTGTGCAAACAACGCATGAGATTTGAACGACGCAACGATGTCGAGCAAAATCAACTCGCACATTCGAGATGTCAGATAGGAATATATTACGTGACGATCCGCGTTGACGTTTCGCGTGCCAATAGCTTTCACTGTATCGCTACTTAGTGTGATTGTCAGAACGATGGTCAAACAAAACGATGCTGTTATTAATAATTGCGCCATAATAATCCACACGATCAAGTAACATCAGCTGATTTTATATACAAATTTTTTTTCAATGAAATAATCTCTTTTTTTATCATAAAAATGGAATAATGATTTTTCTATATTTTGTTAATTTAGCGTAGAATAATAAAAAGTGAAATGTTTTGAAAAAGAGCAGCATGTGCGTGCGTAAGCATATTTTCATTGCGCTGTAAAACGTTAGAAAAGTACACTTGTTCATATAATTTTTCACACGTATAACACGCGTGATCTAAATTATATGAAATTACATTCTCCGAGCAATCTGCAGGTCAGCGAATTTTAGCTGTCACGGTAAAACTCGTTACTCTCGTAAACCCTTCATTGGTTTACGCGAACGAGTAGCGATAATATAGTGAGCGTAAAAAGTTTTTCACAGCTGAGACACTTAGTCAGATTATAACTCATCCTCAAGCACCTCGCACACGGGGGTCCATTATTTTTTTTCAACCGTCCTAATGCCTCGTCAAGGCAACCCGACCTGGCCTACCCCTGGTCTGACCTGACGCGACGTGACATTTCACCACTGCTGCCCCGGGCACAGCTTGGATTGTCGTCGCGACGCTTTTACTCTCTTTATTCTCTTACGCGACAGTTTACTCGCTTTCCCAAAACAGCCAACCGTCGCGCATCTCTCTTACTTGATTGCAGCTATCGAGGTAACTCCTTGCATAATGCATATCGGCCTAACACGAAGAGGGAAGAGAAGGATAGAGAGGGAAAAACAGAAAGAGCGCGAGAGGGAGAGAGAGAGAGAGAGAGAATCAGAGAAGCAGCTAGTATATAAAGGCGTGTCACGTTATACAAGAGTGCAATTTAAATTTTTGGACCGACTCACGCCGCAACGAGAACTTTTTCAATGTATGTACACTTTTAAATGCACTCGGGTCCTGTTGTCTGCCCCGCATAATGCAAAGTGGTCCCGTATCATCATCCCCGCATCGTTTTACTACCGTCGACTATCTGCCGGCTCGTGAAATCGCACGAAATATGCACGACGGAATCGCCGTAGCTTCGGGGTCAGCATTTAGCGCGTGACATTTTTTTCCTTTTCCCACCAGGAGAATGACTGACCGTTAAATTTACGATATTTTCCCTTCTGTCGGATTTTGCTGCTGCTTTTTTTCCGCAGGCGAGTTCGGTGCGGAAGGTTTTGCGGAACCGATTCGCGCATTAGACTTTCATATCCGCCACGTGCAAGTACATCCTGCTTCTCTTCTCACATTTCCCGTCGTGAATAGAGACGATTGGCTGGAAAAACGATCTATAAATGCCGAATTACGATGGTGCAATAAGTTTTTAAATACGTACGAACGACCCACGATATTCGCGACGAAACACGTATCACGGTACATTGGAAATTTGCGGAACGAGATGAGAATGTAAGCCAGTTTGCCTCAAATTACACAGTCCGATGTATTTATCTCGAGGATCTTCGAGTTGGCTAAAAATGTTACGCGTCACAAACAAAGACAACCTCTGTTAAGCTAGCAGAAGGGATGAATATTTTAAGTTTTTTTTATGATATCAAATTAGTACAAATTCAGTCCGTTATATTTTTGTACTTGATTCTCTTTTTTTGTTTTTTTTTTATTGTGGTCCTGTTGACTAAAATCAATTGGGGGTTATTTGAAGCAGAAGGGATGAATATTTTAAGTTTTTTTTATGATACAAATTAGTACAAATTCAATCCATTATATTTTTGTACTTGATTTTCTTTTTTTGTTTTTTTTTTATTGTGGTCCTGCTGACTTAATATTAAGGTGGCAGTGTCATGATTTTTTCCGAAATTGCACAGGGTACAAAATTATTATTAGTGGTACAAATTAGTACAAAATAGGTACTAAATAATGTGATAGGTTTGGTGCTAATTTGGTCCTGCTAACTTAACAGAGGTACAAAGACAATATCTTCACGAATCAATGTGTACAAAAACACATGGATGGAATTGATAAAATCGCGAAGAGACAGATGAGAGGAGCGCTTTAATCGATTGCCGCAACCTATTGCGTCATAACTGATAATCGAAATATGCGCATGAATATGAGTAACGTTGGATAATTCATAAAATCATAAAATTATTAATTACCATTCGTTTTAATATTAATTATATTTCGCAACTGCAAACACGAGAAAGAAGGATATAGAACCAACCGCAAATTAAATAAATAAATTGGCATTCTACTTAATTAACATTCATCGAAATCATTGAAATTCTAGAAAATTATACTCGACGATAAATATCTCGATAGCTATCGCTACTAGCAGACAAATAAAAGACATTAAAACGATCAATCAATCTATTATAATAGTAGTAAAACAATATATTGTTTCCATAAACCACACACATCTATTATTTATTACCTTTATCGAATTTTAAATATTTCAAGTTTCAATTTAACTCTTATTATAAACAAGAAAATAATATAAATAAATTAATGATAATTCGCGATGTATATTTAATTATACAAAAATATTTTATTATCTCCGCGCAAAACTATTTTAAATTATTAAACGGAAGAAAATCTATATTTAATATCAACGGGGGAAATTTAGTTTATTGAAACAAAAATTTGTAAATATAATCTTTTCCGCAACATAACTATGTAATATTGTACAAAAAATACATGCGAATATTTTGAAAATGAAGAATAATTTCTTGGAAATATCCACTTTTCAACGCGAATTTAACATCCGAAAATACAGTTCCCCGTAAATAAGTACCTGGTTACGGCCGCGCTATAAATAGATCTCAACAGCCTTGGTCAATCTTCTTCGGGGTCGTCGGCTTCAACCGGCACCCTTGCGCGCCGATAATGTTTCCTCTCAACTATACTAAAATTCCCCGTGAAAAAGAAATTCTGAACGGGACTTTCGATGAGAATCTCGTGAGAATTATACAGTTGTTAGACAAATACACGCTTCCCTAGAATAAACTTCGCTGATGTAATATTAACACTTATATTATCAGAAGTTTCGCACAGAGAACTCGTGTGCATTTTGTTTCACGATTTTAGGACGAGGAAAAATAAGAAGAATTGATGCGAAAAAGTTTAACTCGATGCTATTTCCAGAATTCTTTTTTTATTTCGAAATCAATTAATACCTTGCTAGGATAAAAATCTACCGAAAAATAAATGAGAATTAAACGAGACGTAAACCTCTATTTTATTTACATATGTACTCCTAAAGTTTGATGTGATAATATGTTTTTAATCGTAATTTGCGCATAATTAAAAAACAATTTAATGCTATAATAATTAAAATATTATCTTTTTTTACTTTTACTTTCATTCTTTTCACGCAAATAAAATACTCACAAAAAGTTTTTGAAACAAATTTCTCACAGTACTGACAAACGAAAGGAATTAAATCAGATTCTGCATAAAAGGAATCAACCAACACGATATTTTGTTCGTTGGTTTATGATTCTTTTCTGTGGAACACATGATCGAATTAAAATTTAATAACCTGACAGAAAGTCACCGTGTAGAGGACAATCGAGTGTCAAAGATCGAGTTTTGCCAGTGGACACGGTCGGAAAATTGCCGCGCTTGTTCGTTTTTCCAAGCTATGTCTTCATTGAACCGAAAAAAAAAAACGGATATCTCATTTTTCGTCCTTTTTCGAATCAATCCGTACTCGTGAATCAATCAATAGTAGGATCAGCCTCGCACGAATTTATTCCTATTCGCGACCGGAAAGATATTTCAATATTTTCGAGGAATTATTCGCGTTCGATGATTTTATTAATCATTTTATTTTAACGAC
This sequence comes from Camponotus floridanus, assembly GCF_003227725.1. Classification (NCBI taxonomy): domain Eukaryota; kingdom Metazoa; phylum Arthropoda; class Insecta; order Hymenoptera; family Formicidae; genus Camponotus; species Camponotus floridanus. The sequence continues at coordinate 1,322,256 of NW_020229692.1, read as the reverse complement.
TGAACTGCAGACAATCAATCATGTTAAGATAAATCATGCTAAGATAAAATGCCATAATACATTAAAAATCTGGAGGATTTGCACATGTTGCGTTATGAAAATGTCGCTTTAATCCATAAGAATTTCTGAACGACACGCAATGCAACAATAATAATATTTAACTGTCAGTTTTATATTAGCGTGATAGAAATACAGAAAAACAACATGTGTGAAATTAAAGCTTACGAGAACGATTGCATTTTATCTTATCGTGACGAAATAATCATGATAAAATTTCAATACTAACTTGTAAAGAAACGAAGATTCTTTCCTCGTAAATCCCAACGAAATCTCAGGAAAATCACAGGTTTTATCACAGAATGATGGGCAGTGTTCGGTAAGATGTCCAGATAATTTCACTCGACGCACAATCAATCGATGTGCAATCGTTGATATATTAATCCGCGCAAAAATGATAATTCTGTCCTGTTCGCTTCGCTGAAACGATTATCGCGAATGATTGCCGATCGCGTTAAAATATGTATGTTCAATGCGACAAGAAACGATGGGATCGAGGATCAGCGGACCTTCCAATCTGTCGGCGTTTTTTTTTTTAGTTATTATCTTTATCGCGGAACGTGATGGTTTTTTTTTCTTCTTTTTTCACGACGGGATATGAGCAAATCCTCGATGGTTTAGCGTGCGGTAAGCTTCGATCGTCGATACGCGGCACGACGATCGTGCAGATTGCGCCTCAAAAGGTCGCACGAAGCTGTTGCATGTCCCGACGTGCGAGCCGGCAAAAGTCGAGGTGCCACTTGCACGTTCTCGATCTGATAATCGACTCGATTCGGCGCCGCGTCAGCGCCGAAACTGGATCACGTTAGTGTGCGATTGTACTCGGAGAAATCCGGGGACGTACGACGGATTAATAGCGATAATTGCCGACAATCGACATTAAGGTACGGTATATATCGTACTGAGACTCGCTCCGATAAATGACAGACATCAGATCGAAATCATATCTCGAACGAAAACGAGGGCGATAAAAAAAATCTCGCGCCAATTGGTCGTTACGTCACTCCTTTATCCGTATGTAATTTCACACAGTGTGTACGAGAATAACGTCATATGATATTAGGCAACGATCCACGTTTCCACGACGATGTTAGATTAACGATCTTCTCTCGGATCGGCGAATTCCGTTTCTACGGCGGTCAACTCGACTCGATTTCTCCTTTGCGATAATAGATGCTAACGACGAGAAAATTTTCTACGTCAGGGAATCGCGCTGTCGGATTATTCCTTCCGCCAGATGTTTCACCGAAACACGCGCAACAGAGCGTAAGGGTAGGTCTCGCTGCTAATGACAGAATATTCCCCAGAAATTGAACGGAGCGCACTTTGGAACACGTTGCGCGCTCGCGAGGAATGTTGAGAACGTACGGAATGTCGCGGAGCGACTCTCTCCCGTTGGCCGACGCGCTCGACTTTTCCACAAACGATCTTCACCGATCTCACGGAATCTCTCACTCTCGCACTCCACACGCACTGCACTCAATGACAAAAACAACAATAAATCCTAGCACTCTAATAACTATGCAATCGTTGTGCACGATTTCGCATCTCTCTCTTCCGCGATACGATCCGGAAACGACGAATCAAAGAGAGAGACCAAGTAACACGTGCGCGCGCGTCCGCGTCCGCTGGAGCACTGACGCGCGGTACCGAACGCCACGAGTAACTGCGGCGACTTCAGTCGGAGCACTTCGGCGACTCCGTTCGTGAAGCCGAATGGACCCGAGGCGTCACGAAGCACCCGTCCATCCAGCGCTACGACCCGACGCCTCCTCTGACGACACACTCCGATCTCGACCTCGGATCGAGATGGAGCAAGAGGAGTGAGATGGATGAGACCTTGCGGGGCGAGAGATCCTCCGGTAGAAATATATTCTATCACATTACTTGTGATGTGACATTACGCGCAATCCGCTGTGTACCACGGCTGGAATGTTCAGAGTGATCTCTAACGCTTTAAAGCATTCTCTTTAGCGATAATATATATTTCGTTAATAACATATGCTATGTCGCAAGAATTTTCGATTAGATTTAAGAAGTTTAATTATGCATCTCTCTGGCTCTCTCTCGCGTTTGACACGATATTAAAAACGTCAGCTGATTGTAAGAATCTGGAGAAACGAAAGCAAATGCAGTTAGGAATAATCAAGTGGAATGCTTTTTGTATTTTATTAAATTATCATCGAGCAAATTAAATTCCACTAAAAAAGTGCCAATCTATTTTTACCATGATTCTCAGGTAAAACTAAACGTTCTTTTTTCACACGACGAGAAACACTTTCAGTTATTGGAAGAATAATATGATAAAATTTAATAATTAGAGACTTGGCTCAAAAAATCAAAAAGAAAATGGCCAGAAAAGCAATAACCCTTCTTTCTTTTTTCAATATTACTTTATTAAAAACATCATAATAACAAAAAGCGCTTTTTGCTCCAACTACCGCGCATTGGCTCTTATGCCATTTTTCTCTTTGATTTTTTAATATGATAAAAATATTCGCTATGCTATCAAAGGGGCGAATCTTTGATTCGAATCGAGACACTGAAACGGTAATAACGCGCACGATACGGCACTCAAAATTACAGCATTCTGAATGTTCTGTTCCCTGTGTTGCGCAACATCTTCATGCACGATGGTCGTCAATTATCGGTTGCATGAGCTTCGCGTAGAATTAAAGCGGGCATGGCCGGTGCGGTGCGTGATAGAAATCATTTTCACGCCGGGCTAAAGATTTTCGTGCCTCGGGATACGAGCCTCGTCTACAGTTTCGGTAGCGTAACAAAGGGAAACGTATGTACGACGCGTACATCGAATTCGCTACGGGCTTCATCAAAATCTAGTTAACTCCTCGGCCTGCCAAACTTCGATCTAATAACGAAGCGCACGCGAGCCTATCTAATAACTATCACGATTATATCTTCATTAAGGATCGTTCGAGGATCAAAATGTATCGCCGCGTGTTTATTTCCCCTCGTTAATTTCACTATACAAGATGTGGGTTATAAACGTTTGCACGTGTCCTTCATCGATAATGAATCCAAAAGTCGACTGCTTCTTCTTTTCTTTATAAAGCAAACTTCTATCTCTATTATTTCATTATTCAACAGATACAAAATATGGTATTTTTGTCCTCGTCAATAAAATACACATGTTGCATTAAGCGAATGTATATTATCATACACGCGATTATTCCATTTACATTACATCGTATATTTATATTGATGGCAGACTCGCATTAAGATTTTCATTTTATTACATTTATCGAGCTCCCGTAAAAAAAAACTTCTCGTATTTTATACGGTGTAGAAATATATATCTCGAATATTCTTTATGAATCTCGTGTTCGTTCGTGTTTAATCTATCGTCGAAATGTTTCTAGAATTCCCACGTGTACATGTGCACCAGAAAGATTCGAGCAAAATTTTATTACGCGCGTATAAATCCTGTTTCGCGTTGGCATTCGGCATTATTAAAGACTCGCATACTTCTTCTCTTTGCTTTTCGGAGCTTATTTTTTCTGCGACGAAAAAATTTAATTATACACAACTTTCTTTGATCGCGTAAAGCACATGACAGAGGGTAAACAACTGATTAAAATTGTGCGCGTTGATGTAATGCTCACTAGTAATGCTCGAAAAAAAGTGAAAGAACTGTATCTTTGCGTCTTACAAAATATGTCGCTCTCAAAAAATCAATTCTAGCAAACGCCTATTGTTTTAAATAATTCCTATTAGAGTTAAAGCAATGCATAAAATTAAAAGAGAATTCCCAATTTGTACGCCGTAATAATCCCCATGATTTATTCTATGGAATGCTTATAAATTAATCTTTACTACATTTCTATTAATTGAATCAAATGGATCGTTTTTTTATTAATATTTAATATATAATAATTTCGTTTTAACCTACATTTTATCAAATGTAAGAATAAATTCTGTACATTTTGTTGCAACGTAAAATTTAATACGTTGGTATATCGGATAATTATTTCTATATTAATCATTACCGTGTAAATAACATAATGCAAAAATGATAAAAAAATATGTATGAAGAATACATTTTGTTTTCAATACGTATTTTCAAAATAATCTTTCGATATGTTATTAATAATCATTTTTCAATATATATGTGTATCGTAAACGAAATTTATTATATATTAAACAATCGTATCAATTCGCCACATGTAAACTATAAATGATCTAATTAATTATAATTATAATTATAAACTCACTTGTTTTCTTTTTGTCCTTTAATCCATTCTTCCTTGTCGATGATTGATGAGAGAAAGAGGCAGAGATCCATCGCACAAATGACTGAAGCAGTTTGATTGAATCATAATTATGGTCCACATCACTCACGATTTAAAATTCGACAATCGCACGACACTTTATATTTCGACACTCCCGCACATTTATTCAGATATTAATTATAAAATGTACTTTCGACCGAATATTATATTTAGCAATATATTTACAGTACTTGTAGTACTCGCGTAACAATCATATTTTTAATCCACATTTTTTGACGATATTTATCTATCGTCGTATCACATTATTCGTTCACTTGTATTATATATTCGCAGCACTTGTATTAAAAAGTACGATGTTTATTGTCAACCGACATTTTTTTTCGACATTTCCGCGTACAAATGATTGCCATTCGACGACGAACGAATTTATAAATATGCCGGCAGCTCATATTCGTGACACTCGCGAATGGTAATCATACGCGATGATTGCTATGTGAAATATTCACGTGTCGATAATCGAGAATGTTTGAGGAGGAAACACTCGACGAAATTATTTCGAGATTCACGTCGACGAAATCGCGACGACCGCTCGATATACTTCACTTGGAACGTCCGAAATTCAACTACTACGACGATGACAACAGCGTGACTTTGAGCGTGACGTCTTTCCCCCACCATTAAATTCCGGAGTCGACGCGAGGCCGTCGCGTATTTGTTTCCCAAGTATATGAAAAGATTATATTGCCTACCCTTCGCGTCAAGTTCATTCCTGGAACAAGTGTTGTAACTACAACGTTCTTTTCTCAAATGAAAGCGTATATTATATATATCGTGTTGAATAAAATATCCATGAATATCGATAAATACATTAGATAGAATATCATATGTTTTTCATATATATATATATATATATATATATATATATATATATATATAATAATTAGTTATCAATCGACGATTAGTTATCAATCACATGACTAATGGCGCCAATGAATATTAAATAAATAAAATAAAATTACTAGCAGTTTTTTCCGCAATAATCCAGAAAAATAAGAATTCTTTTCGCATCGAAATTAAATACACGAAAATGTATACAAAAATAAATATATAATAATTGGAAATGTAATATTAAATCGCACATCGTAGAAATTGCACGCACAATAGTTATCTAAAACTAACCGTCAACTCAACCGTGATCCAATATTAATCATTTTCGCGATTTCTCCGAGCGAGCAAATCATCTTTAACGAAATCTTCGCTAACCGTGATTCATGAATCGCGATTAAATATCGATCGCTGTCATTTACCGTATAATCACGATGTGATCGTCCAATACTTTTCACTGCGCTCTCGAAATTCGTCTATGCGTCATGGCGGCCATTCGGCGACTAACGAAACTAACCTAACTTAACCTAAGCGCGCGATTGTGTTAAAGAGGAGCACTCGTTAAAGAGTCGCAAAGTCCCGACAACGCTATTAATCGCGATTCGCACACTTTTATTATTAGATTAGATAAAGATTACTATTATTCGTGAGAGATTAAATAGCACAATCACGATCGCGCGATAATTTTCTCGAGATTCCTGAAAATTGAATTACTCGCTATCGTTGATACACTCGGATGTCAAGCGTCGCACTTCATGGGATTCGCATGATAATCGTCAGTGTATTCGAAGTCTCGACGTTTCATCGCATACGCGCGATCGCGGGCTTATCGTCCAATCAAATATTATTACTGTTCAATCCAAAATTATCGCAATCATAATCGAGATAAGTGCTTCGAATATTCCACTTTAATAATCGAATTTCGTTCCCGTTTCTCGTGGCGTATCTTCGCGACGGTTAATATTATATGATTAGAAAATGACGGAAAAAAAACGGCTAATATTACATTTGTCGTACAAATTTTTTAAGCACATTGATTGGCTGCGGGATAATAATTTTTTGAATCTTTAGAAATTTTTTATCCCGCAGCCAATGAATGTGCTTAAAAAATTTGTCGTACGACAAATGTAATATTAACACGTCACTCACTAGGAATGTGAATCGCTCACAAGTCTGCTAACTATTCACTAAATTTCTCGTCAATATAAATGCCACTTTTATGTTCATCAATCGCGGTTCTAATAAATTCTACTAAAATCCTTCGTTGATTGAAAGACAATCGTTGATAGTACGATAGTAAAACAGCACGTGTTTAGTAAATTGATTTACCTGATTGAAAAACTGATTTAGATTTGCAGCATAAGTGGTATTTATTCATTCGTTCCTCTATCAATTCCAGGAGTCAATTAGCGAATCTCTCTTTTTTTTCCCTTGGAATACATTTTTCGAATATCTATTTCGACGGTAAAAATTTATATTGCGTATCTTCGCGTCGTTAAATATATCGAACGTCGAATGTTAAATATATCGAAGATGAAAGATATTGTGGATGATTTTTTAAAATTACCAGCGCGTTTTACACCGTCAAATTCACGTACAAATTCTTTCTATCTCGAAATATGCAGTTAAAGATGGCAATACTGACAAGGAATTTGCTAAGCAGTTGGCGGGCTTGTGAGCAATTTGCATTCCTGACGAGTGACGTATGAATTTCTCTAGACTTTTCGCGCGCGTTTTTCCGGTAATCGCATTGATGTTAACCGCCGCGAAGATATACGAGTGACGGGAGTAAAATTTTATTGCCAGAAAAGAATCTCGAATATTCATTTCGATTAACTATGTAACTGTGCAATTGTGTGCGTAGAAACTTTGACTTTGATAGCATTAATTTGATCAAACGGTGGATAAACAATCGCGGATGTATTGTATAAAAAAACATGTGTAAAATACCACAATAACAGAAATGCTCTGAATTTTCATTATTCATTGTGTAATATTATATTTATTATTTAAATAATTTCACGTATTCTCTTACAGTGCGCGATCAGTTAAACGCTTTGTCGAAAAAAAAGTCCTGATACATACGATTGACGAGTGTAAATTCCTAAAATGCGTCGCATTTTCGCCGAATAATAATTGTTACGAGTTTCCGAAATATCAAACACGAAGTATAAGATAAGTATCGTGAATGTGTACACAAAATACGTTTGTGAAAGTGTAATATTATATTGTGTATCGTTTAAATTTACATACGCGATCGAAAGTTATTTCGCGATTTATCTGTGTGAAATTAAATTCTTTCCATGGAGTTGAAGTTTCGGAGCAAACAGGATGGCATCGATTCAATGGCGAATATGCGTGCGGTGTGTGACATTTGGTGAGTACAAGTATTATTCAATATAAAAAAATCCATAATCTTTCTTCTCCGTTTCAATAATCATAACTAAACGCGCTCGAGACAATCCCAAGCGCGTCAGATCTCGGGAAAAATTAAAATTCAAGATTATATCTCGTTTTAAACGAGGCACGTGATCGTTTGGGAAAAGAAAAAAATTGTCAAAAACGCTATTTATGAGTTCTCTGGACGAAATTACGAAAATTCGGACGGATGACCGGACGCACGCTCGCGGATTTACATTTTCATTAAAGCTCTGATTGCAATCGCGGTCTTCCTGAACGTTTGTTGAAAATCTGTAATAAAGTAGTCGGGAAATTCTTTCTTTTTACAAACCGACACACACAATTCAACTTTGATCTTCTTCCGAGCGACGACTTTATTCACCATCTTTCCCTTCGCTTTCCCGACAGTCCATCGCCCTTCGTCCATCGCTCTTTCCCTCGCTTTCCCCCAAACCTGTTTTCCCCCAAACCTGTTTTTCCCTCGAACGCGAACGCTCATAAAAAATACAATATTTTCCTTTCATTTGATCCGGTAACTTCGTCCTCTCTCCTCCCTTGCCCTCGCTCTCTTTCCACGTCTGTTCGCCTCTTTGTGTGCCTGGCGGGATCTGTAAGTTTAATTCGACGCGGAAGTCCAGATGCGAGTCCGAGCCGCAACCGCTCTCGCTCTGGGCGACTTGATTGCTTTGTCCTCTGAGACTCTAATATGAATTACAAACCTGCTCCTTGACTCCTCCACTCTCGTTCCCTCATCCTTCCTGGACCGTTATCTCATCGTATTTCCCTGTCGACTGCGCGTTCACGTAGAGAACTGGGACGAATGTACAAATATGGCATCTTGTTGCCAGAAACGCGCGTTAAGATAAAAGGTAGTCTATTTATAATACCCCAACAATATGTTTTTTGTGTTGGATAATAATATTATTTTCTAAATTTTTTAAATTTAACGTAGATAAATTCAGTCGTAAAGTAAGTGAAAAGAAGAGTAACAAAAATTTATTAACAATACAAAAATTCTAGCCTAAAAGAAATTTTTTATTAATAAATTTACTAATAAAGCATTTATGAGTAAAAGTTTCTAACTGCATAGAATAATTACATTTTCATCGTTTAAAAATATTTAACGCACTTGATTTGCACACTGCACTGAAGTAAAAAAAAAAACATTCTGACGCATTCAGATGCACGCGTGTCCCTTTTACGATTCCTGCAAACGCATCCTCGGGGATATAAGCGATAAAAAGAAGCTATTACTTGCAATAATCGCATTTTTACAAACAAAAACGTAAGAAGAAAAAAAACTCATCGTGAGCAATGAGACCTTTGTCCAGTTTTTTATAAACACATCATTATTTACGAATATTTCGCGGTATAAAAATTCGTCATATTTTCCCAACAAAAATTCTATAAATTTAAAAAATTTGCTACTAGAGGAGTTTAAATAGCGTGAAAATATTGATTGAGAGCGATATATAAATACCGATATATATAAATATCGATGATATAAAAAAAAATTCTAAAATTTAGAACAATCAAAATTTTCGAAATTTTTATTTTTATCTTCTGTGGGACATTGAGATTTATGAGAATCGTTGCAGAGGCGTAGACACTAAAAGAAATCTGATATTCCTATATCAAACTTTCATAGGATCTGCGGAAAATCTATTTAGAATGGAACAGAGGAACCCTTTCATAGATATACGATTACGATGTGAAAGAAACGGATATGTAAAATAGGCGTAAACGAAAATCTATAGAAATATGGAACTATGGAATCGCTATTCTCCACTTTCTAGATTTTTCAGTGATGAATCGTTATGAGGACAAAAATGTTTTAATGTTTCAGAATTTATAAGATTGAAATTTCTGTTTCTTGGAAAACAGCACGTTTTTATAGAGAAAATATATGTCAAATAATTATTATTCAATTAAATATTTCAATCTCGTGTAAATATATTTTTATGAAATAGTTTACATTTTTTCAATTCAAATATAATTTTTTATGTGCAATAAGTTGCATTTTTTTATAGAATAGATATAACTTTATTTCGATAATATATATATTAACTTTTATCGAATACTGTGTCAGACGTACAACACAATTTCTTAATTTAATGTGAATCGATTTTTCAAATTTATGTGCTGTGTGTAAAATATCTGTCAAATACAATTTGAAAATGAATTCATTTCTTTGCATGGACGATTCTTGATATCAGGCAAAATCGTACTTTGAGCGCTTATAGGATTTGTTCAGATGTACGGAAATCAATAGCTAATCGCATTTGTTGTAAACAAAGTGTCAATCTTGAATATTGCGAGAAACAATCATGCAAATAAATAAATGCACAATTGTTATCCCATTCACATCATGTTATTATTAGTTAATTATATATATACAAATATCCTGTCAAATATTTTGTTATGATTTACTTTATCCTTACACATTGCGTGTATGCACTTATTTATTAAATCACACGCGCCACTATATACATGCTATTACACACACACACACACACACACACAGAGTGAATGCTTCAAATAATTTTTAATATAAAAATATAAATCTTACATTTTTTACATAAATATACGTAAAATTGAGAAAATTTGTATCTCAATTTGAGAATCTATTTATATTATATAATTGTATTTATGTTTATATTTAATTGAGTATCGAGTTTTTTATATTATCGAGTAATTTGCTATCCTTCAACTGGATAATAAGAATATTTCTATAAATTAGTTATAAATAAAGTTATAGTTAAAGTTACATGATACACAAACATTGAAATATATGTATAATATATGTATAATATTATACATATTATATGTATAACTAATTTTTGCACATTAGCATATACCATGGAATTTAGTCGATCGTATGTTTAGCACGAAAGCCCTTTGATTGCTACATGAGTTGCGCCGTGTGCGGAAGCGCAATATTCGTATCACGTTCGTGAACCTGACGAGTAAAGTGGTTTACCTAAACGTACAGATTCAAGCGTGTCATGAAAATTTTCTGCCGGGTGAAAAACTTGCTGAGCACACGTGTCCCTTCGTATACGAGATGTAACGGTCCAAATTCGTCCAAATTGTTCGCAATTGCTTTCGAACCGTGTCACGTCTCGTGTGATCAGAATCGAGAGCCTAATTAATACACAATTAACTTGAATAGAAAATTGTATCATGATCTTGGAAATAATTAGCTTCGTTATTTCCAGAAAATTAAAAGATCTGCGATAGATAACGAAGTGGAACGAGTAGACGCGATAATGGTTGAAATAAGGTAGTATACCTCATTGATTCGAAATAATTGAAGAGAACTGCGAAGTTCATGAGAAAATATTATTACCCATCATAATGGGTATAATATCATTTTATATCGCGATATTAAGAACATTATTAAATATCAAATATATATAGTTTTACAATACTTTCCAGTATATCCAAGTTAAAATCTATTTATATCGCATTTATATATATACTATAATCATTATAGTTTTATACACTTATATAACATTAAATGCAACTTACGAAAATTTTATAATACGCTCAAATTCATTAAGATTTGTTTATCAAAAAATATATCCTATCAAACATTGCTACCTGTCTGATGGTAGCCTACATGAAACTTTCATTTTCTATGAACATCGTGCAACAATGTGAGGGTGAGTTCTTTGTAAGATCGTTTGCTTACAAAGGCAGCGAAGAGCACAATAGACTTTCTAAGTTCTGTGAGATACGTTAGAATGGCGGTTCCAAAAACGGAAGAACCTTCTTCGACGAGATGTTTGCTATACAAGTATTTTGCTATATTTCGTCGCAAGTGTTGATAAAGTTCGATACAGAAAAGATCAAATTTATACCTATTTTATAAACAGTATTATGTGAATGTACCGAGAAAAATTTTAAGTTATACGATTTATGAAAATATTAATTTCAATCGATATTTTAATTTTTTCGCTGACCGTTTATTCTACATTTTTCATAAATAATTTTCTCAAAATTGGCGAATTTTTCTGACTGATTATTTCATTATAAGGTATCTCTCTCATTTTCACTCAATTCATCTTAATAATTTAATATAAGTTTCCTAGAGCTCCATGAATTTTAAAAGAAGAAACAGAAAAATATTATAAATTATATAGTATGTTTTAATAAAAGAGCACTTATTTTCAAATTTATCAATTCTCACAATTCTTGAGCAGGAAATAAATCTCGATGTGCGCTTCTAGCAATTTTTATAAAGTGGACTTCGCAAACGATATAAACGTGCAATATGTTATATATTGGAGATCAATTTCTAGTCATTTATCAACAATGAACTCAAAACGGATAGCGCGACAGTGCCACTTCTTGAGATGAATACCGCACAAAATCCGTAAAAGTAGATTTTCTCAAGAAGGAAATTTGATCGCGTTGGATTCTAAAACGTTCGAGTAACCCATGATGGCGCTGATCGCGCCCCGTGTAAACTCAGAACAGAAATAGACAGCTAAAGGGACGACCCTGTGCTGAGTCATGGCCACTGAAACTACCGAGAGTCCCAGATCGGACCAGCTCAGCAAACCACCAAGAATCTCTCTCGTAGCGCCCCGATTCTGAACCATCGATTTTTTGTCGGGCTAAAATAGATCTCGGTATCTATCAAACAATGATTTATCACAGCGATATTATTAGAAAAACAATTTTTTAATTTCTTTACATTTTATTGTTGCATTGTATTGGTAATATTTCAAGATAAAAGATGTTCTAAAAAAATTACTTCAATTAAGTAAAAGAAAGATAATAAAATTGCAAAGTATTATTAAAACATTTTCTGCTATTAAACTGAATTTAATTCGACTTAATTTATGTATCGATTTTTAACTTTCTCTCCGTAATTCATATTTAAATAAATTCGCGAAAACATTAAACCCATTTGCCAGGTAGCTTTTCACGGAAGTTTGACGTATCGTAGCTTGTTTCTGAAGCGGGAATATAACGATAATGACCGTAATTTACATTGCGCGTGTTCGCTGTTTTCACATTTAAAAAATGACCAAAATATTTAGTAATTGTTCTTTCTCCATGAGACAGTAAATGATGCTCCGTTATCGGTTTTCTAAACAACGCCGAGAAAAGATGGATTTTCTATGGAGGTCGAAGGAGCGCCGTGTCATTCCGTTAATAAATCATTGCGTGAAGTCTCGTTTTCCCAATGCGCCGTTGAAAGGCAGAGGAAAAAGAAAACAACCTAGAAAAGTCGTGCGCTACGTCAAACTAAGAGTGATATAAAAAAGAAACATGCATCGATCGAATCGAAGAATATCTATACATGTATGTATTTTTCATCGATATCACAACGAAAATACGAGCGCGCTTTGTTACACGGTTTACATGTTCACCGTATATGTTTTCGTCAAGCAACAGAAAAACATTTTTGATTTTATCTATAACGGACATTATGCCATTGCAGAAGAAATATTACATTTTTATACATGTTTCCAACAAATCTGATTCTTTTTCTCTCTTTCTCTCTCTCGTATTGATAATAAATCACCATGTTCAGAAATACCCAGTTTATACACTTTGGTCCGAAACATAAAATATTTTTATTCAATCATTCACGTATACATTATTATATTATCATGCTTTTTACATTTTCCATTTTTAAAATCAGATTTTTAAAATAAACATACATTAATTACATATAATAATATCATATAGTATAAATAATAATTATGTAATCATTACGTTCATTATATTAATATGAAACATTTCGAATAACGTACAGAATATTGAAATAAGAATGTAAATGTAAGGTGCGGGATAAAAATCAAGCAAAAATAATTAGAGCAATAATCGATCGCTGGTCTCTCTTTATTTGGCAAACAATTGCTTTATCAAATATGCTGAGACCCTACATACAGATCCTATTTTCTTGCTCATTTGATCTAATATTATGTCGCTGAAAAATACCTATTACATATATTTTTTATTGCGCGCAGTATAATATTATTTCTCGTTATTATTAACCACAAAGAATTTATGAAGCGAAATTAATTAAACTATCGATACATCGCGCGCATATGTTACATTATGCTTCTATATCTGGAATTGCATGCATAATATTCTGTAGTAATTTGCAAAATCGTTATAATTTCAATTGTCATACACGTTCATTAGTGCCGCTTTATTATAAATATAATTGCTGTATTTATATTTATACGGCATATTTAAATAAATAAATTCACAATCAAATATAATTCTAAATATTATAAAAATATTATAATTGTTCCATTATTTTTTCCTTTTTCGTGTATGAAGTTTGTTATATTATACTAATTATTTTGTAGTCAAACAATAAAAGTTAATAATAGTTAACAATAGAAAAAATTTATATCTGCTGAAAATGCGCGCGCACGCGTGTGTGTGTATGTGTATGTATGTGTGTGTGAAGGATGTAAATTTTTTTCAGTATGTGAGTCGAATATTGAGCAATTAATCCGGATAGCGAATATATTGGATGACAAATCGGGATCAACATTTGGATGTCAATGGCTAAAAGGTACGTTCCAGCCCATCGTTACGCTATCGTAGTATTGTCAATATAGAGGTACATCTGGAGCAGAAAAGCGGATCTGGAGCGTAAAAATATTTTTGCGGCGGTTTAAATGGATGTTATTCCGGGATGCGCACTTGCTGGTCAGTCGAAACTGTATTTTCGCATTCTCTCGTAATATGGCTCTACGCGAACAAAGAGACATTTTTTTATAGAGTTAGGCAACAAATGATAACGAGAATGAAAATCAGTGTTGGATGGGATTATATCGAGGGAATTGTCGAGCGATCTGACACGAAAGTCATGCTTCTCGTTGGGAAAAAAAATCATAAGCGTCCCCCATCGTTTATATTATTAACTTAGAGAACAATTCTATCGACAAATATGACCGACTTTTCACTAAATGATGTGAGATTCTATTGATCGTTGCGACAAATTTCACACGCATTCATCATTTTGGCCAGTGACACGCAACTCTCCCCGACATAATGGCCTCTCGCTTGGAATATTCGAAAGCTGCTCGTCCTAAATAGATTTTCCGCGGATAAAAGCGATCGAGCGGCGCACCTTTCCTATTTCGTCTGAAAATAGCTTTGGTCGCGTTTGTATAAGCTATAGCTGGGGTAACGTTATCGATTACGAAAGCACAATGCAATTTGAGGTATTACTCGCAAAGCTGCGCTTTTATTGGCAACCGACACGAAGCGATGTACGTAGAAAAAAACGAGCCCGAGAACCCTTTCACAAATAAAAATCTATTACAAATATTATATCATATTTCAATAAAACTTTTAATTGCTGAGAAATTGCGATGTAAAATAAATTTCTAACTTTAATATAATAAATTAGTAACAATGAAAATAATATCCCAGGTGTATTCGCGTTATTGACATTAAAATAATATCATTTCATCTTCAATAATGTCATTTGATTAAAATAACATGTGCCTGCTACTTGAGATAAGAGAAAACGCCAGTAATTTCATTAGTTTATTATTGTAAGATTATTATTAATAATTATTCGTGTAAATACATCAATTTGTATTACAATTGATTATTAATATAATTATGACACATTCGTAAAGCCATACGATCGCCATAAACCACGAATGTAATCAGAGTTATAGATAAATCCGTTTTGCCGACGACAATAAATTTCCGAAATCCACCTACGGCCGTATTGCGCGGATTCTGTGGTAAGATATAGCGAAACTCGTAGGGGAAATTTGGCCCGGGGACGTACCCACTAATCCTTCCGCGGTAATCGACGATTTCCGCTCCTAAATTGTCCCGCTACCGTGAGACTGCATAGTTAAGGGCTCCCTACGAAATTAACCTTAGATCGGACCGTGTACAGCAAGCCGTCGGCGCTTTTGTTCTTCGATAGAGAGGTAGAAGAGAAATAATTATTTCGATTAGCAACAAATTGTTGGTTTCTTTCACGGTACAACAGTATTAATATTATTCATATAAAGCGTATCACAAAACTGTAGATATATTTACAATATTTGAGACTTCTTTGTACATTGTCTCTATTTGCGTTAGAAATACCACATCAGAAATTGAAAATTCTATTACGTTTTAGAAACTTAGTTTTAGACAATTTTTTCATCTTAATGTATATTTCATTATTTAATATTTTTATTATTTAAAAATTGTATTATTTAATTACTTATATATATATATATATATATATATATATATATATATACATAATATAATTAAATAATAAAATTATTAAATAATATTAAATAATTATTAAATAATATATATACATGAAATATAATATATTATATACACACCACTGTAGTTTTCCTCACACAAAATGAATCGAACGCGCACATCTACGTCTAATGAATTGCCTTGGGCCAATAGGAAATGGTATCTTGGTAAACTAATAAGCACTCGCTTATACACATATATATGCGCGTATCACCATAACGCCATTCTCTACACGAGACTAATACATCCATAATAGAGTTTCCATTTTCGATCGAAATATAGTGTCCAATTTCAATTAGAAGTTTGCTTCGCTCGGTCGTTGCACCGCAATCGCGATGAAGTATCAATCAAGGAATCTTGGTCCAAAATAAAGGTAAAACATTCTTATTAATTATTAAATTATTTTATAAGAAAATAATACTAATTAATTAATAATGCAACTTTAAATGATGCAGAAATATAATATTAAAGATTATTATATCTCATTGAGAGAGAGAGAGAGAGAGAGAGAGAGAGAGAGGGGGAAGGGGAGGGAGAGAGAGAGAGAGAGAAAATCCGTATCTGTGTTACATGGAATTTAACAATAGCGACACACATTTTGATTGTAAACCGTTGAGTTTAATTAAGTTTTCATGTATACAATCACAACAAATAAAGAATTTAATCAGAAATCTATCATAATAAAATAAAAGGTAATAACGTACAGTTATTATGATCTCATTTTCACGCTGAAATTAACAAAGCGTAATTGTTATTAATTGTACCGACACTTTATTGTACGTTTTTGAAATCTTTTTGTCAAATTGTCATGTGCAATATAGTTGCATTTATTCCATATTGGATCTGTATAATTCTAAAATTCAATTTATAGGAATTACATATAAATTAATATATATAAACTATATTGGAAAATTATTAATTTCTCTTGTTGATTATTATAAATTATCAAACAAAATAGTTTTCAATATGTAATGCACAATAAATTAAGTGTTTCATATGTGATTTTACTTATTTTATACATAAGTGATATATCACAATTCTTATCTGATAAAAAAATTGAAATACCGAACAACATAAACGAATCGTGATTTAAAGATACTTTAAAGCAATCACTTGGGTGTTGATTTTACGCCGAGAATCTTTCGAAAGCTCTCTGTCTTCGACATTACAAAGACCTATTCATATTTGTTGGATAAAAATCTCTTAAAAATTTATGGATCTGTAAAATTGTTTCTTCGTGTAATATCTTCTATTGTATTCGACTGACTCGATGATAGTTCATATCTATTCGAAAATTTAATAAACGGTAAAATCTTGCAATATTGCAGATCAGAAAATAAAAATTATATATTTCTTTTTCATGTAATATAATTATTTAATTTCACGATCAACTTAATAATGGCAGTGTATATTAGTATTTGTAAATTAGAAAAGCCATTACTCGAGAAACTAATAAAGCAACTAATTTTAAACAAGTCGATTAATTAAAACATTAGACTCTAGTTAGTTTAACTTAACTAAAATCTACAAAGGATAAAGTTCGTAAGCGTAATGGTGCTTCGATGATGCAGTAGTTTACGTTTAAAGCATTGAGCGATTCGTGCAATGCGGAGTTTACCTTTAACAATGTGTAAATTTCGCAGGTAGTTAATGCACGTTATATGCAACGTCACCATACGAATACAATGGCCGTGCTTCTCGTTCGTTATATGTTCAATATTACTGTGATCCATTGTATATCGCATCCGACTCTAACTATGTACAACCGTGAGGTTGATGAAACCGTAGAGCGAAGTATTACTTTTGTACCATCAGAAGTGCTTATCTCTTCATCCGCCTAGATTCGAGCTTGTGCTCTGTGAAAGCTCGTGATCGCGATCATTACGAGACAGGCACAATCTCGATTTAATTATCTCGCGACGTGAAAGAAAGCATCAAGGATCGTTTCGTCTTCTCGTTCCTTCGGATTCTTGATTCTTCTCATTTATCCTGCTGATATCACTAAGTTTTCCTCTCACGTTGGAATGTAATCAGAAAGTAATATATAAGAAATCTCTTCTCCTTCTTTTGTTCAAACCTAAAGTTTCTTAGTATGCTTTATTTATGATCAATCTCACTAACATATTTTTTTATTATTGTTTAATAATTGTATTAATATTTAATAATTGTTATAACAAAAAAAATATATTTAAAATAATGAGTGATACGTGAACTTTAGAAAAAAAAATTTTAAAAGAAATCGCATATTGTTTATCGATCAAAAGAAAACTCACGTTCCCGTTCATTCTCGACTATCAATAGATAAAATTAATGATTTCCCGCGGTGCCGGTAACCGCAGGAAGGAAAGCCGCGTTACACAGAGACACGTGGCAATTTCGGAACGACAACCACACTATTTTCACCCACAACACCTGTGCAAACGGAAGCAGCTTATTCTCCGAATAGAAGTTTGTGGTTTCCGTCCGCGCGAGTCATTGTTTGCCGAGATAATGAATAATGATTATTTAAGAGGACAACGAGCGAAATCCGATGTACCACGGGAGTGAATTTTCGTAATACCGAGCCTCTTGTCGCTCACAAAATATTAGTCGAGATTGTTTTCAAACGATTTCCCCCAACCCTCTCACACAAGAAAGCCACTCGTCGCACTGAAGTAAACACTCTCTAACGTCTCGCGAGCAAATGTTCCCGAAACGGTATAAAACAAAGGACCGAGTAGTGCAAACATTCTTGCCCGTTTTCCCCTTCGACTCAATGTATTCTATTTGCAAATTGAAGAACATTTTCGGAATGAGATGAGTGTATTGGAGAAAGGCTCTTCATTAACGAAAAATTAATCATATTATTATAATGTGAATTACGCGTTAATTGGGACAAACAATAACTAAACATATAATTGAAAATATATAATATAGAAATAATTGCAAATGAGAAAGTTTGAATTTAGAAATAAATCAAAAATTAAAATATATCAAGATATATTTTAATATCTATTTAATATATGTTTATACATGTATACATAATTATGTTCGTTACACCACATTAAAACAACGAATTAATAATAAAATCGGAAATTGTGCCAATTAATTTTCCATGTTTATAAAACGTATAGATAAAGATATAACATTAACATTAATATTTGCTGAATGAAAAGTAATATTGATAATTTGAGGTAAAACGGAGAATAAACATCATTAGCGAATATAAGTAACAAATGAGAGATGGGAAAAAATTTTCCATACCGTAGAGGCATTGATTATAAAGAATCAACTTTTATTAGTAGAATATGATTTCGGTCCAAAACAAATTAACTAGAATAATTTTGAAACAATTAAACACAATTAATAATTAATTTATATTCAATCTTATATAGTCAAGATATGCTCATTCAGATCCTTTGCAATTCGAGAAAATTATATAATGACAATTAAAAATTTTTTATGATTAATTAGTTAAATTTATTAAATGCCGATTGTATTATTGCACGAGAAATAAAGAGAGTTTCACAGAGCTGAATTAATTTTCATGTGTGCGGGAAGACAAGCACCGATTTAATGGACAAGCACCGATTTAATGGTGCATCTTGTACAAGAGCTATATCCGGTTTCTGCGGTACGTAAAGAAGATCGACGGATAAGGTAGCCCAATAATAAAATAATGACACTGGCACGCGATCCACAAAGTATGTGCTTGTTTTGCAATATCCCATGCACGAACATTTTGTGGAATTGCCATTGTGGAGATTATGTCTTCGATTCAAGAATGTGTAGACTTTATTATCAGATACGATCGTAGATATTGAACTTCAAGATTTGAACCTCAAAAGACTTGCCCGAAGCTGATAAAAATCTTGATTCCAAGTATTATCAGCAACTTGCAAAATATCAGTTATATGAGCGTAATAACATACGTACATACATAAAATCGATGTTAAAATTATAATTATACCTTCATTTTAAATAAATTATAATCAAAAGCAATTATAATCAAAGCATTATAAAGAGAAAAAAAGCAAATAATGTTTTATACATAATTAAACTGACTTTTGCTAAATAATATCCAGACTGTAATCTTTTTTTCAGAGAAATTAGTTAAAAATTTCAATTTTGCACAAATTTCATCATTATTCTGTAATTCTTAAATTTTTTAATACGATTTAATTATATATTCAAGAATTATTAAATCAATATGATAATTATGCGATTAAGATATTAAGATAAGATTAAAACCATGCGAACGTGCAAAAAATTAAGAAAATATCGAGATTTTAAAATTCTTACAGAACATCGATGTCATATGTAAAAATGGGATCTTAAAGACCATTTTTCGTAACTTTTATATTTAGCAAATTATCTTTTTTTATAGTGAGTAATCTTACAGAACATCGCAATACTTGTAAAAAATATTTTTTTTAAATATTTTTATTTCTCTCTCTCTCTCTCTCTCTCTCTCTCTCTCTTTCTCTTTCTCTTTCGTCATCTTTTAATATATCGTTTACACATAAAGTATATAATATCCAATATTTAATATTCAATATAATATTCAATATTTTGCAAATCCTATATTTTGCGTTTCAAGATTAAAAATGCTTTGACATTCACTGGCACGATGTGCAACGGTGAAGTTATATATACAATGTTAATCTGTAAAATATAAATTTATTCAAATTATATAAAACGGTGTCCAAAATAATTAATATTTCAAGTGATAATTATTGCGCATAATTAAATTTTTCATTTCCTTTTTAAATAAATATTTAATAAAAGATTTATATAATGTTCAAAAATTTTTAGTTTCAAAAAATTTAAATTCTTGTAAATATATACAATAACTCTCTGTAAAAAATTCTTATATTAATAATTTAAATAAATCTTAAATCAAACATTAAAGTTATATCTCATGTATATAAAATTTATAAGAACCTTATAAGTACCTATATATACTGTAAATATTTTTCTGCAAAATAAAATATACAATATTTGATATACAATTTTTATATTGCATAATTATGTAAAATAAATTATTACTGTGAAGAGAATAAGTAATACAGATAACAAATCATAAATAAATTAAATTAAAAGTTACCCAATTTCACGGTTACTTCGCCGTTGCTTCCTTGAGTCTCTTTCTTCTTCTCTCTCTTGCTTACTCTTTACTGATTCTTCATAATACTTTTTTACGACATTTACTCGTGACAAGATAGATAATTACAATCGTTCGTGCATTAATCATTCAAATATGATGCGCGACACTTTGCATTTCCGACGTTAATCGTACGCAATGTTATTATATTGTGAATATTATTATATTATGATAAAAAAACAATAATGCAAAAACTAAAATAACTAACAGTTATTAACAATATGTCATCATAATCTATACTTCAAAATTATATGTTACTTGTAGTATGACTTATAATTAAAATCATGCGTTATTATAATAAACAATAAATGCACATATTTTAAAGCAATTTTGCTATCTCGCTAATATTATAATAATTTCGTTATAATATAAATGTAATGCAAGTAAATGTATACACATATAGATAAATACACATACATTAAAAACAAATATCTACAGAATGCGATATATATATACGAAAACACATCGTTGTTTTACCGATTGACACGATATTACGGATTAATTAACTGTGCAGAATAATAATTGTCAATTATAAGCGTACTATACACTGCAAAAAATAAATGTAATAATTTCTTGTTTCATCGCGTTATGAAAAATTTAATACATTACAAAGTAAAAATGTGTGTGTGTATAAAATATTCTATATACTTTTAATCTCAAATTAATTATTACTGAATGATTAATATATACCAGCTACTCGTTATGTAAAAACTTTTTAAAATCACGTGAGTCTGTTTTTTATTTATTACTGAGCACTTTCCGAGAAGAACGGGCAAATTATTTAAATCGGTAAAAAATTTAAAACGCGATGCAATATATTAAACTCCAAGCATTGTTAAAGAAGAATTATCATCTATAAGCATCGCAATAAAACAATTTAGTTCCCATTCTTCTATCGCTTCGATTCCTACTTGAAATGTATAAATCGCACCTAATTGAAATATTTGCTTTAATAAGTTGCCGCGATATTTTCACATGTTTACAAGTCGTTAATCGTAAAAATTAATTAATTGCGTATCGACAATCGTTAATTGTAACAATTATAGTGAATGATTATGTTTGACATCCTATAATATTTTTCACGATCTTTCTCGTTAAGTCACAAATCATAAATATCGAGATAAACAATTATTATATTTATGAAAGCAGATATTTCTCATGTGATATTTTCATTTCAAGCGAGGAAGAAGGATGGAAATTACTATTATTTGGAAGTTATTATTATTTTTCAATATTTACAGACGAAAAATATTTCATTAAATTATTTGACGATAAATAATTCATTAAATTATTTGAATTCAATTAGATTTCGCTTCGTATTTTAAATTTTTCATCAATTTAATTTATTAACCATTCACGGAAAAAGAACAATACGTTAATCGCAGAATCGAATGATTGAAGTAACGATAGATTATAATATGTACGCATCAATGATACAATAATAATTAATTTAAGATTCAGGAAACCGAATATTCCGAGCATTTATTTTCTAGTCTTAAATATTTTATGGCAGTTATGAATTGACTGTTATTATTTTTTTGTTGATGTTCGGTCATTTTGTGTGACGCGTAGCAGGTAGTAGGTTTGTTTACACGTAATGTGACTTTGTCGTGAGTCGCGTTACGACACTCGAGCAGAAAGGTGGTGATGAAAGACGCTCCTATGTATGTCGTCGTATTATCTTACGAAATGTGATCGCGAAAAGACTCCTCTCTTATTACAATTAATATTACAGTAAAATATATTTTCGTATATTGCATTCTGTGTTTGTATCTTTAATTTTATATTTACGTCTACGTATTATACGAGACAAAATTTCTCTAAAATATGCATATATTGTTCATCAATAGTAGAAATAATATTGCCGTGACAAATAACGCGTCAATCTGGTTCTGTAATTTTCGAGTTTCGAGGGAGTTCTAGCTTCGTGCAACTTATTGTTCAAGTTTCGCGTTGCGGTTCTTCCATCGCAATCTAGTAATATGCGCTTCGCGTACGATTAACGTCTAGAATGGTGTGCAAAGTGCCGAGTGATCGTCGTATTCCGGTAATTAGTGCGCGCGATCGTAATTAATTATGTTTTCATGAGTGAGTGCCATGAAAGAGCAGCAAGGAACGAACAAGAGAAGAGGAGGAGAAGGCCTAGGAGACGATGACGGAGCTTACCGTGGTAAGCAATTTATAATTTATTTTATTTTATTTCTGAAATTAACTACTATCGTTTATCTCGACAATTAGTCATTCATCTTACATAATTATATAAATCTTTAATAATAATTATATAAACTAAAACAATAATATTTTAGATTTTTTTAGTTTTAAAAAATTATTAAAAATATGTAGAGGATATTTATAATAATTAATATTTTTATATAAATGCATATAAAATAATTAAAAATTTATTAACATTACCATTTAATTACTAAATTTACCAGTTTATTATTAAAATTTATTATATAATGTTATATAACTTTTATTTTGAAGTAAGGCTTCATAGAGATTTATATAGAGATGTAAATGTGTAGATGTAAATTGCAATTTCGCCGTCTGATCGCAATGTATAAACCGTTGCTTTAACTCTCAAATGGCGAAATAACTATGTACATAGCGGACTCTGATTAATTTTAAATCACAGAAAAATTTCTTTTGTTTATATATATATATATATATATATATATATATATATATATCTTAAAATAAAATTTTAAAGAGTCTCAAAAGATTCACTATAAATCAAAATTTTCGCTTATGCGTAGACATATGCGGTAAATTTCTGTTTTTTAATATATATATATGTATATATATTTGATTTGATATGTCGAGTATATAAGAATAGTTTCTTTTGTTTATCGTTCTTTTTCGTTCTTATATAAGTGCTTATGGATAAAACGTCTTATTATATAATACAATGTGATAAAAATGATAATAAAGTCTCTCGATATCGAAACATCCGAGATGATAGTGACCAGCAATTAACAACAAATACGTTTTTGAATCTCTTGAATATATGTGCTGTTGGTTTCGTAAATGTCGGCATATTGCTCGTGTGGCTCTGGTTATTACGACAAATTGAATATACAAAGGCACCTGCTGCCACGCGGCTCGATATAGCGCCAATTCGGTGCAGCTTCATGCATGATAGTCGAATAGCTCTATGTTTTCCGGAAAATACCATATCCGGGTTAAGCTTTCGCTCCCCGAAACGGTCCATTAAATATTCCATTTTTCTTTCTCACATCGTCTTCTTTTTCCTCCTTCTTCTTATTTACTCGACTCTTTTACTTTTCTATCCCGCCATTTTTCACACAGTTTCTCATTTCAAACTGATTGCGACGTCCGTTTGCGAAATAAAGCAGGAAAAATGCAACAAAATACAATTAACTTTCTCGTACTTTACAACAACTGTCACAAACTATAATATATAGATATAATTTGTAGCAAATAAATGATTGTAAAGAAAAAGAGTTCCGTTCCATTATCATTTATTCAAGTAATCTTGTATCTTGTAATCTTGATATAGTCATATACTTGAAAGATGTTAAATAAAAGAATGTAATATGTTGATTGCATTCTTCTATTCAAAAGTAGAAAGTAGGACTTATAATTATTTTCTATAACGACATATTCGAATATTTACTTAAATCTTATAAAAATACAAGAATGGTTATTTATATCAGTATGATGATATCAGGACAACGTCAAAAGTATGTAAAACCGCGTAGAAAGTTTTCTAATTATTAAAAAATATATAAATACATATTTCACTTATTTATGAAATGAATGCGCCGCATATTATGATTAATATTATAGAAATGATTATAAAAACATTGATCGTTAAAAGTAAAATATTAAATATTTAATATTGAAAAGTTTATAGAGCCTAATGAGAAGAAATGTGCATACTTATTCTTATAACTATTGTACATTCATTCGACTAGTCTTGTACGTGCATCTGGCTCGATCCTTCGCAATTGTAGCATTCGCGGCAAATTGCACGTTAGGAAACATCTTAGTCGCGTAATTAAGTAATTAACGATCTTAATGTGCCAGATGCGATATAGTACAGAAGGCAACCAGCGAGTAGTTTTACATCAATTTGTGATTCCTAATGTAAGAGAGAAGAGCAACTTTAATTGAAGATCTTGCGACACATGCCAGAGTGCATCCGCGGATGTCATTAGGAAAGTGCTAAAGTCATAAGTTAGTTGGTTCTATCTTTAAACTTTCATGCACTTTCCGATCTTGTTAGTACTCGTACACCTGTGTTACAGACGCTGATGATTTCTTGTTAGATCACTTATTTATATTAATATATAAAGTAGAGAATTTGAGAAAAAACAATATCTTGATCAAATTAATACATTCGCATATTTTCCATTTAATAAAAATAGAAACAATATATTCAATGCATCAGTTTATTAAATTTTCATATATATATATATATATATATATATATATATATATATATATATATATATATATGAATAAAATTGAATCACAAATTATATATTTATTTAAAAGTAAATTTTTGTTCGTGTAATTATTTTTTATGCTTATTTAAATGAGAGATTATATTATTTATTACTTTCTTAATATTATTTAATTTTGAATTTATTAATAGCATTTTTCTTCAATATTAAATTTTTGCTCAAATTAGATTAGTACTAACAAGATTTGTTTGGAAACATTTAAAAAGCATACCGCCCTTTATAAATTTATCAGCGTATTTCCTTTAGCTAAAAAGTAAACAATAATATTTCGCATAAACAACTCCGTTAAAAATTAATCGCGATATGCAATAACGTACTGGTAAATCAATGATAAGCTTTATTTGCTAAAAAAATTCAATTCATATCATTTGACGTAGAACGAGTTATCGGATCATTTATCAATAAACTCTTTCAAACTGATTTCATCATTTAACTCTTTCGATCGTATTTATACACACATCGTTATATACACATTTTTATACTTTAATGTAATTTTATATTTCAATCAAATGATATAACGTTACATTTAACGTTACATTTAACGATAAATTTTGTTACTCAACCACGAAAAATTTAATTTAACCACGAAAATGTTTTTTAATAGCTTTCAATCGAAATTTGCAAAACATTTCTACTACATTTTTCGATTATCATATTCATAACATTTTCACTATTTTATATACGCGGGAAAATTTTTGCACAAACAACTTATCGCTCAAAATATAGAATCGAGTAGAAGATAAAATGCCTCCCTTCTACGAAGACTTTTTGCCAAGTATTCTCCCGCTGTTCGCATCCTGCTGCGCGGGTTTTGCGACAGATTTTCAGTTCCGGCCTGCAGAGAGTGGTTCAAAGGTCCCCGCATTTGCTCATCCCCACGCGATTCTGTCGAGCTATTCCCTGGCCAGAGACAGAAAGAGAGAAAGAATGGGAGGGGAGGAGAGAAGAAAGAAACCACTGAACGTTGAGCGACCACTTGTTGCTACTCTTCGACCATTCACATTCACCCTTTTGTCTACCATAGTGTTGAGAAAGCGAAAGAGAGAGACAGCAGAGAGGAAAGGGAAAAGCTAAAGGAAAGGAAAGAACAGACGGAAAAAGAAAGTACGACGAATGTAATGGAAGATTTTTAACCTACGCACCTAGGCGTCTATGGTCCGAATTCATAGTCGTTTTTCAAATCTTAAGATTAGAGAATTTCTTAAATCTATACTGATACGACCATTCCATTGATTGAGCTATCCTATTCAACCAATGAAATGGTCGCATTAGGATAGATTTAAGAAATTCTCTAGTCTTAAGATTTGAGAAACGACTATGAATTCGGACTTATATCATTGTAATATACGTCTTGATATGCTTAATAATATTCGATAAACATAATATTCGTTATTAACTTTTTTTTGTACGTTTATCAATTATTATAAGAATTGATACATCTGTACGACATATATAAAAAAAATAAGGAATAATTTAAATATGACTTTTTAATTAAAAATTTTTTAATTTATATTTAAATTGATCTTTCACATTTGTTCTTTGCTTTCTCGATATTATTATCATAATATATTCATCATGTTATTTTGAAAAGAGAGAGAGAGAGAGAGAGAGAGAGATCATTATTTAAAATTAAACAATATAATATAAATATAGAATTTTAATTTCATGAAAAATAAATAAATTATATGTAAAAATAGATCAGTACAAATTATTAATGTATCAGTACTCGTTTATATACAAATTTGATATACTTTTCTTTAGAAAAATACGAAATATTATATTATAAAAAAGTATAAAAGTAAGATTCTTTCTACCTGTGGAAATATAGCATATAGATAAATTCTTTTTCATTAACTAACTCTCCCGTACGTAGAGAGGACATGTTGTTGTATGATAATTGTCGTTAAATTGAACAGACTCGTATAACGCGTCGACGCAAGAGCGTATTCGTATCTAATAGTCGTGCAGTCGACCGAAATCGATGGTAAAGCAATTTGCCGGACGTTTACGCGACGTATTAATGCAATTTGCATGGTTATACGGTTCGAACGGCTCAACGGACTTCGCGGCACGTGTCAATACACACGATTTCACGTAGGTCATTTTTATTGATATGATTTGACGACATATATATATGTATACATGTTTGTATGCATGTGTATATATATATATATATATATATATATATTTTATATTCATCAGACATTTTATATTCTTTTTCGATCCATCGTAAAACGGTAAGATTTTCTCTATAAACGACTGACAATAAAATAGCATGTTATAGAAAACGCATAGACAGCAACTTAAAATATTTTCTATTTTCGCAATCTGATAATTTGGATATTTTTTTGTAACGATATTAAAAATGTAAAGAGATATTAAAATAAATAATATATTTTCATGCATTATGCATGTATGTGAAATCTAATAACAATAATAAGTAATAAACACTTCTAAATTTCTTCATTAATTGTATTATTCGGAAAACGTCAGCTATAATTAAAGAAAGAGAATCCAAATAAATACTGTATACAAAATCGTTATGTGATTTAAATTATATCAAGTAATTACGAGCAATTCGGAGCAATCGAGTTTTAATACCAACAATAATTAAACAAATTCAAGACGTAACAAATGCGAATTAACAATAAATATTTTAATGTTCGAGTTCTGTTGGGTTATTTATTAAAAGAAGCAAATACTACTTATACATACTTGACACGCATATTTGATCTTGAAAAGTTTTCATGAACATTATTGTAAATGATAAATAGAATCTTCGGATATTGTATGGTCGTAAAATATAATTTTAATTATTGTCTTAAATCATTCGCTTTCATATAAGACACTATTGCAACAACATCTTCATGAATGAACATTCGGCCGAATTATAATTAATAAATTACCAGCTTTTAACGAATGGTCAATATCTTAATTGCCCAGCTGCAGCGAATTAATTTGCGGGACAGGAAGACCGGGTATAAATCACAGATTTCGTGAGTAAAAGCTTGCCATGAAGTAAGCAGGTGTCTCGAACATCATCAAAGCTGAGATTAAATTATAAAGCGAGTGCTTTGAAATATGACAACGCTAATTAATGACAACGCAATTGGGACCTTATAATGTACATAGAATGTATATAGATGAACTTAATTATAACATCAAAACTGATTTGGCTTAAGCAGAGCAAATTGATTTTTATTTCGTACTATATTATTAAAAAACAATTAATTTTTAAAAATAATTAATTGTTTTTCATTAAAAAATTTCTTTTTATATTCTTGACATTCTTAACTCTTTCAAAGTCAAAGCTGTGATTAATTCCTTTATGTCATGAGAAAACTTATTTCGTAACGCCTGAAAATTTCTCGAAATCCTCTTTAAAATAAATTGCAATAGAAAAAGATCTTTCGTACGGATTTAAAACTTCTTAAAATACTGAATTGTACACTAGAATAAAAAGGAAGAAATTATTCAAAAGATAATCTACTTATAATTCTTCAGGAGCTAATAAATTCTCGAGATCAGGAATCCAGATCTAATATCGAATTTTAAAATAAGTTTGTGAGGAAATTAGAGTTTTCTTTTATAAGAGAATGTGAATCTGCACAGATATTTTCCTGAAAGCGCGACAAGAAAAAAAATTAATATGAAAAAAATGGGTCGAAAAAAAGCAACTTCATTAGATATCCATGAGTTTTTAGATTAATTTTTCATTCAGAATAGAATCATTTAACAAAATTAGAGCGAATCTTTAAAATTAGAAAAATAAAAATAGCTATTCCTTTTTACATCCGAATATGAAAATAACTTGCTAATAAAGAAGTTTTAAGTACAAAAAATTATAAAATATCAGAAAACATTATTACATACTAATTATTTACATGCTAGCCATTCATATAGTACAGTAAAACTAAGAAAATATGTATGAAGATACAACTTACATCTTAGTTTCTACACCGTTGCTAAGAAACGTCGACCACTACTCGTAAAATCTTCTCATTTACTTGAGGATTTTTTTTTATTTTCAAGAGTCAAGAATGTACAGCAATATCTAGAAATGTCACCAAAGGAATATTGCACGAAATAAATTTGACGATAGAACTGAGAGAGAAACTATCTTACCTTTTATATAAATATAAATTATTATTAGTACATAAACAGAGAAAGATATAATCTAAACAGTGATATTTGTATTTTGCTATATATATATAAAATGAAATCAGTATAAAATTGTTGAAAAGATACAACATATCTTTTTTTCGTAATATTATTATGAGCGATGTACAATAATATATTTTAATATCACAGAGAGATAATAGTTTATTAATTTATATTCAATAAAATTTTGGTTAATAAAAAAAATTAATCAATTAATCAATAAATATTCTTGATGAAACTGACTGTACTTTCAAATGACTGTACTTGTACATAATGCAAAAGGCAATAGTCTTTGGTACATCTTCCAGAAACCACATATGCGTTTCAGAAGGTCCGTGAACTCAACCATTACTTAGGTTCTTTACTGCAAATAAATTGTCTTTACTGGACGGAACTTATCCAAGAACTTTTCTAGTTAGTTGTTATTACGACTGTGTAGTGTGAGACGACGATTTCTTTAATTTTCAAAGATATTTATCTTGTACCTTTTGTAAGCATCAGGTTGTCATTACAGAGTAATACAAAAAGAAATTATTTCAAAATATCCAAGATTTATTGATTTCTTCTTAAATTATTTTTTTTTAATTATTTTATATATCAAAATTTACATATATTTAAAAAAAATGTTTCCATTTTATCTTTTAAATATATACAATTAATATACAATTTTATTTATTATAAAATGAATATATTTAAAAAAAATTATTTTATTATTAAATAGTATGTAAGAAAATTTTCTTTATATTTCTTTATATTTAATCAGCAGTTAATATTATATTTATTTATTATTTTTTAAATTGTTTTTCTGTCCAATATTTCTAAATTTGACGCGTGTGTATTTTAAACTTACTATCATGTCATAGCAATTAGTTATATTTATTTGCTTTCGTGAGTTTAATTTGATGAAATTCATACAAGAAATACAAGCAGTTCAATATAACGTGCGGAACAATTAATTTTGTTACCGAAGTTAAATCCCGAACGAGAATAACGTGAAATTTTCGCAAATAACACATTCATACATATGAGATGTCAAACATTCTACGATGTTCTTAATAAAGGATCGTACGAATTTGAGAGAAACGCGTGCAATCTACGGGCAATAATAGCACCATGAAAATCATAGCTAACTACTTAATCAGAGTTTCAACGTATATTGCCGAGAAGATGACCGGATTTATAGTTCTTAGACTTGTTTTTGAAACGTAGCCAGATAACACATTATATCCATCGACCTTTTTTACCTGTAAACGTTGCATCGCCGAGGCCACTGAAGCGTTCCCATACGATATGACGTGTCGCATCCTCAATAAAATTAATTGTCCATAAAATGAAACGGCTATTTTTATGATGCCGTCAATATCTAATTACGGAAAAGAGAGAGAAAGACGAGTGTATAGCGCGAGGGCAAAGGTACAATGAATCCATGAACCGTTTCACTTGTCGCAATTTCACCTTTACTCGACAACAATTGACGATTAAGCGCGATGCTGGCGGCAATAATAAAACTCATACGTTCGCAGTAACAAACGAATTACTTTTCGCAGATATCACATATGTACTCTCAATGACACTCTAAAATAATCTACTATCGAAATTTCTTCATGTATACTTTAATATACATTGTTTTGCAATTCGTAGCTTTATTTAAACGATAACATAAAGTTATAGTAAATGAAAAAATTTCCGCAGATGATAATTGATGTACGAGTCATTGTAGAAGTCGATCAAAAGATCTGAAAGGCGCTAATCGATGACAGCACAAACTACGAGCGATTTACTTCAGCCAGAGTAAGCCGATTATTCGTGGACAGGTGCTCCGTGGTTTCCGATAAAACTCGATGGCACGTCGCTTTTAGTAATCGACGATGGTGGATTAATATCGTGACCGTTCGCAGATAGCATGCATAGGATATTAATCTAGAATGGCGACGTGCAAGTTGACAGTGACATACGTATCACGTTCGATTGCCAGTTCGCCGGTCATTTTTACGCGTAGCTTTCCGCTTCGATCGGAGCACTCGAGTACCTCCTTTCCGCGAGAATTTTTCTGCGAGTGTCGATCGCGTTTCCCCGGGGTTCGAGTCGATGTCCGGCAATTATTTATCGCAGCTCTATCGTCCGCCCCATCGTCCGCCCCTCGATTCGCAAAGCGGTCAGGCGATTCGATCCTCGACGGAACTTTATAAATCGCTTATAAGCCGGCGCGTTCTCATTTTTGATACCGCAAATTATTTACAGGAAGCCCATTTATCGTCAACTTTAGATAACGATGATGGAAAAAGACTTCGAATGGTATTTTTTTATATGTTCCATATTGTGTTTTTCAACTATGAAAAGTTGTAAAAGTAATCGAAAGAAAAAAAGAGGATGATTATTTTAAAACTATATCAATAATCTTTATCGATTATATGTGTAATTGAGAAGTAAAAAAATTGTTTAAGCAAATTAACCTTTAGTGCTGTTAATAGATATATATATTTTTTCTCAAATAAACTTACAATTAGCACAATTTTATTTAAGATTTAGTTATATAAACATCTCTTTAATGTTATATCAAAAGTTACAAGAGAAGGTTCTGCTCAACATTTGCTTTCTCGTTTTCATTAAGAAGAGATTCATGTCAAATTAATCTGACGGAGAATTCATAACGAAGAAATGTTTAATTCCACTTCTCGCATTTAAATGGTTAAGGAATATGAGAGTAGAAAATATCACGCACACACATATACACGCAAAAGGGAGAAGAGGAGAGGATAATAAAGATAAATTAGCTATAGAAGTGATTTTCAGTATTCTTCTCTATATGGCGTCTGATATATAAATATAATACTTGACATTGCTGCGTAATGCGTTTCCAGAACCGCATAATATACGACCACCTACGGTGAGCTCTCGTGGCATGTTTCTCGAAGTCGCCCGACGTACTTGACAAAAGGTGAAATATCGAAGACACGCGTGCTCGCAGTGCAACAGGCTGTGTGTTGAACGTAAAACCATTTGTCGTGTTGGGCGACTTGCGTCAGATATACAGCCGCGATATACGTCACTTTTCATCTTTCGAAACAAAAATAATAATTAAATATTTGTCATATCTTCTCGAATGAATCATAATGCGTATAAATAAGCTCATATCGTGTGAAGGAAGAATCAAGTTATTCGAGCGAGAACTTGAACGACTTGATGATTTGTATAATAACATATGCGTTGAATATCAGGAAAAAGTTTTTCATTCCAATACGTCTGCGGAGTGCAATTATAGTCTTGTGCATATTATAAAATATCATAATAGTATAAAAAATTTTATATTTAGAGTAGCGTGATGTATATGTTATGGATATAATTATCCGCTTGCTTACAATTATTTGCAATAATGTTTTAGGGGATGCTGACTTTAGTTTAAAATTGTGGATGGATCTCTCAGAATCGTATATAATACTTGCTCGGTAATTTTGTGAGAGCGCTGGTAAATAATCTCTGTGCAAAATGGCCGCGAGGGAATAAGGGAAAAGAGCAGTGGAAACGAAAGCCGAGATAGATAACGGTAACCAGTGCTAATTTATTTGCCTTATCCTATTGCGCCCACCACCAGTGGGCCCGCGCCACTAGTGGATGTTTCCTGATTACGCTGCTGCCATTGTTTTCATTCACGACAATGTACGTACTCGGATTAAAAGCATAAAATGGCATCATTGTAATCTTTTATTTTGCGGTAATACGAGATTTCTCTCTTACGAATGTCGGAATTTAAATCTCCGTTTCAATTGCTGTGATTTAATTGCAGAAAAAATAATGTTACAAAAATGATGATGAAAAACATATTTGCCGCGCGGGTCCCTTAAAGAAGTACACGATCCTTTGCTTTTGCAATGCAAAGGGCACAATGGAAAATTTTCAAAGCGTAGCAAGTTATTCTCGTAATGTGTTAGCCCTTTTCCCGCTCTCATCTCATATATGTATATGGAGCTGTCCTGTTAGATGATTACTCTCCACCTCATATTTTAGACTCGCGTACGAGCTCGTCTACTTCACGCCAAGTTAACTGAACTTTTCTTCGGAACATGATACTCTGGTATCATTTATGTTTGCCATATTTCGCTCGTTTTACAGCAGAAAAGTCAAAATAGGTCATCGCGTAAATTTATTATGTTCTTTATTAACAATGTTGTATCTCCACATACCTGATAATTAAAACTTACTAACAACATATTTAACCCATTTATCATGCAATTCTGGTCTCTCACCAGAAACAAAAAATAAATTAATCTTTTAAGATATTTAAAAATTTTTCAAGGTCATAATAAATTATATATTATATATTATTACTGTGTAATAATATATAAATGTATATATACAATATGTATACGTATATATATATATATATATATATGTGTGTGTAAATATAAATATACATAAAGAGTGTATTAAAATTTGCGGATGAAAAATGGACAGTGTGATAGTTGCTGTGCATTCCTTATCCGCGAATTTTGATACACCCTGTATATATATATATATATATATATATATATATATATATATATATATGTTCTTACTGTACATATAGATAGATGTTATAGATATTCAGCATCAAAACAAGAAATTAATATTTGATTTTCTAGAAAAGCCGTTGGAACAATATTTATTAATTATTAATAATTTAGCATCGCTATATAAATTTACGAAAGCACATGGTAAATATAATATAACTTTTGCGTTCGACGATAGCATAACTTATAATTTATGTAAATCATGTATTCATGTTATGTTCGTTAAATTTCGCATTTAATGTTGAAGATTTTTAGCCTTATAAAGAATTTTATTAGAGATATACCAAATAAAATGTTAATACCTTTTCTTAAATAGTGATATACATGCAAGTTAACTTACCATA
The DNA here is from genome assembly GCF_003227725.1 of Camponotus floridanus. NCBI lineage: Eukaryota > Metazoa > Arthropoda > Insecta > Hymenoptera > Formicidae > Camponotus > Camponotus floridanus. Next base: position 1,287,717 of record NW_020229692.1, on the reverse strand, counting down.
CAATTGATGATTGGAAATCTGTCCTCCAATGAAGTGGGTATATTTTCTCTTTTCTTTTAATGAAAATTATCAACACAAAATCTCTTACCTGAAAAAAAAAACAATATTATACATTAATACAACATAATACTGCACAATGCGTAGGTAGTAAATAACAATATGTATGCAAATATACAATAAAAATTAGAGTAAATTAGAGAAATTTGTAAATTATTTTGTTTTCAATAATAAAAGAGCAGTCTATTAATAGACTTTTGAATCGTATATAGTAAACAAGAAAATATATATTTTAACAAAAGAAAATGAAAGAGAGAGAGAGAAATAAAGAGAGACAAACAGAGAGTTACGAGTGCAGCAAATGTATTGTAACCAAGAGGCATTTAGAGATAATTAATTTGAGGTTTAATTCAATCAAGGTGACAACCATGCCTGACATTCACACTAGCTATTATTAATTACTAATTGGCCCCGCAGTACAATACGCCGCTTATAAGATACAGGCAGTGTCTCACCGATCGGTATAATTAGTCGTAGAGAGTGAGGTGCCTCGTGAGGATCATTAAGGATTTATTTACAACTTGTACAATGACTCCTTGCCGATCCTCGTGGCGATACCGAACAATTCCCTTCGAGCGTCCCTCAATCTCATCCCCGCCATTTTCGCATCGTTAAAACCAGCAACTGATTACCGACTTATATTTCCAGACTTTAATTAAGCGTTCTGAGAAATGGTATTAAGCCCGATAGGCACTATCTCGCATAAAATCCGTTTATAATTAGTTTATTATTAAAAGAATTTGAATATTTAAAGACTGCGTTCAATATCTTAGATATTAGTCCTGAAATCTATTCAATCTGGATTCAATCTAATTTATTTTCGCCGTATCACAAATAACTGAAAGCGACATGAATATTATTAATATTGTATATCATTATTAATGTATTAATAATATATCCTTTATGGATTAATAATCCCTTATCCCTAAAAAGAAAAAGAGAGAGAGAAAGAAAGAGAGACAAAATAAAACATTTTCATTGAAAATGCTCTATTCCGATTATGAAGCAAAATAATATCAATTAAAGCAGCAACTATAATATTCAGTTTTTAAATAGATAAAATATGAAAAATTTTCAGTCTGATATTTAAACAAATCGAAACTTCTAATATAATTTTCAATAGATTCGATTTTAACATGATCGCAAAGAGATTCTCTCGATATTCAAGTTAAATATAGTTTACAGAGAACACGGAAATATTGCACGAGTTACATCCTATGAAAAAAAACTTCAAAAAGTTGTCTCGTCTGAATCACAAGCCTTACATAAGGAATATACGGAAATCATCGCTAGACGTGCCATTCTTGAGACTGAAGTGCACAGGTACTTCGCAGTCTTCTGGGTACTCATTGTCCGTCGTGCGTCTGATTCTTACAGGCGCCAAGGGCCGGTGCTGGATGATGCTAGAAAAGCAGACAATCAGACACGCTCCGAATACCAGGCGAGCTTGTAAACTAGTCCTCTTTCCTCCTTCTTGTATCTTATTTCGGAGACCATTTCTCCATTCTTGTTTTGTGATTCTTGAAAGGTTGTTTCGAATGCTTGCGAATTATCTTCTGCTTTCATCTGACAGCGGAATTTATCAACTAACCGTAATCTCGATTTATCAATGTAATTGTCGAAAAGTTATGTTAGACATACTCATGTACTCTTTATGATTAATTATATCAATCGGTGAAACACTGGCTATATCTCATAAGCGGCGTATTAATATATTATTTTATACGAATTTCTATTTGTTCAGAAACTATAGAAAAAGCTTAGCTTATCGCGTACCACATCGACGAAACCACATACCGGATTATCATCAGTCATTGTTCATTATCAAGCGCTTCTCATAAGAAGCTATATAAAACCGCAGATGGGCTTAATGAACGACTTGTTGAAAGTTTCGAGAATCGTCGAAATCCCCGGAGAATTGTGCATCTGCACCATTCGGGATTACGGCTTAAACTATAAGGGTCTACGTAATGTGGCTTAATGCGGTATCCTTGTCCTCATCCTGACTACATCCTCCCTCTCGAGATACGGGCCTAGTTCTAGGCTGTGAAGTGGGTTTACGAGAAATCGATTTGCCGAAGAGGATTAGGAGATACGGAGGGCAACGGTCGTCGGTCAAGCTGCTGATGATCGATACTCATCTTTCTGATATTTCATGACCCTCTCCATCCTTCAATTGTATTACGATAGACAGTTTTCCTTACCATCTGTTCCTGTGTTTTGCATAAGTGTGAAGATTCATAATTATCTTTACTGCCTCTTTTAATATCTCCGCTAAACTTTGCACACGTGTACGCAATTAGAAGAAGATGAAAAATTGAAAAGCGCGAAATTTTTAATAATTGTAAAATATTAGAGCGGCAGATGCAACTGCCATCATCGCGCCAAAAGCACTTGAAATTTTCACTCACTTGATTTTATTGATAACCGAAGCGTGTTTATAAATTTACACACGGAGTCGAAAGAGTCGACCGAATTATTTCATAACACTTTAACTGATCGAGTATGGCCGTGTTGCATCCACGCGAGATGTATTGTTTTGTTTTTTTACCAAATGCAAATATTGATTTTCATAGACAAAAACTTGATACGGTCAGCTGTAGTTATTGCTAAAATCATTTTATCGCTCGTCGATGAACGGTGATTGCTGTCATTATCATTACTGGGCATTGGTCTCCAGTGATAGCATTATCACCGTTCACATTAATATCGAGGACATTACGATGCAATTATCGATAGTCGTGCTAAAATAACGATGACATTGCACTCGACAGTCGCCAATCACCGATACACGATCGCATATGCAAATCCCCAAGCCATGATGATCTTTAAAACATTAATAGTTGAGAATGACAGGAAGCTGATAAAAAGCTGCTACGTTAAAAATTACAATAATCCGAAATGGATTTAAATTAATCGTCCGCTGAAAATATGATACGGGAATTAAATATCCTCGCGGATAGATTTAAATGAGAGAGCTTCATATTACTGAAAAATTTTAAATAAATAATTCTTTTTAATAATTTTATTAATAAAAAGAAAAGGTGTGTGTGTGTGTGTGTAAAACAAATATTAAAAGAATAATATAATTATGCATTGTTTTGCAAAATATTGCTTATAATAAGAATGACTAACAGGTTAGTGCTGTAGTAAGCTGTTCATTTCATTGCTTTTGTCGAAGTTTTCTGGAAGCACCCAAGAGTTAAGACAAAGAAAAACCAGCTCATCTAACAGTGAAGACGGTAAAGTATAAAGGTTAAATAAGAAGGAAGAAAAACAAGGTGGGAAAAAGGAAGAGAAAGTATCAAGAAGAGGAATGAAAAAAAAAAAGAGAATGCACAGAGGAAAGCGAGGAGAGAGGATAGAAGAAATAAATTCTTTTCTCAGATGCCTCGTGTGCCATCTCACAAATAGCCCATAGAGTCAAGATGGTTTATATGGGCGCCGTGGGACTACCTCACACCTTCTGGCTCCTCCAAATACCCACATGGAAGACCACATCGACCAAGACGTTCGCGTTTATTTACTTTTATCCGGGATCAATGCCGTCACTCTCCACACAAACTTGCTTCATCCCTTGCTTCATCTGTGTGAATATCAACGTATTGCCGCAAACCGTCCTGTTTTTCCTCCCTCGACCTAAATCCGTTTCTACGGCGAAAAAAATTAACGCGAGCCACTTTAGTTCGCAGAAAAAATCGAATTAAATAACGAATAATAAAACGATATTATAAAGTTATTACATAAACAGTAATTATGAACGAACATTTTATTCTTGTTAGATTAGAGATTCCTTATACTAACTATTATCACAATTTCTCCAAAAATATATATTTAAAAAAGATAATATCTAATATTACTTATTAAATTATCTCTTTTCGACCTATTTAAAATATATATAAAAAATATATATTTAAAAAAAATGATATCTAATGTTACTTATTAAATTATCTCTTTTCGTTTATTTAAAATAGATTTATTTAAAATAGATATTTTCGTTTATTTAAAATAGATTTATTTAAAATAGATATCAGAAAAGATGTTGAATTAACGTAACTTACGCAAAAATATCAGAGTACATAATTTAATACATGAAAATATTACCAGTTTCTTTCATCATATTTTCGTAAGTAATGTTAAATTTCAAGTATATTTAACGATTTATAATTTGCAATTAAATTCAAAATAAACATCTCTATTTATTTTATTCTAACATATCTATTTTGTACATGTACATAATTTACTTCTTCAAGTATTTGCAGGATATCTAAAATTAATAAATTCTACCTTAAATTTTATTGTAAATTATAAATCATCTAAAGTGAATTTTTGTTAAACCGAATATGTTATGCTCTTTTAGCGTTTTACAATTAAAAAATTTAATGAGTAAAACAATCGCGCATCTTTAAATATATAATAAAACCATGAATATCGGGCTGATCTTCGTGTTTTGAATAGCGGCATATGGTAGATGGATGCATCGTGATTTACAAAAACTCACATTTATATCTTATTGCCTACGGGAAAATACTGACAGTGACTATCGCCATCAGGCCATTCTGTCCGCTAGTGTCTAGTATTCATGTATGCATGTGCAAATCGTATCGAGCCTATTCAGTTTTTCTCGACAATATTCTTGTCGAGTTATTTCTTGTCGTAGTATTTGCTCATAAACATATGATAATGCCTCGAAAATTGATTTACATTACAAAAGAAATATTCGCGAGATCTTTTCTTGACTATTTATACATAGATAATTGTAGAATATATATTTAAAAATTTGTAAAATAAGCAACATGTTAAAACTATTTTTCGACTATTAAAAAATGAAAAGATTTACATATTCGAAAATTAAATCAACAATCATAAGCTAATAATCAAGACAATAATAATTCATACAGATTATTATTAATACTTATGCGAACTATTATTGTGTTTTCCATCTTCGGCACTATATATTATACAATAACTATTGCTATAAACAATGCTATCAAAATAGACAAGCGACAGTAGTAGCATCGTAATCGCCAAATTACAGTGAGCCCGTAGAGATATTAGAAATTTGACGGGCAGCGGAAATAGCGTAGTCTCACGAGCCACGCGATGGATCTACGTCTGACTTATCGTGCAGCTGTTTCGCGATCGATCATCATAGCCACAGGCGAAATCCTTTCACGGTCTGAATCGAGAGTATCTCGCATGGCCAAGAGAAGAGGAAGATCGATACATCACGCAGAAGCTTTGCGTAGGGTGGAGGAATGATAGAAGCGTACGCACACTCGCATACCTTACTAATGGCACCACCTACAACGCCTCTGTGCATAATATCGTTTCTTTACCTTACTGAAGGTATAGACGCGCGAATAGCATGCACGTTGAAATGTTCATAAGACGACTCAGCTTAGCTTGGCTCTTTACTAATTTGCCTCTTGTATCGTCGAGCTCTCGTCCATGAAATCGAACATAACACTTGTTGCTCGTTTAATCTAATGAATGGCTCTTGATACGGATACTGTGAAAAGAAGTATCTGAAATCGGATTGTTATACCGATATCTCGTGAATAAATGTTACTTGATATCTTTTATTTTAATTATAACAAAAGAAATTATTTTTCGAAAGTAATTCAACCTTGCATATCGTTATTTTAAGCTTAATTGATATCAAGATTCGAATTAATATGAATAAAAAATCAAGCGGTATAGTTTTTTGAATTCTAGCGATCTCGAGTTTTTCCGAGATAATTGATCTCAACGGTCAATAATGGAGCACATTACAACGATCACAGTGCCATATATGTGCTTATATATGTAACATGCAAATATCAATGGAAAATTCTGCGGATGGAAGAGGCGGCAACAAAATGGTCGAAGAAGCATCCGGTGCATCGCGTGACGAAGTGACACGAGCTGGAAATTATCTCATTCGTGCATGATCCACACGCCATGCTAAAAACCAACACGCATAATGCAAAATAATAGATGAGCGAGTTGTAGATAAGATTATAATGAAAAAAATAGCATAATATCGTTACACAATTCAATGTAAAAAGTCAAATTAATATAATAATATAAAATAAGCCCTTCAGAATTTACAATGGATTAAAAAAATAAGATAACTTCTCCCTTGAATTTTGAGATTAAAAAAAACAAAACTAAAAAAAAGATTGAAGAATAATTCTGAAAGGTAATGACCAGAAACATTCCACATGAATATATTAAATAAAACAAGGTGAACTCTATAATATACAGAAAATCATTCCATCGTATTTACGACGTGATACGAGAGCGCCGACGAAAATCGTAAAATTAAAATATTTTGCTTCTTGAAATGAGGACGAGAACTATTCTTCAGTATATCCGCGATATTGAATGGACAGTTCCTATTTTAAAGGTCATAAAAATCTCATTTTTAATTAAACATATAAAGAGAGCTATTGTTTTCTCTCTAATCTTCATGGAAAATTTATATCGAATGATTAAATGTATAAAACTTTGTTATACATTTTACTCATCATTATTCTTTGTAATCAATTAGCACAAAGCAATTTTTGAACTTTTAAAGAAGTAAGAATGTGATCAATTTTCCTGTCATGATTATTATCTCTGTTTAAACCTCTCTAATAATTCATGACGAGTACGATTCGTTGGCGTTGGAATCTTTTTGTTAGAATAGTCTTCGGTCGAAAACCGGTTGAAATGGACATTTTTCTTATCGGCGAGGTGAATTCTTCTGAAAAGCAAACGGTGAACCTGAAAAACGAATGTTAATTTCTCCCGGAAATAATGACACAACAAAGAAATTGTGGTAAAGAAGTGACGTGTCAAAATACTGGTGTAATGAATATTTTATGGAAAGGATGTACAACTGCGCTCCCGGGGATGGGCATTCTTGTGGCTCACCAGCATATTGTTAGTTTCCGAGAGCTCTTCACATATTCACTGACACCGGTCATAATTCCTAAAACGATTACGATCACGAAGCAAACCGGTCTAGAATATCTGATGTATCTAATGTAACCTAGGAATGTAGAAATATTCGGGCCGCATAAATAAGGACGAGTAGAAATTCATCGTAACAATTCAATTTTTATACGATAATATTGATTAAATTTAATAAATATATTTATTATTTAATAAATATATAATTTATTTATTAATTTAATAAATATATATTTAATAAATCTATATTTTTACGTTAATTACTTGTTCAAATGCTGGTGTTATAATAATTATTTTGCTTAACTGAGGATCATAAAATTGTAGAAAAAGTCTATTGATTATTTCATTACTTCGTAATATCTTATAAGCGAATAAAAACAATCCAGGTAAAGCACGAATGTACAATTGCTGGCGGTCAATTGTTCTTCCATGTGAAATAATCAGGATCCGATCCGCGAACAAAACGGTTCGTAAAAACAAAGCGATGCTTTCACGTGCGAATGTACGCCGATTCAGTTCATTCCGCCGCCGCACAGAGTAATCCAGGAAACTCCGCTCGATTGCATGTCGGTGCCGGGATAACCAGCGGGGTTAGACCTAGGGCCGCCGCGCTAGCCCTGAGAGGTTTGGATAACATATCGATATATCGGAGAAAAAGATTAATACCTCCGTAGATTGCGCTCGGCCGCGCCGTTTGTTTCCGCTTGTTTGTAAGCCAATACAAGGATTCCGTGTCGATGAGAGACACCGTTGTAAACGCGAAGCACCGCCGATTACGTTTTAATGACGCAGGTACGCACAGAGCAGAAATATTTCGCGGAAATAAAACGATGTGGCTCTGATGAGCCGTGTCCTAACGACTTTACTCCGAGAAGCCTAATACCGTTCTAATGACGCGGACATTTAGACGTAAGATTTTGAAATTCCGTATCTTTTTATACTAGTAGTATAATCTATTAATGACGATGCCGATCATTAGTAATGTTTAATAGGCAAATAAAAAGCGTATAAAGAACGGACAAGAAGATAAATGATTGATTTTGTAAAAAAAATATTGATGATGATATAACGCGAAATATAAAAATTAAATTAAAGTTTATGAAATGCGTGAAATTTGTTCTGAAAATTTTTATTAACATTTTATTAACAAATTTTTATTCAATGATTGATAGCGCATGTGTGGTATGTGAGTCGAAATTTTTTAATTTCTGACAATTTAAAATTTAAATTGTCAAAATCACACGCATACGCATACGTGATCATTGAATAAAATAATAATAAAAATAAAAATTTTCAGAACAATTTTCACGCATCTCTAATAAGCTTAATTTAATTTCCATATTTTGCAATGCGTCCGGTATCGCATCAATATTCAATTACAAAGTCAGTCATTTATCCTCTAATTCACCATATGTCATAGAAGCTTTCATTGATATCGACAATCTGCATTTATCATATTTGAAATTTAATATTTCTCTGTTAAAGATTTTTGTAAATATAAATGATAATCGCTTCGTCTGACATCAATCTCAATATGTACTTCAGAATTTACAACGATGAATCGTTATGTTTATTTTGTTCTGATATGAGAATGCATGATCTATACGAATACTCGTGATTTCTTCATATTAGCGAGCTATCAAAATATTATCGTTATATCAATTCCACTCTCAATATATTTTCCTTATTATATGTAATCACTGCGAATTGTTTCGCAAAAACCCACCTCCATTTTCTATCTGGTGATAACGTAAAAACGATATTAGATTTACGATGATAACGTAAAAATGATATTAGATTTACGATATTAGATCATGATGTTAAGATCGAGAAAATATACTCCAAAATTCGTACTATCTTCTTGTGATTATATAACGAGAAAAGCCATCGAAAAAAATCAATATTTCTATCTACGCCATTTAAATTACTGCGTCATCAATTTAGTCAAATGTACGATCGTCGATGCTCGGCCAGCGAACCGATTCTCAAATGATGATCGAATTTGCTATTCCCCGTTGCAAGCTGCGGCGGACATAAGCGTGATTTATCTCGTTTTGCATACCAATTTCGCCCGCTTCCGTTCGTAGGCCGTTGGGACTTCCGACTTTCATTCGAATAAATTACTTCCGCGTTTTATTTGAGCGCATTTCGATTTTAGATAGATATTCGATTTTACAGAATATCAAACAATCGTTTCCTTGATTGCAGTTTCCGAGTAAAAATCATTCAAGAAAGGTAGGATTAATTTTTCTCTCTCTCTTTCTCTACCTGAAATAGCCTCCCGAGTGTAATTGCTAAAACATGCCTTTGGTGCTGGTTGAATGAAAAATCACGAGTCTCGACGACATTGAAGGAAGGACTTAAATGGATATAAATGGGAATTCTCGTTTGTGCGCGCGACACGGCGGTTCAACACGCATCAAATACGACGCGGAAACATCACGGTCGAGAAAAAACGATTCGTGTGACATAATTTATTGCAGCATAATATTTCGCGGGAACATCCGAATCGGCCTTTTCGACCTCCTCGTCATTATGTCGCGGCAAGTTCAACGGCAAGGGACGGGGCGGAAGGGGCCACGACCCCCGAGTCTTGCATTCGCGCCCGCAGGACAAGTTTCGTTTACGTCGGGTCTTACGTCCGCTAATGAGGAAGCTATAATATTACAGTACGGTAAGTAATGAACGGACTGGGTGCACCGTTATGGCAAAACTTAGCTTCGAGTGCTGCTTAGCGGGCTCTAACGATCCCGCCTTCTTCCTTCCTTTCACGATTCTTTCATAGCTTTCATGGTTATCGCGGAGAGTATGTGAGAAATAGAATCTCCACGCGAGTGCAATCGATCGGTCCTTCGAACCCTGCTTCGAATCAAGCTCACCACGTACGCGGATATACATCGAGAGAGAGATTTCACTCTCCTAAGATTCTAGCTCTGATCTGTAGATGTGAGAGATGCCGATCTTCACTTGTCTAGATTTTTCACAGATCGATCAGATTCCCAAGTCATATATTTAAATACGAATCACTTGAAAGATATTTCTCGATTGTTAATTTTATTTCTTATTTTATATTTATTATTATTGCATTCTTATTTCTTGATTGTATTAATGATCGTCTCCAGAAACAATCAAAATCAATATTCAATAAGTGATTTCATTATTAAATAAATGTTAAACAGAGATCTGTCTGGATAGAATATTATTCCCCGTAGTTTTAATCTTTGTATATACATCTAATGGTTATTATATTATTCATAGCTCTTGTATAAAAGATATTTCATGTAAAGTAACTTGAGCTCATATTTTGAAAAAATATTCTAAAAGAAATATATAAAAATAAATGAAAACAAAGAATATATAAAAGAAAAATAAAAAAAGACAAGATTTAGTCTCTCACAATCAGAGGTATATTACATAATCAAAAACAAAATTTTTCTTCTAGATATGTTCTTTCTTTACAATATTTCGCTATCAGTATACGTAAATCATCGTTAATCAACTCGTATTTTAAGCGAAATATATTTTATACATCACTCTCATTATAAATGCTTTCGATAAGCGACTGGCGCTTATGATTCTTCATCTACGATGACATTTCGCAATTTCACATTAGTTACGCCGCTTATTCATACATCTGTTTGCATCTGGATTCCAATCAACGATATTAGAAAATTTATCATCTCTTGTAACACACACATACCAACACACGCTTCCATCATGATTCCTTTTACCAAACCGCCCCTATTCTCTTCGTTTTGCGCACGGGGGGGTGATCCGCAGGGAAAAGTTAGGCCGCCGTTTCTTATCTTGTTTCCTTCTCTCTGTAGATATACGTCCACTGTAGTTTATGGAACGACACGCGCGTAAAGTTGTCGTACTGACTGTAAAGAAGTCTAAAAACATCTATCTTCCGCAGATAATGAATGATGCGCGAGATAATGGCCGATGTTATCTCAGCTACCGTCTGTGCGGTTCGTGGCAAATGATGTCGAGTCACATTCCGCAAATGTATCATTCGCTTCATTCCACGTTATTGTGAATTTCCCATTTCTGGAATTAGTACGTCTCATGCATGCGAGATTGCGTCATATTTTCATAATCGGGGTAAGCTGCGATTAGTAAAAAAAATGTCGATCGCTTATATCGATTTATCGCGCTCGCGTTAGACGTTATTATTGCATACGTTTGTCGAATATTATGTCGCAAAATATAGTTTGCAACGCGTTTCTATTATAGAGATTAAAATATCCGACCAGTATTTTTGCGCCTGCATGCGCAGGGAGCATTATACGATTAAAAACGGAAATAAAGTCGTACGAGGGAGGCAAGACGACAGGTCGACGCGGTCGGGAAATATATCGCATCCCTTAATGGTCGCTTCGGGAGGAGAAAAAGCTATTTATTCTATGGATACGGATGGCCGTTTGCGTGGGGGATAAGACCCGTTTCTCGGCGTGCCTCTGGGCGCCGTAAGCACCCAGCTCTCGTCGTCTCCGTCGAGCCGATAAGAAGTTCTCGAGAACTGCTACGCCTTCTTCTCTCGAGCTGTAAAGCGCGCGAAGATGCGTTAGAAGATGCATCCACGAGAATGCGACGTCCGCGAGGCGACGTTTCTTCCTGCGATATCGATCTCCCCCCGTCATTCGATGTAAAGATGTTAAATAGTTAAAGCAACGATGTTAGCAGAGAGAAAGAAACTATACGAAGAAACAGAGTCTTCTTTCACAATGTGAATAAAATAGTAAAATCATCATACTTGTCAATAATCTGATGCGATAAAATCATGAATCGCAGCCAATAATTGCATCTACAGAAGCGATTTCGCAATTTTTTATCTCGCTATCTCTTACTCGCCATCAGAGATTATTTAATCATTGACGAGAGAAAGCAAATTGTCAGCGTTAATAGCGAGAAGCCATCCAGATGCGTGGTACAACTGACGAGCTTATGACATAATCTAAAACGCAATAACGCTGTTCATCATGTGGCAATAGCTTCTCCCAGTCCGGTGCTTTAGCGTTTATCGTTTAATTATCTACTTACATTATACAACCAGTCGCCTACGTTCATATGCCCACGTAGAGGAATGGATTCCATAGACAATGAATATGTCTAGTGATACATTATTGTCATGTCATTCTTTGACTCGTGACACGTGAATTTTTCTGAACGTATAAAATTACTGTATAATTATTAATCTATTATGTTCTTGCCTATTCATGTATTATAAGTAGGATAAAATAATATTTGATATCGATATAGATTTAAAAAATGAATTAGAAAAATTTCCAATTAAAGAAAATTTCCAATTAAAGAAAAATTGCTCGAAAAAGTTTATATAAAAATAGAGTATCATTTATACATTTAAACATTTAAAACTGAAAAGGACACGTTCCAGAGAGAAGTCAGATTTTTTTCAATCCAGAATACTACTCGGTGCTCGGATGTATTCAGACAGACTAATTTCGCGCGGCCGACAACCGCGACCTGACATGACGGTGAACTGACAACTTTCAGCAGAAGTAATTCGACCGCGGACGCGAGGAGAGAGTGAGAAAATCCGCGCGACGTTGACGACGACGGGAATGGTGTCGGGGAAGTTCGCGTGAGGACGGATACCGCTATTCTTCCAATGTTACGACCCGGTGCGTATACCGGTCGTACGGAATAAATCCGCGTCGGTTCTACGCTCGACGCCTAACCGTTTCCATCGACAGGGGTTGGCAGCCGGCACTTCCCGGCGATATATCGAACGGTACGGTTAGGAAAGTCCCGGTGCTATCTCACCTTGCATATCTATGCCCGACGTACCGGCGAGGAGCCGTTACGAATGGCCATCGTGTCTCTCCGATGTCTTCAGTCTTCAGTGAATAAGATATGCCGCGCGAGACGGGCGTATTCCATATTCTAGCGAAAGTCAAGTCAACAATGCGTAATTTAACTCAAATCTCGCAAACTCGGATCTCCCTTTGGAGGTCGCAAAATTTTAATTACATATATTCAGTCAATTATTCTAATATACAGAGAATTTCAAGAGACTTCGAATAATAATTATCTAATTGTTTATAATGATATTATCCGATAGAAGGAGAAACGATAGAAAAGCGATATTTGTTTTATTAATTCCATATATCATCTCTGCAAAATCTCATTTCTGTTTCAAGCTGATTACTTTAATAATGAAAACGCTCAATCGAATTATGTTGCAATTTCTCTTAAAAGCGATAATCAATATCTAAGAAGACATGAGTTAATGATTAACAAGTATGTTTATATGATAAAACAAAACGGCTAAGCACAATCCATCATTAAGCTTGGAAGAAGAAAAAACTCAGAGTTTACTTAACTCTTTCGCCAACGGTTTTATATCGCGTTCTTCCATCTTATTTTCTCCTTTCCCGGCTCTCCTCTCGCATGCTTTATAGCTCACCCCATCGAGATGGCTACGTATATTCATGGTTAAAAGGGGTGCTGTGCCCGCCGCAAGGTTTGCATTTTCAAGCACACAGCTGTTGCGTTATTGAAGTTTTCTTACACGCTTCTGGGCACGTAACAAAGGGAAGTAAAATATTAAGATGGGTGCACATAATTCAATTTAATTTTACATATTAACGTATTAGTCGTCAATTATATTTATCGTTGTAATGAAATATAACAGGTCTGCAATATTAAACTTATTATTTACGCAGATAGATACGAGTGTGTGCGAAAATACGTGATATTTTTCGCATAAAAGCCAAGTCTTTCTTCGCGTGATAAAACGTGCTAAATCATCCAACAGTCCTTCTTTTCTTCGCAGCAGTATCAAAAACGATCGGCCGTATTATTGTATCGCGACGTGGCTATTCGTGACCCGATCGTCGGATAAAGGATACGTCGATATCTCGCATTATTAGATCGGACAAAGGATTCCATTGTACCTTTCTCTCTTTCTCCATTGCAGTCCGTCTTCGAAAGGTAATGTCTCTCGCGAGAACGAAAAACGAAGATATGTATATACTATCGCGGAATGTCTTCGGCGATATTCTGAATCAATGATCACATTTAAAGTTACAAATACATGTAAGGAAGAGTTGTCGTATTACTTGAGATATACTTTATATTATATTCCTTATTTGACATTTTAGTTTACATGCAAATTAATATTGCAACATTTTAACTTGATTTAAGATACTTACTATTAAATATTTAACCTTTTATCAAGAATAAATTAATATGTTATACATTTTTTTATTTAATATAAAAGATATGATTTAAGCAACCGGTCTCCTGAATCGTACTGCTTTTAAAAATAGTAAATTTGCAAATAAAAATAATAAAAAGTATGAATGAGGAAAGAAAGTACACTTATATCAATATATTTATAAACTCTGTATTATTAGATTATTATTAGTTAAAATATATTAGTCTTAAGTTACATTAATCATACTTGATTTTTTTTAACTAGAGCACGCATAAAATAGGATGTAATCTAGGAACTTTTTATTTATATTTTTCATTTTTAATTTATTTTTATATTTTTATATTTTATATTTTTATCATTAAATGTCATTTATATTTATTAATTAAAAAGACATTAATAAGATTTAGGAGATCATTACGATGCACAACTCTTCCCTACATCACGTACATATTTAAAAAAAAGAAATTATAAAACTTTTCTTTCTTCTAATGATAAAGATATATCGAATATAAGAAGTTTAATAGCTGTAACGGTTAGTAACTAGTTTGTTTGCAATGTGTATTACAACATACTCTAATGGATTTCACTAACAATTTACAGTTAAGAAGAAAAAATCGCGAGCAGAAATATTCTCTTATTCCTTTTACATTATTCATTTTGTATAATTAAGAATCGCATCAGATCACATTTACAATACAGCTTCCCACATACAAATATCACGTTACAGATGATTACGTAAAAAACTCTGTAGAGATTGAAACAGAACAATACGAAAAATCCAAATCCCCTTTGAATTCAAGCAAGTGATCGGTTTATTGAATAGCGAAGCAGAATACGACTCAAAGTTTATTACATAAAAGAGCCCACGTGATTTGTTACTGTAAGATGAAATAGACGTTAGATATGGCTCCCTTTCTTTGCACTCTCGCACATTTCGAGAGATATCCTAAAGACATGCAGTTTGAAGATAAACGTTTCTATTGGTTTTCACGAAAGTAACGTAATCGATTTATTCTGGAATAAATGATAGAGAAATATGAAAGAAAAATAATTATAATGCACGGAAATACGCTATAGGTTTAATTTATGTAAATTAAGACCGTGTGTTACGTTCCAAATTAAAATGGAACATGCGAAATATTTTGAATATTCTCATTACTTGTGGATCGGCAACTGCGCTCTTAATCCGCTATGGATATTTTGCAGTTCCGTGAACAGCACGCGCAAATGTATTCGATCGATATGGCAATGCCAGTTCGCTTCGTTTCCCTCACGATATGCTACGTTTAATGTAGACAGTGTCTGTCTGTCTATGCTCGCGTGGGATGAAGTGGAGCAATACTCTTGCAGTTTGAAGTAATCGCGCTCAACGCCCTCAAGAGACTCAACTCCGGTAAATTATCGTCTCGATAAAAATTTTCGCATGCATTTTAACGACCCTTATATCTATTTACGGTGGTATAAAACATAATAAATACAATTATTTATTTCATAGCAAATTTTCTAATATGTAAATTTTTTCCAGTACACATGCACGACTTAAAAATTTTTTTAAATTATTCATAATTATTCATAATAAAAATTATACATAAGATACGTTCTGCATTCTCTTTCATTTTATGTTATTATATAAATACGTGAAAATACAAAAATAGACTACAACTAAATAATTATAGATTTTTATTAATAATAATTAATTATATAAGTAATAAATATTATTATGATTTATTATACATAAATACATTTAATAAATGACATTTATTTTATGTGAACAATTTCTTCTATAATATAACATATAATATTACAGAACAAATTTAGCTAATATTTACATTTTATTCAATCAATATTTAAATTAATTTCACGAAAGGTAATTTATATCATCGTACACGAGTGTGATAGAAGTATGTCAATATATGGAACACATAACTTTTACATTCAATAAGATTGGCATTGCGCAGCGATCTGTTTCGATAAATATTTTTCTCTAATCAAGAATATTTGATCGTTTAATTAAGTATGCACAATTAAAAAGTAATTATAATTATAACTTTTATTTATACAAAATATTCCATAAGAAACGTATATCGATAATATGACATAATTATAAAATTAATTCATCAGTTATTTATTATGTAAAATTTCAATTTAATTTATTTTATATTTTTCACAATTAAATTATAAATTATATATAAAGTGCAAAACATAGATGGTTGGTTTCATATAGCATTTAAATTGTAATAAACTTTAATAAATAATAAACTCTTTGAAAGAGAAACTATGCACAGCCAATATCATCCATGAATTTCTTCACGGGGATGTACAAAATTTAATCCCAAAAAGATCTGATCGATTATCGATAAACTGATTATCGTTCAGGCGCGATTATCGGATCTTCATTATGTGCTCCAACGATCTGACAAAGTAGAAGTTTCTCGGAAGTTTAATTGAAATCCGCTCGGGATGCGCACGTTGGAACCATTTTTCAGAATCATAAGTTCTCTCAAACGACTTTTGCTCTTAAACCATTCTAGAATTCTCTTTATTCATATTTTCGTTAATGGATAGAGAGATAGTCGAGACAATCGGCTTTTCAGAATATTAAACTTTAATAATCTTCTAAAGCCTTACAATTGAATAAATGAAGTAATTGGCCAATACTGGGCAATAATTCTGTTATGACCGATATAAAAACGACCAATTAGGAAAAAAGAAATAAGCAGAAATAAGAGAGAGAAAAAGAAAAAAGTACAGAATCTGTAATGTAGAATATTTATAAAGAATATTATTCTCCTATTATTAATTTTTCCAGTTTCTTTTATTATTTCATTAATTTTTATTTAAATCCTTATTTATATAATTATGAAATATTCATTAAACTATATCATTGAATAATATTCATTTATTTGTTTCATTTTTCAAATATTCTCTCTCTCCTATTTATTTATATTATTTTTAAATTATTTAAATCGATATTATATTTAAGGTATTTTTAAATAGATATATATTATAATTTTTTTTTTAAATTTATAAAAATAAATAAAAATAGTTTATATGTATATATAATTGTTATGAATAAATATTTTGTGTGTTAGAGAACTATATATTTAAATCAGACAGAGACTCCAGTGATTTCGCTCGAAACAGAGACTAAGATGTAGGTGTGCTTATCACCAGAAAGTTATGAGTCTCACCGCTGCCATTTCTTATATTTAATGCTAACGTACTGTCGCACTACGTCCATGGTTCATTCGTTATGTAGATTCTGGTTGCGAATATATTTCATGTACATAGCAAAAGCATAGAAACGTAAATCATATACATAAATTTTAAACTATGCGCATAAAAAATAATTTATATATTACTAATTAGATAACGATATGCTACGTTCGTAAAACAATGTGAAATGGTAGTTCAATTTTTCATAATAATGATAGTTCAATTTTCTATATTCGAAACGCGTAAGCTTTGGACGTGTAAAGACATTGGGGTGATAAATACTAATGTACCGCCTACGATGATTGTGTTGCAGTGGAAAGACTCTCTGTGTGGACATACGATAAGACGCACTATACAATTGTAGAACTGTATCCTGCAGGAATAATCAGAAATGTCGCTAAGAGGAAAAAGCGAGAACATACGCGATCACGCGTTGTTAAACGTGGGCGAAGAGATTGTGACGAAAAGTCGCTCCAACCTATCCGACTAGAAATTCCTCTCATTCTTATCAATCGGATGTCGAGCATGATCTTCAATCTCCTGATGACCGGACTTACGCGTGATTCAGCAAAAAGGGGCAATACATTTTATAGAAACAATTCAATTACATGATCATTCCAGATCATCATTCAAAAAATATATTGAAAAGTCACAAGAGATTATAAATTTCAAAAAATTTTTCCATCACTAAATTATCATGAATTTTAATTTTATGTTAACAATTTTATATTATTCTTTTTCTTATTTGTGTTAGACATATTTAACTAAATATTTCTTATAGATCTTTATAATAATTTTCAAAGACACTGTTTCCAATTAGAAAAGCGTTTCTCGTTCCTAGATGCGACGTTTCAATATGTTTGAATATTGTGCGCAGAAAGCTGCTTGCGTGGGACTATCCGTACGTCAATCAATCTGTATTCTGTTGTTTGGACGAAATCTCATTGGACCATGAGTCGAGTGGCATTGTTGAATATTCAATACTACCAAATGGTGCGAATGGCATCGGTCAACTCACCTTTCTCACCCCTTCCGCTTCAACGTAATCTATCTCTCATGGAGAACAGCAATCGGCACTTCTGAAGCTGACGCTGCATTGTAAATATTGGATAGGATCTCCACTAAATGTACAATTCAAAGGAAACACTACAATCAGAATTCTCATAATCGGAATATTTCTTCCTATATAATTTATAATTTTGCAAAAAAAAATAAAAACACATTCATTATAGTTAGAAAAAACTCTTACTCTTACTTTTGACTTTATTAAAAATGATAAAAATCAAATTATTTACAATCAAAAATTTCTGACACTCTTATATCACGCAGATTATTTCATCAAATTATTTTTTATTGTCTCTATTTTTTCTCCATTTTTCTTTTTTTCCATCTCATTTTATGTTTCATGAAATAACAATGGTACAATGTCGGAGTACAATGCTATTTACTAAACAGGGAATGTCCGGTCTGAGCTCTGTCGACATCCTCGCAAAAGAGAGTCTGCAGAATCAGAAGAAGACTGTCGATTACCATTAGGGAATTACGCCCCCGTCATTATGGCTACAGATGATCACCCTCAATGTGCTACGGATGCTCACATTACTCCTATTGCGAGTGTGCTCTGTGTATGTTTCTCCAGATCCGAGAAACGACGTAGAGGAATTCTATTTGATCTGACAGGTCAGAGAGAAAGAAAAAGAGAGAGATTAACTCCATCATCCGACAATGCAATATTATGCGTATTGTGTATATGTGTTGGTTTAGCTGTAACGTACTTCATTCCTCCGGATTCCGCGGATTGTTATTACTGCAATTTCTCATTGCCCTCGTGTCTGCATGTTGATCTTGTTAGAAGCATCAGAGTATCGTCAATTTGAACACAACGCAGATGGGAAAAAACGATACCCCATTTTAGAACGTAAAAAATATATCTACCGAAAGAAATAGCCTCGATTGAAACGTTCGAATGTGGAGAGCAAACAGAAAATTCAATATCCCGATCACAATGGCCAATCAGAAATAAAATTCTCAAATTATCCGTAGCTTGTCATCTTTGTCATAGACTTCTTAGACTCAAACGTTTGAAATGTAAACGTTATCTCAATAATTCTTTTGACATGACGATGTAAAAGATTGAAAAATTTGCATATCAATCCAGCAGTCGTATAAAAGAAGTAGGAAAAAATGCTAACGATATAGCCGTTTATATATTGAATATATATTATATAATCAACGAAGATCAACTGGTTTCGCGAAAAAAAAGCCAGATCGAAATAACATTAATTCGTGCAAGTCATTGTCATAACTACATGTATCATTTTTTTATATAGTACCATTACCGACTACTTAATTACAAAGTATCTAATCATAGACTTACACGAAATTAAATATTTAAATTAATAATATTTGCTTTTACAAATGATGACTCATGAATAAGTCGGATTATGTTAAGTTAATAAAGTATTCAACGATTGCAGAAGTGGCGATATATATCTTATTAAATTAATTAAATTAATTTTAATTAATTTGAGGAAAAAATAGAAGGAGGAAAGAAGAATATGGAGTGAACACGGATATTTTTTCATGGCTATGTCACATTTATGTAAAATAATATAGATTGAATTTAATTAATTATTCGTGTATAAAATTTTTGAAATCTAATATGAAAGATATGAAACATATATTTTTAATGTTTGATCAAATTCTTAGTTACCTTTTCTGATTTATAAAATATACGGAATGGAAATAAATATTTGGAAATAAATATATAATAAAATAACTAGATTTACATTAATAATATAAATAAAATTGTACAATTCTATATTATATTTTTTCTGAAACTAAAATAGAATTTAAGTGAATCCAATCCATTCTCTCCCTTTCTCTCTTTCCTCTTTTTTAGCTGTGTAATTTCGTCCATTGCATTTTAAAGGATGAAAGAAATTTTTTGTTGATAACAAATTTAATAGACATGTAACAAATTTATCAAACAATGCCATGTTATGAAATTCTCGAAATATCTTGGTTTATCAAACCTTATTCTAATTTGAAACTCAACACTATCTAAACTTTGCTCGAGGCATCAAACTCTTTGCGAATGTCTCGCGCAAGAATTTCCGTGGTTTCGCAAGATGATTTTCCGCTGTTCGCAAAAACGAATGGCAGGACAAAAGGTCCTTAAGAATTAGAATTCATAAACCAGTCAACCGTTTCTTTTCTCTAGCCCACTCCAATCTTGCCATCATACTTGTGATGACATCCCATTTCCATCTTCCGCTTCGTCTATCTTACACGCCTGTCTTCAAATCCTCGTTAAGAACTTGAGGTTAAATGTTTCTTCATGGCAGTACTCTTCAGAAGAAGGCATTTCACCAACTGAATAATTTAACGCCTACCTTACGCTAAACTGAATATACGTATCAATAGTCTAGAATTTCGCAAGGCAATAGTCGTATAAAAGCAGTAGATATACAAGTTGCAAAATCAATATTATTAATAATAATACTGATAATTATGAATACGTTCACAATTGTCAAAGAATTATACGAATGAATACTCGATAGAAATAATAACCAGGACATTATTATATCATTATTATATCGTCCTCGTTGCATAAGTTCGCGAAGCGACACAACTCAGACGTCAAGATGTAATGTGGTTCAAGCATTCACGTATAGTTTGCTAACGACGGCACTAGAACAACGATGAGCCGACTCTGCTCACATTTCGTTCCTCCCACCCACGTTTTCGCTCGCGCTTCTCTGTGCGAGTCGGCGCGGACGTGTTCTCTGCCCCGTGTTTGTAGAAAAAAATTACTCAGCGACCTGTATTGCGTTTCGATGGTCGTTAGCGGAGAATTTACAGTAATTTAAGTACAGCAGTCCATACATATAGCGCTCGACGAGAAGCGCAAACCCGTTGTGCGCTGGATATACACGTACATATATATATATATATATATATATATATATATATATATATATATGTATGTATGTATATGTATACAACACCTATGTATATTTTCTTTTGAACGTCGTTACACTTCAGTTTCACGCTTAGCTTTTTCAAGCTGCAGAAAGCATATGCCTCTCTAATGCAAATTAATGTACTTGCGGAACAGGTATCGTTTCGACTCTTTGCGAGTTTCGTTAGACTCTCGAAAAGTAAGTGCTGTTTGAATATATTAATAATGACGTTACTGAGATATTTACGTATAGCATGACGGCTTTACAAAAAAAATAATCAAATATATATTCAAGTCAAATATATTTCATAAAACAATTTATAAATTATTTCAACAGCACTTTAAAATATTGAAATACGTTTTATTTACAAATTTACTTACGGAGGAAAAAAGAATCTGCGAATGTTTTCCGACTTCTCCGATTTTTCACAGTGGAATTGTATGAATAAAATGGTAAAAACTTACAGCTTCATTTTTAACACGCGACACACAGCGGCGGCGAGTCTTTGCCAATCGACGATTCAACTTTCCAGCCAACTGAACGTAAAAGCTTCGCGTTTCCACTTCGGCTATCCCTCTTTCGCTTTGACTTCTAGGCAGGAATGTATGATGTTTTTTACATGCGTGCTATACACTGTCGCTATTTTGATGCGATGGATCTTTGTGGATTTCGCTGCGAGATATTCTGACAAATATTTAATTTGTTACAATTTTTGCGATTGGTTCTTTCTAACTTTATCAATGAATTTTTTTTTTAAGCACTCTTAGTCGCAATTAATTATTTTACTTGCAACATGTTTTAAATAAATATGTTAAAAGAATATATTATTTATCGTAAGATCATAAAGTCGCTAGAATCAATCGTTATCACGATCGCAGAAAGGGAAACAATGGGGGTAGAATCGTTGTTGCATTCTCTCTTCTCTCTCTCCCTGAATGATTCGATGCATTTAATTAAATAGCGAGACATTGTCGCTAGCACGCAGGCTGCCGGACGTTCGTTACTCGTTACTGTTTACCAGGAAACCTCGATAGGCGATGACCTTTTGTTTCACTCCTGTGGATCCGATCTGCATTCAAATCACCTATGCGCGATTGACCGTAATGATCCTTGAGCCGAGCACTCGGATCTCCATTGTCTTCTCCTTTTCCAATTCGCTCCGATAAATCGGAAATGTACGTTTGAAATATATTTAGCTCGCCGACCTCATATCTCTGTCACGGTGATGGATTCAATAGATACAGGTGAACGTTCGAGAGGCGATACAATTTCCGGAATGCTCGATAAGCCGCGCTCTTGTGAGGGAACGTGATTTTAATATGTCAGAAAAATTTTCATTAAAAGGGCCGATAAGCGATAGACGTTTACCTGATCGACCGTGACTTTCCGCCTTCTTGCACACGCTGAAAACTGCAGCCCCACCGCGATAAGGAACGACGTTTCGATTATCACGGCTGTGTATCGAGTAGATCTCCAGTCACGGAAACGTCGATACTGCGTACACTGTTATTTTATCAGATGCCGATACAGGTTTAATAGATATAAATACGTTTTATAAAAACGCGCAAGGGAACAGCTAATTATATTTCCGTCAGTGTTTCTTTTGCTTATTCTTTTGCGATGCATACAAAATCAAAACTATATAGAATGTCTCTTTGTTGACATCGAATATACATTATTAACAGGTTGAGTAGCTATGAAAAATATTAATTAGCACTTAAAATAAATCCCAAAAGGTACATTTCAAGTCGAATAATTTAATATCAAGTCGAATAATTAATAGAAAATCTCGATTAAAAATCTCGAATAAAGCCATCGACAATATTTACTTTAGCGTGTTTAAAAACGAAAGTATGAGACGTGATGATATTTTTATCTTTATGAGAAAAATTGCTATGAAATCTATAATAGTGATAAGTACAGATAAATGAGAAACGCTGCACCGTAACGACGAGCGTTTAATTAATCGGGGAAGCTCGGCCTCTCAGGCGTAATTATCCAATCGTTCGCGGCGTATTGATCTCATTAAAAGGCGCAGTAAATATTCGACACCAGATCCGTTCGATGAGTCTGGGCAATTTTTCGCCCCCTCGCGCACTTCCCTTCGCTCTCGATTTCTCGAGGATCGAAGTAATTACGCTCAAGAATGTACGAGCCACATAAATTGCCGGTACCCGAATTGGAACTGAAAGAACGTGGAACATCGGTTTCTTCCCGTCGCGTAAAGCGTGTCCATTTGCGATCGATCGATATAGGAGCGGTCAATGCGATTACGTCCGTTCAAAGTCACAGAGGGACGTCGGCCGACAAATGACGCAGTAATTAATTTTGGCTTTGTGTATTTTTTACGACAAGTTGTCGGGAAAAATTACATCGCGATGTAGCTGGAGATAAATAATTTTAAACTCTCTTGCGATGTATGTATTCGTAAACGATAATTTTATTTTAATCATTTCGCGTATTAATGATGATGCATGATGTTGTGACGTGCCCGAATGATGTTATTACGTATAACTGCAACTCTTCATTACGACATATTACTATAAAATTTATACATGAACGTATTATAATTTTACTGTAAATAATTTTGTAAAGTAATTTAATTATATTGATTTATAAATACTCTCTCGTAAACAATCATATAATAATTAATAATTATCTTTGACCGTATTATACATAAATAAAGAGAAAATAAAATTAATTCATCACATAAATAATGAATTCCTATTATATCATAAATGGAATAAAAATTTCCTGAATATTTAAGCAAAAGAAATTTTCATATTTTTATATGAGATGAAAATTAATCTGCTCCAAATGATTGACATGATGTTCCTCTTTATATGCTTTCTTCTTCTTCTTTTGTCCTTCCGTCTTTCACCTATCATTTCTCCCTTTCCCATCTATAGCTTCTTCATCGTCGTTTGTCGTCATTCATCGTCTCGTTTCATCCCCTTCTTTTAAGAGAGCTCCCATATTCCATGCTGTCGAGCCGCTCTCTTTTTGCCGTAGTTGTCTTCATCCTTCCTTACGGTTTGCCACTCAATATGCTGGCAGACTCACTTATTTAGGATCGGCCGTAAAAGAACAATGATGTCGTACTTTGTCAGCGTTCAGAGAGCTCGCTTAATTGAGCCGAATCTCGGAAGGTGCACCAGATTTTTTTTTTCGTATCGATGCTTTTTCATGCCTCTCATCCATAGTTGCCATTATTCCGTTCAAAGAGACAACTCGCCTTTGATATTACAAATTACTGCTTTGTGAAATGACATCTAATTTTCTCATTTTTTTACATTTCATTTATCCATTTACTTTTTATATGTTTTGCGAGTGTTTCAAAATGTTATTTCGTTATTCGATATTTTTTTCTATCACTTTTATTGATCGCGATACTATATTGCATAGCGCGCGCAATAATCTACGTATATATGACGTTATACACAAATCAATGCTCTACATCGCAGTAAAGTATCAATTCAACGCAATACAAATATTCAGCGAACGAATATAACCGTGCAACGTTTGCCGTCGAAATATTATGGTGTTTCCCAGGAAACGGAAGGAACGACGCGTATATTTTTCCATGGCTATCATCCGACTATGATTTATGCGAATGTGAGGGAAATGCAATGTGTGGATATGGAAATAACATTTGTAGGTCGCTGAGGAAACGAGGGTGAATAGATCATGATTATGCGACGACAGACTCCAGGAACTCCAGGCGTACCGAGGCGACACATTTCACTTCGGCTCGAAAGCGAGAGTCGGATAAATAATCCAACTGGCTTGAATACATACGAGTCCACTCGAAAAATCCTCCTATCTTGTGATTTGTTGAAAGAGTTTTCTCTTCAAATTTTTATCTCTTCAATGCACCATGTGAAAGGACGTTGTGATTATTTTAACAATGTCTTTAGAAAAGTAATATAAAAGAAAGAGAAATAACATATCGTATTAAATTTAATAAATTTGATTTAAAATACAATGAGATATTGCAAAGAATATAAGCCCATGATACTTAGAAAAATCATATATATTTCAAGTTCAAAAGACCAAGTTGTTATCTATAAACGCTAATGAAAGAAATTGAAAGTATAAGTAAGAAATTATACGTTTAAAAAAATTAGCTCAATAAAAATTATGACATCGTCGCAAAATAAATGATGCAAAATTAAGACGCAACAGCGACGTCACGTCAAGAAAAATGTCAGATCATAAATTAACTGGCTTCCAGGTAAAGGCTTCCTCGTCAAAGGTATGGAGAAACATTTGTCGTGCGGCACTGACAATTACAAGGTCGTTTCGATTTAGATTTCTCAATGATATGTCGTCGCGTAGAAAAAGAAGGTTCGTTCGTGTGCGAGGTAAATTTAATCCCATCTCCAGCAGATACACGCGCGAGATATGATAATCGAATTTTGGTTTCCCGCTTTGTGACATCATTACCTGAGGGAAATATCATTCAGGCAAACCTGGAGGTCGCTAGGGAACGCAGAGGAGAAATGATCTTTGTCCTTCCTAATTTTCTGCAAAATCAAATTGTAGCTTGTGCGATCAAAATTTCTGCCAACGGCGATCTCACAGTTCTGCGCACCGACAAACTAGAAATTTCCGGAATGAATCAACATGTGCAAGTAAAATGACAATTTTAGCAAAAAGATTAAAAATTTTATTTTAAAAGAATACAAATTCCATGAAATCTTCGTAATTGATATACTCAACGAGCTGTCTAGGATTTGATAAATATAATGCGAAGACACTAAATTTGATTGAGAATAAAATTATGATTGAACACAAGCATTTACTATTCTTTTATTGGAGAGCACATCAAAGGCATTTCGATCTGTATCAGTCCTAGTCATGTGTTTCCATCTTGCAATGGGATCGTTGCCAGCATCTGGCAATAATGCGAAAGTTACTGCAATCTTCTCGGGACACGCTCTCCAGCTCGATAAATCGTGGACAGCCACTTCAACGTTCGATTGCGAGCAAAGGGACGAACTGTAAAGAGAAGCGGATTCTCCCGCGGGATATTTCATTCTCTAGATCAAATAGTTCCAGAGAATAAGAAAAGCACTTTTCACAAGGATCTTGCAAACAATTCACTGAATAGTGAAGGAGTGCAAAACTTCTTGTCACATACATGTCGTATGATACAAAAATTCAGTATTTTATTCGTCGAAGAAAAGTTTTTTAATTAAACGTCAACAATTTATCTTACATATCAAATATATTCAGTGGCGTTTGATAAAATCTTCCAGTAGCATTTTAGAAAACTTACAAGTGAAATAAAAATATATTCTAAATGAGTTCCTGTCATTAATTAATTTCTGGATCAGTTAAAATATTTTTATCTTGATATTCTAAAGATAAACAAGCGTAGTTAAATGATATTTAATAATTATTTTTATTTGAATTATTAATATTATTCCCAGAACGGTGGAAGTAAAAGTAGCACGAAATAAACTCAAATACAAATACGAAGAAGCTCTCGTGAGATCAGAAAGATGATGGTACAGGAAGTTCGCAGATCCCAGTAATCGGTCACGACAGCAATCAGGTATGGACTTCCTGTGGTGTCAGGAAACTTTATAGTCCCAAGTTCAGTTCAGTTCACTCCGAAGGATCGACTTGACTTCGTGAACTCACGGCAAGATTATCTCATGAGAGATTACCTCATACCATCCATGTATTCTTGCAATTATTTTACTGTAAAGAGTCTGTTAGGCCCGAGAAAGAGAGAGAGAGAGAGAGAGAGAGAAAGAGAGAGAGAGCCGTGTTATATTTATTAATCTTATAATATTTCGTAACAAAACTGATAAAATAAATCTCGCAACTAAATTATTTTAGTTATGACGGTTTTTTTTTAATTTTCAATGATATTTTATTACCTACATTTATATCTCGTATTTTCCTATTTTAAATTTTATTCTATCGTTTAATTTCTATCGAAAACTTTTATGCTTTAATTTAAATACAATGAATTCCTCGCTGATCATCATTAATTCCTCGTGTATCATGCGCATCCGCCAATTAAAATTCCAGCAAATTTGTCGATGAATCTCGCAATGTGAAATCTCTCGTTGAAAAATAATAATAAATTTTCCTACAGTGTTTATGATTTTGTTTCCAACTTATAAATTCTCACATTCGTTAATGAATAGATCAGTTATAACGTATTATAACGTAGAAAATTCGATAAATCGCCTCTCAATCAAGATCAACGTTTATTTTATCTATATCAATACGTGAATGCCGAGATCTTGGATTTCAATCTTGGCGAACTCACGCCGTGATATCCTGATGCGAGATTATCTCGCGAACCCGAGTCTCTATTATGATTCAACTGACAAGCTATTTGTAGTCCCTGAGGGAAGAACGAAGAACTGCGTCGTTCTCCAAGCTAGGCCACAACGAAGGAAGGAGAACGGAGAGAGACTCGGGTAGGGGCAGACCTTACAAAGAAAGGACACGATCGTGCTCTTTTTTCCCTATTCTGCCTCTCTCTCCCTCTCTCCCTCTCTCTCTCTGTCTCTCTCTTCTCTGCATCATTCCTGTTCTTTCCATCTCGCGTCGAGTCGGAGCTAACCGCGCGGGACAACAGAGTCGCGGCATTTTTACCGAGACCACGAGAGTCACGAGCACACACCGACCGAATCACCGAGAAGAGCTCGAGAAGAGAGATGCCGACCAGATATTCTCTTCGTAATCCAGCGTCGGCCGACGTGCGGCATTTGTAAATTTCGAGCCATATTTGTCTCTCATCGCGAGCTTTCGCAATTTTGGAAACAGCTGTGATCGTGGTATCGCTCCTGTTTCTTGTCATAAGCCAATCGAGTATCTCTCACGAAAAAAACTTCGCTTTATGAAGACAGCTAACAGAAAACCATACGTTCGAAACTTTAAATAACTCCGGGAATAATGCGAGATGTATCTAACATGAACGATAATAAAAAGATCATGGTCGAATGCTTTAACGATGTCAGTTTCTGTCGTTCGACAACGAATCATAAATATCCAGCAGTGAACTCAACAACGGAACATCGCAAGTCGGATGCCGCTCGAAAAACTTTTGACAGCAGAGGGAGAATCCTAGCGCGATGATCGTTCCGCTTTGTGACCCTTATTTTCGTCCACTTCGCCTGTTTGTTGTATCGCTAGACGAGTTTAACGCTTAAAGTCGGATGGGAATTGTGGTTGTGGTGTGATGTATCACCAGTGCCTGTTTGGCTCACATCCGAGACTAGTCGCCCGCTGAGTCTACGAAAGAGGACCCGTTTCATTCGAAATACACTGACGAGGGAAGCGGCCTCCGCGCGGGGCCAAGGACGAAGCCGGTTTCGTTCTTGTGTATCTTGAAGTAGTTCTTCTCCGCGGACCTCCCAAAGTTCTGTCACCGCAGATTTCGGTTCTTCTACAGACAATCCAGCGGCCAGAATCTCTCTCTCTCTCTCTCTTTCTCTTAAGCCACAATATAATCGCATTTATAATCGCAAAATAGCGAATCAAATACACTTTGAATCGGCAGATATTCGTTCCGCTTTAAGACAGCGAACAAAGGACATTATTTGCAAACAGACATTTATACGATTAATTTACACATAGATCGCGAAGATCTTAAAAAAACGAAATATATAGCACCAAAAATAATGAAAATAAATTTGCATGCATGGAACAGTATCGTGGATAAATCCTGTTGTGTACATCGTGAGAAGTTTCTGAGATTAATGATACAAGAATTCACGATGCTCGGATTTTGTGCTGCATAATTTATTCCGGCTCGTGATGAACCCATCGCGAAGAGCGTGCTAATTAATTTGTGGAGACTTTATACCAAGAGTTCAAAGCAGAGCCGCCGTTTACCATGGCGTAAGAATAAAAAAGCTGCGGAGGAGACACGAGAAAAGGAAAACGAAGAAATTTGTTCACGCGGACTCACTAAGTTCTTGTGCAAGCACTCTACCTGGTCGATGTCGTCGTCGTCTGTACTAAGCCACGATTGAAAAACATCTTTTTATTTCACTAACATTAGCGAGGTTTTTCTTTCCAACGAGGAAGAGGAAAAATAACGTGCAATGAATAAAGTTGCATCGAGACAAAGAATATATACGGAATTGAAACAAGTAAAACTCTCGATGACGTATCAAAAGAATCTTACTCTATCTGTTCTACATCTACGTAAAAAGAAAATGATAAAGAATAATGTAAAAAATTATTACTCACCAATAATGTAAAAATCATTATTACTCACCATATGAATCCATCAAACTCACCATATAAAAATTTTATCGACGGAATGATTCTTACCTGCAACAAAAAGAAAGCAATCTCATCTATCTTTGCTTCATTTTATGAAGATTTAAAAATTAAAAATATATCAGTCGCTTGATTGATTCCAATAAACTTTGAATAAACTTTTCGAGAATCAGATATACTGTGAGGATATCATGCTAATTCAATTTTTTTCTCTCTTTGTTCCTCTCATTCTTCTTTTGCGATCTAAATTATTTATTTTATTACATTTTTTTACACAAGTTAGGTACATATCGTATTTATAATATAATTGTTATAATTTACGATATATTTTAAGATAATAATAAGTTCTATTTCTCTCTGAAAAGAATCGCGCTGACAGCTGTACGCGAAGAGATATACGCGAAGTTGATGTTGATGTGACTTTCTTTGTATAAACACGATTGAATCGAGTTGAGAAGCGTCGCTCATCGAGTCGTGTCGATCTCACGATAAGACAATCTTAAGAAGAAGCGATCACGAGCGTCGATACTCGTATACGGATGAGAGCGTCGAATCGCGGATAATGAGCCCTCGAAATTCTGTTTCGTGGATATGAGGCCGAGGAGGACGTGCCTTCACTCATATAGCGATGAGATCGGTTGCGAAGAGAGGGCTGATTATTCGAGCTTAATGGGGCAGAGACGAGAATGAGGAGGATGCAGAACGGACTAGCGGGACCGAACGGAGGAGCAGAGGACGTAGACGTTTAATGGCGGCCGCGAAACGGTCCGGGATTCGATCGATAAAAGTGCCCAGTTTATTTTTCCAGAGAGGCGCAACGCGCGCGTATCCACTCTAAAAGAATAAGAAAAGGAAAGAAATGAAGTGCTTGAATCTCTCCCTTTCCCCCGTCTCGTGAACGCAGCAAGCGAAAAAATTGCTTACCTTTTTTGCTTAGTCGACTAATTTCGGTCGGAGAATTTTGAGCATATTTTAACAACGCAACTGCCCGAAGAAAAAATTTAAAAAAAATCTAAAATAATATATTTACAGTATTTTCCTTTTTCCTCATAATTGATTTTGACGATTTCTCGAAATTAGTTTTGACGAGCCACGATGCTGATACAGATTGCAAGCCATAAATCTAAGAATTTTGTAACTAAACTTATAATCGAAAAATATGTTACAGACTTGGTGCAGCAAAAAATATTTCTATTCTCGTGATTAATTAAAAATTGCTCAATGAAAATTTAATATAATTAAATACAAGTTTAAAAATATTAGCAAATCTTTACAAATTGATTTTCTAATCTTTTATTATATGTTTACCTCTATAAAGATTAAGAGCAGCATCTGGAATCTAACTAAAAATCTACCGTTTTTGCCAATAAACAATATTAATATATAAAATTTATATAATTTATATAATTTATATAATTTATAAATTTATATAATTTAAATTTTTAGTATATTTTTGCTACTTAATCTTGAAAGATGGAAAAGTTATTAAAGACACAATGAGAGAAGAGAGAGAAAGAGAGAGAGGAAGAAAGGAAGAGAGATAACTCTTCAGCGATAAATCGTATGATCTCGAATTTAGGGACGGAGAGGACGTGGCTTCCACACTCGAGGCATCCCATCGTGATGATGCAGTGATACACATGGCTAACGGAAGCGGCGGAAACTAAACGCTAGCGCATCGGAAATGACGTCGGCCACCACCGCGCACTTCCTCCTTCTAATGGGGGAAATTCGATCGCGTCCGCGCCACGGAATGAAGCCATCGCGCGAGCTTGAATCTAAACGGGCGATTTTATCCTGTCGACGGAACGGGATCACCAAATCGCACGTACCGCGCTGAATTTGTCACATGCACGGCACGAGGCTTGATCGACACGCGTCGATGAAGCGATCACGTCACTTTCAGAAGGTATTTGTGGCGTTTTTTAATCGGGCCGAACCGAGAGAGCAGCGTAATCGCCGACGATCTACTTTTCTGTTAAACCCGTCATTCCAAATTATGATTTATTGGTTTAAACGGTTTTCCGATCTGAATTTATGTCGGGCGAAAATTTGCATCGCCGTAAGTTTAATATAAACGTGCAACTAACGTTTTTTTAAACGTACGATCGACGTGAAAATGCGAATTAAATGGAGGGATGACCATACCTCATTTTGTAGTATAGAATCGGATTTTCTTTGCGTATTTCTCCAATCGAACGTTATTTAAACAGCTTCCGGGGGGAGGGAAAAAAGACGAGAGACGAGCTTATATTACGTCGCAAAAAGCATCGGTATCGTAAAATGACGTCACGCGCATTTGCTCATTTTCTCGATTCATAAATTGAATCCACTCAGGGTCGGATTTAAAGGTGTGGAGGCTCTGGGGCAACGAAGAGATGGAGATCCCTAACCATTCTTAAACCAAAATCCAATAGAAATTTTTACGTTGTTTAAATAATTTATTGTGAAATAACAAGCAATATACATGGACCTTGTAAGTGTTGTATACCATTCGATAGGAAATTTTACCCAAAAATTTGTATTGTGGAGACCCCCCCTCTTGTGGAGGCCTCTGGGCTTTAGCCCCTTTTGCCCTCCCTTAAATCCGACCCTGGTCAAATATAAATAATTCGTGACTCTTTATCTATTTTTCGATTATTTAAATGTAACTCAGATTGAGATCGTGCAATAAAACGATCGAATCGTAAATATAAATATATATTTAACATAATGAAAGTAATCCTTCAATAAATAATCATATAATTAATCTATCATTTAAAATCTAAATTTCTATACTTTAAAATATTTCGCGTATATATTTGTCAAAATACGTAAAATATTTCGAACAGATAATAGCACAGGCCTTGACGGCGTATACAATAGCGCGCTAATGTTTACATTCCGCAGTCTTGGTATGCTCATTCACACGGCGACACTCGAGCAAGATAGTAGTGCGAAACGATACTCTTCGTATATTATCGAATTTATTATTAATTGAACGATTCATGATTTTCAATTAGATTAACTTTTCGATTTTATAATTTCGCGTATATATTTGTCAAAGTACGTAAAATATTTCGAACAGATAATAGCACAGTGTTCAGCCTTGACGGCGTATACAATAGCGCGCTAATGTTTACATTCCGCAGTCTTGGTATGCTCATTCACACGGCGACACTCGAGCAAGATAGTAGTGCGAAACGATACTCTTCGTATATTATCGAATTTATTATTAATTGAACGATTCATGATTTTCAATTAGATTAACTTTTCGATTTTATAATTTCGCGTATATATTTGTCAAAGTACGTAAAATATTTCGAACAGATAATAGCACAGTGTTCAGCCTTGACGGCGTATACAATAGCGCGCTAATGTTTACATTCCGCAGTCTTGGTATGCTCATTCACACGGCGACACTCGAGCAAGATAGTAGTGCGAAACGATACTCTTCGTATATTATCGAATTTATTATTAATTGAACGATTCGTGATTTTCAATTAGATTAACTTTTCGATTTTATAATTTCGCGTATATATTTGTCAAAGTACGTAAAATATTTCGAACAGATAATAGCACAGTGTTCAGCCTTGACGGCGTATACAATAGCGCGCTAATGTTTACATTCCGCAGTCTTGGTATGCTCATTCACGCGACGACACTCGAGCAAAATAGTAGTGCGAAACGATACTCTTCGTATATTATCGAATTTATTATAAATTGAACGATTATCATGATTTTCAATTAGATTAATTTTTCGATTTTATAATTCGTTAATAATATAATATAATATTAATAAAACGGAGCATTTGTAATAAGTAGAGCATGAATTTGAAACTTTATATAAATATCGAACAAAAATAGTACTTCTCTCGTGTCTTCTGTTTCTTACGATATGTTAAAAAGTGCGTTTTTCATGTAATTATTCCGCGATCGGGAGTGTCGTACAAAGTGTCTCGCGATTGTTTCATATACCTATAATTAATTATTATTATTCGTATTTTCGGAAGTGAATGTGTGTACTACGAAGAAATAGAAAAGGACGAAAAAGAGAGAAAAGGCGAACAACAACGAACAACATATACGGAGCAATGAAATATAAAATGTAAGTCATTTATAAATTATTTATCATTCATGTTACTTTTAGACATATTGCCTGTTCCTATTTCACCTTTTCGAATTTATTCTTAATTATCATCTAGCATATATAAAAAATATTTCAGTTTTTATTTTAAAATATTTCCAAATAATATAATAAAATATTTTTCGTGTTAATTGATATTTCAAGATAGTTCAATATTTTATAAAATATTTCACAATAATGTAATTATTATATACTTTATATATAAGAATTAGATATTTTTAAATAGACTGAATTTTTATTAAAAGTTTATATTCAAGATAATTCTTGATAATTATAATTTACAATATTAAATATCTGTTTGAAAGGCAAAAAAATTGTTTGCGCGTAATAATTAATTTTACAATCAATTAATTTAGATACTTAATTTTATTAGAAAATAGATTTATAAAAATATTAAAATTTAATGTATTTGAATTTAATTTGTGTTTGCGTAATGATTAATATTCGCGTCAGATGTTCCGTATATGTAGCATCCCGAATTTTTCCTGACCTAAATAATCCGCGAGGACTGCTGAGCTAAATACTCCACGCGGACTCAATCGATAACCAATAAGCATAGTTCCTCGATCCTTAAATCCAATAGAAAACCCGGATTTTGTCACTCGCGTCGTATCTCACGTCTTATTCGCGTTTCTTCTCGCATCCTTGTCGCACTCTCGTTGCATCCTTTTCTCTAATTGCTTTTAAAGGACAAGCTCGAGCGAGCCTCGACTCGGCCTTATCTATTGTAACTCGATATGAACATAAAAACTCGATATGAAGATAAAAACTAAGCCAAAATAATACCGATTTTCATGTCCGCCTGTCATCACTTTTTTATCGCGTACAAGATTTATGTCTCAATTTAGTTACACACAAATGTACTCGCACAAATGTATTTCATATATTTCAGTTACTTACACACTCGTTTGTACGGTGTAGTTTTGAGCATTTTCTTTTTAAATTCGATTTATTAAAGGTGTACTTTATATATTATTCATATATTACAATTAAAGCAATCAATGTCATCTGTATAAATGTTTAGATATACATATATTCTTTTGTTTTTCAGCTATAAAATATTGTTGTAATTAACGTACATTAATTCATTGATAATTTCGATTTGCATTTAGAAAAAATATATTTAAAACATTTTAACTATATCTTCTAAAAAATTATTTGCAGATTTTAAAAACACATTTATTGTTCTATATAAATAATTCGCAAAAAATGTTATAAAAAGACAATGCTTATTTAAATGAGAAATACGCTGTATTACATTTTAATCAATAAAAATTTTCAGTGATTCAGTTTAAAATAGTATGTTTTATATATACAATTAGACAGTTATCCAGATTGCTTTTATCTTTTGGTCGACATTTCGCATATACCTAATCTTTTATTCAATAATATTCATATAAGTAAACATTACAATGAGAAAAAAAATTTTTATTTTAACTGAATACTTACATACTTATTTCGTACATGACGTAAAAATCAGAAGCGCTATGAGTCAGATTACATTATTGAATAATATAATCAATCCCACACACAAATTATATAAAATTATATATAATATAAATTTCTTTCTTTCTCTTTCATATATATAAATTATATTATATTATAAATTTATATAATGCAACCCCCCACGGGTACACCTTGACGCGGTGGGGTGGCTCAGTACTTGGATGGTGCCTTGAGGTTTATTTTAAATTTTTTTATTTAGGATAAATCTCAAGGGCCTGAAGGGGAAGCTAAGTACCCAGCACAGCATTGTCAGGTGTCGCACAATGGCTCGCTCATATGTGGCACGCATATGATGCGTTGGACGCATTGCGTCGTCGACTTTCCGTCGTCGGTGCCGTCAACGTGTCGTGGACGGCGACGTCTTGTTACCGCGTTTTCGCGTTTAGTTTTCTCGCATCATCGCGTTTTCGCGCTTCCGCGTTGGACTTTTGGTATAAAAATCCCACGATTGCGCGATCAAATATAAAATTTTTAATCGCATCGAAATAGTGCGGGAGTGCCGTTCAGTATCGCGCGTAAAAGTGCGAAAATAGCGATAAAAATATCGCTCGTGAGTGCGGGAGTGCCGTAAAGTATCGCGCGTCCAAGACTGAGAGGAGGAGGAGGCATCGGGCTCCGGCAGAGCAACCTTCTAGTAAGTAATTTATTTATTTGTAATTGTATATTAAATATTAAATATATTTATCATAATTTAAATTAAACAATTAATCGCGTAATTTGATTTTTTATTTATGTAATTTAAATAAGAGAGAATTTTGAAGAAAAAGATTTTTATATAAAATCTATAATCTTTTAAAATTAGCTATATATAAGATTTTATAAAGTATTAGAGAATTATTAGTAATGTTGTTTCCTAGAATTTATAGAATTACTTTATTAATCTGTTATTATTATATGTATCGAATGTAAAATTCAATATATGTAATAACTTTTGAAATATTAATTATTTGGATGTTATTACAATTTAAATCTTCTATTTGTTATAGATCAACCTAACAATCCTGATGATCTGAGAGGAGGCGCAGGCCTAGGAAAGGCATCCTGCATCAGCGGAACAACCTGATGGTGAGTACTATTTATATTATTTATTTATATTAATTATATATCGCGTACACGTACTAATTTGAGTCATTTATTCGAATGATGAAACAAGAAAGATTCAAAGAAAAAAGTAGTATGTAAATAATCCTATAAAACTTTCTATTTTAAAAAATAAGTTTTTTAGAATTTAAAAAATTATTGATTTATAAATATTTATTTATTTGTTTATTATTGCACATATCGGATATAAAATTCGGTGCGTACAATAATAATTAAATATAATGAAAGATTAATTATTTTAAGAGCTGCTAATTATATGAATTTTATATTTGTATGTTACAGACAACGTAGCTTCAATATTGACAACTCCGCTGTTGCGCATCAGTGTCGGTGAGTGAAAAAGTTTATTTAATTTTAAGGTAACGGATTTGTGTAGAGCTTGTAGATATAGATGTAGATTGTAGATTGTAGGTCCGTTACTTTAAAATGGATGGACTAGAACAAATTAAATCATATAATTTTTTGAAGTTTTCTTTTTCAATATACATTAAAACTTATTAAAAATGCAAAATTGAAATAATTTAATTAAAGGAAAATTTCATTTTTTAAATTAATTTTACATTATAATCAATTATTTATTTTATTTAAAATAAATAATGTACATAAATACAAAACATAAATAAAGAACATACTAGTAATTTTATTTTTTAATACTATATAATAATTTACTTTTATAATGCATACTGACATTATTTTAATTTTTTATAGTCCATCATTTTTATGTAGTGTAACATATTAAAAACTTTGCTTTAATTGATATAAATCTAAGTAAGTTATCAATCTATTGAATGAACCATATGTAATGTTTAAAAAGACCAATGAATGATACTATAGAGTGAAAATATAGTAGAAAATGTATAAATAACGTGAAATTAATTTATCGTCCTTATTATAAATTTTTCCTTATTATAAATCCTTATTATAAATTTTTTATTATAAATAATATTATATATTGTAAAAATTGCAATCAATTAATTTTGATTAACTTGACACTATATAGCATTATATTAATTAAAGCAAAGTTATATTAAGACAAACGGTCATAATATTACGACCGTAAATGAGCGTAAAATTATGTTCATGTGAAAATAAGTAGCCGGCAACGGAAAGAGTTTTTCTCCTTCATTGACCTATGATACAGGTCAAAGCTACTTTATCCTTGGCTAAAAATAGCCAAATGCCTGGATATTCGAAAAGTTAATCTAAAAACGTGCAATTGCATGTAATAAACGCGTAAGTTAAACGAATAAAATAAACGGGTACGCATAAAATAAATAATAACATATAAAAATAAACTCAGAAACTCGCGAAAAATAAAGAAACATTGTGTTCGTGTAATAAAATTCTAATTAGAGCATACTCCCCAAATCTAAAAAAATCGCATATTTCCGCTGGTTTATTTGCAGAGCAATTAGAGCTATTAGGATCATTGAAACTATTAGGATCGTTAAGATTGTTAGGATCCCTTAGTAGGATTCCTTAGTAGGATTGTTAGGTAGGATCATTAAGATTGTTATGATCGTTAGGATTATTAAGATCACTAAGATTGTTAGGATCACCAAAATTGTTTAGGATTGATTAGGATTGCTAGATATAATATTTTATAAAGTAGGATTATCTATTTATTATAACTTTATTATATTATAATTTATTATATTTAATTTTAATATACTTACTATAAGGCTTTTCTTATAGAATATTAAAATTAAAAATTATA
This sequence comes from Camponotus floridanus, assembly GCF_003227725.1. Taxonomy (NCBI): domain Eukaryota; kingdom Metazoa; phylum Arthropoda; class Insecta; order Hymenoptera; family Formicidae; genus Camponotus; species Camponotus floridanus. The sequence continues at coordinate 1,249,651 of NW_020229692.1, read as the reverse complement.
ATGTAAGATCAAAAAGTTATATATCATTTTTACAAAGCTGTTCTTATATTTAATCATCTTAAATATGATCTTCGATAGCGTCTTAAGATTCTGTTCAGCTAATGAAAAAAATATTTCCAAATTTTATTTAAAACGATCTTAAATATAAAAAATAAATATGAACACCGGCCATAATTACTGGTAGGGTCACCCATGTCGGACAGATCGAAGACGAAGAGTCACACTAAGAGAGATACCGTAGTTATAATTATTATATTAATATTTTTGAATGAGATGAAAGGAAAGGATAATCGAGAAAATAGAGAAAAGTGGCTTCAGTGATTTAAACATCTTTTACCAGAGCCGAATTTAAAGATGTGGAGGCCCTGGGGCAACGAAGAGATGGAGACCCCTAACCATTTTTGAACCAAAATCAAATAGAAATTTTTACGTTGTTCAAATAATTTATTGCGAAATAACAAGATCAAGCAATATACATAGACCTTGTAAGTGTTGTATACCGTTCGATAGAAAATTTTACCCAAAAATTTGTGTTGTGGAGGCCCCTGAGCTTCAGCTCCTGTTGCCCCCCCCCCCCTCAAATCCGGCTCTGAATCCACTTTTTCAGCGTTTCCGTTTTTTTTTCTTATCTTCGTTAATGCGAAATGCAAATCTCGGTAATGCTTCCAGCGGCAAAAAGCCGGCAGATCCGGCCGATAATTGAATTTGCGTTGACACTAATTGTTTCCTCGGTTCGCACGAGATGCGTGTCGTTTCGTCTCGGTCGTTTCGGGCCGTCGTTTCGTCACGGTCGTCGAGTCACGCGACACGCGTGTTCCATAACGAGGAACGGCCCTGGTGGCGACCGCCACCTTCGTCGTCGACGAAGGTACGTCCAATCCGTGCACGAAAAGCTCCAATGTTCTCTTCCGTCGATCCGTATCGCCCGTTAACTATTGCCCGCGCGAGGGTTATTAAATCGGAATATCGCTCTCACGTAACATGTCGCCCGCGTGACATAATTAATACGCACGTAACATTAAACGGCTGTGCTGATTTTACGGAAAATTGCAATCGTGTTCTGCGCTCGTATATATGTAAGTGCAACGCCATCATTTCCAAATGATACCGACCGTTTATTATGTCAATTAGGATTCGCATGATTCTCTTCCATAATGAAATTAAGTCGTCGAGTATGTGCATGGCAGTATATGTATGTGAAATAATATCATGATATATATTAATCTTTTTCTCTGAACATCGACAAATGTCAAAGTCTATAGCCGATATTGAAGCTCCTTCGTGGCTATGACGTAATCTTTAGCTACCTATATTTCTACAGTGTTTGTTTCTACGAATAATTCTCATTATTTTTGCTCATTATTTTTTATTAAATTAATTCTTAATTAGATATATCGATTTTCAATAGAGACGATCTGAAAACTTTATAATCGTCATTACAATGCAAAACAGTTGCAGATGTTTTATTCGTGAAATGAACTCTTTCAATCAATATCTTCTGTCTACCGTCTGCATCCATCCAGTAAAACTGATTTAATGCAATTCGCGGTAAAATATATTCGCAATGCGCAGCAGATGACTGCGAATGTTTATCAGAATGACGTACGGTCTCAATTCTTTCTTTCGCCGTTTTATTGAATAAGAACGCGAAATAAGATTTACCGGGGAACCAAGTATTCTTTATGGACTCCGACTAACTCGTAAACTCGGAATCGGCTCACACGGTCAACGACTTTCTCTCCGATAACTCCTGGAAGACGCCGATCGGCGAGCGCCGTTCTCCTCCGGAGATTCGCCGCTCTCCGGCATCTTTTAACGGCGAGCTATGACCATTCCGGTATTTATGATCACCGAACTCGCGGTGCATAGTGCGGCCGACGAACGGAAATAAAATTCGATGGGGCGGAACGGCTGATGATGGCAGAACGCCAAAAAAAAGGTCATGGTGCGATACCAGCTTCGCGTGCATACGATAAATCTTCATAAATATGTATGAACGCGGAGCCGTCTGCTGGGAACTCCTTGTTCATGTAGGTTGGTGGCTTCAAAATCTCCTAGGGCACCGTGTATAGGCGGTAACTTATGAGAAATTAAGTTTATCGACCCGCAATTTACGGATATAATTGGACGGAGGTTTCTGAATGCTATTTGTAGACAATTGTATAATACGTCATGAGTTTAAAATTTAATAGGACTCTGGAAATAGCACATATTTCAAAACAAATATTTCGTTAACTGTTTCTCCGATTTTCTCTGAATAAACTTTTCGAATTATGAAAAATTAATCGTAAAATGTGTATATATAGATATTGACAATATTTTAATAGAGCTTCATTTATTATACTTAATAGATACACAGATCGCTCATTTTGTATCCCTCATTGAGCGACATCGAGTTGACCGGTCAAGAGCGACCGACGTCATCGGTCATCCGAAAATAGTTTCGAGATACGGTTGGATTCCGACGAGGTCGGTGAGATCATTTTTCAACGGCGTTATCGAAGGATCATCCGCGCGAGCCTCTGAGACGACTATCCTTGTGCGAGGTAGTACGGCAAACCCCGTGACGATAATAATGTGAAAGACTATGAATAATGTCACTCTTGAAACGTTGCTGTTATAGCAACACATGATATGGAACTCGCAAGACGTTTGACATATTAGTCGAGATTTTCATTATTAAAAATATTTGTTGCCATTATCAGTATCAAGGCACTAAAAATTCTCTCTTATGTAAAGGAATTTTATATTATCGTAAAATTAGCCAGAACGAATAATTTGAGACAAAGTAAAGTTAAAAAAATTTGATTAAAATCAAAATATTTCCCGAGAAATATGGACATAGTCATAAGTAATAATTATATATCTTGCTTACGCAATTTGTAGCGTAATATATCGATATATGTATACACGATATATGTGTAATACACAATATAAGTATATACACGATATAAATATACACACACTTATATATTGTACATATAATGAGATAAAGATTGATCTTGCAATTCTGTATAATTTTGCATTCTACGCGATTTATTGCAAATATGTTGCAAGATATAGCGACGGAAGTGGATTTTGTGCCGTGAGCAATTGCACTAGAAATATCTCAGCTAAAATGGAATTGCTGAACGGCGGCGAGCCCATTAAAATCGAGGGCTGCACTTCAAAACTATTAAATGGTTCGCCGAACTTTGTCCATTTCGTTGGCGCCGAATTCAATTTACGATATTAAATTAAGGACCGGAATTATAATTAGACGGGCGTAGATTTGTACTAAATAGAATCGTGTATTGTGTGTGCACACAAATATATGATGTCTAATTCTTATTTTCCAAAGTGACAATGTGTGAATAAAGACACATAGGTAGAAACAAAGAAAATAAAAGTGACACAAGGGCTCTTTTCTTCTTTTTATTTTCAAGAGCATTTTCTGCTACTATACATACATACATACATATATATATATATATATATATATATATATATATATATAAATTTTTAATTAAAATTTTATTTCTGAACGTACAGATAAAGATATAAAAAATTAAACTTAAAGAACCTTGTTTTTGAAAGGCATAAATATGTTAAACAAAAAACTATTTTATTCATTATATTATTGTGGTAATATTGCTAATGGAATGCATATAGAATTTTTCTTTCATTTAATGAATATAAATGATATAGGAATACATTTGTTTATTAAAATAGAGAGTAAAAGAGAGACGAGAAGAGAGAAAGAGAGAGAGAGAGAAAGAGAAAGAGAAAGAGCGAGAAGAAAGGGGGAGGAAAAGGCGAGAAAAAGAAAGAAAAAGAGAGAGAATAATTTCAATAATTAAAATCTATATAATGAGGTAAAAATTTAATAAATCCAATTTAAAAAATTTATCATAATTTAAATTAAAATTTTTTTCTTGTCAATATTTTTTTTAAATCTATGATTCAATATTGCATCACTATAAAGTGGGACGGAAATTGGTACACAGTACAATAGTCCGCTGCATCACGATTTTCTGTTTGTTGGCATACACATGCACCTGCGGCTATCACCTCTACGTCGACGTAGTTAATAGCATTATTTGGGAAAACAAGTACTACATTGCGTGGCCGCGGAAGCGTGCAATTTTCAATTGTTCGGACGTAATGAAGCTCACCGGCCCGTCAGCCGCCACATTTATAAATTTCATTTAATCGGTCACGTTCCTGAGAGCAATTCCCGTAAATGTTATACACATATACATGCGATACATTTATAGAATAACTTTATAGCTCCAAAGGGTATTTCTACCAAAGTTAATAGGTTTCGAGTTGTTTAATTAAATAAGAAATATTTTATATGTTTTATTTATTACGTACAGAAAACAAATGCACATGCAAATGTTGTAGTTTCGATTGACTTGAGTTGTAATAATTAACAGAGTAGAAGGTTACCGTTGAAATAAATCTCTCCTCGGGGCAAAAGACGATGTGCATTTCAGTAATTAATTAGCTTAATTAATTCTTATCTGCCGACACAATTTATGTCGCTAGAGAAACACAAGGCGAAGGAGCCAGTAAAAACTTAACTTACACTGCCAAAAAACGGAGACGCCGCGAGAGTAAACGCTGTTTAAGGGTCGCTCGAACAAAGCATCTCTCACGCGGGCAAGGAATAAAGAATCTGGAGGAACATCTTTCAAGAAAGTAGCAAAATAGGGAGATAATTCATAGTGTGGATTAGAACGTTTCTCTCTCAAAGTCGTACGCCCTTACGCGAAGGGAAGGAAAAGCGTCTTTGCCTTAAATTATCAGCGTGACATTTTAACTGGTTAAGAATAAAACAGAGTTACGTCTGCGAAAAGGGAAAAGCCCCTCGAAAGACTAATATAGGCAATCACTCGATTTAACCCTTTCTTGATAAATTGCAATATATACTTGTCTTGTTTATTATTATTTGTGTAACTGGAATGAGCAAAAAATAAAACTACACTATGAATTATTTAGATTCAAAATATTAATTATTGTTGATGAGAAAAAACAATTTTATTCTATTTAAACCGCACTTTGTAAATATTAACGACAACGAATGACAACAATCTTCATTTTTTTTATTATTTTTCATTTACGTATATATGTATGTATGTGCACGAATGTAAAGCAAACGTTCACATGGACCGAATGAAGTATATTAACGACCATAATTTCGCACGGCCATAAGAGGACCGCAGAGGGCCGTATTAATAACCGATACAAACGTGAGCGGGCTCGATAAATACGTCCAACGGAGTTAGGTCGGGACAGATGCGTTTAACAAAATTATGACGGGTTCCCGCGGGACACGCGAACACATTTGAATCTTTCGTCCCTGGTATGACAGTGGGATTTCGGTTACATCGTCGGCGTCATGTTGCGAGTGCGCTCGCATTAGTTATCGATACGCGCACGCATGGGGCGGGATAACTCGCCATAAGCATGATGTCGAGAGTTATGCAGCGCGAAATTACGTTATATATTCAGAAAGCATAATCTAGTGGAAAATTATAAACATTAGATTTTCGATCTGATAATCTCTGTATATTTTATTATTTTATTATTTATTTTATATTATTTATTTTATTTATTTTATTATTTATTTTATTTATTTTATTATTTTATTCTCTTTTCATGTACGCGATAATATTTTAATACATTTTTGTCACTTGTAATTAATTTTCTTACTAAACGTAAAACCAGATTCCATATTTGATAAATTCCATGTTTGATAAATGACAGATTCTCTGATGTTCGATGAATGATAAAATCTCTGAGTTGATGATACGATTGTTTGATGAATGATAAAATCTCTGAGTTGATGATACAATTCGTTTGGTTATTCGTTGGTAATTCAATGAAACACGTTAACGTATAATAAACTCAGTTAACAAACAATAAACTATTGAAGAAAATTATGGATGATAAGGTGTTCAACGAAAAGGTAATGATGCCATCGGAGGAAACATTAATCTGAAAGATATTATCTTTCTTGTAAAGGATGATTTCTAGTTTTTCCATGATCAAATCGTAGTGATTGTTTGCATCAAAATAGTGCCAACAAGACGACTCTCTTCACTTCATCCTATGGCGAAAGATTCTGACGCAGTCACGATCTCGCGTGCACAAAAAAATCCACGAACTTAATTCCGCACATGTACAGTCCGAAACGACTAATTCCACAGTAGCACAGTGCCCGTGGGAAATTAAGTGGGATGATTGATACACATAAAAAGAAGAATTAAGGCATAGTCGCCGCGCTAAGGGTAAGGCCAATAACTTCAGGATAACATCGTGCTACAGTCCTCTTCTTTTTTTCATAGATTTCCATAAAAAGTCGCGCATGTTACAGTGTGCAAATTTTATCATTATTTGCAAAATTCAATATCAATTCAGTAGTATAAAAGTATAAAGAAATCAATTCTTTTATTGTTATATAATTAATCATATTCCATTAATGTAAAATCAATAATTATATTCTTTTTTTTTATCGTAATAATTATATAAAAATTTAATGTGCTCGTTTTCTCTATATCTCTAGATTCATTAATTAACATAAAATAATGCAATAATAAGACTGAAAGATAAATTTACGCAAGTGAGTAGGGAAAAATGGAAGGTATAATTCAAAGCCCGTCATATATATATATATATATATATATATATATATATATATATATATATGTATGTATATATGTATATATCCGTAAATCTAGCATATATCTGCAAATGTGGGCACTTGGTAATTTCGAGGGTGTTTTACCGCGTTTAGGTTTCGCGGAAAATTATCCCCTGGAGGCATATCGTGAATGCGAATAGCGATGAGAAAGCGTCGCGGGGAATCATGCAAATATTTTACAATGCATAAAAGCGGAAAGCACTCCAGTCGCGAAGTGCTTGTGGTCCGCTGTCGCTGTTGTAAATTTGCCGTTAAAAGCATCACACCTGTTTACCGATAACACATTATATCAATGTTTTTGGATAATCATAGTTTGTTCTCAAAATAAAAGATTTGTTTTATACGATTTCTCTCTCTCGCATTACTTTTCAAGATTTCAAAAAAAGAACTCTCGAAATATTTCGATTTAAATTATATGACAGGTAAAATGTAACTATTATATTTTATGATTCACTTTACATATCCAATCATATAAATCAATCATGTAAATTGCTAAAAATAATATTTTCGATAATATTGCATATTAAAACACACACTTATATTACATGTATATTTATATTTAGCTATCATTTTTTTAATTCAAAAATTTAAAAAAATCAAAAAATTAGTCATCTCCAATTTTAATTATTCTTAATAATTTTTTGCAAGATAATGTGATCTTAACGAGATTAGAAATATTGATTAAATTCTAAAAAAGAAACTTGATGGACCATAACTTATAAAAAGAGCTTTTTCTCTCTTTTTTTCTTTCTATCTTTCTTTGTCTATATCCAAAGCATTTTATCTCGTTTTATATAATTTCCACAGTAAGTGCCGCTTAAAAAGAAAAAAACATGGTAAAAAAGTAGCAGTATAGAAGTAGCCAGGAATACCATTGGTAATTCAATGAAAAAAAAGAGCGCCATGTAAAATATAAGATCTAAGATATAAAACTCTTCCGATGTTGGAAGTTATACCTATTAAAGATTAATAAACCATCAAGGTGGAAAAGAGCCAAGATGGTGGCTATCTCCGAAGGGAGGCTGCTAGATCGGCATCGGTAGCGAGGATGAAAGAAATGAGAAAAAAAATGCCGAGTAGTTGGAGGGACGAGCAACTCCGGCCATTTGGCTTGACGCCACCGTCTCTTGAATTATTTACATTTTCCTGCGAGCTCTTGAAGATTCCGTTTCACTGACAGACTCTTGTATGGATATAAGAAATAAATGGCGACCTGGCTTCTCTTAAGAAAATAAGAAACAAATGGAAACGAATTCGGATATTTCGAACGGAAATAGGAAAACGCGGCTATTGCATTCGTTATTTGAAAATCTGTCTTCAGGGCATTCACAATCTCGGAGCAAAATTCGTAATTCGGAAAGTTTATCAATGTATTGATCGGAAAATTGAAATTGAAAATTTCATGCAATAACTGTACAAACCAGCTACTATTTTCTTTTCTTATACATTACGTTTATCAACTTTGGAAATATTCCAAGATTCAAAAATTTCAGTAAAGAAAATTTCATCAAGTTATAAAATTTTCTAGATACTCTTTAGATATCACTGATATTCAAAAGCAATATTTAAAAAAATTATGTTGTACAGTCTAGCTCTTTATCGATTATTAAACAGTTATACCGTAAATGTGAAAGAAAATAAAAAAATTAATATTTTATTAAACAATATTTTACTAAACAACTATTCATGAATAAAATACGAGAGTTTGTGAAAGATTTGAAAAAAGTAAAACAACAATATTCTTCAAAAAGACTTCCCTACGGATCCACTTTTGTAGTTTGTGAAATCTGGTTGCTTGACGTTCTATATTTGGAATTATTTACGTTTCTTACTTCCCAAGATATCTAAAATTTATTTGTATGCCTACATGTTATATCATAAAGTTCAAGCGAACGAAATACATGTGAGAATAAGTGCTAAAAGATTAACAGATTCTTATAAAATAACAATCTTATTAAGATAATAATTATAATCTATTAACTATTGCTAATAATTCACAAAATACTAAGTCATTTAAACTTAGTTATTTTAATTTTCCTTTTTTTCTCGTAAATGTGGTAGATAATATTGTATGACGCGTTTTTACAATTGTTGATATTAAAAATTTATTCTCAGTTTCGCTTTATTTTATTTCAAATTACAAGAAACGAGATATATCGATTCTAAAACATGTTAATTCAGAAGAGCAAATATAACTATTGTAGAGTATCCTTCTAAGTTTTCAGGAAAATAATTGTATCCACTCTCTCGATGATAGAATCATATTTGTTATTACTCTCGAAAAACTCTCAATCCAACTTTAATTCTCGACGTTATTCTACCGCGCATCGGCAACCAAACCGATTGGCGCCGGATACCGATTCGACATATATTTCCGACGTATTATCCGGTCTACGGCAAAACGGATACACCATGAGAAATAAACGATAAAGTCGGCCAACTGTGAATCCTGCGGGTCGGTGATCATTATCCCCGTCTAATCGAATAAATCAATTAGCGGATCGACTGATAATGATAACGAGTGACTCATGGTGGCGGCGTGACGCGATGCGGCACTTGGTTGTATTGTTGGATCAGCTATAGCCCTTCACCGTCACCCCGTTTAATGATGTTTTAAACGACATTCTCTCCCTGCATCGTTCGACCGCGTTTACTCTGAACGCGTTCGCCCCTGCTGGGGATGCGAAACGAAATTTACCACTCGCCGACAATAGTGCCGCCGGTAATGGTGACTTGAAGGCACAAGCGTGGCTGTAATTGAATGGTTGGAGTTTTACGGCCGTTTGCACCTCGCTCATTCAGCGACGAAGGGAGTAATTTGAATGTGAATTTTGCAGATCTTTCTCTTGAGAATTTCGCAATGTGTGCGAGCGTAAAAGTTGCGACCAGAGCGTTGAGACGAGTTCGAAGCGCAGAAAATTACTTCTGCTTGTTCATTATTTTCAGCAACTTTTTATCAGAGAGATCCTCCCGATCTTTTGTAAATTTTCGATTAAATTTGTGTAAATTTCAACCCTATATTCACATTTCAATGCGATATACAAATGATTTTTCCAAGAGGATTTCGCTTCGCAAACTTCCTAAGTGTAATTCTTCAAAATAATTTTCCTCAAATGCAAAAATGGAGAGTCGAAACGGTATAATGAAGAACATAATTTTTTTGGCGACAACAATGAATTGCGAATTTAACAAATAACTTTAACATCGTATCAGTGACGGAAAATATTTTACGGATTAAGCAGGAAAAGCTGCGAGTAACAGAAATTTATAGAGAAACTCTCGGGTAAAGTGTCATTTCTTGGGGTTGGCTTAAGAAGGCACTTTACGAAACAACGTGCCAATTGAAGAGAGCAAACTAACGAAAATCTTACAGACTGGAACTATTGACAAAGAAATCACGTCAGCAGGGATATCTTGGGAAAACTTTCTCTCGAGCTGGACCATTATTTCTTGTCCGAATTACGTGCGCCCTTCTCGTAATTAAAGCGAAGAAAATGAAAGTGTGCTCTTCTTACGCTTCAGCAGATTTTAATTAATCCGCAGTTTGGCTAACACATTTGTTGGAAGAGCAACAGAAAACGTCAAGTAGGTAGGTATACATGAAAATAAAGAAACGATAATATCATTCCCTAGGAAAAAAAGGAAAGAATTCAACGATATATTTTTAATACGTTCGCAGTTTTTCGACGATTATCAATTTAGAAAATTGATCAATTTCACATTTTTCCGGATTATTTTGTGCAAAATAGTTTAAAACACAAGGTGATTGTTCGTCTTGATACGTGCAAACGTGGAAAATACATTTATACTTTAGCATAATGTATTATTAATTTTCTTTCTTAGCGGTTCTCGTTAAACCTGTTGATTAATCTGTAAATGCACAGCGGAAAAGTATGGCGAGAAAGTAACAGTAAATTGCGAAATGAAAAATAAGAGTCGTAATAATATCATCCGGGAAGTGGCGCGCAGTTAAGAAATGACCCGGGTAAGATTGGAAGTATTTTATGTTTGTGGTTTCTCGCGAGCTCGATTGGATGGAAAAACTTTAGTTTTAAGAACCACTCTCTCTCCGATTTCAACCTCCTTTCATGAATTATTCGCCCTCACCTCGGGGGGCTCATTCCGGATTATGAAATGCCTCTGTGATTGCGTTTGCGGCGTAAACAAATTAGCGTTGTCAGCCGTTTCTCAACATATTTTTGGATTGTTTTAATTAAAGCAACGCGGCATCCCACGTGGATCCTAATGTTAAAAGTGACAGTGATTTATTAGCATTTTACGTTGATAAAATAAAAGAAATAGATAATTATTAGATTACACATTTCGAGCAAACAACAAAGCAACGTGGTAATGTACGTATAATGATAACGTTGATTTTAGAATTAAGCCGCTGCAAGGCGGATCGAAAGCCATTTCGTGGCCACTCATGATCACTTATGGTATTCTCGGTTATCCGATTAGGGATTAAATTATGACGTATTTCGGTACATGTATATACGTCGTGGATAACGCATATTGATGGTATACGCATACGAGGAGACAGGATACTAATTTATGTCTCTTTGTGTCATATGCGTGGCTAACGGCACTTGTCACAGAGAATCGCGTGACGAACATTGAAATCGTCGGACAAAATCGTAACGATGCATAAATGTGACAAATTATCGCAGCAATGTAATAAATCTTAAATGATGTACGAGCGTGCATGGAGAATAATTAGATGTTTTAAACTTACTAGAAGAAAAAATGATTTATCATGACATTAATTTAATATATATAATAGATTAATTTATAAATATTGCATTAATTAACATATTCGCATACTTGTAGTGACTTACTTGTAATGACATACTTTTAGCTGTTGATATCGGTACCACAAATTATACAGATATGACGTGGTAACTCTATTTTATTATAACAGATTCCAAGATTGGTATAAGTAATTTTTTTCTGAATTTTTAATTGCACATTTTTTAAGCAATCAATTTTTTTATATCTACGAAAAGATATTATACAGATATGACCATATTTACATATAAATCTCATAATATAATGTTATTTATTTTCGTATTGCAAATCACTGGCCCAAATTTGCAGTAAATAATATCGAATCTAATTGAATTCATCTATTTAAATTTTTCACAACGCAAGAAAGTGTTTAGTGAACTTCTATCAACAGTAAGATACTTCCTTTTTTGATCTCATTTAATCATACATATAGTTACTTTTATTATGTATAAGAAATGTCTTCTGGATCTTCATAACAGAATGCATATGTAATTTAAAATACATTCTTTGTTGTGGTGTCGCATAAGAATAAAGAACATCTCTCGTGTCGACGGATATCATCATTTCGTATCGTCGGTTGCTTAGCAATGCTAATAGAGCGTAATCCTACTCTTAGGCCCGCAAAGACATTCGCATTAAAGTGCCTGCGTCTGTCTGCACAGTCTGGGAGGACGATGGAACAGGGATGGTTAAACAATAGCGCGGCCGAAACACGATCACGCGAGATGTTCACGTCGGATAATAATTACATAAGGCATTATGGGACATGTGTGATTTATGACGCGCATTATGTATTATATATCGTCCCGTATCACTCGTATGTTGCGCGGTACATAAAGAACCGAGGCGAGTCGAACGTATGACAACGGGCTTCGACAAACACATCACGCGAAAGAGATCTATCTTGCCGTGGCCCAGGGCCACCGCACGTTCATCAGCGCAAATAGCCTCTTTATATCGCCGGCTGATGCCGGCTGATGTTGGCGTTATACCGGAGGACGGCGGAATGGCGATACGGTGTATATCTGCACGTGTATATGTAGCTTAACCCGAGCAGGGTTGCGCTTCCCATGCACATTCCCCCGAATAACAGCCACGGCCCCGGGGAGAACGCGAAATTGATTTTAGCCTTGATTTATGCAAGGCGATCGTTGAAAAAGTATGCGCCTCCATAAAGGTCTGTATCGGCGCGCCGCATCGTTCTATCAGACGCGCGCGAATATCGGATGCCCGATTCTGGAGCGCGGGAGGTCGTGCGTTTGCAACCACGTGTCGTTTACCCTGATACCTCTTATTGCGGAGAGGGCGTGATGGATTCCTATAACATTCTTATTCAGCGGAGAAAATTGAATGTCTCGGGTATCTTTTCGCGCTGCCGCGTGATGACGAATCTCGCGCGCAGGAGATCCCGCTTGATGATCCTCGACACGGTGTTTAGGAGATAGTTACGCTAGCGTAACTGCGCCGATCTACAACGATTGTCGAAACAACGTGCGCCGCTGTTAAATTCTATGTAGCGAAGCGTATCGCGCTGAGACTGTCAGAACGAGCGATATCACGGTTGAGTACGCGCTTAACGAGCTTGTATCTACACGCTGTAATATGCATCGGAGAACGTGTCCCACGGTAGATTTTCTCTAATAACCAATTTCCTATTATGAGCATCGAGATCTCGTAACTCGGTGAATATTGTACACAGAATTCTTTTAATTCCCAGCATATTTTTTTTACCAGAGAGTTTATATAAATAATGTCACCAAAAATCACATAATGCAAACAAGAATCTCCCGATGATCAGGATTATACGTGTGATTTGTCATTATTTTCTATTATCTTCGAAAGAGATATTACGATATTAATCTTGCTGATACATCGATTTATGTGAAACGATATTGAGAAAAATAGATAGGCAGCTTCCCTAAAACACCGATATACTGGCGGCCAATATCGCGATCAGTTCTTGTGTACGAGCCTGTACCTATAGCGTACATGATGCAGATCGTAAACGAGAGTAGATTTACCTCCATCTACGCTATCAGGAGTGGATTACCCACCCGTAAATATATACCGGTGCTTTTAAGATTTTAAGCCGAGCGCGCACCTCCATAAAGGTAATATAGGACGAGTACCTGGTTAATGCAATCAGATAATTCGTATCATGACGATTTAGATTCGATAATTATGCATAAACGCAATCGTTGTACGCCGAGAAATAGCACGAGAAGTACTGAAAAATAACAGTGAAACGGTAAAAATCTTTTTCAAAATAAAAGAATTAACATTTAAAAAAGTAAATCTTTCTCCATTTAAAATTCTAAATTATATCAAATCGTTAACATATAGCGATATCTAAAGAGATCTTGATCGATATGAGAATAGCAATCGAGAACACATGATCGATATGATCGAAATCATCAGAGAACATCACGAGAGATTGGACAACAAAAGGCCATTTCCAAGTGGTGGGCAATTGTCCAACGATAGTACTACGCAAAATCAACATTCGGCGCACCCACGTATACGTACGTGGTTGACTGGCTGACGGCATACAATCTATAGGCGACGGCGATTAATCATGATTTATGATAACAGAAATTCCATAGAAATTTCCATGAAATGAAATAGGGGCACCGTTTGCCATAAGATGCCACCGCTACAAATGCACCGGTACCTGTAAATTCGCAAGATTAGTTTATACATATTAAGTTTTTCTCAAAATGCAGCACGGAATCCCAAATCTAAATCTAGATCTGTTAATTAAAAATATTAAGCTTGTATTATGTAGACCAATATTTGAATACGTTGAGTGTTTTTTTGCCCTATTAAAAAATGTATTTCTTTTATATCTATTACAAAATAGGAAATTATCAGAAGTAAAAAAAAATATAAAACCTAAAGTAAAGTTCAAATTACATAGCGTGTTGCAATTATAGATTTGCACAATTGGAATACTAATAGCGTTTATATCGAAAATAATAGAGAGAAAAGTCGAAAAGCGAAAAAATCCCAAGAACAAAATTATATAATACTTACATATATTATACTTACATATATATAAGTATTATAATATCGATCGTGACAAAGATTCTTTTTACTCGAAATTCTTTCTTCAATTTTAAATTTAAATGTCGGCGTAATTCGTTGTAATATCGAGTAATTTCTATGCATTACACGCCTTATCAGCAAGTCACAATTTTCATATAATCATATATATATATATATGATTATATGAAAACGTATATTGCTGATGATTGAAAACAATAAGAGCATTCGTTTATTTCCTTCAATGCAAGTTATTGGATCAAATTTATACAGAAGCAGACATCGCGCGCGAGTAAACTTAAATAATATTTTAGTATTTTCTTTTTTACATATAACATTACAAATTGAGATCGGCAATATTTTGAGTACCAGTCGAAAGCGCTCGCGTGCCGGTTACAAAGTGCCGAACAGAGAGGATTCCTTTTTCCCTCCTTCTCATCGTGTTCGCTCCGTAAATCCCAAGATCCCATTATCCATGTCTCATCCATAGTAATGCAGATTACAATAACAAATAGGCGGCAGGGATCGTAGCCCCCTTCGATATCGCGGAACAAGAATCTCTCCTCTTTCTCCATCTCTCTCTCTTCCTCGCCTCCCTCTTTCTTCTTCCTGCGCGTCTTCGTTCTTTCCGGATTCTGCAGTCCGATGAATTCGCGCGCCGTTTCCTCTCAAGGACACTCTCGAATAACCCAGCTAAGAAGGAAGCGTACGGCGTGGCACGAAATGGAAACGAGAAATCGTGACTTCGACCGCGAGTCAACTTTTAGATGTAATGTAAATGCTCCCGTAGGACAATGGGCATCCGCCAAACGACATCGTCCTCCTCCGCAGAATGCTGACTCCTGCGAAGAGGAGCTGCAAAAACTCGGCGCTAACATCGTTCCTCGTGTCGATCGATTCGGTTGATTTAGACAGGGGGAACGTGAATTCAGCTCCAGGATCTCTCAATTAGCGAAACGCTTCTCCGCTTTATTGGAAAAGGCGATAACTTTTGTGGATCTTATTATTAGATACAACTGAAAAATTAATTTTAGCGAGAAAAATACTTTAATTATTTATAATACATTCGCGATTCTTCATAATTTAATATAATTTTGAAAAACAGACATGTAGAATTAGTTTATTTTATCATTTTCTCTTATATTTTTACGTTAACCTATTTGTTTAAAATAAGAATAAATATGAATATTTAAATATCTTCTATTTATTTGTATGTATCGTAGCAAGATGCGGAAGTATTAATTATTGCAATGAATATATCAAATTACAATCAATCAGATTACAGAGTTATTATAATTAACAATAACTCAATTTGTAAATACTATACTACTTTAAATGTTTTTATATTAGGTCTACTTATATTACAAATGATTAATAATTATTCGGAGAACGCATTAAAAAATATTGTTAATCGAGATATAAAAAAAATAAAAGAGACATCAAGTGGAGTGATATAAAAAAAATGCAACGATTGATGAATTGCAATATATAATGACGTGGTAAGAATTTCTTTGTTTCAGAGAACTTTGTGAAAAAAAGAAATTCTGGGAAAGGCAGGTGCATTAAAACGAATTTCCCGTTATCACGGCACGATCCAGAACTCTATGAATAATAATGTCCTTATTTATTTACCAGTCTTTAAAAAAAAGACAAGTTTCCTATGGAGATCTTTTTAAAAACAGAGATTTTTGCTTCTGTCGCCTCACCCGACTCTTTCTTTCTTCGAATCATTTCGAAGACGCGCTCGTTCTAATTAAGCGTCTTGACTCGTCTCGGAGGAATAAAATCGATCGCGCGGGCGACACTGCCTCGTCAGAGTCGATTCACGTACACGAATTCACGATTCCGTCGTGGCACGAAATTAAACGTCTCGATTAGACTCTCTCTTCCTCCAACAGTCATTGCGCTTCCAGATCGATCGGAAGGTGAAACCATCAAGAAAAGATTGGACGCCTTGAGCGACCGAACTGTATAAATTTTACTTCTATTATTAATTCGTTGATAAAACACCTGATATTTTTAATTTAACTTTCACTGGCATAAATCATCCAAGACGATCCTATCAACGGATAGATGACATTTAACGATCGACCATAAGCAGGATCATAAACGCTTTTTCTATGACGGTATTTACTTGATCACAATCTGCAGGTAAGATTCTCTTTACTACAATGTCATATAATGAATGCTCATAACTTCGTCTCAAGTAAAGTATAAATTATAAATTTCTTTATTAGTATGATTATAAATTATATTAAATAAAATTATGATATTATCGGTAAAACAAATTTCTAATGTATGATAGGGTACACAATCTGATACAAAGTTATGATATTTATATCTTTCTTATATTATTAATATGTTATTAAATCCATTAATAATATTTTTATTAAACATTTCATATATTTCAAGTTTATGATTTTTTATTGAATATTAATATATGTTTTTCTTTATAGTATTTTCTGTTTTATTTTTTACTCCGGAAAATGTAATTTATTTCCTTCAAATATCGGAAGAATAATGTAAAAGAAAAAAAATATTAAAAATAGGAAAAATCACACACACACACACACAAATCGAAAATATAAGAGTAAAAAATGAGGAAAAAAGTTATATAAATTGATATTATAATGTTAGAAAGTTGATGGATTTAATTTAAAAATATTGTAGAGAAAAAAGTGATGTAACGCGGGCCGGAAGTTTCGAACATTTTCCCCAATTCTCTTATATTCGTCAAATTTTTCATGTGCGTTTTTACTGTTAAACACATAAACAACAAATATTTAAAATGTAATGCAGACAATTAATGGAGATCTCATATTTGCATTTATAAAAATATGATGTCAAAATGCTTGTCAACTATAAAAAAACATATGTTTTATATCTAATACATAATATATTTCGCAATTTTAATGGAATGCTGTAATTTTTTCTCGCGCATACATCATACTTTATAATCACATTTCATGTATTTAAACTACATATAATATTGTCCTAAATTATTATTTTCCATTATTTGTCAAAAGCATTTCCAAAACTTTGGCATTTAATTCCAATGATTCTTTATATCTATAAAGAATGCAAATATTATTAACACTTTATAAACAAAAACTATTTTAAATCTCTTTATTTTCATTTTTTTTTAAATAATTTTGAAAAAGATGTATATTTATTTTGCGTTCAAATTTAAAAAAAAACATAACCAACGATAATGAAATAATTTTCAACGAGACATTATAACAATCTCTCTACATGTATGAAGTAGCACGAAAACGCGAAGGGTTTCATGGTGTAAGCTGTTGAGTAGAAGAGACACAAGACGTATTCCGTGGGAGTAAATGTTTGCGCGCGCGGTTTCCGATAAGATAATGTTTACTCGTGAACAACGTCGCCTATGGCAGGAAAGGCAGACTGTTTGAAAATTAGGGCAACGATGCAGGACACGCCGAGCAATTGCGATGTCGATCCTCATTCGATCGATTCAGATACGCGAGAGAAATCTCTGCGGAAAGAAACTGTGATGATGATGCTACGATATTAAAATAACAAAGATTATTCTCTAAAAAAAGAAGTAGAGAAACAACAAAACACTTTAAGGTTCTTAGAGTTGATTTGATATAATCTTGATAGATGTAAAATGTTATCTCTCTCCTACAAAAGTTAACTAAAATTTTCAATTCCTGCGGGATATTACTTTGCGAGGCAGTCCTTCCTGTTTCAACGAAGTACACGAATTGATGCAATATGAGGGTGAATGATTTCGAAACGATTTGATCGAGAAAATGCGATTCCGCATTCATTCTAGACTCGCGTTTGCCTCTTACTTGTCGACGGAATTGTCCGGAAACCGCGATATCGCTCTCAAGCGGTTTCGAACCGGATAAAGAGCTTCGGTTTTCCGCAACATTTACATTCGATTAGAGTAACTTCCCTCCCCCCCTCCGACGAGGCTCCTCCCAGACACCATAGATTTTCCTGTAGACCTTGCGCACCAACCTCGTGCTCTGGCGAGAGCATAATCGGGATTTGCTTATCCGGAGAAGAAGCAACGGTGACTCTTCTTATTGCAGTCCCTCGATTCGAAACGAAATGGAAAATATCGAAATCCTCTTTCCCCTCTCACTCTATTTGGCGGAACATGCAGCCGGGAAAAATGCAAATCAACCGGCGACGTATTGGCCGTAGATCGTATTCCGCCCTTTTCAAATGTTTGAAACATTGAGGGGAGCTCGGTCCTCGGTTATAAACCAGAGATATCTCCGTTTTAGGCGAACGAATCGAGCGGAAAAATCGCAGAAAACGCGACAGACGAAGTCTCGAAGGAAAAAGCTCGTTTGCGTAATCCAGCGGAAGATCAATCAGGAATCGAGGACACGTAAGTTTACAGCACGTCGAAGGGTATAGATTTCTCTTTAGATCAGCGAAGTTATATCGTGCTGTGTCGCGCTTTTGACGCAGCAACCATATCGGGTTTCGCGCTTCGAGAATTAGCCCAATTCCCGGGCGACTCGCATTCCTTCGGATTTCCAGTTCCAGAGGAATTTCATTGTTACGCTGCGCCGAGTTAGCAGGAGCCAGATTCAGCATACAAAGCGGCTAATCCCAGACGTTGAATGCGAGTCGCGAGTTCGCTGTGCGCGTCGATGCGACTAATAACTTTGTCCAGTCGGTTACCAGTCTGTAGAGAAGAGGAGCCGGATTAAATTCGGGTTTTAAATTATATCGTAGAGATGTAAGTGGCCGCGGCGAATGAGAGAGAAAGCGCGGGAACACACCGGACGCGGTTTCCACGCTGCTTTGGAACAATGAGCCGCGAAAAAGTAATGAAATACCCTCGCAGCGACCTACTACTAGCAGTGGATGTTCCGGAACTAAAGCGGCATTATCTTTTTCGCGAGAAGACCAGGAAGCGACCCCACTCGCGAACGGCCATTCTTTTCAGCGCGAGCTCCGAGCTCCTTTTTACGATTTATCGCGGAAGGAAGAACTACCGGGAATTATGAAAACTTGACTGGCTAGCGGCGAAGAATTCTCCGGGTTGCGGGTTCGCTATTTTTCCAAAATTTATCGCACCGCACGAGTTGAACCGCGACAATATCGCCTTCTTAATGTTATGCATGTGATTGCAACTTTTAGAGGCGCTTCCTCGAAATAGCGGAATGATTATATCGAGGAATAGACGCGACGCAAAACGGATTCAGAGCGTTGCCTCGAAATGCATGATAAACAAGCGCGAGATGGGAGACGCGCTTTCCTTTCGTGCGTTCTCCGCACACGCTCGACGAAGCGTATGCGTGTTTTCTCGTGGAATGCGCGAGGGCGAATTCAATAACGCGGCCGGAAAATGGAGAAGAGTCTTTCGAGACTCTCGGCTTTGGAAAGAATTTCGTACGTACAATAAGCGACATAACGCAAATACCTCTAGACAGAAGGGCCGACTCGAAAGAGCACAGGCGACTCTTTTACGAGGGAATATTTTGATGAGAAAACATTGAAGCGCGAATATACAAAGCGTAGTAATTTTACACGCGAGAAGAGAAACTCTTGACATTTTTCGGCGAGAAATCATCGCTCCTACGATTTCTACAGAACCGTGCAAACGTTCTAATTTGAATTCGCTTGATTTCCAGTTTGAAATGACAAATTTCCTGAACATGTCGAACTTCCAAGTACGAGCGTCGAGCACGATTAAGCAGATTGGTTAAATAGACTACATGCCATCGCAATGGCATGTTGAAGCATTCTTGCGTATGTTATATTTAAAAAAGTTTAAAAAAATGCACTTGGCGAACGGAGATTGCTATATCACATGATATAATGAGCGATAATCCTCTGTAAAAAAAGCGAAAAACTATGTTTAATTTTATCCGAGAGATGTCATCTCTCTGAATAAAATGAGAACACGCTCGTACATACGTATAATCGTTTACGAGCAATCGCGATTTCCAACAAGCATTGACGCCATGCGGATTTTTATACGGCGATTACAGAATTTGCCCTGGCGGCGTAACTTTCGACGAACCGGCTTCGGAGCGGTTATGACTCTACTCCGTACGATCACTATAATTACGCGACGTCGCAATGGCTATTAATGGCTATCTTATTGCAGCATCTAATTGCACCTGCTGACTGCTTCAGGCAGTTCTTATGGGTCCTCTCCAGGATCAACCAGCGAATAACCAGCGTTCGCGCGTAAAACAACCATATCCCTATGTTTCCCAGTCGTTCGTGAATCCCAGTCTTACCCTTTGTTTCGAAAAAACGTTGCAAACACACACAGCGTTTGTTTTATTATAAATTATTTTTGCGCGCAATCGTCGTTTTGCGGAGAAGCATCCTTTGCTTTTGAAAATGCTTTATACGAGGTAAAGAGAAACCGCATGACAAACAACGACGTTACTAGTTGCAATTTAGAATAAATAATGATATATACGTATAATTTTTTAAAGGAGATACATTTTATTGTAACAACAAAAATATGTACTAATCGCAATCGTCGTTTTGCGGAGAAGCATCCTTTGCTTTTGAAAATGCTTTATACAAAGTAAAGAGAAACCGCATGACAAACAACGACGTTACTAGTTGCAATTTAGAATAAATAATGATACGTATAATTTTCTAAAGGAGATACATTTTATTGTAACAACAAAAATATGTACTAAAATAGAAAATAATATATTATAATCTAATTTATAAAATATTAATAATTATAATTAATTTTAGAAAATAATTTATTATTTACGTAAGAAAAGATATTTAAAAGGAATTTTCTCTCCGCGAATTTTCAAGTGTATTGTAAAAAAAAAAATTTTTGCATTTCTCCAAATTATTATAAGAGAAATCCTATTCGTCGAGAACTCGTACAGTGGAAGTAGATTATTCGCAACAACCGTCGCCTGCATCCACACTTTTGCAAAATAGGAATTTCAATCTAGCGTGAAATTGCGAGAACTTTCGCAGCGTTAAAGTATCTATCCCGTATTTTTTTCGACATAATATACCACGCCCAAGTACAAGGCTCCTTCTCGTGCTGATTTTGCCGAACTTTTTTCCGCCAATTTACGATTTTCTATCCTTTAAACAAATCAAAGATTTCGCAATTGAATTGCAATTGACGCACATAAGTATTCAATTTTAATTTTTACATCTCAGCGTAAAGTAATAAAAATAGCCGCATTTAATTGGTAACATTTAGCGCAGCTATAAAATTACATTTATTGCAGAAACAATTATTTCTCGTTGTTAAACTGACAATAGGTATAGCTGGAGCTAAATGTAACAAAAACCGTGATGAAAAGGGACTTCTAATCCGCTGTCATCTTTCCCCTTTCAATGCTTCTTTCTTCCTTATGGCTTACCCATTTTTCGGCGAGATCCACACACGAAGAACGGTGGGACGTAGACAAGAAGTAGGGTGGCAGAAGATATTAAGCTTCCGACGTTCGATCGCATTTCAGATTGCGCGGGGCTCGAATTCCACACGGGATTGAATGGGATCCCATTCGCTATACGATCGTATAGCGACGGACAGGGGGTGACGGGGGGAGGAGGGGAGGAGAAGGTTGCGGGTATATATTCTGCCTATTCCATCGGCGGTTAATCCGCTTACGCGGAAAAATTTCGATACGCCGCGCACTTTGAATATATGTGTACTTATACATGCGCATATATGTGTGTTGTATATATGTATGTGTTTAGATGCTTTTATATATATATATATATATATATATATATATATATATATAAGGTGTAATATATATATATATATATAAGGTGTAATCCCTTTTTCGGCGAGCGGACGGATTCGCGGGTTGGGTGTGTAGGTGTACGTAGATAGGTGTGCGTGTGTGTAGATACAGAGAGGCCGCGATTGTGGTCGCGAACGTCGTAGAACGTATTTACTTGCGGCGGGGAAAAGTTGGTTCAACCGAGCCGGCTACAAAGGTTTCCCGCACGCTGGTGAATTCTGGATATATTTGGAGTTTCGGTGAGGATTTGTGGACGGCTTGAATTCACCGCGAGC
Source organism: Camponotus floridanus (assembly GCF_003227725.1). Lineage (NCBI taxonomy): Eukaryota > Metazoa > Arthropoda > Insecta > Hymenoptera > Formicidae > Camponotus > Camponotus floridanus. The sequence goes on along the minus strand of NW_020229692.1, from coordinate 1,227,110 downwards.
GAACAGCAGGCAGATGATTGAACGTTTACCGAAGAGACGCGATGAGATAAAGGAGATATGCGTCAAATTTATTCGCGGAGAAAAATCGAATACATATATTTATTCTTTGAAGGAAAAAATAAACCGTGATAAATTTCATATTATTTTTCGCAACTTTTAAATCCATTTGCAAGTCGGATTTTCTCCGCTTGCAAAAATAAAGTTTCAATTTTAAAGGGTTTTTCGTATATGTTATTTTTTTCTACGTAATCTTATTGATTACATTCACATGACGATCAATGGCAGTTATTTTCTCCATCACTAATAATAATTCACGTATAATAATAATATCCTTGAATATTGTTTTACCCAATCGTGATTATTATTTAATCGATTGCCGATATCCGGATGAATTTTTGTTATTATGGAAATAAAAAACGAATATATATCTATAGATTGCTCTTCGAGATTCTTGCAAGATCCAAAAATGGATATCATTCATGATAAAATATTAGATACAATATACAATATTATCATCGATAAAATGTTGCAATCGTAGCATTACGTAATCTTTAATAAGATGAAAAGTGCGAGCGTTTCTCTACTCGATAAGCCGCGATCGACGCGATTGCGACAGCGATAAACTAAATCGGTCGGGACACGTGCGAACGGTTTATCAAATTGATTCACGTCCTACTAATGTCAGTGATCGGCGATAGGCTCTTGCGTTCCGGCAACGATCGTGTGAAAATCACCACGTTGTTCAGCGCGAGCCGCTCGACGACACGCGCACTAAAAGGCGCTTCGAGAGAGCCGTTAAGTGCCGCAAAATATCCCACGATCAATATCCCGGTATACGCGATGGCAATCAAAAGTTACGAGATTCGATTCGGGATAGATCACATGCGTCTCGCACAAAAATTTTTAATCCGATCTATCGAATGCGTCGTAGTTTCGGCTGTTCCGCTCGGATTATCCGATTATTTATAAGTAAGACAATATAAAACTGGCTTAATAAGAGCCAAACGCGAAGTAAATAGCGGGAAAATAAAATAAAACTTAATCATTATTAAGCAAAATTATTAAGTTTTGATTTCAATTCGGATCAGTTATTACATTTAATTAACAGAAAGTCATATATTGTGCGATCAAAACGGCACGATATCTTCGAAACCGCAATGTCTTAATAAATTTGCTTTTAATAATCATTAGTTTTATTTTATTCCTGCACTATTTACCTCGCACTCGGTTCTTATTAGCTCGAATTAGACTTATTATCTTATTTAATAATATTCAAAGCTTTATCGAGTTTGTTATTTATTTTTTTTGCGATACGCTATACATGCTGCTTGAATTATTCGCATATACAAAAACAATCTATGTTTGTTTTAATATGTGAAATTTGATCATAATTCAGTAATATTTAAACTTTGATAGTTTTAATCAGTTTGTGGGTAATAAGTAAGTCAGATAAACTTCAAATAAACTTTTTATCATTGATATAATAATGGATAGTGAAGGAATAAAGATTAATATAGATAACGTAAAGATACATAAATTAAAGAGAATTTAATATTTTATCAATGTGAGTAGAAAAATTTAATGCGACAAATTTAGAGTATTTATCAGAAACGATTGCAAATTTATTTTAAATAATTAAAATCTACAATACCAGTTTTGATAAAAATTCTATCACCTTTTTTTCGATATGATGATATTATTTGAAGGTAGTTTCATTCAAAATTTGCGCTTTGCGTAACATAAATTTTTTTAACGCAGTCTGTTAGATAAGAATACCATCTCATCATATATCATATCATCAATTTTTGATTAAATTGTTTTAAAAAAGAAAAAAGAAATATATCATTGCATTCGTTGCCACATCTTGCTGCACTCTTATTAAATTCGCGATGGTATTAATGTTTGTGCATAAAAAATTGTTCTACTTCACATATTCCTAAATAATTACATTATTTTCCTTGAAAAGTAAGAAAAATAATTATTTGTGTACACAAATATCTAGAGACATTTTAGCTGGGGAAGAGCTTGGAAAATTTTTCCCTTAAATCCAAAGATTGGATGAAGAATGAAAAGATGGCAATCTTGAGCGATTCGAACGATATTTCTCGTGAAAAAAAGGGCAGTACAAGATATCCGGTCACGGGACAATAATTGAGTTGCACAATTGCGGCAGCCTTTTACACAACGGGGAAACGAACGCGTCGCAGCATGTGTGCACGGAATCGACAGTATTCCCCAGACAAGTTCTTCAGCGAGACAACAGCGAGGCAAGCAGGGTGACGTTATAACCGGCTTAAAATCGTCGTGGCGTACAAAGATGGGAAGAGGCACGACAATGATCGCCGGCCAGCATCGTTCGGACACCAACGAACCGACAATACCCGGATTATCTTCGACGCGACAAAGCCACCTCGTAAAACCAATCCCGGAGCCAGGGGCCAGGGGCAGGTCAGGTCAGGTACGCGTCAGGTCGATCGAGTAGCATCGTCACCGGCACGCGCACCACGCTAGCACGATGGTCCCACTCGAATATTCCCATTCGCCGTAAATTAACGCGAAAATCATTACGCTCCAATTTCTTCCTGAAGACGAGGGAAAAAAGGCTGTCTTCCGCAATCTTTCCTTCTTGCGATCCTCGCGCGGTATCGCGATGATGAGATAGGAGTTTCTCTAATGGATTTTCGATCAGGTGTCTTTTCATTTTCTTTCTTTATAACGTGACACATATAATTGCTTAGTTACTCGCGTTACAGTTTATTGAGGAGAATCTGAAGAATGGACGATGCAACTCAAAGCGAGCACAATTTATCAAATTCAATTTTCGAGAAGAGTGTGTATTATCTAGTAATATAAATTGCGTCTCGGTAAAAATGTAATGCAACATGTTACACAATAGATTCGCAGGAAATGAAGGAGAGAGAAACTGCCGCGGTCGCTTGTAACTTTCGTAGCGCTTTGTGCGTGGCAACGCACGAAGAAGATACGACTCGTTTATATGATTTATTGGCGAATATCGGTCGTGAATGCGCTGGTGCCAGAGATAGTACAGAGAATGTCCGGTGATTATTCATATTCCTATTGTCTCGGAAGGTTTATTCGCGTGTGCGCGGCAGCTTTCCCATCGGTTGGACGACGGTAAGAACCGCGTGCGCGTTGGTTTGGAATGAAACTTTCGATGGGCACGATATCGAGACACGCCATATGACGTCGCTTTGAATTTCGGATAGGTATATCGCTTTTCCGCAGAGTATCAGAGTATTGTTTTATACATGTGGTAAAATAATAGTTCGTAAATTGTGGCCCGCCGAATATCGAGATGGTACGTTACTTTGCTAGCATAGTCCTTTTTTTATTAAATGTCGCATCGATTTTTTAAAACTTATAAATTATTCTTTCCGCACTACTCTGGAAAAGAGGTCTCGAAAAGAAAAATAAAAAAATTATCGAATTTAAAATCATCCATTTTCTCTCTCTCTCTCTCTCTTTCTCTCTCGTTGCAACTATCGATTGTTCGACTAAATTCAAAGTACTAAATAAATGTAATGGAAACGCAAATGGGAATGAATAATATGCGAAAAAGTTTATTAAGGTCGTCAATTGAATAACGTTACGGAAATTAACTCAAGGCTTTTAGTCGCTCTCATACATCTCGGCTGCTTCTTGGTGCGTTTGTCGACTAACAATGAGAATCAGTCTGAGAGTCCTTCGTCTTGATTTCTCGTCTGGATACATTTCGCGTAAATTTCCATGTTGGATTGTACAACGATTTGCAATGACGTCGACATAATTTCCACGATTCGAGTGAGAATTGTCGAGAGAATCAAATCACATATTTCAAATTAATCTTTACTACATTAATTAACTAGAGTGACATTTTGTGTGGAAAATATCATCCTTGAAAAATATTTAATAAATTTTTAATAGATTCTATTAAATAATCGAGCAAATGCATTTAGAAAACTAGAGAAAATAATTGTCGTGAGAGTTGAATTAAACGAATAACACATTCGCACGTATCCTAAGAGAGATATCGAAAATAGAAGCATAATCGTAAACCTTAAGCCGTTTAAGAAACAAACTGGAATAATCCTTTGGGGAGCGAAAGATCCTTGGCGAGCTTCGAACAAGTATTCAAGGGTTCGTTCTGATTGTAGCTATATCTAAGTACGATTGCGGAGGCGATTACCAGCAGATTACTGCAATTGCGAGTGAACGGCGCTCCTATACTTCCGCAGACATTGATATTCAACTAGGAGCACGCCACTGTAATTTCCCGTGGCTATCCCCATCTCGCCTATCCTTAAGCGATTTCCTTTGTTTTCCTGACCTAACCCAAGCATTCGGAAAGAGAGAGGGAGAAAGGAGAGAGAGAGAGAGAGAAAGAAAGAGAGAGAGAGAGAGAGAGAGAGAGAGAGAGAGAGAGAGAGCTCCGGTACTTAATAATTAGCACTAATCAATGATCTAGTAGTAGGAATACCATGCAATTGATAGCAGGAATAAATTAATTTTACACAAATTTCCCATGTTAAAAACTATTTAATTTGTATTATTGTATAAGTTTCATTATAAATTAATTAACAAGAAAAAAGTGGAATATAATATCCACGAATAAATAATTATGACATATTACATAATAACAGATATGAAATATTAACGAGAAATATAAAAGATAAATCTTATAATCCAGGAATTACTCGTAATTAAATATTTAAGAATTCATTTCCTATCCTCGGCACGCGTACGGAATTCATATTAAAAATTTTAACATAAAAAGAAACGAGAATAATCTTCAATAATTGAATTCAACGAACAAGAAATGAATCTTCATTAAATTTTATTTTCAGAAGAAGAGACGGACAAGATATCTCTGTCTTTTTAAGTGACATTAATTACTACAAGAAAGATCCGCATGAATCGATACTAGATCGTGCTCTCCGATTGTAAATCACGACAAAGTATTTTGCTGAAAAGAAAGCATGGCGCACGTGCAGATGTACCGCATGTATACCGGTCGCAGCTTCATCTGCGATAAAAATGTATTAGAGAATCTTATATTCAAGACCAGACCCACCTCGGCGAAGATAAAACTGAGCGCAATGCTTCCTGGTACGTGCCTTGATCTGCATGCTGAGAAGAGTAACGCGCCTCTTCGCCGTCCCCTTCCATCTCCCACCCTCCCTTCCGACGTCACTACCGTTTCGAAATCCACTTTTCCCCTTAAGCAAACCCGATCACCGCATTATCCAGCAAGATTATACCCTCACGAACTGCATTTACCAAAGCAGGATTCACCGAAAAGTGCATCCGAAATGGATCCACTATTATAATTTTGGCATTGGCTACTATAGCGAGTATTAATTTTCTATCTGCGAATTTGAGGGTTCAAGACTACTAGATCGCATGTATTTCTAGCTTGATCAACGTGATGGACGACAGACCGAATAAGCCTCCGGGTCGTTTAAGCCGTCGTTTGGTTGAACCCTGGTGTTCCTCCTTGATACATCGCCTTCTCGGTAAACCGAAGACGGTACGAGACACGATCGTGAAACACTGTTACGTGATATGTACGTGCGGGGGCGAGAGACGGCTCGGGCGACAGTAGCAATGACGCACGACTGCTCGTAAAACATCGCTGGAAAGCGCCTTAAGGTACCGGACATAGATACACGTACGCGGTTTATGCTCCAGATTCCGAGCCTCGTCTGGCCCCCGTAGTAGCATGGTTATCTGCGGCGTCGCGAGCTAAAACTTCCTGTTTTCCTTCGCTACAAAAACCCGCCAGCGATCACATGGTTTGGGACGCGGCGCGAGAATGTATCGCCGATAAATTCCCGCGAGCTTAAGTCGCATTTCGCGACACTTTCTTTTTCCGAGGCTTACCTCCGCGATATTTTTTTCCGCGGGAGATATACCAACGAAGAAGGCTATGTAAACTATTCCATATGTATAGTTTTTCTTTCATTTTAGCTTTATTTGCACTCTCTTCCTCTATCTCTTCGCCGTTTCGCAGCATTTATTTACTCGTCAATGATCACTGAAAAAAGTTTATGACCGTATATTATGAAGGAAGACTACACGTGAAATATGAACAATATTGCCCATCATATATTTCCCCGCGATTATGTAAGTTGTCTTAAAAGAAAAATCTCTGAAATTTCTTTCCTAATTTTTTGCACATATAAATTGAACAAATAAGAACAATTAAGGCGATTATATATTATGTAATTATTAAATTGGAATCAAAAATTGCCTGTCTTCTTGAGATAATGTGTTTGAATTTATGAATATGGTACAAATATATATTACATATATTTATACTATTGACATCTGAATGATGTCAGAATATGATATAAATATATATTACATGATATATATTATAAATATATATTATGTCATTTTTGGAAAAATGCTATAATTTGTTTTTTAGGCCTGTAAAATAAAAAAATTTCACATTTATTAAATTCTTCCTATAAAATATAATCGCGTTGTAAATTGTTAAAGTTACACATTATTACAAATTAAATGTAAATCAAAGAAATTTTAAAATTATTAAACATTTGATAAAATTGCCGATAAAATTCTCGTACAAACCAACATCTAATTATTATCAAATATCTAATTATTATCAAATTCATTATCAAATATTAAAAGAACGCAGCATCCCAGGCGATATAGACGCTATCATTTTATGCAAAACTGACGCTCAGAACCGTATGTAGTTCCAACTTCGAAATAGAATTTCATGAAGTTTCAAGCGATCATAGGCGAACATCATTTCCTGTGCCGGGCTTTCTCAACAACGATTCTGCGGTCGGCGGACTTTCGTTTGTGTGATTGCGGCCTGTAAAGGTGGGCGTCTCCTTTTGCGCGTTAAATTTAAAATTTCACGATACACGTGACATTAAATACTAAAATCGTTATTTCTAATTCTTAAAGAGCGCCAAGATTTTGCGAAAACCCGTAGATCTTGAAATAATTCATAATTCGTACATAGTCATATACGATTTTTCCAAATTAAAATTAAATTAAAAGAATTTTCAACAGTTTTTAAATTCAAGCAATATGCACATTTTATTTTTGAGTGAATGGTACAATTCCCTCTTATAATTTCATTTTTTTATTTAAAAGCAAATACAAGAATTTTATATATTTGATTTTCATAATTGTTATTATTTTTATAATTAACTTTCGAACATTTTACAGTAGAAACGTGTGCATATTTCTCAAAAGAATATGTTGAAAAATCAAGCATAATTAAATAAATGAATTCTTATTGACGTAACGATATATTAAATCTGCGCATTGTTATAAGCACTGTAGCACTAAGAAAAAATTAACAACATCATTAAAAGAAAATGGAGCTGCATCGTTTTACTGTATTTAGAGCGCTGGCAACTTTGTTACCTACCAGTTAACTTGCAACTTTGTGGCAAATAGTATCATCACGGTCCGCGAAACTTTCAGAGTGTTGTTCCTAAAGTCGATTCCAACGTTATCTCCGGCTTGGTATACGTTTCACAAAAATTGCAAATTATTGCTACCGCAGGCGCCGCACAGTAACCGAGAAAGGAATGAGGAGAAAAAGAGGTCTCGGAAAATCCAGTTCGTTTTTATCACCTTGCCAGGTTCTTAAGCAGAACTGATGCGAGGAACGACATTTTCGTTAGAAGCCGAAAGCAGAGTTGATCTCGTCGTTGAGCAACGTCAGGATAAATCGTCGAGTTTGGCTTTCTTGCTTTAGTAAAGAATTTCTTACTTCTCTTTTACTTGGCTCACGCGTTTAATCTCTATGTATGTCCGTGTAAGCAATATTTCCATTTTCCTTTTCATGCTTAAAAATATTTACAAATATATCACCATGTATAGTGAATATATTATTTTATAAAATATATATAATCGTAGAAACATTAAATGAGTATAAATAGTTGCATATAAAAAATATATATAAAATAAAAAATATATATAAAATAAAAATGTGAGAGAGAAGGATTTATTTTTATTGTAAAAAAAACTTATCTCTCGATACAGAAGACATCCTTTCTATTTCGGAGATAAAGCGGTCAACCTTTATCTTTTGCTCCTTAACTTTGCAAAGTGCGAACCAGTACCTCCTACTTTCTTTTCCCGTCGCTGTCGGTGGGTTCGCAGGACCTGATAAAGTTCCATCTCCTTTTTCTCACACAGAGACCATCTCATTCCGCGATTACTCGCAGCGGCTGGAGATAGCTCCTTCAATTTTGTCAGAGAAACACGGATCGACCTCCTACTTGGAATCCGGATTTAATCAACACCTTATCTTCCGGCTCGTATAAATTTCTTAATGACGGTCGAAGAGTTTGTCTTTGCCGGAAGTAACAAGCTGTCGACACGGAACGAAGATGCTTCACTTTGAACTTTGACATTTCATAAGATCTTATGAACCTCGGATACTTTCGCAAAAAAAAAAAAAAAACTAACAATACAGATCGTTAAGAAATGAAAAACTGACCAATAAATGTGAAATTATATAAAATATATATTACAAAAGATATAACATTGGAAGACTAGCTGTATCATAGCATGTAGCATGTGCTTTGATGCAAATCGCGATTTATTTGTGCGAAATGTATATCAAAAAGAATTTCACGATTATGAAGATTGCGCTACAAGTGCATATGCGATTTATTAAATCGGACAGAGCGCATTTTCTTTGGAAAAGTAAAAAAAGCACCATGCTTAAACATAGTAGTCGCGCTTCAAGCGACCACACCGTGATGCGATAAAAAACACCACATATATGGCGGCGTTTGAAAAATTTAATGCAAATGAAGTCGCGCTTTATTGCGCCGGGCGAGACAGTAACCGTTTGCGATTTTTGAACCTGCGGCAATTTACGTTCGCTGGACCAACAACAGCGTCGGTCGAGACAGATCATAAAAGCGATCGCCGTCTAGTCGTTTCGCTTTGCATCGCGACTAGCGCATAGCATCGAACAAGATGTCATTCCTAAACCGCAAACACAGGATCGCGAATGATGATGAGCAGAGAGAAGGAGGGAGGAAAAGGGAGAGCGAGAGAAGAAAAAGAGAGCGAGAGAAAGAGAGACCACGAGAAATGTTTATGAAGTACATAAAGCTCACGGACGCGAGCGAGGCTACATGCGGTGGCAGTGATCTGCATGTGTTTGCCGAGTGTGTTACGGCGTTACATTTTCATTTTACTGGTAAATTTACTCGCTGGATCATCCTCTCGCACAATTCTGCCGCTATGTCGGATTGCACGCGACTTTCACGTTATCTTGAAATTATCATTGCACGAGCGCCTGGAATTAAAAATGTCACTCGGCTTTTGTTATTTTTTCGGATTGCCGCGATATAAAAAGGAATTTACGCTATAAAAGTTGGACGGATATTTTCGCTTATATTTGCGGACACAATGTTTAACGATTTGTAACGCTAAAAATAATCGTAAATCGACAAATATATCCCCGATATACTATTTTCCCTTTTATTCAATGCATGCACTTCGAAACAATTAATTAGTTTCATTTTGTGTTATCAATGTTTTTTTATCATTTACATATAACGCATATAGTTCAGACATGTACTAAAAATTCGTATAAATACAACTGCTCTCGAAGACAGTTCATTTTCTGTATTTGTGCTGTAGTATGTACAGACTGTAAAGACTTGATCCGAATCAATACGAATGTCATTTCGAAACACGAGAGTGCTAAATGTTTTCGCTCGACTGAATTTTCCATCGTTGAACTCATCGTGATGGTAGATGGAGAAGGAAGAAGGAGTCTGAAGGGCTTCATCGTCAACGCAAAAAGCGCCATTGGCGCGGTGCTATCGCGTAGGGACCACCTAGTTTTTATTCCCCTCCATTACACGAGACCTTACTGAATGGGCCACGAGAGAGGACGCACACGACGGGTCATTACGCATTCATGAAGATTATATGCAGTTCAGGCACGTCGCGCGTGGGAAATTGGGCCGAGATTGTCCTTATCGTCATAAATCACGTTTGATATCGCCGACTTTTCATTTCCACCTCTATCGATCGTGAAATCTTTCAAATTGTCAAATTTCTTGTTCCGAGAATACCTCATCTTACTCCAAGATATTTATGAATGTTCGAAAAAAAACCAATTATAAATACTTGTAAATATATATATATATATATATATATATATATATATATATATAATTATAAATATGAAAGTATTTTTAATTGTTTAATCATGTTAACAATGTATATAATAGCTCGTTATTTAATTTATTAATTAATATGTAAGAAAAATAAAAATGCCTAGCATACATCGCTATATTTTAGATATCACATTTCGCAATACTTTCCACCGAGAATCGAGTTTCACGAAAAGAAGAATTGATCGAAAATGATTATAGTAAAGAGAAGCAAGGATTTTGAACGTAACGAGCACTTTGCGTGCTTGCAATAATCAGTACAAGGCGAGCCGAATAAAAGCAAGATTGAAAAAAAGGAGAGTAATGAGTCAAGATTGGGGATGAAATTAAAAAGAGAAAAACCGTCAGAGTTTAGCGTGATTCTTTATAGCGCTCTCGCTTTTGATGCTCCAAGATTGAAATCGTACCAGAAGGAAAAATGGTCTCTTAAAGATCCAGCTACGAGTCGCTGGGCGTAGGAATAACAAGCGAAAACCGGTTCGATACAAAAATAAAATTGAGTTCATCATTGCTGAATTCGATCGGCCGTTTATGTGACTTGAATGATTCAGGCGATGCAAAGAACAGCGCGAGTTAAAGCCGACTTATCGCTCCTCCTGTGTGTGGGAAACTTTAATATCTGCGCGCACGGTAGTCGATTCATCCATCAACCGGAAACGATCTTTATCTTTATCGCCTCGAAATCTCGACGAAGAACGATAAATCAAGATTCCTCGCATTTTAATAACCCCGACAGCATTGCCGTCATATTTCACTTACGTACGCGCCTAAGTCACTGCACAGCCCGCAAAACGTCACGCGAACGCCAGGGACGGACCATAATTTCCATCAGCTGCGGTAAGTGGTCCGAGCAATAATCACGTGAGAACGCAATTTTACGGTCCGTCGTGCTGGCAAGACTCGCAGTTAAATTTCTATTGCTCTCACCGCTTCGTCCCGACGGCCGCAGAGTCATTATTTCGACGCATCGGTTAATTTTACAGCACGTCCGAAATATATCCGGTCGAAAGATGCGTCGCATCGTCACTTACGCAATGCGAAATTGCTTGCGGTAACGCGTTCGCATCGCCGTCATTCATCTTTGCCGCAAACGAAACAGCAATCTCGACGTCCTGTAATTTTTTTGATTTACAAATTATATAGATTTTTTAAAAACGACGGAATAAGAGAAAACGTGTAATATAAACACTTCATACTTTTACACGCTCCCTATGATATGGAGATAACTAAAAAGAAGAGATAACTAACGAAGTAATTCTATATTAAAATAAGATTGAAATGAATTCATTTTTTCGTATATAAATACATGAATTTTTATCGTAATATTTATTTACATAATATATAAAAAAATACATATCTTCTAATCTTTATTCATTAAAGAGAATAATTATAATTCGTTATTTTGCATTTCTTTATCTAATTTCTTATTTTCCTCAGAAGGATCGTATTCATGGAATGGAATTTCCACATCTTCTACTCGAGGCTTATGGGATTTTTTATTGAAAGATATTTGAATATCTTGCAAGGTTTTATTTTTGGTTTCAGGGAGGATGAAGTAAAGAGCACTAGTTCCGATCAATGCTACAGAGCCGTAAATAGCGAATGTACCTTCGGGCTTTATTAATTCTATCATAGACGGCATCGTCTTGATCACCACGAAGGAGCACGTGAAGCCGAAGCTCGACGTTAATCCGGAGCCGAGCCCGCGAAATTTTCTCGGGAACAGCTCGCCGCAAAGTAACCAGGGTATAGGAGTGAGTCCCAACGGCAGCAAAGCTACGTAAGTGACGAGTAGAATTACGGGAATCCATGGTCTTCCAATATCAAACGTCAAGCTTGCGCTCAAGGATAACAGAGTAACAGCTACGCCGAAACCGGATATGAACGTCATGACGCGCCTGCGATACATCTTCAAAAGAACGCACATGATAATTCCGAATATCAAGCGAATCGCATCGATGACCAGAGTTATCAGATACGCGTATGCTTGGTCCGAAATGTCCGCCAACATTTCGACACAGTAGTAACTCATCACATTAGCACCCGCGAACTGCATGACAAAAAAGTACAGACTGACAATGCCGAAGGGCTTCAGGAAGTATCGCGATGACCAAGGCTTTACGAACGAGCGCAGTATCGATCGTTTTCTGTTCCTTTTTTTAGCGATTTCCATAAGTCTGGTGGTTTCTAACAGGGAGAATTCCTCGAGCGAGCGTTCACCACGGAGAAATATCCACGAGCGTTTTGCCTCCTCGATTTTGCCTCTACCGAGCAGCCACATCGGACTCTCTCGCGAGAAGATGCAGAAGATCCAGCTGATTATAGGCAACACGGCGCAGATATAGGCGGTAGTCCGCCAGTTCAACCAAGTTCCCATCGCGTGACATGCCAATATTCCAACGGAAAGGGTCAAACAGACCGCCCCCAGTAGAACACCGCGCAACAGGGAGTCGCTCGTTTCACCCACGTAGATCGAAAAAATTGGTGCCTGGATTCCGACGCAGTATCCAGTCAAGAGTCTGCTCGCTATCAAAGTTTGTACGTTATTGGCGAGGCCGATACTCAGCCAGCTGACGCAAAAAATAGGAAACAGCAGCAGCAACGATGTCCTTCTGCCGAATCTTTCCGCCATGAAACCGCCGGTCCAACATCCCGGTGCTATTGGCAGAACCGCGGCCGCCGCAATCCATGATTCTTCGTGTATAGTGAGCATCCCGAAGTGACCCACATCTGTAGATTCCGATAAAGGTTCGCTGTCGTTGAAAGAAATTGTCTTTAGCTGCGGAAGAAGTATCGCACTGTAACCGTTTGACATGCCGGCCGCGATGATTCCCGTCAGTGGTCCTAGAGCTGTCAATAATTGTTTGAGATGTAACTTGATTTTGGTATCCGATACGTTGCAGTCATAAATATTCATTGCACTATCAATAATGATCTCTACAATGAAAAGAGAGATGTTAATTAAAAACGATAATTAGTTCTGTTCACTGGATATTTTCGAAAATGCACATTTATGTATGAAAATTTTATTTCATACTCTATCTTTATTCTTTTTTTTCCTCAAAATTCATTTGTTCAAAACGTGCAATTTGCAACTCTCGAGTGATAAAACAATATGTCACTTAATAATATTGATCGGAGGCAAGTTCAAAATAAATGGACTGGAACCGAAAGAAATTGAAAATTTTATTACAATCTATGAGACGTTCGTAATCTGAAACTATGTATGTCAAACTGATCGACATGATCTTCGGATCACCAAGATCGTATCTTATCTCTCCCACTCAATAATTGAAGATTATTAAAAACTGAAATAATTCACGCGTTTCCACATGACGACTGAAACAACAAGTTATCGTGCGATCCAAATAAATAATACTAACGATTGCTGAAAAATGCGTTCGTAATTTATGTCGAATACACTGTGATCAACAATGTACAAACAAAAAGACATTTAATTATGTGCCTAATGAAACTCGAGCTGTTTCGCTCTTATAAAAAAATTTTAAGCATTAATTTCACAACCATATTTTCTCTCAAAAGCTGAAGTTTCATAGAAATTTTATATTTAATACTGTCGCATGTCAGTTATATAATGTTGCATTGTTTTATAAACTAACAAGACGTAATCTCTTGATGAAATGGCTTGTCTAGCACCGAGACTCTTTTTAAAGGTTTTCACGCTCGAAGCTACTTAGATAATGCCAGTATGTTTTTAGCAGTATTAGACTAAAGATGCAAAATAAGCAAGAAAAGCAAACTATTAACGCTCCGCTGAAAAATTCAAAATATATTTATAGTAGCTTAAAAACGCGAATAATACTAATATAATATCAAATATAATAAAATAGATAATAATCAAAATAATTAAATATAATAAAATATATGACAATGAAAATAATTAAACTCAAAGTTCTAATATAATAAATATTTTCTTTATTTCTCTCTTTTCCTTAATAAATAAGCAAAATTTTTTATCAGTTTTTTAGAAGATTATTTTTCCACGCACAATCTTGACGGCTAAGAACACGAATTATACGACACTTAAATTCAATCTTACATCTATATTCTTTGCACGCGGCAAATCCAGATGTCTCACGTCAAAATAATTAAGTCGATGCATCGCTCTACCGTGTAGAAAATTAGACACGCCACGTGCGTGACGCACATACGCCCTTGCACGAAAATGAAATTAAAATCTCCGTCCTTTCTCTCCGCGCCCATGCAAAATAATTTCCCTGCAGCGCTCCGGAATACGCCACGGTATTTTAACTAGCTGAAAAGGGATTTAAATGATCCGGGCGGTCGCGAGAATTTAATACGCGGCCCTCGTCGAGCGACGAGGGTGTTTCGTATTTTGGCCGGCTGCCAAATGCGATTTTCGCGTTATTTATCTTCCGCGAGGGAGGATGCGAGCATTTCGCGCGAGGATACGGGCCGAGCTCGTCCGCATCGATGTGCTACACGCATCGTGTGTGCTTGTTTCGCCGATTAAAAACTAACGACTCCGCGTGAGAGAAAAGCACTAATGCCGAGCGAGAGATATTTAACACGTTCCCCGTGCTTTGGTGTAATTAAACGCTTTTGTACCGTTTTCGCTGCTAATTCCCGCCATTAATTTCGGATAATTTTCATCCGTAAAAAGAGGTGAGATTTATACCATCCTCTCTCTTTTGCAAAAATTACCGCGCACGCAAAATACATTACATAAAAGAAGAAAAACATCTTTCCACATTTTTCGACATGTTTCCGTTCTTTTAACTTGTTAAGATCCCTGCTTAAGAAATTTAAAGAAATTACTTCTACAAGTGATCTAATTTTCTCGAAAGTGAAGGAAAGAAATTTTCTCTTTGCTGGCTTTGCTCGAGTCTCTAACTGAAAGTTTCGCATTTCGTGGACGTATTTCAGGACCGACATAGTTAAAATTCTCAGAACGCGAAGGCAATCGGTAGACCAATAAAAATCAAGAGATCAGATGGGTAAACAGTGAGCCTGGCAAATTCTTGCCAATCCTATTACCAGATTTCTAACTCTTTGATGTATTTACTGTAAATATTCTGGCGCGAGGTATGCCTACTGCTCACGTAGCACACGAGAGATACGCCTTTTAATGTCGAGGACTCTCAAAAGTCTCGTTACCCCACGGGTAACTGTAACCTCGACATTAGAGAGGAGATACTTGTTTAACGATGAACGCTTTTACGAGAATGTCCATTGAGATTCACGCAGAATAAGGATTTTGAGGGTGCATTTTAATGAACTCGAAATGGGATGAGAACTAGAATGCAGTTTTGACGAAAGCAGAGAGTAGAAATCGATAATGAAAACGACGAAAGTCTTAACACCGAATTAATAACAGATATAAGTTCAATCGAAAGTAAAGTTACTTCAATATACGCGCATTATGTTTCTACAAAATAAGCGGGAAATTGCAGAGTGATGTAATATCGTCATCATAATTTCCGGATACGATGTTTACGAAGGCTTCTCTTTAGAGAGTACCGAAATTTCCTGGAAAATTTATAAGCGCAATCTCGGGAGAAATTTCTGAAAGACCTCAGGTAATTCTAAGGTCTAATATAAGTTTTACTCGTCCTCTCTTCCCAGTCTCATATATATGTACAAGCGGAAGACTTATTTAACGGTGGATGCTCTTATGAGAGTGCATGTCGAGAATCAGGGAGGCCAGGGCTGTCGTAAATGAATGTTGACGAGCTTTTGAAGAACGATGCAAGAAGGCTTCGAAAGGATAACGGTGTTTTACGCGATGCACGGTGAAATCTCTGGAAAATATATTCTATTATTATTTATTTTATTATTATTATTTGCACACGATGCCTGTAGATGATAATAATATTATAGTAATTTTGAAATTTCGAATTCTTCTTAAATAATATATAAACACAAAATTTCAATTTTTCAAAATGTGTTAAAAGCAATAATTATTATAGCTATATAAAGTTATTCTTGCACCGCTCATTATTTGTCTCCCGATTGAAGTATTTTCTGAGAATTGATTTACTATCAATACATTTATCTATCATTAGTGGAACATCTATTCATTCTCGAGAATACTCCGTTCGCATAGCATACCTGTGACGACTAAAAGCTTCGAGAAAGCCACCGTCGAACACGGATGGACCGGCTCGCGCAGGGAGATTGATGCGTTCCGGAGCAGAAAAAACAACTCGCGTGGGATGCATTTGTTCGGGGTTTTAGGTGAAGAAAAAAAGCTGCTCCTGCTAAAACGACCGGGAGAAAAGTTTCCACGGGAGAGAGATAGGAGAAAGGGAGCAAATGACGAAGGTCGCGAAAACGAGTATACTAACTTTCTTGGGAGGATACTGAAGGATGATGTGGCGAGTGGAAAAAAAAGCTTTCAGAAGGGTTCTTTTCGATGGTCAAACATTATGCTCTTTGTAAGTTTTCAATCAAATGTTCTCTCTTATAATAACTGCGCAATGTATGTAAAAAAGTCGATAGATGAATATAAACATGAAATTTAATAGAAATAAAAATTGGAAGCTCTAATTCGTGAACAGAAATCGTGAAATTGGAAAAATATTTAGGAGATATATGATTATAAACTTTTGATAGAACGAACCCGTAGGATGCAATACAAGTTTTATAATTAAACAGCAGAATTTTGAATAATTGTATAACAAGAAATGCGCTAAACATAAGTTCAATTAAGAATGTATATATAAGATGTTTCTGCTTAATATTTTTAACGAATATTGTGCCGGTAATTTTACGATATATATTCAGAGTAAAAAAATAAACTTGGACAGCTGTGGAATATTTTATAAATAAAATAAAAAATGAATCTGTTTCTCTTTCCTCGTTTTTTTCTATCGGAAAATTAATATTTAAGAACGTAAACTATATAAATACAATGTTATGTGATTTAGCATAGTAGATTAATGCGAAAAAATATTGTTGGACATAGCAAATTTTCTATTTTTTGCAATTTATTTTGTATATTTCGCATTGGATACAAATCAATTTGTCAAAAATTCTGGAAGAATTCCAGAAAGTACCAAACAATTTCGAAAAATGATCGGCTATTGTTCATCGCTCGGGCAACCAATTTCTCCGTAGATTTATAACGCATCCCTCTTTGCAATAATATCAAACATATTACCGACGTTCAGCATGCGATTCGTGCCAGGATGGCGAAATGATTGTTTTATGAGTAGTTCTATTGCCTCGTTCGTTGAATTTTCCTAGCATATGAGCAAAACATTACTCGTAATATCCGAAGAAGTCCATCATGCAAAACGATGCAAAAGATATTTATCAACAAGTATATAATGCAAAATCTGTTTTTAATAATAAAATTATTATTGTTATCAATTGGTATAAATTATTATCTGATATTCGATACATTTCTCTTATTATGTAATTTATATATGCACTAATATTTGTATTCATATAAATTAATGTAACATCGATAAGAAAACTATACATGGCAATATATATACATATAGAGAGCAAAGAGATCTCTAATATTTACTCCAAAATCGGTCAATTTCTCATTATTTCAATTTCTCATCATTTTCATATAAATCAGAAATAAAGAGAGAGAAAGGAATAATAGGAGAAAGAAATCATTTCAATTTTCTATTCTATATCATTTCTACATTAGATTAAAGACTATTTGTCCTTTTTCATCAATACTTGCAAATAATTATAATCGGTTTATCTTTGTAAATTCAAAAAATATTTTTTTTAATTCATTTTTTAATCCAGAATTCGAACTTCGCTTTCGATTTTCTGAATATACGAAATGATTTAATTTTCATGAAAAAGAAAAATGCAATTAGATTTTCATAAAAATAGACCAAATAATCGCTAGTACATAATAAATCATGTCAATTTTTTCGTTATTACTGAATTTGTTGAAGCGCAGGTTAATAGAAAAAAAAAATTCACTAAAACGTATCATTTCATATTGTAAAATGGGAATATTCGACAATTGCTTTATTATGCACTGTAAAACCGAAAACAGAGAGAGTGCTTTGGCTAAGGTATATTAAACTATCTAAGGCACATTTTATCAGAATATAATAAAATTATAATTTTTATAATAAATTTTTATTATTATTATTATTTTATTATTATTTACTTATTTTCTGTTCCAATTATTAAAAAGTTACGAAGTGCTAGATAACTTAAAATTAAACACCAAGTCATTAATATAAAAATAGTATAAAAATAGTATATACATAAGTTGAAGCAAAAAATTAATAATACTTATTTACAATACTATATTTTTCACTATTTTGTATTTTCAAAAATATCTCCAATTTTTAAAGAGATACTACGTATAAAATGTAAGATACAAGAATAAAGTGTATTTAAAAAAATTACTTGTTCGCATAATTGTAGCATTAAAATGTTCCCTGAATTATTTGCTCTCAAAATATTTAGATTGTAAAACAAAAGTTACTTTATTTAAACAGACCTATATAATGAGAGTTAAATATAAAATTTTTAAACTTATTTCGCGAGCAAAATTCAGGATCTGAACATCTCTTGAGAGTAAATAATTCAGAAAACATTCTCATACCATAATTATGCGAGCAACTAATTTCTTTAATGCACTTTACTTTTAAACACCATGTTACTTTTATTCTTGGTATCTTCTTAAAAGTTGGAGCAAAATAATATTTTTTCGAAGTAAAAAGTAAAAAATAGCAAATAATTTGAGTATTATTAATTTTTTGCTTTGATGTATGTATGCGCTATTTTTAAACGGCTTGGTAGCTTAATCTTAAACTCTTCGTAGCTTTTTAATAATTAGAACAAAGATGTTATTTTTTAAAGCAAAAAAGCTAGCAAATTATTTTCATATAATTTATATAATTTATTATATCTTGATAATTTGGCTTAGATAATTTAATATATCTTGTTGGCTATAACGATAAGCTCTTTCTTTAGGTATCATTCATTCTGCAAAGCATGTATCGAGAATGAATTATGGCAAATAAACCTGGACAAGGAACGCCCAGTCGAGATCAGCCGTACATATTATGAAAATATATGTATATACGTATATCTACTTTGGATAGGCGTCAAATGCAAGAGATCCCAATTAAGCAAAAAGATGGAAGATTCAAATTCAATTTCATCTTGTTTTGGCACCGTTTTATTAAATGACGCAATATAGATGGGAATTGCGCGAGTAAAAATTTTAAAGTAACAAATACATAAAGTAAAACTGAAAGCTTATTCTATCTGTAAAGCAAAATATTACTACAGTTTTTCATAATTTTAGCATGGACTACGCAAAAATATTAGATATGATAAACAGAAAAAATTAAACAATATTCCTTGTTTAAGTATACTTCAATAAATATATAGCAAATATGTTTTTTTTCGAATCTAATAAATTCCTTCAAATGTACTAAATTTAGCAGAAAATTGATAATACAGACATCAAAATATATTATTAAAGTTTTTATGTTTATTGCAAATTTTTTTTCAATTAGCAATTTTATTTTTTCTTTAATTTGCATCATAAAATTTTTACATTTTATGAAAATAAAAAGAAATTATAATTTTAACACAATTTATATATTTAAAATTTTAACTCAATAAAATATTTGCGTTTAAATTACATTATTCAATAAGGTGGAAACAAAAAGATTTACATAAAAACAATCAAATTGAAACATTAATAAATATTTTATAAAAGCACATGTGTAAATTTTATTGAAATATTTATTGTTTAAAAATAAATTTTGCAAAAGATATATCGATCCTGCCAGGATTCGAACCTGGAATCTTCTGATCCGTAGTCAGACGCGTTATCCGTTGCGCCACAGGACCACGATAGATCGGTAGTCTGTATTTTCTATACATTGTATAATTTTATTTTTCTAAATATTATTTTAATAAATATATCAAACAAAAACATTTCTCACATTTTAAACAAGATATATATTATAATGTTTCTTACACATAGAATAATATAAATAGCTTTTTTGAAATATATTTCATTAAACATTTAATATATCTAAGAATTGATATTATTTTGATAATATAATAGTAATCTATCATTTTAATACAACATTATGTTAATTTTAATATTAAAATAAGCTTAATTATCCAACTTTAATATAGATTATTTGTAACAGTACACGCTTCTAAAACCGGCTTATAAGACACTCTTACAAGAATCCGGTATGGTCTAGTGGCTAGGATACCTGGCTTTCACCCAGGAGGCTCGGGTTCGATTCCCGGTACCGGAAATTCTTTTTTTTCTTTTTTTTTTAATTTTTGTACGACATAAAAATTACTAAAAGAGTAAGAATATATCTCCTATATTTGTATATTTGTATATTTTCTAAAATATTTTTACATTTAATATTTTATTCAGCACATGTGCACAAATAAAAGACGCGATCAATAAGTACCATCACGTTTGTGAAAGAAACGAAAAACTTCACGGAGTAAATAAGGCATGGCTATTGCTTTTCTCGATGAAAAAACTTTTTCCTATTCCGGAAGCCACGTCTACTATTCTCCAACACTGTCCCAAAACGGCCCCATTAACGCCTTGACACAAACAAGCCGCGTTGAACTGGAAAAAGTTACTCAATTAGAGCTTTACGTCGTTCCAAAACTTGCTTCGTACTCAGCCAAAACTCAGTCAAATTCTTTTTTTTTCCTTTCCTTCATTTCATCGAACTCGAGCCTTTTAAGTCGAAAGCCAGATATCTTAACACTAGACTATATACTAGATTAAGACTGTCTTATACAAACCAACTTTATAATTGTATACTACTACGAATATATATATATAATTTATATTTTTATTATATTATATTTATTTATATTTCTTACTGCTTCTTGTGCAATCACAAGCATGTATTTATTTCGAAGTTCGGAGTAATATGATTATATTAATTAAATTTTTTTGATAAATTGCACACATAATAAGAAGAAAGAAAAAAATTTTATAGATGCCTTTCTTTTATTCAGTGACCAAATTATTTAATATTAACTAGGAAAATTAGATTTAACTTGAATTTTTTAAATTTAAATTTTGATATATTAAAATATGATCATAATTAAAGGAATTATTATATAATTTAAATATAGCTTGAGCAAAAAAAAACTTGGCCCATGAGGGGATCGAACCCGCGACCTTCGCGTTATTAGCACGACGCTCTAACCAACTGAGCTAATGGGCCAACTTAGCTAGCGCCTGCTTTTATAAGTTGTTGAATAACATCTTTTGCTTTAAAAATTTCAATAACATAAATTCTTAATGCTTTTATTTTATCATCATTATTTTTTTTTTTTTTTTTTTTTTTTTTTTTTTTTTTTCTTTCAAAATAGGTACAATTAAAGTATATATATATATATATATATATATATATATATATCAATTATATTTTAAAGTAAAAAATTCAAAAAATACAGTTTATATAAAATACTATACAAAATTTAATTTTTAATAGTTTTTTTAAAAGATTGAATTTTGATTTTTTAAATTTATTACTATTTTCGATCTTTTTAATTTATTACTAAGAAAAAGATAAAAAATGTTTGTGAAATATTGATTATTGTTGTCCTGGTAATATACTTTATGTTCAAAATAAAATAAACTGTAAATATTATGTCAAATATGCTACACAATAATATTCGTTATATTTTGACATAATTAATCGATACGAAGAAGCTACGCTACTGTAATGAGTATTATCGCACGATATCAGAGGAAAAAATTAAAAATATTTAATGAAGGAATGAATTATAGAGGAAAGATTTTTATGCAAAAAATATACGTTAAGTAAAAAAATACTATAAATAATAAATAGTTTTTTCTTCGAATTATAAGAATGTCACATCGAAAAATAAAAATGCCAAATTGGAGTTTATTTCTGTTATAGCATTAATCTATTTTTTATAAGCCGTTTAACATAATTAAGTTTATATCAAACGACATTATCTTTATATAATATATGTAAATAAAGATTAATATGACATAATTCACAAAAAGAAATTTTAAACTAAAAATTTCTAAAGAATTTTGTATCTTTTTTGAGATATCTCCTAGAAAATTATAAAAATAGAGTAACAAAATTAAAATTATACTGTATTAAAATCGTGTTTCTTTTCTGGATATAGCGTTGACATTTTTTTAAATGAAGCAAATCGTTATATTTTCTGAACTGGAGGTCATTAAGCTCATGTGTTGCAAAGTCTATACACTACTTTGAAGCATTAAAAAAAGTATTTTAACTTTATAATGTTCTCTCCTAGATATAGGTATAGCCCTACATCTTTGCCTTCTTTTTCTAATAATGTTGAACCTCTCGCAATATCAAATTTACGGACTTGGCGTTGGCAAGAAGCTAGCTAGCTCACTAGCGAGAGCCTTTAATGGCATTTTTGCTGTCTCGCTCGTACAATCCTAATAATTCTACGGTTCTCTCCCCTTCTCTCTTTCTTTCTTTTTCCCTTTTTCTTTAGCGAAAAATATCGTGGAATAAGTCTACAAGCTATCATTAACTATTAAGCCGCTGCAGGTGTCCAGTATGACTCTACCATGGCGTCAGCAAACTTTCTTCTATCGCCATACCTGTGAGCAGCAATCTGCTACCGTCTGGCAGAGCTTTAGAAAGGAAAAGAAAGAGAATAATGTATATGAACTTTAAGAATTATGGCGAGAAGAAACATGACTGTGGACACGAGCCAATCGACCAATTATCTAAAACTTTGATGCAATATTTCGTATAATTATACAGGATATCTACAAAGAAAATGTGTGAATATTATAAAGGAAATAAAGAATTTATATTAATTTATGTAAAATTACACAGGATGTCAAAATTAGGAGATGTGTTCCTATAATAAAATATCAAATATATCAAAAATATCGCCAGTAATTATAATTTAATAAATTGAAATTAATCATATAATTTAATAATTATGAGATGCAATATTTAATTTAAAAAATATTACTGGCAAATATAATATTCTACGATATATTGATGGAAAATTTTATTTGAGTTATTTTTTCATTTAACGCATGTGAAGCATATAAAATTATTTCGGAGTTGTATATTATCGTCAAAATTCCATTTCTTCATAAGTAACAATACAAGATTGAATTTAAATTTTCACAGACTTGTTGAGTAGATAAAAAATTCTATATGGAATAAACAGCAATGCATTAAAAGTATTTTAAGATCAATATAACAAAGTCGCGCACAGAATTTATTTTACATTGACAGATGTTCTATTTCTTTTTATGACAAAACTGAATAATAATATTTCCAATAAAAAATGTTTCTTTTTTTTGTTCAAACTTTTGTTTGAATCAACACAACACAATCAATGACAATTAGTGTATATTCGGATAAAGCATAAGCTACTATAAGTATCTCAAATGCAATGAATACGTGAGCACGTGTCATCATCATCGCAAAGCCTAAACGAAGTTTTTTCATTTGCGTGAGTAAATCGCCATAAAATCGTCAGGTAGAAGCAATCGGACAAACTGACCATGTTTGCCATCGACTCGCAGCGCGTCCCGGTTACATCGTAAAACTGTCGTTTTTTGCCTCAATCTCGAATGACCGAGGCTAAATTGAAGCTCGTCGCATATCTCGATTTAACTTACACACGTATGTACGACTGATTCCGCAGGGGATGAAATCGAGTTCAACTGACCTGAAATAAAAAGAGGAAAAAGCCATGTTCAAACTGTTATCTTTACGTAAAATACATTTTTAAAAATTGATAAAAAGAAATACATATTTGTAACTTTAATCAGACTCATTCTCTAATCCTATTCGTTATCGTTAATCTTGCAGGAATAAAAGTGATCATTTTGTAGATCGAATTCAATGTTTATTAAATAAAATACTTGAACAATATAAATCAAATATTTTCAACGAGATTATAGCATATATATATATATATATATATCGTATATCATGGAACAGTTAAAAAGTGAGGAGTGCGAGTGAGGCATGAGATAATTAACGACAGTACCAGCCTTCCGCCATCGCGTTTCGTATATAGCCTGTGCGACGGGTCGATCGGGATCGCCGAGAAGGCGAGGGGAATCGAAAGGTGTGCGGATCCCGTCCACGGACCCCGAACAATCACCGACAAATGCAGCTACTTGGGTGGCAACCTTCCACTTCGCTCTCTTCCTTCATCATGTTTCTCAGCCGTGAAATTCGCTTCTGAAATCGCGGCACGAATTTCTGACAATTCAAAAAAATAACCGCATCCGTGTGTAACTATCGCGAAAGGGACCGACGATTCAACAGCAAGAATACCGTTACTAAAACTCATTTTACATGAGTTCTGTCCGAATATATATTTCTCCTTTTTTCTCTCGCCAATTGAAAAATTGGGGAGATATAGTAATATCATTAAAGATTTTCAAGCATCCAGTGCAGAGAGATTAAGCAAAATTAATGGAGATATTATTTCACTATGTATTAAATTTATTAAATAGAGAAAACTGCTGAAAATGCACGATTTTCTCGATTTTGCATGAGAATTATTCAGAGACTGTAAGTTTCCATAATGCGGAACAAATTTTTCTTTCGCCGCGTGAATTATAGCATGTGCAACCGCGCGAATACTCCACCGTGTGGCCCGTTTTAACAAGATGCAATAGAGACGGATTTAATTAATTAAGAGGATTATTAATATAAATTAAGTGCGCCAGAAATTTTCAGCTCGATATCTTCCACGTTATTTTTACGTGGTCTCGACGGAAAACATTTAAAACTACTCTCGCTATATTCAACAATCGATCATAAACTCATATAATAGAGCAAGGAAACGCGTAATTACTTTCTTAATAAGGCAATAATAATATTTGTTGTCATTAAAAAGAAAAATATATACAAAATACAATAAAAGCATAATTATCCTTGTGCATGATTGGATCCTTTACTAATGACGCTTTTTCTCACAACTAACACGTCTCGCTTATTAGTTACATCGGATACATTCTGATCAGAAATATAATTTAGATAAACAGATAATAAATAGCCTTGATTAGCCATATATAATTTATAATTTTCTTATAAATATTTATAATATTTATAATATTTATAATTTTCTTACTAAATTTCAATCTTTTACATAATAGAAATAGATTCATTTAAAGTAAATTTCATCCATAGTAAATAAAATATTTATTATAATTTGTTAAATGTTATATAGAAAATATTTATTATAATTTGTTTCGTATATATTTTCGAAATACGTGCTCACGCTGGAAATAATACATTGTTCTTTTTATAATATGTATATACTGTCATTTTAATTAATTTTTAGAAAAGGTATATTAAGTTAATATTTGCTTCAAGTTATTGCCTCTTTTCCGAGACATTTTTAAAAAGTTATATTCATTCAAGAGTTGACACATACTATGTTGTACGGAAGTATATGCAGGAATTTCTTTTTACGCAATTGACACTATATATCAGTTTTATGCATGCAAAATGATCCGTCACAAATATTGAATATTAATGCGATATGCTATCATATTTCTCGACAACAAGGAAACTTATACACGTAACATATATACGTCAAATTTTTATTTATTTGATAAGCGATAAGAAAATTATCTTTGACAGATAAATTACAAGTTGTTCATTTAACTAAATGTAAATAAGCTTCATATACATAATCTACATAATTTAAACTTTATTAATGAAAATAGATATAATAATGATGGGAATATTCGTTTGACAATCAACATGTTAAATAAAATTTAAGAAATTAAAAATTTGATAAGATAATAAAATAATTTATAGTTACAAATAAAATAAATATTATTCTTCGAATAAACGTTGGATTTTACTTGTGATAATAGCTTTTTTATAATTAATTGAAAGTACAATTATTATCAGCATATATACAAACATTAATTTAAAATAAGTATAAAATATTAAGCAGATGTGGAATATTATAATTAATTTATATTATACAATAATGTATAAAATATTATAATTAATTTATATTATAACATAATGTATAAAATATTATATAATTAATTTATATTATAAAATAATGTTTAAAATATATTAAATAATTTGGGACAGGTAAATTAACTATAACACATTGCTATTTGACCTTTACGAGGTATAGTGTGTTATTTGTACCACGACACTCGAGCAGTAAAGTAGTAGTGTGAGAGACGCTCCATATATTATAAATTCTTTTTCGAAAAGTGATCGTGACAAGTATCGAGAAATAAATCATTATAATTAACGATCAATGAATTTCCAATAAGCAATACATAATGTATGATCGCGGCGACAGCTCTTTATTGAAATGCATATATATTTCTTGTGATTTATATATTATTACATATTATATATACTATTTGAAATCAAAATTATCCTTTTATTATTTTCATAATTATTTCTCTAATGATGAGAGTCAAATATATTCGTT
This sequence comes from Camponotus floridanus, assembly GCF_003227725.1. Lineage (NCBI taxonomy): Eukaryota > Metazoa > Arthropoda > Insecta > Hymenoptera > Formicidae > Camponotus > Camponotus floridanus. Next base: position 1,200,474 of record NW_020229692.1, on the reverse strand, counting down.
CGTATTTCGTCTGATGCTTTCATTTAATTTTTCATGATTTAAATATAATTTACGGATTAAGACGAATCAGAAATAAATCGCAGAATAGAACAATTAATACGATGAAAGACCGCGCGTAAAAATACATTAATTGTTTCATAAATGATTAATTTATCATTTAAAAATAGAATGGCGTGTATATTTTAAAATGCGTAAAATATTTTGGACAGAGAAATAATAATAACACGTTCGGCCTTGATGGCGCGTAACGCGTTATTGTTATATCCCTGCTTTATTATCATTCGTACAGTGACATTCGAGTAATAAAATAATAGCGTGAAACGCTCCATATGTTGTTATATTCTTTTTCAAAACGCGATTGCAATCGAAAAATTTCGTTATAATTGTGATAATTAACGATTAATTAATTTTTGATAAATATATAACGTGCAATAATAAGTCTTCCAAACGCATATTCCATATAATCATTTGTTATTTCAAACAGAAAGTAATAAGCATAAAAATTATAATTTGTTTTGTCGCAATATATATGGACAATAATTATTTCTTTAACAATTATTTCTTTAGACTTAAAGAGTTAAATATATGTTATCTAATTTAAATTTGCTGTCAAGCTAATTTATCATTCGGATTTCAGATCGTGTAATAAGATACAAATTGTAAAATCAATTAAATTTAATCAATCGCATTTAAATGAAAAACAGTAATAATTTAAATAATAATTAATTTAAAATTTAAGAAACAGAATATTTTACATAAATTATTCTGTATCACATAATAATATTTTGCGGCGACATAATAATAAATTAATTTATTTTTTAGCGTTTTCTTACGTATTGTTTATTGTGAGATTTATTTGATTGAGATCTGTCATATGAACAGTGTTTAAATCTAATTATATTTTTTGAAATTTGTTATCGAGAATCGTATTTCTGATATCAAATTAGAAATCTCATTAAACATTGTCGAGCGATGTTCAAAGTTCTGCTCCAACAAGCGGTTCGCAATCGGAATTCGGGAATGCCGTGTAAAGTGTCACGCATCTAAATACGGAAGTGTCGTGTAAAGCATCGTGCATGTAAATCAATGAATCTTGATAAAAGCAAGAGCACGACTGATTAAAAGAAGGAGCAAGTCTTAGGAAACATCAAGCACTAACGAAACAATCCTGAAATAAGTTATTATTTTGCATATTAATTGTTATATAAATCGCGTGCGTAAATTAATTCCATTCGTTTATTGAAACGATTTAAACAAGAGTTCATTAGAAAGAAATTCTTTTATAGAAGTGCTGTAAAAGTTCTATTAAAAAAACATAGTCTTTTCAGAATTTATAAAATGATTCCATTATATATCTGCTTATTATTGTATGCGTCGATTAAAAAATTCGATACATACAATAATAATTTTATAAAATACAAATTATTTGATTATAATAATTGATTAATGACAATCGCGCGAATAATTTTATTACTTGTATATAATTTATAACATGTACCGATTTTATCTTGATATTTCATAGTTCATCTATTTATGTAGAAAATCAAAAATTTTGCTTTAACTGATGCAAAACCAAATTAAATAAATTAGCAATTAAATAAATTAAATAAAATAGCAATTAAATAAATTACATTTAATGTGATAATAATTAATATGACCGTTTAATTAATTTTATGTTATTATACTATATTTATACATACACACGCGTATATTTTCTCATTCTAAATTATATTATATATTAAATATTATAAACAATTTTGTAATTAATCAATTTTAATTAATAACTTGACTCTATATCAATTAAAGCAAAATTATATTTAAACGTCTCAATGAATAATCATAAAAGTTATAGGATCATAAAATCTATACATTTATCTGTTGCCGATATTATTTACTAGCTAATAGAAGTTTCTCTTATTTCTCGATTATGGAGATTAAAATGTTAAATATAGTCACATCAAAATATCATTAGAATCTCTCTCAATAAAAGATAGAGTTATTGGCTCTGAGAATCGATAAGTTTAGCAAAAGAAAGTAAAAAAATCAATTCTGATTGTAGAGAAATAAAAAATATTTAGGATTCCTAAAATATAATTTTTTCATTTTTTATTTTATCAAGGCGCAACAGCTTATATTAATCAGAAAAATATAAATTTTCAATTTTTAAATACATATTAATTATATAAATTGTAAAATTTTATTGTAAAATATTTTACTGTAAATTAAATCGGAAAATGCATATAACACAAAGTTTATTAAATTAATATTTTGGTAAATATATTTGATAAATATAATCTTTTTAAAGTTTATCAAAATTATTCAAAAGTTTAATAATTTATTTTTTCGTGCCAAAGAGTTATCAATAATTTAAAGAAACTTTTTACTACAAAACTCCTAATTACAGATATCATAATTACAAATCATCAAAGTTCTTTTAGTATGTAATATATAAAAATTATTGAATAAGAATATAAAGAGATACGATGCTAAATCAACAATACAGAGAGATTTATACGTGTATATATATATATATATATATATATATATATATATATATATAGAGAGAGAGAGAGAGAGAGAGAGAGAGAGAGAGAGAGACCTGCAAGATATATTGAATGATATCGTTGTTGAAAGCGAACATAATTAAGGCGGATTCACCAGACAGGTGTCCTAAAACCTTAAAGCTTTTCAAGCGTTCCGACTGATTTCCACGCACTCATCGCGTGCAACGGCGGCATATCTCTAAAAACGACCTGTCAGGTGACTTTAAATTTATTCTCGATTATGGCTTATTATGGTCAAACATACGATTGCGAATCTCCCCAGTTAGAGACGATGCCTCGTCGTCTCGAGACGTTCCCCCAATAGAGAATTCTTACATATAATTATATCCTCCCCGACATCGTGATTTCTCCCAGCTCTTTCGGCGCCTATCATGGGAGTCGTTAGATGCGTGTTAGATGATCCGCGACAACACTCGTTGTTATTCATAGTCGACACACACGGGCTGATGTTCGCAATGTGATAACAGTGATTGCGAAGATTCATGGTACATGAGAGAGATTCGTTTTATTAACGTTTCGGTGATCTATAGAGTTTATCGCAAAATGATAAATATTTCCAGCTAAATTTATCCAATAAATTAAAAATCGATTTATAAATATCATTTAGTAAGAATTTTATGAGATTAAAAATTAAATCAACATTAAAAAAATATATAAAATAATCTCATAAATTAATAATTAGGAATTTGGCTCAAATAAATAAATTTATTTGAGCCAAAGTTCTTAATTATTAATTTACGAGATTATTTTATATTTTTTTTCTTTTATAATACTTGTGTGTGTGTGTGCAAATTTTGATCAGAAACTTTAAAATTTCTAACAGTATGTAAAAATATTATGAAATTCATAAACCACATTTATCAGCATATTTACAAAATTGATTACATTATTATATAGAATTGATTATATAGAATTTAATGAGTTATTTATTTTTAAATATAATAAAAAATGAATAAAAAAAAGAAAATTTATTTCGATAAGAAATTGAATTCTCTCGACAAACTTTTAAGATATTATATACTATTATATTATCGAAGAAAATACGGTTCTGATATTTTCGTACTTGTACGAAACACAAATCTTAGGAACTTTGAATAATATGTGATTAAGGATGAAAATATCTCTCTATCCCGCGTCCTCTTTTTTATAAAATAAATAATAATTAGAAAACAAAATGTCACAGATAAAGATAAAAAAAAATTGCTTGCAAATGTTAGGTAAAAAAATAACAATACTTCTAATTATTCATATCATTCCACATAAACAATCGAATCGTTCAATTTGGGATCGGCATGGTAATAAATGCCCAATCACGTTAAGATCGATTTGTATTAATATATAATTGGAATATGTGCGTGCTTAGTTAATCGAAGTGCGAAATTTATCGCGAGAGCAAGAAGGTATTGAAAGGGGACAAAGGGGAGAAGATACCCCATATGCGATTACAGCTATTTGATATGCCGCGACACTCAAAACTCGTACATCACACTTAACCGTTGAATATGGAACAGTCAGTCCTGGCAGCGGCGCATCCAGCATGCATAGACCGCAATTATGGCCGTTAACTATCGTCGGCACGCACGCCGAGCACGAATTTTCCATTGTGCCATAGGGCCTCATTCAACGCTCACCAGCATCGTAAAGAAAATCCTCTTCCTCTTTCGATAGTTATATTCGATAATAAATAATATAAACCGTCCGCGGAGAAAAGGAAAATATTTGTAAAACATTTTTCTTAATACTTTTGTAATCCCATCAATACCTTTATATAGGAAGTTTATAGGATGAAATAAATAAATGAAAATATCTTATTTTATCAATGACTCGATTAATCTTACTTAAATAGAAAGTGGAACAAAAATATTAAAAAAGAAAATTTAAAATACATTTCAGAATTTATTTAGCTATCAAATATGATGTAATGCCTTCTTTGTTATATAATTGTCATATTGATATCATATCTGTGAAAAGATTAAACTCGTAATATGTAACGACAGATCTAAAAAAACGATACAGGTTTTTACATTTACAGGAGTGTTTGACATATCATAATTTTTCTTCCCTCATCAATAAATATATTTTGCTATTTGCATATAAAATATAACATAAAAAGCGTGTTTAAAGAGTTATAAATAAATTTAACAAATTTTTATTGTAACAATTCTTTTTTAGATAAGAATAATTCTTTTTTAGAAGACTGATATAAGACTGACTTCTTGCAAACTAGAACAATTATTTTTCAATCAAATAAATATCAAAAAAATTTTCAATCTATCTTAATTTATATTATATTTATCACTTGAGGAAACTCTTTTCCAAGTCGACAACAGTTTTAGTTATTTTTATATTAATATAGCTCACAATGCAATGTATGTAAAATTTAACTATATGTAACCAAATGTTCACATTATACATGTTATACATAAGAAAAGAGATATTTATGATAATCGAGCGAGATGAACAACAGCTATATTACGTATAGTTTATTCAGGTAATCTTATACATTGTGTAAATCTCGGCAGATAACGTGCAAAAAGATTTCAAGACTTTCAGACTTTCTTTCTTTCGCGTTGGTCGCCTCTATTTCCTGTCGAGACTCCCCGTGGACGGCGCAGGTGTGATTTGTGAAAAAAAGAAACAGGTTCGTACGCCGCCGACAATGAGAAAAAAAAATAAAGAAAACTCGAGAGCAAAAAGAGAGGCACATTCGGACTCGCGATGCTTAGGACAGGACGAGATTGATGCAGTCGTGAGGAAGGAAGGCAGTTGCAGGAGGCAAGCGAGATGGAAGCAGAGAAGAATGTTCCGTCTCCGTGTCACCGCACCCAATAACACGCGAGTAATCACGATTTAATAGCTCAATAACGTCCGCCACGGACCCCGAAACAATTTATCGGTCCCGCCAGTCAATAAATTCGGTTTTTGAGTTGTATACGGTAATCCGGCGAGCGGATTCGGCTGTAGCGCTTGAATCTCAAAGCGCACGCATCGAATTGGGATTGGCGAATTTTTAAAATAACGCGTATAAATCAACCGGTAGAATAAATATCACCCTTTACGATATATATCTCCGTCGTCTTTTCTGATTTCACGGCATGGCATTAAAATATTCGTTATGAAACGTAACACGAAACGTGATCTCGACGTGTTTGTCAGTGTAAGGTAGAATTTAAAATGTAAAGTGCATTAATTATACCGATGAACAGGATCTCATATTCGGTTTAAAAGTGTTTCTTTCCATATGAATTTGATATGAGCTTTTTACGAACACAATTACGAATGCGTGTATCGTTGAATATGAAAATTGTTAGGAAAAAAAAAATTAATTCTCCCCGGCGGGGAATCGAACCCCGGTCTCCCGCGTGACAGGCGGGGATACTGACCACTATACTACCGAGGACTTGTTGACTTGTCGTTCTTTCTTAGTCTTGACATGTAGTGCGGCATCCTCACATTTGATATTTTCAATTTTTAATGTTAATAGTTATTGCATTTAATTTTTGTATACTATCATTAGGATATAAACATTATATCATAATATGTTAATATCTTTAAATGTCAAATAAAAAGAAATTTTGTCTTTATTCAAATCCATATATAACCAGTTTTAGAGATAAAAACTTAGAGAAATAATTAAATATTAGCGATATTATAAGCAATGTAAATATTTCAAATAATTAATGTGCTCCGATACACACATATATGTATATTTCATATTGAGAAATCTCTCTTCCTAGAGAAAACGACAATAACGAACGACAACTTTCAACAAGTCCTCGGTAGTATAGTGGTCAGTATCCCCGCCTGTCACGCGGGAGACCGGGGTTCGATTCCCCGCCGGGGAGAATTTTTTTTTATTTTTCACGAATAATATACACGCGTCCCTCTCAATTAACAGATTAATTTTTCTTCATAAAATTACTCCCCTTCCTTTAATTCGGTTCATTTATTAAATTATCGTTAAAAAAAATTCCGTTTATGTGAATTGCTATTATGAAATCGTTAATCTATTAATACATCCACGTTAATTTTACAAATTATATTATATTTAATTACACAGAAATCAAATTATAAATAATCGATGTCTAACATTTAAAAGGTAAAGATACTGATCACTATATTCTGAAAAGAAAATTTAATAGCAAGAATTATTTTATATATAATAATAAACAGTATGTATTGCAATGATTATATAGATCTTTTTCGAAGGTATTTCCGATTCGAAAAAGATTTGCTGTCTAAAATCCGGAAAAAAATCGTTCAAAAATAAAGATAAATAAAGAAAGACGTAATGTAATTTTTGCATAAAATCTTGAAGATGTCATATATTTAGTCCTGATATTCTTTTTATATCAAGTCTATATTTTATAAAATGTATGAAATGTAGAAATTTAATATAGCTTAGCCAATAATTTAAATTAAAATATAATTTTGATGAAAATATTATATAGCAATACATTATAATTTGTTCATTCTAATTAAAGAAACGATAATGAATTTTGATTTAATAATTATATGATATAATATTAATATATTATTATTATAAATATAATATTAATATTAATTATATTATATAATCATATAATTATCAAATCAGTGAGTTATTAATTGTGATTTTTTTCTCTCTCTTTCTCTCTCTATTTGCATTTCATTGATGCGATATACATCATTTATGTATAATATCATTTATTTATCGAAATTTATTATCCGCATTTCAAGGATATAACGTGACAACAATGATAACTAATGATAATAATGTGATTACTTTCAATCTAAATGGATTCACACTTTTAATTTCCTTTAAAATGTCTATATGAAAATAGCGTAAAAAAAACGTATATGACTATTCTCATTAGCACATCTTCAAAATCATTGGCTCGTTAAATTCTTCTTTATTAAAGCTTGAAGTCGAAGAGATAAGACATGAATTTTAATTTTGTTCATTAAAAAAAATTTTTTTATATACGGATTATTGGTGTGCGCTATCATTTCTTATCCTATCCTGTATTCAAGACATTTATATTTTTTTCTGTTACGATCACCATATGTTTATCGTTTCTAGTGAAAGCTGGCCGATCTTACGAAATTGTGAACTACTTTGTCGCTTAAGAAATGATTGCTAACACGATCGATTTGCATAGATCCGACGAATAACGCTAACATAAAGCGAGCTGGACGGTGATCTTATTGGATTAATATATGCACTCAGCTTCTCTTCTTAACACTTTCATGACAGAGCATATGTTGCAAGAAGTGAGGATGGAAACTGCGTGTTAATGTAAGATTTGTGTACTATGCAGATAACAGCAAGTAGTCACGTGAATTGCAAAATACGTAGATAAGTGCTTTACGTAGATACAATGTTTATGAGAAAATTTTGCTAAAAAATATTTAATTTTAACATAAATATTAAAGCTTAATATGTATGCATTAAAATACAGCTGAATTTTAAAGTAACACGCCTAATTAATATTTCATCAAATATAACGCAAGTTGCAACGAATATTTTAAATTAAAATTATTAAGCAGACAAAATTGACATATAAAGCAATACTACAAGGAATTGCAATTTTTTACGTATGATACATAAAATGATGAAATGTAGAAAAATTAGATAAAATAAAATCTTACTCCAGTACATAAAAGTATAATGTATCAAAACATCATTTTTGCCAGCTTTCTCACTTATATTTATTCATAATTTCCACAATTTATAAAATCAGAGAGTGAAATATTTCGTAATACATGTGAATGTGCTCGTTTAAAAACGCATTCGGGACAAACTGCGTCTCGAATTTTCATGATGCAATGCGGCGGTACGCCACGTTCACCTATCCTGGTAAATTTACATCCCGTTATTACAGCGGTATTTCGGGGGCATATGTTTGTCGCGTCCCACGTTTCATCATCCAATACGAGCGCTGTTTGTCTTCCCCCATGTCGACGTTAAATCTGATATTAGGATGAGCGCGCGTGATCACTCGTCAATACTCCGAGTGCAGCGACAAACCTATCGATTGTCCGTAAAGTCGATTTTGTAATTTAGATCGACGCGTGGGTCCGTTGCTTTTGACGTCGGTATCGTATCAGCGACGCATCGAAACCGAATATTTCGTCAACGGGAGAATCACAGAATCAATCAATCAATACATACCCGCATCGCGTTCAACACTCCAAAGCGTAAAATGAATAAAATATTCACACTGCATGTAATGATATGTGTATCATTTGCTTTGTATCTTTATTCGCATCAGGATCCATCTCTTCATTCAATCCTTTGACGATGACATAATTGACACAAATTCCATATTAAGTTAATCTTTATTAATTGTTATAAAGAGAATTGTAATAAGATTAACTTAACATAATAACATGTATGAAAGGATTTTTTTGTTGATAAGACGTCTGTCAATTTTTTGAAGACAATAAATAAATAATATGTAGAATGTTCAATATTTAATTCTGATATTTTAGATAAATTTAATACATTAAAATATTTGAACATGCAATATTTAAAAGCATGATTTGTCAATCTCATCAAAGTTAACAATCTTTTTTAAAAATCAACAGACGATAATGCATAAAGGTATGAATAAAACACAAATAATAAAATACGATAATAGATTTGCCATTAAAATATGAAAATAGAAGAAGATATAACTTGTTAAAGGAGAAAAAAATTTATTTTTCATGATACCTGCATACACATTTTTCTCGAGTTACAATAAAAATATCCGTAAAAATAATTCGAAAAGCTGCAATTAAGTTTTTAATGTAACATATGTTTAATAAACGAAAAATGCTATGAATATCTATCTGAAAATGTTATCTTTCTGAGCTATAAATTGAAAACGTATTTTCCTTTGAGTTATTTTATATGAATTATATTTATTCAAGAGATCATTTTTATTCCCAACTGTTGTTAATTTACGGTTGACAAAAGAGGGAAAAAGTATGTCATCCATTTTATAATTAAGATGTATCGAAAATCTATCTTCGTGAATACCATTTATTTAATAAAAGATAAGTAAAATAGACAAGTACTTATAAAACAGTCGGACAATAAAATGACAGTTTCGTTGGATGCAAATATCGCTGCATCGCAAGTACAGTTATTGAGAAAAAAAATAAAAAGATAATGTGAATCGCATGGACAGACGATATCGCAAGAAACGTGCGTTTCAGAATAAATTACTGTCTAAATTACTATGGTACCAGCATCGTCGCCGTCGTTTTGATGGATAATGATAAATTATGCCTCGTTTACGTCTCATAAAGCTCGTTCTATGAATGAACGGAAATCACACGTAGCGATATTTGTCACTTCGCGAAACATCGCTACGTTGTTTTATTTTATTCAGTCGTAATCTTCGACTTTTATACATCGAATACATCGATTTTATACATCGATACTGGCGAATCTTTTTCTTTTCATTGCTGCAAATCATCTTTTCCTATCAACATTAAGGATTATAAATGATAGAGTCTGCGTAACTCGCGGATAAGATAAACATTACAGTTCGCATGTGAAGGACAATCGCGCTCATAAACAATCATGATAGATTTATTGAGAAACTTGTGCTTCTCAATCGTATAGGTGAATTAAAAAATATCGAGAGAGAGAAATGATGAGATACAAGTGACTCAATGCATTTTTTGGCCATCACAAATATATAATTTAGATTATTTAACTGTTTCGATATTTATGTATGGCCATATATGACTTGTAAGTATTAAATTGTACTTTTAAATAATTTAATTCTTAACGTGCAGAAACATTCCACTCTTTTGAAAATTTTAAAGTTTAAATATTCGAGAATTTTAAATTATATGAATAATGTAATTTGTTCTTTAGAATGCATAATAAATGATGCCGCACGTATAATAAACTGCGGTTCTGCGGTACAATAATATCCTTCATAGACCTTTTTATTTCTTCATTGTTTCAAGAAATGACGATTACATTTACAAAACATAAATAGTATGAAAGATGAATTTCCTACAAAAAATATCTTATTCTCTTTTAACATTACTAGCATCGTTCAGCAAATTTATCGCAAGAATGGTAAAATCTCTTGCGAAAAAACGACATTAACGCGACCAAGGAATCATGAATCTTTTTCCCTAGCGTGAACTCGTGAAAAAGATTCATAATCGATTCCCTGGGTTAAGACACGCTTGCAAAGTATCATTTGGTTATGCTCGCGCATGGGACAAGCGTCGTGGGTGCTTTATGCCCGCGTGGGCGTTCTTGACGCAATCAAAAGTCATCATCTCGGCCGGTCGTCATCGTCGTCGTCGTCGTCGTCGAGTCGCGACAGCCGCTCGTGCACGGGAAACCGATGCCGCATGATTTACGATATGACGTGAATTTCAGTTCGCGCACGCGACCTCCATCTCCGTCTCATGTATCCATGCGCAGGAAAACGATCTGTCCTCCTCTTGTGCATAACTGCCCATTAAGCGACCATCGGCTATCGAATTCGATAGCCCGGTTTAAGTAGCCCGACCGATGCCGCGAGCGAGAGACTTTTTGCGAGACTTTCCGAACGGCGATTTCTCTCCGCGACGAGTGGCCGCGGCTGCATCTGAAGCGCGAATCTGCGCGAACCTGTTCCGCCGAAATTTATTTGAGACATTTGTCCGATACGACAGAGCTAAATGAAAAAAATCATTTGTCGAGTTGTGCGATTAATGTGAGGTACGTCTGGCGACGATTATTTGATAGTGATCAAACAATCTTGTTACTTTATCATATATAAATACTCTATTATTATTACATTATTGCATAATATTAAAATATTGTCGAAGATCTCGTATAATTTTATTTAAATTGTTAAAGTAAAAAATAAAGTTTCAGATAAATATCAATCGTATATCAATCCATCTTGTAACGCGTACTTGTATATTTTGCGAATCTAACATCGATAGGTCTCGATAACAATTCAAGAAATGACAAGAGATTCGGAAGAATCAGAATAAAATGAAATGTGGGAGGATCTTTCTGTAAAAATTTGATTGAAATCGTTATTCGTGCCATAGCCTCTTCCGCAGCTTCCTGTTATTCGTCACTCGGCTCCAAAGACCTCGCCGTTTATGCGAACCTTCCTCGATGCCGTCGTAGTAAAGTTAGTTATGACCGTGAATCATCGAAATGGCTACGTGTTCGCTATGACCCTCGACCGCGAAATATGAGAAGGAACGTTTTCTGCAGGCTCAAAAAACGAGATCATGAACGGCCATGGACGATGGCACTGTCGCCAAGGTAATGCAATCCTAAAGAACACGCCGAAATGTTCTCCTTAAAATATAATTCTGCATATCATAAAGAGCATATTTATAAGCTTTCGTTAAGTAAATTAATTTGCACAATTTTGTATTCATGAAAACATAATAAATTGAATCTTGCGCTGTCCTCTTCCTGAAGAAACTCAAGAAATTCTTAATATAATTATAATTATTATTACATAAATTAATTAATACAACTTAAATCAATATGACGTTCGAGGTGCAAAAGTGATGGATTGTTGAAGCGGAGAATTTTTCTTCAAATCTTAAACTCTCAAGTGGCCTCTTTCCTAAGCATTTTCTCTTAAACACATTAATTTCCGCAGGTGGAAAAAGACGATGTCCACTGAACACAGTGAGAAATGTATCCGAAGTCTTCTTTCATATTAGTAAAGTTAGGTCGCAAAAACACCATCAAATCGCCATCAGACTCGAAAATATACGGTCTCTCGAGCGCTCGTGCCAGAGGCGCTGTCGTGAAAGCAAACAACGGATAAAAAATATAGCCCTTGGCGCCTATACAATGGCAATATTTATAAATGCACCGTGAGTTTTTCGATCTTCAACTTGCCCCCTTCCCCTCCCCTCTTTCTCTCACTCTCATCGGTCTTCTCTCACGTGTGAGTAAGCCTCGCTCCCGAATCTTCTCCTCTCTATCCCCCTCCCTTTTTTTTAAAACTGCCCCCGGACTTGCGGCTCCTTTCTGACAAATTCCCAGACGGAAGGCACACGCCTAAAGGATCGACTACATAAATTCTCCCGCCGCGGTAAGCCATCGAAGAGGGCCCAAGATCTGTGGATTTATTCGTTCTCGTTGTAAGACCCACGAAACGAGAGACGAATGCGTGCATCGGGACAGAATTTTTTTCGGCTCCCGCGATGCTGTACTCTAAAGATACAAGAAAGATACCTTACGATGTCACTATGTTCTTTCTTTTTTTTTCTCTCACATATCCTAAAAATATATTGCACCCGAAAGCTGGATTTCAAAGCGGCAAGATCAGAAGATCAGAAGATTCTCTCCGCTGGCCTACATCTCGCTTAAATATCGTGCAAAAGTGATCTACATCTCTTGGTAATAGACAGGTCGTTACATCGATGACACGAAATAAGTACAATAACGCGCGATAAGAATAAATGCACAACCCAATACAAGTTAATTTCTTGAATATTAAGATTGATCTAAAGTGTCGTGAGAGGGATATATAATTTCAACAAATTAACATGTTTATACTTTATTTTATTCATGGAGATGTATAATATATTGTGAAGGCAAAAAGGCCTCCCTTTACCATTGTGTTGCGCACGGCTTTTTGCAGAACGAGTCGTAAAACTTCAACTGTATTCTGCATCCCAGATCCTATGTAAATCCGCTCGATGAATGAACGAAGACTGACAAACATAGAGAAAATAAAAAGAACAAAAGGGAGAGAGAAAAAGAAAAAATTCTCTTTTATTGTATGAAACTGACACATATCGTGTATGTGTCCATCTGCTGCGAATTAATAACAAAATAAAACGGACATGCCACGTTGATATTTCACCTGCGTCGCTTACGAGCATTTTGCAAATACCGGAAATTCCTGTGATATATAATCCTGAGAAAGGATCGATACGTAATATTGATAAAACAAGAACAGTGTGCATTTTTTGAAGACGATCCGAGAATCATTTGACGTGTAGACATGCGAGAGACGAGAATTTTCACTAAGCGAGAGAAACAAAGAAAGCATCCACATGTGATATGTATATCACAAGCATCGTTTCCGACAAATTGCTACAAAACTCGATGTTCCTTTTTCGAAATGTCTCCGCGTTTTCTTTTTACGCGCCGAGGTAGAAGATGCTCTGGGAATTTATAAGGAAAACGATATACGTATTCAAATTTTCGCAGGTATTAAGTTTTATTATAAGATCATTTCTATATTTTTCATATTATTCTAGTTATTGTCATGAAAGAAATATACAAAAAATAATGAGATAAGTGATTTTGAATAATAATAATTCTGAGAATAATAACTGAAGCTTTACAACATGCTTTTCAATAATTTATAAATCAAAATCATTTTATTTTAGAAAATAAAACAAAGTAAATTTTTGCGTATGTTGTCTATGTAGTTACCATAACTTTTATTTTATTTTTTTTCTTATTTTGTTGATATTCCAGAAGATATTAATTGAAATTTTTTCAAAGATAAACGTATATTGAATTTTGTTAGCGCGAGCGTACATTCAATTTTGTATTTTACATGATGGGAAATCTTTTGAAGAGAGAAATACTATTTGATATATACTATCTATTTATCTATCTATATATATAAAATGTAAGAATTCCGAAAGTATTTGTAAAGCAAAATAACAAATTTTCTCGTAACCTGTGTAAACAGAAATAGTGAAAAATGAATCATGCAAAAACACGACATCTCTGGTTTGAAATATTTGTACATATTTGCAAAGAATAATGTAAACATTTCCCAACGATTTTTATTTTAATTATAATGTTGATATTAGGAGAAAAATACAAGAGAATAAATGCCACTTACAAAATTGATTTTTTTTTGCAAACATGATTTTTTTGTAATAATAAAAGATATTGTATAATTCTGTCTTTCTACATATTTCATAAAAAATACTTTCATAAAAAAATATGATTTACTATAAAATGTATCCCAAGTTAACATGTAATTTTCTTATTTAAATATATTTTCTTATTTAAATAAATTATTATTCAATAGGTTAAATCGTTCATACAACACAATGATAAAGTGTGTATCGCGATAATGAAAAAATTTACATTTCGATTAGCGTAAAACTTGTAATACGTCCATAATTTCGTCCGCAAAATTGGCCGGAGAGGTTGTCTCAATCAAAAGAAACTGGTGTTTCGAGTTATTTTTTTTTCATAAGAGTTTCTGCCGATTGTCGAAGGTCTCTCCTTACTATGCAAGAACGCTTCACGAGTACAGTTCTCGTCGTAAATTCTGAACTCTATAAGCTGTACGTACGCAGTATGGGTGGGATTGCTTGTCTCCTTTTCAGCTTCATCGAAGTAAATTATGGAAAAACCGTGACAGAACCGCGCAAGGAGAAGCTACGCAAAGATTGACGAAGCATAAACGTCAAACGTAGCGTCAATTCTTTAACTTTTGAATTTGCAGGCGGATGTATTCTATCAACTCGATAAATTGCACCACGGATAAAAATGAAATTATATATATAACAAAGCCTGAAAAATATCTATTTTCAATTCGAACACTCTAGTCTATCTAATATCAAATAATATTGATATTTTGAAATATAATTGCTTTAATATTCAAATTTAATTCAATTTTAGTTCAATCTGGATTCAAATTTTTCTAAAACTGTTTCAAACTAAAATAAGATTTTTTAAAGAGAATATAATTTAAATTAATTACATGTGTATGTGTGTATGTGTGTATGTGTGTATGTGAGATGGAGTTTCCCCGGATTTTCTAATAAAATAAATAAATGAGTTTTTTGCAATTTATTGCAATAATTGCACGTAAATTGAAAAATAAATAATCTCTTGCGTTCAGCAAAAATCGCTGTAGAAATAATTATGTCAAAAATAATGATATAATCATTCAGTATATGCTGAAAAATTGTAGTCTTTGTTCTTTAAAAAAAAGACTAGTGTTTTTTTACCGTATAA
This sequence comes from Camponotus floridanus, assembly GCF_003227725.1. NCBI lineage: Eukaryota > Metazoa > Arthropoda > Insecta > Hymenoptera > Formicidae > Camponotus > Camponotus floridanus. Next base: position 1,184,949 of record NW_020229692.1, on the reverse strand, counting down.
AAAATGTATGCGAAATGTAATTTTTAAATTTACGAACCTACACGAAATACGAATAGATTTTAGAATCGCGAAAATAGAAAATGCTTTCAAATAAAGACAAGGGAGTTTTCATACATTTCTCTCTCCTGGGCAATTTCCCAAATTAATTAGCTAACATTTCACGTGCAGGGTCCTTGATTCTCTTGCATTGTAATTCAACTCTTCAGAATGAACCGGTTTTGTTCGACATCGTGAATTCGTATTGTGTTTCGATAGATCCGGACGGAGAGCTTTTCGGTTCCCAATGTTGACGAAAACTTAAATCGTAAAAGTTTAATACGGTTACGGTCTGTAAAAGCTTCTATCTCGCTCGCATGTTAGATACGTGCATCGAAATCGATATACGTATATAATCCTCCTTTGATAAACTTTGGTCTCGATTTCATTTTATCATGTGATGTAATCGTCGATGAATATATGATAAGAAATATCTATCTGAATGATATTTAATTAAAATCATCACGCAGAGAAACATTTTCTAGCAAAGTTTGATATCTTTTTCGTAATTTATTGTATCTATTATATTTTGAAGTTATAGTAAATCAAATCACACATATGACGAATTCTACGTGTTCGCGAAAAACAAAGAATCAAATAATTTAAATTTTCTCTCCGTAACTGTAAAAGACCGAAAATTTATTTCGAAAAGTTTCAGAAAGAGAAATATCAAGAATGTAGGAATAGAAAAGAAGCTGTGAAAAAGAAGAGAGGTCTAGGGGTTTTATTCGCTAGAAGCGAAAGAAGTTATCCAAGAATCGGCCAGCCGGGACTCTTTTATTATGACGCCTTTAATGAACTTTAAAATAGCTCGTGAAGGCCGATTATGACTGTTCCTACACATCGCGCAATAAGAACCGCATAATCCCAATGCAAAAAGTGAAGAAGACAAAAAGAAGAGAGAGAAAGAGCGAAAAGGGGCGTTTCATCGACAATATTTAAACTCAATATTTGCGCGATAGAAAAATTATGATACTCGTGAATAGTAATTATACGTCCCGAGCTCGGCAGAAACTCCGACTAATTGAGGCAAACTTTTCGGCAAGCCTGAAGCAAAGGCATGTCGGAGTCGAGTTTCCAAACGATATTGTTATCGACAACGTTAGCCGCGGTCGTTTGGCAATTCCTTTCCACCTCGTATCTCCATCTATCCGGTACTTTCGCGAAGTTATGTCGTTTCGGGAGTAAACAACGTTGAAACTTCAATGCGGGACGCAATCCAAAATCAAATCGCGTTATGTCGATATTACCGATTAATCGATGTTAATATCTTTAAACTTAATACAAAATCGATATTGAATTATTCCTATCTCAAAACAAATCAATCTAACAATCGTTTTAACGACTAAGGCCCGATTGCACCAACATTATTTCAGCTTTAAGAGATTTAAATATATGTCTATCTTTATCTTTCTTTTTAAATAAATGAAGACAGATATATATTTAAGTTGAAATAACGTTGGTGCAATCGGGCCTAAGTCAAATGTAACTGAAGGATACAGAGAAAGAACGTATCAAGTCTATTTTTTACAATAGAGCATTTTTAGCAGTTCGCGTTACTTTTTTAAAAGAGTCCTAATAATGTTACCTAATCGAAGAAATATTATATATTATTCTAACAATAAGTCCTGATATTATCATTTTGGAATAAAATAATTTGTAATTATATTCATAATTATATAGTAGTGTAATTATATTAGTAATTATATTAACTTATCTGGTATATGTAATATTATTAGTAATTTAATGTGTATTTTCATAAAAAAATCAAAAATTTTCCTATGTCGAGGTAAAACATAAACACATTTTTTCCTTAACGTCCATTTTTTACTGCTTTTTTCTTCAACCTATAAACACGTTCTTTATCTTTATAATAGAATGGAACTACTTTATCAGAGCTACAACATCCCAGTGTTATCTCGAAGAGATAAAAAATGAACTTGGTACTTCCTTTCTCTGAAGCCTTCGATTTTTAACAATTGTTAATCTCGATTTACTGTTTTACTCAAAAGAAAAACTATCTTTCAAATTCACTCGTGTCTATGCGACAAGCACACACAGAATATGAACGAGTGGGCCAGAAAACAGGGACAGGCGGGAAAATTGTACACGTAAATCAGAAAGAGGGAAAACTCGATCGTAGCTTAGGGTTTTACGGGCGATCGCCAGACCCTTTTAACCCATCGTCTGTGATGCGGTATCCTGAAGCCAGTCGTGCCGTAGCCGAAAATCATATATTTAGCCGAGAGGCACTGGCATGCCATAAATCTTCGGCTTTATGTTACGATCCTGAAAATGCGCAACGCGTTGGCGACACGCCAACGACCGGTCAGACGAGAGCGAGTCGCGTTTCCGCGCGCGGAAACGCACCTCGATGTGTCGCGGACATGCAAAATAGGCGCTTCCTATCGTTCACGTCGATTGATTCCGGAAATATCTCGACCGACGTTTCGAGGACGATCCGCGAGCGACAACATTGTATCGAGCTGATATTGCAACATTATATTAATCAATATTGTATTAAACTGAATTATTGTATAAATCATTATCAATATTATATCAATCAAGAAATTACGTGATCTACTGGAAAATAATTCAAGAGTTTATTGTATAAATCATTATCAGTATTATATCAATCAAGAAATTACGTGATCTCCTGAAAAATAATTCAAGATAATTCAAGAGTTTATTGTATAAATCATTATCAATATTATATCAATCAAGAAATTACGTGATCTACTGGAAAATAATTCAAGAGTTTATTGTATAAATCATTATCAGTATTATATCAATCAAGAAATTACGTGATCTCCTGAAAAATAATTCAAGATAATTCAAGAGTTTATTGTATAAATCATTATCAATATTATATCAATCAAGAAATTACGTGATCTACTGGAAAATAATTCAAGAGCAGCAAGATACGAGCTGTCGATTTATGGAAGTTATCTTTAAACGAAGGGAAAAATCTCTCCTTTTTTTGTTCATTCAAAGATTAGAGATAGCGAGAAGAATTCTCTCTCCAAGAAGGCGTCCCTCATTCCATAGGAAACCATAAGTACGTCCATTTCCGATGCTCCTTAATGATCGTTAAGAGCTGATAAATATTTTTCAGTGCCACATGATACTCGAACCGGAGACGAGGGAGATCTCTCGGACGAGCGCGATAAAATATTTTCTAGTTTATATGCTAATGTCATGAGAGAGCTAGGTATCCGTAGAATACGTGAATACGCTCAATCCAACGAGAGCGCTTCTCGTGTTTTCTTCGCGGTTATTTTTTCCTGCATTTCTCGACGAATAAGAATTGTGAATTTGGAATATTTCGTGCGAGAAAAAATCAAATCAGAGGAATGACAGTGAAAATATCGAAAGGAAATAAACATCCAACGAATCGTAAGGAGCAAGAGTTGTCGATAAATATTTTTAATATACACCAGGACGCATACATTAGAAAAATATAGCTTAGAAAAATATATACATTTTACTAATATTATAATATTATATAATAATATTATATAACTAATATTATATAAATATATACATTTTACTAATATTTTTACTCATATTTTACTAATATTTATATTTTACTTGCATATTTACGTAATGAAAATTTATCTTCTTTCAGATCGTACTTTTTTATAATATTCTTCTAATGAAGGCTAAATAATATTCTTGTAATATCTATAATTTCGTATGCAACAAATTAATGTAAAATGCCAATTGTCTTTCACTAAACTCATTCATTTCATCTCTCTGTAATGATCTATATAATTGTATCTTTATTCTCAATTTATTCAAGTGTAATATATTTATCATCTATTAGATATTGTGTGATATCATAAGAGGCATCTCAACAATAGAGCGACGAGAGTGTCTCGCTACTGCAGGGTATTACGTGCTACTAGTTATAATATTATAAGTAATAACACTATCCGCTTATACAACAAGTTTAGACTTTCTACTTATAATAACTATAGGCTTGGGAAACTTGAGGGTATTACATTGAGCGATGTATTCTTCCGAGAATGAATTCACTTCCGTTAGTCGTATGAAATATGGAATCTTAATTTAGCTATATATAGTAAAGAAAAACGAACTGAGACGTGAATCATTAATTGTCAACGTATTACAAAGCGAATTGTGTTTCGGAGCACGTTCTACGACAACCCATTTATTTCTTGAAAAGTTACCTGCGTCCCACCTCCGGTTACATTTACTATTTATAAACTATTCGCTATCTCTTTTCTTGAAAGCATATCGTCGACACTTAAGGTTTGTCCAGCTGGAGCTATCTTCTCCATTTTTGTTAAGTACGGGGTGGCGCAGGGTCGCGGCTTCCCGGGTTCAGATTAAATCAGAAATCGAGTCGAAATCGAGAGACGAGACGAATCGAGAGGCGGCCCGTAATTGGCCTTCCTTGCTCTCTTACACCGTCGATCTCGGTTCCCGGAGCTTCTACGCGACCCGCCGAGTCGTTAATCTTTCCGGAGATATACTTGATCATTGCATGCCTCACTACATCTTCGTTTACGTCGAGAGGGATCGAGCGCCGACAATTTTCCGATGCCACAACGCCATCTCTGCATCTGCTACAGCTTGCCAGTAATGAAAGAAGGCCGACTCTAATTGGGGACCATTTTATTATTCATTGGCGCAAAAATGGGAAAGCTCTTTTCTTTCTATTCCTTTCTTCGCAAACTTACACGAAATTATCGCGGGTGACATATATGCAGAGAGTATATTGATAATAATGTAATAAATGTCTCGATAGACAACATCGATAATCGATGAACAATAATTTACGAGAAAGGAAAAATTATAGTATAATTAATTGTTTTCTTAAAAACCATTTAAAATTCTAACATTGACGCTTTAATAGAGAAAAGAAAAAAACTTTCTAGGTCAATCTCGGTTAAATATTATTTGAAAAATCTCAAAAAAGAGAAAAGATTTTAATCGTTTCATTAATTATCCTAATTATTGGTAAACATATTTCTTTTGATACATCTCTCGCCCGTATTCCGATCACGTGTACACGATGGCAAACGTGGTACAACGAGTTTCCTTAATTAGCGAAAGCCGCCCGCCGGATAAGATCTCAAAAACTTTTTCAACCTGTTTTTCCAGTGATAGGGATAATGCGATTAAAGTTGTACTCTAACAACGATCCCGACTGATTGCGCGTCATCGCAAAAAAGTTGAAAAGTATTTGTAACGACACGATGCTTTAGTTCCCGAGACCTTTGTTTTATTTAAATATTAACATTAATCAGACGTACAATTTAATAGAATCGTCACAATTGCTGAGTTTGTTCGATCAAATACACATACAATTCTCGTCGTATAATTTTTAACCTCGTATGCGAAATAATCACATCGCGCAATTACTTCAAACGATAAGATATACTAAATAGGTTTGATCTAGACATTTTTACGCTCTATTATGTAGAGGATCGTAGCTATTTCATTCGGCCAGTGTGTAAAAATTTAAGGATGTTTTGTACCTATTTTCAAAATATTGAGAATTTAATGAAAATTGTACAGAATGTCCTTACATATGTTTAGAATCTTCAGTACAATTTTTAAATCGATTCACTAAAGCGTTCACAAATTATAAGGATTTTAATTTGCACCGAATTAACATGTGTTATGGGAAACGTATAACGACGTCGATTCAAATGACAAAAACACATGAAAATAATATTTAGAATTTGTTTAAGATTTGCAAAAGTTTAGATACAGAGGAAATATTTGGTCGAATAATATTATACAAGTATTAACTGGTTAAAAAGATATTAAATATAATTTAATGAAGTTAGCCAAGTATCTGTCACAAGGCGAAATTCTTTGCCAAAAGTGAATCATTTCGATTAACAAAATTCGGAATATTTCAGTAAAAACGCAATAAATATTAAAAAATACATCTCTGCACTGTAGCTAAGATCAAATTGTATTCCACAAAATTTCTCATACTCAAAATACATCAAAAGTGGATATTCGTCAATATTGATTTTCAGCTACTTTTTGCTGGGATTGTACATACAAAACATCCTTAAAGCAATAAGCAATTGAACGCGAATTTTAAGACAATTACAGACATGACGGTAGATGAAATTAAATTTTCGCGATAACATATCATAAAATACCGGAGCAATATAACGCGCGAGGCACTTTACCTTTCGAGAGTTTAATTATAATAAAACGTTTTCTCGCGGAACTTGCCTCTTCTTATATATCTCCGCAGGATCGATTCGTATTTACAGCCGGATCGTCGCGAATAATCCCTTTATATGGCGCATTATCCGTTTGCGAGACGCGTGCGGAGGGTGATAACGGTGTTTCCACCTCTCGCACGACTCTATCCGTTATCGTTCCAGACACTTTGTGCATCCGCGTTGCGACGCGAGCATGCATGCATGTACCTGGTGTGTAACAGGGCAAGCGTGCCCCGCCGACGTGTATCCCCACGTGCATACCGTTACGCCGTTATCACGTACAAAGGCTGCCGCATGTGCAAGCGATTCGTTCGCGCGCCCGCGAGCTGGACTCCCCAGTTTCGCGATTATCGCGGGGAAAGATAGAGAGAGGCGCGCACGGTGCATTACACGCTCGCGCTCACGTGCGAGTGCGAGTGCACCGGAAATTATGCCGTCCGACCGTGCATGGAAATCGCTTATGGGGAAACGGTAACGTGCGCGCGTGCCGCTTGCGTCTTCATCGTTTTTTGATTCTTCAACGCGCGCCGACGTGCACTGTCTGCGCGCCGTCTTGGGTTCTGTCTTTCGACTTCGATGTTTCACTTTCGCGAAATATTCGCCGAAGATTAAAACGATATCATTTTTTTTTATCCTCCAATAATCGCATTTTCGTTTGTAATAATAATAATCGAAGGTAGATACATAGATGGATTTGACGTGATTCACGCAAATATTGTTATTCCTGTTTTCAAGATTTCTCGAAAATATAATCGTCTGAATCAAGTTTTAGCGGCAAAATGTCTCGTGACAGATTACGGCTCATATTCATGTAACGCAGACAATCGTGAGAGAGAACATTCAACAGATCTCGTTGATATACGGATGTAATTACCCTCGTTTAACGATCCGGACGAGATTCTGTAACGTTATTTGGCGTTGCGAGCCACACAACACAATGACTTGTCAGCCGCATTGCAACTGCGATGAAACCGAGTTAACTACGAGATTAAAGCAGTCATCCCATCGGACTTTGCTGTAGATACACGCTCAACAGTTAGCTCGCCAGCAGGAAGGATTCTTTCAAAGACTAATTACACAATTAACAATTTCCGTTTCATCACCGGCGACTTTACACGAGTTAATAATATATGCGAAACCATTATAGCATTCTTAATCTATCTCTGTCACAGAGATTTCTCTCAAAAAGATTAAATCTTATAATTTTAATATTAGATATATATATGTACATATACAGAGTGTCCCAGTTACCTTCCGTCATCTTTCAAAGACAGATTCCTGGGATCATCTGAAGACGATTTTTCCTCAACGAAATGTCGAGGCACTAATAATTTTCAAATTATAAGTGATTGGAAATAAGGGGTTTCTCGTAAACTTTGTAGAAATAAAATATTAACAAAACCACATTCTTTGATTAATTTGAAATAGAGTTTACTTTAGTTGAGTTTTAATTTAAAACTTAATTGCAAAGATATATGATGACAAAAATCGGGAACATGCAAAAAATGATGGCCTTCATTGACATTTTCGCTGAGGAAAAATCGTCTTCAAATGATCCCAGGAATCTGTCTTTGAAAGATGACGGAAGATAACTGGGACACTCTGTATATATATATATATATATATATATATATATATATATATATATAAAGATTTGATAATTTATTTATGATGAAGATTGCGAGAAAAGGTGGAATATGGCGACAAGGAGCAAAATATTTGAGAGGAGACACAGGAGTGCCCCCCGGCAATAAGCTGATAATCTCCAGAAGGAGAAATATTCTTCTTGGGACTGGATGTCACATTACTTTGATATAATGCGGTATTACGGCTTTTATGTCCTCCTTCGACCACCGAACTCGCGAATGCCGTATGTTCGGGGAGAAAGAGAGAGAAGGAAAGAATGTTTACCTACCGCAAAACGAAAATACGGACCACTGGACCTATGCACTACCACATACCGATATTACCTGAAGATTTAATAAGGCGGTAAAAATAAACGAGAAATTTTTTTTCCAGACTCTTAAATAACGCGTCTACATCCTCAATTCGTCTGTTGCAAAGAATAGAACCGCTGCAGTTTCCAATAAAAATCGAATAAACTGTTTGTGTAATCTTTTCTTAAAAAAGATTCTAGAGAAAGAAGTTTAAAAAAGAAGTTTAAAAATAGAAAATAATATTCGAAATAGCTTTCCTTATCAATAATTATTATGCGTTAGGAATATTATGTTCGATCATTTACGACACTTTGCAACGAATATTCCGAAGATTTATGATCTTAATTCAGCACGGAGGAGAATTCAGAGGGAGAAGATTCCAATATATCAAAATCAGTTAATTAGGATAATTATATAGTCATAAAGACTATATGTAATTAGAATATAAGTAGATACGAATATTAATGCGAAACTTGCAAGCAAAATCCTCATATATGTATGAATTATTATCTTATAACAAAAAAATTAAGATCTTGAAAAACGAATGAAAAGAAATATATTCTTTAATATATTCTTTATTATATTAATATGCTCTTAAATTTTTCTTACTGTTAGATTAATTTTGAAAAGACAATGTATGAGATTTTTTTACAAATCATAAGGCAGCAAATCTTGTAAAAGAATATTTTGAATGATTTAACTGAGAGATTTTCCAGAGCTATTAACGATTCATGCATCAATTTTTAACGTTAATAATAATAATAATAGCACAACATTCCAGCACAACATTTCATTGTTTTACACTCGAGTCATTCAAATGTGAAATATGTAGAGCCAAAAATGCAGTCGATGAAAAAAATAGCCAAACTTGTCGGAGAATCAACAGACACGAAAGCCATCAGTTCACAAATATTCTCAATGAATAATTAGCTTGATTCAATATGTACTGCATTTATATCGGACGAGACTTTCTACACATATTTATGAGACTTATAATTTATTTATTCAAATCTCGAAAAAAATTATTAAAAATCCTGCAATTCCAATAATTTTAAAACAATATACATGTATATATAAAGAGATAAAATAATATAATATTATAAATAATATAATATTATAAAATGTACGATGTATTTTATATTAGTTATTATTATTTTATTCAAGTATTATTTATTTATTTATGATCTCTTTCTTTCTCTCTCTCTCTCTCTCTTTCATTTTCTTTCTCCAATCGCATTTTTGCTTCAATTCTGAGATAAAATAATATAATATTATAATATTTTTCAAAGGAGAATTGTAAAATTTATTTTGTTAATATCAATTTTAATTATTTGACAATTCTCAGAAAATGCTTAAATTGCTCGAATTCAAGTGAGTTATTTCAGGCACTCATCATTTATGCGCGTCTGCCAGCTTGATGAAAACCGCACAAGATCGTAATTACGTGAATCTGGATGAGAGAACCATATGTCAGTAGATATGAGATAACAATCGTTCACACACATTTCACGTAGGTGTATTAGAAATAAATTCAGTTTAAAGTGTATACAATTACAATCGTAATATTTTGATTAAATATTTATATTAGTCTATCTATTTAACCAAGTTAATGACATATAATTGTTGTATTGTCAATTCTTAACAAATAATTTAAATAAAGAATTTATGATTTTATTAACCTTTGAAGATACCTACACATACAACATTGTGCAATTCAAAATATTCCATATATGCTTGAAACGCGTTTCGTCAAACTTTGCATAAATATCCGAAATAATTCATTGATCTCAATATTATATATACATACGCGTATTAATCAATCAGTTGTAAATTTAGGTAAATACAAAAATTCCATTAATTATATATTATTCCATAATATTTTCTTCGCACATATTATTAATTGTATTATATTGTATAATATAAATACTATATAATTTAATAATATAATTTACTAAACACGTTTGCATATTTATTAAATTATATAATTACTATATAAAATAATTTAATAAATTTTTGCATTTATTAATATAATATATTTTTCTATAATATATTTTTCAATAATATTGGTGTATTTCAATAATATGTGCGTTAATAATTGATAATATTGTTTTAAATGGTATAGCAAAATATGAATAATAATTATCTGCTGCAATTATAAACGGCCGTTGTATACTGTCTTCGCTCAATGCATTTATAGCAATTTATCTGGACAGAATGAATGTTCTTTTAAAATCTAATGAGCCTCCCAATAACGTGTACGAAAAGTTTGTACTGTCGAGCAATTCCAACACGCAATTTAATTCGCGTACGCGATACAATTTGTCGGGCCTTAACGAGAACATATCTTTGTTTTCCAAAAAAGAGAAGAAGATGGAGAGAAGCACGGAATATCAATGACTGCGATCGAAGTTTATACGCAGTGAGTTTAATCACGTAGCATTTCGAGCGTGCGAATCAGCAGGGAACAAGCGAAAAGTACGAACACGACTCCCCCTGGGAATCAAATCGCCGAAGGGCACATCAGCTGCACGTACATACAAAAAAAGGTCAGCTTTCTAGTATAACGCGAACAACGATCGAGATGTCTATCCACTAACTGTCACCAACAGAATTCAACAATATAAAAATCTAACGAAATCTAAATGATTTAGCCTAAAAATCAGAGAAATCCATTAGGTGCCTAATCAGAAATTAAATATATCATTCAAACTGACAAGAAATTGTTATATTTTTTATGAACTTAATTTCTTAGATATAAAAAAACACGCACATAAAATTAGACAGAGCTATGTATTGCAATACAATTAAATCGATTAAATAGAAAAATTTCATTTTAAATTTCATTTTAACAAAATTATATTTTTGAATTAATATTTAGGGCATAATTGTGAACAGTTATGACATTTAATTAGTTAGAATTTAAGGATGAAAGATAAAGGCAATCTTCGGACATATAAAGACATTCCCTCATTCATTTAAGACGAGTATCGTCACATATCGTGCAGAATTACGAGATTACAGCGGTCAGCGAGACACCCGTTAAGTGGGATACGCTCGTATCCTTGTACGGCGGGATGTGCGACACGCAAGGATTTACGAGCAATAAAGTAGCAATAACGAGGACCACATTGGTGTATCCCGAGAACGACCATGGATGCTGCATTGTGGTCCACGACATCTCGCGCAAGTCTTGTCCTCCGCGAATATCCCCGCATCCTTCTCAAGGACCATATCCTTTATGCTCCACGAGACGCGGAAGGGAACGCACAGGTGTTTATACGCGAATTCATATATATTCTTTTTACGGGATGAAAGATGCAATCGCGTAAGATTCTATTCATCGCGAAAATCGTTGTCATTTTTACTTCTATGATTAAAATTTATTGATGAGTTTTGACAGCTGACACAAGTTGTAAGCTGAATAATATGATCAAATAATAGCTAGTAATGCTCAATAATGATCGCTCGATAAATGAAGTTGAGAAATTGCGCGAGTATACAACATCTTAGTTAATAAAAATTTTCCTTTGATATCTTTGTGAATGCACGGATAATATATATATATCTAAGGAAATATATTATGAATATTTCTTTTCAGCAAAAAAGAAATATATATTGCTTCGGAATGCTATCTATTTTTATCGGTGCTCGTAATAGGTGACGTTCAATTTCATTATTGAAGGATATATCGAAGACGCCGATATAGCATTGGATCAAAAAATTCCGGGACGCAGCTAGCGAACTTCGTTCACGACAACTTGTATAAGAGTTTACGGCAAGTCGTAAAATGGTTCTGAGACAGCGAGTCTCTTTCGCATTCTCAATAAAGGTGACTGCGACTAATACAATGGCCTTCGACCAGAAACTATCTTTGTGAATATAGCGACGGACGTCTCGTACGTCGGTTCTTTTACAGCCGGATCGAAGCATCAATTCTTTGAACAATATTCTTGGATCCGTATTATGACTTTAAATGACGCACACAAAGATACTTCGAATCATAATTAAGAATTGATGCTTAAATGCAATAATTTCAAATACATATTTGGAAATATTTGGTATAAGAACCTCAATTCTTAATTTATCATACTTAAAAAACTTAACATAACTTAAAAAATAAAAAATAACTGAATTCAAAGCTTGATCGATAAATATACGTCAAAATCAGTTTTGCACACTTTATTATTTTATATTTAAGTAATACCATTAATTTTTGTTTACAGTGCAATTTATCGGGTAAAAGTTTCGATCTGTCGACAAATTTACCGAAAAAATAAGTTAGTAAATAATAAATCTGGCCATCATCTCTTTATGTCGACTTCAAGTCGTCATAGTCATTTTATTATCGGGAATAATTTTTGTACGTGGCCTGATTAAATTATTTTTAGTTTACTTTATGTAAATTGAATCAGAAACATATATGTGCTAATAAAATTACAAATACGATGACATAAAAATGAAAAATGTTTTTATCAGATATATGTTATAAGAGGACAAAATAATCTTTTTCTTTCCTATTCTATTAAAATCATGAAACAGCGATAGCTTTTTTACAATTTTAAGACAAGTACATAACTTGATTTTTTAAGCAATAAATACGCAAGTAATTTCACGGAAACGCGAAATATTTTTCATACATAGAAGGAGTTCTGGGAAAGGAAAATTTACATCGTGCCAACTTTCCCCGGATGCTCTTCGAATAATTTTCTCGCGCCAGCTTCACCGACTTTATCTCCCGAGAACGGAGTACACGGTGCATTCGCCGGTTAAAGGTCGCGGACCTCTAATCTTGAATGGGTCGAAACGCAAGGTGGCGAGCACTTGGGCGAGGTCGTCCTATATTTAAGGGACCCTCCCATAAAGGACAAAAGTTGTGCGCCGTATCGCAGATGCGCGAGCAGGCCGCCGCGCTGGAAACGGTTTTAACGTCTCGGTCGTCCCGAGCCGGTAATGGCCCCGGTCGGAATAGTTTCAGAAAAATGGCCACGGCGGCTGAACTTACAGTTAAATAAACGCCGATGTGTCCGTGTGCCAGTACGGCCTGGATAAAACGATTTACTGGCGCCCCCGCGAGCGGATAACGCTCGCCATTTGTACGTAATTCCAGCGGGCGCTCTCGCGTTATCCGCTCCGCGAAATTGTTATGGCGAAACGAGTTTCCGTCCTGCCATGTCGCAGGTATCCAGGTTACCTGGCTGAATGGTGGATCCCGAGTCACTGCCCGGAATTTCGTGGCCTCTCGAAAAAATCCACGAGAAATTAAAGTTTCAGCGATATTTTTGTCCTAATGCGAGTATATCGTTTTAAGCAATTTCTAGATTTACGATTCAAGATTAGGTGACTCGAGAAATTAACGATTTTAAGGATGTTAATGTTATGCATCTCTTGGTGTTTTCACACAGATTTTAAAGCAAACATCATGAGAGTTCTTAGAGTGATTTATAAATATATTTTAAAGCATTCGCACACGCATCATACACGTGATATATGTATATTCTTTTCAGCGATTACTCTGCATGTCTTGCTTTCAATTTTAAATTTGTCGATATTTACAAGCTCTTCAACATTGCGAGTGTTGATCGTAAGCGTATTTTCTGGTTGCGCTAGTTATACCGCGACAATTATTCTACAACGTCGTCGGCTACGAACGTGCTCGAATTCAAGGAACGCGTTACATCTTAATTACGTTCACGTCGTCGGATACGAATCCAGAAATTCGAGCCCGTGTCTGCGAACAGGGAAAGCTCGTAGGTGGAACCCGGGGAAGAATGTCCGCGGATTAAGTGGAACGAACGTGACTTAAATCCATTGTAACCCCTTGGAACGTCGGTATCGTTTGTAACCGTCACGGTTGTATCTACAATGTGAAAGAGGACGAGAGAAAGAGAAATGAAAAAGGAAGACAGAGGGAGAGGGAGAGGGAGAGAGAGGAAAATGTGGAAGGGCCAAGATGAGGAAAGTAAGGAAACAGAAAAGGGAAAGAGAGAGAGAGAGAGAAAGCGAGAGAGAAAGCGAGAGAGGGGTTCTCTTAATCTCGCCTTTACGTACGCTTGACAAACGAGGAATGCGGATGACACTGGCATTGTACTCTCCCTCGTATTATCCGTACGATCGCACGGATCTCGCATTCTACTTGGCGGGCGTCTTTTGCAGCACCTCTCATTTGCGTGTTGCCGCGATGAAGATATCGACTTAACACCTAGATGCACTCGAATTGCTTGCAGAAAGAAAGGAAACAGGAAGAGAGAGAGAGAGAGGGGGGAAAGGAGGGAGAGGGCGAGAGGGGATTTGCCATGGGCACGAACGTCTCGTTGTTGAAACGGCATTCTTCCGCTAATGGATATGGTCCCTGCAAACTTGATATCCAGAGTCGTTACGTCTCTCTACTCGCAATCCAAGGAACTTTCCTCCGATTCTTTTAACGCTGGAATTTTCTTGCCGAGAGAGACGCAGCAAATTCAACGGTTAAAAATTCAAGTTTTGGATAACAGCATTGACAAAGATAAAACCACAAGCTCAGTTATGCATAGCACGTTTCGATGTTTAATTAAAGCTTCGCGAATAAAATATATACGATCAACGAGATCCTTTTTACACCTACATTTATGCGTTCGTATACCTCATACACATGCATATATAATAATGTAAAACAAATAGAACGATACGCAAATTTGAATGTGCCTTTTTAAAATGATACATCGATTCATATAATAAAAAAAAATCAAAAAAATCATAATATAAAAATTATATGATAATAAAATTGTGATTATTGGAAATATCGTAGAAACGCAAGACTGTTTATCCATATTTGCGTTTACATTTTTTTCGGATCTTGTGTCATTTTCACTTCATATTCGTGATAATCGCTGTTGAATAAAATGTTTGCTTTCATTTGGACGAACTTAGATGACAGACTTAACGGCGGACGTTTACCGCGCAAATATATCCTTACTGCCATTATGTCAGCGGCTAGAAAGGCCAAAGTATTACAAAGTTGGAGTTACAAGATACTTCGCATTCGCCATTGTTAAAGTTGGTATGAGTTCTCTCATCTCCTTGCTTTCAGATAACAGCGTCTCACATTTTAGTTTGAAGTTTATTGGCGTAATGTCATAAACTTTACATTTCAAAGGGATCATAAACACGCGCGCGCATGTACATGCATAATTAAATAATATTTCATATCTCCAATTTCTAAGGATTTAAAACGTCATAACGAAATTGCGACTGCGTGATGAAAATGCTTGAGCTAAAACATGTTTATAACATGTCGTTTGCGTTTCAGAGCAAATAGATAATTGAAGCTTTTAATATTTACATAGCCAAGTCATAATTTGTATTTTTTTCTCGTTAAAGAACTAAATATCATTTTGTATTTTATAATATGTAAGTTAAAAAAATATATTTCTGTCTCATCGGTATTTTTATTTTAATGGGAAAAATTTCTTAAATCTACATGATTACAAGAATTTGTCTTTAGTCACTCTTGTAAATATATAATATTGTGATATATGCAAAAAAATCATGTATAATTCGTCGTGTGATAATTTTGTTCAATACAACCTGGCGAGTAACGCGTAAAAATAATTATAAGTTTATTCATCCTCTTTTTGGTGCACAGTTTGCAGAAATCAATTATCGCGGATCGTGATAAAAGCGGTCGTTATAACGAGCATATATCTCAATTAATTTTTGTTGGTATTGACATTGCTACAGGTGTCACGAATTAAACATTGACGGTACCAATTTGATGTTCCGGCCAACGTAAAAATCGATTTCGATAAATCAGAGTAAGCTCGAAACTCGATTTGTCTTGTCACAAATGACTGGAAAAAATTCAGCGGCAGGAAAAATATTCATTTTCTCTTGTTACTGTAATAAAACCGATCTAGTAAATGTTAAAAATTCCAAACCAGTAATATCTCTGTTGCTTTCTGACAATGTATAAAATATTGTATAATTTAGTTTCCCAATATATAAAAAAATATATATATTTAATAATTTTTAGTCGCTTTTTTATTTAAATTTGTGATACATTCGAGAAAAAATGTTATTTGCAAGTATAACTGCTAAAAGAGAGAAAAAAGAAAAAATATTTTTTTATATCTAGCTTAAATAGATAGATGGTCTTTCTTTTTTGTGGAAAATGCAAAATATGAACGATAATAGAGACCTCGAAGAAATCGAGAGTTTATGTTATTCTCGCAGTCAAGATTGAAGGCTATATATAGTTCCTTTTCACGACTACATTAACTTATAGCAAAGAAAACTCATTGTCAGCAGCAAAGAAAGAACGATGAGAAGCAACAATCCTCTTTTTCCCTCTCTTTCCCTTTTTCTCTCTTCAATTTATATTGATTTTATATTGATTTGATTTTATAATTCTAAATATATATATATATATATATATATATATATATATATATATATATATATGTGTGTTAATAAACGTCAGAGGTCTGAGATCTCGGCTTTCAAATACGTAATAATCGAGCAGCAAATGTCTAAATGTTTCTAGTATGACGTCTGCACTTTAGAACATTGTTCCCATTCTATAGCTGTAAATAGATAACCAAGTTTAAGTGCTATTTATATGGACAGACCAGTTGGCCTCCAGTTTCTATCTTTGTTGCTAGAGAGTTACAAGGTCTAATATAATAAAGTGTTAACAAAGATTTCGTGGTCTACACGATATATCTATGCTGTGTTAAGCGGTAGAATTTCAAGATACTTTGTAGAATCATTCTGTGCAATGTTCTGTTGATCTTATTCTCCTTTCTTAACGTAGGAGTTGATGTAACTAAGATGAGAAGCGATAGCCTACTTACTTTAGCGTGAGAACGACACGAATTCTTGACCTGTTCGAGATCTTTGTCATCGATGATCGTTTACCTTCTGCACTCAATACAAGAGTAATGGAACGAAGGGTTTCAGCGCGGTCTACTAAGTTTCGAAAAGAAAAATATTTTTTCTCTGCGTATGGTATATACACAGGTAAAATTATTTTTAGATTTGGCTTACAAAATTAACTATTAATTTTGTATATTTTATAATATTACTTTTATAATATTACTATTAATTTTATAATATTTTATATTGTAGTAATATTTTTTTACTATTATATTTTCTAATATTTTGCATATTTTATTTTATAAAATATTTTATTACAATTCTCTTAAGTAATATAATAGTTGAAAAAATTATTAAATTTTTCTACATTAAAACAATATTTTTATATAAAAATGTAATATATAATATGAAAAGGTAATATTATTTTAAATGATATATTTTGATATTAAATGTTTCTCTCGATTTATTATTAGTAAGATTACCTTATATGAAATTCTAGTAATATAATATAATCGATCCTTATTTTTTCTCCTTCATAATTCAATAACAATAAAATAATAACAAGTAAAACACAATATATGTTACACAATATATACATATATGTTATAAATTTAATCTGTAGGTAACTAAAACTTAATTTGTGTTGCATCTCAACATTATACATTTATATTGTAAAGCACAATCCCAGCCACGATGTGAATTAACGTCACGCCGAGTATTTTACGCCGCGACTCATCTTCCTTCATTACCACAATTTACATGACACAACAAGTAATTAAGCAACCCTGTCATGCGACCGCTTAAACGACGACGATGGCAGTGGTTTCGGTATCGCACAAGCGTTTTGTGCGACAATGCGTTTTCGGAATAGCCCACACCATGTCGCGTAGACATGTCGCGAGTACATGTGCAACGCCGACATAACGATTGCGCGAATGGGTGACACATGTGTGTTCGGTAGCGTGCAAATGTCCCGCGGCGACACGCCAAGGTGACGGTAAACAATGTGGGCATATACTACTTCCATGCGTTCAATATTAACGCATTGTGCTATGCGATACGGCCTACATGCGTTCGCGGAGTCCATCGACACCTTGTATATGCATTCATTCTCTCGGATCCTTCCTTTTCACAATTACTAAGTGACAAAATTAGCAAGTAAAAAGGCGTTATTATAAAGAAAAAAATTTTCTTTTTTTTATTAATACACATAATTTAGAATATATCAATAAAAAAGAAGAAAAGAAAAGGTTTCTTTTGCACTCTAATTATTGTATCTTGGCTCTTGTTAATATCGCTTTATATTTGATATTACTTAATAACTGATATTATTTTGTGTTAATTTTTTAATTTTTATTTTTTCTTTTCGTTTTCTATTTCGTGGAAGTTCAACGGATATTTATTCAATAGACAAGATATAATATAAAAAAACTATAAATCTTTTTCATCTACAAATTACTTAATCACTATTGAGCTAATTGTTTTTTCTTTGAGGGAATGTATGGAAATACATTATAAATAATTAATCGACCGATTGTCTTCTGCGTGTACTTTACGTTTATTCTTATTATAAAACTTAGTCAATTTTGTTATTTGTTAATCATTCGATACTTATTGTTTTAAATTTTTAAATATATTCCATAACAATTTTTTATAACGATACACGCTGCTATTATTTCTCTCGTCTTGTTAACGATATAAAAATCGCTTGTTACTAGAACAGACAATCTAAACAAAAGCTCTTGTAAATGTATGCTTTGATCCCTCACCTCGCACTTCAATGCATCCAATCGAATATGCATCTCGTGATTGCTTTTCTTTTCCCACTTCTACCTTTCTCCCTCGTGGTTTTGTTTCTTTTATTCGTCCCTTCCGTCCTTTTAGCATCTTCTTTTTCAAAAGACAGTATATCATTTCTTTTATCTTCGTTCTTGAGAACTTAAGAAAAAGCTAACAATCGATTCTTTTTTTTATACATTCTTTTTTATTAAAAATATATCCGATAGAAATAATTATTGATTATGTTAAAGAAAATTTGCCACTCCACGATGGAAGCGTTCTCTTTCAAAAATTAGAACTATTACATTTTTTTCATTCCCTTTTAGTTTTTCATGTCTTCGTTAACGTTGTAAAGATTGGTCGCTG
Source organism: Camponotus floridanus (assembly GCF_003227725.1). Lineage (NCBI taxonomy): Eukaryota > Metazoa > Arthropoda > Insecta > Hymenoptera > Formicidae > Camponotus > Camponotus floridanus. Next base: position 1,165,763 of record NW_020229692.1, on the reverse strand, counting down.
ACGTAACTTCATAACGCAATGAGAGAAATAACTACCACACGGCCGTGGATCCCCCAATGCAATATTCTTCTCTTTTATCGTCGTTCCTACCATCTGCCTTTCTCCGTCTGTTCCCCTTTTTCTCTATCACAACTTGCACTACTTGTTAGCTCCCTTCAAACTTGCTGCCGTAGAAAAAGGGAGCCGATGACTGCAAGTACGATACGAGGTCCTAACTAGTTGTCGAAGCAGAAGTTTGCTCGGTCAGAGGTTAAAAAGAGAGTGCCATCCGTTTGTTTATTAGAGAAGTCGTAATTGAAACGTTAATTCTTCATTCTTTGCGAAAGCCATAAATTTGTAATTTGCAAGAAGATTCGAAAGAATCGTCCAATAAAATAACGCTCTTATTCGTTAACTTTAATAATAGCGGAAAAAATCTGTAATATATTTATAAATGTAAATTTGTTATCTTTATATTTTATAATTTTAATATCCTCTGTTATTCTTCCATTACTCTTTTGTATATCGAGTATTAAATATAATTACTATTTTGTATATTGAATAGATAAATTTTTAATCAGGTCATGCACGTACACCTGTATCGTATATTATATTTAAGACAGAAAATATAAATTGACGAATAAATTTAATAATTAAATTTAAAAAATATAAAAATTGAAAAGAATATATCAGAAATTGGAAATTAATGATTCGGCAGCATTAATAAAAAGCGACTGACTTGCGAGCAAAATTCGCATGACCGATAATGCGAATACATTCTTAATTTACGAAATTAGTGATACAGATGGGACGATACAACGGAGAAAAAAAAGAATTGCCAAAAAAATTATATTAAATTATATTGCAGATGGGAGATTTCCTGATCTTTTTTGCACGAAGGTAATAACGATCTTTCGGGCAAGAATACGCCGATAGCCAATTTCTTGTATATCCGATATAAAACTCGACTTCGGTGCCGAGTAATCTCGTTTTTATCGGCTCTCACAAAATCCTCCAATTAGCTCGCATAACATTACCGTAATTACGGTACCTACCTATCGACCAAGGCATCATCGATAGGCTTAATACATCTTCCCTACATACGTATATCCAATCTCTGCTTTTGCCGAAATTGCATTTTTCGTCAGTATGAGGAGCATATGTGAAATTAGCAAATAGCTCGCGAAAATCACACTAACGCAAATAACTTTATATGAAGCTTGTATAACGAAACAACATCTATAGCAGGAAATTTTGATATCGTACTATGCACTTTAAATTTTTTCTTCAACAAAAATCTTACAAATATTTCAGATGTTTCCCGTGATATGCTTCAATAAAAAGTATAAAAATCGTTCGATAACATTTATGTCGCGTTTTGATGAGCTTGCAATTATAATCAGATACGTTAGTGACACACATTAGATCTTAAAAAAAAAAAAGAAAAAAAATTCAACCTATATATTTTAATCATTAAGGCAAGATCAAGATTAAGCTTATTAGAATTATAAAATTTTACATAATTATTTAGCTTCACAAAACTCTGTGTGCGGCATATATACGCAGTCCTTTGATTGCGTTAAATATCATTTTAAACAATATGGGATACAAATTATTAATAAAATCGGAGACAAAATAATACGAGATTTTTGTTACAAAGATTCACTCAAGCCTGAGATTTAAGAAATAAATTTAATTTTGGAAAACTTTCAATACAATATTTTTACGATAATATTTTCTCGCTTTGAGTCTTGCGCAATTCTAGACCGATAATAAAATCAATTAAAATTGCCATAATGTCACAAGCACACGAGCAACACGCGAAAGTAGCGAGAGATGCGGGAAAGCCAAGAATGGGTCATCTGTATCATTTTAGGATGACAGCGGTGGGCCGCGACGTAACAAGACCGCGGTAGAGAAGTTTCATAGAGTGTAATTAACTCAACGGTATCACCTATGTGTGTGTTTCGGCGAGTACTCGAGGGGATAAGTTGGCTGGTTGCGAACGCGACGGTCCGTTGTTGGCCCGCCTTAGACAACGCGCCCCGCACATAAATTTTCGCGGGTCGGTGGCGCAGATGCGATGCGTCGACGCCCGCACGCGGTTGGCTCGCAACCAATCCTGATCGCGTTACAAAGCAGCTTGCGGGAGCTTTAGGAGGGTTCCGCGAGATTTGCATTATTTATCGGGCACAATCGTACACACTGCGAGTTCCCCTTTCTTTATGATTCCCATATGTTTCATCTTCCTCTCGCTTCGATTTTCTTTTCTGTTGCTATACTCGAATCACAGGTTTTGAAGAAATAATGAAAACCAAAAAAGAAACACGAACTCTGCGTCTCTCTCCCACTTTCCTGCTCCTGTAAAAGTAGCGAATACAGAGGCTATTCTTTATTATTTAATATTATTTAACGTTAGTCCTCGAGATTACAATCATCAATGATTTTTAAGGTAATCTTCATCATAAGATTAAAAAACAGTTACAATTCCAGACAGAGTTTGCGAAAATATATCGCAAAAGATTGAGCTTCAAATCTTTCTGTCACCTCGTTTTCGCGCCATCGCTTCTTTCCGGAGAAGTTTTATGCGTTCTACGTTCTGGATGGAATCAAGGAAACACTGCGACGTTATTTATAATCGATGGTTCTGAAATACGCGCTGCCGTATCCTTTTTTACGCTCCCGCACTATCAACATGAATAATAACGTGGGATGGGCATAAGTATTCTCGAAAGTTCAATTTCCCGTCATGACGCCCGATGATTTATCGATGACGCTACAAACGAATGGACATTATTTACTGTCGCCATTTCGTTTTCCCGACGACCGCTCGATATTTCGAAAGAATAAAAATTCCGCGTGTACAAAGGCACGTTCAACATGAAAAATCACCCGGAAGGGGGAGTGGAAAGATATTTATTCACGTAGCTCTTATCAACTTCATAACATCTAAATTTAACCTTCTCGTATTTTAATAATCATTATAATAATTAATAATATTCAATAATAACAAAAATTATTTAACTTATTTAAATACAAATTTAAATACAAACAAAGAGAAATGATATAATATACCTATGCAATATCATGAATACAGAATGATCAGCAAAGTATGAAGACGATAAGAGCAATCATAAAGCATCTGCGATAGATCGCGACACCGTCAGCACTCTTTGATTCTTTTCCACCCGATAGCGTATATCCAATGCGAAAATCCATCGTGGCCGCGAAACAAAGAAGCTAAAGCGTTCAGGGAACACATAATGCTATCAGAAGCTAGCTATCCGCGGGGCAAGAAGACGAGCAAAATGCATGAGGTAGGCAACCGGGCAGGCAGGCAAGCATTCTTGATGAAAACGCGCCTGTTTACATCTACCGGCTGAAGCCGCCGAGCGTGTGCAGCAGCCACGAAGACGCCGAATATTCCGCTGGTTTCCTATAATTTTATTTTTGCTTTTAATACGCCGTCCAACGATGGGATCGCGCGAACGCCTGACGGCGCCCGACAGGGTGCACCTTGATACTAGATAAAGCCGACAACGAACGAGCGGTCGCCCTCCTTCCCCGTCTTCGGCGTGCACCTTTCAGCATCCGCTTCTCGATGCTATAACCGCAGCAGATGGCATCTCTCATATTGGCGCGAAAACGAAACGCGTTACCTCCGACCTGCCAGGCTTTTTCCGCAACAGCTGATGATGTTTCACGCAAGTTGGAGTCTCGCAAATTAATTCTAAACGTTTTCAAAAAATATTCTTGCAGTTAATTGATTTTGTGGATACACGATGATAATGTGATAACGTTACAAATGATTAATAGGGAGTTGGAAGCGAGTTGTGATAATCTGATGGACTTGAATTCCCGCGTGCTTTCTCCGTGTGCTTTTCTTCGAGAGAGATTTTTACTTATATTTTCATATAAATTATTTAATATTATCAAATAATATTATTGAAGATATTTCACAAATGTATAAAAATAAAAAAAGATAAATTCGTCTTGATTAATTATAATTACAATAAAAAATACATATATGCACGCATATTTTATAGCGATTTAATAATAAGGGGAAAAGCAAATTTGATTCTTATATTTTTCTATTATAATTGTAACGAAGAGATATGCCACTGTTAACAGAAGTAACTGATTTTAATATTTATATACTAACAAAACTCCCAAAGATATACAAATAGCCAGCAGGATAGAAGCTCGGCTTGTTATGGCGTAATTGCCGAGCAACGTGATTATAACTTCAAGAAACGATGGCATAAAGTCGGAAGATTACAATACAGCTTCTGTGGCACACTTTGCCTTAACAAGAAGACCACCCCGGTGATTCTTGTATACCGTATTGTTACCTCTCTCGTGTGTAATTGGATCCACCGTACGATTGTAACGTATTTAAATTATAAAACTCTTATGTAATAAGAAAGCGATATTTATTTCTTTAGATTTTCCTCAACAAAAAATGATAGTCTGCATAATACATTCGTTACTTACGTCGATTACATGTAACCATTTTGTCAGTGGATTTACAAAACGAAAATGCAACAAAAAAGAGAGAGAGATTAAAAAAGCTATCGACATAATTAAGACTACAAAACGAAAACAGAATGGAAAAATAGATGAACAGTGATACAGGGGGAATAACTCGATTAAAAGTTGATGTAAAAATTACAAATTGCGCGTATTTCCTATCGCGGATTATCGGATTATCAGCATACTGATCAGAACATTGGCATTCCACATGTATGCTTAAAAAATTTCGAGGAAACGCACGTTTACGATGAGAGAGCGTAGAACCCGGTACGACGGTCGATTAGTTCGGAAGCCTTTCAGCAAAGCGGTTTTATCTGCGTAATGATATCTTGTACAAGCGGATGAGAGGGAGAGAGGGTGAGTTAAAGAGAGAAAGAGAGAGAAACCGCCGCAGGGGCTATAACTTTCAGTGGTTAAATCCTGACAAGAAGTATAGCGAGTGCTTGGTAGGTGAGACCTCGGGCTGCTCTTAGAATGATGCTCATCGCATTCTCGACATGAGTAAATAATTTCTAGCGTAGAAAACGGGCTCTATTATGACGTATCTCGAAGGCAGTCTATGGAGCGAAAGAGACAGAGAGAAAGAATGTGATGAGGAAGTTTCTTGCGGAGAACAGAGTTATCACAAGCCATGAGATACACGTCAGTTCTCTCATTCTTTTTCTATACGGGAATCGAGGATAAGCAAAGCGATCTTTTTAATTGCCACGTCTCGATGATAGAAAGATTGTTATTATTCTATGCGTTCCTTTATTTGTTTTTTAAAGAATTATTTATTAAAATAATACACACAAAAATAACTAAATTTTTAAACGAAAAGTTGTAACTTTTTATTCTAACTAGTAAGATGATCAATTGAAAATAATTAATACTAAACGAATATTTTCTTTAATTAAGACTCTTGTAATTAAAACTTCCATGAGACAATGTTATCGTGTTTCGCTCATGTTTGAACAAAAAATGCCAAAAAAGTTATGCAAGTGTCATAAAATATATTATAAAACGTGCTATACAGATTAAAATTACAAGTGCTTAGCAAGAAACTTTCAATGTACGGTCCTCTAAAATATCTTCCCCGGGGTTATCTCGCGAAGATATGCAATAAGACGTCTCGCGAAGAAGCAGAACCGGTAAGAACGACGGCACGGAGCACGATGAGTCCTTTCAAGAAATATTTTAACTCCGCTTCTTGAAAATTATATCGTGCGATATCGCTCGTTGGACTTCGTCATTGAATATTTTTTAACAATTGTGGAATCAAGGCCGATAATGTTCGTACGAATGCCTCGTTCTCATCGGCAAAGAAATTGAATTTTCGAGTCTCGATGAAAGAATATTCAAACGAATCGGTCAATCTACAAACACATCTTACAAATACTTCTATACTAAATATTTCTTCGTTTTGTAGATGAATCGGCATTCGTATCCTATCTTTAGCCGCGCATCTACTTAAGTAGCTACAAACAGTCGCTCGATGGTAAACACACTTGTATAAAAGATAAGAACTGATCTCGGCGTAAGTGACTCTCGAAGGAAAAAAGCGAGCGAGTTCCTTTCAAGAGGGTTCCTTTAAGTGCGGCCAGAGGCGATCGTCGGCTCTTCGGCCGATCGGACATTTGAATGGCGGTGTCGAGGCTGCAATAACGTTGCACCTCCCGAACGAAGTTCATCCGGATCGGCAAAATGAAAATTCCGTCGTTCTGCAATAACAAAGCGCCATAATCAAATTCGCTGCGCGAATTCATCATTAGTTTCACGCTCGTGACATTTGTCAATTCGCATGCTGCGATCCATCTCCCCTCCCCTTGTTTTTAAATTGCGCTCGATCAATCATCCGGTTATGTGTATAAAATTAGTTTCGATATCGTTGTAACTACCTGGGTGTTCGTAAGCGACGCGTACAATAACGTTTATAGGAAACGTCGCTGAAGCAAAACGATACTTCAAATATATAACAACGCGATTTTCTCGCGCTCGTACAGCCACGAAGTCGAGCATAGCAAAGCCGATTATTCGATAAAGCGACTGCATTACGCCTCGCCGTCCTTTACGAGACGGCAATACAAACGAGCGAGCATATCGCGAAAGATACGGCAACGCTCGTGGTCCGGGGGTGTAAGAACGGAGCAGAAGTTCCTTTCTTCCCGCTGAAATTTACGAGATGCATTTTCCCAGGTCGCGATCTAAAAGCGAGGTCGTGAGTTTCCAGGCCGGCGCTTTTCGATTATGCGAACGCGACAACACTGATAACGCGATGTGAATCAAGTGACCGAACGATTCGGCGGAAGAGCAATTCCGCCCAGGTAACCGTAATTCGCATTTACATAGCAGCGTGCAGTCGTCGTGGCATTTCGCATGAATAAATATGTCGACTGACTTAAACAGTCTAAACATCGAGTCGCATGGCAAACCGCGCGAGATCCTTCGGGGTCGAGCGCGTCGACCTCTCGTTAACTCTCGAGTCATCGTCGAAATCTCGCTCGTCACTCGTCGTGCTAAAACAAAGGACTCCGCAATGAAACGAGAATTATACAGTCGGATTTCGGAAATGGTAATAGCGAAGTAGTTTATAGTTGCAATTAATTATACAAGATACAGTAAGCATAGTTCCATTATTGATCTGCTAAATTCATAGCTAACGTTTCTCTCTCGTATAATAAAATAGAATTGAAACGTAGAGGTATTTATTCCTCACGTTTTGTTCCTTTTTTATTGGGAAATGTTAGTAGAGAGTTCGTATATTGTTCGTCATAATAAAAAAAAGAAATCGTCGAAACTATTGTTGTACATCGTGCGTAGCTTATAGCATAGCTGAATAATTGATTACGCGGTTTTGCGGTCACGGCGAGACATTAGTCGATAAACTGTGAAACAAACTCGGCCAAGTCGACCGCACTTTCGGCTGGGGATACTCGGTTCAATTTGAGGAGTTAAGGAGCCGGCAAGTCAAACAGCAATTAGTAATTCGCAGCTGTGCGAACGATGATCGCTGTTTAACCCGCCGGCAAATGAGATTCCTACCGCACGTTCGCCGCCAACTTGGCCAATATTTCACTTTAATCGTCGTACGTCAGCCGACGCGGATGACACCGGGAGAGACAGAGAGAAGGAGGGACAAGCGTTTGTTTCCGTTCTGGCAAACATAACTTTCAAGTTCCAAGAACAAGCGGAGAAAAATGTCGTGGAACTAACATCTCCCCGGTATGTGTATTACATGTATAAGAAAGAAAGATGAAAGCTGAAGAGAAAAGAATCAAGTCTAGGGTATTGACTGGAAAAGTCCAATGAGTGGAAAAAATTATGATGAATTCTGGTTTTTATTGTCTCAAACATTAGCTAATAGAATAAATTGGCAAACGCTATAAAATCATGAACATTAAAATATGTGTAGATAACTTTATGCAAAAAGATAATTTTGCTTTCATTAATAAATAGTACTAATTGCTATAGTTAAAGGGAATAAAATTAATTATATTCTTTTTTTAATTAAAATTTTTTAATATGTGAATTTTTTAAACAAAAATTTTAAAGATATAAATATTATTAGATTTTATATTAATTTTTCTAAACTAAGAAAAATGTAATAATAAAATTAAAAATTTTAATTAATATAAATATAATTTGCGTTTGCTTTTCAACATCTAATAAGAAATTTATTTGTTTTGCTATAATGATTCTAATCTTACGAATTTTATTTTGGATAAAATTGATTAATTTAAAAAAACACACATTTTCCATTATCGATAAAAAGATTTTTTATTTATTTCAACTTTTTTAATAGAAAAGTTTTTGCCAATTCTTTCTCGAAAATACCAGTTTTTATCACTGGTATGGATTTTATTTAAAAAAATGTGGAATTTTGCCAATCCTGATCGAATCCAAATAACAATAAGAGAAAAAAACAGCAAAAAAAACGCGAAGAAAATAATACTCTTACGATCCTAATTAACTATGCAGTCGTGAATTAATTATGCAGCCATGTGAATATTAAAGATCCTTAATAAGACGCGCTGTTCTTTTTGCACTTTCTCCGTTAAAAGCGCGATTATTCGCGAAACATTCACGCGAATTTACAATCCGTTTGCAATAAATAACCAACGAGTCTGAAGAATACCGGTTCGTTGCATCGCGTTACGCTTCTAGCATGCAACACCACGTAGCCGTTGATAATAAGTGCATAAACATGAGTTTAATGGCGCGAGATAGTCTGCGAATTGACTCGCGCCGCAAACATGCACTTTCCGTCCAAAATTACGGTATTAGCCGTAACGTCGTTCGTAGCGCGCGCTATCGATCGCCGACTTATCGATGCAAACGGCTGCCAGTCTTATACAGACCCCTTATTTCCTAACAAATTATGATGCGCCGTCGTCGCGCCGGTCATTACGCCATCGCGCGGAGATTAAAGCGCGCGCGCTCTGACGTTTGTTTGCGAAGGAAGCCAGCGATACCAGATAAAAGTTCTCTTGGATCATTATTCGATACATATGTTTAAGCTGCATGTAATACCTCGCGTAATAAACACGTAATAATATTAGCTGCATAAATAGGTTTTTCACAGTTTTTTATAAATTTAATGTTTATTAAGAAATTATACTTGTAATTATATAAAATTATTATTATAATTGTATGCATGTTCATTCGTGAAAATAATCCTTCATTTTTCAGCGCTTCTTTTCAGCTTTCACATTAATTATAGAAAGGGATCGATAGAAAGTTTGATTTTTACTTGCGATAAATTTATCAAGTCATTTTATAATCTCTTTGATATGCGATGAATTTATCAAGTCATTTTATAATCTCTTTGATATTTCTAAATTTTGTGTCAGACAAGTGTTTCATCGATCGGAACAAATAATAGTCTGAAAGTTCCGGTAAGTATGCCCTCGGGTAGGGTAAAAAAACCCAGCCAAGTTCCAATAAAGTACCCTTAGTCAATTTCGCCATATGAGGCCAAGCATTATCATGCAAAAATTTAACCGGGCGACGACCTTCCCCTGTAAAGAGCCGTTTTTTCTTTCTAACTCTTCGCTCAAATAAAATAACTGCCAACGATAGCGGTCTGCAATTACTATCTCGTTGACTTCAAATAGTTTATAATAAATCATACGAGTATCTTGCTAGCCTCATGTGACGAAATTAATCAAAGGGCACATTATTGGAATTTGACTGAATTTTTATCCCATTCATACAAACGTACTCATTAGACATGGCACCTTTAAACCGTTATTTTTTCCGATCGATACAGCATGTCTTGACTGACAGAAAGTTTAGAAATGTCGAAAATATAAAAAGATTATTTGATAAATAAAGATTAAACTTTCTTCAAATCATCGATCCGGAATCTATAATTTTTCTGAAAAATGAGAGAAAGTATTGAAACATGTTGAAAATACTTTCATGATTAAACTGTATATGTAATTTGTTAATTTGTAAAAATTTCCATAAAATATATTGGAAAATTTATTTCTACACATTAAAATACTCTCTTAAACAAATGCATTCGACCCTTATACAATAAATAGTTGCATTATGTTTGTTTTACCTATAATACATATAATTTTAATTACGTTAAAATTGCATTGGGAGAAATTGACGCGAAAAATTACGAACTCTTAAAAATTAAATGAATACAAAATAAATAGAATTTAGTTTTACGTTAGCTATAATTATTTTATCGACTCTCGTTTGTTATGATAAAGGAAGTAGCAAAAAGTCGATGATATAAACACCTACTGTAATCGTCAACAAACCATATTCTCGACGCAAAGCGCCAAGATTCCCAACAAGACTTTCAAGCAACGCTCGGCCTTACGAGCAAACTGCTTCCCGACGCCGACAATTGCACGGGTTAAACGTAGCGCCATTGAGAAACAAACGATCTATCACGCACCGAGTACTTTAACGGGCCGCCAAGGCTGTTAACGGCTGCCTCCTTCCGTCTGTCCCACTTCCCCTCTCACCAACACAATGGAAACAATTACGCGTAAACCTTTAACGGTTACCTCTCCGTAAAATCTTTCAACCATTTCCGACACCTTTCATCAAATCGCGCTCGCGATTTTTACCGTGACTCCGTTCGCTATCGTGACAATTACAAGTCTCGAGTTAACGCCAATGTCACGCTGACGGGTTTCAAACGAGTTTTCAAGGAAAGTAGAATAATAATAGAAGCTTTTCTTTCTGATTTTAGAAGATTACAAAGACTCTATCGAATAACCTGACATTAACATCTCGCAAAATATTCCAAATGCAAAAGAAACTCGACGACAATTCAACTTTGTAACAAGTGCACCAAGAGTCCACGATGTTCAATCTATCTAGATCCTCGACACTGCGAGAAGAAAAGTCACCGAAGCAGGTTCGACGGCTAGAAAAATTTCCACGATTTGCATATCATAACAATCTTAGCTTTTTTTTCCTTCAAGTCAATCCGCGCGCGACAGCAATCCTAGAACGTTTTCTGCGGTCGGAAGCGAGACGAACGAAATCGCTGGGGATGAAACCTGTCTCCGGGAGAAGATGCAGAGCAAGGGAAAAGAACTGAGCAACGGATAGTCCGGATAGAGGGGACTCGTGTATAAGCGAGTGAGTTAGCAACTTCGGGGCACTCGGCCCCAGTGTTTGCCCTCTTCGAGGTCCCGGAGAGATGTTTGCATTGGCTCCGCATCTCTCTCTCTCTCTCTCGGAGCCCGCACGATGACTGACTGAAATGATTTCGTCGACGGCACAGCTGAAGTGCACTTTTGTCAACATGCAGCGTCGGGCAAAAGGAAGTCATCGAGCGGAAGCGACGTGACTTGGAGTTTCCAACTCGAAACTTTTCGGCGCGTTACGAATAATTGTCGTTAATGAATGAATTGGAACTTGAATGATTTTACGCGCGGAAAAAGGTGTGCTACATATTATACACGTTTTACTTCGCATAAGATATATAATAATCGTCTCGCATAATACGTAAGGCCATGAAGGGCTTATAGAAGCATTAACTTGTCATTTCTAGTCATTGTTTCAGCGCTTCTCTCGGATTAGCGAAGTTCATAAAGCATTGAACGCAAAACTATAGAGCATTACGGTGATTAATGCGAAGCTCTGTAACAAAGAGAGAATGTGTCAGGAAGCGTTTATCGTTTCAGAACGATTACGGAAATCGTTTTGGACGGAAGAGAGAATTAGATGGTACGGTTTTAACAATGCTCTGGAGATTTCGCGCGCGAGAGGCTCCCATCCGTCCAAAGTTGCTCCAACTTTGCATTAAGTCGCGAGGAAGCGAACGGAAGAAATCCCGATGGTGTTCGCAGCGCAAGGACCTCGTCGTATTTACAGAAGAAAGTGGAAGTGGAACTCGAGAACGACGGTGATGAGGATTGAACAAACAAGAGAATCTCGAGCTCGAAGACGATGTCGGTCATCGTCATTAACACCGGATAATCCAACCACGAAATATACGCGCCTGGAGTGCGGTATTCTGCCCTTTTTCTCTCCAACGATAAGTGTTGACGCTGCGAGAAAAAGTAAGAACGGACACCGGCTATATAATCGCGTTTCTCCCTTGCGTCTCGATAAACATCTGTATAAATTACGCGTTTGCTCTCTGCGAGGAACTGTACAAATTATTTTTGTTTGTTCCTTACACAATATCGATTGTATGAAGCAAAAGTCGAACAACAACGCTGAAGAAAATCGCACAAATGCTCCTTGAAGTTATAATTCGCATATTCTTGTTTAATTTATAAGATTCTTATTTATAAACGATAGAAAATTATTTTAAAAAATATTTCACGATACAACTAATGCCTCCTAATCTTGTTACGTTTCTTCTAATTCCCTGAGCACATATTGTCGTTATTTTCATCATAAATCGTAATAGCGGTTTGCATAGGGACTCTGTAGATGGAATTGTGTAGATCGTGACGTTGTCGTAACTCTCTATCGCGTTCGTAGAATTGCCATCCATTTTCTGCTCGAACCGAGCGTCCGTAAGTTAAATATTATGTTTGCCGACAGAAGACGTTTCGAGAGCGCAGCCGAAGAATACGGAACGTGCCGATCTTGCAACGGCAATATCGAGCAAGACCTGCGAAGCAGTCCGCTGCTAAATCGAAGCAGAAACGCGGTGGAACGATTTTTATCGCTTCCTTCCTCCTACACTTCTTCTCGGCAAACACAAATCACCGACGCGGAAATTACGCATTTTTTGCTACGACACGGTGGCCGAATTCACAAAACCCTTCAGCGTTTTCTCTTCGTGAAAGATAGTTACAAAGACTTCAAAAATACATCGACTGCATCAATAATATTCGCGTGGTTTCTCTTTCGTAGTATAATTAAAAAGTTAACACTGATGTCTGCATTTGGAGATCGAATAAGTAATTATAAATCGTAATTTTTATCATTAATCATATTTTTTGTATAATAGCTTTTCATCGTTCATGTAACATTTTTTAATTATTTCAATATTATTTTCAAATTATATTAAAAATAGTTAATATATGTCTGTCTTATTTATACCATAATGGTAAGATTCAATAAGTTAGACGTAAATAAATATGCTATAAAATTGAAAAAGGGAATAATAAATCAAAAATGAAAGCTCATCGAAAGAAACAAAGCTCCTATACTTTTCTCTCGCAAGGTTATTTTGAGATAAGATGCATGACGTTAAAAAGTCTTCCCATTTTTCGAGGTACGAATCAATAAAGCCCAAGTCGCGTACTTAAATATCGAGGCACAATATGTAACGCTTTAATTTAAAACATAATGTAGCCCATAAAAGTAGTTAATAAAAGTAAAATTTATAAAAATAAAAGCTATATTTTAAAATTTAAGTATTGATGTTTTTACAAACAATTATAAATTAAATTCTTTTAAGAAAATAAAGTAATACTATTTCAAAATTAGCTTGAAATTTTTATTTTAAAAGAAATATAATTTGATCTATATTCTCGTTTTTGAAAAGTCAAAAAATTTTATTAAAAAATTATGCACACAGGAAATCTGAAGCACTTTGTATAAGCATCTCTAATGAAAACAAGTATATGATGTTTAAAGTAAAAAAATTTTTCGCTTCTGCGTTTTCATTATCAAATATCATGCGGATTATCTTTCCTCTCGTATTTCTATTATTATCAATGATAATACCGTTGAAAAATTGGATGCAAAGAAAATAATAATAAAAGTTAATACGGAAAATGAAACAGGACGTTGCTTATTTCCAATATAAAATTAAGCTAAAAATTAATTATCAAAAACAAGATTAATGAATTATTTCCGGCATGTTCATATGCGACTAATAATGGTTATTCAATGAGACATTAAATGATTAAAATAAAAAGTCTTTGCTTTTTCCACGCGCGCGATATGGACATTTAGTAATTTTATAATTCAAAGTAAAAATGATTAAAGAGAGAAAGAAGTATATTATATTTATATTATTTCAATATTATCTTCACAAAAGCACATGTTTAATGATCATAATAATTATATTCATACACACACATTTATATTATTAACTAGATTAATTTTCTTTTATATTAATTATAAATATATATTTATAATCAATATAAAAGAAAATTAATATAAATATATATTTATAAAAATTCAAATCAACTTTGACAGCAAAAAGATACATTTGAAATATCATTAGAAATATATATGTATATAATTTCATTTACAAATTCAATATATTTATCTAATTCTCGCATTCGATTTAAAAATCAAAGGATTTTAAAACGATTATAGTAATTTTTCAACGGCAAATCGGATAACTAAAAGTCCCAATGCGATATTTTATGATTCGATATAGAATTTTTCTTCTATAAGTAATTTTACATTGCTAACTTTGCTCGAGAATTTAATGCAAAAATTATAAACAGCGCAGTCTCTAGTAATTCATCTTGGTGGAGTCATAACCAGCAGATTTAATAGTAGCTAAACTGCGACATTGTTGATATCAAGTTCTTCATCTTCTACTTGAAGAAATACATATAAAGATTAAGATTCTACATTTCATAGAAAATATAACTTTTACCAGGACTTTTTTATAATCTCAGATTTACGATATGTTACGTAGCTCGTATAAACTGAATAATGATTTTGTTAAATCACTGATATCTTTATATATGTATATAATTAAATGTTTATATAAATTTAATATTAATTAACAATTTCAATATTAATAAATTATAAATCGACTCTGTAAAATAAATAATATTTTAATATTAATTTAAATTTAATTAACATACAGATACACCAGCCCACAAAATGTGATGCGTACAAAAAGAAGACAGCACTTTTCGAGATAATATCTCGAGATACCGCGTAAAAAAATTTCTCATAAGTAATTACGAGTTCAACTCCTCCCTTCCTTTGCTCCGAAACTTGTCCCCCGTCCTCCCGACTGCTACTACCGCAGCCACCCCCGGCATTTCCGGCCATGTCTGACGTCTCTGCCTCAACGTTACTTCTTCCTTTTGCTTGCCACGTGGTTCCTACCCCTTCCCTTCATCTGGCCGCCAGCTACACCTTGCACTCCATCTCAGCAACACGTTTCTTGACAGAAAGTTAATAAAGTTTTCCAACTCGCATAAATCAGCGACCTTCTTTAACCTCCGGCTTCACAAGCTGGCAGGTATGTACCAGCAACGTGGCAAACCCCGGCTATAAAGGCAACGAACTTTAATGCGTTTCAATAAATTCCTCGAACTCTCTTTCTCCACTTTTCCGCACGCCCGTCCCACTCGTCCGGCTCGTCGCTTTCGATTTTTTCGCTAGCGAAGAACGTACACTAAATTTTCACGATACACAGTCGCGACGCGCGAGTAGAATAATAATGAAAGGCGGCCAATCTGTGAATTTACGCAATGACTACAACTTTCCTGGTAAATATCAGTCGATTTCAGGTGTGCTTCTATGAAGTTTTCTATATAATGCAACGTAAAATATATATTTTATAAGATATTTTAAAATATTTTATAAGATATTTTGTCCTCAGTTATTTATAAGCTTTCTCACAAGAATTTTTGTATGCGTTTCGTGTATAATTTTAATGAAAAAAAGACTGATTTGATGAGACTGTATTATTAAATCATTGTACTAATTTTTATACACACTTTAGTATTTGATGTTATCATTGAATCTAAAATAAATATCATGGATAGATTCTGGTACATTATTGGTAAACTCTTTTTAAGCTGCAATTTACTTTTAGGATGGTGATCTTTCTTCGGTAATACCGACAATGATAGAGAAGATCCCGGCGGTACCAGTTAATCTTAATTCTTTCCGTTTGTCTCCCATGGGATGCGAGACGAAGACGTTTTTATATGACTGCGCCTACGTTAACGAAGAAATGTCGAGTTATTCCGGAAAATTTTGAAAGACACGTAAGCCATCATTTCAGCTTTATTCAGATTAATCGATAGGCCCAATGAATCATCGTAATCCAATTGTGCGTTGAATTTTAATAAATATAAAATACAGCTAAAAAGAATATAAATGATCTGATCTCATTTTATATAATGGTAAGAGTTTTGTAAACTGCAAATAGCGCATGCATAAATATTACATATAAGAAAATCTAAGAAAATTCTTTTGCAATAATAAAATTGAAATAAAGATTAAAAAGACTTTTATTTTTTTAAGAAGCTTACAATTTAACGATAGCTTTTTATAGAACTTTTTATAGAACATCTTTAGGATTTTTTCCGTTATATTTATATCTTATTTCTCGTTTCTCTCATTTAAGGGATTGCGAAAGAAACCAACTTCCCTTTCGATTTTATCGCGGAACGAGTTAGGAAGGAAATCTAGATCTTAAACATTGACAAAAAACCCACGAATAAACATCATTTGCGTTTTTATAATTAAGAGTGGTACAGACGGTACTGAACCGGTCGCTCCTCTTGATTTTAATCCACGCCTTGGCATGAATTATGGACGGTGAGGCACGGAAAAAGCTCCAGGAGCTGTGCCGGAAGTTAATCAGAGCATTTCTTTATGCCCGAAGGCACACGAAACACGAACAGTTCTTCTTCGCGGGAATAAATTCGAATTTCCTCGAAGGAGACTAGTAAATTCGAACGTCTATTCCCTTGAAAATCTCTCTTTTTCACAGGTACATGCGTAAAAATAGTGAAATAATTTTTCCTTATAAGCTTTACACGTTGCAGATATTTTCTGTGAAAAATAAAAACTCTTTAAGTATAATTTTTCATGTAGAAATAATTATTATTTAATGTAAAACTAATATTTTCCATCTTCTTTAATTAATACCATATCGGTGCACTGCTCTTTGCTAAGAATCTTTAATGTGAAGATCAAACTCAAGAAAAATAGATGGATAGATATCTAAGAAATGTTATTCACAGATCGGTCGATCATCGGTGAGACAAATTTATTATTCTCGAGGGGAGTTATTCCCACGGCTCATTAATAACCAGAATTATTGTGAACTATTAAGCCATCGATTATACGGTCCTCATGGGTGACAAAAACGATCGTGAAAAATCAATTAAATTCGAAATATGATTAAATTCGCAATGACGGGGACAATCGATCGAGATATCGAGTTTTCATTTTATTGCGACGAAAATAAACGGCAGACGATATGGCTATAAAGGAAGTTCTTTTGTGATCGACCTCTATTCGTTTTTAAGTTCATATCATTCGCGAGATTGCCAGAGAAACTTCCTTTATATATTCTTTTCTAAAGCTGATTCAGAAGCATGCATTTGCCAAGTATTCGGTGAAGCAAATATACGCTTTATTATACCAGAGAAATTAAACCCGTACAATAATATGCCGTTTATTTTTATTATTATCGTATCAATATTATCGCAATCTCGAAGATTGTAAAACTATCTTGAATAATTGATACTCATTGTCTTAAATTATTTATAATATTGAAATCATTTTCCTGGCAATCAATCGAGCTAACGTAAAGAATCTTGACAATATTTCACGTTTAAGATGTAGGTCAAGTGGAAAATATTACCACTCAGGGAAAACTACTTTCCTAAGAAGTAGACTTGCTGAAAACAGGATTCGATAATTGGCCGTCGAAGATAGGTATAACGAGTTCATGCAGCGCGACTGAATCTTGACGAAAATAACTTGAAAATTGGGCTCGCGATCAAACATCGAAGAACCAGCGTCGAGTACCTAAACTCGATGCATACAGCATAATTATATCTCATATCCGCCACTTTTTCTTCAAAGGCGAAATAGTTTCTCACGCTCGAAAAGCTTGAGCATCGCGCATATAATTTCAACGGAAAAACAGTAATAAAAATAAAACTCGATCGCGCGACTTCAAGGCTTGTACGTGCGCTACAGGTAAATGATGTGCTTAACGCAATTGAGATAATGATCTGCAATTAGCATAATACGTCGAGATGCCTCGGTGCAATGCCTGGCAGGATATCGGAGGAAGGATGATGCCAAAGCGGTAATTAGCGCCGCCCGAAGACGGTAAAATTCAATCTACCGTGCCAACGATAAGACAGTGAATTGAAATCGCTTGGGAGAAGGAAAGAGAAAATAGGAATTGATCTAGCACATAGCGGCAAAGTAAGCCCTTGTATCTTCCAAAATAGGTATCGAAATGGATGCCAACGAGACTGACGTTAATTAAAAGCCTTCCTGTCGCGGAAACTCCGAGTAAACGGTTCGGTGCATTTCCGAGCAGCGCGATCGATCCAACATTTCTTCCATTGCTATACGACAAACCAAATGGGTCCTCGTGTTTCCACTTTGCGCACACGATTTACCATTCAATAAGAGAGATTCATTCATCGTAAGAGCAGTATTTCAAGAAACCGAACTAATTGATATTGAATGTTTCCAGAAGCCGATATTTTTATCCTATCTGTCAAATTTAAGCAAAGTTTTATTTAGGTAAATTAACATTTCTACAAATATCACAAAAAAATCTATTAAGATAAAAAATATAAAATTAGTGAACTAAAAATTTTTAAAAACTATGATTTATTTTTTCGTTTATTTGTATGTATAGTTTATTCATTTAGAATGTATAGTTTATTTGTTTATACTGTTAACATTGCAAATGAAAGAACCGTTTTCATTTCAATTCATTTCATTGCGGCAGCAACGTGAAGCATCGTAGAAACGTTGAAGTTTAAATTATAACGAAGCGTGCGATTTTCCGAAGCGTAAATAAGCCCAGATGTTCTTTGCTCTTCCTCGAAAAAATTATTTTATGAATATATTTTGTACATGTAAAAACACAATAGATGCAAGTAATGTTCCTTCACTTCTCTTTTTTAAATTTTAATATATATTATTATTAAATTTTCTATACAATAACCCATTTGTGCGTTTTAATATAACACAATATGAGCATTAACGCGATTGAAATTTAATTATAAAATACTCGCATATTTATCGTTCAAAAACAATGCAAATTATTTTCGGAATATAATTTATGCTCTCAGAAATATTTTTCTGAGCATACATAAATGCATAATGAAACATGAATTATAATGGATATTTTTAATAAATCTTAATTATAAAATATTTTTGTTTTCTCAGAGAGATTGGATTCTCGAGAATCAATAACGGTCTTTTCGATGATATTTCCATCTCAGTTCATTTCAGTTTGGAAGCAACGAGGAAGTTACGACTACAGGAGAACGTAAGATTTCGCGAAGCGTGAATGAGCACGAGAGGGTGTCGATTTCACTTATAAATACACCGTTAAACACTGACTATTACGATTTCTCGAACGTCGCTTAAGGATTTTGCGCATGAACGCTTATCGACCTATCCAACGCTATCAGATATCTTGGAGAATTCTATCGTTAGTGAACACGATGTGAAATTAAAAGTTTACTCAACTGTGCAACATACCGAGTAGTTTAATTATCGCTTGAGTCAAAGATCTTCGAATAGTTTATAATAAATCGCCCAAGATAAAATATGAACGTTTAACGTCGCGATACGTCAATATATTTTCCTCAATTTCTTCAGAAGAAAAAAAAATATGATAAAAATAAGAATCTTTGCAGAATCATATCTATTTTATATCAATTATAAATGTATGATGCACGACGTTTTATAAAACCTGTCATTAGATTAATCATAAGAAGCACATAATATTTATGAGAAGACATTTATTATTAAAAAATTACTATAATTTATTATTCGAAATCTTCAATAATTATAAATCGAGTCTGTTATTGTCATTAAAGTCGCATTAATTCGTAGCACACATTGCGGAAATAATTTAATTTATGTGGATTTAAAGAAATTAACGATATATAATAAATGATTTTACGAACACAATACTTAAGTAATACGTATATACAATACGTATATACAATACTTAAGTAATTAGTTACGCATAGGCACGTGTGATGTAGAATCGAGCTTTAACTTTTTAAGTTAATGGTACATAAATTATGTCTTGCACGTCAAAACTGCGACGCCTAACGCATAACACATTCATTTTTAATGGATCATGCTGCAGAAATTCTAAGAAGTTTGCTTAAGAAGAAAAAATTATTGATATTCCAAGAAAAGTAACAGGTAAAAAATTCCAGAGTTTTTATAAGTTTATATCATCGAAAAACTCACGTTTCTTTCTGGCCAGAGTTAAAAATAATTTTAAGATTTCCAAAAATTATATTTAACTTTTATAGATCTCTCACGTTTCCATATTTTCTCACTTACTCTCTTTTTTTCTTAACTTAATTATATTTTTGATAGATTAATTTACATCTTTTTGATAAGTATGTATTAATTCTTGGATTTTTCAAAGTGGATTTTTGTAAATAAATTAGATAATCTACATAAATGATATGAATGTATATCAAAGTTTTATAAACAGCATTAAAAAGGTACATAAAGATCAGCTGTCATTTTACAAGACTTTTCATTTATAATTCTACAAACTTAAAATACGTATACAAATATAATATTGTAGGACGTCTGGTTTAATTATAGCTCGCGATACAATTAGCAGCAACTCCAGTGCCGGTTGTCGCGTAATAACTCCAGGATTATTTAACGTGCGATTAATAGAGTCGTATTTCTCGGCGGAGCTAATCTCACGTTAAATCAGCCGCGACATCGAAGTACGTCGGTGAAATCCTGCCGTTTTTCGAGCCAGCTTTAAATGCGCCCGCTGGATATACCCGAATACATGTTCCGTAATCCACGTTTATTCCCGAATTTCGAGGAGAAACTCTCGCTTAAATGCAATATTAGATTGTTGGGCGGTAGAAGTACATGTCGACGTAACTATATCGAAAGAGAAAAAGAGGGACAGAAACTAATATTATCAAGTAAAATAAACTCTATTTTTAACTGATAGTTTTAAATTTATATAGGAATCGTTTTATTTATACAACAATTTTAGAAACTTAACTAATTTTAAGAAAATATATAAAATAAAGCCTCAATTCTATATTTTGGATATTCTTATTCGACTATAACAGAAGACAACGCTATAGAATTTTCTTTTGTCTAGCTATGCTCAATTCCAGGACCAATTATAATGTAAAATTGACTTTTCAAAATGTCCATCGCAGATATGAATTTAACAAGGAACCAGCGATCTTTAGTTTCTTGAACAATTAATCGCGAAGGAATCCTGAATAACCTTAGATGGGAACTTCTTTCGCGCAATTTTGCCGCTCGGAACATCTTGATTAATCGGCCATCTGGGAAGTTTCGAAAGACGGAAGTGATCTATTCTTTTCTCGTTTACTCGAGGAAAACAAATGTCCCGATCGCAAAATCTCAGTCGTCTTGATCGCGTACGGACGAGGACGAATTCCTGGGAATGGATGTGCGCCTTTGAGTGGAAAAGCATTTAATTAAAATCCCCTCGAAATGAGAGAGCACTCGCAATCGAGTGACGAGTGGTCGCGACGAGGTGGAAAGAGAAAATCAAAGCGCCGAAGAACAAATGGAAATACTCGGTTTTGTCTCGCGAAACAATCCAAAAGAAATGACCATCCGTCATCAAGAAATGGAATTTGAATGGTGTTTGAATTAATTATGATGACATGATTATAACAAGTGTCGCATGAAATTCAAGGATGTCATTTCTTTTGACTAAAGATGCTACTGAGACACATCCGGAATATTGTTGCATACTAATTAGACACTCTATGATGAATTAGTAAGAAACGTAGAAGCATGCATTCACGCATAAAACAATACAGTTGCGTCATCGGTAGCAGCGTACTTAAAATACAAAAAGCCTGCTTGAAATGTAAACAAAAGGCTCTTATGTACTGAAAGACTTGTCAATGTGTCTTGTAATCTCCCCGAGACGCGAGATCTTAAAATAGATATTTAAATAATTGCATCGTCGTTTCGACAGACTAGCACCGTATACTCATTTCGTAAGGATTAATAATGCAAAGTTTACTGAGTGTAAATACTAAGCATGCGTGTATGCATTTATAAGAAATTCATTTTTATTTTTATTTTTCGTATGCTAACAAAATATAAAAAATACCAATAATAATAAGATACTTTCATATATTTTTTCGAAAAATACGATCAAAACTATATACAAAATAAATATCAACTTTACACAACAAATTTACATGGTACGAGAAGTATGATTGCAAAATTTATGAAATTACATCTTTTTTTTCGTCCTTTTATCGCGCGTTTCACGGCAAAATCCGATATTGCGTCGCTTGCATTTTATTAAAAATCCATTTAACGGAGAAACTGACAGTTCGGGCGCCAATATAATCGTGGCTAAAAGAGAGTTTTAATCTAAGTGCCGAGCTGCGCGGTTCTCTCGATAGCGGCTCTACATGTGCTCCTTCTATTAGTATTATTTCCCCATCCCCCTTCGCCACCACCGAGAAAATTTTTTGTGCTTTTTAGGGCTTTACTCGGGGTAGGGCTGTGCAATATGCTTAATGGACCGACACGACACTCACGATGCGCTTTTCTATTGCCGCGATTTTACGTAACCCGCGCTTATCTAAGCGTGGGTTCGCCATTAACTAATTGACGCCATCGCGGCCGGAATATATGTGATCCCATGGAAAAAGGGATATATTGACGAGAAATCGGCTCAATTCGTTTTTCTCTCGCTTATCCTTTTTATATCGAGTAAAAAGAGCGCTTAGAATGAAAATTATAAAAATAAAAAGAAAATCCATTGATTCATACGCGCATATCTCCTCTCTCATTTTCAATTTTTCTGAAAAAGATGATGATCCGGTTCTCTATTTTTGTATATGCTTTTTCAACAGATGAAACCATGGATGGCGGCAATACTTTCATTTGTGCCCTGGCACAGATTACGTGAATGTCCGCAGACCATTAACTAATTGACTCTATGGCGAACCGAGCGCGTTAGATGATGTCGATAAAAGGAGCAGAGAACGGTAAAAGGATAGAGAAGGTCGAATCTTTCCGCGATCACATTTTCAAAGAGCTCTATGACGGTGTTTAATCTGATGCGAAGAAGAGCACACGACGGATTATATATAAGTCGACGAAAAAGTTATTAAATGTAATAAATGTAATCAAATTGTCATACACACACTGCAATATTTCTTTTTTCCTCAATATATTCTTAAAATTATTTTATGGGAAAGATATTCTTTATAAAAAAAATTCCAAATTTGATAAAATGAATTTTTTTACTTTTTAATTTTACAACTTAAATTTTTACTGATTTTATCCCTCGTGAATATTTTTAGGTTGAACATTTTTAAGCAATTTATAGAAATAAAATTGGATGTCCATTTATATCTCAATTATTGGTCCCGATCAATTTTATTATTGTAGTATCGATTTCAAGATAACGCACTACAAGATATTGTTTATAATAAAATTTTATATATCGGCGATGATTAAATTGTTCCCAACGATAGTATCTGGCAGATGGAGCTTACGTACAACCCCGTTTCGTTATGAGCATTTTTATTGCGCTCGATATATAACGATTTCAGTCGGATTTCATTTTTCTCGAACAAAACGTAGTATGTGAACGTCGCATTCGGCTATGAAAGACATACACGCGAGCGAGGATTCCGAGGGTACGGTCGTAACTTTGAATCTCAATTTTTGTGTACCCCTTCCTCATGTCGGGATCTCCGGGGGGTCCTCATCCTGGACTATCTACTAAACGTAAGGTTCACGTAGTATCCATGTATCGAAATCAACGTAAATCGTGTTTCTCCTTTCTCGTGTGCAGAGATAGATCGAGAGATACGAGAAAATGGAAGAAGAAGGGTAAAGGTGAATCAGTCATAGGCATAAGATATTTTAATACTTGATATTTTAAATACATATATGTTATTTCTTCCTCTCTCTCTCTCTCTCTTTCTCTCTCTCTCCCTTTGACCTAGCCTTCAATGAAATTATCGCGATAAAATAAAAATTGCGAGAGGGATTAAAATGCACTGCGAATTCCACGTCTAGCATCTATCCGTGATTCCTCGCACTCGGTTTTTAAACGATGCGTAAAACACAGACGAACGCAAGGAAGAAGCATTCGACGAGCGGATCGCTTCGCTCCGCTGCGTGCTGCTCGTTGTCCCGTTGATAAATTAAGTGCCTCGGATGCGGACGATAAATTCGCTAAGGCTAACCAGCGCGCCCGATGATTTATACCGCGGGCTACACCAGGAAGCCTGTGATCTATGACCCCGCGAGGGTCAGCTGGAGGTAAGACAATGCAGTCGGCCACCTCCGGTCGTTCGGGGAACCGGGGGAGAGAGGGGGAGGATTTAAACGCACGTGCGTTTGCATGTACGTTTAAATGCATCGCGGGTGGAAGACGAGCGGAAGGACGGGAGGTTGGAAGCAGGGAGAGAGAAAGAGATCGATGATCTCTATTGCCGGGAAGTCATGGATAGCGCGGACGCGCTTACATCGCGCATGAAACATTGATCGAGGAAAGTCGCAGGAAATTGCACGCGCCGCGCGGCGGGGATGCGCTTATAGAATGCATTATTTATCGCTGCGCTCGATGTCCGTAATTTATGCAGATGACGGGATATTTAGATCCGTGATTAGATGATTATTGATTATTACCATGAAATCAATGTTGACCATACATACCTCCATCAGCGCTGCAAGGTAAAATGCATTCGATTTACTGTAAGAGAGACATGAATCTAACGAAAACCGTATCAAAGCATCATAGAGCAGAATCTTCCTTCTAGTATCTGGAAACTGATGAGTGACTTATTTTAATCTCTCGTGCTTTTTAATGAAATAATAATACTATCGTTTCATAAATCGTCCTCGATAAATGTTATATAAGTGTATCAATTTTTAAAAGATTAATTACAAAGTATCTATTCAACTTTTGTAAAAAAATTCCTTGAAAGTTCTCGGATCTTCCAGAATACTTTTGTTCAAATTCCTGATAAAAAGAATACTTTGAGGATCTTTTAATGTAACTTTTCTAAAGTAAATTTTTGTATCGTACGTTCTTTCTAATGGTTTCCACGCATATAAAGGGAAAATAGATTACAAATGTACTGAAAAAACTAGAATAGCCGTTGAAAGATAAAAATTTTTTTATTTATTGTACGATTTTCATTTTTTTTATCATTAAAAGTTACAATAAAAAATATGTATTATGTTTTGTTGAAACATTAAATATATAAATAGAGATATATATTTAGAGTATATTTTAAGTGAATAATTCACTTGGCTTGCCGATTGTTTACAATATGAGAGTAAAATTATTAAAAAAAAGAAAATTCCCTGAGCCTCGATAAAATTCCATGAGAGTTTCTCTGTTTGAATTAATTTAAAAGAAATCCAAATTTTCTGGTTTTTTTTTCAAGAAGTAAATATCTTAAATTATTTTACTATAAATTAATTGTGATTTCTATTAGAACGTATAAATTGGAGCTTTATCTCTTTCAACTGTGACAAAAGTTTCATCAACAATCTGACGAGAAGAATGGCTAACACGCGTGTTCTCGCAGTCGCGCAATGGTTCCTTAAGAATAATATTTCACGTCCCGTAGACTGCGACCCTTGTCGTAGGTTCTGGCGTTTTAGTGATTCGTGTTACGCCGGATATGGTGAGGGCGGACAACAACAGAGCCGGTCGAAGCCACCGGCTCAGAACGAGCCGGTATGAATATAGCGTGACTGATAAGCCATGGGCGCGACTGCAGCTGATTTATACCGACACCGGTACACAAGTTTCCGCGCGGCAACCGTGACGTCCTACCCTATTATCCCGAGAATTCGTGCTCTTCTTAAGAGACAGAGAGAGAGAGAGAAAGAAAGAGAGAGAGAGAGAGAGAGAGAGAGAGAGAGAGAGAGAGAGAGAGAGAGAGAGAGAGAGAGAGAGAGAGAAGGCTTAGATCGTCTTCACACTTCCCAACATCGAACAGACGACTCCGTTGCGACTGATTTACCGTACGAACTGATTTAGAGTTTATATGTTCATATATTTCGCGATAATATTCGAATACTCCGCGTGTCACAAGCAAATCTTGTATATATTGATGCACTTAAATCGCAATTTTCTATCATACTCGTATATAATTTTGTTAGATGTAGAAAGTGTGAAATGTGGACGGAACAACTACTATAAATTTAGTATTTAAGTTCTGAAACTCGATTTCTAACAAAATCAGATTGTGATACGCACTCTGACCATAGAGTGCAAAGCGGCGTTTTACCCGCAAGGTTGGAACCAATCGTCTCGAGACGAGACTGCTTTTAATTTGCACTTCAAAGAGTTCAAAGAGTTCCGAAGCGCCTCGAAAGCATATCCCGAGGGCTCTCACAACGCGGAGGGCAATTCGTCCCTCGTCCGAAGGGAAAGAAGAGGCAAGGATAGTGACGGGAAACTCGTCGGGCACCATTGCAACGAGAAGACGAGAATATTGTTGCTTTAATTTTAACATTTTCTTCCAGGTAAACAATCCGGGAATTGCTCTCTGTATCCAACTCGTGTATTTCTCTAGGGATAATCGAGCGAACCTGTCGAAAGAAAAACTCGCTAGAAAATCCATCGAACCAGAGAACCGAATTTCGCTTCCCTTCCAAAGCAATATCTCACGCTGCTCGTGTTTCGCTTACGTTATATATGGGAAACTTATATATATATGTGAAAAATCAAATATAAAAATAAAAAACAGGGAAACGGATTATTCTCTATGCTCTTTTCTCTAGGATTATTCTCTATGCTCATATTGAAACAAATTGATTGTAATAATTTTCAATAATAATATTCGTACTCTTCAACTTCCCCGTAAGAGTACATATGACAAATAATGACAGACGAAAGAAAAACTCGGTTAAAGGACACAGAAGAATTTCCCGTTCGCGATAAAAATGGAAGCAGGACAGTTACTTCTCGCTCCAAAAAAAGCCAGCGCGACATTTTATATCGGCATAAAATGAACTTTTTTGAAATTCTTCGATTGCACGCGTCCAATACGGTGAGTTACTTGTCGATGAATAGTTTCCGAGAGCGCTCTCGCGCAGTAAAACGACAGTCCCCAGTGTACTAGTACGACAAACTGTTGCCCGCCTCGAAATCATGTTTCGAGTCAAGGGGACCTTCTGCTTGTGCTGATCGTTTCTGAACGGAATCGTCCGCTCGATTATTCCGGCTGGATACGTGCCCGATACGTGTGCGGGATTTCTATGAGAGTCGGCGCAACGAGAGCCGAATCGAAAGGAAGGGAATGCCGTGTCAAGGGACGAAGGAAACGTGCACCATCGGGGAGATGTCCCGCTTGAGCGATCGCGAAATGATTGCGAGAAAAAGGACGATATTGAAAAATTTAACCGTTAAACCGTTAAAATGACCGAGTATAAGGATAAATTTCTCTTCTGTAATAAGTTTTAGAAAATATCATTTAAACGTAAGTGTGTGTGAAATATTATGTACGTTTTTCCGTCCGAAAGATGTTCTTTTCCTTATGCATATTTTAATTTTAATTTCTAATTAATTCTCGATCAAGAAAAGAAAGATTATAAAAATTAACCGTTTTATTTCACGTTTTAAAATAATGCTTTGAAATATAAATTTAACAATCTTAAAAAGATGAAATTACATAAAAACTGCATGTATTTAAATATGCGCTAAAATTTCAATCTTAAAACTCGTTTGTGAGAACGAAATGTTCTATTCTTATCTACTTTCTTGCGGTTTTGCATCGATGGCTCATGAATCTCATAGCACAAGCAAATACTTAAAAATTTCTTTTCTTTTTCTCTTTCACGATAGTAGAAACTAAATCTCCAGCGCTCACTTCCTAGGCGGAAATGTTTCAGGTCAGAGAAACGTGCATCCTTTAAACTTCAGCAAAATTTTCTAAAAAGTACTCTTGCGTAAAGAGTACTTTCCCGTATCTTTTTTATTAAGAAAGTATTACCAGTAGAAAAAGTCGCGAAAAATAGATCAAAATAAAATTTTAATTATAACCGGAATCAAAATTTGCATAAAAATGTACGTTTTTAACGGGGAAAAAATGTTACCGTGTTAAAATCGTTATGAAAACGTCAAGAATCGATTTTTTACAGAAATAAACTCATCAGTCTTCGGAGCAATCAGTGGCCTCATTTGGATGTCGCTTTGTTAGCATTGACCGCACCTATCGTAGAAAAGACCCTAGTAAAACATGACCCTGGCTCCGCCCTCATTTCAATCGGCTTTAACATACCTTGACAAACATCAACGGACAAAGGCCCATCGGTTTATCTGCCCCCGATAGTTATCTCGAGTGGTCGAACCATCATTTATCGTACATTCAATTTCGCTATATAAACAGATTTTTCTATCAAACGCTGTACATCTCTGTCTTTATACAAACGTTTACGATTCAATATCCGCGAATGAAAACGAATTAAATCTGCAACAAAAAAATGAGATATGTTGACAGAGGCAAAATCGTCAAATCCGCGATACTTGTGTGCTACCGCGAAACATTTAAAGGGAAAGGAGACTTAAATAAATTCCCATACTACGCCATGTGACAGTCGCGCGCGAACGCATCTCACTTTTCTCGCGACGCATCCATTTCTATAAACGACGTTGAAGTGCTCTCGAAGACACACATTGTGAATATATGGTCGGAGAATTCCTCGGCACGATCCACGATGCGTCATTTCCCATAATGGTTTAAAAGCCCTCGCGCGGGCATAGTGGGGGAGGAGGGGTAGGTGGCGGGGTTCGATGGTGTTGGCGAACGAGGGAGGCTTTAGTTCGAGGATAAGTGCCGTATTGGCATTTGACTACCGGCACCGAGGGCACGTCTGGGAAATGTGCAGCGCGGCTCTCGAGGAATGGGAAATGGGTTGGGCCCGTTGGATGCTGATGGTATGAGACGCTCGCGAATAGATGGTTGTCTGAGTCCATCGACCATCGGCGGCGGAGGCGGCGGCGAAGAAGACCTTCGAGTGTCTCCATCCATGAGAGAGGCCTAGATGTTCGATTCCGTCCGAATTCCTTTTCGCCGGATTCTCGTCGTACCGGAAATACAAACACCTGCAGCTTCCGGCGATCTTTCTGATACGAGCGCGCAAGAGATGTTCGAGGATCGGAAGCTCATCTTTCTTATTGTCTATATGGAGATAATAGTGTTTGAGTGAAATCGAAAGAGAAAGAGAGACAACTCGCAAGTGACAAACACATATTGCAGAAAATATTTCATTCGATTAAACTATTTATACGCAAATTATAATAGAATGTATAATTTAATATTATTGTTCAATTTTAGTTCAATTAAAAATTATCTCTTGTTGCTAGAATTCAAAAATAGTAGAGAATATATGTAAACAAATTAATCTAAATATATTAAGTTCAACTCGATTTTAAGAGAGCTAAAATCGGTGGTTTACTAACTGGTTTACCAACAATAAGTAAAAATAAATCTTGATTCTGCTGGAATAATAATGCAATTATATCTATTAAATACAAATATATTTTAGGAAGGTACGCTATCATTTTGAAATCGGTGAATATTGAGCTTGGAGAATCAATTGCGGCATGGCATAATATTTAAATCTCGTTATTAATATTTTCGTTAAATCATATCATACATATCATACATATAAATGTTCAAAAATTTACAATAATATATCAATGAAAAATTCTGGAAAAAGCTCTTTATAAATGTATATATATATAAATATGTATGTCGAGAGATAAATATACAAAATTGACTAAGTAGTCGAATATATACATTCGATGTAATCAACCATGAATAAAAAATGATTTTATATCATTCGATTCGTTTTTAAACAGAGTGTCGCGAGATATGTGCATAATTTCTGGTCATGTACATGACAGACGACACATCCGATAGTGGAATACATTATGAATTTACAGAATGGACCGTTGGCCAAACCGCGTCACGATCGCGCACACTTAAAATTCGCAATTAAATTCGCTTACAAATTTTTTTCGGTTCGACAACAGCAACAACGAGAGCGTGCACGCCCGCGCACCGTCAACCGTAAAAATGGCACATGGAAATATTGCGCAAACACAGGGACCCGTGTAAATATCGTAGTTTAGGAAAGCGTGTTTAAACCAACACGAATGCGTTCCGAATTCGCTCGAACGTACACAACGCGATTCGAGTCGACGCAACGAATTTCAAAAGCATCGGCTCTTGAAACTCGCGAAATTCAATTTTTCCTATAAACCTGAAGCAACGCGGCGAACTAAACCGTAGAATGCCACCCGTGCCTTCTGATTGGAAGCTAACGAAGAAACATTCTGATTCGCGCGCAAACACGAAGAAATGGTGTTTCCGAAAAAAAGCAGCTAGGGTTGCACGAAATACCAAGATTAATTTGGATATTCATTTTGTCTCAAAATTCGAGATAAGATTTTTAATTAGTTATCAAGATTAAGATTGTCAAGAGATTGATTTCTAAAGAAAACTAAAGTACGTATATTTTTAAATTAAATGAGAATAAAATCACATGCGATATTATATAAACTTAAAACATTTTATTTAATGAATAAAAACGTTTACTATAAATTTTTTTTTAATAAAAACACTAACTGTAAACTTCGAAAAAATTAATATAATACAAAATAAACAATATAAAATTTTACACAATTATTTAACTAAATTTTGCATGGCTAAATAATTGTGTATATAATATACAATTTTATATTGATTATTGGGAAGTTTATTTTATATTATACTTTGAGAAGTAAAATAAATGACAAGTAATAATTAGTAATAATTATCTTAAATTATTTCATGTTATAAATAAAAATTATATAAATATTATTTTAAATAATTAATTAAAGTATTAGATAAAAATTGTTAATAAAATCAATACAAGACAAGATAAGATTTTTGCTACAAAGATTCATTCAAGACCAAGACAAGATTTTCAATACTAGTGCAATATTTTTACGAATATTTTGAGTCTTGTGCAACCTTAAAAGCAAATCGCTGATTTTATTTTTCATGGTTCCTTTGCATCCGCCACACAAACGTTAGAATCGACAAGTGTATTGTAATCATCAAGCATGCATCGTGTTGTCGAAATCGCATTGGAAACGCAATACTTTCATCCTTCATCAGCCGACGATGTTAAATTACAATCAAACGAATCCGCCGATCGATTGTCGTATTCGCGATCCCACCAGACGCGTGCTCTCGCTCGCCTTAATTAAAGGATAACGACTACATTCTCCCCGGGCCCTTCGAACGAGCCGACGATCGTTCTTCGTAATGCGAGCTGACCAAAATGATGTATCCGACGAACCGACTCTTTTCTCCGCCGCTCTTCGCGCCTTTCTTCGCGCCCATCTCGGGTCGGGTGTACCGGGCACGTACCGGTCGCTCGTTAGTTTCGGCTAATTTGAATGCGGTGGCTCCGGAGTTCGCTCCTTGTCGCTCCTGGCGGCATTATCTGCCCATTCGTTCTCACTATCGCCATAAGCCGCGCGAGCTGTACGAGCTGTACGATGTTATAATGACGTCTCTGGTTGAGGACGCCCTCAACAATGCTTCGGAGAGATACGGTGGGAGATACGCAAAATCGATCGCGCAGATTTTTCAGCGAGTCGTAGAGCAATTGCACACTGACAGGACTTGGGCAGCGCCGAGTGTCCTTCACAGTGTGCGAATGATTAATCCGGCCGACGAGAGCTCGATAAAATCACCGCATTTGAATTGCCGTGAATAATGGAGGTGCTCGTTACCAGATAAATGAAGACAGTGTCCATAATAGAAATACAATTTTTACCATATTGTAAATTTAAATGTATATATATATACATTTAAATTTACAGTATCACTCAACCAATTTTTATATACATATATTTATACGCAAACATATAATGTATGTATGAAAATGCGTTGGAACCGTCTCTTTTCTTTGTAGAAAAAAAAAATATATATATATATATATGGAAAAATATATGAAAAAAATATATGTATATAAAAATTGGTTGAGTGATACCGTATGTTCATTAAATCTATAACTATCTATATATAATTATGAAATATATAACTCCATTAATTTTTTTTCAGAACATTCGCTAAATGGTTAAAAGATCAGAGCATTATTTAAACACATATAATCAATAAATAATTTTTAGAGAAACATTAATAGAGTCAAGTCCAGCTGTTTGCAAGAATTAGCCAATAAACTTGGGAAAGCCAATGGGAATCGCTATCGAGTTCGATTGATACTAAACGATTGCCATTGGCTAACCGGAGACAATCGAGGGCGAAAAGACAGAGAGAAGCGAGTGCGTTACCAGGCGTGCAGTAGCAAAGACAAATAGAAGACGAAAAGTCAGAGGGAGAGAGAATAGTCGCGGTTGTGTGTAGATACGATAGGTTGCGGGAATATCCCGCGGGAATACGACGAGAAACGACAGTGGGGGAAACGATAGACGAGACATCGACGTCTGCAAATAAAGGAGCGCGAGGGGCCGTAGCAGGCATAGAGGGGAGAAAGGGGGGTAAAACTGTACGCGCGCGAAATAGAAGCCCCCGGTATAAAAGCGAGCGGAGCGAGACGTAGACGGAAGTGGAAGGTTAACAGCCGGCTTTATGCGACGACGTCGTCCTTGCTGCAGTTGCCTGCAACTGCAGTTTCATTTCGTTCCGATGGGCCGCGCGAGGTCCCCGCCCCCCGCCCGCACGCGCTTATCGTGTGTTTATCTTACGCCGCATTGTTATTTCGCGTCCGCTGCGGAAGAAAGGAAACCAGGATAATTGAACGGTACCCCATGTATATCGTCCTCTCCCCCCCGCCCCTCGCCTCGCCTGTATATGCCCCTTTTGCAGCGACCCTCCGACTATACGAGTAAAGATCTCGCCGGGGGCTATTATATGGTCGCGGTCACGCCGTCCGCCTTTTTGTTTCGCCTCGACTGTCTGCATCTGCCATTGTTTTCTCGCGGGGAGGCTAATTAAAAGACGCGATCGTAAGGTGTGGAATGAAGGGGGTCGCGTTATTAATGCGTGCCTCATCGCCCTTTAACCGTTTAACCGCAGCACTGTGCACGGTTTAACGCGACGAGACCTATGCAGCTTTTATCGGGGACGTATACTATCGCGCGGAGATCGTTTTTTTTTTTTCTTTAACTCTCGCTGCGCTGTACAAGAATAAAAAGATGTAAGAGAACATTGGTTAGTTTCTGTTTGTCCTTTTAATAACACGCTGCTTTAACTTTGCGAGAATAATGTTAAATTTCAGCTTCCCCTTGCATGACTCGCTCGCATGCTTGAATATGCATCACGGTGGAAAATATTATTATACATTCCATTGTGCTCTTATTAAAACTACTATACTTCTTCTTCTGATGAATAAATTACAACGGCAAAGCGCATTATTTCCGTTGAAATCTTGCAAAGTTACCGCGTGATTAAGATATTTAAAAAGAAAAAGCTATTAAAATTATTACAATTGAATTATTAAAATAATTCGATCGGGCCGATACGTGACGGAATTGTGAATGTCGGAAAAGATGATAGCGGCAATGGGAAATGATGTTATTTAGGACAATTTCAGAGGCGGGTCACGCGCAGGTTGTGCTCGTCCTGCGAGCAATATCGTATATCTCGTCTGTCGGTCAGCCAGAGTGATATTTATGTCGAGTCGCGTGGGATAAATACGGAAAGAGGATATCGGGACACAAAATTACAGTTACATTTATTTTCAAAATGCTTACGAGATGAACTGCATAATATTTGCAATATAAATAACGAAAATTTATCCAGTATCCTAATAATTACAAACAGATTCTTTTACGTTAGATTAAAAAAACAAATAATAGCATAGAGATGACATACACATGCTCAAACGCGCGAAAAAGCTTGATTTATTTTTGTAAAAGTAATTTAATTAGTATGGGAATAAATTCACAAGCTTCTAAAGTATTCATCACAAAATAATTGCGTGCAGAATCGCGTGCAGTCGTTGAAATTAACGAATTACGGTACATCAGTTATTTACGGCATGTTTAACAGGGTGGAAGTAACGGTAGGAATCCTCGATTTATCATCGAAGAAGGAAAGGTCGATGCTAGAGATACCTCCAAAGAAAACGATAGGGACCAAAGAGGTATTTGATTAATACGAGGATTAATTTAAGCCGCCTAATCTACTCCGTAATTAATAGCATGACAGACAAGCGCCGAAACTTAACATCGGAAGCATTGCAAAAACAAGATGAAAGAGTCATGATAATGTCATTCTGTAAACAATTAATCGTACTCGTTATCAGCTATCGTCACGCAATTCTTTTTATATTATATTACGTCACACATATCGCTCCAAATTAACATAATTCGCATTTTAAATATAAATGTCAAGTGTGTTTCATTAATACAAAGTTTTCAATAGAAATACTATTTCGAATCATGATAAAAAGTCGACGTCTTGAAAATCACCATGAGCTGACATTTCAAAGGTATTAAATAAAACAAAATGAAGAAAAACTAAATTGAATTACATTAGCGCTATACCAAGAGAGAAAGCTCTATAGATAATCCCATTTAAAATATCAGGACAATTTAAATCTCGCGAGAGCCACTTCGATATTGATTAATCGATCGGGACAAAACTGCCAGGAAGAACAGCCAGGAGTCTGCTATCAAGTTTCTCGATCGCGTGTATTCGTAGAAATTGAAGCTTCTCTTCATTTTCCGATATAATTCTACCGACAGTGGTCTCGCCGCCGGCGTTGAATGGAACCGCGCGCGAATTTGCATTAGCCGCGGCAATGCTTAATTAACGTGCCTTCGGCTCGTTAAGCGTTCGGTTAGCGGCAGCGCGCAATATTCCCACGTTACGAAGAGAAGGACGTTCGATGAATTCGCTTAATATACGGGGACGCGCCCGAGTAATTAAATGACGTATCGGCAAATCCAGATGGCGCGTCAAAGGCGGGTCGCAATTACGGGCGTCGCGCGCGAGCTTATCGCGTACGCACGCACGCACGCACGCACGCCCGTACGCCCGTACGCACGTGCGTGCAAACAACGGCGGCGTGCCGCGCTGTGGATTGTCCCCTCGCCACCCCCGCCCGCGCAACGGGAATTAAATCGGAGCAGATGCGATCGCGCGAGCGTCGCGTTTAAAAGTTAATTAGTCCCGCCACATTTTTGCGCCCCGCGTTAATTGCACAAGGATGTAATTCCAAGTCGATCGACGACACAATTGGACACGCGGGTTCTTCTCTTTTTTTTCCTCGCTCATTAATATACTTATTCAATTTAATCCCGCAAAAAAAAGTCTCGAAGATGTGATATAAATACTTTTATAAATAATCCGTCGTATTTATTGACTTGTGAGAACGAAATTTCTTGAGAGCGATACGTACGTATGCACCATAAGCGCCGCTTATTGATATCTTTATTCAATTTAATCCCGCAAAGAAATATCTCGAAGATGTAATATAAATACTTTTATAAATAATCCGTCGTATTTATTGAATTATGAGAGAGAAATTTCTTGCAGCTGCATGTAATAAGTTATTTTCGTCAAACTTAATAGCGATATGTACATATGCACCATAAGCGCCGCTGGGTTTATTATATATATATAGTTAATATACTGGCCGCAAGCCATTGTTTAACATTTAATTTGTGTTGAACGTTAAGCTACCTGTCGTGTTAAATACCATAAATTGCTCAGACTGCTAACTAACGGTGAGGTTCATCACTTCTTCCGAAACACCCTGATTAAATTCGTAACAATGCTTACCTGGAACAAACAAACATAAATAAATTATTACTTACTGCATTTGATTTGTACTTAATGCCTGCAATAATAATTTTGTGGTAATGTTATTTTCTCTTGAGTTTACTAAATAAATTTTAAACAATAGATTGATACAAAAGATACATACTGTTTTAAAAAGATAATATATAAAATTTAAATATAACGTTGCAATAAAAGTAATATAAGAATTTATTTTGCTAACCAAGCGCTTATAATCCTCAATAATCTCTCTTTATGATATTTATGAAAATATCATTTTATATCTACAAACCTTATTTCTCTCGCATGCGTTATCGATACTTCGCTAAGGCCGATATATGCAAAAGCTAAAATAAAAGAAAGGAAAACATTTCCAGTTGCAAAACCCGCATATTAACCGATAGATTATAAGCGAAAAAAAAACAAGTATACAAAATAGAAGCAACGACAAACAAGTTTCGCAAAAATACATCGCATGTATCGCCGCATTAAAAGGGTTCCCATCTATTCTTGTACACTTTACGCTCCGAGAAAAATGTTCGAAATACAAATAATGCAAATTGTTAGCGAAAAAAATACGCGTTTCGCAAACAAGGAAATCAGTAAAGAGTTTGTCAATATGTTCGAATATATGCCAATAATAATTGAAAACTTTCAATTATTTTGACATCTTTGATGAATTCAAAGATGTAATTTATGTAATATATGTAACACTGTTCTCAAAGAGAAATTTCGAATGCGCTGTAGCGTATTAAGTTACGAAACTGAGTGACAAGGTACATTTCTCGCAGTTTATCACTCAGGTAGCATCTTCGCGCCAAGAATGTTGACACATTACTCATTAAATAACGGGGTACTTTGAGTCCAGGTGCCAGATCAATCAAACTGACGGGGAGCTTTATCGATTCAACGACGCATGACTTATGGAATATATTTCGCGTAATTTCCTTTGCAATTTGAACTAAGTAACAAGATCTTGAAGAGAGTAAACTTCATTACGAAGTATACGTATTTCAAGGAGCCATTTTCTGCATGGTTACGTTTACAGTGCAGCTATTTCGCATTCGCAATTTACGTAATTTATGAACCGTTAACGCGAGATATTTGTCTACTATTTTAACGAAAGTCTGTCTCGTTTATATAAGTAAATTTTTTATGTAAAAATATTTTTTTATATTATATTTTAAAAGAGTAAAATAAGAATTTTTCTTAAAGAGAATTATTTTTAAAGAGTAAGAATAAGAATTTTTGATATTTTTCCGCGGCTCCCAAAACAATACCGGATAAAATTTTGAACGTTATTAATTGTTAATTATCATTATATATCGTTGATTTTAGTACAAGTCTCTGAGTATCACGCGCATATAATTCTCGCAAAAGAATCTTGGTACATATACCTGCGAAATATAAAGAACGGAAACAACGTCAGCAATTCTTTTTAAACGCGGTTATCCAACACGTTCGCGCGCGAGCAAATTTCCGGATGGAAAATTCGCGAGGTTAAAAGACTGTGTTTTAAGCGCACCGTACGAAGCGAAATAAACTCCGCGGAACACAATAGAGTATAAGGAGGAACGATAGAGAGACAACCGCAAAAAGGGCGAGAAACACGATACGTCGTCCCAGCAACGCTGGGCTACGTGAGATAGAAAGATGCGAGGGCGTGAGTTGGCAAAGTGTTGGAGATGTAACGGTAGGGGATGCGAAAGCGGAGTAAAAGCGCTGGGCCCGCGTCTCACCGGGTCGAACGAACGAGATAAAGTTGCACGATTTTTCCTCGCATGTCGCGCGCGACTGCGAATATAAACAGGTTTTTCCCGGGCGAGTTTTCCCCCGGCTGTGTGGCCTACGATGTGTCTGTGTGCGTGCGTGTGTCCATAGAAAATCTACCACAATTCAAGCGCCACCGAGAGAAACGAGGAATGGCAAACGGGAGCGAGAGTCGAAGTCGTGGATGGGTGGGTCGGGTGATAAGGAATAGAGCGGGCGCGAGAGTCGAAGTCGTACCCCGTGAATGAGGAAAGAAGGAGATCCTGCTGCACAACTCGTCCGGGTTCAATTCTGCGTGAAAACGCTTTCGAGACTGTGGATACATATTGCGGCGAGCAAAGATTCAAAAATTTCAGACGAACACCAACGGACTGCCTTATTTTCCGTTTTGTGAAAAAGCTGATCCAGCGTTCTTATTTCCATCGATATGATTTTGGTACTTGTTAACATTTTTGTTAATGGATGCTTTTGATTACCACGAACATATGATTGATATATTACTCTCGACACGCATTTCGCAAAGATATCTGGAAAGAATAGAGAGCAATCTTTAGAGAGTCATGAGTATAAATGTCGCAAAAATATCTGTATTTGTATTTTATGCAATGCAAATTGTTTTCTCATGTATTAATTTATTTGAGAAAAGTAAAATTGTCTCATTGTCACAAATATTCTCATTTTATATGTTACAGAAAATTTTACAATTTCTTTTATCTGTCTATTGTTAACCATAGAGTGAAATTTCTTTGTCGATAGTTCGATAAATTTGCCGAAATATATACCGCGTTTCGTTCCACGATATCGAAGGATCCTCCCAGAGGAGGTTCCAAGATAAAAGTTCCAAGATAAAAATCCTGACAGAGCATCGAAAAACGTTCTTAGCGGATGAGAAAATTGTAGCTGAATAAAAGTTAAATCTTTAAGAGAAATTCGTAAGATTACTTTTGCTCTCGTAAAACTGATATACATAAAAAAATGCAAATCAAGATCTAATATATCCTTCGTATATATATGTATATGTATATATATATATATATATATATATATATATATATAATCCTCTTATCTTTGACAAAATCTAATAGAATCGATTGCATATCGCAATACGATACATAAAAATATCAATTTTTAATGCAAAATGCACATGATATGAATTATTAATACAATAATAAGTAGTAATAATTCCATTACAATATTTATTATATTAATATACAATTTTGGATTAAATTATCGAAATCGATGTAATAACATAATGAGTAAACAGACATTATATCATACAAGCTTAAACGATTCGAAGCAATTAAGCGGAAAAAATGTTCATTGTTAACAGAAAACGATAACGAGACACCAATTATCAATATATACGATATCTTTAATATTAATAAATTCTTTAATATTGATAAAGCCAAAAACCACTCATAAAATCAATCATCAGCAAATAACTTAGATATTTATTACAGCAAAATATTAATAGATCGTAAAAAAGCATAAAATATGGGATGAAATGCAAAACAGAAAAGGAATAGCGGTTAACATAAATATACAGTCTCGATACTCTGATCAAGAATGAAGAATAAAAAAATCATTAATTGCAACAGCGTAAAATCTTATTAAGAGGAATCGGCAAGATCGCTGAAAATGGAAAACCGCTTCATCGAGCAAGATGTAAGTCGCGAAAGAGGAAAGTGCTGGCTAATATGTACATGCAGGTGAAGGGAGGAAATTTGAGAAGGGGACAGGGGTATTTTTACGACGGCAATAAATCTGATCTCGATACAAGGTACACAAGGTAGGTAAATTCAATTTACGACCGGCAATAAATAGCACCGCAGAGACACGTTTCAATTAACGTTTCGAAACGGTGTGCATCCCTCCCGGAGGATAACTGACTACTTCATCGTCGATCACTACTGGGATGACCAATTGGCCTCTCGTTTACAGTAGTTACAACTGCGGCGTGATTTATCGCGCGATATCGCTAAGGCAGACCGCGCAACGAGTTCTCGCCGCTACTGTGTTTTAACGTCTCTATTTTGAAGCTTAAATCTTATTCTATGACCGCACATATCGTTCTTATATGCATCATAAAACTCGACTTGATATCGTTAATGTCAAGTTAGTTTCTTATCACTTTCGTTAGAGATTATTTCGTTTTAGTGTAATAAAATTGAACAATTTTATATTATTGTTGTTTTGACAGAAATGTACTTACTAACACGTTTAAGGAAATAGTTTTTTTTACATCATTATTGAACATATAATAAAAATCAACTTCGACTATTGTTGATGGCGATGCTTGTATTTTATTTAATAATAAAATTTATTCAATATCATTAGTTTAAGATAATATGTGTTTTTTGAAAATACATTTCTCCTTATATCAATGCAGATTAATTAACCAAATCTTATTAAAAGTACTTAAGTGAGGTTCTTTATTGCGATTATTATCGATACGCAACCATTGACTTTGCTAAAATTGTTTAAATTACTTTAATTAGTTAAACAAGATCATAGAATTGATATTCTATACAATAGTGAACCCTTTAATTGAGAGATTATTATTTCTTAAAAAAATTTCTTTCTTCTTTACTTGAAAATTCAAAGATATATAATTATTTCACGGCATTCACCACAGATTGAATTCCTTTAGAGTATACTTTGAATGAACTCAATCTGAGACTTGACAATACCTTCCATAAATCCATTTCTAGATTAATGAACCTGATCTGTGATGAAGCTCTTAAAGGTATTGCGATAGATTATATTTCAGATTCCCATAATAAAACGTCATTTTTTTATTTTTTCAATTAAATTTTATTTTTTATTTCATCGCGTTTTTTTTATATTTATTCTTGCATAAAAAATAGATTTCCAAATTGAAGAAGACCATTTATGAAGATTTCTGTAATATATGATAGATTTATTAATTCAAATAGTTTCATTTGAAATGTGTCTCTTGATTCAGTTTATTCGTATAAAATCATATTCGAGATATTCAATTGTGTAGGAAATGTGCATTGCGGTCGAATGTGAAAAGCTAGAAAATTTTATGTAAGCACTTTTATATGACATAAAATCGTTTTATTTTTCTCTACGTTTTATTTCACGATGCATTCACGATCCACTTGTTACGCGCGATATTACTTTCGCCCTGCATTTACGCTCTACAATGTTGATTTTATATTCAATCTGACGATAATTACCGCGGTCCCCCACTATCGAATTTGACGGTTTAATTTAGTTGTGTAAATAAGTTTCTTCGCGCTAATTATAAAGTTTGTGGACTTTCTCTAAGATTACCTCTTCTGCAAGAAAATAATTTATTTACAGCACTACTATTATATACATTATCGCAATATTTAAAAACTACATACGAAAAAAATAATGTGTATATTACTAGATTAATGTTGCCGCTTTCTAAAAAGAATAAGAAATTGCAAATTAATTTCTTCGTTAAATAAGGAAATCAAAACTTCTGTGTTGCAAACTTATTTTTAATTACACATTCAAGATAGCACGTCTATATATTTATGAATCTTTGTCGTTTAATTACACTAAAACATTTCAATAAATTATTCATTGGAAAAATTACACTATTTATTGATAATTCTTAGAATAAAAGCTTGCTTCTCTAGCTATTCTCTCTTCGTGAGGTTATAAGTATTTGAGTTTTGTATCATTTAAGTAACCTTCAGAAATTCTCGTCGCTCAATCAAATCGTAATATCGCATTAACATGAGATATGGCAGAGAATTCGATAGTAATTCCAAGCGGATTTATAGCATAAGCGTTTCAACTGGTAAGCTTTAATCTATTGATTATAGGATTATCGACATTTTACGTCGGTAGTTAGCGAAGTTGTCTGCTGGATTTACAGGAATGGATATTACAAAATAATTACTTTGATACTCTGTAATAAA
Source organism: Camponotus floridanus (assembly GCF_003227725.1). Lineage (NCBI taxonomy): Eukaryota > Metazoa > Arthropoda > Insecta > Hymenoptera > Formicidae > Camponotus > Camponotus floridanus. Next base: position 1,124,389 of record NW_020229692.1, on the reverse strand, counting down.
GCAAAAATGTAATGATTTGCAAACTTGCTACTCACTATAAGACAGAATACGATAAAGATAAAATTGAAATGCATAATTCCTTTGCATCTTATATACTTTGTCCTATATTCACAATTATATGACTTTTTTTCAATATAATATCTTGTTCATGAATGATTCATATGATGTCATATATTGCGATATGTATATATTACGTGTATATACATAAAAATGATTGATATTTCTATCATCTTTTTATAAACATTGCAATTATGATTTATTTGATATTAATCAAATGATTCATATAAATTAATTAGAAAATAATACTGATATTATATTGGATATTACGAAGAAAAAAACTTAAATTATCACGTGTCATAGAAGATGATATAAAATTATTTGATAAATTACAGCTCCATCGCACACAAAGAGAAGAACTTACGAGTAAAGTATTTTTTTTTGCCGATAAAAGTCGATAGTAAACGCAAATGTTGCTTCATCGTGTGATAGGTATCAATATTGCGAACCGGTTTGAACACATTTTATGCGTGTGAGAATGTTGATTTACTCTACATACAATTAAACTTGAGACTCCAAAGGTGCGGGAATAATTAAGTCAATAAATTACATAGCGCTACCAACCGCGATATTCCAACTTGGTATACTGTCGGATATTACGTTCGCAAAGCTCCCCGGAGCTTTGCAATCACTGCCGGTGTACATACATTTCGAACATTCGCAATGGTATCATAATATGCATACATGGAATATGGATACGAACGCAAATTACGCGCTCAGTGTAAAATACAACACGTACTGATTGTGCTACGACAATCGCACGATAAGTTCGACGAGCAAAAAGTTTATACACATCAAAGAGATAATATGTTCTTGGTTCTAATAAAATATCAAGTAAAACGCGTATAAACTGGAAATATCGAAACTAAGTGAAAATTCATTCTTTATGATATTTCTATTTTTGTAATACTTGTTTTATTTGCGTCTTTCTCTCTATCTACAGAATAGTCAGTGTTTTGGCTATATTCGATATAGAAAAAGTATTATACATCACATATACGAGATATCTGTATTTCAATCTTTTAACAACAAAAAGACATCGATTGCTTCGATAGATTGCTTTAATCCGATGGATTGCTAGAGGTTCGACAAAAATTCAGATTAAAAAATCGAATTTATTGCATGCACCGGTTTCAATGAATTGAAAGAAGCCTATTGAATGTACAACGAGATTATTCTGATGGAATTTATTCGCAATCTAATTGTGAATAGAACTTCGGCGTTGATGAAATGATTCTTCATATTATCGATATTCGAAATTACAAATGGAAAATCACGTGACATCTTAAACAAATGCTTTTCCAGAAAGTTAGGCAAAACAATGACAGAAATAACGAAAATTCAAAGATAGGTCTGCAAGATGACAAAATATATACGCGATACAAAGGTCATCGCGGTGAGAACGAATTTCTCACCTTCTATGCACTCGCAACGATGCAACCAACCGGAGGACACTACGGAGGAGTGAATAGGCACTTGCATTAAGTAAACAAGTTACAATTTGCATATATTCATGGTGCGAAGCGCAACGCGGTTCTAGCTGTACTCCGAGAGAACCGTAATTTTCGCAGGTCATGCCTATGTTACAACGTTTTCGAAATCAATATCACTCTCGTATTTCATTCGGAGCGATTTCTCGGCATGAATATTTGTGCGTTTCTTTGAAATATCTTGCAACGATATTAAGTAAACACAAATAAATTTTAAAATAGAAATATTTACAAATTTGCGAAATCGCAACTTCTCTTCACTCTTTATTCAGCGAATTTCTTTCCATTAAACTGGAAATTAATTGGCGCGAAGAAATAATTTATTTACCAAGCAAATATACAATTATTATGCTTGAAATTTTAAACTTATCTCGATTAAAATCGATTTCTATGTGATTCAAAATATACAGCTCTAAAATATAACTTTTTCTTAATAATTATAGAAAATATCTCATAGATTGTGCATTATTTTTTTTGAGATTTATGATAAGCATCATAAACTATTTACAAAAATATAAAAATTAATTGTATGAAATATATCTACAAAATAATTTTAACTTACTTCTGTTTCTCAAATATACTGCAATTTATTTAATACAGTTGAGAAGGTTTACTTAATCGTAAACGAAATCAGTTTGTAGATTCAGACAGCTAGAATAATCATCAACCGTCAAAATATCGATCTGTTTATTATTTCAGTATTACGAATGCGAAACGCCCGATTGAAATCGAACGGTCACTCGAAGCTAATTATAGACTGATATTGCATGCGCATTGGGATGTATCCGATTAATTCGTCAGTTGACGATTCTGTCGATGACCTAGATTACTCTTTGAATATCTCATCTAGAAAATCAAAATAATGCTCTCTCTGAAAGACAAAACAAAATTAAATTAAAATATTAAATTAAATTATTAAGAATTATGGGGTTACTTGGTAGAATCGTATATTTTTAAACATATTTCCTTGCATTTCCTAATTATTAAATTGCACAAATTACATACAGGTAAAAATCTTGCCATGTCACGATTCAATAATTTCTCGTAATTATTCGTTCAATTTGTAAATTTATCGATATTCGTCGAACCAAAGTAGAAAACTTTGCATTGGCAGTATGTGTGAAACGATGTGGAGCTTAGAGTACGTCGAGGTCGTTCTCGACAAATCGTGCGTCGAATTTTCTTCGACAGCTATATATAATGCGCCTAACTTTGAGAACTTGTACGCTTTAACGGGACATACTTGGAAAATCGTATCGTATAAACATTAATTCTCAACGTTGAATGCTAATACTAAGGTTTCGAAAGGAAAACAGTTTAAGATCGTATTAAATTATTTCAGGTATTTGCACACTACACTGCATTGCGAAAATTCGAAATCATGATTTGTCACCACATGATTTGTCACCACATGATTTGTCACCACATGTGAAAGCTTATCTTGAGAGAGAATATAGCAAAATACACAGATTAAGCCATTAGATTTTATAGAAAAAAGTGAATTTTTTTAGATATCTTTTTTTACATAAAAAAATATATGCGAGATAAATATATAGTTAAAAATTGATTTAAAGAATATTGATGTCATACGTTGTATCACTTAGAATTTTATGGGAATGTTTGCGCTATTTCCATGTATTGCGGTTATCGGGCTCAATAACTGATACTCCCGTAAATTCCTTACACTTTCATGCGTACTGGAACCATCACGCTTTTATAATCCCAACTCGATGGAGATTGGAAACCGCAGTTCGCTCGAACGTATTTGCGACTACCTGCCGTCAAGTGAATGCAATAGCATTGCCATTCTCAAAAATGTGAAGCTTTTAAGATGCGAATTGCACATTGAGAGAGAGAGAGAGAGAGAGAGAGAGAGAGAGAATTAGCTTATTAAAAAAAAATTTATCAATAGACGAAATCTGAGTAATCTCGCAGATTACATTAAAAATATAGATACTTATTATTAAATATTTTATATTAAATATTTATAAAATTTAGTTATAGAACGATACATATTATTAAAAATCAAATGTGATATTTGCGATCAATGCAGCTTAATTTTGCGATCACACATGAAACATTAAATTCAACGAACAATATTTAAATTAAAAGCTCGCGAAATTATGAATAAATGTTATACTTCTCTGTAATAAATGATATACGTCTATCTCTCGAAAGAATGTGGATATCGCGCGATAAAAATACAAACAATAAAAAATACAAATGCAAACGATGCATTCTCCTAAATTATCGAACATCTCACATTTGCGGATACGTTTTTATTCGTATTGAGAATAACGCTATTTCGTCGACACGATCCCTCGATGAAATTTCGACTCGCTCTTGTCCCGACCGTGTTATATGAAAAATAAATTCGTCGCGCGCCACTCGCATCTTTCTTTCGAAAGCGGACAATGTATTCGAAATTTTAATATTGTAATACCGTCTCTGTGTGTACGTGTATGTGTTCACGCAAATATATCGCGACATGCACGCTCTATGCGCGATACTATACTTCGAAACGTTCTCTAAAAATATTGTTCCCATGATATAATCTCACTTTTTCCCAAAGATATAATCTCTATATTTTACAAAAAAAAAAGAAAATTTAGACGGCGACAGTAAACTCCAATTAGAGATTTATTTTTATCTATTTTGACAAAATGCACGCGCGACTCTTACAACTATATTTTCGAACATTAAATTGAAAAATAAAACACGAGCTAAACTTCGAGGGCCGGAAATCTAGCTAAGTAATCGAACATTCGCGGCACGTCGAGTTTCTCGCGAGAATTCCGCGGTTCCTGCCGAGCGGAATTTCGCGGTACGATCGGTTGAGATCGTGCAAATGAGATAAGAAAGTGGCCTCGAAACGTACTCTTTCGCAGAGTGAGATAACAGAGAGCGAAACGCCTCCGCTCCAGTTTTTGCATAATTCAAAGTCGAAGGTGCGGCGCGGCTAATGAACTGTTAAACGAGCCTATGCTTGAAACTTTGCCACTTCGGCTCTACGGAAACGGAAATTAACGTGGCGTAACGGCGCTTGATCGAGCAGCTTCGACTCTTCGAATCGAATTCAAATGCAAAACGGTCCAACTACCGGCGAACCGAATGAAGTCGCCGGCATCGAATGGTATTTTTCTCAGAATTTTCGACCAAGAATCATGTTCGTTGCCCAGCAGCAAATTTACTAAGTATTGCGTGCAGTTTTAAGACGAATAATTCAAATAAACATAAAAAAATCCTTCTCAAGTCGTACATTTTTATAGAAATATTATTTTAACGTTAAAAAGTAACATAATAATTTAAAAATCTTTTGTTTCTTTCCGTCCAATTTCTAATTGAGAAAATATCGATGCTAAAAATGCACAGAATTCGATATAATATTCTTTATAAAAATTATGTTGACATTGAGAAAATATCGATGCTAAAAATGCACAAAATCTGATATAATATTCTTTATAAAAAATATGTTGACATTAGACAACATAAAGTTACGCAACAGTAACGTTAACAATAAAATAATGACCAACACTCGTTATACATGAAGAAAACAAAGTAATTATTTTCGCGACGTAATAAAAAAATTTAAAATTAATTGCTATTATTAATGTTGAAACACACAGTGTAAAACCGACGTAATCATTAAATTGTAATATTAACTTGGCTTCCGAGAAAATTCTGCCAACGTCTGCTCTCTCCGCATCTCTCGATTACGTCGATTGTACAGGATGTGATTTCGCCTTCTTAGCCGATTACGTCGATTGTGCATATCTCGCCTTCTAAGACCCCGAGTTTAGCGGGTTGCGTAGCAACCTCGACACCGAGAAACGTGGCACGAACGAAGCGAGCATCTTCAATGCAAATCGCGTACAAGACCGCCCGCGGTGCAGCAAGTCTGTCAATTAAGAAGAAAAAGCCTCGTCTATTATTGTAAGACTCATCGTATATTCCGGGAGAAATCCGTCCTTGCACTTTATAAAGAAGCGATTTCGCGAACCCGTCACTATGCGTCTCTAAACAACCGGCTGTCAGATACTACTTGCATGCATAATCATCGGCAACGAGAAGAGAAAGGATATCTTTATTCATCGTTTTGCCTTGGCGAGACTTCGAGCAGCAAATGCTTCCGCTAAAATGAAAAGCCGAGTCAGCAAGAATATTTTACGAAAGAAATGAAACATTTAATTAAACCTTATAAATAATGTATAAATTTGTTTCCGTTAGAAATTTGCGAATCGCGAATGCTGTATATCTTGGCGGTTATTTTTACCACCCAAAAAATCTGATAAAAGTAACTGTTTCAAAATAGATGACACACAAGCGTGGAAAACTCGGGAATAGAACAAATATCACGAGATGCACTTTCCGCTGCGGAGTGCTTTTAAAACGTCGGATTGTCTCCGTTGTGATCTTCCCGCTGTCACTTCCGTAAGACACCTCAACGCCATCACATCCGGAAAGTATCTCCGGCCTCTCTGCGGTATCAGTTACGCGACAACGTAACCGCAGACGTCACTCTCATGGGAAAGGCACGACGATGGTACGATTCATTTTAAAGGATTAATTCTCGCACGAGAACGCTGTTCACAACGACACGACATTTCCACTTTGATTGCGTCGGCACGTCTGATTTCTTTCGTCGCGACAGGCTGTTCGTGGCCCGCGTAACAAGGCTATATTAAATTTGCGGCCTACCTGTTCCCTTGGTAGATTCCTAGCGGAATATTATTTGACGTTGTTCCATTCCCCATTCTAGCTCCTCATCGCCATCTCATTTTTATGTCGCACAAGCGACCGGGATATTACGAGACATAGAGAACCCTCAGTGTGTTGTTACAGTTTGACGAGAGACAAACGAGCAGACAGCAGTTTTCGATTTCAACGTTATTCATCTTTCTTTGCAGAGCTGCAAAGGACAGTTCGATTAAACGGGCAATATTAAATCGCTCGGTTATTGTTAGCGAGCTCCTCAATTTAAAATGCTCGACAAAGAAAAATTATTGTTCTTAATTGCCGCGTCTGAGTACAATCAATTTATAAACTGTCGCATCATACACAGGGACGAAATGATTCAGGAAATCCTATAATTTCCAAGTTTTTCCGTCATTTCTAAAATAATGAAATGATTTCTTAGCAGAATGGCGAGGAATCGACAGACAAGTCGATGTCGATAAATCAATGATACCGTTTTGTAGATGGATTCGAGGGAGACGATGATTGGAAAAGTCTTCGAAAAAAGAATAGAAAAAAAAAGAGATAGAGAGGAGAGAGTGTATGTGACCGTCGGAGCTGGCTGATCTTCAACGGCCGAGTGCATCCCTTCGTAATCTCGCAAAACCTCGCGGATAATCTAGTGTATGGCGGGAAAGGCGGAGAGTGCGCTGATCGAACCTTTTATCCGTTTCAGCGCCGCCACCAGCCATTTACGTGTCTGCTCGTTCGCCTTATCTCGCTACCGTTTCGTCCTTGCGATCCACTCGCGTTAAATGTCGATTCACTGTAACCTTATCGGTGTTTCTCCTCCCCTCGAGCTTCCCCGTGTTCCTCTCCCCGCGGTTCCCTCCGCCAGAAAAGCTGGGACACGGGTTTATCGGTCGCGACGTGAATGATCCACACCGATATGTCCTTCCGAGGATCGATTATCCCACGGGGGCGCATTTTCTTCCGCGCGATAACGACGACACTCTCGCATCCGTCTCAGACAGTTAATAACAGACAGCTCTAACTTTCGTCAGGTGTGCTCGAGCGAAATTCTCGTCAACGATGCACGATAACAACGATACATAGTCTCCCTCTCTCTCGTTCTCTCTCTCTCTCTCTCTCTCTCTCTCTCTCTCTCTCTCTCTCTCTCTCTCTTTCCTTCCTCGCAGTATATTATTCAGCTAATGCTAAGCTACGAACGTTGTAGATACGTCGAGTTCTGTTAATTATTTCACTTATTTCAGTGGCATCGGTGCGTATTTTCGCAAGTTGAACACATAAATTCTCACGCAATTATAATAATCTAAATTACAAAATAATAAGATCATTATATAAAAATATTTAATAATAACATTCTATTAATTTGCATTTTTCCAAATTCAATCAACTATTTTTTGAATTTAAAAAAGTATCAAATTAATTAATATTTATTTATTTTGACTCGAGATAAACTATATGAAGGAAAAAAGAAATCGTTAAAATACTTTGCAATTTTACGCAATTAATTTTTCCGGAAAGGAAAATTAATAAGATTTTCAATAGAAATAATATAAATCTCATAAGAAGTGAAATCGGAAAAATACGTTTCTTCTAAAAATATAGTTACGATGTCTTTATAATTAAGACGCTGAAAGAGCCTTATTATCCATATCGATCTCCAATTATCACTCCACCTTTAAAACGGCTTTCAATTATTAAGTACAGATTCTTTTAAATTAATAGTAGGATTTAAATAATGACAAGCTTTAATTGAAAGATCGCTACTAACTGCGAAGAAAATGCAAACTCGTATTTTGCTCGATCAGCAGTTTACAAGTCTATATAATTCCCCTCCATCACGATATATTTTACCTAAACTCAAAGAATCAAAGATCTCTTTTTATTTAATTATGTACTCGATTTGTATTTAAATTATTTTAAACATAAATAACTTATCGTTTAATTTTTATATTTATTAAACAAAGGACAAGAAAAATGTTAAAGCAATTATTTTTAAAATGTATTAAACACATAATAAATATATGTTAAACAGATTTTACATAATGGTACTTTACAATAATTATAATTTTTTAATTATTAAAATAATTTTTCTAATATTTACGTGTATATTTAAATATTAAAATAACTATAATTTAGAAACTTTAACACAAATCTAACATGCAAATTTTCAAAGATCTTTATGTGTAAAATTACATTTTCTTATAGTTTGATAGAATCTTGTTCAGTCACTCTGTATTTTCAAAGTGACACATCAGCGAAATAATCTACACAAGTCACTAGCGCGACTCAACTTGGAAAAATTGGGTTCATAAACGAAACCCTTGAGTCCGATACGACAAAGAAAACAGCTGCAGAGTCAGCGAGAGGAAAACTGCTGTAACAATGATGTAATATCCTCGCAATCGTATCTCTACAACCTACATTTCTCTTTTCGAATAAAACCAACTCCCAGTTTCGCAAAGGTAAAAATACAAACTGACAGAATAGAGAGAGGGTATGGACCTCGATAAAAGAGACTGAGATTTTATGAAGACTGATACTGGGACGAACCAGTCTGCAGTAAATTATGATCGAAGAAAACTTAACATTTTACTCGGTGAAAATTGTCGTTTCGAACGGGAGGACTTGTCGAGACTGTCAGACAGTTACATGATAACAAAATATTTTGTGGCTCGCAATATATCCGATGTCTTAAGGTTCATTATACTTCACGCTAGTTAACGATAATCAGGCTAAAGAGACGCGGGGAAGATGGGACATTAATTACACCCTTCATCGGCACCTTGTCTCAACGAGTCGATAATTACTCAAAGGACGCCGACGTGAGTTCAGCGCGAGTGAGATGCTGCTTCGAGTGTTCGATTTAAAGAGTTTCCCCATTAAAACGGAGCATCTTTTTTTCATCTTCCTTCGCTCCGTGATTGCCGTCCGTCACCAATTATTTTTAAATGCTTTCACATCTCATTACGGAGAACGGCTGATTTTCAAGCTGTCAATGTCTGTAAACGACTAATAGCACTTTTATCTGTATCATGCTTTTATCGTTTTCTTTCGTCGCGTCTCATATCTCCAGGATGCTATTAAATATGACGCATTATCTAAGTTTATAGCAAAAGCAATTACATAAAACTGTTTTAAAAAGTATTACTTTAATTACTATGGTATACGCAAATAAATAATGATGCCGATATAGTTTTAAAATAATTTTGACGTAAATAATAGTATAAATTAATAGATGCAAAAAATCGAAATAAAGTTCAACATATCGAAACTTTTTTTTCAGTCGAAATATCCTCGGAATATTTAAACGATACTCTATTGTATTCTTCTCATATGTCCGATAGGTTCACGGTCGCGATCTTAAGTCCACGAAAAGAAGCTTATTGTGATTGACAAGAAAGTGGGGACGCTTGTTGTTGAGGTTGTCGGATTGACGGTTTATACCATCGTTCTCTCGCTTAACTTTTTTTCCGTGTCATTCTTCTTCGTTGTCCCGACTGTTCCTTTTTGATCGGGAATCAGAATCACATCACCGTTGTATTTCGAGCCTTTCGCATAAGCCTGCACACACCTTAAGTGATCTAGGAAGAGATATTTCACCCACGTTTCTCGAGATATCGACAAGCGTTCGACGAAAATACATCGAAAACACGGATTAAATCTGTCGCACTTTCAAGACTGCTACGATAAATCCGTCGAAATTTCATCGAAGATTTCAGGAGAGAGCAACGATTTTAAGCTTTATGGACACACACGAAACTCGAATTTCGTGCAAAGACCTTCGTGAAATTTATGTGACAGTTTCTCCCCAGAGTGTTAAATTCGCTTTTCGGCTAAATTTCGTAACCGAAACTGTCTTCAGCTATAGTACTTTATAAATTATTGTATATATAATTTATAAAGTACTATAGCTGAAGATATTTATAAATATTTATAGTTATAATTAGATATTTTATATATTTAAACATTTACAAATTATACACATATATATGCATGTATTTTAATAACATTAATAGTATTTTTCTAAATGTTTAAATAAATAAGGCATCTAATGAACAAAATCTTTTTCTCTTAATATTTTTTAATATCAAAATGTACGTTATATAATATTCAAGAATTCTTATCAATTTTCTATGTCGGGTTTTTTTTATTAAAAAAGAGGAATTATCGGGAGAATTCTCATCATTAGAAGATGTTGCATTCCGATATCCGATATCGGCGTAGAAAATGCAAAGACACGAGGGAAGGATGAGCTCGAAAATTTCGCCGCAATACCTCGTCGGAACAGCTTAGCCATTTCCGAACGATGCGGCGCACGCGGATGTGTAGTTTCAATCGTTATGAAGCCCTTCGCTCTCCTAAGTTATAATAATTGCATAACACGCCGATGGCGGAGTTTGCGGTTACAAGGAGCGCTCTGCATTGTTACTCTAATTACTAGCCGCAAGTTGTGTTAGAGCAATACGGAATGAAAGGATAGGTACCGCCGCCATCGATGCTACGCTGCTCTTGTTGTTGCTGTTGGATGCTCGCGACGGAGGAGAAGCAGGGTGGACGCGAGGGGACCGTAAGGGTTGAAACGAGAGCCACTCGCTTTGCCCGAACTTTGAAATCCTCTTCCACATAAACGCTTGTTATCTCCGATCTAGTATCAGCGTATACGCGAGCGATTCTCGCGATACCAGGGACAGAAATCCCAAAGTTATCGAGCTGCGCTCGTTCAATACACCTCAAATTCATCCCACGGCAAAGATAATTGCGCAACATTCGTAAGAATACGCGATCCCGCGATATCGCACAAATTTGATTATAATAATGAATGTTATTTCAGAGGCTGCAATGAAATCATGCTATTAAAATAAGTGAAAATGAGCACATCCCTACAATTTTAATCATGCATTATGAGATTCAATTTGCTATCTGCTTTCACGTTACAACAATAAAAAACAATTAATTATTAAATTATAGTGTAAATAATTTTTGTGTAACACGCGTATGAAAATTAAATGTGTGTATATAAAAATTTGTAAATATAATCATATAATATTTACAAATTTCATATAAAATTTTATTATTTACTTATCATTGTAAATTTGATAAATTATAATGTTCGCCTGAAATTTGTAGATATTTCATATCTTTTTTTCTCAATAATAGTATTTAATGTATATTCATGCGCATATTTTTTACAATTGATAATCAAATAAATTGTTCAGTCATATTTGACAAAATCATTATCTTTAGAAAAGCATCATAAACATATGTAACATATGAATATCATATCATATAACATAAGTAAGACTTGTGTAGGATGTAACACGTAATTACGTGCATGTATGAATATGCGTATGTACGACTCGAAAGCATACTTTTGCGCAAATGATGCATTCCTGAAAGCACGCCTGCCGCCGAGAAAACAGGCGGGATTAGCATAGTTCGTATTCACGCTATGATTTCCGAGTTCTACGTATGTACGTCGTCGTAAATGTCTACGGTGAAAGCGAACATAACGTGGCAAAGGAAATTAACATAGATATCCGTGCGCGTATCACTGCATCCATTTGAAATTCTAATCTGAATATATATTTTTCGGTTAACATAATCAAATCTTACTTTGTACTTTCTATTTTCGCGAAAAAATGGCATATATTTCAGATTCATTTTAATATAAATATGTCAGCAATATTTATAATGAGAAAAAAAAACTATAAACACGTCCTACTTCGAAATTAATAGAGAGCGCAAAGAAAAATTTGATCATACATACGTTACCCTTTGAGATGTATATCAAAGGGTTCTCTTTATAATCATCATGTTAAGTCAGGGCTGAAAGTGTTAACGTTGAAAATCCGACACTGCATTCGCGCACGTGATCGCACACACAAATCCTGCGACACGTGCGTCGCGATGTGAACACAATGCTCCTGCACACAGACTTACAGGACCTAGCTCTCTTATGTATCCTCGTGCATGTCCTGCGCGTGGCACACGACCAATGAAAGGGATTAGCGCGAACGTTGTCCACGATTGCTCTTACATAGGCTACCACGTGTGAAAGCGACACGTGTACGTGCACGTACATGAAATTGGAAGCGAGAGATGCCGTGCTGCGCTATAAGGCGGCGTTTTAGCGTGACACGATTTGTCACGCTTTAATCGGCGTTACAGGCGTTCCATTCGTTGCACGCAAAAACGCGAGCTACGATGATAGATATATATTTCCAGAGAAATCTTCGGTTATTCATACTGGAAATACTACATCTGAAAATAGCCTAATGATACATATTTCAATTTCCGTTAGCATAATATAATATTAAGGAGTAGAATAATTTAAAGGCTGTTAATATGGATCTAAATGATTAATATTAGACGTTTAAACGTGAAACATTTTCCATCAATTAATAAGTATCCACATTCATAAATAAATCTCCTTCAAAATGTGACGAGGTGTAATTAAAGAGAGGAAATAAGAACTAGAAGAAAAACTTAGCTCCAAATATCCAAATTATCTATCCGATCTGCTAGCTCGCCGACACTTTAATTATGTAAGTAAGCACTAAAGCGATTTGCGCACGTTAACGAGCCGGGAACGAAGAGATAACGACGTGAGATAGTGTCTGGGCGTAAACAGACTTATCGATACCGAGAGTACTTCGATCGATCGCGCGTCCTCGCAGACCCTGGGAAATCCCATGTAAGTGCATAATCCGCGAATACCTATCGGCCAATTACCGAGGATACCTCCGTCGCATGCTTCACGCTGGTATGCACTTGCTTCGATCACACGCCACTTCATCGCCCAGCATATTTGCGCTTCTGACTTTTCCGCAGTTCCTTCCTTTATCCTAAAAATATATCCACAGACCTTGGAAATGTCAGTGTAAATCGAGATTAAACCGATTATGTCAGTCAAAGTATTCCCCCAAGGAAATTTCCTTCATTAATCATTTTTACGATTTTAAATTCCCATCGCGTTTGATACAACGCGATAATTTCGTGATCATTATGTTCGACGTTAATTATCATGCTGAACGTTTGTTATCATGAACATTATCATTCATAATGTTATATAAAACGCATTGTTATATAAAAGCACTCTATTTTTTTACAGTTTTCGAGAATATTTATTCATGCAATTATTATTCTCAAGGAAAATTGTTTTCCTGATATGTTTAAAAAAAGAGAGCCTGGTACTATTTTAAGAAATTCTAATTTTTTGGAAGAAAGCTAAATCAATATTATCAAAAATGTTTTTATTAATTTAATTTAATTAATTTAAACTTTTCTTTTTAAATCTCATCAAAACTAAGTATTGCATTTTATGATCTAGTTTCGAATAAACGATCGATCTGCCTGAATCTAGATTCTTGTTCCCATCCCACGATTGGTCTCTAGGCAAGCATAGTCGACCGCGACAACGTGAACTCATGGCTGCCACATAGCTTTACGCATTCCATTATTCGACGAAAGGGGACAGTGTCAAGCATGGGAGAGTGTAGCGCAACTTTAAAGCGCTTAACAAGATTCTGCGGTAAATGGTAAACGTCGATCGGCTTTGTGAGCCGCCAAACACTAATACGGTTTATCGTAAATTGTTTCTCGCGGGTTCTATCTCCCTCCCTCCACTAGGTTACGATGGAAAAACACGTTCGTGATTACGATAGCCTCCTGTCTCCGATCGTGAAACCGCGATGTGATTGAGAGCAGCCCAAGAGTTATTCATTGACTAACCAAATAAAGGCAAGATTTGCATGAATGCGTATTAAAGTGTAGTGTATTTATTCAATATATTTATGTTGTCGCGACAAGTAATCAAATTGGCTAACATTAACTAACATTAATTCTCTCAGTCAAAGAAAACATTTAATCTAATCTGAAATTTAAAATTTATAATTTTTTAATTTGTAAGTAAAATTAGATAAATGTTTATAATTTAATAGTATTAACATACATTAAAAAAATAAATAGTGGATAAAAGTGCATTAGTGTATGCAAATTGCAAGATACATATGTATGAATTATGAACATATTCATACGTTAATATATTCATTTTTAAAATTTACATAATTTAATGATATAAATTATTAAATATTTTTTTCAATATTTATAAAAATTTTCAATATTTATAATAAGAATAAAATAAAAAATATCAATGGTAAAAAATTAATGAAAAAGATATCAATGATAACAATATTATGTAATTCACAAGAATTATGTAATTAACATTATTTATCAATCACCAATCTTTTTGTTTCGATGATAAAAACGAACATGATGATAAAGAAAAATCAGAATAAATTTATGTGTATGAGATTAACGACGCAAACAAACGTACGTACCATTTTCTTATTATAATCTCTTTACCTCGCCGCATATATTCAATTCAATTACGTACCTCCCGCTGGGTGTGTTCGAGCCAGTATGACAAAATCTACCGATTACTTTCTTCATCCGGATTCGAGCAGATTAATTTCATGTGACTTTAAAGATCCAATCTGTTTAATCTGTGAATTTATCATAATTTTACGAGCGTAATATCAAGTCTAAGTCATCTACTAACGAGTAACTTTATGCGGGAATCGATATATCGGGTGTCTTCAAATAAAGGATAAAATAATATCCATTCAAACAAACATATCTTTCATTTTAGAAATAATTAAATATAACTTTTTCTTAATCAATTTATCCATATAAATATTAAAAATTTTCTTTCATTCGGAAAAAATGTGTATTCTTCAAGAAAGAATTTATATAAGAGAAAAAAAGGGAGAGAGAGAGAATATTAGTACATTTGTAAGATTAATAATTATTTATATCTTAAATCATGAACGTTTAGCCAAAAGTTTGTATAAAGAAAATATTTTAAATTAAATATCAAAGTAATTATTCAATTATTCATTTATTCGATTTACTAAACTTGTATATGAAATCATTCTCATATTAGATAATAAATCAGGATTGAAATAAAAATAAGAATTCATGCTTTTCACGCACACACAAAAATGATGCACAAATCTAAGTCCAATATTTTTCCACATCATTTTTTTCAGTCACAGAACTAAAAACTCTGTTGAAATGAATTGAAAGTAAAAAAATCTCTCTTTTATCTTTATTTGTTTTAATATTTCTGATCCAACATTATATTATCGCAAAAGAAACAAAGAAAACGATGATTTTCAAAATATAAATAATTATAGATTTTATACATACACATATAAAAAATTTTGTTTAATAATTAATAATAAATAATAAGTTATTTAAAGAGAGATTAATAATAGTCAAATTGCAATAAAGATTAAAATCACACACATGTATCTCACTTAGAATTAGACCATTATAAATTAAAAACTTTTAACTTACAATATATATTATACATATTATGCTGAATATAAACATTTACTGCATTATAATGCGATGTTTAATGTAAAATATTCAATGTAAAAACAGAAAAATTTCGTACGACACATTAGAAATTTTCAGACACTCGGTACAAGCATTGATCCAGATAATGGCGATAAGGCGTATTCAGACGTAAGTGTGTTTTCTCGAAGGTGCCAAAGTTCTCGCGGAAAGCGGCATGAGGGTGAATTCTAAGCGAGTTTCAAGAGGCAGGATCGTCGGATGTGTGGGAAACCACTTGAGGAAGAGAGCTTCAGCTGGCGCTAATCACAGAATCACCTTTTATGCATGAATCAAGACCAGCACCGTACTTGCATTTGCATTTTTATTACGGTATCGTTTAATCTCCTATATCAGTGACGCTCTAAATCATTGAATATCATTAGCAAGAAATTAATATTAATTACGAAATTTTTATAAAATATTAAACTGATAAAGAGATATTTTTGTAAATAAAAATAATTTAACTTTATCTCATTTTTATTTATGTCATATTTTCGCATATACTACGTTTTAATAAAGCAAAACAGTATTCTTTAATTTTTAACAATAAATTCATCACAGTCTGCCGCTTATAATTCTGTCGCATGCAAATTAGGCATACAGTTTTTGAAAGTGTTGTCAAGTACGTATTATAATATGCGATTTAAAAAAAATAGAATACGATCTTTTATTAGCTGGCATTCGAAAAAGACCTCAAAAGGAGCAATAGTGTTAAGATTGTGCTTCAATGTAGTAAAGGATTTACAACGGTCAACTTTATACGGTATGGAGCACCTCTTGAGACGACCTATAATCCGAATGCTGCCTTTTACGTTATGCAATCGCTTTTAAGGATGCCCATCCAAAGCTCTGCTCGTCGCAAAAGAGCTTCTGGATATGACGCGACGCTGTGAAAATCCATAGTTTATCCGGAGATAATCAATAACTTCTCCAAAGATTCACTAAAGAATGCTTTCCGAGAAATGAAAAATCAGAAATAAACATCTTATTAATAAAGTGCATGTGTAACAACAAAATAGAATAAAAACGGCTCTTCTAAAAAATTTTGCAAAATTTTTTAAAAGATTATTTTTTGTGTAAAAGAAAATAAAAAACTGTAACATCCCGATAATAGATGAACATGAAAAGTGTATTCGTGTGAGTTTCTTATAATATTAATTATAATATATTTATTATAATATATTATAATTCTTATAACATTAATACTATAATTTCTAAACAATTCAATAATAATTAATTTAATTAATTTAATTTTAATTAAAAATAATTCTATAGAATATTTAAAAATATTTTTCATGTTTTATCTATTTAATATGCGACTCAATAATCGAGAAAAAATATCAAGAATAAATAAAAAAAATTTCTAAAATGACAATACAATCAAAAATTTGAAAGGACGGAAAGAAAGAGAGTTCGTTGAAATTCGAAGGATAAAACGACCTAAGGATCGAGAATAAAAGTTTACCCAGCGCGGTTGAAGATGAAACAGGAGAAAGAGGCACAATCACGCTTCCTTATTTCGCTCCGCTTCTTTTATTGGCGACGTTGAATGGGACCGGATGATGAGTTTTCCCTTATTTGTTTTCGTCCAATAAACGAAAAAACACATACGACTTCGCTATCCTCATCCTCCATTTTGTCGTTTACCGAGAGAGGCCCCCAAAGACCTGTCCTACAGAGTGAAACGAGCCACCTGAACTCCTTGCAACAATCACGTCAACGATCCAGAATCTCGATCCGGGCTATGGTCGAATGGCAAACCACGCCTTTACGCTCGAACAAACGGTTTCTGTATGAAACATTACGAAGTGGACACTGGATGTCGATATCACAAACAAGTATCTTCGCAAGATCAATAACAACTTTCTCAATGTTTATTTCATCTCATGAAATTCCTATGCACTGGGAAAATTGAAATATAAAAGATTAAAAATTATTGTCACGAAAGAGAGTTTAAAAAAAATATTGATTATATAAGAATAGCGAAATGTATATGCAATCTAAAATGTAGTTTTCTAAAATGGATTAATAAAGGAATAATAGTAAATATACAAGCAGCGAAACGATGATATAACAAATTGCGAAATACACACACGCACACTCACTATGTGTAAGATTTTTTTTTTACTTTGTTGCAAGATTTTTTTACTCTATTATATCAAAGGCATTCACCGATGCGTAAAATTAGAGCTCACGCTATTCGCTGGAGAGACGACGACTGATATCGATTCTAAGATTTCCCAGGTGACATTAACACGATGTACAGTATATTGTTAAACTGGCTTTTTTTAATGCGCAAGCATCAAATCTCACTTTTTTCACGTATATAACCCACCCCCACTTGGAAAGTTCCGGAAATAAATAGCGGAACTTCCGCGTGCGCGACAGAATCTCCGAAAATTAAAGGCGTGCCGCAGAAATGTTTCTTAATTATTTCTCACGATCGCGTGGATAACCCAACTGAGAGATAAGTGAAACAGATCGCAATTGCGGTCTATCTTTATTACACGAATTAATGCTCGCGATTCCGAGCCAGCCACTTCAGTTACCCGCAACCTTGTTTCAGCCATCGCTTTAATTAATTTTTACGTCAAGGCCTCTAAAATAGATCGCTACACATACACATGTATATCTCTTCCGCGCAAAGTCCAGATTTTCTCGATATAAATAATTACTAACTCGATACGATAATTTGGTACACGATTATTCTTGACGTGATATTAATAAATATCTACTGAACGATGTAAAATGTTAATAGTTATACAGCGGCAGTTCATAACAAAGTCAATATTTGTTCTAATATTAATTAAAACATAATAAATTTTGAGATGCTTAAAAATAAATTTGCAATTAAATTGCTCTCTCTTCCTCTTTCTCTCTCTCTCTCTCTCTCTCTCTCTCTCTCTCTCTCTCTCTTTATTCCATATTATTTAAAAAATCAATTATATGAATATGATTGATGACACATTTATTTCAGATTTGTGATAGAACTTAATCATGCATATAAACAGCTATATCGACTTAGAAATCAGATGAAATAATCACGTATAATCCAACGATAATATTCCAATGCTTGTAATTGGATATACATAAATTATAAATGTTTCAAATAAGCATATATTTGTCGATTACTTGCTAATAAGTATGCGGTGTGTAAATTGATTGTAGACGTTAAAAACATACGGAGAAAAATTAACGCGATTCTCAGGAATTATATTTTTTTACATATTACATTATATGTATATATATTATTAAGAATTATATATAGATATATTTTGTTAAGTACTCAATTATTTAATAAAATAAATATTATCACATATTACATAATACATACAAATAGATTTTGTTAAATATAAAAAATTCCGAAAAAACACGATGTCCCCAAGTTACGAATATAAATGCACGATTAAATCTTCACATATTCAAACTAAATTGTTCGATATTGACCATCACGCATCAGTAATTATGTAACATATTAGACAGAAGCCATAATTTCAATTATGCAATGCACAGAGCAATGCGATAATTCAAATAACATGCGACGGCATAATGTAACAAATTCATGATTAATGCATCAAAACTCGCGATGCGTACACCGATGCGATGCCACTTAACAAATTTGCTGACGCAACATAGTTATTATCGAAAAATAACATCTGTTTGTTTCTCGTGGCCATTTTGCTGTATCACGGTACGAAAGAATCGCATTACTCGGATTAATAACCATAAATTATAACCATAAATTTCAATATATCATTATCTTTTTTATATCATTTGAGATATTTTGACAGCAGTAAAAGTATGAAGATGGATATAAATCATTTTTTTAAATCGTATCAATTTCCAAATTAAATTTTTGCAGATTAATTTCATATTCGTCAAAAATATTAAAACAATTCTTTATATTCGCAAACACATTTATTATTTTCACATAATATCTCGACGTGAGAAAATAATCAAATAATTGGCGTCTTTTTAAATGCATCAAACTGCGTGTGTGATAATGTAACTATTCGTATTTGGTAATTATATCTGGTCTATTCTGGAATAAGATGCACGACATTCTTAGTAGCTCTGAGGGAGCGACAAGCAAAAGTCTGGGATTCGGCTCTGCAGATATCCGACAAATGTAACACCCGGTTAAAAATGTAGTTTAACGCTTTTTGTTCGGCTGCTCTCTCCCAGCCGACCCTTTTCTCGTACAGCTGTGTCGGGATTCCATCGTCGCCAGGATCGGTTCGTCGCGGGAGAGAGACCGAAGGAAGGTCGAGGTAAAGAGCGAAGAAAGAGTAGATAAGTGAAGCAAGTTGAAGCAAGAAGGAAAAAAGAATCGGTGGGATGGGGTGGAAGCGGGATCGCGAGATGCCACAAGAAGCTCAACAATGTGGGGCCGGGAAACATTCTGTCTCTCCTTTTCTCTTTGTCTCTTTCTTTCTCTCTCTCTTCTTCCCCCTTTCTCTCGCTCTCTCTTCTCTCTCGTACGTCGAGCTATCCTTAGGGTAATTCGCGGGTTGGGGATCACACAGCCAGAGTACAGATAATTATCTTAGTTCCATGTTTAATAGACGCCCGGTATTTCGGATTGGCCCTAATGACGGCGTTTTACTGAATTTATGTCCTCTTGCTGCGCGGCAACTTCTCTCTCTCTTTCTCTCTTTCCTTTTTGTCTTCCTTCTCTTTTTTCGCCACATTATCTTATACGAAATTATCTCTGTCTCCCTTCCTATCTTACCGGATTGGGGGGTTTGGACCATCTCCCTCTCCTTTCGGATAAGTCGCGACGAAGTCAGCTATCTTTCTTCATCCTGTCGTTCCTGGCATTGCAAAGGCTTCTTTCGCTTTGATGTATGTTCAATTATCCGTTCACGTGGTACCGGTTTGCGGCAAGTTTAGGGACCGTATATAGGACTGATGGCCTCCTCCCCTCTCCTACATCGCGATCGAATGGGAAGAGAAAGACATTTATTATCGTGGCCGCGCGAGAGACGATCTGTCCTTGCGAGAGGAATCTCAAAAAGGATAATCCAGTCCAGCGATAATATGTGTCCTCCGGCTACCGTTGGCCGATCTACTCGGTGCACGGCATGCGATTTGTAGGTGAAGCGAGCGCGGAAAAAGTGACGCTGAAACAAAGGGGCAGGCGAGGTAATTCGTTCGCGATGTAAGAAAATACGCGCCAAAGAATGGATGAGAAACCGGCTGAAAGATGCCGAGAGCGGGGATCGCTTGTTATCGGAATTTTAACAACGGCCTCGTAAATGATCGATGAATGTCCGACCTTATGACTTTTTAGGGATTCGGTTATGAGAAGGGAGGCAAGCGTTCCAATACCATTACGTACAAATCAGAACAGGCTGCCTTTACCTTCATTAGTCTCGCTCGAGGCGCTTCGACATCTTGGCAGGAATGTTGAGCTTGCTTTCGCTATCGCGAAACTTGAACTTGTTTAATAAAGCTGCCGGGAGTTCGAATCGATTCGACGCACTAAAAACGATGCATGGAAGTTAATGTAGAAACGCAACCAAAGTAATCCCTCAACACGACGGATATTGAAAAACCAAGATCGAAATTAGCTGTTCAAAAATATTAAATAGAATGCCACGTCCGCAGCTTTTTAGCGGAATAATTGCTATGTAACGTAGTAAAATAATGAATAAAATCGTTTCTTCGCGTGTTTTCATGACGGTCATCGTAAAATAAAACCGAATGCAGTCCGATTGTCACACGCTTAAATATGACCCTGTCGACAAAACGGGGAATAAGAGAAACGAGTCGCGTTTAAGGTCGGCATTGAAAGACACGGAGGCAGTCTCGCGGATAACTCGTCGAGAGGGTAGGAAAACCGAGAGCAATGGCCCATTCGAGAAACGATATTGCCGTCACCGCGGGCTGAATGGTTAAGTATAAATTTCCCAGTCAGCGATCCAACGTAATGCTTGCGCGCCGGACCCGCGGAGAAGGATCGCAGTGGAATGCAAAACAGACGTTTGAAATTCCGCGGCCGTGCAACTACGCCAGGCGCTATTGCGGAAGGAGATCGCTATTTAGCGTAGACCTTATTTAGCGGTTTCTCTTCAATTTCAAACATAAAGTCACGGCAAGAAGAAGAGATTTTTTTAGATTACATTTCGATGTGTTTAAAATTTATCACGCTTTCTGTTTATATAATTTAAAAAAAATATATATCTATTTATATAATATAATAATACATTTATATGCATACACGCATACTCATACACATACAGAGAGAGAGAAATTTTTTAATAACAATATATAATATATGTAATAATTTATTTCCTTATTTTATGCAATTTTTACAGTCAACAATTATGTTTAATTATAGTTATTCAATATTGCATAATTATGTTTAACATCGTCTCTCTCTGCTTTAATTAATCTAATAGTAGCTTTGCTCGTCATTAATATATTCACGAATATACTGTAGACTTAATTTACATGACGTCCAACATACTGGGATCATCGTTAATGCATTAGAGTATAGTTATAGCCTTGGACATCATTATCAACTCTTCCTCTGAAACAACCGCGATCGCAAAAATACGCTAGTCATGACGCGAGCGATTCCCGTCAGTCTCGACGAGCACCAAAGTGCGCCTCCGGCGAAGCTTCTAAGCACGAAACCACGTATCTATTCACGGCGCGCGATCGTGGGGCGCGAGAGCCTTGAAAAAATGGCTCTTGAATAGGAGGAACGGAGTGTCAAGGGTTAAGGAATAAGTCCGGCACGACACCGAGGCCCGAGATCGCCGGGCACGAGTGGGCAGTACCGGTGAACGATCGTCACGACTGTCCCGAGGATACGCTCGCGTGCAAATGTTCCGTTCGGCGGCGGCGGCGGACGTCGCACGAGGACGCAGAATCCGGTAATTAACGAAGCGGTTGCGATTACAATCTGGCGCACGAGCCGCCACGAGCGTAAGCCCCGTCGTTGTCACAGAAAATACGGGGTGAGCGAGGGGGGGAAAAGAGAGGGGGCGAAAGGAGGAGCACCATGCCGTGAATATTAATGCGGCATCCCTCATTGTCTCTCAGGATTCGGGCGTTTCTCGACGCCCGACGCTGCCATCCATCCCTCTCCGAAACGTGCCGCCAAGTCGCATTGCAATCGTGTGACTACCACTGTCATTCTGGCGACAATTTTCGAATGGATGCTCGAGAGTGCGCCGATTTAATAAGAACGCGTGCGATTTTCGTTGGAAATTATATAATAATAATTGAATGTTTTTTGAGCGTAATTCTGATAAAATATCAACGGCAAATATAATAATTTGTTATTAATTCATTAAGAAATTATTATTATTAATTAATATTTATTAATTTTTATTGTTCCTATTTTTTTCGTTAAAAATTGAGGTAAATGAATATAATCGTCACGATAATGAATATATCAAGAAAATAAAAAAGGTGTACTAGTAAACGTATTTTATCATCCGTATTTGTCCGTTTAAGGATTAATACGATAAGTTGAAAACCTATTTATCTCCCAGATGGAATTTAATTGTAAGCGATGATAAATCCCAAGGTGTGTAAGAGTTAAACTACTTCTCATTAACACTACCTACCGCATCGTTGGAGGGATTGCGAGACTAGGCGCGTTAACTACATCGATTGAACAGGTTTCTCCTCTCGCGACCAAGATCGAACACCAAGACTCGAGGCTCAAGTCAGACAGGTGTCATTCTAACGGATGAAAAACACAGGCTGCAGCTGAAGAAAAGACGACATACGTGAAACGGAGAGAGAGAAAGAGAGAAAAAGAGACGAGCTTTCAAAGACTCGGCAAATCCCCAGGGCGTATACGTCTTCCTTCTTTTTCTCTCGCCTTTTCCACGACGAGAAGCGACGACAGAGATCGAGCCGCGTGGAACAT
Source organism: Camponotus floridanus (assembly GCF_003227725.1). Lineage (NCBI taxonomy): Eukaryota > Metazoa > Arthropoda > Insecta > Hymenoptera > Formicidae > Camponotus > Camponotus floridanus. Next base: position 1,100,845 of record NW_020229692.1, on the reverse strand, counting down.
GTATGTCCTTAGACACTAATGAATGCCCTTTAGAATCGCGGCTCTCGCGGGAATGCGTCGATGCATTCACCGTGCACCATATCCAGACGACGTGCAAGCACTCGTGTCCTATGGCACTCGTCGCGTTAACAGCCTTCAGTATGTACCTTTTCGAATTTCTTCACGTCGTACAAACCGGAGGAAGCGCTCCTTTTCGAATTCATCTAAATAAAACGCATATATATAATGAATGAACATTTCTCTTGTCGAATAATATTGATGTCACTAGAAAATGTGCCTCGTAATATCGTAAATAATTATTTATGTGACGAGACTTCAATTGATTTATGCGATTTCTGCATAAATTTCTTTTTCGGACAGACGTATTTTACATATTGAATACGTCTTTAAAAGAGAAATATTCTCCGAAATAACGAAATTTTCTCCTAATGATGTTTGTGCAAAGTAGCAAGGATACGTAAATTAACAGATTGTATTATTCTTGAATATTCTCGAGCGTAATAAGCGTTGCAGCGTAATCTAATGAAAATCCTGAAGTTCTTACTACGCGGATCTCATTACTCGCGCTTATTTTCCGTTGCTGCATTTGCGACAACAGCTCTGAGGCTCCTCAACAGTGCCCAAAGCAATGAATCAAAATTTGGTAGCACATTTCCGTCGTTCCATCAACGGTAACACAAACCGCGCACTGCACGAGATATATCCGCTTTTGCGACGACGCTTCCATAAACTAGAAAGACAGAAATTGAATTATGTATGAACCCGCATAAAATCAGTGCTATCAATCTTATATACATCAATATACATACGTTGTATATAATATGCAATATCCTTACTTCTTATGTAAGGTAACACTTTTATTTTTTATTATTATTATTGCAGGAGCCATCGTATCAAAGTCTAACAAATTTAAAATATATTAACAGATTAGTATTCCCCGCAATGAAACATATTTCTTTCATCATACATTTTATTAGTAAAGTAATTATACAATTTTTTATGGATCAAATTATGTCGCGCGACCGCATCGAACGAGAACATTCATACGACTTTAATTTTCGCATAAAATGTTCCCGCGAAATTTCAGGGACGACGCTCGTCCGGCCAATATTCGGGATAGGCCAACGAATGCAAAGGACCAGTGCGTTGAACACGAGCCATCAGGTTCAGGAAACTAGGTGAGAGGACTTTTGGGATTAAGCCATTTTTCCGGTACGTGACTTCGTGGATCGATCGAGGACGACACCACGGGAAAGCCCGTCTTCGCGAAACGGCCGACATATTTCTTCCGGAACGTCGTCGCGTTATTACCGTGATACGATATAGTTTAAAGCAGGAAATTGCTTTTGTGTCTACGATCTTATACTTGCACTTCCATGGCCAAAAGAGACCGAGACAAACAAATTAAATATAAATTTAGCGTTATAAATCTGACATCATTTTGCTCTCATCATTCGATATTTTTGTTTAATTATCGATCGAATAAAATATTAAATTATATTAATGGATTTTTGGTAGAATTGTTAATCCTTCCACTTTAAGGAAACTTTTGCTTCGAATTCCCATCACGTTATCAATGATTCCTAAAAGGAATCTCCTAAGTGTCTATAAATATGGATCTAATAAACTGAATCCCTTCGAACCGTCTGGCCACTGCCAAGTTTCTCACGTTTCCACTACATTACACGAATTCTAGGAGAAGATAATGTAATGCTTCTCCGCGTCGCTAAGTTAATGGTCGATTCGCATCTCTCTTTTCCGTCTTTCTACTATACATTTTTCTAACTATACGATTATAAGAATGTAAGAATACCAGGAGGAACAAAGAAGAAGTGAACTGGTAACAATGCTCAAGCAGAATAATCTCTCTTCTAAACGTAACCAGAAAGAAAGAATAATGGTCTAAAGAAAAAAGAAAAATCCAGTGTCGTAAGATAACACGTTTCGCTATCATAATTTTTAGTAAAGAAGTCATGCTTTAAGTTTTTATATGCGTAACATATTTATAAGAGAATTAAATTTCCTTAAAACAATGTTATTATTAATATACGTTGTTTGCTATTAATAATCATTAGTAGAAAGAAATATTAAAATTGATGAATCAGAAAAAATCAGAATAACATAAATATTGTGCAAATATTTGATTTAAAAAATACACGAAAATGATCGAGATATGTCAATAAATTTGTTTTTAATATTTATTTTCTTCCTGTGTTATATTTGAATTGTAAAATTGTAAAATTCAAAAGATAATTGGATGCAATATTTTTCTTGCCTCAGTAATTAACAGTTTTTATTTTGGAAAAATATAGTTATAGCAGAGTAAACAGAGTAAATTAACTAAAGTAATGAGCACGACGATACTCATTATAGCCAGGAAATAACAAAAAGTAAATTGCTATTCTACCTGTCTCATAAATTCCAGCAAATACTCTAATTATCCTAAATCCTTCTTACTGAAATCTCCACAAGAAAGAAAGATTTTCTCTCGTCTTTCGCCCGCGCGTACCTCTACAAAATAAACTTTTTAATTATTAACTTTGATTTAATTAGTAACTTAATCAACTCATATAATTGAAATTAGATCCGATAATAAATTTTAATCTCACAATCTAATGCAAATACACATATTGCTTTTCTAACAAAGATTTGAATTTTTAAATTAAAAAAAGAAAAAGAAAGAATATATAATAAATTTCATTTAAGGAGAAAATTAAAAATTATCGGAGAACTACTAAAGAATAAAATATAAATGAGATTTTCACGCCTATTGAATTTTTCTTTTGTTCATTGAAGCTCCTCTTCTTTTGCATTTTACGATAAAGCACGCGTTCGATAGAAAAGAATTTACAAAAGAGCACTCAAGCTCAGACTCCTCTTCTGATCTACTTAAGATTTTCCGCTGTCAAACCTCATTGTGGGACACCGAGCCTATTGTTTTGTGCGACACGCAACGGATTTTGAAGTAGCCTGTTAATAGAGCCTCACTTTGCAGAGGCGTTACAATGTCACGTAGGTTTTTTTAACATGTTGAATAATAGGAATGAATAAATACATAAAAAAACAAATAAATAAGCTTGTTATTAGGAATCGATATCAATATTTCGTATATCATATATGTGATTTGCTTATGTATCGTTTCAAAAATATTATTGAAATATTAACATGAAACAATATTTATAAGATCGAAAGAATCAATATCCATTTTTCCATAATATCTAAAATTAAAAGATGAAGCACTGGTATATTGAAAAATATTATAATTGAAGAGAATAAAATATTAATTATTCGGCGACGTGACGAAAGGAAGGCTTATTGCAATAAAATATTTCGCTCAAAAGTTTCGCGAGAGACAAACTTGCATAAAATTCACCGTGCTGCGTCGCTTATGTCTACTTTTCTAAAGACGTTCTTACTTATATCGCTGCAATTCAGCGAGAGAAGCAATATCTCTTTCTTTTTATTTCTTTCTCTCTCTTTTCCCACCACTTTCTCTCTTTTTCCATCACTCTCACCGTCTCACCTCGAGATACGCTGCCGGATTTCTTTCCAGCGTCGCAGAGAGACGAGCTTTACTCGTCCCTGGTTCGTAATTGCATTTCCACGAAATCAGCGGCACCACGGGGCTCGCGTTATTATCGCCAAGGATTTCCACGCCGACCCGTAATCGAAACGAGAACAACGTCCCCCATCCTCTTCACCACTGTTCTCGGGTCCCGCCTAAATCAAGGCAATCCTCGAAAGAAAGCCGGTAGAGTTGAGTCGACGCGAGCGAAACGCCCGTCTCGACGAGATATTAGCCCTTGACGGCTGAGACTCAATTTCCGGATTGCTCGATAAAGCAGATAACCTGTTCTTACCTCGAGGCGAATCGCCTTGACGGTCCAATGTCTGCTTACTCATGCCTTCCGCTCCAGTATATTCTGATACTGCCAACGGGGCTCGATGGTGATATTGTGCGAACTTCCGCTTGTAGCGAAAATTTGACCCAACTCTACTCGCAATTTACCCACAATTATATTAAAGAGTAGCGAGGCTTAAAAATTTCGCTCTATTATAGCGAGATTGAAATTAAAAAATGGATAAGATTTTGTCATTTATTTGAGATTTTATTTCTATAAAAAAACAATGATCTCTGATAAACTCAATAGACATCGCGTTAAACTCTGTATACATCGCATTAAACTCTGTGTACGTCGCGTTAAATTCTATCTTCTACAACAACGGAATAATTTTTGCGAAAGGAGTAGCTTGTCAGGTGAGGGGAAACGAGGTGAGAGTTACGAGCGTAGAGAGAGCGCGCGACGTTCTCCAGGAGAAACTCCGGTACGCTCCCCTCGACGGGGTTACCGTGGGGGTCACGTCGCAGTCTTACTCCGTCCGCTTTCGGTCGCCATTTGTCACAGTGACGTTTGCAAGCACGCCCGCTCGCGGCTGGCGTCGCGCTACGTGCGAAGTAATCACGTGAGAAGACGTAAAACGCATTCGTCAACCTGGCAAGGACTTCCGCGCGAAATCCTCGACCAGACGACGGCGACGTGGCGTGGCGTGATGCGCTCTATCTCCGGTCCGTTATCCCTCTCGCCGAGCCCGTGATAAAAATGTCCCTCAATACTGGAGATGATAAATAAATCATCAGAATGATGAACTTGCCTTCTATCTAGAGAGAGACTAGAAGAATTAGGGCGGATAAATAGGAAAATAAAACCTATAACTCATCATAATGATGAATTATAATTAATTTTAGATGAAAGAGTTGTTCATCTAAAAATTTTAATTCCAGTTGGAATAGCAATAATTATAGTTGCTGAGGTAAAGTAAGCTCGTGCATCAATATCTAAATCAATAGTAAATATATGATGAGCTCAAACAATAAATCCTAAGAATCCAATAGTAATAATTGCATAAATTATTCCTAAAGCTCCAAAAGTTTCTTTTTTTCCCTCTTTCATTTATAATAATATCTGAAATTAATCCAAATCCAGGGAGAATTAAAATATATACTTCAGGATGACCAAAAAAATCAAAATAAATGTTGGTATAAGATTGGATCCCCTAATTTCTAATACTGACAAACTGAGGGTAAACCATGTGTGATTATAAAAGCTACATTTATGTTTCTTAATGTTCATTAACGTTCTTCATTACTAGAGATGATAAATAAATCGACAAAATAAACTTGCATTCTGTCGACGTAAAGAAAGATTAGAGTACTAGAGGATTAGCAGAAGATTAGGTCTCCTAATTTCTGATATTGCAAACTAGGATGAATAGTGTACGATTACAAAAGCTACATTTATATAATTTATATAATTTATATAATTTAATTAATTGAACGTAAGTCAAACGTTATTTCCACGTATTAAATATCTTCACTTATTAATTTTGTTGAAAGTGAACAAATTTGTGGATGTAAAAATTATAAAAAATAATTTAATATGTAGCTAAGTGATTTTTTATGATATCAATTCTTCATTAATTTGTAAGAAGTGAGACTGTGCGAATGTATCAATAGTATGTATACGAGTACTTTAAGTAGTTCATAGAAGCGAAATCGATGCTGCATCTATTGCTGAAGTTTCTAAGCTTGGTAAAGCTTTTAATCCGAAGTACTTATTACAGATATCTTTAAATTAATCCCTTCGAGGATCAATAACCCTTTGACATTTCAGCATTTACGATTCGAGGTATACAATGGAGATTACAGACTAAGAAAATCAGATTGCAGCAAAAAAAATCCTCTAATTTTATATGCTATAAAATATAAATGATTTTCTGTCTGGTTGATAATCTTCAATCTTCGTTTTTACAGGAAAAACATTTTCTAAGTTTATATGCTATAAAATATAAATGGTTTCATTGTCTGGTTGATAATTTAATCTTCAATCTTCGTTTTTTTAATAAAAGAGAAAAAACCGGATCACGATAAAATGCATTGATTTTATAGCACAGAGAGAAATAATTTACGTGAAAAATTTCGAGAAGAAGTTTCTTCATTTTACGAAGTGAGAGTGAGCGGGCGAACGGGGCTGCCGCTCAAAATTGAGTAATCAAGAAAGACGCTGACCAGGCGCACATGTGTCAAACATTCTAGTTCTCGGGCCGCATGCACGCGAACTGAAGACTCTCTGCCTCTCGAGCGAATGTCGAAAACACGATCCGCCAGCGAGGAACGTATCTCACCGGCAGAGGAAACAGCCGGTGTACGTGCGAGAATGTTCAAAGTACCTTTGACGAAGGCACCGACCGTTTCGACCATACGTCAGTTGCTTCGTGATTCAAGACGACATTTAGTCCGGATCTTTATATAGGAATCGCCGGTCATTGGCCTTATCTTCACCCTCAGACAGGCATCTTGTAATTTCTTGTATTCGCAAAGTCGATCCTCCCCAGCTTCCACGGACATGAAGGGAATGCACGACGCATGGAGGACAGCATAGAGGACATGATGCTTCAAATTCAAACACTGCGAACGATGCGCGTGACAATCGAAAAAGCATCGCGAAAACGACTTATCAAACTTGAGAATGCGCATTCATTTAGCGTTCGATTATTGGGCAATATTTGAAAGCTTGCCATCGGCAAAGAATGTTGAGAACATTCGCGTTCATTTTTGCTGCTGACATACATTTTTTTTCTAATATTATAATTGTTCTGCGTGCACAACCATCATTCTTATCTCACGAATATAATTTATAATCCTCGTTACTTCTCGATTAGTTCTGTTAAACTCGCGCCATTATGGCAAGTCGAATTGAAACTTGTATAAAGTCAAATATTGAAATGTTAATGCACTGGATTCTATGTTAATATTCAAGCATATAATTTCCCTCTATTTTAAATAATAAATAAATCGATATTTTATGTAAATGTATGTATGTACATATTACAATTTAGTTATCTATCAAAATATCCTACAAATTTCGATATCGAAAATTCACTACTTTCTTTCACTTAGCAAATTTTTTTCGATTTACTTCTTAATATCATTCATTTCAAATATTTTAGAATTCACAAAAATAGTATTATAAGCATAAAATCGATATCAATTGAAATACAACAGAGATACAAATCTCTTTCGTTCGTATTTTTCGTGACAATCAAAACTGCAGTTTGAGAAATCTGTCGCTCTTATCTTAGATGATAATTTCTACGTGAGCGAATTTAATGAACCGAATTATATCTCTGTCAATCGTTGCACAAATAAAGCTAATAAGATTCGACACGGTTCGCGTAATGCATGGCAAATGATCGGAAGCCGGAATTCACAAATGTGTTCTAAGCCACAGATTGTGGTTCTACGCGACCGAAAGATGTCTTAAACCGGAGGTTCGGAGATACGAAACAGCTAAGAGTGAACACTTCGCATCTCTATAACTCTTGTGAAACTCTAGGATTACTTGAATGTGTGTGATGAAACCTCTATAATCCAATAACCACCAACTTGGCATCCTTCTCGCCTGCGGACAGGCAGACCCTTACCAAGATTCAAGCACCGAGATCTTCCTACCTCGCTCATTGTTAGCTGTCCTTTTATTTAATATTATTACGCTGCTTTTATTATTCAATTCTTATATTATTTATCTTCAGGAATAATTGATTATATAAAATAACACACATACATACATATATACATAGATACATTCATGGGATATATACATAGATACATTCAAAATCTTGTAAGCGACACAATTGTGGTGATTCATTCGACAGATCACCCTGTGCTTTTGACCTCGTTCTTCAATTCTCTCGGCTTTTCTCTCATCGCTTTCCCGTAACGTCACAATTCCCCGTTGCACATCCGCTCAATAGTTACGCGCATCCTATGTCATGTCTCTTAACGTCTGTAGCGTCAGTCACTCGGTTTCCGGGATACGTCAACCTCGGTGCTATATTTGTGTACCTCGGTCATATGGGCGCTGCTCGATAAACTCGGTCACCCAACCCAACCTACGTGTCGAACCAACGTTGACCGTTTCTCGAATTCCTGTCGGCAATCTGTTTTCATCCTTACGTCGCCACATTGTAAAGCCAATTTTAACGGCGACCAAAGTTAACGTTTCAGGAAACCTTGCGACAGATGTCGACCTACATTCGTGCGATACTTTTAGCACTAAGTATAACTTGGATTGAAATTTTTATATAATCAGTCTAAACAAAATCTAATAATTCTCCTCTAAATAGCAAGTTAAATTAATTCAAAGAAGACTGTCAATATTTTAAGATTATTATCAAAAATCGATATTAAACTCTTCGAATTTTATCTAACTATTCGAATATTAAACTCTTGATATTAATATAAATTAATTAAAAATAATTGTCATTGTATTCGTAATTTTGTAGAATTCATTAATTACAATCTAAGATGAAAAAGCCGTATCTATTATTAACCGTAAAAGTTGCCATTAAATTTAATATAATTTGTTGAAGATGCATAAGGAAGAAGATCGAAGAAAGAGCTTTAAATTGACTCGATCATTGCTTCGTTAACTGACGTGGAAAATGGAATTGATTCGGGAGGATCTCATGAAGTGTCATTACGAACAGACACTTGACCGCGGATTATCGAGCTTCAAAAACCTGAGAAAAAAATCTACTACTTATCACGAATCAATTGGCGATCTTCGATGTCAACTATTACACTCGATGTTCACTGTTCCAGATTTATTAGCCCGTGATTGAATCGTTCTAACTGTATTTCACGGCAAATAATTCTGCAGACAATTCATATCGTCATTTCGCGATAATAATTTTCCGATGAAATAATATCGTAAGAACATTACACACACATACACTCCTATATTAGAATCGTTTCGTGATAAGTAATTTAATTAAAATAATATTATTTCATTAAGTAATATAATTAAAATAATATTATTAAAACAAATAACACGATATATCTTAATTATCTGCGGAAAAAAACGTCAATAATAATTTTTTTCAATATTTTATTAGATTAAATTGTATTAGACTAAATAAATCAGAATGTGATCGTATTTAAATATTTTTATAAAAACATTTAAATATTAATTCTGACGAATAAATTCAATGAATCGACATACTAATTATGTTACGATTTCTGCCTCTCTTTCTCTTTCTCTCTCACTAGTCATTAATATTCTTAAGCAAAATGATGTCTAAATATCAATTTATTATATTTAATTAATCAAAGTCTTGTTTTGAATCGCGAAGCGTACATACATGAGAAAAAACGTTTCACGTGTGTAGCAGTAGCGGGATGGACATACCACACGCAGATGAAAAACAAGAAAAATTGACTTTCCGAATTAAGTGCAACTCGACATACCGCAATCCCGGCTAAAACCTGTTCCTCTTTTATTGTTGTTTTTCCGTCCGCCCGGTTCGGCGCGCCGGTGATTTGACACAGGAATGGAATGCAAATTTAAATGCGTTTCTGCAATTCCGGCGGCAGAAGATAGGTAGATGTAATGGAGATCGCCATTTTCTCGGTCGAACAAACTTTTGCGGACGCTGTGGAAATTGTTCGGCACGGTATCGTTCGAAACTACCTCGCGACTTATTAACTACACGAGAGTAAACAAGCGAAAAGTCAATAACCACGAACGAATGTTACGCGCGAGCGATTGCTCCGAAAAAGAATATACGAGATAAAATTTAAAATTTAACCGATAGTTTATGCAATATTATCGTTTTATCCGATAAGCCGAAAGTTTATTAAATACCCGCGGATTTTATTTCAATTTCTCTCAGTTGAATTAATAATGGAGCTCCAGATAGTTGACATTACGAGATTAACAGGAAAGTCATAAAGCGGGTGGAAAAGTTGGAATAAGAACGATCTGTCAAGGAGGAGAAAGAGAATGTTAAGTATTTCTCCACTGAATTGTGCGTTTTCTTCGTCTTTATATGTCCCTTCGGGGTACTCGTAGCAAGAACATATTAATATTCCAGTCAAGGACGCGTGCCATCGAGCTACTACGGAGGCTGATGTAGTTCCGAGTCTCGATGCCGTCTTTGGAATATCCGGTGTCCCTCCGGAATGCTACGTCACGGAATAACGGATGTGCTCATCCTAATATCCGCAGATTCCATGGCATAATAATCTCTCGCGGAATTTCTTATAACGTACCTGACGATTATTGCGATGATACGCATACAAATGACTGATAATACAATAGATATAATACAGCTAAACTATTTTATCTCTCGTGCTCAATATATTGTGCCTTAATGGTGAAAAATAAATTTATTATATTTAATTATAGGAATAATCTAAAATTTTCAAGTGATTTTGTATACGCGCTTAAATGAGTTAAATGAATTTAATTTATATGCGCATTTATAACAAGCAATAATACAATTGTATTGAAAAAAGAAAAGCGTATAGTGGAATCCGCTTGAAGTATTGTATGAAATGGGTTAACGTGAAATAATAATAACTATGCGATTTAAAATTGCAAACCCACCTACGCACGTATGCAATTCATCTCAATCTATTCTCTCTTGTTATTTTTTGCTAACAAAGCACTTGTCTATTAAATCTATCATAAGGTACCTCTCATATACATTACCGCTCAAAAGTATTTGGCCATCTAAGTAAATTGTGTTTAAATGACTATAAATAAATAAAAATCATTCATTTATATTAATCTATATATTTAATATCCTTTTATATTAATCTATATATTTAAATTCCTTTTTTTACCATTTTAATATCACGTGGAAGAAAAAAAATTATTTTTGCAAAATATACGTCGAGAGATGTGTTTTCTGTTCAAATGGCAGCAGATAACTGACGCAAATCTATATCCGTTAGATTCTAAAATATCAAATAAACAAAACAAATTCCATGAAACACGCGCCTTTGTAGTAAAAACTTAAAAGTATTCATTTTAGGAAAAAAGCAATAAATACCTTATTTGGCTTTGTAGCTATCTGTTAGTAAACATGAAGTGAAATTTATAATATAGCTATTGAGAACTTTCCGAACGACTTAGCGCATAAACAATAAACATCGATGAAATATAATAGACACAATTTCGTTTTCGAGTTTTCTCTTAAATTAAGGGTGGCCAAATACTTTTGAGCGGTAGTGTATATATATAGAAAAACATTTCAATATCAATGTATTTATTACACACTATCACTTATAAATGTACTAGAATTAGAAAAGTCATTAATGAGCAAAAATATGTATAAATATTACCAAGTTATGTTTTATTACTGTACAGGAAAAAAAATAAAAAACTTATTCAATTCCTTGTGTTTTCTATATTTTTTTAAAGTTGGTGCAATACTTTTAAATAGTACTATATATTCCTATTGTACCCTTTGGATATTTTTACAACAGTATCTCTATCTAACAGTATTCTCTGATTTTTATATATCTAATTTCATTTTAAATAAATATTTTTAAAGGATTGAAACTAAATAGAAAACTAATAGAAAATATCTTCAAAATAATACGAAAAGCAGAAAAATTATAATATTTATACTAGGTTGAAAATAACTTTCTTAAAAAACATTGCTTTATCCTAGCAAAAGAAAACGCCTTAATTTCGCGTGAATTTTATTATATTGTATTTTTAACTGGGATGCAGTTTTCAATGACTCGATGCCATCTCTGTTCTACCCAGCATCCCTCCGAAACCAGCTGCGATGATGAATAGATTCACTTCCTTCGGCAAGTGAGTACGACCTCTTTGGAAAAAAGTCGATCTAAACCAACGGTCGGTAAGGTCTTTTAGCAAGAAACACGACGTGTAACGGCAAGAAGACTCCTCCGATACGTTGTGGCTGAGAGCACAACCTAGCAGAGGAAGGAGAATCTACCGGGAATCGCACATGCAGCTGCTGGGAAAGCGGCATCATCGATTTCGCTGGCTCAAACCAGTCCGATGTGACCTTAGTAGTTGGGCGAGAGTGTTCGGGCTAGAGAGCGAAAGTACCCCGTGAAACTTCTTCCGACTTCTCAACGAAGAATTAGGTCATACGTTACGTCATTCGATATAGAAGCATTTACGTCTGGTTCTTTCCCCTTTCATACATTGACCCCGTTTATACATATGACTTAATCAAAATTCTACAATTTGATACACGTTTCACGAAACATGTACATAATCTGTACACAAATTCATTAAAAAGATTCAACAACGACAGTATATTTTTAAAATATAATACCATTATATACAAAACTGAATGTTACTGAAATGTTTTTAGTAGGCAAAAATTGGGAATATACGTAAAATACGGGCAATATAATCGTACAAACAAAATACTTGTACCTATTTTGAGAACAATGGAAAACGTGGGAAGCAGAGAGATATAGCTGCACAAATTCATCCATTTATCATCAGAGTTTTGTTGGCCATTTACATCGCGCAATTCCTTCCCTCAATGGTGTCTGGATAAAATATGAGACATGTATTGCATAGCGCATCAATCAACATTAATAACGCCGGGCGAATAAATCGGCCAAATGAGTAACGGCGTTTATGATTACCGACCATTTCATATAATGAAATATCCGAAATCGCCGCATCGCTCGACTTTGGAATCTCGTCGATTAAATCCGGCATATTTGGCGTATCGATGCGCTGCTTTCGACGTTTTATCGCGCATTTACGAATAAATCGTTACGAATAAATCGTCGCCGATTTTTCAAATTTGCACTGCTTGTCATTAGTCCGCATCCCTCTTTGGGTGAGCGTCATCAGAGAGAAGGAGGCCGCGCGATGATGCGGAAATAAATGAATGACATTGTCATAAATGCTCGCCAAATATTCTGCCTCGGAGCGTATTTCCTGTTAATGGCAGGATAATTATACGCGTGCCGAATAGACTACTCCGTTATGGGGATTCGGCCAGTTAGTTTCACGGTAATCACGCGGTATGAATTCTAATATTACGTCGCTGGCCGCTCTAATTATCGCTCGTAATGTCATTTAGCGACAGTTAATCAGTGGGCGTAAATTTAACGGGTTCGAGTTCGAAAACGAAAGTGGCGAGAAGCAGAAGCGTTGAAGACGCGAAAGCAGGCGATGATCATCGACGATAAAACGTCATTTTACATCGACGTATTATTTCATTCACATTCGCGATTCTCATTGATTTACGATCAACTGTGCGCATTGACATCTAAATATTCAGATGTCAATGACTGTGCGTATAACGTGATTTGCGAAACATAAACTATCTCCTCGCTGAATTTCTCACGATGATATGTATGTATTATACATAGGTGCATCGCAGTATCATTGCTTTTGGCAAGCGAACAACTACCACGTAGAATAATCCGTCAGCTGATTTCGAATGAGAAATTGAAAAAAATATGGAATACCTTCACGTGGCGCGATGAAAGTAAGCGTGTGCAAACAGCATCGCTGAACTTATATGTATATTGTACGTTTACCTATTGGCAATAGCACCTACGAGGAAGGCATCCGAGCGCGAAAGGTCGCATATAAAATGTATTGAAAGTGCAGCGGCCTTAAATAAAAGACTTGAATATATGATGAAACCTCGATTTAATAATGAAACCGCACGAAGTAATTTGCCAGAAATATTTTCTATATTATATATAATTATCTAGTTATTAAATTTAATTTATAATTTAATTTAATAATTAAGTTTTATAATTAAATATCAATATTCGAAAAAAAGAAATAAGTGCTGCACATTTCAGTTTTCTAAAAATTATTATTTGCAAAGAGAAGATAGTACAAAATGTATTCTAAAGAGACTTTTCGAAATTTGTTATAATATATTGGTATTTCTTTTAAAAGCAGGAATTTTTTATTCCGTCGATAAACGTTAAAATAATATTAATGAACTGACTCAATCACGCGTTTAAATTGTTGAGTCAAATTTGAAATATTTCGTTGTAAACTTTTTCGACACTAATATTATACAACGATCTTTTGCGCTCTTCACACATTATCGACATAAAAATGTACGCACCAGAAATCGTACATATTTCACCGCCACATCAAAGGAGTTATGTTACGCGATGAGATTACACGCTTCATCGCACAGCATACCACGAGCCGAGCCTTGAACTGACAGTGAGCTACGGATATGAAATGCACGATCAAAGTAAAATACGAATCACTAGAATGTTTACGACAGCACAAAGTTCAACTCGATGCAAATTTAATTGCGAGAAACTTTGATTCGGAGAGAGCTCAATTCGACAATGTGAATTTTACTTAATAGAATCTTGCACTTAAACGTGATAGCACAATAAAATTATTCTCATATCGCTTTTTTCATGCATGAATTAATTGACGACTAATAGTATAAAATTTTTAACGTCAAAAATGATGCAAATTTGTAAATATCATAATTCGAATGGTGATAAATCAATGATGATAATTCCTGAACGAGAAACCACGTTCTTTCGACGAGATAGCACGAGCTCGAGTTGTCATTTTCCTTTGCATATAGCATCATGGCTGTTGTTAATATCGTCATTGTGACATGCCGAACAGTATGTCGATAACAAAATAAATATGAAAATATTGATGACACGCATGAATGACAATGAGACCGCTAATATGCAAAGCGTCGAGTCATCGATACGCGATATTTGCATTTAACAATTGTTACGCGTGTCCACGAGATTCTCATTCCATTTCCTCTCTCGATATCATATATTGATCATTGTTACGCTACTTTATATAAACGTTTATTACAACCGACAAAAAAAATGTTTCGAAATAAATAATTTTCGCGTCGCACGCCTTCTTCTATTTTTCATTCGTGAATGCAAAAATATATTATCAAGAAAAAAAATTGAAAAAAAATAATAACGCGGGAGATATACTCGCGTTGATATTTCATTGCTGATGAAAGACTCGCACTGATATTTCGTTCGTGTCAAAATAAAAAAAAGAGGGGAAAAAAGGACAAAAAGAAATCTCGTGGTGGACAAGAGGCGCAGGACGTAATAACTCGCGGCGGTCCGCTCGATATTCAAATTCGTCCACTGTACACGTCGGCCAAAAAAATCTATGCACACGCTCGTGTGTATGCACCGGGCGTAATAAAAGGCGTGAACGATGGCCGCGGGAAAAGTCATAATCCACTTTTGTTTGCGGATTTATCGGTCTTCCGTGATGCCTCGTCCGGCGCTTTATCGAATGCCGACGCCATGAACGAGCGATGGCATAACAAAGGGTGGGAAGCTTCGGGAACTCTCGATGCTATACTTCCTCTCTTTACTTCCTCTCCCATCTGCTCTCTCTCTAACACTCGCGCACATGCATACAATCGCCCACAATACACAAAGGAAAAAAAATACTACCAGACTCTGGTAACGGCCGTAAATGACTTTCGCATATTTCCGTTTTGACCGACGGACAAATATTTGAAGAAACGAAGAAAAAAAATAACACTGGAGAGAGCGAAGCAAATTACTTTTTCAATAGCTATAGAACAATCGTGGGAACCGGATATAACGATCTACGTTCGTGTTTTATGAAGAATTATCAGTACGCCTGCTATACAATGAGTTCCCATGCTAGCATTGAAATCGCAGCTTCTAGATCGAGCTAATTTCTTCCCTCTTTTTTTTAATCTTCCTTCAAAAAAAAAATACAATTAATATTTTCCAGCATCAAAAATATATTATCTAATATCAAATACTTTATCTCATAACATTTATTACTATTTTATTTTGTTCATAACTACTCGTCTCACGCAAAGACAATACATTTTTATTGAGATAATTAATCAGCATTCTTCGTAATTTAAAAATTTAATAATCGTCCTGGGGCGATAATCTGAGCTGTGTCACCGTCTACTTTCTTCCTCCCATCTATTCTTCATCACAGATTTTAGCGATTCCAATCATTCTATAGTTTCTCCTCTTGCTATTCCGCATACACACAACGCTTTCCATTTTTCAAGTCCACACGGCGCATCGCCGATCCCGCGAAATGATTACAAACGACGGGGATAACGTTCAATAAAACGTCTCCATTCCACGTTCCATTCACATAGAGGAGATGCAGCGTGCTCGGTCGTCGAGTCGATATCGGGGAACATGTGTGTTTATCTATGTCCGCTCGGTACGCGGCCGCGACGTGCATCGCTGGGATATCAACGGGAATACGTCTCTATCGATACCAGTTTTCGCTCATGAAAAATCCCGCAACCCTATACTTTGGTTAAAGGAAAGCGACATTCGAACAATTGGCCATTCGGATTTCGCAATAAAAGAAAATCCCCTGTCATCGTATGCACGCTGAACGCAGTTGCCTAAAGATGCATATTCGCATATTTGCATTTATATTTTTATTATACTTTTCTTGATTCTTAATCTTCATTTAATCAAATGCAATTTTCACACGAATTCGTCATCTTATTTAACGCCAGAAGCATTTGTCAAACGTTCTCGTACGTATATATATATAAATATACATATACTTTTTGAATTTTATATTTTCACACACAATTTAACACATAAATGCAAACACGTTTTAATCGCTTTTAATACGATCTCGATCGCTTGAATTGCAAATGTCATTCGCTTTATTTCCGCGATCCAATTTTTTTCCTCTAAAAACACGAACATTCGTTCGATATCATTCGATGTTCACTACAATGGCCATTAGAGATTACGACAGGGGAAAGCATACATCCGCAAAAAAGGAGCGAAAAGAGGATTTTCGACATTGTCGGTCACCGAATTAGAGACTGTATAATCGGCGGAAATAAGGCGCGTACGACCGCGTCTCTGCGACTTTTTTAAATCAACGAGACTGCTCTCTTGGGGCGGCATTATCGTTCTCAAAGTACGTCATTAGGGTCAAAATTTACGAGAATCTTGCAAGAATTGCCAGTTGTGCGGCGCGTCGCGTGATCAATGATGATGGCGTGTGTGCGTCCAGGTGTGCGAGGGCATTCTGAATGAGAGAATGTCCGTGAAATCTCTCGAGGGCATAATGTTCCTGGCGACGACACGGTAAAAATATACCGGCAGAGGAGAAAATCAATTGCACGCTGTTGCAATTTTCATTTGCGTAGCGCAATCATCGAAAATGTGATGCCGTTGATAGTTGGACAGGTGAACCGACATAACGATATGTGTCCGGAGAAATAATACGTGTCCCACAGAGGATAAATGCATGAAAAAATATTAATAATAAATGTACTAAAGAAAAAAAATAGCCAAATCCTTCCTAGACGGAAAAGCAATGATCTTATTAAATATTATATTTAATTAAAACATTTAAAAGTATCAAAGATATTTATTTGCGAAATAAAATAAAATATTCTGCATTTTTACTATTTACTAGATTGTTTCAAAATAGTTTTTATCAGACTGCGATTTAATGCAGAATTTTCAAATCAAGCACAAAATATATTTAGCGAAATGTTTCATGCAATGTTTCGTTTAACTGTACTATTGCTTTGGAAAATTTTAATTATTTTGCTTGATAAATCCAATCCCAAGGTTTACAATTTACATGTAACCGATTAAACCATAGCCACATTGATTGCCAGATTTAGAGGCCGGATACGTCTCTTTATAGAATTCCATTGCAATGAAATGGCAATGGAGTTAACGTAGCAATAACGTGGATTTCGCAATTGCAAGTGCCAGTTGATCGTCCACAATCGACAGCAGATAAATTGCAAGTGAATAGATCGTTCATTTCACCCGACTCAAGCTTTTTCTCTGACGCTCTTTCAAAGAGCCAAAAATTATCACGTTATACTTGATTTGCTTTTACAAATCACCGTCCATTCAATGTTCCAGTTTAGAATCTATCAAGCTTGTAAAAAAGTTTTATTCGCGATATGAACGTTTTTTTTTATTTTTGATATGTAAATAAAACATATTTGATGACCGAAAAGTTTGCATCAAAAAATTCAAAAGCAAAAAATATTATTATCCTATCTCGATTTATATTATTAGCAAAATATTAATCGGAATTGAATTTTTCGTCTGTTAATCGCTAAACGTCCGGCAAACTTCTTACGTGTTACGTAGAATGATTCATTCTCCTAAATTTTTCAAAATTGCAATATTTAAAGAAAAAGAGATTAAAATATTATTGCAATTTATGTCACTGTTCTAATATTGATGAAATGAGACAATTTCAAATCTCTGGTACAATCATGTTTATCACAGAAATGCTCGATGCACAATACACTATAAATGCAGATGCAAGTACACAATACTTTGTCGCGTGCAACCGGCTGTTTAATGAAGAACAAGTGGCCGCAATCAATAAAACAAACAACAAAGATGCGAGTATTACGACGGCTCGCGCAATTAAATTAAATTATGAGCATGAAGTCGCTCGTCAAGCTGATGTTTCGAATAAGATGAGGCAATCCGATTTTATTGCTGTTCGTCACCGGAAATAAGATTTCTTATAAGATTTCTTGTTAAATATTTCGCAAGGACATATAACGTTCATCTAGATTCTAGATGAAATATTTCCCGAGCTGGAAAAATGAATTTCGCCAGATTTCTCTTTAACTAATTCTACCAAAAAAATTATTAACTGAATTGAAAATAAGCTGCATCTGTATGTCTATCTGGAATATAAATCTATACATTGTACATTTTATTGTATATTTTTAAATTAATAAAATCCTAAATTTACAAGCTTTCGAGTCTGTAAATTGCGTCAAACTATATGTATTAATACATTATCAAATTTCTAATAAATTCTTACAGATTGTTTAGACTTATAAGTCTAAAAATTTATATATTCTTATCTTCGTGTTTTCAAACAAATGCAAGAAAATTATAAAATTATAAAATATTTTTTAAACTGATTAAATAACAACAAAAAAAAAGAAACGCTTAAAAAATCGAAATGTCAAAAATATCCAAAACTGATAAATCAAGAAACAGTTTTATCATCAAAATCCGAATTTATCGTAACTAATGGACAATCGAATAGCGATTAAATTGAAAAAACATGAAAGTAATTTTAATAAAAGGACTAAAAATCGGATACGATAAATAAAATAAATGTGAAATATCAGCACGAATGAAACTACAGATCGAAATCGCGATTAAAAGTAATTAAAAATGAAATTTACACCATTCGTCGGCGATCAGCAGATTTATACATAAACCTGTGATAAATACATAATAGTACGATCAGCCATTCATGAAGTTTGAAAAAGGAATGTGCACAGATTACGATCGGAAATTCAACGAGTGATCAGATATGATAGTTGACAACCGAGTCTCATCGTTATCCGTATTTGCCGTGCAATTCGACATCGATGCGTTTACGCGACACACTCGTTGTACGAAGCGAAAACACGTAACATGCATGCGGAATGTCGAATAAAAACGAACGAATCTCTATGTGGCGAAGCGTGTTAAAATATCGAATGTTGCACGGGCAGAAACGATTTGACCGAATACAGATTTGATTGCAAAACGCCAAAAGATATATCCGAAATGCGGTTGGTTTAGCTAACAAATATAGTTACATCAATGTTAAATATATATACATGTGTGTGTATGTAAACGAAAAAATATTTTATTCAGTTGTTATTTTTTCCTACAAACTCAACCGACGTTGACAAAGATTTGAATATCAAAAAGATTTCACATACAAAATTGACAAATATAATAAAACAAGTATAATATAATATCAATCTACAATTTAAGAATATTGCATCGAGATATAAAATGAGACATAAAATTATATTCGATCGAATATAAAAAATTTCCGTATCAGAAATATTGGTTTAATATCAATGCCGGTTATTGTTTTATACTTTATAAAAATGAAATAACATTAATATAGTAATATTAATGTAATATTAAGATAAAAAACATATTATGATCAAATTTATATGCAATGCATACATTAATTATCAAGAATATTGCCTGCAAACAATAACAGAATATCACAGAAGATGTTCTCATCGTTGAGCGGCAGTTCAAGAAATCATTCTACGACGAATTAAATTTACGTCGATTATCGACGCATGACCGTGCAGCCAATTCGATACGAGAGTGAACACAATGTGGTCAATGCACCGTTGAAATAATGAGTTTGTAAGTAGGACCTCCAAACTAAAGAACACGTTCGATGACTTGGGCGAGGCGGTATACAAGGTATGCGACAAAACTCGCTTTCAGGATTCGCTTCGGTGAAAGCCAACGTATGCCAACGTTTCTACAGGTCATAGCAATATAGTATGGCGAATCGTAGACCGTTAATGAAAACATCTCGAGCGGTCAACCACTATGGTAATTATTGTATATTTCATTAGAAATATATCGTGGCAGTATAATTGTAAAAAATACATGTCTTAAAAATATATGTATTGAAATAATATTAACAATATAAGAAAAAAAGTAATATGCACTAAAAAATACTTTTTAATTCTACTGACAATATTCACAATAAAAATAATATTGATAATGAAATAATAATAGGAATACCAACATTATTAACAATACAAAAGTAATACAATGATAATGTTGGCAATAAAATGTATTGCCACAAATGGTAACTGTATATTTTTCGAGTAGTGATTGACCTCTCGACATATCTACAATTCATAACGGTTAAGCTAAACCCTCATCGTATTCATTCTTTGTAACATGCACACATCTAAAATATTAGACGTTTATGATTTATTATTATTTGAAATGTGATGACATATTAATTATTGCTTATATAAATGTGAATGTAGATTTAATATTGTTAATTTGTAATTATAAATAAAATGACCAAAATATTTTTAAATAAAATTACAAGCTAAGATTTTATTTTAAAACCAGTGAAAACTTAGTGAAAATTTGTATCCCACACTCGTGATCTCAATCTATGAAAATATATTCAAGATATAAACACATATTGAGTATTCAAGAAAACGATCGCGTGCTTAGAATATGACCTTTTACAAAGGCACATTGAAAATATGTTACGCTCACGCGCAGATAATGTAACATCCATTTGCGTTGTAAAAGACCTAACAATTGCTGTTGATGCGTGTAGAATTAAATCTGATATTGGTAACATTGATATACTACATCAGCATCAATGTGGACATGAAGATTGAATTGATTCATCGATGATGCTGTGCGCTTTGCTTGAACGCTTATTACTGTGATCAATAGATTTCAAACAATTAATGGTCATGATATTAACTCCATCACTTGTTTATCGACAATTTCTATTCGTTAGTTAATGATAATATACTGGCAATTAATAGTTTCTGGTTACAATGAATACGCAATCTGCGTTCTCATTCAAACGATAGCATAATCAAACGATTCTGAATAAAATTATAAGAAAATATAAAATATTCTTCCATAAAAAAATGACGTTTCTTTTCAAATAAAATAATCGTAACAAAATTACAGTCAATAATGAACAAAAATATTATATTGAATTTTCTTATTATATATTTATTATGTTATTGAAAGTATTAATTTATTTTTTAATAAACTTAAAAAATATTTAACATCAGACATTATGAAATTATGCGGTGCAGTAAATCGTGAGAATTGCTAAAATCACGAGAATTGCTAAAATCGCAAGATATACAATTGACAAGTCATGCGACTATAAAATTATAGGTGCAGCCATCTAACTAGCTTCCATATTGTCTCAGTTAACATTCAACAATCAATATTTTTGTCCATTCGTTTAGGATGCAGCGTATAATTTCTAGCTATAAGACAAATTAAGAAATTGCTGTTAGCGTGACAGAAATAATTTCAAATATATATACGCACATACACACTTAATAATAATTATATATATATATATATATATACACAATATGCATATGTATGTCTATTATTAGTTTTCATCTCAATGAAAGAAAAAAAAATTCGTTTTACTATATTTAATATCATATGTTAAATAATATTAAATTTTTTAAATCTTTATACACATACATATCATATAATTAACTTGTATGTGTATTTAAAAACTTTACTTCTTTTATTTCTAATTAATGTTTTAACATTTATCCGAAAATGTTTACGCGCTCTTTTCATTCTTTTGTATTTCTTTCAAAAGTAAATGTAAGCGAGAGTGATTTTTTCGTTGTTAAGTTCATTATTTTATAAAAAGTCTATGAAGCGGCATACCAAGCCGAATAATGCCGACAGTGACGATTGTGAATGCTCCTAGAGTGAAAGCGTATAAGATGAGCGCATCCTATGACTTTCAAATGAATAGACGTAAGCAGGAAACGAAGATGGATGGATATAAAGCAATAACGCATAATCAGCGAGTCTTACGAAACATTTTACGTAGCATATTACTATTATAAGCGAGAATACTGTGTATATCTAATGATTAACTCAACATCGTACATTACTTTGAGTAACAATCTGCAGCATCATCGCGTGATAAAACTCTTTTCAATATAAGAGAGATATAATTAAAATCACATATTTAAACTAATACTTAAAAAAAAAGAAGATATGCTTAAAGAAAAAAATTTTACACGTTTATAAATTTTACTATAAAATCTATTGTATGTGTATGTGTACAAAAAAAGAATGTTTATCCCATAAATTGTCCTATTTGTAACGACACGAGCTTCCCTGACAGAAATTGGTAACAGTACAACACAGTAAACTCCGTCATTTGATATTTCCATGCTATTGCTACCACAATGTTGCGGAGGATATCGCGTGACTCTATATCCTGTCTCGCATCAAATGATGAATGGCGAACGATTCACACACGAATCCAGCGAGAACTTAATTGCTAGACCGCATGCGCGCCGAATGATAATTATTATTTTCGACCATGCTCAAATTAGTGCACGTTGATTATATCGCAGTTGCAGTTTCCGATACCCTCTCTTTATTTGTACAAAGTTAAAAAAAGAAAAAAAAGAAAAAAATACGAAAAAAGTATTTTCTCTTCATATAGCAAAATAATTGTGTGTAACTAAAATTTTTCATGTAAACGCACGATTTTCCAATTAAAATATCACATCGTTTTAAAATCCGCTTGGTGCAATCGATATCGCGAAACTGCAAATCGAACGAAATAAAAAACCGCGAATTCAATGAATTTTTATTCAGTGCAAAAAAGAAAGACGGAAAAGAGAAACAAAATTATATAAAATCGGACCTTTGATACCACCCGAATAATATCATGCAAAATTTATTTGAATATAACAAATGATCGGTTTACATTATATTGCCCGCGCAGTAAACTTTAATTAAACTATTTAACAATTCCGAAAATTATGCGATATATTATGTAAAAATTATGAGGTATATTGCGTAAATATTACATTAATAATTAATAATTTTAGATTACAACAATTCTAGCAATTGTGTTTCTGTTCACGTTTGTATAAATTAAAATTAAATATATGATTTACTAATAACTATATGTATTATTTCAGGAATCAATTTTTAATATTTGCCTCAATAAAATAATATATATAAAAAATATGATTACGAATAATTATGAATAGTAACAAAAATGGCAACAGTAATATAAAAATGAAATGATTTTTATCAATTATTTCCATAGAAAAGCATAAATAAAAATATAAAATTTTACTAACATATTCCGTCTTTGATATTTTGATTAAAACTAAAACATGATTCTTTAGGAAGTAGATACTTTATCTTTTAAAAAAATTAATTTTTTAAAGTATAAGATATCAACTTTAAAAAAGTGATATATTTCGGTAGATATTTTCATTCCGTGTATGTATCTATGTATCGATGAAGAAAAGATGTAAACCACTTTCTTATATTTCTCGTTATTTTTATTCGCATACTGACACAAATACGATATCCATATCAGAATGATCCGCGATTTCTTCGAGTGTGCAATTTTAGAACTTGCTCCAAAACTGAGTTTTATGCATATATGTATTTATGCATATAGAGCTTGCAAGTCAGCGAAGCGTTGTGTCCTTTTTATAAGCACACACAAGTCGTTATGATCCTATAGTTTTTATAGAAGTAATTTGCATGCAGAGCGTAGAGTAGCGCATTGTGCCAGGAGATTGAACTTCTCGAGGTCAATTTAAAAATCCCGGTTCATTATTTTGCGAAACACAGCGTAGGTGTTGGCGCAAGCGGAAACTGCCTTCGTGAAAAAATAGCCTCTCTCACTTTTAGCTTTGGTGGAAACAGTAGCAATTCTCGAATGATACGCAAAACGTCAAGGGATTTTTCATGAAAAGTCCATGAAAAGATATGACTTAAATAGTCGAAATAGAGTTTTATGAATTTGCGATAAAGGAGAAAGCTCTTGCTTGAAATAGTAACATGAAATTCAATTTTAAATGAAAAATACATTTAAATATATATTTGAACTTTTGCAATATAGACACACTGAAAAAAGTTCGCTAAAATTATAATACTTCATTGATAAATTTAATTATTTCATTCTTTAATTTTTTTTAAATATTTTTTATTAAGAGAAATAATTTTAAAAAAGAAAATTAAATTAATAATTTATATTAAGTTCGTACATTAAATTAAAATTCAAATTAAATTAAATAATTTATATTAAATTTATATTAAATTAAATTAAATAATTTATATTAAACTCAAAAGAGTCTGCGCGTATAAAAACCCAAACTCCAATAGATTAATGCAAATAATTATAAAAATATTCATGACAAAAATTTTTTTCATAGAAATTACTTTTCATAATGAAAATATATAATTTTCATAATATAAATGTATTTTCCATAAGCATATTATAAATTGCAGAAAATTTTTCATACAAATATCGAAAGATGTAGAAATCTGAGATGTGTTTTTTTTTATAAATCACATTCATAAATCACGTTGTTTATTCGTTTATCAACCTAAAATATTTTTCAAATTAAAAATGACTGACCTCTTTCACTTTATCCCTTCGTTGTCTGGCGACATGATCCTTATCCTCTCCGCCGACAGTTAATGGCAGTTTGTCTGCGGATGCTGGTGGCACTGTCACTAATATTGTCTCTTCTTTATGCACAATCAACGACGAAGAACTACTCGTACGCACTCGCGATTCACCCATGTCCGGTTTCTCTAATGTCTTTTGCTGCTGATACTCTTCATCGATTTTTGCCTAAAAATTCGACACAACCGAGATGCATTTCGCGATCGTTTCAGATGGCAAAATTCGCACGGTATTTAATTAATAAACATTGACAATTGCGATACATGATGAAAATCGAAATGCACTGATTCTACTATTAAATTTTACATCTGATTTTATATTTACTTACATTCAAAATTGGATATAAAGAATTATATTATATAAAGATAAAAATTGATAAACTTAATTATAATGTATTGTTATCAAACAAATTATTTAATGCAAAAGTATAAAACTAAAAAGAATTCTAAAATATAAAACAAGTATATTAAAATTATATTTTACTATTTTATTTTCTTCGATATTTTCTATTCTAATGATGTTATATAAATTATTGGCAATAATTTGCACTAATTTTTTACACATAAAAATAATAATCAAAACCGATTTATATACGAGTATGTATCCACACAATAAATACAAAACAAACTTGTTACTAAGAATTAACACATGAGTATTTAATGTTTTAAACAAAATCATTTTAATTTAAGAGACATTATCGTTTACATTAGTATCTCTAAATTGAAGGTGCAGATCAAATTAAATTTTAATTAAATTTTCGTGACTGCTTTCGTTTTATTGATTTGTAGTATAACCGTTAATTATGCAAATATATGTTGTTAATTTATTTTATCTCAAACTTTATCAATCCAAGATATTTAACTCAGCCGTTTTTATGATAAGAATAGACCAGTGCATTTCCATAACGACCACACGTGCCATCTATACGCGATCCACATTCCACGGAAGTACACTCCTTCTCGCTTTATTCACCTCCGAGAAGTGCATACTCTCGAACGCCTTACCGTTATGTCGTTGCCAAAGAAAAGAAAAAAAGAGTTAACACACGAGAACTACTTTTATAACGGAACGATAACCCGTTTCTGTTTATTCTCACAATTCTTCATTTTCCATTTTTAGTTACATTTTACAAGATTGTAAATTTTAAATGATTGTAAATTTTACTTTCTTGAAAAAAAAAGGAATAAAAATTAATATCAAATATCAGATTATTCGTGAAAAATACCGTTATTTGTATTAAGCAAAATTATTATCGTCATTTTATGATTATTCATGTATGCAAATGCACATTTGTATCGAGATGTAGGCGAGATTGCTTTACTCAGTTATACTAACGCTATCTCATATTGTCGCGCTATATTTCCTTTCACGATGCTCATATAACGCTATATTGACGGATCACATTGCGTTCCATTCATACGTGCGTCCTTATCGAATTTAATGCATCTACAAAATTCGAAATAGATGCAAAAAAAATGCAAACATTTGGCAAGATTGAGCCTTAACATATCGTGCAGCAGGATATTAGTAATCAAAATGGTGCGATTTACAGGATTTCGAGCATAACGCGATAGCTAGCGTGACGAATCGCTTGGACATATATTCATCTTTATGAGAAATAATCGCAGCTATTCCTCGCGAAGAGCACTTTCGCAAACCGCGCTTTCGTAAACCGATCACGACGACATGCCGTTTCTGACAAAATTATGATTTATAACGAAAAAGCGCCACAGACGTGTAAAAAACAAGAGAACTATTTACGGTTATTATTTTTCTGCGAAAGAAAAGGGTGACAAAACACCGGAAACGATAACGATGAAACGAACCGTCCATGCGCTTGCGAACAAGATAAATTACGTTTGCCATGCGCAGCTCTAATTTCGCGCTTATCTGTATCAATTAACGTCTCGGGTGAAAAATCTAATGTATTTTATCAAAACGTTTAAATTGATGATAATACAAAATATATTATAGGCAATTCAACGTTCGTAAATTAACGTCAAATCAAACGAGTATGTTTTATTTGTATGTTTTCAATCTAAGTTCTTTTAAACTTTATTTAAATTTTCTCTCCTTTCCTTACTTCTTTCAAATTCATTACTAATCCGTTACAAATAAATAGATATTGTCTCTAAAAAAATAATTATTAACGCATTCGTAGATCACGGTAATTATAGATCTTTTATATCAATATCCAGCTGACACATCGCTTACGAGGGGCAAGATCACGGCACGACCTTGCGCGACCTACTTATATTGAATGGGACAAAAAGAGCTCACGAAACGGGACTTTCGATATACACAACCACATATACTATATAATGCATATACATACGTAGAAAAGCGTGAAATATCGCGCTGTCTCTATTTACGAACAAAATCAATCCGACTTTGACCTTGACAAATTCCTACGATATTTAATAGCCATTTCAGATTTAATTTGAATATGTACCTATATTTAGCAGATAAATATCGGAATCTTGAAAAAGATGTAGGAATATAAAAGAAACCTACGTTACGGAATTGATTATAAAGCATTAGGTCCGCGATATATATGATAAATATTTAAATATTCTAATTAAAATATTCTAATAATAAAATATATGAATATTTTAAAAAAATAATAGTTTAAATGACAATTAAATGCATTACGAATAAGCCATTAATCGCAACATATTGCTTTGAAACGCGCGTAATCGAGTATCATGAAAATAAAACATTCGCATATTTATTTGACATTTGTCCATTTTACAAAGCAAAACGGAAGTGACGAAAGATTGTAGGAGACATTCATATTCATCGAGACAGAATCGCGAACGGAATGACAGCGCGTGGAATCCGCGCACGTGCGTCAGCCATGCACGTCGCAATGGCTGAATGTAAACAAACGGAGGACGATTTCGCGTAATAGATATTCCTATCTATATTAATCTTATCAGAAACGCGCGGGGACATCATTTACGTCGACAGAAATTGAACGAGATCGCGCGAAACAAAACTAGATATTCCTAGCTGACAACTGACGCGCTGCAAACTTCAAGGCGTTCGAGAGAATCGCAATTCGAGAGAGATCGATTTAAGCGAGCGCGTGAATTTGTACCTGCAGCTTTTGCTTATCCTCGACCAGGTGCACGTCCTGGTGATCGCTATCCTCGTGACCTGGCGGCACCGCATTCGGGTGTCCGCCCGCGGGTGAACGCGAATCCTTGCCATCACCAGAGGCTCGAGGCGGAACCGGTAGGAGCAACTCCGGTCCCGCCTTCTGCATACGTTGATACACGCGGTAAACACTGTTCACGGCCGCGCCGCCGGTACGGAAATCCGGCAGGAAAAAGAACGCGCCGAAGCACACGACGCCAAACGTCAGGAATACCAGGAGGATCAGGTACTTCTCGCGCGGACGGAAGGACCGTCGCGTGAACAACGACACCGGCACGCCGTTCGCGAAGCGCTGATACGACGGCAGCACACCGGCCGACGTGGTCATCTTACCGCGAACACTCGACACCCGTACAACGCGCCGCGGCACTTAATCACCACCCCGGTGTTGCGAATCCGCGAAAACTCAAACACCCGTGCGCGTTTTGCCCGTGCTGTCTCAGCCGTCATACGCCATTACGAATGCGAGCACCACCTGCGTGCGGCGGTTGACATCGCTACGACTGCGATCGCAGCGCCGATCAGCTGACGTGGCGCGCGCGAGAGACAGCGCCACGTGATCGTCTGCGTCACTTACGCCGTGACGGTAACGCGAATCTGATTACGCGCGCAATTCGACTTGCCGTCGGTCAGTGAGAACGCGTGTCTGTCATTCGTTCCTCGTACCGTACAATGACGAGGGATGATAAGTTTATTTTTTCATATTATTATTACGCGGACTATTTTTTTAATTTTATTGTAATACAGCGTGAAATTTTATTTCCAATATTTATCTAGCAAATGGTGAAAGTATGCAGCAAGAATAATAAAGTCTCTGTCAAAATGGAATCAATGCAAAATATTTCATTAATTAGAATGTAATAAATAATAAATTTATCTATTAGCAATATTGTCATCTTGCTCCTTTGTTAATATCGATGAGGAATTCCCAGTTTCATAAAATAAAGAACTCTCACAAAAATTTAATTTCCCATCATGCACGTTAATTATAAAACAGCGGCAAAAGTCCGATTCTCAGTTTCTCTGTTCAAGCGATATTTTCTGCGATTATTCTGATTTTTTCAACATTTATTTAATCGCGAATTTTCATTAATATGATTCATTGTTTTTATTACTTAATGGAATTGTTACACTTAATGGAATTGTTACACCGACGCGATATCGAGATATATAATATGTCGCGAATTTGGCAAAAATTCGATATAAAAGATTTAACAGATTTAAAAGATTTTATAATTTAATCTACTGTCGAAAGTGTACAATTTGATGATATTTGTATATCAATCAACATATCTTTGAAATGTAAACTGAAACATGTCGATACTATCGCTATTATAAGTCATACAGTTTTAACATCATCTCTTTTTATTATATATATATCAAAGTACAGTATCATTATCGATCTATGCATAAACTATATTTACAAAGATCAGTTTACATCATAATTATAACATAAGAGTCCTGCATATTTAAAAAAAAATGGAAAATATATATATAAATTCAATGTATATATAAATTCAATGTATATAATATATAAATGTATATGTATATAATATATAAATGTATATAATAAATCAATGTATAATATATAAAAATTTAATGTAAAATATAACAAATAAAATTTGTATTATACTTTACGTTCCTACTGAAGTCAAATGAGTAAAACTGAAGGACAAAGAATATGAATTGCAAGCATTGTAGTGACTACTACTCCAAAATTCTCTAAATTTGATGGAACGTACATTCAAGTACGTTTGAGTTTTTTGTATTAATAATATAATAAATACGTATTGTCTATTATAGTTAACGAATTTGTTTCGAATCAATTACCGGAATCTTATCTTTAAGAAACATTCGAGCATATTAGAATATTGATATCATCTTGCGGAGCCGATCCTGTTAAACATGTCAATTGCATCTACTATTTCTCCTGCTGTTACATTACACATTTTCTATAGCGCGACGATTAATATATTTCTACTTGATTTTGCTGTTAATCGCATCTATATTCTAAGCAAGATTAATTTGAACTCACTAAATTGAATCTAGGTAAAAAAACTAACAGAATATTTATATTACTACACATTATTATATATATCCGAATTGCCAAATATATTATTTCGGATATTTGTAAGAATTTGGTAATTACTGTAAATGTTTTGTTGAGTACAAAGATGGAACGGATTATCGGGATTTAATAGCAGAAGTGCTATTGCTAGATGGCTTTTCATATTAGGGGCAATCAAATAAATCATTCGAATCAATCAAATCATTTTTTGGGAACCAAAGAATTTTCTTACCATTAAACCATTATTATTCGGGAATGAGATAATAGTATTCTCTGTATTAACCGAAGTACTGTTACACACAGAAAAGTAATAGCGACCTTTCCTATACTTTTTCACGATTTGCTCTCCAAGATTCAATTTTCTTGATACTAATATCATTAAAATCTATACCTGAAAATTTATCAATTATAAATTGAATTGCCATAACTAAAAATCACTGATTATAATGCAAACATAAAATTATGTAACATTTATAAAAACTATTTACCTTCAATTTGGGTGAAGAAGAGAGAATGTTTCTTGTAATAGGTATTTTTATAAGATTATGTATGGTAATGACATCTCATCAAGAATCTGCATTATGGACGACATCATTAAGTCGAAGAAATGTACGAAGATGATCACAAAAATAGTCATGATATACTCCAACGACAATTATTCACTGTCTTAGATTCTGCTAACAGAAATTATTTATGAGAGTACATATTTGAATTTTTGTACCGCAAAAACTCTGAAAAAAAGAAATTGTATTGTTATTATATATTAATTCAATACATTCCATCGTTTATTCTTTTATGTTATGATAATTCTAAAATTATGTTTATATTTTGTTCGACTAATCTTTATTTTCTCAAGAAAAAAATTTTAGAATTATCAAATATAAATTCGGAAAAGATTCTTAGAGAAAATTGGTGAAAACTGGAATATTTATAAGAAATTTATAAGAGAAATATATATATATATATATATATGTATATATATATATATATCACAATCAGATAAATCTATGTACGCGAATGCATAATACCGATACTACTGGTGAAATGACATGAGTAAAAAGCAAAAAGATTACTCGAAAGTGCAATCAAAGTGTAAAATTTAGCATATCATCTCGAAACTAAAAACATTTCCGATTCATTCTTATATATATTTTTCAAAATTATTGTATATAAGGAAATGCATAGAAAAAGAATGAATATAATATTTATGTTTATATTTTATATAAAAATTATACCTATAATAAACTTGCATAAGGAGAGAGAAAATGTGAGAGAAAAAATGATAAATTATTCATGTTAATTAAAAAAAGTATATAATAAAGATAATAAAAAAACTTTTAATTTTACTTAGTGTTGCATTTAACTATAATAAATATAATATTTAACTTAACGTCAATTCAATGTAACATGTGATCGAGTTTAATGTTTAACACGCTGCTAGATAAGTATGCGGAATGCAAATCTTTGTTTCTCGCTAAGAGAGGATATAGTAAGATAATTTAATGTCTCTGTGATGCGCGTAATCTTCCTTATGCTGTCATTATCAGTCTCAAATAGTGCATTTGGAGAGAAAAATATTTGTAAAAACGAAAAAAATAACCTGAATCATATTTTATCCTGAAACAAGCGTTATCAAAAGATATTTATGAGAGATTATCTAATTGACAAACAATATTACGTCAATTTAAAGATCATCATACGATCCATAAATGTTTCATAGATCATAATAGCACTCGTTTACTGTTGATTACTTCCCATTTTTATGCAAATCTGCGATGTTACGAAATTATTCCCATGTATACCGAGAAATTGTACATAATAAGAAAATTGTGTATAAAAATCGTGTATAATAAAAAGTATGCCTGATATAATCGATACTATACCGACAATCCTAAAGAAGATTTTTACAGTCGTTCAGTAAAAATAGAAGCGATCGCGATGATCATCATTGTTCTATGCATCTTCACCTTGTTACATATCCATAATGCAATCACGTTACCTCATATCGAAGACGTTATCGTAAGATTTATCGTCAACGCAACACCCATTCTATTTCCACCTACGAGGGTATCTTTACAACTGTGCACCAATTACGGCAAGATTTTTGTATTTTCATGCTTTATTAATGGCTGATCGCGAAAAAAAATAGCTCGAATTTTTTGGCAATGATTGATTAAAATCAATCGTGATCGTGATTACGAAAAATAGAAATAAGTTGATAAAAAAATTTTTTAAACTCTGATATTTATAACTCATAAATATAGAAAAAGAGAATAGCCAATCAAAGAATATGTAAATCAGTAATCATTATGTCAATAAATATTCATTTTTCGGATAAATATTGTATATGTCTCTATCTTCAAATCTCACGATTATAATTTTTCAAAACTTTTATATTTCAAATTATATATCTTTCTCTTTTTCTTTTTCTCTTAAATTTTCAATAATATATTCACCATACAAGCAAAATTTTTAATTATATTATGTGTAATGTAGTGACAGTTGCATGGCATTTATTATAAAAAATAAAGTATAAATATTAAAATAATATTTATTTATAAAAATATTTAAAAGAGATTCTTAATTCCGTATCTTTTTTGCAGATAACATAATTGAATTGTCGAGAATATTATCGAATAATCAATTGATGCATAACATTTATAATTTTTACGAAGAATTTGACTCGAGAATTTATAATAATTTAGAACATCGTAACTTATATGTGTTGAACTTAGATTGTGATTATGCTCTTGATGTTTTACGACAGGTAAAATTTGCAAAAAAAAATTCTGACTAAATTCATTAAAAGAAAGATAGACGTATTTAAGTCATATATTTACAAATTTGTTATTCATCATTTATGAACATTAAAATTCTCCTTTAAAGTTAAATTCACATGAACTCTATTTATTTTACTTTTTCATCTATTCTATATCGATATACTTAATTTTCGCTTACGAAATCAAATAGAATTTTTAATATATTTTAAATATATTTTTAATATATATTCTAATTCTAAATTTTTAAATTCTATTTTATTGCTGTATACGATTAATAAAAATAATGATTCAATTAATTTTTTATTTTAATAAGATCAAATTATACGTTAACTAAAGTCACTGATTTCCTGATTAATTGTAATCATTTTTCTGATTAATTATAGTCAGTTTTATCTCATTTTTATTATACATATTAAATTCCTTCATTTAATCATAGTTGATACTTGATATTCAGGCAAATTCGAAAAACATGTTTGTGGCCCCCACGAAATGGTTGCTCTTCCAGGATCTAAATATATCAATTGATAATAATAACAAACTAGCTTTCATATACAATGACTCAATATTGGAAATCTTCGAAGAATTAGCCGTCTATCCTGATAGCGACGTGGTCCTCGCTCAAAGATTTGATGATAATTTTCTTCAACTTATGTCCGTATATCGACCAAGCCCACAACGAGGGGTAATATGGGAAAATCGCGGGAATTGGACAATCGCGAATGGTCTACAAATGAAAACTTTTGATGTGGCTTCGGCACGCAGAAGAAATCTTCAACAGACGGCTCTTAAATCTGCTCTCGTGGTATTTTATAAGTGCTATCGTATTTGCTACTATGCAAGGAATTTATGCATCAATGGAATACTTAAAAAAATGTCAAAGACATTTTATTAATATTTTTGTGAAATATATTTTAATAGTAAAAATATATTTTTTCAAGATTTATTGCAATTACAGATGACTGATCCCAACACGATCAATCATTTAACTGATTTCGAAGATAAATCCATAGATCCTGTCACGAAAGTTGGATATCCATGGATGCTTCATTTAGTGAATCGGATGAATGCAACGTGAGCTCAATTTTAATCGCAATAATATTTTAATGTCTTTGCGTTACGTTAAAATGTTAAGTAAAGCCAAACATGATAGTCTCGCAAACTCTTAAGTCGTTGCAAAACTCAGAGCAACATAATAAAGTCGTAATTCAATTTCAAGGTTAATTAACGAGGCCACAGTGAAGTGATTAAGCGATTATGTACATCAAAATGATCGTAAATTATTTCCAAGCATACAACAATAAATGATATAATAAAGAACAAGTATAATAAAGCCGTTCGCATAATTAAATAAGATTTGCATGATGTTTTTCTTAATTATCATCTGCACAACCGATAAAAATTGCATGTCATTTTATCTAATCGATTGTTTAAGAATCATTTGATTAGACGTCATTTAATATTCATTACCAAACTCATAAATATCATGACATAATTTCTCAGTTGTTTTTGCTTATCGATACATCCATATAAACATAAATTAAAAGTATTTAATGAAAAAATAAAATTTTATCTTGTAATTTCTTTCTGAATTTATCACAGATTAAATATCTTTAAACAAATTTCAAAATAATTTTTAATAAATATTAATAATTTCAAATTTTTTAAATTGAAAAACGTTTTTTAATCATCATCTTTATGAAAAAAAAATGATGTGATGAGGCAGAAATTTGAAATATATTGTACATTATACGTAAGATGTTTTAAGCCGACTCGAAATTCTATGGTTTTGTTTTACGCGTTACAGGATAAGTTTCGAAATTACTGATAGTTGGGGATATCGTGCGGAGAATGGCTCTTGGAGCGGAATGATCGGGATGCTGGAGCGACGCGAGATTGATATTGGCGGTACCGCTACATTTCTTGTACCAGAACGTCTCGGTGTTGTGCAATATATCCAATTGTACACAAAGACTGGGTAAGAAAGACAAAAACTATTTATTAAACTTAAATATATCTCATCAATTTTCTATCTTTTTATAAGAACAAAACTAGAAAGAAAGATGATAAATCATATAATCTTTGTACTTCAATAATTCGATATTTATGCAAAGTAAAAAGAATTAGTTATAATTTATAGTATTAATTATTTATGTTATATAATTTCTAGTATTAATTATTTATGTTTTATATCAATATTTATATAGCTCACGTTTTATATTTCGACGACCATTATTGTCGACCGTAAGCAATATATTCATTCTACCCTTTCAACGTAACGTTTGGATAGCGATTGGCATATTCCTCGTTCTCGTTTTTTGTTTGCTTTCTTTATCTATCAAATGGGAGAATCATCAGAATAAAGAAATGACAAAATCAATAGTTTACTGGAAGGAATCAGATTCCACCAAGCCAACAACCAGTGATAATCTACTTATTCTTTTAAGTGCATTTGTTCAACAAGGTAAAAAAATTATTTTCGGCAATTCAATCATTGAATTTTATCTCTGAATATTATTTGAAAATAATAAAAAGTTAAGATTTATATACTAAATAAATTAAATCTCATCTTACTCGAACAATTTCATCAAAACAATTATTACTTCGCAAAAAATTTAATTCGTACGAATTAAATATTTTACTTTTATATTAATATAAAAATTATAGGAACTATTTTTAATTTTTTTTTATAGGATCTACATATGAACCGTTTCGAATTTCATCTCGAATTATTATTTTAATGTTACTGTTGGCTTCATTAAGTCTCTACGCGGCTTACACAGCAAATATCGTAGGCCTACTACAATCCACTACGGATTCTATCAAGACTCTTCCGAATCTTCTCAATAGCCCGCTAAAATTAGGTGCGCAGGATGTTGTGTACAATCGATATTACTTCAAGGTTCGTAGACCGAAACCACGATAATTAATAATGCAAATAGCATTATTATTAAATGATCTAAGGCTTATTACGTTATCGAAATTAGCAACAAGAAATAATTATGAAAAATAAATGAGTATTTAATGGCAGTCATTTCAAGATCCAGTTAGAAAAGCGATTGTGGAACAGCGAATCGAACCAAAGGGACGCAAATCTAACTGGATGCCCATAGAAGAAGGTGTACGTCGAATAAAAAACGAACTTTTCGCATTCCACGGTGAGATTGGTTCGATCTACGAATTAATGGAAGATACATATCAAGAGGAGGAAAAGTGCGGCCTGACGGAAATCGATTTCTTAAAAGTCTTATATCCGCTTCTCGTTATACAAATACAATCGCCATACTTGGAAATAATAAAAAATGGGTAAAATATTATTTATGGCAAATAAAAATTCATTAAAATTTAAATTTGCCATAAATAATTTTTAAAAACTTAAACTCTAATGTAATATTGATCTGATTTGACTCAATATTTAGAAAAGTGTTTTCAGAGCTTTAAAATTGGGAGAATACGGACTTAAATATCGCGAAGAATATCGTTTATATACGAGAAAACCGGTGTGCTCGAGTCAGACTATAAGCTTCATCACCATCAGTATCACGGAATGTTACTTCACTTTAGCCATAATGGGCTATGGAATTCTTCTCACCATAATTGTATTTGTGCTTGAGTTATTATGGCATAAAAAGTAAATATAATAGAAATTTCATTATTGTATGTTTTCGAATATATTATTATTGCATTTTCTTTGTAGGCAAAATGCATGTGTGACAGAAAAAGCATCAGACGCAAAAATCATTGATTGTTCTGATTAAATTCCAGCAATGTATATTCGTAAAAAAAATATATATAAACGAGGATTTACTAAATTGTTGCTGTTATACACTAAATTGCAATGTGCTTTTATAAGAAATTTTATTAGAAATTTTATTTCTTCTCTTTATGCTTTCATAGCACGCTTTATAGCAACAGCAGATCGCGAATCAATCCTTTTAATATGTACTAAAATGCAGTAAAATAAACATGTTACTCCAGAAAGTATATATTCAATTTTTTTTGAAAGATTATTTTAACACTTTTTATGTAACACCGTAAAAATATTTGTAAAATAAATTATTCGTAAAATACATATGTAATAAATAGACCCTTTCGTTAATGATATTGTGTGCATTGAATCTTGGAAAAAATGCATATAAAAAATCGCGGATAGAATAACTCATAGTTAAAATCAGCCGCGATTTTAAGATTGCGACATAAACGCACAAATACAAAATCTATTTTAAATATATACAAAATACTCTATTTTATAAAAATTTATGCAATCGATTTTAGATGGATTATTACTTTCTTATAGTTATGATTTTTCCTAAGATTTTTTTTTTCTCTCTTTCTCTCTCTCTCTCTCTCTCTCTCTCTAATAATCTCTTTGATTATATTTCATTACCTGATAAATTAGTTATTTTAATATGACACATGAAAAGAACAAACCTTTTAAAATTGTAGGCTACCACACGTATATTCCTGGACAAATATATCTCTTAAACTCGTGCCGGTAAGAAATGTTCGTAATAGTTCTTCGTAAAGTCTATCATGAGATCCAACGTACACTCGGGTAACTCTTCGATACATGTTGCTGGGCTACCAGCATAACGAGTGAAAGATGGCACGATAGTCTCAGGTGGCACAACCGCACCGTCTTCGATGTAGCAACAATCTTTTAAGACTGATCGTCTGCCCTATAGCAAGGCAAACATAGTAGATTAAAACAAATATGTTTGTATTCACTGCACTTGTACGTAAATGATTATTATACATACGATTATGGCATTTTTCCCTATATAAACGTAAGAACCAACCAGTGCTGCATTTACAATGGCCCGCTCTCCCACAAACACATGGTTTCCCATTGTTAAGGGAAAAAAGGCAACCCTAATTAATAGATTTATCGTTTTATAACAAAACAATATTTTGATAATTCTTGTAATTTGACGCAATTACAGAATTTGTGCTTGCTTGATATAACGCAAGTTGCTAGCAAGCACAAATTCTGTAATCGCATGTATGTTTACTGGCATTACAATATGCTTCAAGATTTTCAATAAGCGAATTGAAGCTGTCAGTGCAACGCATTTATAATTAATATAATCGAAAATTTGACTCACCCTCTACTAAATTTCTTAAAAGGCGGTCGAATGACCGCATTCTTGCTGATTATGCAATAGCGACCAGTCCTGACATTGGCCAGATCACCCCTAATGATAGCATCGGATTGCACTATCACTTTTCCATGCAATACAATATTCTGTGAACCGCACAGTACTGTCAGCCTGCTCACTTTATTTCCTGAAGCCTGAAATGTCACAAGAATGAGGTTATATATAATTCTTTTTTTTTTTTTTATATTTAATGTGCCTTCAATTAGTTTAGTCTCATTATGATTATTTAGGCACATGTTATGGTTTAGGTTATGTATAATGTTTTCGCATTTGCAAATGCAACAGATATCGCATAACATAACTAAATTGGTTAGGTCATTTTTAACAATAACTATAATTTTTTGCGTTCTTCAATGTTAGGTATACCCGGTTATACACTTCATTCAATATACACTTTAATTATTGAGGCTATTTATTACCGTTTCAACGTATTCGGCTTTGTTATAATAAATATCCTGCGGCTCCATTTCGTATTCTTGTATGACAATCGTATGTTGTTTAATGTTTAACCTACAAGCAAACAATGCCTCAATCAATCGATTGTTCCACAAGTTACAAACAGTAATTAATAAGAGGCGGGAATCTTTCACTTCATTCTGTCACTCGAGTTAAAACGTCACTCGAGTTGAAACTCGAAACTCGACTGCCATCAGCTGACGAATCGAATCGCCATCTGCTAGAAAAATTGTGCACCGTTTCATTGACGTAAGAAAGTGCGTGTCAATTTAATCCTCAGCTGAAGTGCTTTTAAATCTCATAAAAAACTGCTTTAATAATGATATACAATTAAAATC
Organism: Camponotus floridanus; assembly: GCF_003227725.1. Classification (NCBI taxonomy): domain Eukaryota; kingdom Metazoa; phylum Arthropoda; class Insecta; order Hymenoptera; family Formicidae; genus Camponotus; species Camponotus floridanus. The sequence continues at coordinate 1,062,022 of NW_020229692.1, read as the reverse complement.
GTAAAGTAGTATAATTAAAATTATTTTTTTATCTTTTTATTCCTTCTATTCTTCATCTTTTTTTAATGTTGATAAATATTTTTGAAAGGAAAAGTCATATGAGACTTCAAATGAATAACTTATTAAAAATTATATCCACTTAAATACTATTTCTTCTCAATATCATAAATATTATATTGAAATAAACTCCAGTACACGCATATTAATATATTTAAAAATCGATTCTTCTGAAATTCTATTAAAATATTTAAGCCTGATCTCGATCTTGTAGATTTACAAAATATCATGTACAAAACAATATAATTAAATTTTGAGCCTTGCATAATATAATAATACTTAAATGCGTGTGTATGTGTTAGTATCTGTCAATTACATGACTATCAAAAAAGTGAAATTTAAAAGAAAACAAATCTATCTCGAAAATAATTGAATAAATTGAAAATAAATTATTATTTATATATAATTATTATTTATATATATTATTTATATATAATCTCAGATAAAATTTGCTAATTGTAAGATTTATATTATCATATATTTTTAGGGAATATATATATATATATATATATATATATATATATATAAACAAATTTCTTTATATTCCAAAATAATATATTTTATTTAAACAAAATTAATTTTATATGTTTATTTATTAAGGAAATTAAATATAAAACTCAAGTATAAATCATAATTTAATCAAACAGCAATGTGAGCGATTAATGAATAAAAAATTTATAACTATATTGTCATATGCATATAAATAATTGAAAATAAAATACTTTATTATTATTTATCATATGTTTATTACGAGAACGTAGAGAATCCCTCGTTAAATATTCATAGCAATTTGCATAAATCTTAAACAAAGATATTTGTACTATCAAATATCTTTCTGTTATACATTATAATAAAATTTATATGAAATCGAAGTTCTTGAGATAGGACTTGAGAAATAAAGCCAAAAAAAAGAAATAAAAGAAACAACTCTTACGCTGTTAATAAAAAATTCATTCCATTCGTTTCTCCGCTCTCTCTCCACTCATTCATAATTCCGCAATTTTCTACAAAAATAACTATGAATAAGAAGAAAACATAGAAGAAAATGTCCCAAAAATTTGATTGATAATTAATATACATTATTGAGAATTAATATACATTATTTTCCTCTGAAAGCATTTCTTTTAATTCTTTACTTTTTAGTTAGTATCGCATTTAACAATAAATAAAACTGTGTTTTGACGAACTTAATTGTTTGATACGAGAATCGCATTACAAAAGTGAGAGTAATAAACGAACATATTTTCTATATCAAAAACTTCTTAGTTTTCAGTTCTTCAATTACTATTCTAATGTTTAATTTAATGCAAACCCAATTTATCTGACATCAGAATTACGTTCAATACAACAATCAGATAAGTGTACTAAACATAAGCGTAAGAATGTAAATTTTTCTTCCACGATAAAAGAAAATATATAAGATAATTAAGAAAATGTATAAGAAAATATATGTAAGATAATTTCTCGAAAATTATAACCGCAATTTAAGCATGGAAAGAAATATGGGAATAAGTCGCTCAGCTGCGATTCTTCGTAGATTCCTCAAGTCAATTCTTTACACTATCACTATCATCTTGAATATTGCATTAGGAGGAACGAAAAGGTGTATTTATAAGAACGAAGAAAGTTGGTTATAAATCTTAAGAAGTATCTGGACATATAGAATCTGCTGATTAAGTCATATTATATTATACCAAGCGGAATTATGTCAAATTGTTGCACGCTAAACGAGCATCTATCGGACATTTTTAAATATTTACGAAGTCATAATAATACTCGTTATCGTTTATGCTCCCCATTTCTTTGCGGATTCGTTATATCATTACACGCGAATTATATGAAATTATCATGAATATCGAGATATTGTAGTACGAAAAATATGATACGCGAATATATACTCAATATCATGAGTACAATCTCAATCGACAATCTCAACAAATCTTTGCAGTTGCTTAGAGCAGACGAAAGCGATAGGAATGATCTTAGTTGTCCTATTCTCTATCGCGTTTTCACTCGGCCGTGATGTAAACGCATCATCTCGCGTCGACGATATTATTGTAAGATTTATCGTCAACGCAACGCCCGTCCTATTCCCACCTTCGAGACTATCTCTACAATTATGCATCAGATACGGTAAGACTTTCATAATTATATATGTTAATCACTTAGTGCGAAAGAAAACTAAATTTTCAACAATAATCAATTAGAAGCGATTATTGTTATTGTTAAATTAATTTTTTTATCGGTTAAAATTTGCTGCTAATGAAAATATTTTATTCAAAAATGAAGACTTTAAAATTTGAAGAAAAATAATCTTGACCAAAAAATTACGTTGATTATAACATTTCCCAGTTAGAATAATTTCTTTCTTACATATTTTTCCCTGTCATCGAGAGCAAAATATTTTAAATAGTCAAATTACACGATTTATTCTGCATACATAATGTAATGATATATGTTCATTCTAATTATTACTGAAAAAATGTATAAGAATATTTAATGTATTCAAATTAACTCAAATATATTCTCATAGATGATACGATTAAATTATCGAGAATGCTATCAAAGAATCACTTGATGCACAGTATTCATAATTTTTATCAAGAATTCAATCCAAGAATTTACAATAATTTAGAACATCGAAATTTGTACGTGTTGGACTTGGATTGCGATTACGCCAGTGATGTTTTACGACAGGTAAATTTTTTAAATGAAATCGCAAAAATTCCTAAGTATAAATATTTCAACAAAATAAAATAAATTTCAAATAAATTTTATTTATGATATGGAGGAAATATTGATTAAAATCTATCTTTGCATAGTTCGATATAGAAATATAAATATTTATATATATATAATAATTATATATAAATAATAGTAATAAACAAATCTTATTATACATATGTAATATGTATAATAAGTATACATATATAAGTATACATATATAATTACATATAATTAAATATAATTATATGTAAACCTTTTCTCGGGATTATTACGAGAATTGTAATTTTGACAAGTTACAATAAGAATTAAAATAATAATGATCAATAAGAATTATCGAAATGTTCGAAGAATCGATTAACATTATACTAATATATTTCATAAAAGCTGTCTTCAAAATACAAAGACTTTATTTTCCAAACTGTCAACAATCAATATTTCTTGTATCATTAGAACAAAATATATTTATAATTTAATTTATTTTATCTAAATATACAGAACGTTTTCAAATATTTTATTTATGTTTGACAAAAGCACAGTACAAATACGAATATAAATAATAGATGTAAATATCATATGTAAATCTCAAATAAAATAATAAAAAAAGTTAGAGAAATTCTATCATTGTATCATTATAAATTTTATTCGTCACTCATGTAATTTTAAATTTTGCAAACAAAATCGATATAAAGAGTATTTATTCAGTTAATTCAATAAGATGAAGTTACGCATATTACTAAAAAAAAATCACTAAAATTTTGATTGTCTAATAATCATCATTTTTTTATATATCTGTATATTAATCTGTATATTAATCTCCTAGTTAATATAATCAATGTCTCAAATTAAATGACAGGCACATTCGAAGAAAATGTTCGTTGCTCCGACAAAATGGTTGCTTCTTCAAAACAGAAAAACACTAACCAATAACAATGATAATGCCAATTTAACTTCCACATATGATGATTCGATTTTGGAAATTTTCGAAGACTTAGCAGTCTATCCCGATAGCGACGTGCTTCTCGCAACAAGATTTGACGGTGATTTTCTCCGATTAATGTCCGTATATCGGCCAAGCCCGCAGCGAGGAGTAATATGGGAAGATCGTGGAAATTGGACGGCCGAAAATGGTCTACAAATGAAAACTTTTGATGTGGCTTCAGCACGCAGAAGAAATCTTCAACAAACAGTCCTTAAATCTGCTATCGTGGTACTTTGAATCCTATTATATTTATCAATCATACACTTACTCATAAACGAGTACTTGTGTCAAAGATTTTTATTTCCAACACACATACACATACATTATGTAACTTCAATTATAAAATTTAATTTAAAAAATGTCAGAATATGCTTGTATATACCTTGATTTTAAAGATTTCAAATATTTTTGAACATAAAAATATATTTCTCCATGTATAATTGTAGATAACAGATCCCAACTCGATCAATCATTTAACTGATTTCAAAGATAAATCTATAGATGCTGTTGCGAAAGCTGGATATCCATCTGTAATGCATTTAGTGAATCGAATGAATGCAACGTGAGTTCGGCACATTTCTCGACATTATTGTGTTAATAATATTTCGACGTAATGTTTAGTATTATTAATATTCCATAATAAATATTAATAATATATTATATATTATTATTAATATTCCATAATAAATATTAATAATATATTAATAATTTAATAATATATTAATAATAATTTTTGATTGAGAAACAGTTTTTTTAATTGTTTTATTTGCGAAAATGATACGAACGAGATGAATCTTAAATATATATATATTCATATAATGCTTTAAAATTGCTGAGTTAAAATTTTAAACTTTTGTTTTATATGATTACAGGATAAGTTTTGAAATTACAAATAGCTGGGGATATCGTATTGAAAATGGTTCTTGGAGCGGAATGACAGGGATGCTTGAACGACACGAAATTGATATTGGCGGCACCGCTTCATTTCTTGTACCAGAACGTCTCGGTGTTGTACAATATATCCAATTATATACGCACACTAAGTAAGACAGACATTTATTAAATTTGAATATGATTTCATTCATTTTCTATTTTTTTAATGCTAGAATTTTATATATACATATATACAAGAAGTTGCATTTTTTTGCAGCGCACGTTTTGTATTTCGCCGACCATTATTGTCGAGTGTGCGCAATATATTTATCTTGCCCTTCCAACAAAATGTCTGGATAGCCATTGCCGTATTTCTCACTTTAATTTTCTGTTTGCTCTACTTGTCTATTAAATGGGAATATTATCAAAATAGAAATAAAACAAAATCAGCAGATTACTGGAAACAGCTAAATCCCAGGGAGCAAACAGTCAGCGATAACTTATTTATTCTTTTAGGCGCATTTTCTCAACAAGGTACAATGTTAATTAACTTTGATCTCCGAATATTATTCGAAAATAATAAAAATGTTTTTAAATAAACTTCAAATAAAATAGATTAAATTTCATTTTACTTAAATTATTTTGATAAAAAAATTTACTGCTTCGCAGATATACGAATTAAATTTTTTTATTTTGTTCAACATAAAATTTATAAATTTTCTTTTACAGGATACGTATATGAACCGTATAGAGTCTCGTCTCGAATTGTCACTTTAATGTTATTATTGGCTTCACTCAGTCTCTACGCGGCTTATACAGCAAATATTGTAGGTCTGCTGCAATCTACTACAGATTCAATCAAAACTCTTTCGGATCTTTTTTACAGTCCGTTAAAACTGGGTGCGCAAGATATCGTGTACAATCGATATTATTTCAAGGTTCGTAAATCGAAACTGCGATAATTAATAATATAAATTTATTTCAAAATTATTAATAGCAAGAAATAAATATAAAAAATAAATGAATATTTTGTGAAATGGCAGTTATTTCAAGATCCAGTTAGAAAATCGATTGTGGAACAGCGAATCGAATCAAAAGGACGCAAATCTAATTGGATGTCCATGGAAGAAGGTGTAAGTCGAATAAAAAACGAACTCTTTGCGTTCCATGGTGAAATTGGTTCGATGTATCAGTTAATGGAAGCTACATACCAGGAGGAAGAAAAGTGCGGCCTGACTGAAATCGATTTTTTAAAAGTAACAGAACCGCTTCTCGTGATACAAATGCAATCGCCTTATTCAGAAATAATAAAAAATGGGTAAAGTATTTCAAATTATTTTCATAAATATAAATTCTTGCAAGTTCAAAATGTCAGATATAAAAATGTTTTAATATTTAATATTTAACAAAATATTGCATAAATTCAAGAAAAAAATTTATTAACGCTTTTTTTTCTAATTATATATCGTGCGTATAAATCAACAAATTAATGAACACTTTAATGAATAAACGTATAATAATAATAAACGAATGAATAAACTGATAATGTAATTCTTGAAACATTCGATACTCAGAAAAGATATTTTCAGAGCTTTGAAATTGAGGGAATATGGGCTTAAATATCGCACGGAGTATCGCTTGTATACAAGAAAGCCCATATGTTCAAGTAAGACTAATTTCATCACTATCGGTTTCACTGAATGCTCCTTTGCTTTGGTGATAATGGGCTATGGGATGCTTTTCGCAATAATTATATTTGTGCTCGAGTTGTTGTGGTACAAGAAGTAAGGAATAATAAAATCTTTGTTGTTACTTTTATTATGTACCTCATATGATACTTATACATTTTCTTTGACAGACAAAATGCACTTGCAACGTCACACATCAAAGAAGACACATCAAATGTAGGAACTATCGCTTATATTGATTAAATATTTGCAAAAATTCATGTATACTCATCCAAAAAAAAACTAGAAGTATCCAAATTATTTGCTATTATATCACTATTAAATATCAAAATGGTAATTCTATGAGAAATTTTATTCGTTGAATGCTTTCTCATTGTTTTTATAACAATGGCAAATCATAAATTATGATTAAATTATGGTTACATTGATTTCGTGAAAAGGCACTGACAAGAAAATGAGAGAAAACTGATTTCACGCGATTATTGACTCATCACGTGAGTTATTACTAAAAATAACAATACATAATTCTTTTCTTTTTATAAGCTGAAACACCTTTTTTAATTTTATAACCTAATTTTTTTTCTATAATACTGGATATTTTTTTTATAATATTTTCTAGAATATAAACTATTTCAGTTTGAAGACATTTTGCATTAATTACAATGATAATCTTATTAAAAATTCTCGTTATCTTACAAAAATTAACGCGGAAATTATCAGCAATACGAAAAAAATTTATTTATTCTTATTTCATTTTATCCTTTTTTCTCTTATCATATGTATAGTGCGTGTATATGAATAAATCAAGAATGATATAATATTGATTATTTTATAGATTTACCACCAAGACACATAATCTGCTTAAGATAATCATGTATTTATGCAAAAATATCTTGCCACAATCTAAAAAAAATATATTAATATAAATGTCATAAACAAAATAAATATATCGATATTTAGATTGTACAAATCACTCTTGCAATAATAATAATAAATTAATAATAAATTACTTATACATATCCTAAGAAAAATATCCAATAGTTCTCGGAAAAAACCATTCCAGCATTTTATCCGATTGGTTTTGAACGGATCTTGGGCTATCCGATAAAATGTAATTTCCGATTAAATATAAACGGATAATGAACGGATGATTTATTTATCTGTTCAAATTAATATACAATATTATTGGATATTGTATTTGATCGGATAAAAACAGAATATTCTATTTTCGATCAAACTGAATATCCGATTTAATGTACTATTTTCGAAAAAATATGTCCGATGAAATAGATTGGATTATCCATTAAAAACGTCCGATAATTGCGCATGACCAGGCGAATCAGGTGTGCACGAGTTTGTATTTTAGTATCAGTATTACTTGTGATCAGTGTAAATCCTGTTTTATTCGCGATTTTTGCTTTTTTTCCATAATTATTGAGATTTTAATTAAAGAAAATCTCCGAACAAGACACACTTATTCGCCGATTTTCTATAATTAATATCTCAATAACTTGTAAAAATGATTATATGGATTTTTCTATTCAGCTCTATCAATTCATAAGCATTATAGTGCCAATTATCAATATAATTTGAACAGATTTTTTGAAAATATTCATTGATATTTATTATTATATATAATTTGGGAAAATTCCCCGATCAAGAGTTAGATCTATTGGTCGGATATAATGTAATCGAATCTGTTCAAAAAGTAAAAAAGAAATAGATTATTTTAGATCAGATATTTTCTGATTGAAATTTTCTGATCGGATATCTTTGATCGGTCATTTCGGCCTTCATCGATTTTTTTCCGATTAAAGAGGTAATATCTGTTCGTTACCTTTTGAGAGGATTTTCCGTTCAATTTTAACCAAATATTTTCTCAATGTAATAATAAAATAATTGTTTACACATTACACGTAAGAAAAATTTTGTAAGATTAAACAATATTTGCAAATAAAATACACACTACAAGGATACATATAAGCCGCACAATTCATGTCACAATAAATAACAGAAATCTCAGCTGATTTTTCACATTAAAACATAGACTCCCTTCTTTACCTTTCCTACGTCATGAAATTCCTTGCACTATTATTATTCAGATAGTCTTTGATTGCAGTATTAGGAAAAATTTGTGAGAACTATGAAAGCTGCAAAATCTTTAAAATTATACGTTTTATGATAATGAATAATCTATGAATAATCTATTTGTAGACTTTGTCATGTCAGCGTACCATGGTGTTTGAATATTTCACATGAAGTAACAATACTCGCATTGCATGCATGCTTATTTTCACATCAACTGAATTACATTTTTTCGTAGATTTATAAACGGTTTCATTACAGGCAAAATTATATGAAACTGGTATACATGCGGAAAAATTATGATGTAGGGATGATCAATATTATCGATCGAACATTATCCCGAAGAAATCTTTGCGCAGTTGTTGAATAAATACAAGAGCGATCAGAATGTTTTCTATGATATTGTGTATCCTTATATTGTCTTTCGATAATGGCATGATCGCATTTTCTCATCAGATCGACGATATTATTCTAAAATTTATCATCGATACAAAGCCAATTTTATTCCCTCCGTCGAGGGTATCTTTACACTTGTGCATCAGCTATGGTAAGATTTTCGAATTCATTATTAACATACGAATGAGATTTTTTAAAAGTAGCAGGTATATGTACATACATACATACATACATATATATATATATATATATATATATATATATGTATATATATATATATATATATATATATATATATATGTGTTCAAACAGCTTTCACTTTAAAAATTGAGAGTGGATTAGATTTGCAAGATGGTAAAGAAATGATAGCGCCGCTTTCTTAATGAAATAATTATTAAATTAATATTGCAAAATAATTATTAAAAAGATTGCAAAATGTAAAGCATTTTTCTGCTCAGTTTATTGTGCTCTCTCTATCTGCTCACGAAAATTGGTTCAATATCCTTTATCAAACATCCTGTATATTAAAATAAAATATTATTATATATTATTATAAAATATTATTATTATATGATTAGAAGATCACGATACATTCCTTTCTACTTTAAACAAAAAAAATATACAAAAATTTTAATAGTTGACAGTTTTCCTTCTTTTCAGATGACACAATTAAATTATCCAGGAAACTGTCGAGTCTGCATCTAATGCATGGCATTCATAATATTATCCCAGATTTCGACCGAAGAATTTACGATGACCTGGAACATCAAAATCTGTACGTGTTGGACCTGGATTGCAATTACGCCATTGAAATTTTACAGCAGGTATCAAATGCTTTTAAAACTTCTATCATATTTCTACTATACTTTCCACGCTTTTTCGTAAATACAACGTGGATACAAACATATAGTGTTATTGACTCTCGAGTTAAAAAAAAAACCGTAGCTCTCACTGATAATAAATATTAATAATCTCGATCGAGACTCTAATAACGTTTATTCATCAATGCTCAATTACATAATCAATTACGACTAAAAATAAAATCATTAACATTAACAGTCGCAAAAAATTATCTCATTTTATTTCTAAATAAATAAATTAATTATGATCTGATATTATACAATAGGTGAATTTGAATAGAATGTTCGTCGCCCCAATGAAATGGCTACTCCTTCAAGATCGAAAAACGCGAATCGACAATGATGATAATGCCAACTTAACATTTACATATGATAATTCGATTTTGGAAGTTTTCGAAGATTTAGCCGTTTATCCTGATAGTGATGTGATTCTCGCAACAAGATTAGACGGTGATTTTTTCCAACTCACATCTGTATATCGGCCAAGCCCACAACGAGGAGTGATATCGGAAGATCGTGGAAATTGGACGAACGAAAATGGTCTACAAATAAAAACTTTCGATGTGGCTTCAGCACGTAGAAGAAATCTTCAACAAACGGCTCTTAAATCTGTTCTCGTGGTACTTTGAATATGTATTCATTTTCGAAAAGAGGCATATATTGTATATATAAACATAATCGAAGATCAAGCAACAAAATAAAATATGTGTGTGTGTGTGTGTAATACATATCTTTTACTACTATATATTTTATAAGAAAAAAAAAAAATATATATATATATATATACATACAAAAAGTAAAAAAAAAATAATAGTAGTCAGATAACTTGAGATGTATATAACTGTATTTTATATATTTTTAATTTTTTATATATAAAAAAATATCTTTTCTTTTCAATTTCAGATAATGCATCCCGATAGTGTAAATCATTTGGATGATTATAAGTATAAAACTATAGATCCACTTCCGAAAATTGGTTATATCTGGGTAAACCATATAATAAATCGAATGAATGCAACGTAAGTCATGCATAATGTCTTTTTGACATTAAAAAATGCAGACAACTGCCTATAAACGTTGACTGAAATTTTTTCTCTAGATTGCATTTCATTTTTGCCTTATTCACCAATGCTCAATAAATTTGAAATGCAATAGTTTCTTCCGCATTCCTTGCCAATAATATATATAGAATATTTATGAAGATTTTCAGCTTATAAAGGAATTTAGGTTCGAATGATGGTAACAATTTAATTAATTACGAATTAGTCGTAAATGCAAATAATATTCAAAATGATGTAATAAAGTCATAATTTGATCTCAAATATGACGAAATTACTAATTAATGCAATTATAACAGTAACTGACCTACAATATGTTTTAGACGTCAACAATCTATAAATCTTTTTTTAATTATGTTATATGCATGATTATGTGTATGAATGATGATCATATAATTAAATGAATCATTTATCAGCAGAAATTATGTATAACTTAATTTTAATTAATTGCTTATAGTTCAATATTATCAATCTCAAATATACCAGAAAAAGAAACCAATCTTGTCAAGAACACATATTTTAATCTGCAACTAATAAACAAGAGATTAATATTCTAATTTATATAAAACGAGAAATTAATAAATTTTGTTATTTTATCATTCATATATGATAGCCTCGTAAAATAACTGACAAGAGTCAATTATCGCCATTAAATTTTTTTCTTATATAGAGTAAATTTTACATTTGTGAACACCTGGGGAGAAACTAAACTTCCAAATGGATCTTGGATCGGAATGGTCGGAATGTTAATTCGACATGAGATTGATATTGGTGGTACTGTTATGTTTATCTTGAAGGATCTTTTGAATGAAGTCGATTATTTGCCACTACTAGCGCATGTTAAGTAAGTCACATTCAATCTGCGATCAGTCAATTTTTTCTTCACTTTTTTACAATATTACAATATTATATTATATGCATAGTGAATCTATCCTATAGATATAAAACGATTAAAGCGGTATGCTAATCAAAGTGTAATGTTATACAATAGTATCGTGTCTATAAAAGATAATATTAGAAAAGAGAAATTGAAGAATAATTGTATTTTAAAAAAATATAAAACAAATGGCAGATGATGAAGGTTTCTTTTCTTGTTCAAGGATATTATATTTAAAAAAAAATAACATAATATGTTTAAAAAATTGTTCTTTTTAAAAAAAGAAAAAAACGCCAAGTATATGCTTTACTTGTGAAAAACTATTATATTTATTACTGTAAAAAATGCTTTACAAAATAGCATTATTTTCACTTCTACAAAATAGTATCATTATACTTGATAATATTTTGTATATTTTTTTGTTCTAAAAATGGCCTATTTTGTTTATTTCTTTTAAGTTGAATAAATAGAAATAGAACTAGAAATAAAAAAACTAATTCAAGTTTGTCAAAAAACTTTTGAAAATTTTTCTCAAGTTTAATATTACTGATGATAGTCACATTTGATTAGCACATACACACACACATACCATTCTAAAATTTAATAATGTACTTCGAATATTCATCATCAATAATAATATTAATAATTAATAAAAACATTTTATTCTTTCTATTACATTATTTATTATTATTCGGATCACAATATCGCTAATATTGATATATAACTCAATCTAATTATATAAAATTTTATACAGGACGGCATTCGTATTTCGACAACCATTATTATCGTCCGTAAAAAATATCTTCATCTTACCCTTTGAAAAAAAAGTTTGGATAGCAATCGCCATATTCCTCCTTGTCGTCTTTCTCTTATTATATTTATCTATGAAATGGGAATATAATCGAAATATGATGAACAAATTGTTACCCTCGTTTAAACAAACAAATATCGGCGATCCAACGCTCGGCGATGATGCTTTAATTCTTTTAGGCGCTTTTGCTCAACAAGGTATTTAATCTAACGAATCCTAATTCTCAATTTGTAAGTTAAAATATTCATAATATTTAAAGTAAACCTATATAAATTGTCTTTGCAGGTTATGCATACGAGCCATTCAAAATTTCAACTCGAATCATCACTCTCATGTTACTACTAGCCTCGCTACTTCTTTACGCGGCTTATACAGCGAATATTGTAGCTCTATTGCAGTCTCCTGCGGATTCTATTCAAACTCTCTCCGATCTCTTGCATAGTCCGTTAACTCTCGCTGCGGAAGACGTCATATACGCTCATAATATGTTCAAGGTTCAGAAATTACAAAAAGTTAATTTTCCAAAACAAAAAGTTAAATGTTAAAAAATGTAAGGGAAATAATTTCTATGTATAGACTTATAAAGATCCCATTAGAAAAGCGATCGTGGAAGAGAAAATCGAGCCGAAAGGATATAAATCTAATTGGATGCACGCAGGAGAAGCTGTAAGACGAATAAAAAATGAACCTTTCGCATTTCACGGTTTCACAAGTAGGATGTATAGAACCATGCAAAACATATATCAAGAAGATGAAAAATGCGGTTTAACTGAGATCGATTTTCTCAACACAATAATGCCACATCTTACATTACCAAAACAGTCTCCCTATTTGGAGATAATAAGAAATGGGTAGGAAACTATGTATATATATATATATATATATATATATATATATATATGTATATATGTTTTGTATCATGTTCTTATATCGCGTTCCTAAAATAATAATAATTAAAAATTTACATTTGCATATATAAATTAAAATCTACCATATAATGTCAAAAGTATGTATAAATATATGCATATATAATATGTGTTTTAATTTTGAAATATTGATATATGAATGTTTTGAAAATTATTTTTTTTCGAATAATCGCCTTGAAAATCGCCTTGTAAGTCGCCTTAATCGCCATAAAATTAATAATGCCATAAAATTAATAATGCCTGTTTTTCGGATAGAATCACACGCATGTACAAACATGAATAATTTCAAAACTATATATAATTAAAAATATGACGTAAAAGAGATTAATAGTTTAAATGCTATATTTTTCAACATTACATTATGATAAACTTTTGACATTATTTATAAAAATGTCAAATGAAAAAAGAAAATTTGTCTTCCCTGTACATGTATGTGTATTATCTTCTCTGAAAAATAAATATCAGAAAATAAATATCTTAAAAAAAATTTTGTCAGAAAAAAGTTTGGTAATTATGCAAATATACAGAGTCATATATGTTACATCCATAAGTCCAAGATATCAGAATAATTTGTGACATGCATTGTAATAAAATAAAAATAAAATTTAAAATATTAAAAAAATTTTTCAGAGCTTTGAAATTACTAGAATACGGACTCAAACAACGGGATGAACATCTTTTCTTCACAAAAAAACCAGAGTGCTCGAATCAGGCCAGTTACATCAGTATTGGTTTTACAGAATGCCACTTTGCGATAGTTGCAATGGGTTCTGGAGTGCTCCTTAGCTTGATTGTGTTTGTACTAGAATGGCTGTGGTATAAAATGTAAGCTTAAAGGCAGATCTCATTTACGCATACTCATATTATTTGTTATCTTACATTTGATTTTACAGACGAGATAAGAATACAATCCAAGAAACGATTCCAACTGTAATAGAAAAAAAAGATCTCGAAATCGAATATATTGATTAGATTGTTACAAAAATCGTTCCAAATAGTATTCGGAAGTATAAGACCACAAACTTTAATATATTATATTTAGGTCGGACACATACACACACACACACACACACATATATAACATTTTGTACATCTATCATATACATGTTTTAACACACACACATATCAAAACATATATGATATTATCTAAAAATAAATCAGTGCATTATCACTGATTTACAATTCTGTACTTATAATTGCTTGTAATCAGTGACTATTCACTAGAGTGAATCAGTGTATTATCACTGAAAAACAGTAAATAGTCACTGATTACAAGCAGTTATAAGTACAGCACTGTAAATCAGTTATAATACACTGATTCACTTTTAGAGAATAGATATACAAAATGTTTTGAACGTATACATGTTTATAGCATTATATTTTATTTGATCTTATCAAGTGACACGGCATATCGAATTCGATGTGATATTCTCCCAATTGTAAATGGCTATCTTTGTTTTACTTCTCATCATATAAATCATAGCCGTGTATTAGAAGATTAGATATAATATATAAAATTCTGTGTATGATATTTTCTGAATTTCTGCGATAAACAAAGCACTTCTCTTTTCTTCTCGCGTATCCTTTTCGCAATTTGAGTGTTCGTGCGCGCGCTTGCGAGAAAAAGTTAATAGTCAATATTAATGTAGATAATTAGATGTAGAAAATACATACACAATTCTATTTGTTCAAGAGAACTTGGCAAATTTTTCCTGAACTTACACATTCCTGATATTATACACTTTTTACATTATACACTAACTTGAAAAAAAAATAAATAGTTTTCCTTGAAAATATATAGAATTTTTGTATATAATAAATACAGAATTCCTGTCTTATATTATACATACATGATTAATAAAATTTGTAATCATGTAGATACTAATAAAGATTATTGTTCATATTATTGTGTTATATTCTTTAGATGTAAAATTAATCACAATGTACAATGTACAATATAATATTGTATTTCACATAATTCTACATAATAAGAGCGAAAAAAATAATCTTAATCAAAAAATATATTAATTTCTAATTTAAAAAGTTAGGTTAGGTTAGTTCGACTGTATTATATTAGAAAGTGGGAAAATATATTGTTTTCATTTATTTATACGTTCAAAATTATTTTAAAAACAAAAATTTTACATTTTCTTATATATAAATAAATAATCTGTAATATATATATTGTTCATCAAAAAAATTCGGAACATGTAATATTAGCGGGCTACTTTTTTGTGAATTTCCAAAATCACAAGTAAAACTCTATCATTCCGATTGTTATCATTTTTATACATATGAAATATTATATACTGTATTGCCTACACATCAAATATACTGCCTACATATCAAATATTATATATTTTATGATACATAAACTAATTTAGCGTCGTGTAAAATCATGTATGAAAATGTAAATCTGCAATTTTTACTGATATTACCTCATATATAATGAACAAAAAAATTTTTTGTATGTCAAAATTTTCACTTTTATATTAAAAAGTTATTATGTATGATAATATATGTATATCTATATATGACAAAAATACAATATTAAATAATAAAAAAATTTTTTAAATATTAACAAATTTGTCTTTACTTAAAACTCTTTTCTTTCCCGAAAAATTAATTTTATAATGTCTATGCAAATATATATCAACTTATTAATATAAATATTATCAACATTTAACTATATTTAACGATATCTGCAGCACAAAAAGCAAAATAAATTTAATGTTCCTTCTCTACAATTAAAAATTCTAGACTAAGAGTATTCCAAATTTTGTTAAATTATAGACCAAATATTAAGCAATTAATAATTTTTTAAAACATCCGAAGTTTTTCTACGAAGCATCGTGCGACAATTCCATCGCTAATGTTAGATGCACAATAGACAAACGTTTCTGAAAAGTGCATATCTTTGATACTTCATGTGATAATATGGAATTACAGCGTGACTTTCTTATATATTTTTAGTTTTTAGCAATTAGTTTTAGTTCCAATAGAGCTCCGCCTATATAATCGACGATTATGTTGTGGCAGCACGGTATCATGTTTTCTATATCAAAAACTTTCTTGTTTTTAGATCTTCAATTAATATCGTAATATTTAATTTAATGTGAACTCAATTTGTCTGATATTAGAATCACGTTCAACACAACAATCAGATAAATATATTATAATATATAAAAATAAACATAAACGTAAGAATGTAAATTTTTCTTCCACGATAAAAAAGAAAAGAGATACGTAAGATATAAAAGATATAAGATATAAGATATACACAAAAGTTATAACCGCAGTTTAAACGTAATATGAAAAGGAATATAGGAATAAGTTGTTCAGCTGCGATTCTTCGTAGATTCTTCAAACCAATTCCTTACACTATCACTATCGGCTTGAATACTGCATTCGGAGGAACAAAAATGTACATTCATAAGAACGAGGAAAGTTGGTTAAATCTTAAGAAGTATCCGTACATATAGATAATCAGCTGATTAAGTCAAATTATATGATGTCAAACCAAATTATGTCAAACTGTATTATTGGCAAACGAGCATTCATCGGATATTTTTAAATATTTACAAAGTAAGTCGTAATCGACGATACTTCCCATTTCTTTGCAGATTCGCTATATCATTATACGCGAATAATATGAAACTATTATGAATATCGACATATTACGAAAAATATAGTACGCGAATATACACTCAATATCATCGACAAATCTGCAGTTGCTTAGAGAAGATGAAAGAGATCGGAATAATCATCGTTGTCTTATTCTCTTTTATGTTTTCACTCGGCCGTGATGTAAACGTGTCATCTCGCATCGACGACGTTAGTGTAAGATTTATCATCAACGCAACGCTTATTCTATTCTCACTTTCGAGGCTATCTCTACAATTGCGAATCGAATATGACAAGACTTTCGTATTCATAATTATATATGTCAATCATCTAACGCAAAAGAAAATGTTCTAAATTTTTAACAATAATCAATTAGAAGCGATTATTATCATTAAATTTGTTTTTTTACTGGTTATAATTTGTTGATAATAAAACTTTTCATACAAAAATGGGGACTTTGAAATTTTGGAAAAAAGAATTTTAAAAAAAATTTCGTTGATTATAACAATTGTCCCTCCGACTGAAATAATTTTTTCTTCACACATTTTTCCTTGTCATCGAGAGCAACAAAAATATTTTAGATAGTTAAGTTATAGGATTTATTCTGTAGGTATAAATATTTTAGATAGTTAAGTTATAGGATTTATTCTGTAAGTATAATGTGAATGATGTGAATGTAAATGATATATTTTTATTCTATTCATTACTGAAAAAAATGAATAGAAATATTAATATATAATATATAATTATTAACATATATTTAATGTATTCTAATTAACTCAAATATATGTCTTACAGATGACACTATTAAATTATCGACCAATTACTTGACGCGTAATTTCTATGAAGAATTCAATCCAAAAATTTATAATAATTTAGAATATCGAAATTTGTACTTATATATGTTATTTATGTTTGACAAAAGCACACAATACGAATATGAATACAAATAATAGACGTAGATATCGCATGCCTCAGATAAAATAATTAAAAGAATTAGTAGATTTTATTCTTGTATCATTATGAATTTTATTCTTTAGTTACATAAACTTTAAACTTTAAATAAAATCAACATAAAAACGATTTATTTTGTTTAATAAGGTAGAGTTACGGTACATTACTATCTATTATTAAGAAAATCATTTAAGTTTTGATTGATTAACAATCAGCATTTTTTTACGTATCTGTATAGGAATCTTCTAGTTATCATAATCAGTGTTTCAAATTAAAAAACAATCACACTTGAAGAAAATGTTCGTCGTCTCAGTAAAGTAGCTGCTCCTTCAAAATAGAGGAAAATATTAATCAAATAACGATAACAATGATAATGTCAATTTAACTTCAATTTAATTTCAACATATGATAATTCAATTTTAGAGATTTTCGAGAACTTTATTCGGATAACGATGTAGTTCTCGCAACAAGATTCAACAGTGATTTTCTCGTCATACTCTAAAAAACATATTACTAACATAAGTGTCATGAACAAAATGAATATATTAAATTTTAACTTATACGAATTATTCATGCAATAAAATTACTTGTATATAATAATCTAAATGATAAAATTATAATGTGTGTTTACACATTACATATAAGAAAAATTTTATAAGAAAAATATTGCAAATAAAAGTAAAACTACGTAAAGCTACGTATAAGCCGCACAATTTACATAATTCAAGTGCAGTAATAAATAATATAAATCCCAGCTGATTCTTCACAGACTAAAACATAGACTCCCTTTCTTCCCTTTTCCTACATCATGAAAATTCTTTGCACTATTATTATTCAGATAGTGTTCGACTGCACTATTAAGAAAAATTTGTGAGAACTATGAAAGCTGACAAAATCTTAAAATTACATATTTCATGATACGTAATGAATAATCTGTTCGCAGACATTATCATGTCATCGTAGCATCGTCACATTGTGATAGAGTATTTCACATGCAGTAATAATGCTCGCATTACATGCTTATTTGCGTCAATTGTCCCTGCATTACATTTTTTCATGGACCCGTAAACAGTTTCATTATAGGCGAAATTATATAAACTGGTATATGCGAAAAAATTACGGTGTTCATACTATTATTTTACAATCAATATTATCGATCTCGAATATTATCTCGAAAAAATCTTTGCGCAATTGTTGGATGGATACAAGAGTGGCCAGAATGTTTCCTATTGTCTTGTTCCTCTTTACATTATCGTTCGATAATAGTTTGATCGCATTCTCTCATCAGATTGATGATGTTATTCTAAAATTTATCATTGATATACAGCCAATTTTATTCCCCCCGTCGAGAGTATCTCTACACTTATGCAGTTATGGTAAGATTTTCGAATTTTCATTACCGTATTAGGCAAGATTTTTTGAAAGTAGTGTCTATATATATATATAAAAAATAACTAAAAAAAATAATAATAAATTATAAAAAACTAAAAATTTGTATGATCTCATTTATAATGTAATAAATTATATATATATATATATATATATATATATATATATATATATAAAGAGATTTATTATAACGAATATATATATATATGTATATTCATTATAATAAACCTCTTTATACATAAAAATAAAATAGTGTTATAGAAGTATTTATGCAAATATCTCGCCACTAGAAGATCGCGGTAAAATCTTTTCAATTTTAAATTTAAAAAAATATACAGAAAATTTTAATAGTTTCTAATTTTTATTTAATAGTTTTTATTATCTTTTTTCTTAGATGACAGGATACCTGGATTTTCCGAAAAAAATTATCCTAATCCTTCGTGGGTTATTTTTTTTTAAATTTCCAAAAGCAAAACTGAAAATCTATCATTCCAACTGCTGTCATTTGTACACACCAAATATTATATACTGTACTGCCATCTTATGATAAAATTACCAACTAATGTACACGACGTAAAAAATGCGGTCATATATAAAAGTGCGAATCTGCAGTTTACAATCTATATGCTGACATTACGTTATATGTATGTATATAATAAACAAAAAGATATTTTTCGTATTTCAAAATATTCATTTTTATATTAAACAGTTATTTATATATTATTATATATTATAATATGTATGTATCTATATATAATAAAAATATAATATTAAACATTTAAAAAATGGAATTTATATCTTTATCTGAAATTCTTTTCCTTCCCAGAAAATTATATAATATCTATACAAACATATATATATATCAATTTATTAATATAAATCTTATCAACATTTAACTATACTTGATGATTTCTTCAGAACAAAAGATAAAATAAATTTAATGTTGCTTCTCTAGAGCTATTAAGAATTCTAGATTAAGAGAAATAAAAATTAATTATAAAAAAATGAAGAGATTAGATTATTTCTTTTTAGATAAATTTCAAATTTAATTAAATTATAATTTATAGCTCAATTATTAAGTAATTAATAATTTTTTAAAGTATCCGCAAATTTTTTTACAAAGCATTATGCGCCGGTGCAATAATTCCATCGCTGATTCGAGATGCGCAAACGTTTCCTCGAAAAATGCATGTCTTCTTGCTTAATGTGATAATGCGAAATTACACTGCGATTTCGTTATGCATCTTTAATTAGCTTTAGCTCCGATAAACTCCGCCTATAATCGACTATGTTGTGGTAGCGCAGCGTCATAGCAACCCGCCATAACCGGCACAAGGCAAAGCCCCGATAGTAGTAAATAAATCCATCGTGTGTCGCGATGTCGAATTCTTGAATTCGATCAGAAAAATGTCGTTGTTTAAAACAAAAGAATGGTGGAGAACACAGTGCGGAGTGAACGAATCCTTCGACAGGCGCAGCCTCCTGATCGCGCCGTTGTTTGGCGCCGACCGGAAAGACATTGTCGTCGTCGGCAGTCACAGTGGATGCCTGCGGATATATAGCCCGTCGTCGCAATGGATAGAGGAAACGAAATCGCCGAGTGGTTACAAGTCCACAGATCTGATCATCGAGACACAAATCGGCGACTGTATCGTCGACATGAAGACGGGAAAATTCGTCTCGTAAGTGAGAATGCGATGTTTGCGAAGTGAAAAAATCATTGACATCGTGAAGAAATATTTTTAATTCCGAAATGCATAGTCTTTCTCGTAAAGAAGACTTGTAAAAGTCAGAGAAATAATTCAATAATTTCAAGAGATTAAAATCAATCAATGCAAAAAGTAAAAGCATTGTTCAAACTCTGTTTAAAAATTATATCAAATGAAAACAAAAATTAAAGCAAAGTAAAGAAGTATAATAGCAAAGAAATATAATAATAATAAACTAAATAAATAATTATTATAGAACTTCAAAAATTCATTTAATATATTTAAGAGAAAAGAAAAGATAATTATTTTATTATATATATATATATATATATATATATATATATATATATACATAGTTTAATGAAAGATATGCGATTTAATCTTTTATTATATATATAACTAGAAATAAAATAAATTATACAAATGCTAAAAATAGAAATATGAAAAAATTTATTTATTTTTAATCTCTTCTCTAAATATCTCTTCTCAAATTTAAATTTATTATTTAAAGTTTATATTATTCTATATAAATAAAATAAAAAGTACAAAATTTCTGTACTTTAATTTTTCATTTATCTGATATAACAATCTTGTATTTTAAACATTGTTTTCAATAGAGAATCAAGTATTAAAATATCTGAATATTTATTCTATATATATATGTATTTATATTTATGTAAATATTCTTTATTAATTATATTTATTGTGTCTATAAATATAGCACATCAACAAATATTTTTATATGCTTTTATATTTTTAGCTAATACGTGTATCTTACAATAAATGGTTCTTCGCTCAAATACTGTATTTTTACTGAAATTGCTCTGTTTCAGAGGCTCGCAAGATACCCGACTCGCGATATTGACATCAACAAAACTTATCATTTACAGTATTGTTTTGAACCAAGGCTCCATCGAACATGGTAACGCAATATGACTTGTAACGCAATCATATTAAATTTTAAAGCAATAAATTAAAATACACTTTGATACGTTCATTTTTTTATAATTTAATACATTCATTCTTTTTTTAAATTTTACTTCTTTTTTTGACTAATTTTATAGATTTTTTTATAGGTCTTTTAGTTATTAATTTAATAGGTCTTTTATTTGTTAATTTAATAAATGACATGTTTTAGAGATGTACATAATAAATAAATCGTTTTTTATCGGTTTTTATTTAAAAGAAAATTTTCATTTGATGAAAATAGAGAAGCTATGCGCCGTTAAAATTTTCTTTTTATTTGAACTCTAGAGTTATATTATATTATCGAAATATTAATTGTAATGACAATAATTACAATAAGGCAATCTTTGATAAGCAGCCCGACTAATAAGATCGAGTTATCGTGAGTCTTTCGTGGGGGAGAATCGATTAGAATTCTCACATTTGATCTAAAACAGTCTATCAGTAAGAATTTATAAAAATCTGCATAGATAAAATACATGTCTACGTAGATAAAATACAGATATGTAAATCGTTACACATCTTTTCATTTCATGATATACTTTGTAATTCTTTTAATATCTGTCTCTATTATTGATATTATCATTACTGCTGTTATCATCACAATTAATATTAAATATTACATTGATTCTATTTATATATTATATATTATCATTGTCATTACATTATTGTTTTCATCGTCATTATCACATTATTATATTATTATTATTATAAATTTTAGGTTTACGATGACATGACTGAATAAAGAATGAGTAAGATTATTTTTTGCTGGATTTTTCGAAGATTCCTGAGGCAAATGTTCCGAGAGCCGGTCCTGGCAACGCAGATAAAATGTCTGCGAGCGCTGGCCGCTAACGAGCCGCGCAACGTTACGCATCACGAGAGCGCTAAATTATTCGCGAATAATTCTCGACAGCGAAAGATATACATGGAAACGTTGCTACGGCAATATCTCGCGATGCGTCGATGCCTATTACAACAGAATGATTTTCGTCCGGCAGAGTGTGTCGTCACACAAGTCGTAAAACCGATATCGTATCGTTCTTTTGCAACAACGTGTTACGTATAACGATGATATAAGAATTGAAATGATCATTGAAGCTGTCATTGATGCTTTAAAATTCGTAGAATGACGACAAAAAAAATTATTCATATCGATCGTAGTATTGATTATTGAAATATGTTATATGATAAAACTGTATTACTAATTTATTTTATATTCTATAAAGATTATTTGCTACAATAAACAAAAATTTAATTTTAGATTTGGAAATTTTAAGATATTGCGTAATATCTTAAAAAAATATATACAACAATTAATATAATGAAACTAATTTCATTTAAATCTATCTTTTGCTGCAGCAATTATATAATTTTCGAATTTTTAATTACAATTAGAATTTTCATGTTACATCGATCGATCGATCTTTCTGATCCATGTTCATATTTTATATGTAATGTCATGTTTTATATGCTAAATGTAATCACCTGATTCCTCATTAATTACAATATCGTATATGAGCTTCATATAAGCAAATTATATTAATGATTAAACGATCGTATTTAATACTTAATATGAAGTATAAAAATCGGACTACGTATTTATCGATCATTTAGTGTGATATCGCGTATCAAAGAACGGAAAAACGCGTCGCGCAGTCTCGCTCGTTACGATCGCAGATCGATTGAAAACTATTACACGTCGTTGCATGTCTCTTTTTTTTCTTTTCTTCATCGATTTTTCTTTGATTATTTACGTAACACTGAGAGAACTTTTTTTAATTTTCTACGATCCGCTTGATTAATTATATTCTTATGCTTAAGATTTAAAGTAAGAATATCTTAAAGATTAAAAAGAAGAGTCAAGACAAATTTCATTTTAAAACACCATATGTGAGAAATGTTTACCGATTAATACTAATGATTTATGCACTTCTACAAACGATGCGGGAAATTATGTATATAACCGCAAGGGAATATAGATCGTGATACAGTGCTGATCATTAGAAGTTGGTGCAAATAGTGTTTATAATATACAACACTATTGTAGCAATGTATTATAAAATATATGATAGTTGCAGCTTAAAAATAATATTTATACAATATCGTATGAAAAATATCTAATTATATTTTATACAAAGTTTCTTTTACAATTTCCATCGTTGATATTAATTAAATTAAAATTATATATATAAATATACGATTTTTTAATTAAATTCAATTTTTTATTTGCGATGACAAAATGTACTGATCAAAAATCAAATGATCGGTTCGATCGTTTGTGTTTCTCGCGTTATAATCCAAGATCGAGAGAGGTGCCTCGAGCTGATATCTCGTTAAATCCAGCCGATATTAGACGCGAACAACAACACCACGACTGTCGAGCGTTTCGTAATAACTCGCGATCGCCGTTACGTCGTCGTGGCGCGTGTATATATCTCTTTCGAGCGCGCGATTCCTCGCTCTGGACGGGCGTGGAGCGGAAAGCGAGAACTCCGATTATCTTCCTCGCGATGAAAAACCGTTGACGCCGATTCCCGTTCCGTTCCGATTGCTTGTCGCTCGCGGGGAGAGCGCAAATTACGCGCGAGTTGTTTTCGCGTGCACGTAAATTGCGATCGTCTGTGATTGACTTCTTTCGCGAGATCGCGTTGAAGACAGCAACGTCAACGCCTACTTCCTGCGACACCACGTAGGCGCCACCAAGATTTTTGCAATCCTTCTCTCATTCACGCAAAAGAAATGCAAATTAAGCGATATAATTTCTTATCTATTCTGTTAAAAATAGAAGTACCTTCTCCGCTCAATTTCCAATGTTTTTAATTTTCTTCTCTTCTTTTCATTTATAATTTGCAGAGAAATTCACAATTCTAATTTTAATGTAATAAGAATATTTATAAAAATAATTTTCATATATAATACAAATAAATTATATAAGAGAAAAATATTCAGCAATATTATTTCTTTTTATTTTTAATGCCTTTAATTTTCTTTCCTCTCTTCTTTCTTCTACACGCGCTATTTGAAAAATCATGTTTATCTTGCTCTCACCTTTTTTCTCGGTCGCTCGTTATATATGACGTCGTGATATATGTAATACGCAAATCACCGATCACTCTCGTCTGGACGCTCAAACGCGGTCACGATGAATTGCGACCTGACCTATATACGGACAGGAATCACGATTGTTCGCCGACTCGAACCACTTGTCTAACGCTGCCCGAGTTCACACATCAATCTCGCGTATTTATTTTCTCGATTAATTGCAACGTATATGTCTATAGATGTATATAATGTCAGTCTAATATAATATCGAAATAAAATTCCGCAACAATTCTCCAGTCCTTGAGATTAAAAAAATCTGAGAAATTTCTTTTCTAATACATTAATAAATTACGCAAGTTTCTCTCAACATTTCATCGTTTGATAAGAGTAAGATTTTATATAATAAAAGAATCTTTGATAAACATAAAGAAACTGTTATAATTTATATTAAAACAAATAAAATTTCTGCGTTAAGTAAATTTGCTATAGAAATCTCCAAACTGATTAATAAGTAGACGTAGATGAGAAAATAATTCGGTATATAATCAATAGTCAATGTTTATCACGACTTATTAAAATCTTCATAAAAATGTGCGTGATATAATATTAATATTAATTGCATCATCAATCAAATAGTTTTTGACGGAAGTAGGACAAAACATGTTATTACATTGTTTTACTCTCGAGATCGACACAGAATTTCATTTTAAATACATAAAACTCAATATAAGAGAAATTGTTTTACAACATACATGAGATCACAATTTGAGAAACAATCTGAAACTCCGATAAATCCGATAATTTATTCATTCATTTGTTTCAATATATTTATAATAAATCTCAAAAAGAGAATAAATAGAAGAGGAGAAAAAGAAAGAGAAAGAAAGATTTAGGAATCTTTTTAAATCACGCGTTTTACGATTAAGATTTTAAATTTCAAGCTTCATTTTATAAATTGTTCAGAAATTGTTAATTTAATTATTATCGTTGTAATCTCCTTGCAGGCGATCGTTGCGACCTGGAAGCTGTTTACGAGCACTTGCTGCCGCGATTTCCGGCGTCTTTAACGACAGGTCCGTTCGGCGGTGTGCGGGGTCGAGACTTTCTCTGCGTCCAATGCCTGGACAGCACGCTTCTCTTCTACGAGCAGGAGACTGCTACCTTCAGCCTGGTTCTCGGGAATCGACTGCTGCCGGAGCCGATTGTCTACATTTCGCGGAACGACGTCTTCGTGACGTCGAGCTCCTCGTGGAGTCTCGAATGCTACAGGCAGGTTGTTCTACTCGTACCCATCTTTCCGAGTAACCTGTCAATGAACACCTGCCGGTGTATATAGAGATAATGTGGCTGCGATGTATCAGATTGCAGTCTCGTCTTTCGGGATTGTATGTGAGCCGAGAGGACGAATGAAAAGTTATGTAGCAATGTCATTAGAATCTCGCAATAGTGTGATGAGAGAAAAATTCCTAATTTTTAAAGATCGCTGAAACATTTGACGATATGTGAAAAGAAATATAATTACATATCCTTAAAAAAATTTCTAATTATTAAAAGAATTCTGGTTTAGCGCATTTGTGTACTTTTAGAAATGAAATTAATATAGATCATAATATTGCAGAAAATAGTGATAACAAAGTAAAAGAGAAGGAGAGAAAGAGAAGTAAAATATCTTTTTTAAAACATATGTAGAAAAATTTGTATAAATGTATTTTTTCATATTTTCGAAATGTCTATATATGTGAATTATTTATATCATATTATTGGAATTTATAGTATTAATAAAATAAGATCGGAAAGATATGTATATATGTTTCGTAGATATAAGAGTATGGCGGAATTCGGAAGCAAGGATCGCTCGGAAGAACCGAAGAATCTGGAGCCAGATTGGAGTTACAATATCGGAGAAGCCGTTCTCGACATCGATGCCGTTACCTTGAGCAGTTTCGAGGTCGGGATTCTCGTGCTCGGTGAAAAGAATCTCTACTGTTTAAAGGACAATTGCGTTTCTCTCAAGTACGCGAAGAAACTCGAGTACAAGGCTCTCTGCTTTCAAGCCTACGTGATAGGTATAATTGACGATAAACTTGGAAATTTATCCAAAGAAAAAGAATTAGAAGAAAAAAGACAAATCAACTCACATCTCGTTATCTTTGCTTCGGTTTCATTTCTTCTAGATTTCTCTTCTAGATTTCTTTTCTCCTTTTCCCTCCTTCTCGCGAAGAAGGAAAAAGGGGGAAGAAGCAAACTAGTTGGATAGAGAATCGTGTTTATACACTTGATGCACGATGCGACACGTCTAATTACTTTTAACGGATAGAAAATAAGTGTGCTAATTGAGCATGATGCTTACAGAACCGGATGGCAAGCTGATGGTGCTCGTAATCGCTGACACGAGCACCCTGATGATTTACGAGGGTACGACTCTTAAGTGGTCGGCTCAGCTGCCGCTTACTCCGGTCGCTGTAACTCGAGCGCATTTTCAGGTAAGCGATTGCATAATTCTATAACTCTTACGTTCTCAAAATCGTGTTTCGCGGTGTTATTTTGTAGAAAATGAGAAAATCATATATTATTACGTGGCACCGGGAAAAAAGTTTAAAAGATTAGCGTTTTTCTTCAATTTTTGTCTTTTTTGGAATGACAAATTGTATTATGTAAGAAATAATACATGATATTATATAATGATGTTATAGAATTATTAATTAGAGTAACATTGAAAAAATATATTTCAAGTTTTTCGTATTTCAATGTATAACATTAAAAAAAATATAACAAATATATATAAATGTGATATATAAAAAATACACAATATATAATACTTTTAAGCGTACAACAATTTCTATCACGATTTTCCTATTATAAAAGAAAACAAAGATAAGACATATCGACTTTTTTGTAATGCGCGGAGTCAACATATTTTTTCAGAGAAAGAAAGCTTCAACTACTGAGTTAGGTTCATATTGATAACCTATCACGTGCACGCATGTCTTATGTATTTTATTTTATCACCTCGCTCATGGTAGTAACGAAACAGGAATTTATAACAATGACTGAAATGTATCTAACAGAGCAGTCATTAATCTTCGTCGAGATGAGGATAGGAGAAAATAAAAAAAGTTCTTACCGTCCGACGAGAGATTATCTTATCCGAATAATGACGTCGTAGAGTAATAAGAAAGAAAAATATATGAAAGAAATGCTTTTAAAAAAAGAGAGAGAGAAAGGGAGAAAGGAAACCTCGATGGGACGTGTATCTACGTTCGTCACGATAGTCCGCAATCAGAGCCGATGACATTTGACAAAGGAACGAACGGGACCTTCGTCATATCGGTGTTCCTCTTCCGTGTCGCACTATCAACATCACCAGTTGTTTCTCCGGCAACGTTGTGTCAGACTCGGATCTATTGTGTCCTTGTTATCAGAAACCGAAATACATCGTCTACATCGTTTTTTGAAGAAAAAGAATCCTTGACTCATTAACTTTACGATAAAAAATCTTATGAAAATCTTATTTTATCTATCGTAAAACAAAGAATGTACGTCGATGGTTTAATTTCTAATGAAAAAAATATGAATTTCTCGTTATAAATTTTACGAGATATCGTATTTTTAATGCAGATTTAACTAGTTGCGCTAGTTGTGTATTGTTGATTCTTATTTCTTGAATAAAAATTGTTCAAATGAAGTGAAATAAAATCAGAACATTTATGTAGATAAAATCTGATTATCTTACGAAGTGTTCCTTTTGTTTTTTGTTTGTCACTCTTAGAAATATTCGGAACCGCGATATGGAAAAAAGAAAAATGAGTAAAGATAAGGGCGAGGAATGCAAGTGGAGATGACGATCGAGGGAGACGCTCAAGGCTCGAAGCATCGGCAATGAAAGAGCAACCAGAAAAAAGAAAAAAGATCACAAGAGTGCAGGAAAGGACGAGGAGCCGGCACAATTATCACCCTGGTTTTATCTTATCGTCCTGCCGCAGAGCCAGCAAGGTTGCCATTGTTGTCTTTCCGGAGGACACAGAGCGCGCGAATTGCTGGCTAATTAGCTTAATACCGAGAACTCCGCTTCGTTAATCAGCAAGCTGTTGTAACAATTTTTTGAGTAGCGTTGTTTCGCGTGTATAATGGCAAACTTAAAAAACGCCTAAATCACGAAAAAATAGCAACGAATGATTTACCTTGCAAAGGCAAAAAAGGCTCGTTAACAATTTTTCGCTTGTCGCTATACGAAAAAAAATTCGCTAAAAATGTTTGAAAATTCTATAAACAACATTTACCACTGAATTCTTGAAAATTGAAGTAGATAGAATTTACAGTTAGTCTTGATCAAAATGCACAGCTGTAATTCAGAGATCACTGCAATTTTTAATCTTAAAGGTCAGACGATTTTTTTACAGACAGTAAGTCTTTAATTTAGCTCTCTTTAGTTTCTTCCGCGACGAAGATAATAACTATGATATTACACATAGGCTATTCCAGGTTTCTCGCAGTTCTTTCTTATCCACAGTTTCTTTGACCAATTTGGAGTTGATTTCTTCTTTTGCAAAGATGTACGACTGTAATCCGAAGCTTGTTATCTCTCTTTGTAGCATTTAAACGGAGTGATCGTCGTTCTCTCCGAAGAGGGTCAGCTGGAGGCTTGCTACTTGGGCTCGGAGCCGTCATTATTTATCGCGCCTCCTCTTCATCGACGCGGTTACGATTACGTGGCCGCTGAGGATGAACTCATGGAGCTCCGCAAGCTGGCAAAGAGAAATAAGACTTCCGGTACGCATTAACGTGAATCAATATGCCCACAGTAATTATCTTTGATGACACATATAAGAAATAATAATCTATAATTAAATTTCTCCGAAGTCTCTCCAAATCGTCGCGTATAAAATTGAATTTTATATAATTAAACTTTTTTAATTATCCTATAATTGAAATTATAAGGCAATCAGCTGACTGATGTCACCATGGACGCCGAGCTGATAATATCTGTGACCGTGTCTCTGGATCTGGAAGCCTGTACGCGCGGAAACCGAGAAGATTCTAAGGACGACACAGAGAGTCGTAATTTAATGTGCAGAATCACTATAGAATTATCCACTTACACGACGTTACACGATGTTCAGGTGTGCGTGGACGTTTCGAAGCCGTTCATCGCCGAGAAAGATTGCCACGTTATTTCCAATCTTTGTAAGCGAATCACATAAAACTATGTATTTACGACGCCAAGTCTAAATAAAGAAAATGGATATTCCAGAACAAAATAGAAAAATCATCGAAGATGTAAACAAAAGAATTAAACGACATATAATTAAGTAATATATAATTAATTATACATCTTCTATAATAACATATATTATATATGTATTTCGTGTGTATTTCTCTTCACTTCTCTTTATTTATTTTTTATCGAAACGATAGAATTGCTGGAATGTTATAATCGTTGCTAATTCTCGGCCAATTAACCGAATGCGAAGGTGACCGGCACATTCTGCGCACGATGATCTACGCGACCGCGGATCTGCCGGCATTGTCGTCAGATGTGAGAATCACCGCGAGCTATGAGACGGCGGATCGTGGGAGCCTGCGTGTACTTCAGAAGACGGCCCAGCTGCCCCTGAAGATGATGCTGAGAGTCTGCCCACCCGAGAACACGTCCACCTTCACGGCGACCATCAAGTGCAGCGAGCCCCTCGTCGCTTTTAGTCAGCTATTTCCCGGTAAATCCATCGGCACTATCGTTTATAATGTTCTCTTCTTCCCCTCTTTTCCCTCCGTCTCGCGACCAGGGCTGCAATCACGATAAAACTATTCTTTCAAACATCTCCTCGACAAATTTTTTTCCCAATTTACTATAATAAACTATCTGAAAATTCTTTTAAGAAAATTCAATTAAAAAATTGAAACTTTGATACGTAAAAAAATGTTATTACTGTATAGTATTGTATAACCGTTATACATTGTAAAATGTACGAAAATCAAGATTAATCTCGTAATGAAAATTTGGTTCTATTTATACTTATCATACTGAGAGATATTACCATGCCGTTTGCACATGATTATAAAATTGTATTTTAAAATTTCCTTTTTATCGCAAAAAATGAAATATATACAAATACATAAGCATAATATTTAATATTGCAATTAAATTAGTTTAATGCAATAAAAATGGGTGACTAATTTAAAGTGTGT
This sequence comes from Camponotus floridanus, assembly GCF_003227725.1. Lineage (NCBI taxonomy): Eukaryota > Metazoa > Arthropoda > Insecta > Hymenoptera > Formicidae > Camponotus > Camponotus floridanus. The sequence goes on along the minus strand of NW_020229692.1, from coordinate 1,030,812 downwards.
AATTTATAAAAATAAAATCCCACAAATATTATCAGTTGAAAAGAGATCGATTTTTTAAATAGAATGACTCTTGTATTTCACATCTTTCATGATACCGCCCTGTTGGTTCCACAATCACTGTAAAAGAATTCCCTAAAAAGTCACGGATCTTTTTTACTTCCATTGCCTCGGTATTTTGCCCCCCTGTTCTCCATCGGAAATTACGGGCCAGGAAATTGTGGCTAGAGAATTAGGATGTCTCGTTTGCGAACGGCGATATTAAAGAATCCAGTCTCTTTCTCTTTCTCCCTCTCTCTCTTTCTCTCTGTTTATTTTTCTTTTTCTTTTTCCTTTTCTCTCATTCGAAGACTTTAAATGCACGCATCCTCGACCCACCTAATACGATAATCAGACATCGCACGAGGCCCCGGGAATCTTACTTAGACCTCTTCAATCACGATGCATTTTCTTTCTTTTATCGGCCACTCGATTTTAAGCCTCGCATACCTGGTAGATTCGTAATTTAAAGTCGGTAAAATTCTCCTTAAGTGAATTCCTTCCCTCCTCTGTGACCGTTCAATCATAAAAATATCAACGCATACACACGCACATACATGCACACACATTCTTTCTCCAGTTTCAATATGTCAAATATTAAATATAAAGACTGTCTTAGAATATTCAATTATAATTTTAAAGTTGCAAATTTTCTCATCAATCTAGAATCAAACTTTCTTTTCTTAAGAAAAATTTCAATAAAAATTAATATTTGTTGCATCTTTTTAATAATCATACTCTTAAATACTCACATATCTTGAAACATCAAATAAATATTAGCAAAGATGAGTTTGCAAATGAACAGTGAGATTTTCTGGTCTAATTGTTGTCCAAAAGATTAGCTCGCGAAGAAAGCTTTTAATTTACAATAATCATTCATAGAGCTTACAGGGGACGTGCAGAGGCAAAATTGGAATGCACTCGGCTTGCAACATGTGCAAACTGGTAGCGTGGTGACAATCATTTCCGGTACTAACAGCAACAGGTATCGAGTGCAATCGAACGACGGGCTTTCAATGGCCTTGGTGATTCAGCAGTTGGTGAATAGACTCAAAGACAAGGCCACCGGAAATTTTACGACCACTATCACGCAAAATCACATACAGCTAGTTCAGTCTCAAATGGAGGCTCACTTTCGCAGCCGCCAAGAGGCCGACAGAATCACGGTAATTCATTTAAATGAAAGTTTAATGCAAACTGTGTCTAGTGCATGATTAAAAAAATATTTATATATAGCTTTCAGAAATTTTTAATATAATTTTAATTTTAATTAATATAAATATAATTTTAATGTTTTCATTCAAAATTGTATTTTATTGTTAACATTTTTATATTCCTTTCTCACTTTTTTATTAATATTTTAATTCCTATTTTATTTTTCATCGTACAAATAATATGAAGCGTTAGTAAATTAAAAATTTCCGCAAAGTTGCACATATAATAGATCTCTTTTAAAAAAATATATAAGATTTGATTCTCAGAATTTATTTTTTATTTCTATTTCTCTCTCTTTCTTTTTCATTCTTGAAAACTAATGCTTTCGTCGCTAGCGTAAGATTTAAGATCAGCCTCTCTCGCAATCACGAGGACGACGATGACGACGTCGGTGGCGTCCGATTCATTAACATCGCCGTCGCCGTCGATTAATTACCCCCGTTTCTCTCCTTCTCGGTATGTTTTTTTTCGCAAGTACAGAACGAGATCGGGCTGCTATCGACCCAGTTGAGAAACATCGAGAGGAGGATGCTGCGCGTCGTGAGGGAGCGAAACACCCGATCTTTGGCCACGACCGGATTGCCGTTCCTCTTGGAATCGACTTATCGTTCGATCTTCGCGCTTCTGGATGATCTCGCGATCGCACGAGCGGTAATTGACCGAATTTCTTAGTCTTCTTTTCCCTACACAACCAAATCGTTATATATCTTAGCCTTTATCATCATTCGACCTAAATGTAATCGTCCAACGCGATTCTGATTTCATTTTGTTGTAAAATTGCTGGAGCAATAATTTGATTTTCATCAAAAATATTTTTCATCTTGCACGAATATAATTATTCTTATTAATTATTCTTGTTGCACTACATATTCCGTATTTTCTTAAAATTAAAAAAGATGAAAACTGTCTTATACATTTTCTTAACATTTATTTTAATATTTTTTTAAATATTTGTTTTAATAGTTTTGTTTATTTTTATATCAATTAACTGCAAAATATTTTCATCTATAATTTTTATATAATTCTGATCAGAAAAATGCGTAGTGAATATTCTTTGTATAATACCACAATTAAAACTGTAGTCTCAAAATGAATAAAATGAATAAGATCGATATTTCTCGCAAGTTGTGCGCGATAATTGGTTGCTCTAGCTTATATTCATTCGATGCTGGCAGCTATGGCGAGCGGCGACCGTAATCTCGATCATATAAAACACGCGAGAGAGCCGCATCGATCGCGATCGCAGCCGATATAGTACGCCACGCTTTATCGCCCACCGATCTAGAAGCGGAGATGGCGATCGCACCAGTGGTTTCGCGAAACCCTATCAATGCGCCTGGACCCCTTGCCATGTGATCGTTACTCGATTCCTCTCGTTGCGCTCGAATGGCTTATTATTTGCGAGATTTATGGCGTTCCCGGAAAAGGAAATTCGACGCAAATCACGTTTAGATAAATAAAGAGAGAAGAATCATTTCGCTATCATTATGAACAACTTGACGTAAAAGAAATTAAGGCAAATTAAATAATAATCGATGTTATCGTTGCATTTTTGCGACTTTGTAATAAGAAATCGGCTACTATTATTGAATTTCTTTCTATCTATGCAATTGAATTCTTAGGAAATACAATCAGGAATTAATCTGTGTATAATTAATGAACGTGGTCAAGGATCAAATTAAAATTAATGACTGATATATTGAAGAGAAAGCAGAGAGAACGCGACAATCGTTACATCGAGAGAATATAGAAGCGAATAAAAGTAAATTAGCAAAAAGTTTTTAATTTCATTCTAGATTCGAGCTTCTTTCAAGGATTATATATATTATATATATTTCTGAAAGGGAATTTAAATCGATATAATTTTGGTGAAGATTTTATCTCAAAAACATTACATTTAAAAACAAAAAAATTAATTTATAAAATTATAAAATAAATTAATTTACAAAATTATAAAGTTATAAAAGAAGCATTGAGAATTTGATTTTGCAAAAATGATATTAGAATCGATTTCTGACCTAAATTTTTATTCGCATTGTCAGAGAGCGAATAGCATAGATCGACGATTTGCAATGTCCGTTTGACGGAATGCAAGATGAGATAATTGGACTGTTGCAGGATCGAGAACGTACCGGTCACGGTTTGCGGTGCGCCGTGAGGTTATTACTTCTGCTATTGCGGCTCAATGTAAACGATGATAAGTACACGATGCTCGAAGCCGCAATCGGATTCGAGCCACAGCTGCGCGACGAACTCGTAAGTACTATCGGTTAATAATTCCGCTTTAAGCGGGAAAACATTCGATACATATATCCAAAGTGTAATTTTAATAAAAGAGTCTAAACTTATTTAAACAATTTTCGATATATTTAATTTGTCCCTATTAATTCTGAGATGTTAAATTTTTAAACATGTATATTAAAATTTCTCATGATATATAAATTAGAATTAATAGAAATAAAAAAATTAAAATTAATATATATAATATTAATTAATTAATATTATATATAAAATTTTTTTAAATTAATACACATAATTTACAATAAAATCGTACATTTTGTACATTCAATTTGAAATACAAACGCAGAGATATTTCTTCAGTTATAAGAGTTAGATTGGTCAACGTCCGCCATCATTGTAGCGAGAATCTTGTTATCGTTGTCGCGCATTGATTGACCGTGTCTTTCCCCTCTACTTCTTTTCCGATAAACATACGATCGATCGGTTCCACAGGACTGGGAAGAGATCGCCGACGCTAGTCTAAGCGCTTTTCTTCGGTCTACGTCTAGAAAATCCATCGGCCATCTGGACACGAAACCCACGACGTTAAGCAAGATGACGACATTCAAAGAATTCGCGAAGTTAAAGAAACGCCTGATTCATGCGGTCGAACGTCTCGACAGCCACCGAGAAGCCGATATTGCCGAAAACGAACCATTGGAAATTGGCGATCGCGCCTCTTCTTAGATATCCGTGTTGTAATAATTTAATAATTTATTATTGTAATTTATTATTGTAAATGCTTCAAGTAAAAATCTTAATGACGTAAGTCTCGTTACATCGTGAAATAAAATCTATTTTCAAAAAATAAATAAAATGTCAATTCATAATTACGATTCGGCTTTTTAAAAAAAAAAAAAAAGATATTTTAATGTGCGCTTTATGTATTTATTTCAATGAAAAATATGGAATGGAATTTTGAATAGAAAAAAAACAGAATTTAAATTCCGTCAATTCTCGAAAAAATTGATCGATATACGATTGATCGCTTCGTCATCCTTCGTGAAATCCTCAGGAGTTATCTGCGCATATATACCAGGCGTATCTCGGCTTGTGATTGCACGTAATACGTATCGATACGCCGTTACGCAGGTGCGACACACGTATATTATATTATGCACCGACACAGTGAAACCGAGCGTGGTTTACGTAAGTGCATCTATATGCGCCGGCGCTGCGGCGATAATTTCATTCCATATGCCTGCGGCATATTATCGAAATAGGCGAAGTCGAACGGCGTAACGTATAGTTTGAATGATTCACTGGCTGGCGCCACGATTCCGCTTTTTCGAGGCTAATTAATGGGAAGAATGTACGGGGCGAGGGAGGGTATGTGTTTAAGTCGGCGGGACCAATAACAGTCGCGCGCTTTGTTCGCGATAATTTTCCTACGAGAACATTCGCGCGCTATATAATGTATGCAAAGTGCCTGCCCCGCGTAGAATGGAAAGGATCGTAAGAATTTTTCAGATCCCCGACTGTATAAGCGCGATACCCGCCGCGACAATGAAGAGATACGCAATATATCGTACGGTTACGTGTATATTACTCCGTTGTTAAAACGGAGCAACTGCGCTTCTGCTGATTCTCTTCCGCTGTATGAAGTATCGTAATAAAATCATCTCGGAATTAAACCGACGAGGTTCGCGCGGAAATATATTTCTGTGATTGCAGCAGAGATTTATACTATTTAATAGCGTTGGATCAAAAGCCATACGTATTTATCTACTAGAATAGATTTTGTATTTATTATTGATCTTTTTAACGGTGATTTATACTTTTTCGTTTCGATCGTTTGATACTTTGTATACTCGTATCGCGCTTTGTGGCACGTCGAGCCGATACGCACAACCTGAAAGATACTTCTGCCGATGCGTGCGCGGCTTCCCACGAGCGTGAAGAAACAAATAGTCACGAGGCCCGAGTAACCATCGTCGAAGTGCTTGGCAAATATTTAGACGGCAGCACTTTTCCGTTGCGGCCACTGATGTAACAGATTGAAATATTTGCGGCCGCAAAGCTTTGCGGTTCGGATAAACGTCCCGCGGTAACATTGGCGGATAACCGCGAACGATCGACGCGTAAACAATGCAGCCTACAATGTTGCAATGGTGTAAACTTTTACGAGCGTGATGTTTAGTTATATTGGTCTAAAGTCAATATAGGCCTTGCGTGGAGTTCTCCAAAAACGTTTTCTTCAGTTTCAATGAAACTGGAATAATTTTTATTTCTCTTATTCGCTGCCATTTTTTCGATATCTAATATGAAACATTGATAATACCTTGAATTAAACTTTTGAGGAATTAAAATTTGGATTTAAATATATGTACTGTTTATTGTGTGTATATGTGTGTTTAAAAATCTGTCACAATTAGAGTTGAAAGATACTCCGATAATTTTCTTGAATTATAAAAGCAAATTTAAATCGATTGAAATAATCTGTCATAAAAATAAAAATCTAAGACAATTTATAAATCTTCTCACTGCAAGTTTCTCAAGAGGAAGACGATTTGTAATAATTTTCAACACAGATATCATCTCTGAGATTTCCTCAGGAAATCGAAAAGAACGATCGCCTATCGGCTTTGACTCGTACCACCAATTATCTCGCGTAGCAACGTGAAAAGATGCATAGATGCAGAAAGATGCCGCTCAATAGAATATTCCCGTGTCAGACGAAATGATCGATCAATCGATCGCCCGAGGCGCGTTAGAGATTCAAGAAAAAAAAAGAAACGACAAATCGATAACCGTGCGGAATAAATCGGCGACATCTCCGGAAGTGCATCGGAAAATTACGGATCGTACTATTATATCGCTTATTATATCGCTTCTTCGCCGGAGGAAATATGAAGGGAAAAAAAAAACGTTAAAAGCTATCTCGTATTTCGCCACCATCGATATCGGCGTCGCCGTCACCATCATCAAGAAAAGGGAGGAGAGTTCATCGAGGAGGTCAGGGTCCGAAGCATTATATTGCCAGCGTTTCCAGTTTTCTGAACGACTACATAAACAACTAATTGCGCACATTGCATTTTTTTTATTGCCTGCCTAATAGAGGATTTAATGTTCTTGGAAGTATACCAGAGATTATGCTGTCAATCAAGAGATGCAAGATTGATAAATCTACGATGTTTTGTTGAGAAACGCTTTGAAGAAATTCGCATTTTATACAATACATTAATAAATATTTTTATAAACTTTATCTTATCTCATCAGGTTTTTTTTCATCAATTTGAAGTCAATTTTTCAATAAAGAAAAGTGCATCGTGATTTTTAATATTAAACTGCAGACAACTTTGTTGTGAGTAAACCTGAAATTAAATCTTGATTGGAGGAAACTTTTCTTGAAATTAATTGAAAAAATAAAATTTGTAACTGACAGTTTATAAAGTTTCTGACATTACTACATGTGTCTTCGCTAAAAGTATCCTATCCGTATATATAGACGTATATATAAACAGTTCAAATAAATAATTGGATAAAAATCTAAAACTAAAATTTATTATTCAAAAAATTTTGAATACTTGTAGCTAATAACTATCTGGTAAACACTTGACTTTGAGAAAAGATTTATGTGAGAAGTGTTATCAAAAACACAAGATTCAACTCTGCACATGTTGCTCTTTGCATTATGCCGCGAATATACAAAGCTAATAGCAAGTAGTGAGCTAGTCGCTTGCAACTTTTATTGCCATTTGCTGAAAAAGCCACTTGACTTCCCGCTGTCTTTGTGTAAACGCATTGCTCGTAAACTTCGATAGACGCATAAAAGAAAAGGTTGCGGATGAGTTAGAAAGACGACGAAGACGACGAGACAGATGAGAATCCGAGAAACATACCTGAGAAGAAATGCTGAAAAGAGTTTCGTGTGTTTGTCACTCGATGCCACACATGAGATGTGACCTTTTCTCTATATAACTCGTCGCTTCCGACAATCGCCATTCATTCCACGAACTGTCTTGAATAAAAGCCGTTACGCTCGGGATGAATGAAGACTATATGAAAGAGTAGCGCTGACCATTCATAACTATTTGTCTTTATAAGAAAGTATCAATATTTTTTTACAAAAAAATTAAAATACAATTTGTAAATTAAAAAATAAAAAAATATTTTTAAAAATCTGAATAACAACGCGCTCAGGATGCTGAGCGAAAATCAGGATCACAAGATTAATTAAGAGACCGTTTCAATTTCTCAGTTTGAATCAAACTATTGAAAAATGACATTAGAATATAAGAAATCGAATATACGAATATTTATGGAGTTTGACTTATACATCCATGATCAGTAAGAAATAAATGTATTCCTGCAGACTCCTTTTTGACAAAAGACCAAGTATATATCGCGTTGATTCCCCTAAATTACAAGAAGTTAATAATTCTGCAGGAAGATAATCAACGAGATGCAATTTTTTTGATAATTTTCTGATCCAACAAAAACATGCAATTTGAGCGGAACTTTTAAATTTTCAGCTTGCAAAAAAACAAACTTACTCTCTTAATGTTCTTATGGATTAAATGACGCAATTATATTTAAGCATTTAATAAATAAACGATTTTTGTGCAAAAAGATGAATCTCGCGGCGAAAGCGAATCAACATCTCCTGGCCTATCGGGGAGGTCATTAAATTCCGAACGAGAGCAATCGATCCTTCGCCTTCCTTCGGTCGCATCCTGCTGGATTACGTGGAAACTTGCCTGCGGCTTTGCGCGATCGACCTTCCCGGAAGAAGCTGAAGGGAGACCCGACAGACAGGACGGCTTCCTGCGCGGTATGAGAACGCGACGGCCCAAGAGAAGCCGCGCGATTACGGATAGGATTCTTTTATGCTCCGGCTTGCGTCTGCATTATGCGCCGCCGCCGATCCAGATGGGTGACTCTTTAAAATGCGCGCGCGCGTGTGTTCGCTCGCAGAAAAACTGGTTCCGAATGAAGATGCATATTGTATGGGGCGCATAGAGGCGGAATCACGGATACGCACGGTCGTCTATCGGAAAGTTAATACATCGAGCGCAAAAACGACGGAGGTACTTAAAGGCCGCAGACTCAAATTGACTTCAGAGTCCGTATATATAACTAAGGTGTTGTTAAGAAAAAAATTCAATTTCCGTAAAGGCCCGATCGGAAAAAGTGTCAATTATCTCCCTAACTTTTAGTTCATAAAATGACTTTTATGGATTTCAGAATATATATAATATATAGGATTTCTTTCTCTCTCTCTCTGTGGGAGGTTTGCCTTATCTTTTTTTGTGCTCTTTCATGTGTAAAAACCTTCGTCAACTATTTAAAAAGCATCCACAATATCTTTTTCTTTCCAAAGTATCCAGAATATCTTTATCTCTTAAAATATTACAAATTTTACCTTTATAAATTCCTCGCTAATGTGAATCTTTCTCTAAAATCCTTAGTAAAATATGCTGACGTTTTCAGGTTATAATTCTGGTTATCTTTCCGGCAAATCTTTTAGTACCTTTAAACTTTCAAACCCAAAGTGCTTCTATTATATATAAATAACTATTCACCATTGATAAAAAAAGAACCTCCCTTTTCAGATAACAAAAAATGTAACTTACTCCATGTATCAGGTTCTTCTTAACATATTCGGAATAATTGTATACCTTTAGTGTTTTAACAAAAACTAAATATCTACACTTAATATCTCCTTTAAAACTATTCAAATTATTTCTTAAATGTTTTCTCACGATAAAAAAATGTCTGAACGGAATCTTGTATACGCACTTGCAATTTATTTATTAATTTTTTGTGAATACATATATACTGTGAATATAATTAGTAATTCAAATTAATTTTTTTTAGAAATTAATAAACAGTCATATAAAAATTTATCTCTTGTTAGACATAAATTTAGAATCAAGGGCACATATATAATAAAATTGCATGTATATATATAAGGTTGTGATTTGTGGTCAAATATAATCGAATTAATTATACGTGAAACCTCGTGCAACAGGAATTCTTCGTCTCGTTCTAAATCGATAGCTACTCGAAATCTACCGCAGAATACGCCATTACTCCGGAAACGGATTCAAGATTATACGGGAACGAGCCGTACAAGCCGCAACGTTCCTTCCTCTTCATAATCGAAATTGTATCGCTCGACAAATGACTATTGTGCAAATGTTTGAGAAATGGGCTAATAAAAATGAGAAATACGGAAAAAGACACGACTTTATTCAGCAATTTTGAAAAAATTTTGGTTTTAATTTCGAATCTTTTACGTGTATATTATGTGACTGTAATCGATACTTATAAATATTTATTCTTTTATTTAAAGCCCATAAATCTCCGCCACTATAATTTAATATTATTAAAAATCAATATCAACAAACAAATTACATTAAAAGGAATTAATAAAAATTTGATAATTTTATCTAATTTTTTTATATATATTTTATTTATATAGAATATTTAGATTAGATAGAAAAGAAATCTAATAATTTCGAAATCTTTGATTGAAAATTTTTAATTTAATTTCTGAAAGTTATTTAATTTCATAAAAATAATCTCTCGTTCGTGTGTATATCTTTTACAAGATTATCTTCGGATAATGCATTTATAGTGCATTTATAAATATATAAATGTCCTCTAGATACTCGACGACATATGTACCCGAGAGCACAAATTATACCGCGGCGGCGGATGATTTACGAGCGGCTGAAAATTAAGATGCTACTTTAATCAAATATCATTCCGCGTGAATAATCGTGTCGATTGTTCGGGCGAGCGCAGGGCGGCGAAACATAAGAGACCCTCAGCGGCGCACGTCAGTTACCACTGCAATAAAATTTCGACGGAAGGATGCACCCTCCCCTCCTCCTCCTCCTTGCCCACCCGCCATTCTCCTGCTGGCATTTATGATTTAATACCGGACCACCTTGCTAAACCCGCAACCCTTGGGACCACCAATAGCGATGTTTAAGGATTTAAGCCACCATGAGAGAAAAAGAGATAGAAAAAAAGAAGAGAGAGAGAGAGAGAAAGAGAAAGAGATCGGTAATCAGCGGATAACGAGGTAAGGAAAGAGGACGGGAACCAAAAACCGCCGAGACTTCTCTCTCCCAGGACTCCCTCGTCCTTCGATAATTGATAGCTTCCGTCCAATTACCGCGCTCCTTCATTTCTACTCTAAACATATGCCTATCGACGGTCGGCTGATACTTACAGACGGATCTGAATCGAGACCGCCTCGATCCTTCTTCGATAACTATCTCTTACCTGTCAAACGGAACCGAAAAAGATGTTTCAAGATTGATATCTTTGTTCAAATTCCTTTTCGGCAGTCTGACGAAATGCTTTACCACCATGAAAATGAAATTTTCATGGTGGTAAAGCAAGTTTTCGCGCAACTTTTTATTTTCTTTCTTTTTTCTTATCTTGTTTATTATAGAAAATTCTCTTCTTTTTAGAAAAAAACATATTAGAGATCTTTATAATATATAAAATATCTGTATTTTTTATTGAAATAAAATATAAAAAAAATAGATTATAAATAAATCATTTTAGCCAATAATCAGAAGTTTTTCTTTGGTTTGAAAAACCAAAGAGATATCGAAAAAAAATTCTAAATACGTATTGAATAATTATATCTGTGATTAATCTCTTATTCAGTTATTTAATGTAGGTATTATTTAAAGATATGATTAAACATGCGTAATGTTTAATACAAAAAATACAAAAATGATAATTGAAAATTTCCATATAAAATGTTATTGTGCGCAATATATAGGTATCATTTTGCATAGTATTATTGTATCGCGCGGCGAATAGCGAATTATTAAAGCTTATAATCATCGATCTAGTCACGTTTTTGCAATTTTTAAAGTGGCGACAGGCGAGACGGCACAATCAATGAGAAGCATTAATGTAAAACATCGACGAGTATTTTTTTCCCCGCGCATAGATAATATTCGATTAGGAGTCGCAATTGTGGTGGCGCAGCCGATGCCGCCGTCAATCGTGCGCAAAATTGATTCTGAAAGGTTCGTCTACTTAATCGCTCGAATTTGCTGAATCATTCAGCGAGAAAAAAACCTGATCGCGTTGCGCTTTTTGCCGCCTAACTGGATGCAAAAAAGCAAACGATGAATAGAAACGACTAAGAATGCGCGCTCGTCAAGTTACCTATTCATCGCGGAAACTTTACGAAGATCGATTTTCCAAGATTAGTTTTCTTTTCCCTTTTTTATTCTGTAGTCTCGATGCGATTCTTACAAGTTGTTCAGATAGTTATCTGCAGAGAGTGCATATTTCGAGATATATAAGATATTAATATTAATAGGTTTATACAGAATTTAATTGTTTGTTTTGTCAAATTATTTTAGTTTATTTTTTTTGTTTTTTTTAACAATAAATCATTAAAAAAATTTTGATTCTTTAAATATTTCTATTAATTTGTTATTACAGATTCTTACGTCTTATTTGCTTATTATTGCCAATAAGCAATCTTAAATGAATCATGAGGACGAAACTAATAAACGTATTTGCATTTAAATCAATAATCGTGCATCTACGTGACGAGAGAATTGCGCCTCAACAAGGTCGATTCGGCGAGGAAATCCGCGTTTATTGACCGACCGATCCCAAGGAAAAGATCATTTTCGTTTTAATGGCCTGTAAATCTGACTCGTAAATGCTCGCTCAATTCGCTCAAGCCGAACGAGACGATGAAAATTGTCAAGACGAGGGTCTGCGAGAGATGGAGACGCGGAGGTGGACGAGATGAGCTAGTGAGTCACTTCCGCGACCCTCGCAAAATTTACAATTCGCCGCGAAGACGTTTCGAGCGCGACGGACAAAAGCAACAAGAGGCTTTTATTGTCGCTTTTATCGTCGATTGAAGAAAAATGCTTGTACGCGAGCGGAATTAAATACGCGAGTAGAATTACGCGCTCGATATCGCCGCGCGATAATGAGCGCGGAATAACGTCGCCATTGCGTTAAATTAACCGGCCTGCCTTTCGTCTTAATGTAACCAATTAAACCGAAAATAGACGTTACCTCGACGCGCGATGCATTATGTGTTTTCACTACGACGCACCGCGGCGGACCGCACGCTGCGCACCAAGAGATTCGGTCGGGAAAACAAATCTCGACGGCGATAACTTATTCAGGGAAGTCGATCGTTGTGAGAACACGTACGGCAGGGTGTCTGTTAATCGGTAAGAAAAAAAATTAGCGAGCGATTCCGCGAATCGTCGAAATCGCACAGATAGATGAGTAATTTCGCGCTCCTAATTTTTTTCGTTAAACCTCTTCCCTCCCTTTTCTCCCCTTCTCTATCTCTTCATGGAGACGCGAGGGAAAATAGAAATTACCGCTATTATCTTTGTCGGAGCGGTTGCCTAAATTACCGCAATCACGATAGCGTAATAGCGGATAAAGCCCATCTAGCTCGAGCTAATTACGTGTATTCGCTTCTTTATATGAATTTAGAACATCCATCTATTTTCGCAAACACCAGAGTTTCGTAAACACAAGACAAATTGAATCGGTTGATAGTTTTGTTACGAAAGACGCGATATGACTCATTTGTAGCAATTTGTGCCTCGGCAACTTATTATTAATTTCTATCAATTTAATTTTCCCTCATTCAATTACTTACTTCATCAACGTTAATTAAATTAGACTTTATGAGTTATTCCTCTGTGTTAAAAAAAATTGATTATGGATGATGAAAGCTCGTGCAACAACGAATTATTAGTATCGATTAATTACACAGCAAATTCTCGGTCTCTCGATGGAGGAGATTAAGCGATAACGAAAACTTTTATCCGATAAAGAAGATTGGAGCTAGAGAACAGGTCGCGAGACTCTCGATGCGAGTCATCGCGGAAGATCGTTAATGACGAGCGCCATGTATGAGACATCGAGCGATCGAACGTACACATCTATTACATGTAATCGGCGACACAAGGTTTTCAAAGAAACGCCAATAGCAGCAAAACGTTATTACGCTTCGCGCCGCGTATCTGCGCAACGTTATCCGCCTTGCCGTTTATTTGCTCTCGCTCAAACAAATTAGCGTTCATAGTCGCAAGACTGGTGCGCTTTTCTCGCGCGGCGCACGTGCTTCTTCTCTGTGGCAAAATTACAACGCGATATTTCTCTCTTTCTTCTTTTTTAATTTTCTTTCAGAAAATGAAAAAAGCGTGATAAAATCATGTGAATCACGTTCCGTTTTTAACAGATAAAGACTTGTTGCGAAATTACTGCTTCTTTGAACTAGATAATGTCCATTCTTTCGAGGATATATAAATTACATAATTGATAATGTTTAATATAACCTAATAATAATTTTTTTCCAATATAATATATAATATAATAATATAATTATATTGATTATATTAATATTATATTAATATAATATGTATAATATTATAATTCTAACATAATAATATAATTTCGAATTGCATCTGCAATCATTTTTCTTTACGTCGAGTATTAAACATTGAACAAATTATATGTAGATGTTTATGATATCTAATAATTTATTTGAAAAGTTTGGTTTCTCAAAAAGATTTCCCAATACAGAGTCGTGAAACAACGAAATCTCATATTTTCTTTTCGACATTATATTCTATGATTTTTCCCGAATTAATTAGCAATCATTTATCATTGATTAACGCAGTAGAATTATTTACAATGTAATCAAAAACATTACTAAATATATCGTAGATCGACAACGCACACGCTAAAAAAAAACATTTTTACTTACTTTATAGTAGAATAGAAAAAGATAGCTATGATATCGATAAAATCACTGCCAAGTTTAGGGTTAATAGAAGAGCACGCTCGAAGAATCGAAAGCGAACAATCCGACGGTCGTCGCGAGATTTCGCCTTTTGAGGCTGCGAAAGGTGTTTGGCGCGTGCGAAATATATCCCGAAACGACCTTGCCATAAGCAAGGTACGCGGTACAGCAATATACATGTATTGCGTATATAGATAGGAGAGGGGAGAGCTCTGAAAGATTGATATCGGATACACAGCCGCACGTTCACGTTCCCCGTTCGATTTAATTTTATTCCGAGATTGCGAATGTCAATAATAGATCGCTTTAATAATACGCGATTCTAATCTTTTTAATTTAGTTTCTGACATTTTCCCGCCCTATCTTACTTTATTTTAATACAAATATTATTTTTTTTAATCTAATCTCTTATACTTCGCGAGATTTGTATAATTAATAATATAAAAATTACAAAAAAAAATATAAAAATTTGATTGAATTAAAAAGAATAATAAATAATAATAAAAAATCGATTAATTACATAAAGAAATAAGAGTATAATGAACAGTAAATAACAATTCCTTTCTTGCATCTATCCATTTAAAAAGAAGCTGTTTCTATTCTATTATCAATTATTAAAATCAATTATTATGTCGATATGTCGCAAACATATTGCGACGTTACGACCCGTCAACAAGCCTTAGAACTAATGAAGATTTCCTTTTAAGTCGCTCCACGACGACGCCACCGTGAATCACTTCCGGTCGCGCATATCATTCCTTTTTAATAATCTAACTATTCGCGTGACACGCGCACATTCCGCCAGAGATTGCGCGGTTAATGCGAACGGAACGGACATCTCGGCGTAAGACGATTAGGCTTTCGTAGGCATTACGATAGTTGTTCGTGGAATATATTCTGAATCATTTGCATTCGCGTATGAGATCATTGCGTGCGAAAAATGTGAAAGCGCGAAAGATAGAGTATACGATAAAAATGAAACTGGTTACTTCGAAAAGCTACGGTACGGACGCAGTAAATAAAGATAAATCTCCTCTCCACACGTGCGCAAAGTTTCAAAAATACCCTACGTATATTAAGATTATATAATCGAGATTTTGATATTCCTTCGCGCGAACAGGTTTCTCTCTCTTTTCTCTGCCTCTCTTCTGTGAAATTTATTTTCTTCGGTGTATTACTTCACTTTTTAATAAACCGACGAGGCCGTTCCACTTATGTCGAACGTTATTAAACGTGTTATTCTTTCGAAATAATCGATTCAACTAGCGACTCCCTCCTCCCCGCTATTCTCCTATCCATGGAAAATCTTAATCATCACTCACCGCGTTGATGATGAACACAAATCAGCTGAAGTACCCTCATCGAGTGTTGCATCACTCTGAAAGAAAAAAAGACAAACATGAGCGATGCATCTTACGAGTATATTTCTTTTATCAAAAGATATTTTACTTTTGAATTAAATACAGAAATTAACAAAATATTAAACAAAGAGAGAGGCACAATTCCTGTCGTTCCTTCAAGGTTTAGGATCGCAATGAAATTTTCCCGGAGAGGAGAGAGATCCCCCTGTCGTTTATGCGCGACTTGCGACGAAATCGACTTTCGGCGAATCGCGGTTTACGATGCGCACGTTTCAATTGCAGAAGAAA
Source organism: Camponotus floridanus (assembly GCF_003227725.1). Classification (NCBI taxonomy): domain Eukaryota; kingdom Metazoa; phylum Arthropoda; class Insecta; order Hymenoptera; family Formicidae; genus Camponotus; species Camponotus floridanus. The sequence continues at coordinate 1,014,858 of NW_020229692.1, read as the reverse complement.
AAGCACGTCGGGACATTCCGGCGCCCGGCATTCCGCGTCGTAAATAAATTAAATTAAACGCGCATTTGCGTACAAATTATCCCCGTACGGCGATGCTCAAGCACCCAATAAAAATATTTCGCTGCTCGTTAAAATTAACAATGTCGGGGCGAATAAATCGCGAATAATTATCCGGGCCACACACGCGCACACGCGCGACCGAACGTTGTTCCGGCCGCGAGGAGGGAAAGAGAAAGGGAGACGGGGAGAGAGCGATCTCTCCCACTCGCTTCGCTAGGAAGAAAAAAATAAGAGAGGACCGCGACCTCTCGCTGGGAAGAGAAGAAGAAAGGCCTGGCGCGGGGAGAGGGAGCGAGGGGACCCCTTTCACGCAAATGTGGCACGGACACGCTCATGAAATTCCTCTCCTCGTTTCGGACACGCGCGACACAGTCGGGGGATAACGTGCGCGGAATTTGTGCGACCTTGCGCCCATTACCCGCGAAAAGAAAGCAAAAGTAAGCATAGTAACATAGATTCCAAAAGCTCTCGCGTTTTCGCAGATTGGAGATTCGAGCAAATACCAGCCCATGCGGTCGTTGCTCTTTATTCAAGATATCTCTAAGGTGACTAGATATCTCACAATCAGTGAAAATCGAGATGAGTGATTGCGAAAGTGGAAAGTTTTTTTAATAAATATAATAATTCAAATATAATCAACTTAGTTTGCTTGCTTGGCAATCTAAAAATTCATTTTTCCATGTGGATACATTTTTTGTAATTCAAATCGGGACAAATAGACGTTTCGAGTGACCTGTCAAAAAATCGAGACAAAAGATGAAACATCGGGACGGATGGTCACTTTACTCCAACGCGAATTTTGCCCATCAATTTGCACAAAGCTTGACATTCGAGTTAATGTGCGAATCAATGACAGAATGACGGGGCGGGAGCGAGCAATGATGAGATTTCGACGTGTCAGCATGATTAATTTAAGGTGACATAAAAGATATTTTTTCTATCTCTTTAACAGTCAATAGCATCGTGAGTAAAAAATAAACAGGTTCTATTTGGACGAACAAATTAGCATACGCATGATATTTATACGCGACGGCGATTGAAAGGAAGTTAGAGATAGATCGTAGTCCTTGTTTCTCACACGTAACACATTCCTAATTATTATTTATTACACGAAAATGATTCGATTCGTATCGTTCTTAATAACGTTGGATTGATACGCGCCAATTATTATGTAATAATAAAGCGATAAAAGCGATTCGACAAGACATAACGCCGACATTTGAGCTTAATGGTCGCGTATTTAATAGCCGCGCGACATGGGAAGACGGGAAAGAGAAAGATCGAGAGTCTCTCCCCCATCCCCCTTCTTTCTTAGGCTGTCTTCTTCGGTTTCTTACTGCGATGAGAGCAGGGACGCACTTCCACGAAGAGAGCTAACGAGACGATCAGGTAGATACTCGGATCGCTAACAGCCGCTCAACGGGAGAGACAGAGCGGAGACGGTGGATGCCGTCCTCTTCGATAAGTATCTTCGTTATGTTGTACAATAACCGGGCGAGTTGGTCGCAGCTCGATCTTTCATCGCAAGAGACTGCGCTTCGACCTGCGTGTTACCTAATCCTGTTAGTGGTCTATGTTCAAATGGGCTCGAACGTAGTGACTTGATGTGAGAGAGATCCTGTATATAATATATGTGTATTAAATTCCATAAATATTCTACCAAATATCTATGTAAATTGAATTCATAAAGATACCAAAATTCACACATTTTTTCTCTTTCTCTCTCATTTAGTTCCTGATTGAAAGATCCAAATAAAAATTCGTAATCACATAGGTATTTCGAATGTTCCTTTGATAATATCTTATCTCAAACTATTTTTTACATCTTATCTCAAATTTAACATTCTACCTCAAACTATTTTTTAGATAGTCAGTCTTAAGTGTGATTCAAACTGAAATTTAAGAAATTGGTTCTCAAAGTCGATGCATCCAATAAAAATTATAAAAGTTTACTAAAAATTACATGATAATTTAATCAAATATATATAAGAAAGAATAAAAATAGGTATAAAGATCAGAAATTTATAAACATATAAAATAATGTAATATTATCAAAAAGAATATAATGCTATTATTGTCTAAATTATATGTAATTATACATTTAATTAGTCAAAGAAAGTCATAAAATATGCGCGAAAAAATTTTAAATATATATATATATATATATATATATATATCGAAATAATTCTAAATAAATTTTTGAAATTGAAGCGCTTTATCAATCTAATGGAAAGAATGTTGATGTTTGCTAGTGAAATCTTAACTCATTTCATAACTCAGTCAATATACTTTGTCATAGATTTCTTAGATACGAGATAGTACACTTGAGATACCTCATCGATCATCAACCAAATCATCGGATCAATGAACTTGTAGAAGGTTCAGACATCGCCGTGGCAAGGAACCACTTGACCTTGCATGGTCCAGACATCTCTCTGCTGCAACCTCTCAATCATTAAACGGTTTATTTACACATCTCATTGCGCAAAGATCGAATGCGGAGATCTACCCGTAAGATTTGTTAAAGTTCCTTGTCGATTAGGTATATCAAATTAGAAATCTCTGATAATTCATGACTTGAGAAAATTCTCATCGACACAAATGTCTTAACTAGAAGAATCGATGTAGAATAAATAACGATAGTGGTTAATTTCAATGGACCAAAAAAGATAAACCGATTGTAAAACATATTTGCACAGAATCTGCAGAACAGGTCGATTCGATAGATCAGGGATTACTATTAATTTAATTGATTCAAACTACATGCGATGCAAGACATTATGTAAAGATATTTTAACAAGAAAACTCATTATCTAGACGTGGAATCGAACCCGAATCTTTCATTTTCCGGATAAGTGCTCTAAATCACCGAGCTATCCAGACCTAATGTCACTATTTAACACAATTATATATATGTGTACGTGTGTGTATGTATATTTATATGATCTTAATGTGAGATTATAAAATTACTATTACAAAAATTTAACTATCAAGAAGCAATTTTATAGGATATAAATTTCGATCTTAAAAAGGAAAATATTTTTTACTTTTAACGCAAAATTTAAAACATCCAAATACTTCATTTACAAAATCTATATTTATAACCTATTAATTGGTTTAAATTAGTTTTACTAATATAAGAAATACAAGAGATACAAAGTACACATTGCATCTCTCCTACTGTCATTTATCTTTATGATACGATATCAAGAGCTGAAAGTCTAGAAAGCCAACTCACCGGTTTTTGCTTAATCATGTCGAAGTAAATTCGGAGGAGGACTTAGGCGAGAGCAATGAACTAGATGAATTATCTTGTAGATGTTCCATGTGAAAGTGGTCATATAAACGCGTTTAATTCGGGGAACGAATACCCTGTTCTCTTCTTCGCGGTGCGTCAAACGCACACACGCATACACGCGCGATTCGGTACATGCTGTCGGCGTGATAGTCTTTGGTATTTACCAACGATTCCACTCAATACGCACGTGTGTATAATATATTCAGTCACGTACAAGTACATATACATATACACATGTATGCACATTCTCTCCATCTTCCTCTTTCCATTCGCGAAAAAGAAAATAGAAGGTAAAGCTCTCCTCTTCCCACCCGGTATACGCGGATGTCCCTTACCCTTTCTACTCCTGCTCCTGTGTTCATTTAACTCGACCCAGCTACCCTTTCCGTCTCGCTCTCTTCGGAACGAAATGCAGCTCTCTTGCGGCTCTCAAGAACGAGCGAAAGAGTTTACTCTCGAACTCCTTCTGGGATAACCCACTAACAATCTCCGTTGTCCTCCGTCTCGTGCAAGGATCGTGAAAGCTCACCATACTTCCTCGGCTATGTTGGCATCGTGGAACGAGTTCGGCCACGAGTTGCATCGGCGCGTGTGCGGCTCGCACGTGGCATTCCAATCTCAAGATGCTTCGATCTAAACTTGGCGATACATATGTATATCTTATAAGAGACGTATATTTGTTTTCCGATGATGACGCTTGCAATTTCTCGCTTACTATTGCGGTAAATTTTTAAATTGTACGTTTTGCAATTAATACAAATTGTGTTTCCACACTTCTTCATATACATCTTCATGCTGTTATTTATTTTATGAAAAACACGATCGAAAATAATCTTCAGGAAGAAAAAAAAATACGCAATTATATAGATTAAGATAATTATTAATTAAATTATCATATGGATGCCAATTATATTAATTAAAAAAGATTGAGATTTCAATGTCTATTAATATATATATTTTTTAAATGTATATATTACATATAATCCATTTTATCAAACATTTCATCTTTTAAAAATTGTTCGACCTATTGATATATACCACATTTTTAATCGTATGCATGATAGTCATGGATCCTAGGATATAACATCAAAATTGTTTTCAAAAATAAGATACTTAAAATTAAGATACTTAAAATTATATAAGAAACTTCTCATAAAAATTTAGCGAAATCTTACTGATCGAAAGGAAAACAACATATGCATCTCTCTATCGTACATTTAATATTTATATGCTCTCCCTCTCTTTTCTTCTTCGACTCAATGCCACCTGCATCAACCGTTTCTATCCACATCTCTCGCACGTGCATACGCGCTCTTCTCCCCTTCCCTCTCCACCTCTCGGTGCGCGCGATGCCTCCTCCGCCTCTCTTAAGGAGAAAAACCACTATTACTCGCGACGTCCTTCTTCTCCTCCTCCGCAACCACTGCCACTACCACCAGCGCTGCAACCACCACTACCACTTTCCGTCTTTCCTCCCCCTTCTCTCATTCTCTCGGCGACCGCGCGCGAGCATCGTTACTCGCGCACGGTGGTGGAAATCGCAACGGAACTTCAGTGCAGCTGCAGCGAGCAGCTGACGCGGAATCATTCAGATCCGCAGTAGAGCTCGCGCAGCGTATGCGAACACTACGCGATACGATACGAGGCCAGACGAGACGAGACGAGACGAGACAAGACAAGACAAGATACGACACGCAGTGCCATCGGATACACGCGCCTCAGTGTTGGACCAGCTCCGGCGAGATTCGCCCGCGCGTGTCTCCGTATCTCGTGCCGCAAATGAACTCGCGTCGCGGGTGCGCGCGCGAGGGAGACTCTTCTGCTGCCGGTTCTTCTGTTGTGACTGCATCTCGTTATCAATCGCGAACAGTGCGGTGTATCGTCAAAATCGTCGTCGCCGTCTCGAGGGTTCGCGACGAGGTGCATCTCTGGCTGCAACGTCGGCGAACGAGCCGAGACGGCTGCTGAGAAAGGCGCCTGTAAAAGGCCGACGAAGGAATACTCGCAGGTGAGTGCAAAAGATCTGTTTGCTGTCGGGTATTCGCGTCTCTTGAAGAGACGGGGTCCTCGAGAGATATCTCGAGACACGATATAAATTGACGGATGGATTATCGAAGAGACGTTGATTGTACTTTTAATTTCGTAAGAAAAACAGAAAGCTACAACTAAAATGAAAAAAGAGAATGCAATTGGAATACAAAAGAGAGAGCGAAATTGTAATAGTCCTTTTCTATCTCTAAAATAATTATAGAGATGGAAAGAAGTTTGTAAAAAATGTGTGTGATATTAATAATCAATAGTTATAATTATTTTATTGATAATATTATTTAATATATTAAAAAATTACGAGAGCGAGATTCTTAATTTCTCATGTCGTTGTAGAATATATCGCAATTATCCTGACACCGATTCTATATTCTAATATAGAGTTTACTTTCTCCATTGACATTTAATAAGAAATTAAAGACTTGACATTTTTTTAAATGCTAAGAATGTCATTTAAATGTCCGAAGAAATTCTTCCATACATCAGTCACGTAAGGACACTTGAAGGATCTGCCACAGAGTTCAGCGCGACATATAGGGATAATTAAAGTATCGGGATGAGAGATTATTTATGGATGAAGGAAGAGAGAGAGAGAAAGAGAAAAAGAGAGAGGAGAAATGACGAGACCGAGAATGCGGATTACGACGCGTGATGGATGGATCGGCCTAGCAAGCGGATTTTTATCACGTGATATCACCGAGAGCAGCGTAACATGTTCGACTAGCGAGAGTGCCGGACCTTGCCAGTAGACACGTGCCCGAGGCGACACGTGATTTCCATTCGGTGATAGTGATTCTTTTTCGGGAAGTTTCGGTTCGTTGGTTTGACTCGTGAATCCGAGATGTCTCCAAGATGAGCATTTTTAACACATTGCTATAAATATATTTTGTTATTTGATAGAGAGAGAATTTTCTATTTTCTTGAGGGTGGCATTTGATATATATTTGAAAATGAGAAATAAAACGCGGATTTAGATATTTCGTGAAAGGCGTCTTCGAAATATCAAAGCCATGAGTCACATTTAGCGAAATGCGAGTTAAAAGTATCAGTCACAATTTTTATTTACGTCAAGCGCGTTCCATTTCGATGAGGTTTAGATCTAAACAAAATAACGTTTAACGTCATCCTTGCGAATTCGCGGAGACGATGTAAGCGATGCAAAAATCCGTGGGATTATCAGCGTCAGCTGTTCGTCACCTGAAGAAACGCCCCTGTGGGTGCGAGTGGAGAGAAAAACACGCAAATTCGTCGGTTACAAAATTAAATTCGACGATGCGACATTGCGATCTATATCGGTATAATCGATTTTCGTTGAGCCGACGCGTTGAGCCACTTCGTAGGCGGCTTGGAATGTTTTTTTTTTCATTATCAATATCTCAGAAGTAGCAAAAAATTTACGAATATGAATAATTTATGGATTTAGGAAATATTCCAACAGGACATCTGTAATAATTTTTTGCGAGAAAATACAGAAATGGATAACTACTTCAAGTTTTCTATATAAAGGCAAAACTAATAATCAGAGGAAAAAAGTTTGATCGAACGCAATTAACCGATTCATCCGATTGAATCTATCGCAAGGTACGTAAGAAATTACTGGTTTAATCATTTATTCGATCAATGGGAACGAACCGATTAATCGATCAAGGCATAAACCACCGACTCAATCGATTAATCAAGCAATCGATAAATGGATAACAATTTAATCGATAAATCTCGCGCGATGATGGTTTATGTCGAACAATGCGAATCACATAATGAAATATTATAATTCCGAAACTAGTATTACTTTTGCTACGAATAATCATATTAAAACAATTACAGTTTGAAGAAAATTAATTATTTGAAATAGTCTTGTTCAGATATAGAATTTTTATTCGTTAACAAGTTTTTTATTCATTAAAAGTAAAATAATAGGATAAACAAATATAATTTTTTTTTCATAAATTCAATTCAATTCTAATCAATTAAAACTAATCAATTAAATTTTTCATCACATTGTCCATATATAACAAGAGTATAACGATAATCTAGAAATATTCAAAGAATTAATTAAACTATGATTAATCGATTAAAGAAATCGCTTCACTGTTTATTATTCCTTAATAAATATTTCGTTTATCAAGGAAACATAATAAGTACGACGCAAGTTAATGACACGATGTGTAACTCCCGATTATTTGATATACACGGGATCACATGGGTCGTTGCTGTAATTATCGCGAACGATATTTCTCAGTGATTTAAAATGCTACCGGTAGAGAAAGAAAGAAAGAGAGAGAGAGAGAAATAAAGAGAGCAAGAGAAAGAAATATCGGTCCGCGCTCAATCCCTCATATAGCCAGGCTCAATCCCTACAGTCCACTCGCCCGTGAGCGAGTAACACTAACACGTACATGCAATACACGCGCGCGCGTACAGATCAGGCCCTTCCTCGCCAGCACGCACCTGTTACGTTGTGTTGTCGTTTCGCCGCGGCGTGGCTGCACGCGACAGCTCGTGCCACTTACTTCCAGTTACCTCTCGGCAGTGCGTGCCGTAGCGTCGCGTAGCCTCGCTATTTCTCGCCCGCCGAATCGACCCGGCTCGCGATCCTCGAGCATGGGGAGAGATTGATCGAGAGCGTGATATCCCGTTCGCGCGTTTCATCGGAGCCCGCCGAGAGATCCAGGTAGGATAAATATGCGTAATAGAATAGAATATATAGGAATTATTACGTCCTCCGTATCTCCTTTATCCTTCCCCCTCACTCTCTTTCTCTCTCTTTCTTTGCAAATTATCTCTGGTGCAATCTGGAAGCGGAATAAATAAATGTCAATCTTGAATAACGTGAAAAAAAGAGGCGAATGTAACTTGATCTGCCGCCTCTCTTCTTTCATTTCGAAGTGACATTACTCTCGGATCCGGGGTATCGATCTTATACGGATTTCGGGAATAAAGCTTTCTCGACGAAGAGAATGAAAGAAGATATGTATTATAAGGTGTGAAACTATACGAATCTTTTACGAGCATTAATATTTCAATTTAGAATAAATGATAGATACAATCCATCATTTAAAATCAATAATAAATCACATGTGCGAGAAACTAAAAAAACATGTTACTTAAAAAGATAATGCAGATAAAAATTATAGTCACATCAATTCAGCTTTTTAACAAAGCAATATTAGAGAAATTGCCTCTACGATTTCTAAAAATTCCATTTTAAATATGGAATATAAAAAAAAAACACTGACACAAATCGACAATAATACACATATTTTAATATAAATAGATCGTAATATTCCCGATGGAAATGCAGCAATTAAAGGAAGTATAAATCTGTTTGTTCCTAATTGCATTTTCTTGCCCGTCTTAAAAATAAAGATAAAAAAAATGCTGTAAAATACACGACAATTATCTTAATATTCATAACAATGAAAATATGATTGATATAAAGAGACATAATTTTGCGGAGAAACAAAAATTCTTATCGAGATTACACCGGGTTTTAATGGCTGAAGAATATACCGAAACACTAAAGAAGAAAAGGATCGAGAGGAAAGAGATCGCGGTCTTCCGAGGACGATCTCGCGAGTGTAGCTTCTTCCTCAGAGGCCTCGGAGCACTTTACTCCGGTAAAGCCGCGCGAGCGAGCATGCGAGGTCGAAGTCTTCCCTCTTTTTCTCGCTCTCGTCGTCTTCATCCCGCTCGCTCGAGAGAAACCTGCCATTCTATCTCTCTTTCTTTCGCTTCTCTCTCTCTCTTTCTCTTTTTCTCTCTGCGCGCCTTTCGACTTATATACAGTTTCTCTCTTCGGCTCGCGTCGCACGCGCCCGTCTCTTCTCGAGTGCGCGCTTTTGTGCGGCAAAGAGAGGACTCGCGGCGATTTGATTCGATTGCCAGATTTTTTGGAAAGCGAAAAGATGAATGAAAAAAGGTAAGATAAGTGTTAAATAATAATCGATTTGAGAAAATATTGTTCGCGTTTACAGAAATACTTAAGATAATAATTATGCTATCTTGTGGAATGCATTCTTAATTATGTTTAAGAAACACCGACACGTCCGCTGAAAAAATTTTTTAGGAAAATTTCAGAAAAAAAATCATAAATGCGTTGCGATATTATCAACTCGCTTTGTCCGATTTTCCAACATTGCGAATCATGTATATGTCAGTGACTTCGTCGACGAGCAACCGGATACGCTTAAGGGCCAAGCAACCGCAACAAGTACGAGAAATTACGATCTTGATGTTCGTAAATCCCGACACTGACGTAAAAAAGGAAACGGATCGTTGTCTCCATATATTATATCGTTCGTTCTCCACGTCCCTTCACGGAATTGGTTCTCTTCCTTGCGAAATTACATCGGGTCGCGACATCGCAAATTATCGACAGCATTATTGTGCTAAAGGATATTTTAATATTTCAACACAATTGATTTTAATTTCAAAAATACGCAAAGATTATAAAAAGAAACACACAATAACCAGGTAAAACAAGGTAATGGAGCTTAAAGATTAATAAACACAATATTACTATAAAAAGAAATTTAATATTTTCTGCTGTAGCTAAGAATATCATTCTTGACATTTCGCTAAAATTTTATACTTATTTTACAATTTAAGATAACGTTTAAGACGTTATAATATGATTCTATAGTGACTATATGACCCAATGACGGGGAGAAGAGAGAAAAGGGAAATCCTAATAGACATAAGAAGTAGTTTCTCTTTCGGAATTGATTTGTTGTGAGAGGACCAATAATTCGAGAGTGATGCGATATGCGTCTTCGTATCTATCATTTAGTGTTTCTCGATCGGTCAAGAGCCGTGCGCCATCAGCTCGCATATATATTGGACATTTGCATTTTAATCTAGACTTCAATTAAGCAGTAGCGATCCTATATCTTGAGGCGAAGCGAACCTATGTCATCAAGCTATTGTTGCGCGATGAAATTCATGCGGCTTATCGGAATCTTTTATTTCGCGTCTATACAGCTTCCAATTCGGTTCTCATTGTCATCGTCTTCGACGATCGTAAACGTCGACAGGTATCCCGCTGATTGTCGACAGCAATGAACCAATTAAGAAAAGTATTGAAAAAATGGAATCGCAACCGAGATCACAGTTTCACTAATTGTAATTGTTAATTTACGATTATTATTTCATTTATATTTTTGCGTGATTTATATTATTCTGATTTATATCATTCTCGGCTATATGATATTGCTCTCTTGATTATATTGGGTTGATTTACAAATAAGAGTTTATACTACAATGAATTACTTCTTTTAAAAAACTAGTGTGACCTACAGTATCTGATTATCTTATATATTGCAAAATGAAGAAAATATAATAGATTAAAATTTATATATTGTAATATTTTTCAAATATAAAATTTCAGTTTGTTAAGTAAAACGGAATTGATGTATGAATCAATCCAATAAGTTTATCGAACAAATAAGAAAATATGTTCAAGTTTACATTTCAATTTTTACTAGTTAGAGGGGATTATCTCTCACTCTATTATTATACTAGTATTTTATCTATGTTAGATATTTCAAGTATTCAATGACGTCAATTATCGCCGCGTATCACATCGATGACACGATGATCCGTTAGTTCCACTTTTCAATTTCATAAACGAATTCTTGTAGAGTCGAACTTTCACGGCTCGATTTTGTATAATGTTTCATCTTCGTCGTTGTCGTCCATATAGTCTCGTTTTACCCACGTTGAATGGGCACTGGATAATAATCGGATGCCGCTTCGAAAATTAAGTCCCGCCTTCTTGCGACGAAGCGGATTACGAGATTGAATTTTGCAAGAATTAATGACTTCTAAAAGTAAATTGAACCTGCCGGCAACACGGTGCCGCATCGTCGTCGTGTCGTAGTTTAGATGAGTTCCATCGTATGCATGATAAATTTCAACATTTTAACATCTACAAAATATTGCCGCGTCATGTAATTTTTAATTGAAATTCTTTCAGCTATAACACAAAAGATTTTCCAAATTAACTAATGTAACTAATTGATAATCAGAAAAACGAATGCGCAAGTTTTTTGTAGGACGCTATCTTTTTCTATAAATCAAGCAATCTTTGATTTTAAAAAATGACAACAAATTAATAAAGATTAAAATTATATTACAATTAAAAAGCAAGCACCCTTTACAAGTATTTCGACGAGCGAGATATCTGTTTTCGTAATTGCCCTCGTGAATGAATTTAATTTAAATAAATGACCAAAGGTGCAACTTAAAGATGCAATCGTTGAAGTCGTAATTCGACGAGGGGAGGAAGCCGCGGATATTTACTTTCATTACCCCGATAAAATCACCTCAATCAAAATCCATTAAAGTAATCGTCTTAATATTCATTTGCTTTTCCTCGATCGTTTTATTATATATCCAATCGCGGTAGAGTAAGAGAAAGGAGAGAAAAAAAAGAAAAAAAATAATGAAAGAAGGCAACGCAGACCTAAGGTCGAATTCTTATTCGTGCACCGAACTCACACTGACCACCAGATGCATTCTTATACGACGGCGAAAGTATTATCCTCCGCTTTAAATCAGAGATAAGCGGGACTCGTCTCGTCCATTAAGGGCGAAGGATGCATAAGATACTGTTCGGCCGGGCGTGGAAGGCCGCGATAACGGATTGCAGGCATAATGCGTGTTCAACAGCAGCCTAAATACATGAATCTCTAAGTCATCTTATGAGGAGAGATGAAAACCACGTGCTCGAATTCTTTTAAACGAAATAAAATTATCCTATGATAAATAAATTTAAAAAATGAAGAAATATAAAATAAAACTTTATCTTTAATTTTAATATGACAAATTTTATTATTAATTAGTCCAATATCAAAACTTTTGAATAATTTTTAAATTAAAAATGTGCTTTATAGAATTTATATTTTTGAGATATAATTATAATACAAAGTTTAATATTTTATTTTTACACAAATACGCGAGCTTTATTTTTTTCAAAATTCGTTCGCTTATTTATGACAGATATTGATTATTCTTGCGAAATTATCGAATTCTTCCAAAAATATTCATAATAGCTAAAAATGAATTTAAATTTCATCAATCATCTTTTGGCAGATGGTAATCACTGTTTAAAATTATAATGAATGATCGTCTTCTTAGTTTAGAAAATTTACGATAAGTTGTGAATAACATGAGTCATTTTTGCATAAATATAAATTGAAGTCACGCATAGATATGCGATTCGCCGAAGGATTAGTAACTAAATTTCGCAAACTGCTATTCCTACATATATATTCCACGTTCGCCGTTCGCATTTCTGACATTTTTCCTCCGTGTGTAATGCGTACTTTATGACGAGTTTTATTTCCACCATTCAATGCCTCCTCGGCAACGCCATAATTCGCCCCCGGATCACGTCCCAGAAATCCTTGCAAGTGAGATACTAGCTACCGAGAAAAGTGCATTTCTCATTCGCATATATCGCGAATAGCATTTTAAGAATCTTAATATAAGAATTAGTCATCAAGATATAAATAATATAGAAATCTTAAAATTGTTTAAAAAAATGACATTCAATTCAATTTTCATAAAAAAACTATCTTTATATTCATATCGAAAAATACATCGCTAAATTTATATCAAAAATTGAATCAGAAATTTTGATATAAAGATAATAGATATTCAAAAATTGTTAAAATGATGTTATAAATACAAATGCTAATAAAAACTAACAAGAATGCCATTTTATTATTGAGAAATCATCAAACATCTAGATTATCTTATTCGATAAGATTTATTCCAAGCGATAATCGTTGCGGTGGTTGACATTATAATGCCATGCGAAAATAATCATTCTCGTTCGCTAGCGTGAGAAAATAAGCGCTATTGTAACACGGTTATAATACGAGCAAATCAGAATGGCGAGAGATCGAGGAAAAATTCCGCGCATCGACGAGTGACCAACGCTGCGGCTATAGCTGCACCCGACACGAATATACGATTGCAAATACGTTATGGGTCTCTCTCTTGCTGGAGGCTCGCGACTCCATTCATTTTCACGATTCGGATGAGGGAATTTTTCGGATATTATATGGCGCCCAAATCGGAATTATCTCTCATCGCTCTGTACCGTTTTCTGCTCCACTATCCTAATCTTCTTTCGTATCTTCGCGATCGCGTATCGTCGTTTTGTTCGTCGATTAAGGTTTCAACGTCGGGGTCTCATTTCGGTTAACCGACTCTCTTCCTCTGTTTTTTGTATCAGTTGAATGCATAAGTAGCAATATATTTCCAAAAGGAATCATATTATACATATATAATGTGTTTTCTTCATAAATATTTTGTTCCTTTGTATCTCATCGAAGTTTTAATTCCAAGGAACCTGTTTGAATTCCTCTACTTCTGTAACAACATTCCAGCAAGATTTTATACCATGATGTCATTTTGTTACGTGAACAATATGATTGAAAACGTTTGATTCGAATGCGTGACGGTGAGAAATGTAGATATTCTTTAACTTCGAAAGACAAGTTTGTAAACAACTCACGTTGACCAGCCAAGTCTATGCAAAAGTCTGGTTATAAAATACCGTACGATTCTAAATCTCAAGCTCTTATTACACGTGGCGATAAAGTGAGAGCCGTGCGCTTTGCAAAAAGTGACATCGACGAGCGGCATAACAATCTTCGAGCACTCAAACGGTTCAAATATTAAAATTTCAATATTGATTCTCCGACAGAGAGAGAGAAGCTCCACGCGTTTCTATATGTGCATAAATTATAACATACACGGCGCAAAAAGGGGTCTTCGAAAAGCCGCGTCTTAATGATCTCCGATCCGGAGGCGGATGGCGCTTTGAAAATTTGAGAACAAGTATTTCCGAAGAAAAACATACTCTTATCCTACTTAAGTTTGATAAATTTCCGTGTCGCTCGCGATCGTCCCGCGACTCTGAGAAAAAGGATAAAGACGCGATCGAATGCCGAGATGAATGATCGTAACGAGCGGCTGTCGATACCGATCGATCGATCGTTTTCCCGACGACGATTGCTCGTCAATTATCTCAAGTGCACATTATCCCTACGTAAACACGATCGCAGCCGGCGGTCGCGTAACAATAATGGATAATTATAGCAAGCGCGTAAACGCCACGTCACGTTGCATAGCGCATAGCGAAAAATCCGAAACACATGTCTTATCGGCCGATGAGGAACGCCCATATACCAATTGCGAAGAGAGATCGTAAACGCCACACGCGATAAAGATCAACGATATCGGCGGACTTAATGTTGCATTACATTAGCCTACAACAAACGATTGCTAAATGAGCGATTACCGCCGCCGTTCGCGGCCGATAATTACCATCGGACAAGCGGTTATTACCGCTTAGCGAACGATAATTCATTATTATAGGTTCGCGTTAAATACGTGACTAACATAGTCCTATGTGCGCGCTTCTATTTCCCTTCTCGCCGATTGAACGTAAAAACATGCCGATATTATTGTTAAACAAGAAGCAATTATCGAGTTAAATAGTCCCTCGACTAATTAATTTAATGTCCGATCTACACATCGTATTTTACGTATTTTACTACTGGAATGAACGAAGAAAGTTTAGCTCACAAATATGCTGCGCGACGTAATATTTCCCCTCTCTGATGGGATACTTTCACTAAAAAAACTGCCGGCATTTTGATATATTCGATAGCGACTATAATTATCATTAATAGAAGGAGCTAACTAGGAAACTTGAAGCGACTTAATAAAATCCGCGAATGCGATCGAGTGACATTATCGGCTATGAGAAAAAACTGTCCATTTCGTTTCCATTCACGTTTATATTAAAAATATTTCTGATTAATGATAATGTTCTATAAGACATTCATTTAAGATATACTTGTATATAAATATATATCGATGTATTTTCAGTGAAAACTCTGCAGAGATAGAAAAAAATTTATCACATTTAATAATAGGGCATAGAAAATTTATGACAATCGTCGAATTAATATTTTATAAAAAGATATAAATCTTATGTTGCATTCAGCGTCAAAGTAAAATTAAAAGTAAAAAGAGAAATAAAACACAGATATTACATAAATGTCAAATGATAAAAATACACATCCTATTTTCGAATAATTTCCAAATTACATTCGATTGCTAAAAATCAATTAATCTAGACAATTTCTTAATTAAAAATACGTTAATCTTATTTCTTAGCATGAATGTACATACTTTTTTAACTTTGACATAATCCGACTATTATTTATTGAAAATTAAGAATTTCCCCTAATAATATTAAGAGAAGAATGTAAATACCTAGAATAGTGTTTCTCGACTTAATAACATAGCAATATAACTACAATCTAGCGATAGATAATGCCTCTCTCTCGAAAGAATCTTTTGTGCGTTGGCTGGACAGTCTCATATTTCGCATAACTTTCCTTTTCTCTTATTGAATTTATCTAATGGGTGTGTTAAACTAAAACTAAATTTGCTCTTTTTCATTTTGATTAATAGTTATATTATTTCATTAATAGTTGTAATTTTACGAGACATAGTGAAGGAGTTTTTGTGACCGTTTTGCTGAATCTCTTTCTCTCCCTCTCTGTTTTTTTAATCGAAATACAAGCACGCTTAAATTAAGAATTGTAATTCATTCGGATGATTCTACAGAGATCTCGTAACTGTCTTTCTCGGAATAACAATCCGCGGAAATTACAATCTTTCGGGTTTCTTCTTCTTGCGCGAATTCGCGCGCGAAAATATACAACCCGCCCGAAAATATATCGCACTTGGGGGTTAATACGCCGATTAATTGGTTCGCAAAAATACAAATCGTTCCTTGTCAGTAAGTAAGATTACTTACTCTGATCTCGCAGCTCCAGTTGAAAGCACATCTGTTATATTTTAACACGTAACTTTTGTTATATCTTTTATATGTTTTGTTATATCTTGTAAATTCAAAAATAAAGGAAGAGAACCTGAAGGAAATATTTTAGTCGCTCTCTCCACGAATTTCGTTATGTAAGATGTTATGTAGAGATTCACTCAAAAAGTAAAAGGATCTTAATTTTAATGATGCATCTTTTCTCCGTTAGATATATCTTTTTATATAATCAAAGTATATACAACAAATATCTTGATAAGATTTGATAAGGTAAAATTAAAATTCCGAAAAGATGAACTCTTTGCTTAAATTTAGGTGAACGCGTACAATCAATTACTTTAATATATAATAAAAGAAGACTCGACTAACCGACAAACTTTTGAATAATGATGACTGTCGTTGAAATAATGAAATACAACGAGAAACATTGGGCTTAGAAGGGCTGTGGCTGAGAAAAAAAGGTGAACTACCCGGCGATGCACGTAACACGGTCGACGTTGGAAAGTCACGACGTGAATAATGCGCACGTCAGTCTCTATTTTCAATCCCGTAACTCTTTGTGCACTCATCCTTGTGCCCGAACGTAGAGAAAAAGCCGTGCGATATAATCGCGCACTCTTACTTCTCCGGCGAGCCTCTTTTTCCTCCCTCTTCCCTCGTGCTATGCTATACACAATTGAAATGGTTCAAGGCGGAGACATTAAACGCGAACTCGCATGTGATAATAAAAACAATAATGCATTATATAGAGTAATAAAAATTCCGCTCTCAAATGTATCTAACACGAAAAGATGCGAATAAATCTTATAATAATATTTTATGATAATTAGACAATTTTTATCAAATATGAGAGAAATAAAATGACGGAGAGTTTTAAAGTCCGCAAAAGATTTTTAAAGAATTATTTATTTTAAGTGGTTTATATTTTTAAATATATTGTCAATTTTTTATCAAGCTATTGTCATCGACAGTTAATATTCTAATTATAAGAAATTTTAGAAAAGTATTTCGTAAAATGATATATATTTTATATTTTTTATACGTACTTACTTGAAAATAGAGGATATCAATATTTTCGATTTAAAACAAAGTATTTGATATATAAATTATCGATCTTATTTTATATATATATATATTTCTTAACTCAGCTTCAAAATTTATATGAATTTTATAAACTGTTCGTGGAAACTAAAAAGACAATAATATGGTTACATTTGATTGCATTTGATTGTCTTATTGTTAGAGTAAATTGATCAAACTTATTGTAATATTTGTAAAAAGTAGTTTTGTCTTTTTCTCTTCTCTTCTTATACATTTTTTTTATGTCGCGTACAAAATCTCGCGCATTCTTCATTTCCATCGTGATTTCTCCAGCAGCACATTTTTCTCTCTCTCT
The DNA here is from genome assembly GCF_003227725.1 of Camponotus floridanus. NCBI lineage: Eukaryota > Metazoa > Arthropoda > Insecta > Hymenoptera > Formicidae > Camponotus > Camponotus floridanus. The sequence continues at coordinate 997,191 of NW_020229692.1, read as the reverse complement.
CGCGCTTCGAAAGACGCTTAGATTAAGAGTTACAAGTCGCACGAACAATCCCGTGGCGCGTCGTAACTGTCTTTCCAAGAATAACGTACATGAAAATCGTAACTTTCTCGACAAAGTTTGACTCGAGGATGCGTGGCACGCTCGGCAAAATATATAGCCGTAATAAAAATATACCGAAAAGATCGCAGCAATATTCTGCGTTGCAGGGAATACTCTGCGGCAACAACGTCCCGATGAGTGCGCGCAAAATCCTAAAAAAAATATACAGTATTATGGGTTATACGCAAGATATATATCTCTTCCTCCCCTCTCCTCTCTCTCTCTCTCTACACCTGATTCATTTTTTAGAAAACATTACCTCGCGTCTAGCAATTATAATTTCACGTTAATTAAATGACAAAAAAATTAATGTCATTTACTAATCATTTACTTAATATTTATTTTGATTTATTTATTTATTTAATAATCATTCAATGTTTCGACGTAATAGTCAATCGCATTACAAAGGAACGATCAATCATAAATCCGTGTACATGACGGTGCGCGCATTGGGGTATCCCCAACATCCATTTAAATCAGCCTCGTGCAGGTGTTTCCATCGCGCGCGATACACTTCTCGTAAACGCAAGCGACCGAGCTACCTGTCGGTTCCCATCCCCCCCCTCTCCTTCCCCTCTTACTCTGTCCCGTCCGTTGCACGTGCACGTGCATCGCACTGCTCGCTCACGCTTTTGCGCAAGCTACTGCGTTTTTTCCGCACACAGAGATGTATGTATGTACATACATACGTACGCATGCACGCACGCACGCACGCGCAAATGAGTACATCGCGCAACAACGCGTAATGGAAAGCGAGAGAGAAAGAGAGAGAGACGGGGGGAAGTATGGGGGCAGAGAGAACGGCGGTGGAGGGCACATAAACACGAGCACGTGTCCGTGAGCGGCATGTGGCAGAAGAGCGGAAAAAGGTGAAGGGCTGCGAGAGGGAATGCCGCTCGGAGAAAGAGAGAGAAAGAGAGAGGTTTCCTGTGTAGTGGGGCACGGATATTCCTTCCTCGAGCTCGAGAGAAGCGCCATAAAGAATGCAAGTAACGTTTTGCACGTGAGACGGTATAAATATTAGGCGGCGTGACTCTCTTATCTCGCGTTTTCCATACGTTGTTTAAATTTAGTATACATATGTAGTAATAAAGATATGGAACTTGTGCAATTAGCGCCTTCAATTAACAACGATTAGCACCTTACGCGGACCTCCATTATAAATATTGATTTTAGATAGCAACCGCGGAGAGAAAGATATCGTTTATCGATAAGAATAATTGCCGCGGCCTTTCGGGAAGAAAGAGAAACGCCTCGAAAGAGAAATAGGTATGCAAATTGGCACGACCAAACGTGTCGCATTGCGTCAGAAGAATATCCGGCTTTCAATTATCGCGCCGTTAATTATCACGAGTAAATTTATTATAAAACACGTGTAGCGTTATGTCAATCAGTTGATTAAAAAGAAAAAAAAACGAAAGTGGATGTTTCTGAAAGCGCCAACTTTTACACTGCGCCGGTAGCATCGTTTCGCCACACGGGCCATAATCATTGCATACAATCGGCAATACGTGTCGTATACCGTTACTCATTAGCTTTGGCCGAGCTTTTAATTCGCATTGATTATACGCGACATCAAATTCGAAATGGCGCGGGTCGAGGAAACCTGCCATTTGCGTTCCGCATGTCGCGTAATATCGTCGCGTTCACCGATATTCAAATATGCATTCACTGTATGAACTTTACGTTATCTCGTTAATGGATGATTATACACAGACGTTTCGAGTCGAAGATAATTCAGCGGCAGCGAAGCTGCCGGGCGGATGAACCAGGCTAATCGAGCGCTGCTCCGCTTAATTTCCCCGAGAGTTGGCGCACCGGGCCGCCTCGTAAATCAAATCTTGACATTTTGTCTACTCACGCGCAAGTCCGGCTGGCCAATAACGGGGCGCATACCATGACGAATGGATAATTTAGTCGCCGTCGTGTATCGGCGCATCGTGGAGGACGATCGTTTAAAAAAAAAAAGTATCGATACTTTTACCGCGGTATTTATGCCTCGAAGAATCGTTAAAAACTAATATTCGTCAGAAATTAATTAGTCTGGAAAATTGAAAGCAATATAGCTTTTAAAATTTATAAAACAACATATGTATATGTGTGAAGAGGAAAAATCGCATCAGTGGTTGAATAAAACAGCGGAATTTATATCGTTTTATATATTATCATGTGATGTCAATTCTAAATTATATCGAAAAGTTTAATTTTAACTATCAAAATAATAATATTGTCGCCATTAGCTGTTAGAGTCTACTAGCAGACGCCTCTTTGGATTCCTACGGTGCTTACGATCTAATTTAGCGCAACTACGGTGCAACGAGTCTAGAATTTCCCTTTGGGGCGCCGCTTGTTACGAGTTTATTCGCTGCTTGTCGAGATTCGATCGGAACGCTTAGTCGGCGAATTAGCGATGCGCTCAGAAAAAACGTATTCGAAGCAGCTGGAGTCCGGAGCTCGCGTCATCACGGAATCCTTAATTAAAGTCCGAAGCAAAACGAGAACGATCGCCAGAAAATGCTGGTAGCGGAGAGGAGGGATAGTAGATATATAGTAATAACAGCGCTGCGTGAAAATGGTAATGACTTAATAGTTAAATATAATAGCACAAAGAGGACGACAGCGAAAATTTACGGCCATAATATATTGCCTCCTTTTCGGAGTAAAATTTTACAAAGAACTGAAACTTTATCTTCCTGAAAGCAATAAATATTATATTTTAGTTCAGAACACACATGGTAATTTTGATAAAAAAAGAAAATAAACAAATATAAAAATAAAAAACTGAAGAAAAAATATATGATGAAGAAGATTCACAATCAATTATTTGAAATTATTGACGATATAAATTATTTTAAAATAATTATTCACGAAAAATCTAAGGAAATTATAGGCGAGACTATCTTTGCTCTATATAATTTCTATTATTACGATTCAATAACAAATCTGTGCCTATTGACATATGTCATATTCGACAGCGCGTGGAATAATGTCGAGAGATACAAATCGTATCGAGAAAATATTTTTAAGGGAGCCAAGAGAGATCGACGAGGATAAAAAAGACACTCGAGACGTGCAACGGCAATGAGTCATAATTTCTATTTAAATATGCGTAATTACACTCGTGCGTATGCGAGTACAAGCCGCGGCTGTATGTACGAGCAAGCGCCGTCACGCCGAGCGCATTTCCTTCCTGAATAAACGCTTAAAATAGTATATGTGAACATACACTCTTTCTCTCTCTCTTCTTGTCTCTGATTAAACGTTGCTCAACATTGTCGCCGTTAAATACATCAATGACAAGCGGCGGCGTGATTTGTCGACGCACTGCTGCTCGCACAGCTGGCAGATCAGGTGGACCCCGGCCTCTACCTGCGCGTATACGTATGTGAGACGTGCGAATATTTATTAATCACGCCCCATAATAGAGCTGTTCCACTTAAGACTCCGCTCCGCTCGTGAATTTGATATACTTTCATACACACGTCGGTGTGCGTGTGCACCGAGAAAATTTTCCACGCCGATGTTTTACGACTGTCTGTCTGTCTGCTTGCTTGCTCGTATGCGTAGAATAATCGCGCAAAATACTCAAAAAGATACGTGCTAAAATACTCGTCCATTTTGCACCTTTGTCGTATTAACTGGTAAGAGTATCGGTATAAATGCGAAAAAAAAAGAATCAAATTATTTCTAACAACATTATAATTTTTTTATTATTAATTCTGTTTATTTCTCTCTTTGTTCTACTACATGACGTATAGCGTTTGAAAGTACAAGTATATATCTATTTGAATATCTAATTATATATAATTTGAGTATCTAATTTAAGTTGAAATTAAATTTCTTTTGGCAGGAAATTATTCTCTCGTAAAAATCTAATTTTCTTCTATTCGTTAATTTATGCGTATTCACTCTTTTCGTAGATTTGATAATAGCTCTCGTGATTATTAATTTAGTGTCTATTGTGATAGTAATTTCGGTAATTACTATCCTCCCACAATTTTCCCACAATTTTGCTGCTACGTGTACCCATGTAATTCAATCTGTTCGTATCATCTCCCTAGGAGACTTACATCTTTCGCGAGTTTGTATAACGTAAATTACGAAAATTACTTTGTAATTTCTGATAATACCAACAATACATACAAAGCACACAATTATCGAAAAGATCATTCTTGATAGATAATATTAGCCATGTAAATTTTTCAATATATTTTGATCTATTATATTTTTAACATGCTTTTTAACATGCAATCTATAAAAATTGATAAAATAGCATATATTGAAATGAGTAATATATACAGAAATCAGCTGATATTTATAAACTTCGAAAAGATTCAAATAACATTTTGAAGTTAGATTTATTCGAATGTGATGTCCGGATGTGATATCTCGCTCTAGTGGATTTATACAGTTACGGTATCTGCTTATTACTTCGAGGAAATCATGCTACAAATTAACCTGTGCAATCGCGCGCGATGTTAACAGTCCAATTACATTGTCGGCATCTGCGATTTGGATTAGAATTGCGAGTCTGTGTGTAAACAGCCTACTACGTAGTACGTGGAGAGCACGCTCTCTTCCCTCGCCGCCTTTCGCAAACAAGCGTCGCGCGAGCGTTATTTATTCGCGTCTTCGCCCGTGTAAACAATTCGCGCGATTGCAAACGATTTCATGTCGACGCGTCATTATGCGCCTCATTATGCACAGTAAAGCACAACTTCCTTTCGTATCGAGAAAGGTATGAACATTTGGCCGATAATATTTCTCAAAATTAATCATCGTTTCTGCCACTTACAAGGAGAAAGAGAGAGTCGAGTAACCTCAACAATTCAGCAGAAATACTATAAATAGACTGATAAAATCTACGAATAAAGTGTATAAAGTCTTTTTGTGACAAGCAACATATATAATGAAATACAGATTCGAAGTAAATTTTGTGGAAATATAGTCGAAAGACGAGGAGCGTATAATTAATACATCCATTTTCCAAGCATTAACCAGCCATTTATTACCATATCGTATAAAAGCGCGATGAAAACACCGACGTAGCGTTGCATAGCGATTCAAATATCTCAGCCGACCTAGACGACTTTCGAAATAAACGTCTCGAGTAACTAAAACTGAGCGTGATTAATATACTTATCTTCGCGCACTTGACGCAATCTATATGCAGGTTCGCGCGGTGCAACTCGTTGCGAGAATATTCATCGGAGTGATCGACTTGATCGAGAGAGAATCGGCTCATAAATTCTCGATTCTCGGTCCTGCCGGTTGGCTGTATAATATTCCTTTTTTTTTACATCTATCGATATGTCGCCTTCTTGGCAAGTAGCGATACATGCACGCGTGTACGCGTATTAATAGATTTGTCGAGTCACCTTATCGGCGTAGAGACATTTCGTCGTGGGTGTAACGAGACGCTCGCGTTGCATACAAAAGATACGACCTGCATAAATATCGACCTCGTAATCGATTAAGGATAGATTTGCCTCCGGCAATTGGCCGTGAGAATCGATAGAACGCGAAACGCTTGCGAAAATGCGAGAGTTCCCATTGATCAAACGCGCCAACGAGGCTTGTTAGGTTCTCATCCCGATGCATTTGAAGATTATGCACCTAATGAGTTGAATAATGCATCGAGAGCGCCGATGTTTTTTCGATAATTATACATATTACGTTACGCAGCATTTCGTTGATTAACTTCTTTCTCTGATTTTTGAAAGAAAAGAGTGATTAAACAATTGCGGTTTTAAAAATAGTCGCATGATCTCAAGGAAAGGTTAAATACATATATTGCGTGTATTTTACATTGCGACGCGGTGAAAATTTATGTATCTAAGCAATGTGAAAACCGCGGAAGTACAGCAGACTATTATGTATTAATGCTAATGGTAGACGATACGTTAAATGGTATTTTTAAATTTACTATAAAATTCTCTCTACATTTCTTGATATGTAGAATGCTTAATCTTTAAAATTAATATTTGCTCCTAGAAATTATTTCGAAAAAACTTGGATTTAAATAAATCGAAACAACATACGAGTTTTTACAATCTTGCAACTAATAAGATTCATTATAATATTCACCTTTAAAAATTATACGATGGATTACAAATTATTTTTATTATATAAATAAATATTTAGACTCGCGCATATTTTTTTCTGAAGAAAAATATAAAGAAAAACTTTTTTCTGAATGAAAGTATAAATCTGTATTTAAGACTCTACGATGTACATTGACAAACAACATCTCGGAAGCACGTGACTAACGACACAATCTTATCGGTTCTTTCAGCAAATTATTGCGGCAGAGATCAGATGCATCTAAACATGGAGTTGACACGGTTACTTTCGATACCGCTGACTTTGGCTTTGGCCCTGGCCTTCCTCCTCTCGGTGGCGCGTCTTTGCGACGCCACCTCGGAAAGTATAATAGGTGAGTACTACAAGAGCACGGAGAAGCACGTGCGCGACGTACCGATTATAAGCGTGTTATTTTGATAGCTGACTACTGATCAGGCTTAGAGAAGATGTGCCAACATCGAAACTCGATCGATGTCGTTCGAATGCATTCGGATATCAACAAGAACATGAACATCCGAAATTATAAAATAATATAAAATAATATTATTGCGCTTGTTCTTTGAGAAAAGTTTATTGCTTTAGATCCAGATGAAAAAGAAATTCGAAAAAAGTATCGTTCTTATCTTTATTTTTTATTTCTTTTTCTTTTCTATTATAAGATTCTTTAAATATCTATAAATTTGTAAAAATACACATTTAAATTAGAATATTTAAGTATTTTAAATTAAAAGAAAAAAAAGTGCTCGTATTTTTTTCTTCTCTAAAATAATTATACTAAATGTTCGATTGTTCAATATTAATGTATTCAATATTTTAAAAATTTGCATAATAATCCAATTAATGTTTGAGTTTAAAATAATATTTTTCCAAGTCTTCTTCGATCAAGTCATATGAGTAAATATGAATAAATTAATTATTGATTAATTGCAAAAAAACTAACAATGTTACCATAAATTTCTTTCTCAAAATATGCTGAAGATTAAAACAAATTCGTCGATACGCGTCTGCAACATCACTTAAATTTTTCATTTTTTTTTTATATTAAATTTTTTTATTTATAATCTCTCAATTTTTCAAGATAGTTAAGAAAAAGGATATTACATTTTCTCTTGCTAGTGTTACAAATTTTTCAATTATTCTTTACATAAAATGTGAACGATATAAATCAATGGCAAAAACATCGAATTAGAACGCATTAAAAACGTAAAAGCACCCTCATCTTGCGTTTATTCGCATTTCGTAACAGTTGATACTTACATGATATGATATCGAATGTGTGAGAATGTTCATGTTATCAAAAGTAGTGCACGAATATTATTGCAGAAGCAATTGAATTCCCGATTTCAGCAAATTTGTTATCTATATAGTGTGCGCAGGCCCGTCTCGCGTTCCATTTACCCCTTTTAAATATTCTATTCTTAGTCTATCTCCATAATCTGCCGTTCTATTTGCGCCAAAATCGAATCGCGAATCTCTCGCAGCTCATGCGAAATCATTGCTGTCTCGCTACACATCCTCATTAAGAAAAATTCAATCAGACAAATTCTTTTTAAAGCGCGTGTCGAGTTTTTATTATTTTTTACAATCGTATTTTTAAAGATTTTATGTGTGCACTTTAGCATTTATCTTGACTTTGCGGAAACTATTCTGTCTGAAAAACGTAACATGAGAAATTCATACACAAAAAAAAGAGATATATATTTTGGTTTCTTAGAAAAAATATTTAACATTGCAAAGTTGTATTTCCAAAGCATTTCTATTAAGAAATATCAAATACATTAAAATCGACAATGGTTACTATAAAGATAAAGTGTTATTTAATTTTTTAATTATTATTTCTAATGAAAAAGCCTATTTCTAATGAAAACAAAGTTTTTTTATTTTTTCTAGCGTTAAAAACAGCATAGACCTAAACAGGATAGGCCGTGTCGGGTTAATACTTCCGTTTCACTCATTCATAAATTCATATATTCATGATGAAATGCTTTGAATATTTTAACTCGTAATAAAGAGAAGAATTTATAATCGACAATTAAAAAGATCGAACTTCAACCATGGAATAAAATCGCGCGAAACTTTATTGCGTAATCACGACGATAATCGAATTTTTGCAATTATCCTAATAATTTGCAGTCATTTATGTATATTTTTTATGTCGCGATGTCTCCTGTCGACGATTGACTTATTCCTGCGCGATTTATGGTCACTTATAGCATATTGTAGGAAGTAAAAATAAACTGGTTAAGAGTAAAAAATTCAATTTCGCAGGATCAGTCTGTTAAAGTCCAGTGTACGCCAATAATCTCATCCCTTTGCACACGTGCAATTTTCATCGGAAATTGCATTGGGCGTAATCTCAAGTTCGGCCCAAACAGCCACTTAGGCCGAGAATACGTAAATTTCATCTTGCCTTCGTCCTTATCCTTTTTCAAAATTGTGCATCGGACAGCAGCTGACTGCATCGCAGAGATTGTCGAGCAGAGGTGATTCCTACCCTCGCAGAATGTAATCGAGGACGCGACGGCGGGCTTGTGCCTTTCAGGAAATTGCTGTACATTCCCCATTGCCGTACTCGAGACTAATCAACGACCGACTTGCCGTTTCGCAGAAATCGCGAGAGCAAAGTACGATTCCTCGAACGCTTCCGATACGCGCCACGCTGACGCCTTGGACAGAGAGCACCCATCTTAGCGCCGTCCGGGATCGATTAGGTTCGCGGCGGTTTATCCGATAATTAATTCTAAACTTGGCAGTATATTATACATCACTGTATGTTTATCAAACGCACTATGTTCTTGGTTCGCGGTTAAAACGTTAAAACGGCAATGTTAAATGCTTATGTATCGTTACATATGTATACGTGCAATTCGTATATATTTATGTATCTTTTAATCTATCATTATTGTAAATCTCTATTTACTGTATAAAACACAAACGGCATATGAAGAATACGGAAGAAAACGATATACGAAGAAAGCTTAAATAAGAATAAAAATATATATAAAAATTTAAATTTATTTTTATTATCGTTAAATTATCAGATAATTATAGATTTGATTTATTTTATATATTTTCTGTTTCTTATTATAAACTTATTTCTCAAGTATTATAGTTGCCAAGTTTAGGATTAATACGTCTTTTTCAGCTTTGTGCCAAAAAATAGATTGACGTATCGCATTCCTTAACAGCTTAAATTTTCTGGTGTCGCAGTTGGCAGCGAGAATCAATTGTCAAGCAAAACATGACATTACTAAAATATAAATTAATTATAAGCACTGTGTTATATATGCTTGGAAGTCTTCTAATAATAGATGAATTTGAAGATAGTTTTCCTTGATAAAAATTGCCTATCGTTAATTATTTTTTTAAAATTCGATCATTTGAATTGAATTCAACTAATTTAATTATAGAGTGTTTGAAAGTAACGTTATTCAAAGATTTATAATTTTCAAAATATTTATATTTTATCAAATTGTAATCATCAAATATTCACCGAACAAAGATTAACGCCATTATTTTGTTTCATTAAAGTCTCCTAATTTTCTTACTAATACTGTAAATATATTAAAGACAATTAAGTTCATTGAAACTCAATTTTAATGTTCGACTTAACGCTTTGATTGTCATGTTATATAATAATATCTTTTGTATTTTCTCGAAAATTGGATATGGAGATATGAATTAAACAAAAAATAAAATTTTTCATAAGAATAATTAGCGAACATTCTAATTTCATGAAGAATATGCAGATGCGACCCGTGTACAATCGCTATGATAGACAAAGTGTTAATGTTTTTGAATATACAAATTCTAATTATCTACGCGTGTTTATTGCACGCATAACATTCGATGAATGAATGGCGCGAGGTTTGTTACCGCTTTTATTGCGCGCTCTCTTGACTGCTCTCCGAGTTTTTAACCGTGCAACCAGCTCGAGGAGTACCAGAGAAAGAAAACGGAAAAACATGAGGAGAGATGATCGAAGATAACGATTGTGAAAAGAGAGATAAAAGCTGTTTTACGAGACTATTTGAAACTTACTGTGATGAGCATAAATGTCTCGCGTTTTGTTACATGCGTCAAATTTTTATAAAAAGTCGCAGGCAAAATAAAAAAAATATATATATATCGATAAATAAAAACGAGAATAAGAAGGAAATTTGAAAGAAAAACGACCGCAAATGCACCAACGTCCTTTCTCGCACACACATTCCTGCGCACTTTAAAATAATGCGCCGATATTTTTCGAATAGCAGTTAACAAAAGCAACACGCATGAGAATATTAATTGACATATTCATATGTTAAATGATATCAGTATTGATTCGTATTGAAAACGAATAATCGCTAATTAATTATTGCCACTTGCTTTTTCTTACGAGCTCTCGTTGTATCATTATCTATCCAATCGCTACAAAATTAATTTTTTAATAATCAATGCTTGATACATTTTCAAAGATAATGAATGATTAAAATAAATAAAATTTCCATTGGTTTTTGTTTGATTTTTACGATTTTAAATATAAATCTGCTAATCTTTGAATTTCAATCTCAATATGAAAATATGAAAATCAAATCTCAGTATTTTAAATAATCTTAAAAAAATAATAAAAAAGTTGAGAATTTATTATTTATCTCTTGCATACATCACGAAGAAATATTTTGATGATATTAGAATACTATGCATATTAAATTTTGTTATGATAATGTAATATTTTTAATTACTTTCGGAATTTTTTTATTTCAACAGAAGGATTAGAAGTAAAACAAATATCATAATTAAACAATTATATTTAGTGTTGAAAATATTAATCTTTAAACATTTCTTAAAGAAAGTGGCAATATTCGTAGTTGTGCAATCGTTCGTCCGAGAAGCCATCGACGAAACGAACAATCGATTCCTCCTCTCTCTCGCGATTTTTGCGAAGAAATATAAAATAGGTCGATGAGATAAATAAAGCGAAGCCGCCTCGAAAGCTGTACGTCACACGCGTTAAATCTCTGAGAGCAGTGACAGAGTAGACCAAGCGCTTTCTCGAGGAGAAAAACGCCAAACTCGTGCTGACAGAACAAATAAAAAGGAAAAATAAAAAAAAAGTGAGAAGGGCGATATTCTCTTTTGCCCTAGAAAGTGTGTGTGTGTGATATTCCTTTTGGAGAAATAATAAAAAAGTAAAATTAAAAACAATGTAATAACACAAAACAATACGTGCTTTCTCGTGCACTTAAATGGAGATTTGAAAATAGAAAACGAGCGTTACCCGAATGTTTAGAAATTTAATGGTTTGGCGGATTACGCTTGGAAAGTGTAAATAGAAAAGAGAGAGAGAGAGAGAGAAATCTGAGAAAAAGTTTTACAGAAAAGTTGCTTAAAGTGTGCAGGAATACGTGCGTGAAGGAACCGGGAGGAACGTTTGGTGGCGGCTCCCGACGACCTAGCAGCAGAACGCGACTTTTGCTGGAAAATGGAGAGTTTAACGCGACTGAGGTACGTCCTAAGGTACGTTCACGACGTCCATGTCGCGCTTAACTCTTATGATGAAAGCAAAAGAGAACAAAGGAAAACAAAGTCCATTGTTAAAAATTTAAAAAAAAAATTATTCCAATCTTAAATTTTAAAAAATCTATCTATAAATATTTATATATTATTTGTAAACTTGTGTTTATTATATATAATAGTACGATGACAAAAGATTGTGAAAAAAATACTCGGTATCGAAATGAAAATAACTACCGAATTTAGTTATTATAAACTTAATTCCATTTATAATTTCCATTCCAGTATATCGCGTTGATTTAGCAACGAATGAACCTTATTAAAATATTAAAATCGATTATTATAGAACCGATTTTCATCCGTGATCGTGCATGATCGCTATCTAAAACGTAACAGTAAATTCTTGAGCATTCGATTCTTCGTATTAAGGAAGGAGGAAGCCTCTAGCATACAAAAGTCGATCAATCGATTGGAATGTGCTGCATTGTAATTGTATATATAGTGCTCTATCGCGCATACCCCGGTATATTGCGGCGCGATATAAAGTCATAAAGCGATATAATCCGATTGTTCCTATTTATTATATCTATTGCTATTCGATTGCAGGAAGCCGAGAGACCTGCGACACTGAGGGAGAAGACGTTACAGTCAAGATTGTGAACACAAAATGCTTCCGCTGCATTTGTAAGGTAAATCGTGTGCAATCGAAGACACTAATCGATGTCTAACGGGGCACAAGCAAAATTAGTACATTGAATATCGTATAAAGTTGAAAAGAGTCTAGAGTCTATAAGCCGGATAAGTAAGATGCTTCTTAAGCATCTTCTATATTAAAATAAAATTTATATATTTAATAACTGTTTTTTTATGTAAGAAAGTCGCTGGATATACATGTGTTTATGAGATCAGAAAAAAGAAACGTTTTCAAGTTTTCTATGTTTCTCAGACGTGGCGTGTAGACGCTTTTTAATTTTCAAAATATTTATGCGAAAACTTGCACTAAGTAAATTGACAAAATTTTTCATTGAATTGTTGAAACGTTTATTTTGAATTAATTTTATATCCTTTAATTATACCAGTTTTAACATAAATTAATGAAAAGCTGCAAAAGCTATAATAAAAAAAGAAAATTTTGTTTTTTTCGATTTTACGAATATTTCAGTTTGTTTAATGATGAATAGAGATATATAACATCGTAAATTTGAAAAAATAGTTTACAATATATAGTAGTCTATAATAAATAAAAAATATGTCTGACGACTCTTATGACGATAATGTCTGGACTTTAAAAAGGTAAAATATAATAGCATGCAAAACTTTTATAAAACTTGTATAAAAGATCGGTTGGATTTTCAAAAATATAAATTTCGATGAATATAAATACAGACATTAAGCCTGGATATCCTGTAGATCGTAACGAAAGAGGAATGTGAACACAGTAGAGGAGAAGCACGGTGGGAAACGCGTACACTCGATTGATCGAACAATCACGTCGACGAGACTTAGCAAGATAATTGCGGAAAAGTCCGCCTCTCGTTAAATCCGATACGCTTCTCTGTAAAGAGAAAAAAAGATCGCGAGGCAGATCGGGAGAGAAAGAGAGAGAGAGAGAGTATGTGTACCGTTTTCCTAGTCTAATTCGTAGATTATGTTATTATCACGCGACGAGGCAACGCCATGTGGTGACGGAGTGTTTAAAGGGGTTAAAGTAGCCTGGCCTGGTTCGGGAGGTCAAAGAGAGGAATTTCCACTTGGACGCGTTCGACGATTCGATCGATTCGCACTTCGTGCATATTCGCGCACATACACACGCGTACGGACGCTCGTTCCCGCGTGTGCCTCTTATGATGCGCCGCCGCGTGGCCTCGATGCATCTCCCTGCTGCATCAACGAGTGATCTTAGCGCGACCGCGGCGATTTATCTGCGCGTTTGGTTCATTGACTCGTCGATTCGTGGCCGACCGAGATGAGGCTTCTTGTTTTCGCTCCGCCGCTGCTACCGCTGCTGCCGATGCTATTGCAGCAACGAGTGACGTGCCGACACTGTGTGACATAATTATTTGTTTGTTGCGCCGAAGTGATCGGCCGTGATCAATCATCCGCAATTTACGAGGCACAATCATAAGTCGTCCGGACGAACGAATATTCGCTGGCTCTATGAGCAAGAGAATACGCTCTCTCTGACGCGTTTATATTTATTTACTCTCCCATCGAAATTCGTCCATTATATTTTTAATATTTAGTTACTTTTATAGAAATTCGTTTGTTATATTTTTAATATTTTTATATTGTTTATTTATTTAATAAATTAAATAAAAAAGAATGAAATAATATATTTATTTATTTTTATATTCTTCTTAGATTATAACAGGAAAGAAGCTTACATATGTAATTAACATGCGAGGCAATTTAAAAAAACATTAGTATACGTGTGGTGCTAATAACGTATAATTACTGAGAAAAAAGGTGACTAACAATATAAGTAATTAAACAATAAAGCAAAAATCGAGTTTATGTAAATGTTAGAAAAAAAACATGTTTTTTTTTTTAAAAGATGGATTGTTAATTGTCGCGGAAGATATTTTCTTTACTGATTTCTTTTTTACTGATCTTTCCTAAGTATCTCCGTATCTCCGATTGTTTTGACGTCCTGCTTGTTTCGATTCGCATATCAATTACAGAAACTAATTAATTTTCAAACGCGTTGCGTAAAAATATCCATATATTATAGATGAGGGAGTCTAAAAACAAAAAACGAGGAAAAACAGAAGATTTTCTTTCGCGGCATGTCCAATTAGGCTCATCTCGTACATTCGGCACATGTATGAGAGAGATATAGTACAATCCACATTTGAAATTACTTTACGTAATTCTGACAGATGATAAATCCGTTAATTATAGAATCCGGATAACGAAACCGGAGAAATAATTACTGGAACGCGATAATGCGGACATTGGAAAAAAAAGTCAAGCCGGAATTTCGCTGTCGCCGTCGCGGTTGTTGTGACGCGTGACTCAATCACCGACCAAATTCCCGATTCATAATGCGTTTTATTTAGAGTGTCCACATTCCTCTCGCGAGCTTTTTCCTCGTGCCAAAAGCGTGACGAAACTACTTCCTCGACGAAATCTCGCAAATGATTGGTAATCTCAGCAAATCACTTCATCATCTTTGAATACTATTTTACACAAAGTACGATGAATTATACTTTTCAAGAGTGCGAATAATAAATCATATTTATAACGAAGAATAATCTTCCCTCTTTATTTTTGCAACATTGCAAGCAACATTGGAATTTTTCTCTCTTCGTCTACAAAGTGTCTCAGAAGTTGGCACTTCGATTAATAATAAGATATTAAAAGCCAATAGAGAAAAAAAAAAACGCAACTTCTGGCTCATTCTATTGTACTTTGTCGCATATGTGTAAGGAAAAAATAATTTTTTCCCGGTTCTTTTTTCAGAACGGATTCGTCGAGTGTTTGAAACGACAATGCCCGAACGTCGAAGGTTGCTACGCGTTGCTGGAGCCGCGAGACGACGAGTGTTGCTACAAGTGTACAGGTAGGACGTTTGTCCGCTAATTCCTCTAATTATTCTAATCATCCTAATTGACTCGAGCGAGAGGTAGATAAAGAAAGAGGTAGATGGAATATGTCGGCGGCGGTAAGAAGGAAAGGCGAGAACTCGCGGAATGCTCAGTCGGCGGAGCATTGTTCTCGGGGCACAAAGACGCTTCTGTTTGCGGATACGGTGATAAACCCGAAGAACTCTAGCCTCACAGTCTCTCGCGACTGTCTCTGTTTATGACACGTAGCTGACAGATGCTCGCGCATAGTGCCCATTATCATACCCTATTAATTATGTTAATGGTGACGTAAGCTTGCTCGTGTGGTGTTCGCCGACGACAAAATCTGTTTGGAAAACATAGTATGCGATTGCGTTTATGGAAAAGGTTAAAATATAAAAGTACAACATTGAATTATCGAGAGACCGAGATGTCGTATATAATTATATTATCTTAATTTTTACTCTCGAATATGTAATTACGTAAATGAGCGTCTAAAAAGATTAACACATTCCAAATGTTTAATTCAACGCGTTATTCTTCAGAATTGCGCAGTTTCGATAATACTAGTACTTTGAGGAACGATGTTGCTTTTATGAATTGCAGGATGCATACACAACGGCACTTATCACGCATCTGAGACGGAATGGACGGAGACGGACCCGTGCCTCATATTTACCTGCAAAGCGGGCATCATCACCAGAGCAAAGCTAGAGTGTTACACGCCCTGCTCCAATCCGAAACCGGCCCCACGTGGTCAATGCTGCCCGACATGCGACGGTTCGTAATATTTTTCTTTTTCCCCTTCGATGCCGCTGCTGCTAATTAATCACGCCAATCTCACAAATATTTCTCACGATCCCCCTCAATGCATCTTGCCGCGCAATTAAGGCTGGAATGTTTCTCTCCGATATAACGAGGGGAGAACGATAATGATTGAAAATTACAGCGTCACTTCTACACGACGAACGAAAAATGAACAAACGATAATGCCTGTATTGTGACATTTTTTTGCTTCGTACAAAATATGTTCCCATAAACTTAATACTGTACACGATGTCATAAGAATCTGGATTCTTTTTCGAATCGTATAATTACACGCACAATCTCTCTGTATTATATATTGCATACTTTTCCGCATATATGTTTCAAATAAATTATTTTGTTATAATATTAATTATCATTAATAATTATTATTTATTATCATTATAATTAACATTTATATTTATTTTATATTTACGTTATATTTATTTATAACGTTAATATTATTTATAATATAATAAATTATTATATTATAATGTTAATATTATACAATGTGCAGTTAAATTTATGTCGGATTTTTATGTCCGAATATAAAGAGAGAATAAACCAAACGCGCAAATAATCGATGTCATCGTATTTTACAGGATGCTTAGTGAACGGGCAGAAAGTCACCGCGGATAGGTCGGTGACAACTGAGGACCCTTGCGTAACCTGTAGATGCAACAACAATAAGCTCATATGTGCAAAGTTAGCCTGTCCGATACTCAGTTGTCCTGTCTCGAGGATTGTTCACGATCCTGGCAAGTGTTGTCCACGCTGTCGAGGTGAAAGGAATTATATAATTTCCATTATTCGAGATGAAATGTAGCGCACCGCTTCAAAATTATCTGAGTTTAGCACTCGAATTGCTCAGAAAGAAGAAATCTGCTTATTCGATTTTATTATTTAAATGCTTAAACGCGTATTTCTTTCAATTGAGATTCCGTGTGATAATTTCATTGTTCCTTTACGATATATAAGCTCAATAATTGTACGTGGGTGTAATATTACATAAAGATACAAGATTGCTTTATTACGTAAGTATTGCCAGGCAAATGCAGATTAATAACGATTAGATTTTCATTCTTCGAGATCATTTTTTAAAAGAAATATTTTCAATAGATCATATTGCACAAACAATTAAAGTCACTTTGAATTTTATAGGTCATTCCGCGATCTCTCTCTCTTTCACATAATATCAGAAGCGCGAACCGGTTTATGCGAATCTGATTATTTTCCAATGTCGCAATTGCGCAAAAACCAGCCATAATAACGTAATGTTATGATTGTCATCACGTAATATTATGATCTAGCCATTCGAGAGAATAGCTAGTCATTATAACTGTGAAAATATTTAACTCCACAACTTTCAAATTTTACAATCAAATATAATGCGTCGCATAACAAAATACGCATATGATAAAAATATAGCATTAAAAAACAAACATCCGTTTTAGACTTATTTTTAGACTTATAACTGAATCCACACAAAATTGATAAAAAAATTTATGAGTATCATACTTATTCGAATATCAAATTTTATATAAATATGTATATTTATTTTATATTTTATTAAAAGAAGGAGAGAGAGATGAAAATATGTGAATATAATAAAAAAAAAAATACAATTTATATCACTATTGCGCGTAAAAAGAGAATGGTTCAGAGCATTTCGCTTATAATATGCGCCATTACTTACACAACATAGAGCATGCATTCAAGTTAAAAGCACTTTTTTCTCTTTTATGCAGGCAGCGCAAGATTCTTCCTACCTCCGAAAGGCGCGTGTATGATTGACATGCGCGTAATCGACTCGGGCTCCTTTCATAAGGTGGATGTATGCACGTGGTGCAACTGCACCAATTCGATGCTCTCGTGTGAAAGGCATACCTGTCCGGTACTGGAATGTCCCAGCGAGCCCTCTCAGAACCCTATGACCCGTCACTGTTGCCCGAAATGTCCAACCGTTCTGGAGAGCAGGGCCTCCTGCTCTTATGGCGGAAGAACTTATCAGGCGAGTATCACGCTTTTTGTTCATCGCGATAAATGATTTTACTTTGTGAATGCGACGTAAACAAGCAATTATCGAGAATAAACGGAATAAAATATTGTGAAATTTTGATAAACAAATGGCTTAATAAAAAGTCAAGAATATTGTTTGAATACGATTTTCATCATATGTATTTCTATATATTTTCAATATATTGATTTTAAGATTCAGCTATCTGATCTTCAATTATTAATTTTTTGGTTCGTTTTTAAAAAAATTGTCCGAGAAATAAAATTAAAAAATATTTGTTATCAAAACTGATAGAGATAATAGGAGTAATAGACCGTAGTAAATATATCGACAAATATAAATTTTTATTTCAACTAACGTACTTTCAACTAAAATTCAAAAATATATCGTATTTTTCCTTTAATATTTTTTTTTTAAATAAAAAAATAAGTCTCGTAAATTCGCGGTAAATTTTCGCGGGATTAAATGTTTGTTTTCAGTTGGTTTAAACGTTCTTTTTTGTCCTAGGCAGGATGGCGAAAATTGGAATCTTGATTCTTGCAAGACGTGCACCTGCAAACAGGGCAAGGTACGCTGTGCAATGCCTATGTGTCCGCAGTTGAATCTTCCTTGCCCACCAAACTCAAAATTAGAACATCCGGAAGGTCAATGCTGTCCTCGATGCGTTGAAAGTAAGCATACTGTACAACGTTACGCTATATGCGATTGATATTTAGAATTTTAAAAAATTATCGATTCTTCCAGGTGATGGGATTTGTACGGTTTTTGGAGACCCGCACTATCGCACGTTTGACGGTAAATTTTACAGCTTCAAGGGGGCATGCAAATATCAATTGGTCACTGATTGTGTCTCTCGCACATTTAGCATACGTGTAACTAACGACGCAAGAAGAACAAAATCTTCAGCATGGACCAAAACCATCGCTTTAAAAGTGAGTGATTAAATTAATGCAAAATTATCAGTGTAATTGTAATGCGGAATAAATTAAGCATCATTTTTTTTTAATTAAATAGAATATACATGTATATATATATATATATATATATATATATATATATATATAATAAAATATATATAATATATATATAATATAGAATATATATAATATATATAATAGAATATACATGTACATATATATATATATATATATATATATATATATAATGTATATATATGATTTTTGACGAAAATATGATTATAATATGATTTTTGGGAAAATATGATAATAATGATTTTTGAGAAAATCATATTATTATTGTGTTTAAATTTTTAAGTTGAATAATATTATAACTAATGCTTTCAACGTTCTTGAAAATATCTATAATTAATAATGTCGAATAATACGTACTCAAACTACGAGTTTTGATTGTCAAGTTGCTTGACTAATATCATTACGAGATGAAATCTATCTCGAGACAAGGATTTCTTGTTTTATTAAAAGAATCAGTCGCATCAGGAAGAAAAACCTTTTGCTCTATTCGCATCCTGTATTACAGATCGGTGACTTGAAAGTAAACCTTGGTCAAAAAATGAGGGTGAAGGTAAACGGCAAGAAAGTGAACCTTCCTTATCATATCACTAACCGATTGGATATTAACTGTACGACTGACAGCGTGATTGTCAACACGCACATCGGGATCAAGGTTCTCTGGGATGGTATCAGCTTTCTCGAAGTGTCCGTGCCTTCGTCGTACAGAGGTCGATTATGCGGTCTCTGCGGTAACTTCAATTCCCAGACCAAGGACGATTTCACGACGCGACGCGGCCGATTGCTGCAGGATGCGCAGAAATTTGGTCAATCTTGGGTCGTGAGCGCCAAAAAAACATGCACTCGATCTCCAAGATTAGGAAATGTTGAAAAGGAAGAACGTTGTCGAGGAAGAAATCACCGGTAATTTACATGAATTTTTCACTTTTTTCTTTATATATTATATGATATTTTTTTAAATTTAGAAATTAAAAAAAGAATCAAAAAGTTATTATCATATATTGTTGATATATTGTTGATTTCATACAATGATAAAATAATTTCTCTAAAATTCTATTATTCTTATAATTCTTATAATATTGCAAAAGAATAATATTCTCAATATTAAATGTGATTGCTATTAATAATTCTTAATAACATATATAGTTTGGCTGATTATTATCGTTATCTTTTTCATTCTTTCATTTATTATTCCGATTTCATTATAAATATTTTCAAAGTTTCACTTCTATCTCTTTCAAAATAGACGAATTCTAAGTTATTTTTTACAACTTATAATTTTATTTTTGTAGACTGTGCAATCGACTGAAATCGCAAATCTTCGACCCCTGTCACAAGAAGGTGAATCCGATGATGTTCTTCAAAGCCTGCATTCAGGACATGTGCGAATGCCCAACCCAGCATTGTTACTGCCAGTCTTTCATGGCATACGCGCACGAGTGTAAGCGACTCGGAATCCAGCTACCTCACTGGAGGAAGGCTACGAGGTGTCGAACAATTTGGGACCAGTTGACGAATTCGGCGAATTCCACTTGCCACGGATTTAATTAATCGCGCACTTT
Organism: Camponotus floridanus; assembly: GCF_003227725.1. Lineage (NCBI taxonomy): Eukaryota > Metazoa > Arthropoda > Insecta > Hymenoptera > Formicidae > Camponotus > Camponotus floridanus. The sequence continues at coordinate 976,574 of NW_020229692.1, read as the reverse complement.
ATTCACCGCCGCGTCCGGCCTCTAAAAATTCTAATTCGCGAGATATGCAGTGAAACTCATGTGAGCGATAAACTCTTCGTTGCAACATTTTGTACGCATGTAAAGAGACTCTATACGCAATCCCAACCTCTTCTTATCTTTTTTTTCAAGATAACGTTTCAGTATTCGTGACTATATCACGAATAATAAAGAAGAAGAGATATAATGTTGTGAAATAATTAGCGCGTGATATATATATATATCTAAAAATCGTGCAATAATTAAAAAAAAATATTCTCAGGAATTCTCGGAATCGATTTTCAAAATAGTATTTTTGTTTAAAATCGTATTTTCCATTAAATGAGATAAAATTTTCGATATTTAAATACTTGATAAGAGCTAATATAAGTAATACCGGGAACAAAGCATACTTCTTAGCAGTCTCTGACAGATATCGCAATGGATTAATTCGGGATAAATATTCATAAACGCTTATTTATTCATAGAGCAACATAATATGCACGCAGTACTTATAAGTCTGTCATCTATAATGAAAAACGATGATAGACTTATAAGTACCGCATGAATATTATGTTAATGCGATAAAAAAATATTTTGCTGTCTATATCACGCGAAATACAATATAGAGGAATATAAATGGCTGAAACGCCATCTCAGAATAATCGCGGTTATTACAAATTATTGTAATATGATGTAAAATTGTTCTTTTTATCTCGTTTTAAGCTTTCTCTTCAATATTTTTCGCGATATTATCTCTTCTTCTATCTCTGGGAAACTCTTGTTGGCGGGAACATACAGACCGGACGCGGCCGAGTGCTCGGCAAAAACCTACTAGTCACCACTTCGTATCAATATGCATTAAGGTTGGTGAGTTCCTGTGTTCCCGTGTTAGTAACGTCGAGTAGTAACTAGAGATATACTCGAGCCAAAGTAATAGCTCTTCTCTCGTGATTTTGTCAAGATAAAAAATTTCAAGTACTAATAACAATTATATGCAAAAAAACTATCATGCAAAAATTATATCTTATCTACTGATTGAAAAAATTTGAATTACAAATTATGTTAATTTTAAAATTGCATATTTTAAAAAAAAAAACAGTAATATATATAGCAATATATAGTTTATTGTTATAAATTTCTGATTTTATTTCTATACTGTTAAGTTAAAAATCACAGAAAAAATATTTTTTTCGGAGCTATAGACGCAAATTATTTAGAAATTAAATATTTTTTATGAACTTTTTACACGATACAAAATACAACATTATTCTTATAATGCAACAAGACAGTCTTTTTGCAATTTTGAATTAAATATATAATTAATTCAGTTTTTTAACATAGTTTAAATTCGTTAAATATTTTTAGACTTGTAATTATTATTTTTAATGAACATTTTTAATATTTATTTATACCTAGAAATTACTTTAAATTAACTTTTTCAGTCAAACTCTGACTCGAGTGTCTCTAGTAACGATCGTCTATCGAGGTGAAGCGATAGCGATTTCTCGTTCGTTCGCACGGAAATCTCATGCGGGTCACAGCAGCCATGACGCCTGGAAATATGGATCTCACGTGTGTATATCACGATTTCACGCGGAATCCCATAAATCCGACAGAGAGCATCGCGAATCAACTAGCAGAGTCGCGCATAGAATGGAAAATGGATGATCTTGTGTCGCGAAATCAAACGAAAGTAAAAAAAAAATTCATATTTTACATTGAATACTGAATTAATACTTGGCGTATTTTTCTGAATCTTATATAGGTATAAGCTAGTGTATCATAAATTGAGAATGGCACATTTAATCCTAGATCGTCTCTAGCGTGAGATATTGAATTATTATTGCGAACAAAATTAATGTGACATGTTATATAATTGATAAAACGTATTATAAGTATTGTTAATTATATTATAATTTGATAATTCTCTCATCGGCTTTAGAAAGATGGAAATTTTTACTTTTAATAATTGTGTGAAAGCTTATGAATTTTACATATACTTCATTGAAACATATATACGGTCACTTAATTAAACGTATCTTCAAGAATAAAATCCTATTGAGCAATAGACGTATATTAATGAAACGAGATCAGTACGCTCGAAATTGTGAGAACGACTTTGTAAGCAGCAAGTAGCGATGCCTTGTAATGTTTCGGAGCACCGTGCAGTATTTCGGCCGATGAGCAGGCTCGCGGCATAGCATGTACATCCCAATTTAACACAATCGATTAATTATATATATACATAATTATATAATACACGTACAGATATATAGATATGTATAGACTCCACGCGGATCCTTAGAATCCATAGAACGAATCGCGCATTCATATATCCGTAGCCCCGCATACTTTTCATAGGCTCTCGGATTCTCAAAATCCATGTTTCGATAAGTCACAGAACCCACAGATTCGTGCTTTTATAAGTTATTATTCTCTCGAGATTTTTTAAATTAATCTATAAATTCTTCGCTTTACAAATCCATGCTTTTACGGGTCTTTCAATCTGCAAATTTATGATCGCACGAATATTTGGAATCTGTAATTCATGATAAGGAATTCTTAGAATCCATATAGATTTCTACTTCCACAGATCTTTAGATGTATAGAGATCTGCGGTTTGTTAGACTCTTACATTTTCATTATGTAGAATTAGGAGGGGACATTTTCCCGCTTCGTCTTCGACGACGAGTATACTTTTTTTACCTTCTATATGTATTTACATAACGTGTAGAAATTTATGTTAACTTTAGCGAGACGTTTACAAATTGTACATAGAAAGACACGATTATTAAACGAATACTAATCACGATTTTTAATAGCTCACCATTTATTATACTTTTTTTTATTCCGTTTCTTCGCCCGATTCTCTTTGTTTCTTTTTCTTATCTATTTACCATTTATTTTTATGGAATTGGTACGAAAATTTTGCGAGGGAATTTTCGTACGGAGCTATTTTCGCGGCGACTTTTTAACTTAGTGAAACTGTACATAGCCGTTATATACTGTAATAACTAATCACCGATGAGTTTCGGCGAAAGGAATCAAATCAACTCTGTATACCGGGTAGTCCAAAGTGTTAGCCAATTTTTGTCGATTTTAGCATAGAACTATAGCGTAGAATACACGCGAGTACGAATACAATACAATAAATCAATTATATATTCATAGATATTTGTTTTTTTTTATCTATATAAAAAATTTATTCCCCTTTCGTTCCAATTCAAAAATTTATCACAAGAAAATATATCGCACAAAATGTCAAAGAATTACACATCGTCAAACTTAGCTTTTAATTAAAAAGAAAAATTAACTGTGATGATTAAATATTAATATTTATTAGGATTACATATTTTGCAGATTTAGATAACTTAAATCAACGATATTCGCGCTATCGCATGCGCCATCTTGATTTTTAATTGCAACATAAATTCTTTTTTCGTTACAAACTATTTCAATCGATGTGTAATTTCGATGAGCTTTCGCTTATATTTTACGAGGACAATATTCGTTGTCACTTACCAGAAAAAGGAAGACAGGAGAGAACGCTGTAACAACAGGATGCTGGTTTTATCGCCAAATATTCAATACACTCCGAGAAAGTCTTGAGGAAAATTCGCCAAAGTCTATTTGAAAAACACAACCGATCACATAAACGCACGCAATCATATAATATCGTAGCAATCGCGTATGTTTGACCGGTTCCACGGCGATCTCGCGTTTCCGAAAATTAATACAAACCGTGATTTCTCTCGCGTGATACACTTTATCGCGTTAATCTTGAAAAACTTTACCCGAAATCGATCGACGTACGTTCGCGCGCTTGAACGGCTACGGAGACGAAGGAAGAAAATGGATTCCAATGGAGCCAACTGCGAAAAAATTTAGTAAATATCTAGGGTGTGTTCGAAAGACAGAGAAAAAACAGAAATGTCACGGCCTTTTAGATGATCTTTGAAAGCGATACTCCCTCTATGAAGATTGAAAAGATATGAACTACAAACATTCGTGCGACGACATTCAAAAAAAAAATACTGGTGCGAGACATTAAAAATTCATTTTCTTGACACGATCGCGATCAATATTAGAACATTGTTTGTTGTATTAAAATACGTAAAATATATTTCGAGGAACGAACAATAACACGGTGTTCGGCTCGATTTTTACACTAATAATATTTCTATTTAATGATGTATAATAATATAATTTGCTCAACATTTAAACGAAGCAAAATCATGCATTATTCGATTTTTATACTAATGATATTTCTATTTATCGATATATAATATATTTACACAATAACTCGAATCAGTTGAGCCTTAGAAAGACTAAGATTAAAAAAGACGTATGCATTTTTTTCAGATATTTCTATTGAAAAAAACGCATCAGATAAAACTTTCCTGTACATTTTAAATGTGCCAAAAGATTTGCTCTTTATTCCACTTACTGCAATAATGTACACTAAAAATGACAGATCTATATTAAAAATGATAGATCTATATGTAGTAGTTGGAAAGAAAGAGAGGAGAAATGAAAAGTGCATCTAGAGAATTTAAAAGAATAAAAATCTAAAAATAATAATACATAAAAATTAATATTATGTATTTTTTTCATGAGGAATGTGGGGCGCACATTTATGCATTTATTTATTTAGATGAGATTTACTTTAGAGCACATTCAGTATTCAACTTTAATTTTATTTTATCTTTCTTATGATATATAAGTATAACATAATTACCTGCAAATGCTATCATTTTTGTGTGCTTACAGTGATACAGAAACAACATTACAAGTACTATATTTACAGATAACATCTGTATAATAAAAAAAGCACCAAAAAACTAATGATGAAAAAAGGATAAATATTGTAGACCAGCATAAGTATCAACCAATTATTCCACCGCTCTGTTTCATTAGAGTTGCAATTTTCTTTTATATCATAAATATTATAAATAAGATAAAGATTTCTGTACGTTTCAAATAAATTTATATATTTTATGTATGTAATACTGCGCACACATATTAAAAGGTGATAATATCGCAGTTATAATAAGATACAATCCTGGCAATGTAGTGATTTTTGGATCCTACTTAAAATAATTTAATTTGATTTATTTTTGAGAAATACGCACAATACTTGAGAACAAATTATTTTTGTGCCATGTATTACCTGTGTAAAATTCCACACACAGTATCATATTGTCTGCGATATATGAAAAGCTTCATCGATGAAATATGATTGAGATATAAGAAAAGTAATATAGTACTTGTAATGAATAACGTTAATGTGGAATACATAAATATTTTATATTTTAATTTCATATAATCAAGATGAGATAAGACACTCATGATTACTTTAAAAATGTGTCCACAAATATCATGTAACTTCAATAGCTGCACATTCGTCAAATTAATCCTATTACGTTAAATGAATCACAGCAGCTTGTTTTAATTTAATCTAATCTAACCAATTATATTATATGCTTCTCATTAAAATGTGTAAAACTGTACGTCGCACATTTAATACGATTAATATACTACGTAATAAAATGTAATACACTAATGAAATAATTAAATATTATTTTTGAAAGCATGATAAAATCCAGGCAGCATACGCTTGTGTTTACATTCGACAGCCAAAGCATTGAGAGGTTAGGTTAGGTTAGATCGAAAACATTTATCGTTTAACAGTTGGCAGCCCTACAAGATAGGCTGTGCAGCACTGCGCGTATATAAAATAAATTTGAAATCGCTTCTAGCCTAACCATCTTCACGCGATCGACTTTATTTGAATTGCACGGCATCACATCGAATTATGATGCGGCGCCGATTTGTTCGAACGTAATTCAAGACATCGCGATGCTGTATAAGCGTCGAATGAGCACAAATTGTCACACAAATATGATAAATCAAATCTACTCACCGTTCACCGGCTGTTCCACAGGCCGCTCCACTCGCTCGCCTCGGGACGTCCCATTCCGATCTTGATGCACACGATATCATCAACGCGAACACGCGACACTTTATTCGGCACTCCCGATATTCGCTCGCATCCGATAATCATCATCAAGGGCGCAAATAACGCGACGCGACTTCGCTCCATCTTCGCGATCGAGCTATCACTGAACTGTTAAAAACAGATGTCGCGCACTTTCACTGACATATTATGAATGTCGCGCGATCATCCTTGAACACTTTCGACGCTCTTTCACTCGCGATATTCGTTTAAAAACGGTTAAAAGACGTGAAAAATGCGGACGTTCGACGATCCGTGTAACTGCGTATGACTCCGAGTCACGTATGACGCGTATGACGTAGCAGTCACGCGCTAACATGGCGGCCGAACCACTGCGCATTCGTTTCTGCGCATGGCCATTCCTGTGCTCAACGTTCGCACAACTTTGATTTCTGAATATTGTCTACGGCTTTAATTAATAGCACATAATGATAAATATATAAAGATTGAATCAATTAATCATATTGGTCATATATGTAGACTTGCCTGAAGAAAGAGAGAAAAAATTGAGAGATATTTTTAATTTTTTTTTTTAGTAAGAAATGGAAATGTCTATTCATAGGCTTGTTCTTCTTTTCCTCTTTTGTGCAATTTTGATTCAATATATAACGTAGAAATTCGCGATCATTTTTTGACATTTACAATACTCGTGTACCTTGTTCTCGATGTTCACTTTTAAAAGAATAAAGAGAATTATATATAAATGTAAATAAATTGTCCGAAGAGAGAAAGAATTGAGGGATATTTTTAGTAAAGGTTGGAAATGTCTATTCATGATAGAAATGCAAAGAAAGAAAATTATTATGTTTAAAATAATAATTTCATATGAAATACAAAATTAAAAGTTACATTATAGAACCTGACCTTGTAAAAGCGTAATAAAACAATCAAATAGTAGACAGAGAAAAGACTAATTGTAAAAGAAAAAAAGTTGTTAACTTAACTAAACCATTTAACTAAATTATTATCTTTTTAACTGGAATATTTAACTATTATAAATCTAACATGACATTTATTTAACTTAAATATTTCGATATTTCAATTAAAAAAATAATAATTTAGTTAAACGGTTTAGTCGAGTTAACAACTTTTTTTTCTCAGTGTACGTGTGTGTGTGAGACTTTAAAAATATACTTGGATATAAATACACTTATATTATTAAATGATTAATACATCTCGTGAGGTTTAATAAATAATTAATCTGTGTACACTGAGAAAAAAAGTTGTTAACTTAACTAAACCATTTAACTAAATTATTATCTTTTTAATTGAAATATTTAACTATTATAAATGTAACATGACATTTATTTAACTTAAATATTTCGATATTTCAATTAAAAAAATAATAATTTAGTTAAACGGTTTAGTCGAGTTAACAACTTTTTTTTCTCAGTGTACGTGAGTGTGTGCGTGTGTGCGCGTGTGTGTGTGTGTATGACTTTAAAAATATACTTGTATATAAATACAATTCTCACATACGTCACAGTACGCGTTAAATATTTCGGCAGCGAGCTAACACGTCATTCAACCTTGTGACGTCATTTGGCCTTGTGACGTAGCGCGCTATTGTTTACATACGCGACGACCTCCCCTCATTCGCACGGCGACATTCCAACGGAGAAAGTAGCGATACGGACCGCTCCGTATTATCGAATTCTTTTCCTAAAGGTACGATCGCGATTAGATCAAAATATAATAATTTGACTATTACAAATGACAAATAATTAACTCTTATAATAAATGCAATTGTGGCGACGATAAATTCATCGAAACGCGATCTTTCATTATTGCAAATAAAAATTGAAGCAAAAGGGGCAAAAATTACAAATTTTCTCGCAATATTCTCCGATTATCGAACTTTACGAATAATAATTATTTCTTTAACATTGCATAGAATGAAATTCGATTTCGCCCGATGTTTTAAACTTTCCTAAACTGCATGCATATACATCATATTAATTAAACGATTGCTGTATCAGCAATTTACATTACTTTAATATTTTAATCTTATGATTCGCGTTATTAAGCATATATTATACATCAACAAATAGAAATAGTTAATTAGTGTAAGAATCGAGTGGTGCATGATTTTGGCTTCGTTTAAAAATCGAGCGAATTATTGTAATTTTTGTGTTCCTCTCTTGCAATAATAATAAAATAATAATAATATTATAAATAATAATAATAATAATATTATAAAAATACGTATCTCGTATGATTATTTTGCGATCGGGAGTGCCGTGCAAAGTGTCTCGCGATCGTTTCTGTATATGACTGAAATATAATTAACTGAAATATAATTGTTTGTTCGCGAGTGACTGCTACGAGGAAACAACAAAGGATGAAACAACAAAAGAGAAGGACATCTGAAAAAGTATCGGACAGTCAGAAAGCAGGGAGAGAGCCTGAAGCAGCCAGAGACATGCGGTGAGTAATTTATAAAAATTATTTATTATTTATATACACTATTTTTAAAATAGATATATTGCTTATTATTTTATTATCGTTTTATTTTTCGATCATTTAAATATATAATTCGGATTGAAATGCAGTAAAACAATCGAATTGTAGATCTAAATAATTAACTTAACAAAAAGATCCATAAAAGATATATCAGTTCTTTTAATAAATAATATCGTATACTTAATCTATAAAAATGAAATATTATCTATTTATTTCTAAATATTAAATACTATAAATTTAATAGTTATATATTTTGTAAAATTTAATTAAAAGAATCTTTAAGATATTCCAAAAGAAACGAAGAACTTTTCTCAACGTAGAAAAAGTTAATTATAAACAAATTTATATTTAATTATTATAATTAATTTGTATTTAATTTTATTGCATTGTCAAACTCTACTCGATCTCTGTAATGATAGCTATTCACGAAATAGGTACAGTGAAATAATCAATTATTATCGAAAAGAGGCAATAATATACTTTTAAATCTAATTTAAACTTTTGATAAACGATATACAATTCTTTTATTATGATGAGAAATCTTTATTAAAAATCATAATTGCAAATAAAAATGGAAATAACTTCACGAAGTATTAATCGTTTAATAAATAATTAACCGTGTACGTGTACGTGTGTGTGTGAGTGTGTGTGTGTGACTTTAAAGATGTGTGTTTAATAAATTATTAATCCGTGTATACGTGTATATCTATACTATCGGACGCCATTTTTGCTCCAGCTTATCTTATTGAGATCAAAATTGCGGTACTTTGTTAATCTAGTGACTTTACATATAATCTTATGCTATGCATATGCAGCTATGCAATTTTGTGTGTGATAGCCTTATTACTTCCAGGGATCACCTAAAAGCGGGCCATGACATCTCTCAGTCTTCTCTGTCTAATGTGTGTTCGAAAGATCTTGGGGTAAAGTGACATTTAAGTGACCAATCAAATTAAAAGGAGCAAAGATTTCTTTGCTTTGATTGGTCAATTAAATGTTGCTCTTCTTGAATAGAATTGGCCGCAACAGTTGAGAAATATTACTAGATGTAATTCGACACTGACTGGTCAGATCTGAAAGTAGAAACCAATCATATTCGTTTGCGTTTTAGAGGTTTTTAGTCCGCTCTTAATTTTTTTATGCACATGTGATTATTTTTGGTTATGTTTTTCTGTAGGGTATGCTGAGAGAAATAGTGTGCACAGTTATTACAACACATATAAGTATTGACTTTGTATACAATATTGCACATAATTCTAATAAATATTAGAAATTTTAATGACATTTCTTAAAGTTAAATTTTTCCTTGGTAAAATATCAAGGCACTGTATAATTTTCAAATTATAAGCAATTGGAAAAGAACTTTTCACTAATTAAATTTCAAGTAAGCAACAAAATTACATTTTTTATTAATTTAAATAAATTTTATTCGAATAAAATTTCAATTATAAATATATAATTGCAAAGATTTATGATATAAGAAAATTGCATGTTACAATTTATAAAAAAAAAATTCGACTATAAGTTAATCACAAATCTCTTTAGAATTAAGATTATGAGTTGTGAAAATTTTGCATATTTATTTGTGTGTATGTGTAGTAAATTTATTTTATATATTTATGATAAAATCTTCAATAGAATGAAGGGTCCCAAGAAATCTGGAGGATTTCAATCTATGGCTCTCAGTTTTCCAATATTAAAAGGAATTCTCAAACGGGGCTATAAGATTCCTACACCTATACAAAGAAAAGTATGTTATTAAACGAAAGATATTTAGATTTACATTGAGATTATAACATTCTAAGTATAATAAGTCTCATTCAGCATTAATATCAAATTATTTTTCAACAGACTATACCATTAGCTCTCGAGGGAAGAGATATAGTAGCAATGGCTAGAACGGGTAGTGGAAAAACTGCTTGCTTTTTAATTCCTTTATTTGAAAAACTCAAAACAAGACAAACAAAGACCGGAGCACGGGCATTGATATTATCGCCTACACGTGAATTGGCATTGCAAACATTGAAATTTATAAAGGAATTGGGAAGATTTACAGGATTAAAGGCAGTTGTGATATTGGGTGGTGATAGTATGGATAATCAATTTAGTATAATTCATGAAAATCCTGATATCATTGTAGCTACTCCAGGAAGATTTGTACATATATGTATAGAAATGGATCTGAAATTAAAAAATGTTGAGTACGTTGTCTTTGATGAAGCTGATAGGTAATAATTTTCCTCTTATGCGTGTTTTTAATATTTGTATTTCTGTTAAACATCTTAAAAATGAGATTGTGCATTCCAGATTATTTGAAATGGGATTTGGAGAACAGATACAAGAAATTGTAAACAGATTACCCGAAACGCGTCAAACATTGTTATTCTCTGCCACTTTGCCCAAAATCTTAGTGGATTTTGCAAAAGCTGGTCTAAATGATCCAGTTTTGCTTCGTTTGGATGTTGAAAGTAAATTGCCAGAAGGGTTAATGTTATCGTTTATTACATGTCGCCCTGAAGAGAAATTGGCTGTACTTCTATGCTTGTTAAAAAGGATTATTAAGCCTGATTCACAAACAATTATATTTGCAGAGACTATGCATCATGTGGAATATATTCATCAGGTAATCATTAATATAACCATTTTTCTCAAATATATTTTGTAAATTACTTAAAATTTAGTAATGAAATATACAATATAAAATGATTTTTAAACAGATATTGGATAAAGCAAACATCTCTAATACTTTTATTTACTCGAATCTGGATCCTTGCGCGCGTAAAATAAACGCAGCTAAGTTTCAAACTGGCAAAGTAAAAGTTCTTATAGTAACAGATGTTGCTGCTAGAGGAATAGATATACCATATCTAGATTATGTAATTAACTTTAATTTTCCTGCAAAATCTAAACTCTTTGTACATAGAGTGGGTATGTTTGTAATTATACTTTTAATTACTATATTTAGAAATCACAAATATATATATAACAAGCATTTAATTGTATTCAGCTATAATAATAATTTACTTTTTAGGACGATGTGCTCGAGCTGGACGTGTTGGAACAGCATATAATATTGTGAGTTCGGACGAATATCCTTATCTACTAGATTTACATCTTTTTCTTGGTCGGCCTTTAACGATAATGCCGAGTACAGGATCCATTGAAAACGTAGAATCTGCTGTGGGCAAAATGCCACAATCTATGATAGAGGAGGAACTAGGTGAATTAATAAATTGGCACAACAGTTCTACAGATCTTGTAAGTATATTAATTCATAAATTAGTATTAACTAATTCTCTTTTCCTTTTTTATTTCATTAAGTGAGTATTTGTATTCTCAGACAAATATGCAAAGGGTGTGTAACAATGCTTATCAGCGATATGTCAGATCACGTCCAGGTGCTTCAACAGAAAGTGTTAAAAGAATCAAAGAACTTTGTATAAATGAAGCTGGAATTCTACCACAATATTCTGATGTTTCTCCTACAGCAGCAGATATAATATCCAAGATGAAAAGCTATAGACCAAAGGGGGTGAGTAAACAAAAACAAGTTATATATCAAGTTATATTTCAGTTTTAATATTCAAATCTTTTGTACATATAATAGACGATATTTGAGATTGGTACAAAAGCGAATTCAGTAGATTACCAAGTGATGAAGACGAAACGAATATTTCACAAGGAGAATATTTTTAATTTTCACAAAAAAATAGAAGACCGCAAAACTGAAGAAGTTAACATGACATCAAGTAAATTATTATGCTAATAAATTATATTATATGTGTGTTTGTGAGTGTGGGTGTGTGTGGGGAGATATGTGTGTGTGTATACATATATGTATGTATGTATGTATGTATGTATGTATATGGAACAACCATAATTGAGTTTTTTCAACCTTTATAGAAAATTTGCCAAAAAAGATTAATCTGCCATCCAGCAGTGCGGAAGAAATTAATGCTGCATTCAGTACAGTGATAGTTCCGAAAAAAAGAAGTGGCGATGATTTATATAAAATTTCAAAGAAAAAGAAAACACATACAAAACGAGATGAAGAATATTATATACCTTATTCCGCACCAGACAAGCATACAGAAGAAGGGTAAAAAATCAGTTCATAAAATCAAACACAATAAGTTCACAAAATCATTTTTATATCATATATTTTATATTCTAATATATTTATAACTTTTATATAAATATTATTCTGAAATAATAAAATTATTCTCTTATTACACTATATTTTAATTTAAAAAAATGATATTTTAATCTCAGTTATTATCTATATCCTATTTAATATTTTGTTTTATTTTTTCAGTTTAGCTGTTAACACTTTTGCCACAGAAGCTGATAAAGCACAGATGGATTTGATGGCAGATAACGAAGACAGCCAACATCTTCAAAAGCAATTAAAAAAATGGGATCGGAAGAAAAAGAAAATGGTCACCATTGATAGGGTACATATATGATTAATGATTAATATATATCTTTATATGTTATTTTTCATCATAGAAACAAAATAATTTGCTATGCATTTTGTCGAAACAGGATCCGAAAGCGAAAAAAATACGTACCGAATCGGGTGTATGGATACCTGCTACATATAAAACAAATCGGTATAACATGTGGAAGGAAAAAAGTAAAGTTGATGAAAATGACAATGAGAGTGATAGTGAGGAAGAATCTTTACAGACGCAAAAATGTAAGTAAATATACGACCTTATATTAAAAAATATTAAATCTAATCACAACATTTGTTCTACAAATTTCTTATACATATCGATTCATTCGATGCATTCGTTATCATTACATAATTCTGTTTTTTCGTATATGATACACATGAAGTGATATAAAATCTATAACATATGTAACGCGATCTATAGATTTTTTATTGCTTTATGCGCATCGGAAAACGAACTCGAAAAATACTGTAAAATGCTGTTTTTGTTTTATTTCAGTGCGAACAACAGCAAATACACATTGGGCGCGACACAATCAAAAACTGAAAGACAAAGTTAAAACAAAGAACGAGCTGAAGAAACCTGAGCAAATCTTAAAAGCGCGTAAATTACTCGAGCGAAAGCGCCGAAGAAACGGTAGGAAAAATAGTAGAGGTAAAGGTCAAAAAAATCATAAGAGGAAGCATTGAAACATTTTTAACTTTAAAATATGTTCATATTTTAACAGTATATGAACAAAAAAACAATTATTATAATTACATTTTGTAATATAGTATATTTTTTCTATCTGGAAATTATTTGAAATATTTGAAAAACCCAACTTTTCAAGTCTTTAATTATAATCATTAATAATGTTATATATAAGATAAGCATAAAACGTAACAATTTTTTAAGCTTAGAACAAGATATAAGGTGTATAATAAATTTTACACACATCCATGTGCATATATGAAGTAAATATTTATTTATATATATTTATATATAGTAATGCAAATATGATATATTTATATATACAATGGATGACGCAAATAGGACGCATTGGCTAAAAATAATCGTGATCAATAATATCTCTCGAAAGCACAGTGACCTTATAAGTGAGTGTTATATGATTTAAATTTGATCTTGCATCATCATAATATAGTGTCTATGTTGCACAATTGTGGGGTCTCCATAAGGTATTACGAAGACTCGCTAAACCCGCTTTTGCGCGAAGCCTTAATAAATTTTTGCGTCATCGAGAAACAGACAATTTATTTGCAGTTATAAGTCGCTAAAGAAGACGTTAGTAAGCTGATGTCATAAATTTTATTGAATTAATCGTTGGCGGAAACTTATCTCTGAGTTCCGTAAAAATCACGAAATGTCCGCATGATGAAGCAGAAGAGCAGCTTCCGCGAGAACATAATGTATCTGGTTACTTTACATCTAAACATGTCTTAAAAAAACTAATAACTATTACAGTCCCGTGTCATCACTTTGTAAATATATCATATAACATGCGATGTTTGTCGGCGTTTTCATATTATGGACAGAACTTGGCGTGAAATAACAATAACAAGTTGATGCGCAACATTATATCTTACGATTATCTGAAATATGTGTTATCGCGTCGATGTTATCGTTACAATAGCTGTCACGTGAGCGACAATTCCTATAATTTAGAGATTGTATATGTATATGAAAAAAAGGTACAATGCAAGTAATTGAGATATCGATTTCTGACAGGTAGTTTGTATTGACTATTATTAACAGTCAATTAACATTGGATATGCTCGATTAAGCTTGCTATCTGTGTCATAACAAACCCTTCTCCCTTTATATCTGTTTGCCCCAGCTATGATCTGAAAAGCAACACGACGCCAATCGCGGTTAATATAAAGCTAGGATAACGATGTAACCGGATCCCAAAGAGACTCGAATTACTCCGATTTCAATTTCTTTCAAAGCCAATGCGTCCGACAGTATCTTGACAACATACGTAGTTTATACGCAATATTTCTTTCGCCGCTAAATACCTCTAGAATCTTTTCTTATCAGCGAAAAAGAGATAGATTTCGTGCTTGCGATAGCGTTCCTGTAATCATGACTAACATTCCTCTTCTCTCTTGTTTGTCCTTTCCTTTTTTCATCATTTTAATTTCCCTTGTCTTTCTTTTTCGTTCTTGTTCTCTCTTTCTTTCTCTTTTGCCCTCTCGCTTCAACTATCGTGTTGCAATCTCACTAGTCTTTTAAACACGTCTAACTCGTCTATTTGTCTATTCGTCTTCTTCTCGACCGTGCTATTCGAGCTCGACCTTCCCCTACTCGAGTGCTTTTAACTCGGAACGAGAACATCTGCGCTGCTACAACAACGCGACTCAGCCGACCCTCCGGCCTAAAATAGAGATTATTATGATAGAGCATCTGTGTAGCGCGAGTGTTGGGACGAAGAGAACTCTCGGCGAAGTACGAGAAAAAGTACAGCGTCGAACGGCGAGTTTACTGGCGCCGAGGAAAGCCGTGTGTATATTTTTGGACGTATGCACGATGCACGTGCAGCATAAAGTACGACCGATTGCATCTCATAAAATTAGCTGCTTTGTCTGAAAACATTAAAATTAAATTGAAAATTAAAGTGAAAATTAGTACATATAAGATATCATTCTTCCTCATTCACGTGGTTCGATTTTGGGAAGAGGATGCAAGAAAGGACTCGAAGAGACGCGAATCTGCTTCTCTCAACTATCTGTCATATCATATCATTTGCAAATTACAGACATTAGCATGGAGATTGCATCGAGACATTACATGCTCGGAGTTTACGTAACAAGTATTTTTCGCACATTATAAGAGCTTGCTTCGTATCATCAATGATAAGAATTGAATGATCGCGATATTTTCGCTTTTGTTTTCTATCGTATTTTTTCATCATTTATCACGATTACATTCACAGAATCAAACTAAATTTAAATTTAAAATCCCGTCGGAATAATCAACAATTATGCGCGACGAGTTGACAGGCTTGATTCTTCTATCAGCCATACGCATCTCCGAATCTTATCGTGTATTCGTTTCATCGTGGAAAATAATTCAGTCGCTAACGAACGTGCGTGAAAAAACAAAGCGTACGCTCGGTGGTCACGTTACTACGTATATATTACACGCACTGCGCGAGAATCACGTGTCGCGTCTCTGCCGCCCGTTGTCCGCTCCCCCGACATCGGTATGCGCGACATTAATTCATGCGCAAGCGAATGCATACACACGGACGTGCTCTCATTCTTACGCCGGCGTGTCCAGGCGGCGGCGCGGTGTCGATCGTCGACGTCGTCGACGAAAACAATCGGAGGAAGTGGGGAAGAAACAGTGGCGTAATAGAGGACGAGCGGAATATATTCAGGATCCCGCATAACTTAGATACCCCACAGAAATTCCACAGTATATACTTTCTCACGATCTCGATCATCCGACTTGCAGACTCGATGTGTAAATATAGCGAAGTATTAGCCATAAAAGTTTTATGATTTGTTTGTTTTTTTTTATTTTCTCTCTTTTTTTCTTTTTCATTCTTTCTTCTCTCTGCATTCTCTGCATTATTCTTTCTATCCTTTCTCTCCTTTTTTTACCTGAAGCGTGCGAGCTTACGTTATTTCGTTCAAGGTTCCATGATTCATTATTACGTCTCTGAGAAGGAATGTCCTCCGCAATTCACGAGCCTGATCACTAACGAGCGTAAATTTCAATGAATTCAATATAATCTCTGAGAGAGTGGGAGACGGAAAGACGGAGAGAGAACGATGATTTCATTCTATTTTAATATACGTTTTTTGTGCCATCCGCTTTATTCAGATCAATGACATATCGCGATAAAAATAACTCTTGTACGTATTCTGATATATCAAAATTCCTCAGCTTTCAAATCAAGAAAGTTGGTTGATTATATATGTGGCGCATTTACACTTTCTAAGATTTTTAAAAATATATTCGAGATACATGATTTCTCCACATTTTATCTAACTGAAAACTAATGAAAATTAACTCTTTAAAAAGAAGAAAAATGTCATGTGGATAAGAAATAGTTTACACATTAATTTCTCCGTTTTTAATTTTTTTATAAATAATATAAAGAAAAACTTTAGATATAATTTCTTATAAGGAAAGATGTTATTTTAAAATTAAAATAGATGAGTGCCGTATCAATCTGAAAGATTTCATTATTCAGAAAAAGTAACATCTCTGTAAGAATAATCTGTGTGTGAAAAACGAACAAAAATAATGTAAATCAAAGTATCTCAGTTCACAGTTCATAGACCGCCCTTGCGTCGATCCATTATACTTTGTCGTGCACTTGGCGCAGGGTCAAGTCTGGTCACATCCCTATTGACAGTTACAAGCATCGTCAGGTGTCAAATTCCTTAAATAATATCTTGCAATTTTTATAACGAGTTTCTCATCTACAATGAGTTTTTAAATTGGAGAAAGGATTAAGGGAAAAATATGTTTTTTAAAAGAGAAATCACACACGTACAAAAATGAAAAGTTTGTTTTGTTTTTTTATCATCAAAAATATCACATTCCGATTTTTTTCAGATTTGATATGAAAAATACAAAAAGAAACTTGCGTGCAAAGACTGTAACATTAATAGAAATTTTGTGTTAGACATCATATCAGAGAGGATTAAAGATAGTTTCAAATATCAGATTCAACTAACAGCTTTTTTTGAGTTAATTTTAAATTAATGACTTAATTAAAAATTGTTCTTTACTCTAAATACAAAAAAAATTTATTTTTTATCCAAGTAGTGACAATCTTTCATTTCAAATATATATGAAAAATACTCGAAATTGCCTCATATTTAAAATAATATTACTCTCTCTTCTCTGCAAATCTTAATGTAAAAACTTGTTACTAGGAAAAGATATCTGATATATTATTTAAGTATTAAATTTTCTTGATTCCAATTTAAAGAAATAAATATGTAAGAAAATATATATATAATTTAAATATATATTAATTTAGACTTTAGACTGTAAGTCATATTTAGATCTTGGCTCAATACATTGTCACGGGACCTAACTAAAATAACAATTATAATGCAACATTATTGGCTACAGTAATTTTGGAAAATTTGTGCAAAGATAGAGAATTAGAAAACAAGACAAATAGAAAAAATACAAAAATTACTATATTTCAAGAGAGAAGAACATTAAAAAAAAAAAGAAAACTCGCTACTTCTGGCATTGTTTTATATGTTGCATGTTGATCAATGATATATAACTATGTATACCAATGGCAAAATATTCAACTATATCGTGCCTGTCGCATATATCGTGTTCTGACGCGCAGGCAGGTAGAAAGCGGAACAGTCCAGGAAGTTGCCGATACTCGCATCTCTCGGGATTCACAGTCGTTATATTGCCAAGCAAAAACAGCGGTACTTTCGTTAAGAGATACGTGCTGTTCCAATAATGCATACGTGATGTTGCAAGCTTATTATAATTTTAGACGATGTAATAAAGATAACAATAAGAATAGTGATAGTAGCAATAAGAATTTACCTTGTTACTTGAAAGACATTTGCTTTTAGGACAAACTTTTTAAAAAATCAAAGAAAATTATTAATCCATTATTATCATATGATTACAAACTTTAATATATGATTTTCATCCTAGCGATCTAAATAGTATCAATGTATAACATTTTTGAGAGAAACAAATATTAAATAATTAAGAGATTATTAATTTAATGATTTGTATTATGTAAAGGATCGTATCAATAGTTATATAATCACAGATATATAAATACGCTTACAAACAGTTATGACTGTTTAGAAAAGTTAAATAGATAACAGGATAGCTAATGTGTGACTAACAGCAATGGATAAGCGATGCGATATTAATTAATAATATGTTTTTCATTTTCTTTCAATTTTAATAGATGATAAAGACTAAACCTTACAAGATGGAATAAAATTGAAAATTATTATACGATCTATAATGCAAACGATCAAATAAATGTGTGTAAACGCAACATACTAATTTGCATAAATTAATTGTAAATTCAAACAAGAAAAATAAGACATAGAGATTCTTAAGAATTATTTTTTAGCGAATAAAGATCTATCTCTAGCATTATGCATATATATTTAATATATATATATATATATATATATATATATATCAACATGATAATTATGAAACGATAAGAGCTTAAAAACGATGATATTGCGTTTTTTTTCCCTATATATATATATATGTGTGTATAAATTTTTTACATATATATATATATATATGTATAAATTGTTTTACATATATATATATATATGTATAAATTTTTTAACGCAAGTAGCATTAACATAAATGAGTCAGCGCGAGCTGTTCCACGATTTCTTCATTATCAAAAAGCCATTAATTTTGTGTGCAGCAGTGATATCACGCGCGATAGTGTTTACGGTGAACGCTGAGGTATGCATGACTGTTTCAAACACGAACGTCATAATCCGGCGACGACGCATCGCGTCATAGCTCGCCAAATGTCACAGCTGGATGACGCAGCGTGAATTTAAAGTCCACTTTTACGGTAAACACAAAGTGCAAATGACAATACTACGATTATCGTAATCTAATAAGGAAAGAAAAATATGTTCTTTATTATCTGTAACAATTTTAATAATATCTGCAGCACGACTCGCGAATATGCATGTGTGTCTGTGTGTTCTCACACATGAGAACTAGCAGAATGCAGAAAGTTTCATTGTCTGCCCTGGTTGCATACGCGCGAATGCATACGAGATACGAATCGAGCAAGGCAAGAGAGCCCACGAAGAAAGCAAAAGGCCGTGCTGTTTGAAAGGAAAGCAGCATACAGATAACACAACGCATGGCTGCATTTGGAGCACCCAATGCTCCCAAACTGCCTGGCTTATCCGGCCGTTCTACGTTAAGTTGCGCGTCGCCAGGTACAGCTGCACTCGCGGCTGCACGACCTTTCCTCCTCCCCCTCCCCCCTCCCACGCTCGAGTAAACGTCCCCGTCCGTTCGGACTGTTGCCAACCTAAGCGCGCGATACTAACGCCCCGACGCTGCCGGGGCCGTTTGTTATTCAGGTGCGGCACTGCAGATCGTCGCCCACAATCTAGAACAAATCTGAAATGAGAGAGAAGAAAGAATCGCGCGGCAAATTCCACGAAAACTTTTCACTCGAAATTGTTAACATAAAAAAAGATAAAGAAGTAAATTTCGTATCATGCGTTTATCTCTGAAAGCGATATAAATGATTAAATTCAAGATTTACGAGAGGCCGATAAGGCCAATTTTTGTATACTTTGAATTATATTATAATTATTGTTTTCATTATTGTATTACTATTATTATTATTAGTATTATTATTATTACCTGTTATATAATATTTCATTATATTATATATTGCATTGTTATTGTTATTATTATTATTATATCGTAGATTTTGTTGTTATTGTTATTATTATGTCGTAGAGATCATCGTTTTTTCCTTCACGTTTTATAACTTTGCGATGTCATATTTTTCTGATAAAAATGAGCGTTAATTAAGCCAATACTATCCTGTAAGATATATGATTGTCAACGATTTTCTTATCTCGATGCTGCCATCCCGTTCGGTTGATAGCGCGTCGGCTCGCATCTCAGGACTGTCAATGCCTCTACGTCGAACAAAAGTAAAGTGACAATGAGATGAAACGCTGTCAATACGCCAATGAATATTGCTAACGCTATAATATAATAGCCGTCGCTGGAGAATTATGTCCGTCCCTTGTATAGCGAGAAGGCGATAAAATCGTCCATTATTGCTATTTAAGAGTGATTTAAACTGTCAATAGAATTGTTACGTGTGCATCTTTTTCTCAATCATTTTTTGTGGCATCCGGGTGTAAATCGAATGCATAAGCAAGTGCATAAGCAAGTGATATATAAATTATTTGAATTTTTCGAACAAAGAATTATATATCCGGACTCTTGTATTAATTTCCATTTAAATGGAAAATTATTTTTGCTACCACGTGTTTGTCTAATGACGCGCAAGTGATGTAGTGTTACACGCATATACATAGTCAAATCGAATCAAGTGTCTCATGCTAATCAAAATGAGAATATATATATATCGTTTTATCAGCGAATTATTTAAAGACGCAAGCTTATGAATCATTTGGACTTCACGTGAATTACAAACTAATTCTAAAATCTTCACGCATTATATATATATATATATATATATATATATATATATAATATCTCGTTTTTAAAATTTAATTTTAAAGCATATCGAAAAACAGTCGCATACGAAATTTATTTTCTCAAAAGTTGATTAAATTATGCTTTGTAACGATATCTAAATTCTTTTATTTTTACACTTCGAGCGCAAAGTTCAATTCGAATCGAGGCGCATCTCCAATGAAACGAGTCGACGGGAAAAGATAAATGCGTCGATCGCTTTCGGTGCGATAAAAAAAAAATTTGCCCGCTGTCAGATCGCGCGCACGTGGCCCGCCGATCCGCTCGTACGTTCCTGCAACGGCGCAGGCGCGCTCCTAGATATCCCCGAGTCGCGTCCGCCGCGTTGATAAGTTGGCAGCAGTGCGTCACCGAGTTAGTGTTGAATGTGTCGTGCGACGAGCAACAACGTCGGGCCTGGCGAGCAGTCGTTGTCGTAGCCGTCGCCTCGAGTAAGCATCGGTGATACATCGGAGCGGTAGACGCGCTCGCCCCGCGTCAAGCCCGGCCGCGTAACGTCGAGTGTCGGCGAAACGGTGGTGCAACGTGTCGTCCTCGCTGTCGTCATCGTCTCGCCCGTCAGCTCGTCGCCTGACGATGCATCGTGCGCATCACGTCCGCGACGACGGAGCCGCGATCGACGCGCGTTGTTGGGCGTAGCCGGCGGCAGCGAAAACCGACAGGAGCGTGCGTGTGACAAAAGCCTGTGGGAACGCTGCCATTGCGAGGGAACGAGTGCTCTCACCCGTGCTCTAGGTGCGCCTGCACTCGCGTGAGAGAATAGAGACGCGAGGCGAGCACGTATATACGCATCGCTCCTCTCCCGTCTCTCTCCAGCGTCTCGCGCTCTTCGTCCCCGGCCGCGCGACACTTCCGTGCCCGAAAACCCGACGCGCCTAAAACGACCGGAAGATCGAACAACGAGAATCCAACGTCGCGAGGCATGTCATCGTAGCACCGTACACGACTCGTGGTCTCGAGATCTCGGATTCGAGCGCGAGGTGAGTGCCGTTGACGTTGTTGACGTTTCGCGTCGCGGCGGATTGATCCTTCCGTCGAAGGACGGCGAGAAGGAATGTGCGAACGTATATATGCGCGTAGAGGGATTTTCCAGCATTGTGTCAACACGCTCTCGACGACACGTAGGAAGCTCGCTCTCGCGCGCACGGCACACCCATCTCGCTGCGTGAGCGAGCGAGAGTACGAGCGTGCGAGCGAACGCATCGTGTGCGGCGCGGAGCGGCGTGTCGACGCGGTGGCGGCGGTGCCAGGAGACGCTCGCGCGGCGCGGCGAGACGAGGAGGCGGTGCAGCATACATAGATCGAAATCGCGAAAGATCGCCGCCGCCACCGCCGTCGCCGTCGCGGATTCTGCGTAGCGAGGAAAGAGCACGCGATGATTACCACTCGGATTTTCACCATGTAGACGCACCAGATTGCTTTCCGACTGTCTGTTTATGTCGGTAATGGTTGTTAAATTTTAAGGATATTAAGGTAAATGGCTATATCTTCGTCAGCGGATATAATTTCGTCAAGTCTTCTCGACTTGTCGAATTGAATCAATTAAGCAATCTCGCGTATATCGACGATTTCAACATCGTTTCAAATCGGGAAATTAGTCAGTCGATATACGCGAGATTGCTTGATTTATTTAATTTTAAGAAGGCTTGACGAAATTCCGCTGACGAAGTTATAGCCACTTACCTTATAAAGAATTATGGGGTTTATATATTGTAGAGGCACGCTCATGTCATTTATTTCATAATCGCGACGATTGATATGCTTTTCTGGTTGCTGTAGCGTCGAAAAGAACTCAGAATTTATGGAGATCATATCATTCCCCAGGCTCTATTATAACTGATAACCCAAGTATAATTAGCCGTCTCTGCGATTCGTTATTTCTGATAATTATGTTTACAATTAAATGATTACTTGATAAATACAAGTCTTTACAGTGGTATGTTTTGAATAGTGTCACGTGCATGATGAATGTAGAATGTCAAATGGCACGATTAATTTGTAGTTATCCGAAACCTCGGATACTATCTCTCTCTTTCTCTTTGATGTTTATTACATGTAAAACGCGAGAAATTCGCGCTAACCGGCTCGATACACATTGAAGATTTGACATACGCAGAAAACTTTCGCAAGGTCTTGCGATGTCGACGTTCAAATTTCGCGGAAGCCGAAAATGTCATCCAGCCAGAGACCGAAATGTAATTTAAAAGAATTTACATTGAACTAAAAGAATTAAATCCACAGTCCAGTGTGCCATGTAGACGCTTAATCGACTTAATTTCCGCGATATATTTTTTATTTGTCAAAGAATATCGAAAATTGGAAAGTTAAATGGAAGCTAAATCACTTTGCATCTTATAATTCCTGTTAATTCAATGTAAAGCGATCTTAAAAGCGAAGAGAGTTTCAAAATTTCAGTTTCGAGATATTATAATCGAGTCTTTTTTCCAGCCATCGTTTCAATTTATGCATCTAAACATTTTAATTTATTCAACATTTATTTGACATTTTGCGTTTGCAGTTTATTTTATATGGACCACTATTTGACCATGCGATACTATATAAATGTTCTCTTTCGCATTCGTTCTTTGAACGTCGCGAAAAGCTTCGCAAAGGGAAATTCTACGCTCGACTTTATTCACCATGATGCGCGTTCGGCTTTCTAGCGCGAGTTTCACGCCCACGCGAGTGAAGACGCGCGCGTAATCACGTTCAAAAAGTCCATCGAGGCCCGGTCGAGTTCGATCACCAACATTGATTATTAGATCATCGACGGAATTTACGTATAACGGCCCGCATTCACGTCCGCCTCGGTGTTTATACTAGACGGGAATTAGTCATTAAATAAAAAAAGAAGCATATCGATACTCTCTTATATCTAGATATTATTAGTATGGTACTAATCATCTATAAAAAATGTTAATATCGAACCATCTCGATAGATACTGTGTCGTGATCAAAGAACTTGATTGTTCGATCACGCCACAAATTTCTCCTTTGATATTATCTCATGAGTAATTATAAATATAAATCAACATGATGTATGTCATGTACTTAATGATTGCAAATCGTGAAAGTTGCGAATATTGCGAATTAGACGGATTTGTTTTTATATTCGACGTGTGTCGATGTTCGATTGTGAACGGGATACGGGTCGATTCAACTATGGAAAGGACGGAATACTGGGAAATATATATGTGCATATTGGGAGATATATAATTTCTCTTTACAAATTATTATTTTTTATTTCACGCTGTGACTCTTGATAATGCTTGACACTTTTAGCGTGACTACGAAAGTATATTGTCTTGTTTAATCTACAAATGAAAAAAATGCAGGAGAGATGAGTATCGATGAACTGTATTGGGGTAAAAATTGCAATTTTGGAACCGGGAATACGCTCGTAACATCGAGTACGCGCCGGCACCGAAGCAGATCGGTGAAAGCATATGGTTCCACGCGCGTCGTGAGTTTCGAGTCGGCGGAATTTTGCAACGCGCAACCGATCCGTGTGTCGAGATAGAAACCTCGGTTCCGCACCGTAACACTCGCGCCGCAATCTTTAAAATAGTACGTTTTATTGTGTGTCACGTGGAAGGTATTTCGTATTCATTATTTCAACGCGTGAAAAAAGAAAAGAATTATTTAATCTCGACGAGAATTTAGCGGTCAAATCCCTGATAAAGTAATTAGCATTGACTGATTTCATACGATATGTTTGTATAATTATAACGATTATCCAGAAATGACAGTTTAATATTTTTTTTATTCCAAATATACGGACTATAAAATTTATCATCGAATCCAAACGTTTTTGCAAATTTTACATATATGCAATTTTTTCTGAAAAAATTAAATTAATTATTGAAATTAATAATTGAGGAAAAGCACTGAGAGCGAAGCTTTTGATGTAACGTCTCGAAGTAAGTAAATATAATTTGTGGTTGCATAGGATGCATAAAAGCTCACGTTCACGTAGAAGATTAAAATTGAATGAAGCAGTTTTTTCCTCGTGGAAAAAGCATTTGTTTTCCACGTAATTTTCACGTAACTCAAAAGTATAGGATTTTTCTTTTTTTTCTACTTCCGTTTTATCCGCGGGATAACTGCGTAGAATGGAGCCGGCTTCAACTGCGTCAGGAAGAGATCCTAGAAAGTGTTCGAATTGATAAAAAGCCGCACTTTCTAAATGTCTATATGTATTGCGGCATCGTAACTTTTTCCATTCGTTACCGTCAACGTGGACATTCAACGAATCCGACGACCTCTTGTCAACTTTAACATTTCTTCCGATTGTATTATCTGAAATATGCGTGTGCATGTATTTTCACGATTAAAATATTTCACTACAATGTCAGTTAACTTTGACAAAATTACTCAATAAGAAAGTATCGAGATATGTCATGTGTTTAAGATAATCTGAAAAAAATAAAATCTTTAATTAACTTGAAGTTTTTTTTTTCGATGACAGGAAAGAGTTCTGCAGCGAGAAAATTGCACGATAAATTACGTTCGGTTATTTATTGCTCGAAAAGAAATTTCAATCGCACATTATCTGGGGCACGATCGACCTTCCTGACAGACGCACGATTTCCGGTCGCTCGGTTTCGCAGCGTAAACAGTCGAGAAGTCCTCCCCGTCTTCTTTCCGCGCGCTGCATCGCATTATATAACCAATTAATTTCTCAGCGCTGCGCGCGTGAATCGGGAAGAGAGCGTGTGTCGTTTGTTGTGTATATTAATAAAGATACGGCACATTTCTCTCTCCGATGCGAGACACTGATTCCGTTATCGCATTTGACATATCGCGGCTTGATAACGACGGCGGACGCGTGTTCTTCTCGTGTCAATAGTTATCGTTGACGTTACATCGAGTACGTAGTTTTATTCGTGTCGCGATATAGTGGAGATCGCATGCGGAAAATGATATCACTCGCCATTATCAGCCTACGCTCCCAAAAATAATGAGAATACCGGAAATGTGTCTCGTTTCTCGATGTGCTCGCGTTGCTTTTCGTGCAACTAACTCCGTAAATGTATCGCACGAACTGTTGACTTTCCTTCGCATATGATATTCGAGGCCACGTCTATTATTGATTAGGATCTGTCCTTTTTGATATGATATATCCGTTTCTATGCAATCGATCAATTTATCATGATATTATCACGATGTCACTTTAAAAATCATGACCGAAGAATCTACACAACAGTTTGTTTCATTATCTATTTAATTATTAAATTACCGCCTACGATACATACCGTGGTGTGTGTCACTTATAATCAATCATATATACATATGCATATAATAAGACCACTTTTTTTCTCTTTATCGCGATATAATTATTTTAAAAATCACAACAAATACAACAATCCATTATTCTCTGCTATATATATACCATCGTACGATGCGGTAAATATGTAAATATACACGTAATAAGTTCCTTTTTGTGAACTCAAAAAGTAAAAACATGACGTACGCGTCGAACGTGCGTTCTCTTTCCGCTTTCGCATTCGAGTTACGTGCATTCTTCCGCAAGAAACGAGAGACGACGCTGATTTAGGGGTTTACGTTTTACAGGTGAAGCCACAGCATGGCCAGCAGATGACTGTTAGCCGAGCCGGTGCTCGTACTCGACTCTAATATGAGCGAAGTAGTGGCAGTGACGCCAACTGGTGGACCTACGCGCCAGGAAAGCGTGACACACATCAAGCGGCACAAGCTGGCCAGCTGTAATGTTCCTCTCGTGCACGGTCGGCCGAATCCGTCGATCAGTCCACGTAGCAGATTGACCACGCATCAACGAAACCACAGTTTGGACTTCAGGTATATATATATATTTTGATTTCGTTATACCTGTCATACCTGTCATCGCGCGCAAACTCGAATCTGTCTCGAAAGACCATTTCCCGAATATTTCCGAGCCACTTTGCGAGCCATGCGCGCGAGCTATTTGCGAGCCGTGACGCGTCTGGCGCGCGCGTCTACACGTCCTGGCACTTGTTGAATAAGCGATCGTAAAGTCGTGTTATGTATGCCGCGATTATGCGATCGACGCCACTCGTCTTCGACGGTTAGATCGGCGAGGAAATATGTGAAGTTGTGTCGTATATAAATTGAGGAATACGTGGAAGTATTTAAATTGGCTCTTCGTTGACAACAATAGCGATGGAGATGTCATCAATATTAATAATCGCAACCGGTCTATTCGATCTACTATTCTCTTTATGCTTTCGCAGCCGCCAATTGCACGCATACAATCTCCTTCGATCAAAATATATACGTCACATAATTTGATTCACAAAAGACTAACAGGAAATAGACACAAATTAAAGAAAATAATTTAAATGTTAAAAAAGTTATATGTCCCAATAACACAGGTAGACGAGTAGCTTCATTTTGTATATCTTGAGATAAAATTTTTCAAAGTATACAAGAGAAAAATATAAAATGTATCGAGATAAAAAGACATAACGATAACATTAAACAGTGCATGATAAAGATACAATTGTATGAGTGTAATATTAAATAAACACATATTTTTTAAACACATACTAAAAAAGATAGAATACTAGATTATAGAGATAGCAGATCAAAAGTAAATATACAAGCAAATTATAAAAATTATAATCTAAAGAGCATATTTTTGTAATTAAAAAGTTAAAATAACGTTTCATATTTCTTTTTCATACATTAAAGAATCAAGAACACGTGCAACTCTAAAAAAATAGCCTGTACAATTTTTAATTAAAAAAATTAATCGAGTGAATACTTATTAACTAAAGCCATTGATTATTATTTCTAGATCAATGGGTATCTTACTACCACCGGTGCCTCAGGCAGCCGCAACGACGTTGACGCACCATCACAGGAACCGAAGCCTGGATTCCGCTTTGCAACGGATTCCAGAGGTGGACGTGACACCGAGCCCGGAATGCGAGAATCCCGCCCCTTCATCAGTCTCTAAGACGACAACCGTATCATCGTCGTCGTCATCGTCATCATCGTCATCGTCAGGACCATGTGGAAAAGGCACTCGCACCGCGCGGGAACGCGAGGACTTGGCCAGTCTCGGTTCTGACGACTCCGGTATCTTGTGTGGCTCCGACAGCGGTTCGAGCGACGCCACGAATGCGCCCGCGACCCGAGAATCCAGCGTGGATCATTTGCACAGCCGTGAGAGCCTCGACTCGTCTGTGTCACAGCCAGGAGACTCGGTGTATTCGATCGATGTGGTAGACGGTATTGAAAACGGTGCCGGTGTAGTGTCGGTGTCGATGTCAATGTCGGTACCAGTGTCGCCCGTGGAACTGTCGACGCGTCTTAGTGATAATCCTATGTCTCCTGTATCTCCCAATGACGAAACCAACGATCGTAATTGTCCGCGATCGTACAACGACACGAACGTTGTTGGTGAACCTTGCTCGCAAGAACCGCGAATAACTAACGCGAATGT
Source organism: Camponotus floridanus (assembly GCF_003227725.1). NCBI lineage: Eukaryota > Metazoa > Arthropoda > Insecta > Hymenoptera > Formicidae > Camponotus > Camponotus floridanus. Next base: position 947,941 of record NW_020229692.1, on the reverse strand, counting down.
GCGAGAACACAATAGTGACGATTATCAGCGTCAGGAATGCGTCGAAATCTATCAAAGCGTTATAACGCAAGTGGCGTCATCACCGCCAACTGTGGCTGACACAAGCCAAAATGAATTGGCCGGAGCGGCCATGACTCTTTGCTGCGGTACGACTGCGACACAGCAACAGGAAGCTGAGACAGTGAAAAAGCAACCAGATGTTATCCGTCGACAGCAACAAGAAACAAAACAACCGAAACCATCAGAAGGTTGTCTACTGCGACTCTTCGAGAGTCAAATATTCGACATGTCCATGGCTATTTCTTATCTGTTCAATTCGAAAGAACCCGGCGTTCAGAGTTATCTAGGTATAATAAATAATAAAGAGAATTAATTTGTGTTGCATGTTTGTTAATTTTATCTCACTTGTCATTCATAAAGCAATAATTATTGTAAGATAAACAATAATGAAAATAGCATTTACTATTTTCATTTTACATAAACTTCTATGTCGAGATAATAATATTAATGATTAAAAAATTAAAAATGTTCTAACAAATATATCTTATATGTTTGACAATAAATATGACTAATATTTATGATGTGTTCTAGGTAACAAGATGTTCAGTTTCCCGGATAATGATGTGGACTTTTACTTACCGCAGTTAGTTGTGATGTATATACAACTTCACGATATAACAGAAGTCCTTTATCCATATCTTGTCCATAGGTAAATATAGGAGATACTGTCAACAAATTAGAAGATTATTTGATTGCGCATGTTATGAATCGCGATAAAATTAAAATGAACTAAAATTAAACGAATCAATTTTGCAGATGTAGACAATCGGCAGATTTCTCTTTAAAATGTGCTTGGCTGCTAGATGCGTATAGTTCCGATGCTCATTTACCATCAAAAAAGAAGTCTCATGGGACCAAATTGAAAAATCTTATCTTGTCAGATGAACTCAGGTAAGATCAATAAAGATTTAGATAATAATAAGGAGATTACGCGCGAGTTTCGGGAGATCATACGTGTATGTGTACACTTGAAACAAATTAATTTTTAAGCGTGTAACATTTCAGGCCAAAGGGAAATGAGAGTCGAAAGCAGCGCATAGCTGGATTGCAAGTTCCTGCACCATCACCATTGCCCTCGGCGCAAAACCTTACGTCGCCGAATAAAAAAACCCACCAAAGATCTCAGTCCGACGCTACTGGATTGTTCCAGACTATCCGCCGTAGTCATTCCGGTAATTATCCAAATAAATATATGTGCATGTGAATATAATAAATTACATATTATATAATGTTCGGAATGTGAGATCATTTTTAAAGAGGTTTATTTAATCTTCGTGTATTCTCTATTTCCCTTGAAAGGTATAATAAATAAAGTAAGTCTTGGGGACCTGAGCTCGGGTCGAGCGTTTGACAATGGTTGTACCTGCTTTTATTCCTGCCAAGGTGTGGTGAACGATTTGCGAGGCCAAAAGACAGATTGTTTCTGCAACGTGAGTTCTGTTGTGCAAGAAAATAGATGTTGTATTTGAAGCGATGCATAAAATTTATATTCCTTATACAGGCACCTCGACTCGCGCCAGAATTTGAATTTATACAAGCGTTAATATCAATTGGTAAATTGCTCGGAACTATCCCAACAAAGGAAAGTAAAACCGTTCAATTAGTAGCAGAGCTCAACACGCTTAATTTGAATCTCCCTGCAAGGGTGTGGTTACCTCTGCATAGTATGATACCGCATCATATCGTGCGAGTTCCGCCACAGTATGCTGCTGTTCTTAACAGCAAAGACAAGGTACGCGCAAATATTTTGCTGCAAATTATTTGTTACAGAATTCATCATTCGAATGTTGACTTTGATAATAATTATTACACAGGCACCCTATATAATATATGTGGAGGTATTAGAAGTGGAAGATTTATATACGTCACCCGTGCCGACGAAAATAATGGGTAGTTCATTGAGGCATACCAAGTCTGAAGAGAACTTAACCGGCGGCGAACAATCCAACATATCTACTTCCGATAGTCAACAAAATTTAGCGGTGCGACAGACACCTGTAAAAAATATTTCGCCTTACTCCGTTAGGAATACAGACGTAACATTTAATTTCCCCGACGATGATCCTAACGATTGTTGGAGTCAGGAGGACGATGAGATTACGCAGCAAGTGAGTGCATATTCGAAATAATCATATATAGTTTTTCTAACTTCTGCTTTCTATTCTAACCTTTTTCCCATTCGCTTCTGCTCAGTACTTACAGCTTCGTAAGCCGAAAGATCGAGATACTATCTCACAATTGAGTCAAGAATCGTCCGACAGCAGAGAACCGATTTTTGTACCGGGCGACATCAAGAGAAGATTGAGCGAGATGGCAGCTACGCCCAGTGCGACATTTAGTCACGATCCCGAGGACCCCTCGGCAGCGGTTCTTAAGGAGCCGTGGGAGCAAAAACAACGACGCATAAGAACTTCCAGTCCGTATGGGCACTTGGCATCTTGGAGATTACTCGCCGTCATTGTGAAATGTGGCGATGATCTTAGGCAAGAACTTCTCGCTTCGCAATTGCTTTCGATGTTGCAAAAGATTTGGCAAGACGAACAAGTACCTCTCTGGGTGCGACCATACAAGTAAGTTCGATGACATTACTAAAAAATTTTCATTGAAAAGTTTTGATGCAAAATATTTTTCTTGAACAATGATTTTTTTTTGTCTTGCAGAATACTATGTTTATCTAATGATAGTGGTCTGATTGAACCGATCCTGAATACCGTCTCGCTTCATCAAGTCAAGAAGCAGTGCCAATTAACGCTTTTTCAATACTTTGAACGAGAGTTCGGCTCTTCTACCTCAGAGACGTTCCGCATGGCGCAGAAAAACTTCATTCAAAGTTGCGCCGCGTACTGCCTGGTCAGCTATCTTATTCAAGTGAAAGACCGTCACAACGGCAACATTCTACTGCACAGCGACGGTCATCTGATCCACATAGATTTCGGATTCATTCTTTCGACTTCGCCAAGAAATCTCGGCTTCGAGACCAGTCCGTTCAAATTAACACCGGAATTCGTTGAAGTGATGGGCGGCAATCAATCCAAGTTCTTTGAAGAATTTAAAAGTCTCATTCTTCAAGGTTTAATCGCAGCACGGAAGCACATGGAGAAAATAGTCAACCTTGTTGAGATCATGTTATCGGGTAAGTAGTACTGAAGAACGTACGTATGTTTGCGTTCGCGTGCACCTTCAAATCTGCACATCTCAATGGGTTTTATCGATTTTTTCCGCAGGTTCTCAACTTCCGTGCTTTCGGAGTGGTGGGGCGGCGACTGTTCAAGGTCTCAAGAATAGATTCCACCTCACGTTAACAGAAGATCAATTGCGTCGGCATGTCGAGGATCTGGTCGAAGGCAGTATTCATTCGTGGTCCACTAAACTCTATGATCGATATCAATATTTCGCAAACGGCACTCTTTAATATCAAGATTAATTATCCTCTGTCTATCGCGTTTTGACTGAAACTATCTTTCCGTAAGATTGAAAAAAGACATTAATCTTGACATCAACGTGTTGTGGTACTTCTCCCACATCATTTTTTACACTTAATTGCGAGGTCGATCAATCGTCAATAAGCGAAGCGACTAATAAGTATACTCCTAAGTCAGTCTGCCGCATCGGAAAATTTGTTTTGTATTATAATAACGCGTGATAACAGCTAAAGAGAAATTAATTATACATTGCTGTTTGTTTTCATGCGCGTTATTTCCGCAGTTATTTGATAAAAGCATTTGCTTAAAAATTATGTTATACTGTGAAAGACAGCTTTTACCAGAATTTCAATGTGTAAATAAAGAATAATTTCGGTGAATACAACAGAGAGTTGCACGATAACGCAGAAAAAGACAAGATATTCTTTTTAGGCATGTGAGCCGATTTCGATTGAGCACAGCGCTGTTTTCTAGCATTCCACAAGCACAAATGACGCTTAGAGTGGAAAAATTGCTTTCCTCTTAAATATATAGATAGTCTCAATGAGGCTAGACATATAGGAAAATTGAATAAATCACTATTCTTCGAGTTTTATCATTATTCCTTACTTTCGTGGAGGGGTAGGAACGATATAAAATATTTTTAGCAAATTTCAAAGCAATTCGGCATTCGATAAAAATTCGATTAAAAAAGCCTCGATTAAAATAATGGAATATATATTAATATTAATTAATTTATATATATTAATATATATTAATATTAATATTAATATTAATTAATTAATATATATTAATATTTTAAGAGAACTAGAATTGGTTTAGCAAGCGATGTGAGCGCTTTGTTGAAAGTTAAAAATATTTATCGTCGTTTAAATTAGATAAAATGAAAGAAGGAATAATCTCTGTGAGAATTTTGGTACCCCCAACTGATTACATATATCCACTATATATACATGTATATACATATTATATGTATACATATATACATGTACATATTCATGTATATATATGTATATATGTATGTATACATATATATATGTAATGTTTTTTTGTTCGATACATTAAGACTGCTGTTGTTTACGTATGCCTCGATTGTCAAATTACGAATTAGCAATCACAGTGCAGACGTGGTGTCGTTGACTGAACGCGTTGGACTGTTAAATCGAGTGTAACTTATAAAGAGCGTAATTTGTTAAAGGTGCCTTATTTGTGTAGGTTCTACACTGTAAAGAAATAGTGAAGACGATCAAATCTAGATACAGTGAAGTGGCGTGGCAATCTTAGCGTGAAGTTGATCGATCGAGAAACGGACAATTTGTAATTTGTATATATAAGAGAGAAAAGAAAAAAAAAAGAAAGCAGAGGAACATTGCGTGGACTTTCATAGACAATTCGCGATAATAAAAAAGTAGAATCTACTTCCAGTACGAAGGATCGGAATAAATTTCCACTTACCAAGATTTTATCAGAATTCTGGCGAGTACGCGAAAGAGCTACGTACAAAATATAGGCTTGGATATTAGCGGGAGGTGAATACTCAAAATATTTCCTACTTCTAGTAGACTAGTATTCTTCGGTAAATACATCTAATTGTACACGCGATAAAGAATTAAGGACTAAGCATTATATACTAGCAAATCTTAAGGGTCACATTTGAAAGTTTTTACATGTTCTTATATTATGTAAAACATTTATTTCCTCCCCGCTCTCCCTCCATAGCCGTGGATGCGAAGAGTGTCGTAGCTGTATGTACGGAGGATAATATTATTTAATCGTAATTCTTCGCATAACGTTTTACGTATGTCCGTTTAAAAAAAAAAGTAAATTATATAGATATATAAGCTCTAAAGAGATATTGTACATAAAATGACAAATTTTATCACCTTATTATGCTATATTGTTTAAGAATTTAATCAAGGATGAATGTTCGAAGCAAAATCAAAGTTGCTGGAGCCCGGCGTACTGGAGAGACCTGGGCTCTCTGACTTCCAAGTGTCTTATATATCTCTCTCTATCTTTTCTTCTTCTATCATAACCGTTTCACATGACAGATAGGCAGACCAGAAATCAGATATGGTTGTAGAAATATCGAGAGAATGTGAATTTAATCCGTCGACTTTCTTCGACGTATCGATTGTCTCCTATTTTTGGTTTCAACGGATTCGCATAAAAATTGTATAATATTATACATGTGATTTAATGTGAGAGATTTTAACGTTCTCATTGTTATTATATAAGAATGATTACGGAGGAATATACACGGAAAAGTCAATTCCTCTTATTCCCAGTCAACTGAATACATTCGAATTTTCTGTTCTGTTGACACGTGAAACGTCAAGATCTCTGATTTGCCTTGATCTTTCACCTCATTACGAGTTATTAAGAATATCAATTATTGAATAAATACGAATGCGATAAAACAAAGAGAGTTTATTTAGCACCCAGTTGTCATTTCACATAAATTTGTATCGTCACGTTATCAATATTCGTATAATGTTAGCGATTGCTCGATAAACTATCGAGAAGTAAGTACCGAGAAAAAAAAAATGTCTATTACTTTTACATTCTAGCGTTTCGTAGATTCGATAAACTTACGGTACTAGATAAACAATCGTCGCTCTACAAGATATTATTATAATATCAGTCATGAGAAAATTGCAAATAGGAGCGTACACATTTATATACGTACCTGATGGGAGCGACTACGAAGAGATAGAAGAAATGAAGCAATAAGTATATCGCGAATATCACAATAAGTCTTAATTTAATGGAGATCATGTGGAAACACAGCCTTATTATATTCTAGAGAGCTGTTGCAATAAGTTAGAGGGCAATATAGTTTCCAGCTTGTCGAGAATGTAGTAAAATGGATGGGAAAACCAAGCGAGCATGGAGCGGGCAACTACGCCCATAGTGTCCGGATACTGATGTGTCAACAGGGCCAATAGTGCGGTGAACGAGCACAGACCGGCGGTGAAGAGGATGAAGAAGGGAAGTTCCTTCTTCGGGTAGACGCTAACATCGTGAAACGACGGCAAGAGTTCCCGGTCGGCACATTCAGTACACGTGGGATACGGATAGAACAGATGTCCGCGTTCGAGCGGATACGGCAACATTCTAAACGTACCCTCCCATGTGCAATGAAGCAGATTCAAAGCGCCTTCTATCTGCTTCCAGTGCGCTAAATGGAAGAACGCATATGCAATCGCCTCGGAATCGCCACGCTTCAGCACGTGTTCGGGCGGAAGAATGAGCGGTTTCATTTCCAGGAGATACTTGGGTACATGAGGATTGAATTCCACGGCCCGATGAATCGCCTCCACCGCCGACATCTCGGCGGTGGTCAAGCCGCGCTTGCTGGCGATATCAGGCGAAAACTTATCCGCTACCAACCGTGCTTTCAGCAATGCAGCTGTATAGCAAATGGTCGCCGATTTCGGCAGACTGATGTCGTCGTACTTGGCCAATACGGCCTGCACATCCGCATAGGCTTGCATCTCCAATAGAGTCTCGATCAAATTCTCATGGATGTTTAATACATTCATGATTGGTGGCACCTCCTTCGTAAGATCGCGAAACATTTTCACAGCTTCCTTCAACTTTCCTAACTTTCGCGCGCACATCGCTAATCTCCTTTTGATGTAGATCAACACATTTGTATCACGCCTGTGTATCGCTTCAGCTATGGAGCCCTGATGCTGGGTATTCTGCGACTTTCTATAATTGTTTTCAGCCACTTTTAGAGCTTGCTTCAGGATCTTTTCTGCCTCTACAATAGTAGTGGCCTCCTCCTCTGCGAGAAGAATGTAAGCTGGCGCACAATCAGGATTACGGTCGAGAGCACTATGCGCAGCTTGTATTCTTACTACTGGATTGCGCTCTCTCCAAGCTGTCTGCATGATTTCATATTCTGTTTTACCTGTAAGAGAAAAATTAATTAGCTAAATTTGATATCTTGACAAAGAGAAAAAAAAGATTTATCTTGCTAATCGACAAGACATTTCCATTTTATTACAACTTGATACAAATATTTAAATACTTTGCATAGTATTCACATGCTGAAAATACATATTGAATAAAAGCGAATCCAGGATTTTACCTGTATCACCCTCGCAAGTGAAAAAAGTCTGATGATCCTGAGCAGACAGATTCATATCGTAGTACGTGAGGGGCTCCTTGTTGGTGGCCCAGTAAAATCTCTGATACTCCGCACCCCTGAATAAATTAATCGGATTGCGCCAGACTTTACACTCTGGCACATTCTGCTGATTTGAGGATCCACCGGAGCCGTTTAGGCTGGAGGTATTGCTGTCATTAGAGCTGTCACCACCACCGATCCACGGTGAGATATGGTTCAAGGATACCTGCTCGATAAACGAGGTGCCGTATTTCCTGAAGTACCACCATTCGAAGATGAGGATCAGACCGGAGATGAGGGACGAGGTGCCGGTGAGCGCGACGTAGAACTTTGGGGTTAGGGTACTCAGGAACATCGTCGAGTCCCACATGCTGGTGAATAGCAGTGCCATTTATGCTCCTGAGGACCGACTCGCCCGCTCCTCGCGCTTACTCGCTCCGGCGAATTCGTACGTTTCTGTCACCGGAAAGCGAGTGTTCACCACATTGAAGACGATGACGAGCGACAGGGCGCGCGTAGTCCAGCTTTTATTCCACGACAGATCTCACGTCGCTTCGAGAATCTGATCTTACGCAAATTTCTCCCGTATATTTATCGAAGACAAAGAAATATTATTAAATTACAATCCTATCGCATGTACTCGATTCGACACGCGTACATCGCCACGCACACTCCCGGCGTAGTATGTAAATATTTTCGACGATGCTGAGAACATCACGTACGAAACGAGCAAATCAGCTTCTCCCTCGATCGATAACGTCGGAGACCGAGGAGAAGTTGAAAGAGAAAATCGACGATTGATATTGTAGAATACTCGATGGTAAATGAAAATTTTTGCTGCATCTTATTAGATGTCGCTGCATCTCGATCTAATGTAGTATCAACGATAGATGGAGTTAGTTTAGATATACTTCGAGGACATTCGACAGTTATTTCGGCGACAATTATCGAATTCGCGTATATTTATTGGTATCTTCTTACGGATAGAATATTGGTAAACTAATTTCACATGCGGTGCAAATATGCGTGTCAAGAAAATACGTGAGTATGTCAGATTTTATTCAATGCTGCGGGTATTTGATAGTATTTCGTCAGTAAGAGAATCCCGCTTTTTAAACGACCTACGATTCGCACCTAAATTCAGGATAGAATTTTTGTACAATTTTATATGTGAGATATAGAAAAAACATCTTATTCGTGATCAATTATTGAAATCGTATAAGAATAAATGTTATTGGTATTTTGTTATAGATGGAACATCAATAAATTAACTTCAGCGACCAATGGATGTTGAAAAAATTGGAAAAATGTGTGAGTAATATCAGATCTTACAGTTACAAGTTGTTAATACTATTTCCTCAATAAGAAGGGATATTTTTGGACAATCTATAATTTGCGATAGAATACGAAATAGAATTCTTTTTATAATTCTATGCGTGTCGTAAAAAATACATTTGAAGAAGTAAAACAGGCACACATACAAAATACATCAGCACACACACACACACACACACACACACACACACACACACACACACACACACACACATATATATATATATATATATATATATATATATTCGGAATATGTGAAATACATGTAAAATTACAAGTAAAATTCTGCTTTGAATTTTGTCGTAAATTATAGATCGTCTAAAGCAGATTTTAAACAATCAATTTCTTAAGCATTTTAAATACGAATATCATGTGTTATAAAATTACGAAGTTCAAAATAAATTTTTCTTAATGAAATATCACGTATTCAAATAGTTCAAATTTTTTATTAAATTTTAATAACTAATATGTAATAGATATGTGATAGATTATAATATAAATAATAGAATATATAATAATAATTATATCTGATATAACATATAATAATAAATATTATTAATTTTAAATAATTATTATAAATAATGAGAATATTTTAAAATATAAATATTGTGAAACATTTTCTATCTTTATCCAAGGACAGGCATCTATACCGGTATCTATACCGATTAGATAGAATAGAAATATTAAATTTTATTCACGAAGAATATGCGTTACGTAAGAAAATGAGGAAGCAGATAACCGGAATAATAGGAGCGCATAGTGGTGGACAGATAATGGGTTACTACTACGGTTATCTTATATGACGCCTTCAACATCAGCGAATCCTTCCATGCGATCTTTCCTTCTATCTTTCTCCCTCCGAGAGTATTGCACTTTACTCGTTCCAATAACCCACTTAGAAGAAGTTGCTTCGTATACAGGATGTCGCGTATATATATAATTCACGATCTTAATATCGGTGACGAATTTCCTGACCAATTTAGAGATCAACTTGCAATTGATTTTCTTTTCGCGGAAATATCATGAGACATTATTTATCATTATAAATTTTGAATTAAAATCCTATTAGACCTGATTCCCTTGATATTAACTAAGAAATAAAAAGCTTCCCTAAATTTATCGCTGATTTTTTTGTACTTTTTCAAATTGTTAGTCAAATGTTGAAATATTAATTTGAAGTAGTAGAAAAAAATCAAGGATAAATTTTAACAAGCCAAAAACTTTTTATATTCTTTAGCTAATATCAACTGAACTCTAATAAGATTTTGATTCAAATTTTATGACACATAATGTTTCATGATATTTACGCGAAAGGAAAATCAGTCGCAAGTTGATCAGAGAATCTTTCATTAAAATTAAAATCGAATTCTCTCGTTATGGACATTCTGTATAGCATTTTAGCTTGTGATGTATTTAGATGGCTAGATATACGTACAAACAGATGTCTCTAAACAGAATATTGCTATTCTAAACAGAATATTGCTATTTCTTTTTTGTTGCATCGCCGAGAAATTTCTCATGAGAGAACTCGGTTGATATTTGCAGCTGGCAATATATGCTCATTTTTATTACTCGGGATTATTCTTCGACCATAGTTATCTTAAATTTAGATTCTTCATTCAGGTCAATGAGATGTGAGAACATAATCGAGCGCGTTGAATTTTTCGCAACATTTTTGGAGAATTTTATTTGGATTTCTCAAGTCGATTATTTACTGTATACTTTAATCTTTAAATATAGACGAATTTCATTTATTCCTAAATCTCGTACGTGTGGAAAGCTACTTTTAAAGTATTCTACAGTAAAACTTCGCTCAGCCATGCAATAGGATGGATCGGCTAAGCCGATAAAAAGCGGATGTTCTCTCAGGCGAGGCGTGTGATCGTAAATAGCGATAAATACACGAAAATGTGAGAAAATAATTTTCGAGGAAAATATCTATTTTTCTTCCTAAAAATAAGACGATTTAAAGCTCTACGTAACTTAATAATGCAAAACTTTTTGACAGCTAGTTTAATACTTTTAAAATTGCTTGTTCATCTTCGGTTTCAATTAATGCTAAATACTAATACACATTTATATATTCATTTTGATATAACATATATTCACTTTCGACTTCTTTGTATCAAAATATCATTTTCTGCAATATTACTAATATAATAAGAGTGCATTTAGTTTTAAATGTATTTCAATATAATTTCGGACGTTTGCTTAGGCTTCTTCCATGTTTTCAAGAGACATTTTCCTGCGTCGTGTCATCGAAAAGATGATTTTCATAGACGATCTCGCTTGTCGCCAATATTTCCGCTGCCATTGTTACGCATCGTCAAAGAAAAGTAAAGAATGTCGGCTGTGTCGCTTCGTTTATCCCTCGAGCGCGAGACGCAATACTCGGAAACAGGTGTCGGTATAAAAATAGGATAGAAAATCGCGCAATTTATTCAGAGAGGCAAGGAACATATCGGGAAAAATGTAATGCACAGCTCCACATGGATATATATCGGAGGGGAAAGATGAGGAAAGAGACAGGGAAGATTCTTGAAAATGTTTCCAATAATTTGCATGACAAATATATAGTGTTATCAGCACAACATGTACAAAAATTTTTATCCAATTGAGACCTGCATAAGCAGATTAATCGAGGCAGATATATTTTTATTTAAATTTTCTCTTTTTCAAAGTAATGTTCAGATTGCAAATCGTTATTGCAATTTAACGTTATATTCTGTACACGCATAGCTTAACTGAAATCATTATTATTATTGTCACGATTATAATCGCAAATTTATATTTATTTTCGAAAAAGGGGAAATCTCATTTACGTACTACACCCTCCTTCATCCACGCTCGCGTTCGTCTTCCTTTCGGCGAGTCGATCGGTCGGTCGGTCACTGAACCGCCGCCATCCCCCGTCTCATTCCACTGCCGCTGCCGGAGCCGCGCGATCGAGCCGATGTACCGTTAGGATCTCGTCGCGATCCGCCTGGAAGCAGACGACACGAGAAAGCGAACCGAAACTGCGCGGACATACTTCGCGAAAGATCCGGAAGATCCGGCTGTAAAAATTTTCCGTCCGATTAATCTCGAGAGTCAGGATAATCGCCTGATTAAAAATTTAGACAATGAAATCGAATATAAAATTGAATTCTTTCGAAATACACATTATGCCACGAATCGTTTCGAAAATCGTTTCCTCTCTCGACTTTGAGAGAATTAGAACGGATGAAATTTATCTTAACGCGCGTTTTTCGCTTTCTTCCGCTAAATTATTTTTTTTTTTTTTACACAGTTGTATGTCTCGCAGAAATCGCGCGGAACTGAAGTTCCGCCAAGTTCCGCTTTCGCGATTTAAAAAATTCAGTCGCACGAAAGAGTTCAATGTTACGTCTCGAATGCGACCAGGTAATCGCGGAATTGATAACGCAATTAAAAATTCGCTACTCGATTCGTTAATTAAATCTCTCGGCTGTTCGGTCGAGTTCGTAATTACGTGTTGGAAGTTCGCCGCTGCGTTCGCGCACACTTTCGCCGCGTTGTATTCCTGTACCTCCCCCTCCCCCTCCCCCCCTCTCTCTCTCTCAGTTCTCGTATTTCCCGGCGGCCACGCCTCCACCTACCTACCTAGCTCTCAACGTCCTCGCGTCTCCCTTTTCCGGCAGTTTCCCCGGGCTTGCCGAAGGCAGATGCCAACTTCGCCAAGTTTCAGCATATAACCGGTAACCGTATAACGAGGTATATGACGCCGTACGGCAGTCAATCTTGTATCGCTAACCGTATGCATGCACGCATACACATTTGGAGAGCAGCGATGCCAGACATTTTAATGGCACGTCGATGAGAATCCATGTTCGACCGAGAACCAGACGATTAAGTCAGAGCTGCAAATGCGAGAGTAATTTCGCAGGAAAATCTAAAAAAAGAGGATCCATTTTTCCGGCATTACATTAAACTTTTTCAGAGGCGGGAGAATACTCATCATTCACGCCGTCTTTCCAATCAAACTTTCCAAACGCGATCGTGCTCTAGGTCGCGACTCATGGGTCGCCTGAAAGTGAGTTTCATAACTACGTCAATGTGACTAATGCAGTGATGAATTGGTATTTCAGTTTGAAGGAAGAGTTTCCGGAAAAACATTCAACCGCACAGTGTAATATCGTTGTTGTTATGAGACTTTGTTTCATCTATAGAGATTTAAAAACAATATATATTGCATACTTTATGTTTTATAGTATAGAGAAATTAAAATGATTAGTGATCCAGGTTTAATCTATCGTTTCAAAGTCTTTCTATGAATTTTATATAACCATTTTTTCTTTTTTTTTTTCCTTATAAAATTTCAATTTTAAATTCGTAATAATTTCTGGACCATACGTTTCATAAAAGATTAATTTAATTACACATATCACATGTCTAGGAAAAACGTGTTCGCGTGATACAGTTTATTTCAATACTTGTTCTTGTATCGAGAAAAAAGCCAAGTTAAACTGTATTTTTTGTAGCATCTATGTCCATGTATATATTTATAGATATTCCCCAATCTGACTTCTCAAGTAGTTAGCAACTCTGTTACATTGACCTAAATTAACATCGTGTCGTAAAATGTTGTACAATGCTGGTGCATACGCAAATATATGAGCCGATAAACTGCAAATATACAAATTCCGTTTCTATTTATATATCTTCTTATCCTCTCTATATAAATTTCTCAGGAAAAAAATTTTCAAATAAAATTACATAACTTAAAAAAAGATAATTTATTTGTTCTTTAAGATTTATGAATGTGAAGATTCGATGAAAGATAAACATTTGGAAGGAGATAAATATAATATGAAGCTTTTGATACAACTTTGAATTATGAAAAATCATTTTGTTTTATTATATGAAACTCTTTATTGAATTTTTATCAAAAAAATTAATTGTAATATACAATCCAATAAATACGTTATTTTCTTATTCGTTATCAAATCTTGTAAAGTTAATTGTTAGAAGAAGTCTTTATTTAGATTTACATTAGATTTCTTATTACAAAAATTTATTGTCGCGTCTAAAAAAAAAACGCGATCTCCTCATCTATATATAAAATTAATTCCACAAAAGATAGATTTTTTTACAAATAGCTAAATATCAAAAAATATTACTTCAATAAAATAAAATATTCTTATATCTGAAATATGATTTGCACGTAACAAGCCGAGATATTAAACAACATAGCAATCGTAATCATACCAGTGTAATTTAATTCTTTCTGCCATCAAACTCCGTTTGCCCAAGGCGATACAATTTAATTCGATATATTGAATAAGGATGTTACCGTAAATTATCTCTTCGTAAGATAACTCAACTGCGAGTTAATATCACTTTGTTTAGAGAATTTCAGCATAATATAACTATTATCATTTATTTATTGCTTTGATTGTTAATTCTATATATTTTACAAATTTCTTAGATCATTCAAAACTAAGATTTATTTTATTGAAAGCGCTATTTTAATATTGCTTTCTGGATGTAAATTTCCGATGTTTCCAAAATCTTCAATATACCGCTAACGTATTATCGTTTTATTTTTCTTCTTTCTATGTTCTCCGAAATCGTAATAAAAGATCCGATTCCGAATGAAAGAGATTTTCTATTAGCGTAAAATAAAATGTCAGAAAGGAGTTAAATGTAACTCTGTGCTTTTTGCGCGTCGCGTGCCAAATTGCAGCGACGATTGTTGCGGATAAGCTGCATCCGTGCGAATGCGCGCGTTTATCCTCCCTTCTCCGCGCCGCATCCCAATATTCACTCCGTCGTCCGACAAACTGCATAAAACACGTGCTCCGACCCGTAAATTCATCGCCGGGCTTCGTGCGGTAGTTTGCCGTCGTGGTAATTGATATCGCAGTTTGATATCGGTTGACGCCGTGTCGGAAAAGGGGATAGGGGATGCAGGGAACGAGGGGAAGAAAAGTGGCAAGGGGGTGTCGATGGCGTGGGGGTAGATAGGTAGATTGGTGAGGGTAGTGGAGGTGAATAAGGGGGATAGTCACATTAGAAGAGGGAGAAAGAGAGGGAGAGAGAAAGGGGGAGAGGATAGTAAGGGGAAACGTACGAGGGATGGTGTATGAGACAAGCAAACGAGGGGAGGATGGACGCGGTCACTATGGCAACCATGGCTGGGCTTCAGGCTCCGCGATGGTGAGATGGTTTGGGTAATGTTCCGCGTGCCTTGGAATGGATTTCTCTCGCTTTGCTATCAAATGGGGTTAGTCACTACTAAGCGCACGTCGTTTTCTTCGCACCTTTTTCTTTCACATTTTTCCTCCTCCTCCATTTCCATCTGCTTCAATGTTTTTTTTTCTGGAAACCGTTTAAACAGAGAACAACTTTGGAACCTTTATAAAAATTGCTACATTCTCGAACCTATTAATAATCATAGTAAATGGTATTTTTTAATTTTATCATACTATTATAGATTTATATATTGCGATTATATTCATGTAAATCAAGTAATAAATAATTGTTGCAATTATTTATTGAGCATTGTCCAAAGTTTTTTCTCTTTTTGACGGTAATAAAAATGTCCAATTAGAGTTCAATGTTTCTTAATAATATTCTCTATATCATCTTCATATCAAAAATATACTTATATATAAATATATTACTCTCTCTAAATATAATCATATCACTCTTGTAATTTATTAAATAATTCTTATTAGATAGTAGGCACGTCTTATATTGTGTGACTTATATTCAAATGAAATTAATACTGATTTATATTCAAATGAAATAAATTGAGACTTGTATGAAGAAACAACCTTACATGTATCTCTACGTGTCAATTGAATCTATTTAATAGATAAATTTATCTATTTATATATAATCTCTTAACAAAAAATCAGAAGGATTAGAATTATATATATATTCCTCGAATAAACAATTTGTAGTTTAATTGACATAATTTCTAAAGAGGTAAAAAATGAAAATTTGATACAACATTATAAAACTTTTAATAATCGAAGTTTTGGCTCAGTTGGAGGATATTCCGGTTTCATCATTAGAAAAAGTCCGATAACTAACGTCACGAATTTATTAAAAATCACGAATTATAGCTTATTACGCGTCGTATGTTATCTCTGACACAGCCCTGTTGACTGCGATTCTCACAACATAAGAATAATGATGGAGAAAGGAAAGAAAGGAACGTGATAGTGCTAGATGAGAAAGTGGCTATGGATTTCGAAACTCCAGGAGTAGGGACGAAAAAGAGAGAGTATATAAAAAAGTACAGCATTTATTACATGTTTTATAAACGCGCGTATGCATTTTTTAAAGACTTTACTTTAAACAGAAAAAAACAACAAAGAAGTTATACAATAAAGCCTCGACAATATATACAACATGATATACACTTTTTTAGAATATTTTGCATTTTCCGTGCAAGGATACACGAAAAAATATATCCCGCATCAATTTTGTTTTGCATAAATATCGATTGTTTAATTTATTTTCATAGCTGTACATATCAAAAAATAATGTATTTAAACTGAAAATTAAAAATATAAAAAATGAATATTTTTATTCGAATTATGTTGAAATTGTAATCATGCTTTTCGATACGAAATAACAAGATTCGGCTTGTGAAAGGTTTTTATAGTCGAAAATTAAAATGTGGAAAATTTCATTCATTCAATTGCATATGATCGATTCCCTTGATTCATTGAAATATGTATTTCAACGAGTTTCAATTTTCGATCAACTGTGAATTGTGTGAAAAAATTCATGTTCTATGTTGAATATACTAACATTCAACGCTGTCAGATAGTTCACACATGTTTGATTATCATCGATATAAAAACATCATATTTGTATAACAAATGTAAAACTATTTACCTTAAAGCTTATCTGATAAAATAAAATAACTTCTATTGGAGAGAGAGAGGGAGAGGGAGAGGGGGAGGGAGAGGGAGAGAGAGAGAGAGAGAACGATTAAAATATTGTTTTGAAAGGCAAAATAATATATTGTAACTGATGAAAGCAACATACACATATACACACACGCACACTATTACAAAAAGAACGCAAACAATATCAAAAATATCAAAAATACATTGATAAATAGGCACTTTCTTTAGATTTATGTTTTTTAAATATTCTTTATAATACTTTTATAAACATATCTTAAATAATTCATAAAATTTTTGAAATTTTTGAATCGCTTTATCAAAGTTTATGGTTCTCTATAGAAAATGATGAACAATATTCTTTATAAACGCTCGAAAGGATTAATATTTATAGCATACAAAAGAGTCGCACTATTTATGCAAAACGTTCAAAAGCTTCTCATCGGCACGATGAGAAGATGATAGAGGAAGCAGACAGAAAGAAAAAGAAAAATCGAGTAAGAATACGAGGGTATCGGTATCGAGGTCAAACGTCCAGCAAAGTAGATTCGCTCGTTTGCATTTGCATCCTCGTGTTTTAGCATACCGAGACTATCTACAGCTGTTAACACTTCAGTGATCGGAACGATCAATATTCGCGCTCGTATTATTTCGGCAACTTGTAAAGTATTATTGATCTTTAATGATGCGTCACGCAATTGTTGAAAAATCTTGTTCCTTTCCATAATACTAAATCCAAAATTCATTGTTACGATCTAATTTGGTTTTGGATGAAATTTGTTGAAAAGTTTGCTGGGAGTTCTGCAAAGTTTAAAAAAGATTTTGTTGAGAATTCTGCAAAGTTTAAAAAAGATTAGTCTTTTTAATTCACTGCTCAAATTAACAATCGGAACTTTTAGACCATTGCGCATTAATATTTATGCAAGTATATCTTCGCATTTGACTTGATTTTCAAGTGAGGAATCGAAATAGTAGCTAAAATAATTATTGCAATTCAATTAAGGTCTACGCCAAATCATTAATGAAATGGAGTGTCTGAATATATTATGCGATTATAGATTAAACTGCCATTATAGAATCGCAATTAGGATATAGTGCACTACAGATATCGATTAACATTTCACGCTTGTTAGACACGCATCCAATGTCCTCGATCACGCGCATAATCGTGACATATTCGTACATTTGTTTACATGCAAGATTATACGTTTCCGTTTGAATACAGTTATTTTTAGTTGACCTCAGTCGACTCGGGATCAATTCCAATTTTTTGCAATATTGCATGTTGATCGTGACCAGAGAAATCGACGGTCCTTTTGCTTTAATTAATCGAAATTTTTCTTTTATAAAAACACAAAACAATTGAACTTTTGATACATATATTATTAAAAAATTATAATTTGCAAAGTATCTAATTAACATTTAAAAATGATAAGAATGAGAATGTATAATAGATTTTATAAATAACGGTAATGTGTGACAGAATAAAATATCCATAAAGACAACTGTAATTGATATTTGCTGTTACATAAAAAGATAACACAATAAGATAAGTTACACAATAAGATAAATAATATAAATATAATAAAAATAAATTTCTAATATAAATTATGAATCTTTATATTTATTTACATATGGAAATTTATTAAAACCGGAAAAATCAATATTCGCGTAATTAATATTTGAATAATCAATAATTGACGTTTAATTGTGTTAAATACTTGAATATTTTAATACATCACATAAATATTTATATATTTTAATATATCTTAATGAGGATTGTATATAAGTTTATAAAAAATAAAAGCAAAGTATATGTATGATTAAACAAAGAGAGAAAGAAAGAGGGAGGTTGCGTAAGAAATAAAATTTCTTCAAATTCTTTAAATTCTTTGAAAAAAAGATCGAAATTTTTAAACTTTCAAAAGAATCTAAATATGAGACAATTTTTAAAATAATTTTTAGAATTTACATATGAAAAACAATAATTATTATTACAACTATTATTATTATAACTTCTACAAATAAGATTTTGGAGAACATAATATGTTTGTATAAATATAAATCGTACATGATTCAGAAACAATCAGCATATGCATGGAATTTATATTTAATATCAAAAGATTTTTCATTTATAAGATGTGTGGATTGTTTTACGTCATTGATGCTTTTTTTAACAATTATAAGAAAACAATTATATAAGAATTTTATCTTAATACGAAGCAATAAAAAATTGACTTTACATTAATTTGCACAAATTGAAAATTTAATAATAGAAATAATACTTAATTATCAACATAACATAATAAAAAAAGAATTTGAAACATTCGAAGTATTTTTCCTTAAACCCGATAAGATAAATGTCTTATGTTTTGTTTTTGCAGTCTTAGAAATATATCTTCAAAGGTACAATCACAAATATACCAGTTAGTTCGGATTATCGATTTTAGGATCTTTTGAAAGCAAAGAGTGTATATATTTCCGACCGTTTTTATCGGTTTAGGACGGTTTAGGTTTTCTACGTTCCTTAGAACGTATATATAATATTGTGCACAAAAGCTGTAGCGAGTAACAAAGTACTAGGTATATAATTCGTCCCACGCCATCACCGAGCCGAGCCGAACCGAACCAAGTCGAGTCGGGTTCAAGAATCTCAATGGAATTTTGTAACGTTTCTCGGTAGACCGACGAATTTCGGGCAACTGGGAATAGCAGGTAGGCGAATCCGGTTAGATGAAACCACCGGAGTCGAGTCGCGCGCAGGGAAATTCGAGATATCCGCGCATCACTCCGTCGTACAAACGATCATGTCTACGTATACACGAAAGCGATACGATCGATCGGATACACAGGGTGATCATTCGATTTTGCCATCATGCTTCGTAAAATAAAATTTTCGCGAAGGTTAATTAATTCACGGGTGATTTAATTAAAAAATCGAAAATCTTCATCTAAAAATCGATAACTTTCAGTTGCGATAAATTGCGTATAAAAAATATAATAAAAAGGATATCTAGAGCATTCTTGTAATACAACAAAAATATTGAATAAAAAAATGTTAAATTATCTATACTAATACTAATTTTTTAATTTATTTTAAATTTACATGTAGTATACAAAAATTTCCTCTCTTTTATTAAATTTTATTTACACAGGAATTTAATTGAAGATATAGTTAGCAAGACTTTCAATATCGAAAATCGGAAGATCATAAAAAGTAATGGCTTTTAATTTTTGAACAGTTGACGAGATTAATCGAAAAATTTTAGCGCAAATTTGAGAACACCCTATATACGTGCCAGGTGCGCGCGAAGTCTCGATCATGATGCCTGGTTGATGGGGCACGAATGCGTTGCCAACGCGTTACTGACCTATCTTCACCGAGTGCCGCACAAGTAGGGTTCATTTGCGGTGGTCACGTGCGATGTTGTGGATCTCGTTATGAGAATAACTTAAGCATGGCGAGTGCCTATATAATTAGCTCGGACTACTGATTGCTAAGCTATAATTTCCCGATATAACAAATCGGGATTATCCATCTTTTAGATATTGACAAAATTATTACAAGTAACAATATATATATATTGATAAATTTTCACATAATTATTTACAATTATGTATAGTGCTAATTATGTATAACAGCATTATTCATTCGTGAAAATGTTACTTTTAATAATTACGAAAGCAAATTAAACAAAGATATCCCGAAATATCGAATGTGAAATATTTGATACGATATAAGCTGACACGTTGATTATGCGTGAATTTTCATTTCGTTTTACATGTTAATAGAAAATTCATGGAGTCGCATTTTTCCCAGTTTGATGTATGAGCTACTTGTTGCGCGTTTATCTTCGATCTCCAATTAACTTAATGATTTCTCGGTTAACTGCTCAATTCGAAAATCGGTTTCGTTCTTTTTTCCATTTTCCACAGAAAAAAATATTTACCGCAAAAAATTATAACTAATATCCATTCGTGCGCGAGATACTCAGGAGTTAATTAACAATTAATTACGGGCATAACTTTAAATACAGCAATCATGAACCTCATGCCCAATAACGATATCGGGCAATTTGTTATCTTATGATGCATATACGATTTATTGCCGAATATGGGAGAAGGCATTTTGCGTTTGATGTGGGCTTTACTGCGAGAAATGTTGATCGTGATTCAAAGCCGATATGCTGTTATATGGGATAATCGCGTCGTGTGCGTTGAGCTTGCGCGTCGATGATGGCGAAGGGAGAGAAGAACGGCTTAATGGAAGAAACAAAGCGCGCGGCGCGCCGTTATAGGAAGTTATTACACCACCCCGTCTTTCTCTCTCTCGTATATTTAGCATAGTGCAAACGTGGCCGTCGGCGATACACTCGATTTGGCATCCAGCCACCGTTTCCATGCGCGCGATGACGTCGCAAGGCCGCATTATCTAACGCAATGCCGCCATGTCATCTTTTGTTCCTGTTTTACGCGACTGCACGTACGTCACGCGCTTTACGTTACGCTTAACGCTGCTTGCGAACGATCCATGACGTCAGTGGCGCATGTAGCATACTTCAACAGATAAAGTGACACGTGCTTCTGTGTTGCTTTGACAGATAAAAATTTAATCGTCAAGTTCTGCTGTGCGATATTCAGATCAACGGACCAATCAACAGATATATGTGATTGTATGTTGTGGGAAAATAAAATGACATATCATTAATGAATATTCAATAATAAAGAGAATTAGAAGAATGATAAATAATAGTATCAAAAAATATTAAAAGCAAGAATAAAATGGCGAGATATCATTTCTTCCTGGAAACAACAATGTGTATCCTTCGCGTAAAATTATCAATTATTATTATACTTCCAAGCGTCAAACAAAGCAAAGTGTAATTTCGCAAAAGAAACTATAAGAGAGACTCGCATGAAATTTCGAAAAGCAACAACATGCGACACACGCGACGTGCACGCGCAAGACATTTCCTCCAAGAAGGTGGAAAATGAAGAGAGAATCGCGCGCGGCCGATCGCTTGACGCAGCCCAGCAACCACGTGTCTCGTCCGATCTCGTCTCTTGCGCTAGCAATGTCGCGATGCATAATGCACGCGTGAACTATTGCGTGCGCGTGTATGTACATACATGTATGTACACGTGAACGTGTGTCGCATCGTTAGGACTGTATAATGCGATGGAGAAGCTTGAGAGCAGCGAAAGGAGAGTGGGGTTTCCGGAGGCATCACAGGCTAACGACGAGAGGGAAGAAGGGGAAAACGTCTGCGAACGTGGGACGGAGGCTGGGAAGAAAAGAGGAACGAGCCGAGACTGGATCCTCGTGCACGTCGACGACTCGCAGGGATGAAAGGACGACTTCTAACTCCCTTCTCGTCGCGTTGCTTGCGAATCAGGTGTTTGCGCGTCAAGGCTACCGCTACGAGAGAATTTCTTGCGGCGTTTTCAAGTCGGGAAACATTTGCAACCGAGCACACGTGCTCTCTCGCTCTCTCTTTCTCTCTATAATTAATCGCACCGTCGGCTCTTTATTCTGTCAGTTTTTTCTTCGACGACAACGATTGATTAAACATTGGCATTACGACATAATTTCGGGCGGGCTGTAATAAATTTGAGACTGTTAGCCATTAATTTGATCATGCTGATAAGATAGAGATGATTACTTTTTTCTATTTTATAGAGATGGGTATTGAAGCATTTAATTAAAAGTTTATAGTGTATGCTATATTTACTGAATTCGAAAATAATGTTTCCGGAATATTTTATTATCATCGCCTCAAACACGAGTATGATTTTTCGAATGTTTTATTGTTTCATCATTGATCAAAGATATAGCTTTTAGTAAAAAAATACTGGGAAATATATAGCTAAATTTTTGATGCTTCCTCTGTGATAAATATAGAATAATATAATGCACTTTTTTAAAATGTATTTTTAATTATTTTGTTGATAATATGTAGAAATTTTTGAAGATCAAATATAAATAGCACAAAATGCAATGTTATATATGTGTAACATAAAATATTTGTTTTTTATTAAAAAAGTCTTACGTAATGGAAAAAGATAGATAATGTTTCTTTGAAATTTGCATATTAAAAAAATATGGAAAATTGGTTGTTTTTTTTGAAGCAATGAAAAAAACATTCGTTAATTGATATTTATTATATATAAAATATTAATTATACTAATTAATTTTAAGTTTAATTAAATTATTGAAACATACATTTTTATTGTGTTCAAAATTTTACTTTACCTATTAAAAAAAAATTATTACATGTAAATAATTATATTTGAAAATCTATATATACATATATATATAGTACTTTATAAAAGAAAAGAAGCTGCTGTAATAAATGAATAAATTCTTTTATGTCATTAATCTCATTCTTTATACTTTTAAATAAAGTCATCTCCAATAAAATGCACAATTTGATAAATATATCTGAAGATATAAAAGAAATTTCAAATATATATACTTTATGTACGAAAAACACAAGTAATTTTAAAGAACTTGTTATTTTCTTTTTTAAATATATATATATATATATACATTTATCAGATTGCGCATTTTTTTTATTAGAGATAGCTTTATTTTAAAATGTTAAAATATAAAGAATGAGATTAATGGCACAAGAGAATTTATTCATTTATTATAGCAGCTTCTTTTCTTTTTTAAAAGTACTTCTTGAAACTTCTTGAACACTTTCGTGAATTGTGAAAGATTCAAATAGAGGCCAAGGAGTGTGTGATTTAGGTCATGACCTACATTTTGTACTCCTCCTCCAGTGCTCTCTTACTATCTCTTTCTCTCTTTCTGTCCTTGTCTCGGTCTATCTGTCTTTGTCTATCTTTCTCTCCACCTATAATGCCTGTTCAAGTTAACTCGATGTTATACGTGATATAATGATGACGCAGTATGAATAACTTACGTATGTGTGTCGTGTTTAAAAACAGCTATATATACATATATATTAGAATGTAAATAATCATTATCATTCGATAAATTCGGTAAATTACCATTCAATTTACGACATTTCTCTGGTTGTTATCAACTTCTGTAACGAAATTAAGTTGTTTTTGCAATTTTAACATGCCAGAAATAATTATATCACTACATGAATTTAAAGAACTGTGACCGATTCAAATCATTACATGTATAATTATTATTTTAGAAACATGATATAGACTCATCTCCTTATATTTTTAAACCTAATACAGTGTACAGCCTTTATTGTTATATTCAATTTTTTTCAATGCAATTGGATTGCTTTATAAGCATATTTTCGATAACATATGAGTAAAAATTTATTTCTCGCGACTAATTAAAATATATGTATCTTGTCTTTTCCTGTGCAAGCTTTAATAATGCTACATTTTCATTACTAATAACTAAATTTAATTACTAAACTTGATTATTAATAATAATTGTATTCCATTTTGTATAATTTGATTTTCTAAATTCTCAAGAGATAAACTGTGTTATATTACATACGCCTAACGCTGCGCTATTCCACTTGTTACACCAACTTATTCGAAGATTGCTTTACCGTTCAAAGAATATTGCGATCGTCGCAAATTACGCTTTGCCGAATAGTCAACGGTCGTTTGTCATCTTCACGGAAAATCAATTTCGGAGACGCGCAGAAATGAGTTTATCCCCCCCCCCCCCTCTCTCTCTCTTTCTCTCCTCGCGCTTCGTGCAAGAATATCCGGAGCAGACGCTATCGTTGCTCTTACGTGAGCGAGAGATATGGTGTCGGGAATCGGTGGCGCTGATACTTTATATCTCGCTCTCTTATATATCGTCATTGTACATTGCGTCTCGGAGAGAAGACGTCGTGAAGATCTCGAAATTGCTCACTTTCGTGCGGTCGCTTTAAAAAATTATAAAGCGTCATAGTAAAGCTTTTGCTCGGTGCGGATGTTGACTCGGTTAAACAATTATATCGCATTGTCGGGAAAAGTGACGAGCAAAGGTACACCCGGTGTAGCTCGGAGTCTTTTATCTCGATGCGACGAGTTTTACGCGATTTATTCGACGCGTATCGCACGCGAGTCATCGAATCCACTCGGTTATTTTCGATAATGACATTACTGTCTATCGAAGATCATGTAGTAGCATCGACGATTAACCGCGATTGACTGATCGACGGATAAGATTAGGGCAGTAAATTCGATCCCCGATCATTTGAATACCCGAAGCAACAAGGCACTTATACATGCTGAATATTTAGATCGGCCGAAAATTTCAGATGAAATAGTCGGGTATACCCCGTAATCGCTTAGATCGCCATAAATATACCAGAGATGGGGGAAGGGAACAAGAAGGGGGGGAGGAAGAAGTACCTATTATATATATATATATATATATATATATATATATATATATATATATATTCTTGGTCCTTCTTTTTCTAAAATACCAAACTTATTATTTTAGCCCATATGCGTGCTCCTCTCGTAAATATACAGTACGTATACTCGCAAAATAATAATCCCTCTTCCTTCGTGCACTCGCGTAATCCCTCTTCCCTCGAGGATCGCGAATTGGAAATCGAAATTACTTCGTCGCTCACTTTCGTACGACGCGATTCGATCCGGCCGTTCTCTCGTTATGGCGAGGTCGCGCGCAGATTTAGCGGTAATGAGTAAATACCGATAACTCACCAGTACGCCGGAAACTTTCTCGTGACTGCGGGCGGCTGCGCGCGGTAGTAGAAGGAGAAGGAGCAGGAAGAAGAGAGGGAAGATTCGCGACGCGAGCGTATGGACGTAAGAGAGCGCGAGGTCGAGCGTTATACGTAGGGGTTGCACGAGTCGAGAGGGGCAGAGAGAGAGAGAGAGAGAGTGAGAGAGATAGGGGACGGGGGAAGAGAGGAGGCAAGGGGATGGGAGGAGGAGGGGATGCTATCGGCAAGAGTCTCGGCCACAATCAGCAGCTCGGAGGCGCTCAGTTTGTGTCGGATCTCCGTCGCAGTCGGTTCGTTCCATCGTACGTTCCTGCTGTCGCGTTGTGTACTCCGTTTTCATTCTCTCTCCACCTTTCTCTCTCCAACTCTCTCTCTCTCCCTCCCTCCGCGCTCTGTCCGCCACCTCATTCCCCCCCCTCTCTCTCTCTCTTTCTCTCTCTCTCTCTCTTTGTCTCTCTTTCTCTCCCGTCAACGACACCGAGTTCCGCCCAAAGGGAAGCACAGCCGCGCTTTTCCCTGAACAAGGCGCGTCCTCGATCCTCATCGTGCTCCGTTTCACGTGTGCGAAGTGTACTTCGCCGATCGAAAGGTGAAACGCAGAATCTCTCTCGGATGCGTATGTGCGTGCGCGTGAGATGAAGCGCGCGATATTGTCGTTGCTCGCGTCATCGGCACTCGGAGCGCAAACATACAACGACGCGAGAGAGAAAAGTGGCGAGATCTTTGTTCGATAAATACGTTATAGGAAGGATAAGTCCGTAAATTCCTCTCGATCGATCCGGATAACGGAACGTGTCGAGTACACGCGGTCGACGACGCATCCTCGACTCGCGCGAAAGCGAACGTCACGCGCGATAAGAGGCCCACTCGGCTGACTCGGCGCGTCTTTAGCATCGAGAGATTAGCGACACGACGTGACTCGGCTCGTTTCGAGGAGGACGATTCTCGTGAACGACTGGAACGACAATCGTATCTCGCGCGAAGTGCACCAACTCCCGTTGCTGCCTGTCTACTTTCGCGCGTAATCCATCGATCGAGAAGATTTCGCAACATTCGATCATCGTGCGTGTTTTCTCGATGAATCATCGACGGCTATTGATTTATTGACGATTATTGATTATTGTTTTATTTTGTCCATCGTTTTCACGTTTCAAGGGTGACGGGTTATTCGTTAACGCGTATATCCGAGTTCGCACGGTAACCAGGATAAGAACCCGCATCCATCTGACGTGAAACAACGCGTTCCACCGTGTCTGAATCACCGGTATTCTCTGTTTCAAGGTTATTTCCGTCCGAAAGAAAAGTCGATTTTTTCGAAATTAATCACTTGAGCCGAAGGTGACGTATTAATAAACGATAACTTAATAACAAACAATAATTTGAATTAAATTTTTCATCCGATGTGTGTGTGTGTGTTAAGCACATGTGCACAGAGAAAAATGTATACTGTATTCAAGTAAATATTATTTATTTTAAGTATATCATAAGTTTGTATATTCGCAAATATATCATAAATTCACCACAAGCATTACATTTAATTGAATATATTCTGAATTTTAGTAAGTGCAGTATTTTAGTCAAGAATATTAAATTAAAACCAAAATTTGGTTTACTTACTACAAGAGTGAAATAAGTTTGATTTTTCTTTGATTCAACTTTACAATATTCTTGAAGAGAAAATAAATTCTTCTCTTGAGTACACGATAATGAGATTTTCTAACTTGTGATGAGTTTATTTTAAGACTGTTATCAAGAATATATTCTTTGTTGAAGAAAACTATTACTTGAAAAAAGAAAAATAAACTGAGTAATCGCTTTTCTTGGCAGTAGAACGATATTTTTCTCCGTGCGTTCTCGCGAAAATTCTCGGAGCGTCGATTAAAATTTGAAAATCGGCTCGACGACAGCCCGCAAAATCGATGCATCGTTTGGATGACGAGTGAATCGAGAAGGCGCGCAAAGGTTCGAAACGACGCACACTTGTTTTACGTAATGAAATCGCGTTTGTCAGGAGAAGCAAACGCGCTCGCTCGCTCGCTCGCTCGCTCGTTCCTTGGTTCGCTCGCTCGCGCGTGCGCCGCGTTATCTATCCGTCGTCGAGCCTTGCGTCGCGCGCGGTGGGGGAAGTGGAGGGGAGGCTCTTCGATCATCGGCATTACTGGCCTCCTCGTGCGTTCTCGTGTCTCGTCGGCGCGTCGGCGGCTCGGCGGCGATCGGCTGATTCCGTGCGTCGCCGTCAGTCTCGCTCCAGCTCGCGCGCGTTACGGATCGTTCTTGCGTCGCTCCCGGATCGCTGTCGTCCCCGCGACACTATCGCGAATATACGACCGTAAAGTAATTGCGCGTGAACACAGTTGCGGAGATCCCTCCATCTGCTATCCTGTCTGTTTAATTAATCATCAACGACGTGTTTCTGTGCTTTCCAGGGTGAGAGATTTCGTCGATTAGTGCGATCGACGTTGCGGCCGCCGTTGCTTTCGTCATCGCGGTGAGTACGTCGCATACCTCCTCATCGTCGGCCAGTGCGCGCTTCTCGAATACGCGGTCACGCATGCACGCATGGACAAGCAACGGCGACGCGGCACTGCCCAATGATGGCCGTGCCGGGCATTACCGTTGACGTAGTGATGTATTATTAGTGGTGCGCGTCGCGGGAAAGTGCTGTGTCGCTCGTCTCGCTCTCGCTCTCCCGTTGCTCACTTCGCTCCGTACATCTCGGCTTCGATAACCAACGCGAAGTGTGCGCCGGAAAATCAGTGATCGCGGTTGAGGGAAGGCACGATAATACGTACGCGTATTTCGCCCATCCCGCCCGCCCACGCGAGTTTACCCAGTGAGAGTTTCATATCAGTGTACGACAGTTTTGCTCTCTGTGTGGATTATCATATTGGATATACTCGTATTGTCATATTGGATATACTGCGCTCTGTCGCGACCCAGGACCACAACACGCGCGTCGTCCCTTGTCGCAGACGACGGACCAGGAGATCGAGATTCCGGTGAGTACCTATATCCATTATGTTACATCCTGTGTACTCGCTCGCGTTCCTTCTCCGTCGAGATCGATGCGAGATCCCGAAACGCGTGACTGCGACCGTATGTCGCGCGCCGTCGCGCTTATCGCTCTCGATCGGCTGCCATCTTGTTATTTGTAGTCTTCGCGACACTCCGCGAGCGTGTTTACGACGCGGAAACGTATCTCTGCTCGGACGTTAAACCGATATCATTTCCGCGATGCGAGAGAATCGCGCGTGGATCGCGCCCGCGTTTACCTGTCAAAATCCGGAACGCGTTCGCGGCGCAAAAAAGATTGGAGTCGAGGAATTTGAAAATTATATACATATCTCGCACACGCGACAACGTCATTTCTTAAACCGATATCATTTCCTCGATGCGAGAGAATCGCGCGTGGATCGCGCCCGCGTTTGTCTGTCAAAATCCGAAACGCGTCCGCGACACAAAAAAGATTGGAGTCGAGGAATTTGAAAATTATATACATATCTCGCACACGCGACAACGTCATTATATCTCAAGTTTTTCACGAGTCGATCTGTCGAGCGGAAAGATGTCGGATCGATGAGACGGAGACGTTTTTAACGTCCAACTTTAGGTCGGAAGCTCTGACGTTTACGACGATTTTGAACCGAGCTTCGCGCTTTTTTGTCCTTCGCGTGCTCCCGGCGAGACGCGACACACGATTTCGAATAAAAAGTTTGGTGACAGTCGTGTAAACAGCATTTAGCGCGCATCGTCTCGCTCAAGCTCTTTAACTTTGCGCTTTGCGCGAAATTACACCTTGTTAAGGCACGAATCACTTTGCGATAAAGTTGCGCGAGTTACGTGGCAACGCATGTTTCATCATCGCGGTAATTTCTCTCTCTCTCTCTCTCTCTCTCTCTCTCTCTCTGCTCTCGGAGAAAAACTACTCTCTTAAACTAATAATAATAACGTTTTACGACGAGTCTAGAAATTGTCGCAATGACTTTGCGTCGTGTGTTATACTTGCTTTTTTATTTGATGTCATACGATCGTAAATTGAAATGTTTACGACGATTTTTACTTTCAATTGCGATAATTATTTTTTTTTATGCAGAGAGAGAGTCATTTTCTCAAGATTTTTATTAGTCATATTTTTGATGAAATACACATGCGAATCGTTGACAAGGATTTCGTGCTAAAAGTGTCGGCGATAACAGAATACGAGATTACGAAAATAAAGTCGGTGGCACGATCGCCCTCGCGTCATGAAAAATATTTGCGCTTGTCGAATTAAATTTTTATTTGCGAATGATGGATGCGGTGAGAGAAGTTAACGACCGGTACGCGAAACTTTCTTTCGCTTTTTCGGCAAACTTATCGTCTCGCGTATGCAGTTAGTCTGATATTCGCGCACAACCGATCAGTCGACGCTGCAAATCGATTGTCCGATAAAATGTACACTTGATGCATGAAACAAGAAACACCTGTTACAAACAATCAAAAAGTAAGGCTTGCGAAATTTTCGAACGTTATTACCTTGTATCACGAAAAACGATTCAACTTCTAGACAGCTAATATGAAGAAACTGCAGAAACTGCGATAGCTTCTTAAATAGTTTTCAGAGACTAAGATTGTAGAAATATAGTGCTTTCTCGTTTAGCAGTAAATTTTTTCGTTTATTACGAGATAATTTCCTGTCTGCAAAGTACACGAATACACGTACAATACAATTGAAGAATTTATCGCGGGTAATCGATCACAACTTTAAACGAATGTTCTCTTTTAAGAACGTAACAGGAAGCGTCATAAATAAAAGTCGAGTCCTCCTAATTGAGGAAGAAATTAGCGGAATCGCAAATAAATGTGTCACAGTCGTGAATGAAGATATAATTGCAAGTTTGAGATTTGTGGTTCGCGATGACTCTCTCTTTATCTCTCTCTCTCTTTTTCTCTTTTTCTTTCCTGCGGATCTCCTGAATTATTCACGAATCCACCATAGAGGAAACGGAAAATCGCGAAGGATGCAATTCGGTGAAGTCAAGAGCGGCGCGTATCTCACCCGCGGGGAAAACGGAGTAATCCGTAGAATCGTATTATCTTCGAAAGATATTGCGTGTATCGTGGATGGGAATATTTTAGATTTGTGTCCGAGGAGAAAGCGATTCGAGGCCGGGACTCCGATGTCGCTCGGTCACGGTATAGTTCGCGTTCTCTTCGCTGCGAACGATATTATTTCTGGCACGGCACCAGCCAGCGATCGATCTCGTCCTCGAACGGGCGATCGCGAACGTCATCGTCATATGTATGTATGTGTGTGCGTGTATGTACGTGTATGTATATGCATGAGTATGTACGTATGTGTGTGTGTGTCGCGATCGATCGCAAACGAGCGCGTATCCGCCAGCGGGGAGAGTGGGGCGAAAGAGAGAGAGGGGGGAGGGGGAGGTAAGCGCGAAACACGTTTACCGAGACCCCGGAAATAATTACCGCTAAGCAGAGCCGAGTCGTCGGCAAATTGAATTGGCTTCGAGTACCGGCGCATAGTTCTCTCTTTCTCTCTCTCTCTCTCTCTTGGCAGCCATCGTCGTCGGTCGGCCTCGAATACATTCGAGAGACGATCCCGCCGTAAATTCTCTCCTCTCGCGATCCCAGTTTGCCAATGTTTGCAAACAAACTCGACGCGGTTCCCGCGATATCACGTACTCCACGTTTGGCTTGGTCGATTTGCCTCGTTCATACGCGTTCCCTTCTCAAATCGCGCAATTTCTACGCGATAGAAAGTCGCACGTGGTCGATTGTCATCGGCAACGAGATTCAACTCTTTATTATAGTTTTTTTTTTTTTACGAAAGAGAAATTGAAACGTTGGCACAAAGCTCTTATATTATATTTTGCCACTTAATCCAAACGCGCGCGCGTTTTGCATGATTTCGATGATGATTTTATATGTAACATGCAATATATAATTTCCTCCCCCTGATAATATTTTACTACATTATGTCCGTTTATGTTAAATGAAATATATTATTTTATTATGCTACAAACGGTGGTAATTGCAGTTAAAATCATTAACGTGTGTATACATATAAAACAATTGGTACGCAAAGGAATATATGAATAATCACGCTCATTAAATCACAGTTATTGCTTTAATAACAACCGCAAATGAGAGAAGCATACCGCATAAGCGCGTGTAATACGGTAAATAAGTCACATACGGCATATGCAATAACAAGATGAATATTCAATTAGCGAAAAACAGTCTCGTCTGCTTTGAAAATTCAATAACAACGAATAGGGAAACAATACTAGCAAACTTGCGACATATTTCGCCATGACTTGAGTAAATTCAGTGACTTGCATAGTAGCAGAGTATAATTCGATTACTATCGAGTAATTTATGCAAAGCAACTCGCTAAACGAAGCGAATAGCGAACTTTTCGACGGCAGAATTATTTCTCCCTTTCAAAGGCCGTTTTTATTGCTCTCGCCGGCTGTCCCGTCGCGCCGACATCTTTAGAACTTTTGCTGAGTTGTTCGGCGAAACTTTTTTTCTCGGTCTGTTAGAATTATTATCATCCTGAGAATTATCTACATCTTTTGAAAAACGCACTTTTATCGCACAAAGGCGAGCACATTTCTCATAGCTCGTCGAACTATATCAGTCAGCTGATGATAAAAAAATGAAAAAAAAAAATTGCGAATTATTATATTTGTATATCAGCGTTTGTCAGCGATATGCTACTCTTTCGACGATAAATGCGCACATATGCACGCGTTCTATATTTAGCTCGAGACATTGCTCCATCTCGTATGTTGTTATTATTATCGTGTTTTCGAAACGAATGTATTATCCCAGGATAGAGCGGCTGCAGTCGCAGAGGCAGTACTTAAAGTTCCGCAGCCGCTTCGCGCGTGAAAGCGGCCACGCTCGCGCGACACACGTGCGCGATTTCTCCTCTTGCTGTCGCACGCACATTCTTTCACGATCCATCGGCGAGCGCGTCCATTGGCCGACATCCAGTTTCGGACTCGTTGCTACCACTAGGAAGCTCTATTTAGCACCGAAAGTCTTTTGCGCGCGATCTCTCGGACTATTAAACGCGAGGAGTATTAAAATTGAAACTTTCTCAAATGTTGAAAAATAACGATACGTGTAATTAAACGCGATATGTGTGATTAAACGTGAGATTTATTTTCCATTTATTTTTCTTGGAAACAACGTCGCGTATAGAGATATAATATATTTGTTGACGGAATATGCGGTATTTCCTGTTTGGTGACTTTTCCGCTCGTCCGTGTATATCGTCCCGATAAGTTTTATGGGTCAGACCGTTTCTGACCGCGATTTCGTGTGGATTTGGTTGATGAACATACGGTACCGAAATTTCTCCGGTTCGGAATTTCCGCTCCGCTGGTCGGTCCGTTAGGTGCGTTAATGAGATACGCCGGAGAAGGAACGGGAGATAAAACTCGACCTAGATAGACCGCGTGTGACTTTGAGCAAGGGGGAAAGTTGTCGACCGTTTACGCGCGATTGATCGATTATCGTACTGATCATTCTTGCGCTAAGTAGCGATAATCAGCGATGCGATATCTTGCAATTAGGAAATGAAAAAATATAATTTGAAAGAATGTACACTGATGGAATGATAAATATATATGTATACATATGTATATTGTGTAATTCCAGTGGATCGATGTACTTTTGAAATAGCTCATTAAATGTAGTGAGAGTAATCGCAGTAAATTACGACAACGTAAATGATTAACATATATTAATTTCGACATTGGAAAATATTCTGCTACAAATTTTGCTTCATATTGGTGTTAATTTTGCAATCAAGTTTCTTATTTGATAGCGATTTAATTTATTTATTAACAATTTATTTTTATTAATTATCAATCGACAGATTTGGATTTTGTTTAATTAAAGTTTATCCAATAACGAGAAACCTAGATTTCGTGGTTTACCATTGTTGCGCGGAATCTTTAGAATACCGATGCTATTTTAACAGCGAAACGCTACTTTCTCTCTTTCTGTTCTTTTCTCAGTAACCTTGAACAGTCGTCGGGTTCTCGAAGGTTACTCGATCGGTTCAGCGTAAATGAATTCAAGCTAATCCTCTTGGAAGCAATATAAAGCATCAGCTTGACGATCGACATTAAAAAATGTTCTCCTTTAATAGTAGATTATATCTCGGGAAATACATTCGAGCGTTTCAGCTTTTATCGAATAACAGATGACATACTTTTGAAGAAAGTTATTTCTATCTTAAAAATTTTTCGAAAACTAAATTTTTCAAATAAATTTCAGATAAACTTTTTTTAGCATGATATTAAAAAAAACAATTTAGAATGCCAATATATATCCGAGTCTAAAAACATTTGTCCTGCCATTGTTATCAAAATAGAGTTTGTAACTATGTCGAGAGAAATAATTGACTTGGATAATCAGTTTTGTAAAAGAGCCGATGATATTGCTGTTAAAAGCTGGATTTATGACTCGATCCGCTTCGTTCTCTCCGCTTCTCGTTTCCGGTTATTACGTGAGAAAGTCGGGCAAGAAAAGTCCGACTTGCTTCGCGGAGGTCTTGTAGGAGGGGTGAGCGGATCCACCTCCTAGTGAACGGATTCGAAGAACGATTCAAAAGAATTCGCTTCGTGTCGTGTATAAATTTGTTAACTCGCTCCGACATTGTTCAATCTTGATAATTTTTCAAATAATCAACACGCGCTATCGAACATTTGCATTATCAAATGTTTTATTATAATTTGTTGCTTCTTATTTTCCTTCTTTAATATATTCTGTCTAGATATATTTTTTTAAGATAATGTCATGAAAATTAATATATTTTTTTACACATACACACACATACATACATACATAAGATATATAAAAAAGAACTTGGTAATGTTTAATAAAACATAATCTAAAATGATAAGATTACCTATAATTTTCAAATTTCAAATTCTTACGTTCTAATCTTTTATTTCCGCGAGTATAATAATTTATAAGGCAGATACGTCGTAATTCAATTTCATTTCACAGTTGCTCGAAAAAGTTCGTATTACTACGTGGTTATGTTATATGAAATCTGATCCAACTTGCAGACAGCAAAACCAGCACGCTCTATTCGCTCCTAAAATACCGCGGCTTTGTCACGATAGCATTTTTCAAAATATTTCCTTGGCGGGAATGAAAATTATTTACAGACCGCACGATTAATTCGATACAAATGTAGTCTAGTATCTAAGCGAATCTCCGGTATCGGATTTACGCGGTATATGACAGAAATATTGACTGCGCGCGATATTTGCCTATGCGCGAAGCTGGTACATACAATAAATATTCACCAAAACGGAGCAGATATTGATCTGACGCATATCGTAACATTTCAACGATTGCACACAATTATAAACTAATGAAATTTGTCACGTAAATCTTAATATATTAATTATAGGATATTACTTGAATTTATTATTTTGCGACTATTTTTAACTTTTATTTATTATAATTTGTTGTATTTTTATTACATATTCGTACGAGAGAGAATAATATACACATATAGAAATAATAATAATAAATCTTTTAAATGAAAAAGAGAGAGAGTTATTCACGAGGTATTTTTAATTTCTCGTAAATTTCTCAACCATCGCATTATATTTGTGTATCAACGTGAAAAGTGTAATATGGATTGAAATGGTAGTTTCGGAAAATACCAAGATAATGGAGGAATAAGATGCAGGGATTTGAGCGATTGGAAATAGAGATGTCGAAGCACGAGATTTATCGGCTCGCGAATACATGCATATGTCGCGTATACGTGTACGAATTTAACGTGTGCCTTTCGTCCTCCGGAGTTATTCGGATGCTTGACGTTGAACAATGCTCTCGGCTAGAAGCCATTCTGATATATTCGTAGTCTATCATCGGAGGATGACGCTGAAGTATTCCTCCCCTTGAACGTTTTATCGCGATCAACCGGAGGACGAGACGATGAAGAGACGGTTGAGAAGTAAAAATATGATTTGAATTTTTTAAAACAATCTTAGACAATTTTATACATCAATTATATTTATATAATCAGATATTTATATATTAATATATTAATATAAATATTATACATTACATGTTTATATTATATTTCTCTTATATAGAATTTCACGCACAAAATTTTACTTTCTAGTAACACTGTGGTTGTGTTTTTATTATTGTGTTTTTGTTATTATAAACATGTATAATAAAATTAAAAAATCATACATCATTAACTATTGTAACTGTATGATATCATTAAATTTTTTGATAATGAGAAGTATTTAAAATTTAATATCTTTTTCATGTTGGAAGATTTCTTTATACGATACGCGAAAATAACATTACTCAAAATTCAAAATTCAATATAAAATATTATATCCAATAATATTATTATTTGAAATATGAATTTTGAAACGTAATATTTTATAACGATAATCTTATTTCGAATGAAAGTCAAAAAATAGGAATGAAGATAACGCCTCTTAAGGCGACTATTTTCTTGAGTACGTTGACACAAACGAGATATATTCTTATCGAACTCGAACTGCCGTTATCGGAAACCGAGAGATGTAAGTAATCAGGAATATGAGAGACAAGATATTTAGATATTTCCTGCGCACGCGTAATCTTACGTGTTGGGCGATTGCGAGGGTGCTGCTTACAGTAGGTTTCGACGTCGGCGACAGGTCGGTGTCGTAGAACGAGAGGTAGGGATTGCCATTGTAATAAAGGATCCGATGACCCCGGGCAATCCTCCCATCGTGCTGTTGTACCGCGAAAAAGGATCAAGCTAGGGTGCAGTGCCGCGTTCTGTTACTAGTCGCCTCCGAATAGAATTTTTTCCGAAATAAACACTTGAGAAAAGGCGATGAAAACTCTTCACTTATGGAAATTAAAATTGACCTGCAATTTTAATGACATTACTTTGGCTTTATTACTCGAAACTTTTAATATTGGAATTTTTTCAGTGGCTTCTGCTTTAGCGGAGATAATTACGAAATGATAAATTTAACTTTGATATAATTACTTTAAGTTAAAAAGTGTGAAGCATTTTAATGATAATTTTTTTGGGGGTAGTTAACAAGATATTACAATGAAATGTTTGAATGGTATTTTGCTTGAAAATAAGAATGGTAAAATAAATGGTAAATAACGCAAGATATTTAAAAGTAATATAACATAATATACAAAAAAGTAATATAACACACACTAATAACTACAGAAAGGTTATTGTAATTTATCGCGCGATATTGTTGCCATACATTATATCGTGAATATGAATACGGCTATTCTTGGTCACGCATGGCGACGCCTTTGGCTTCGAGTTATTTCTAGTCGCACGGTGACGCGAATACGCTCTTCTACGAACGGCGGCGAGAGCGAGTCATTGCGTATCCGTTTTACGAATTTTGTAACACGGATTCTCATGTATTCTACACATTAGAGAACATTGCCTTGGCACAGAAAGCTCCCCATAAGGGGGAACGGCGAGTTATTTTTTCGTTACGGTCTTCATACAATTTGCTTTTGCGCGGAGATATCTTATCGGAGCTCGATCAAAGTATCCAAATCTTGCTCATTTATTCATTAGTCGCGTCGGTTTTTTTTGTATCCACTATGACAAGATAAAATAAGCTTATTTTCTACTTGTCATCGTGGAATCGATCGCGGGTCAGCCGAACCTAGGGGATGAAAAGGTGATGGCATCAGGTAACTAGGTAGAGAATACAGGGATTAACGAGGACGTGATGATAGATAGGATCGGACGATCGATCGGAAGACATAGCGAGTAAAAAAAGCGAGTAAAAAGCAGGAAAAGCGCAATCGCACGAAAAAAAATGAAGCGAAGTTTATTCATGTGCGATGAAAAAAATATTCAATAATTTTGGGATACTATGTATACGTAATAAAATAATGGCAACCGTCTCTCTAAGAGATTTTATAGCTTTTCCTGCTGAGAAAATTACACGCCACTTATACAAAGTCATCTTAATGCTCAGACCGTATCGAGGAGCATCGAAGATTTTATTACTCATCGCTACCATAATCATTTTCTCGTATTTTGTTTGTCGTATCTCTAAATTATATTAAGACCGATGGCAAAATATTTATACGTAGAAAAAGATAATGCAAAGTTAAATATACCGTCAAGTAGATTCAAGCAACGCGGTAATGTAAGCAACGCGTGCCGTAATTTTATCTCGCTAACGATGACGCGGCTAAATGACATATTTCGAGTAAATATACGCGCCTGCGAAGTAATATCTTCTCGAATATAAACACGTACACATGCATACGTATAATATACACGCAACACATGCGTAAACCAGACCCGCAGGCACGTACGATCGCGCGTTTCTCGCTCAGAGCATCGTCGTATTTCGTGGCGTGAACCTCGTTGTCCTCGCTCGTTCATAGTTTGTTTTCCGGTTTAACGAGCAGTCCTTGCCACACGATCGCATCCTTTGAATGGTCGCGTCTCCTCCCTCTTCTCTTTCTCCTCTTTCTTCTGGATGCACATCTCTTTAGCCTCTCTCTCTTTTAATCTCGTGCAATTGCTTTAAGGACTATTATATTGCTGCGTGTTTGACGGTTCGCTTTTTTCTTTTTTTTTTCGAGAAAAATCTTTAAATTAGTAGAATGTGTGTTGTTAGTTTATATTTTTTGAGCGAATAACAAAATGTTGAATCGTTGTTGCAAAGTATTTGCGCAAATATGTCTTTGAAACAGATTTATGCAATTCCTAAGATTGAATCATTTTAAAACGACTAGTGATCATGAAGAATAACGTTAAAAATTTAACAAAGAAATAATTTTTAATAAAGAAAATAAACTGATTAATGAAAATATATCATTATGTGAGAAAACAACTTCAATATTCTATGTTGTACTTAAATTAATTTATATGTAGTATTTAAATGTGACAATCTGTTAAATTTTTAACAATATCATGATCTCTCTCTTTAATATTGGATTAAAATAAAATTACTCGTATGGGACGGAATAGTTTTTAAACATATTTGCGTATTTTTTCACACATTTTATATATATATAAATGACCTTTTGCTTTAAATCGTATTCGAAAATATCACTTTTGATTGCGCGTATATGGAAATTTATTAATTGATCCAGATTTGTTCGTTATCTACAGTTTGGATAATTGCGCTTCGTTTTTTGGTAGTAACGTTTTCGCATTATTGGTATTCGGTCGCTTTCTCGTGTAATGTAATATATAATAGTGGCTGCCGCGTGCTTTAATTAGCATCGTAACTTTTGCGTATCCATTTGCATTAACTCTTTTTTTCCTCTCTCTCGTCGCTCTCTGATTTTCCGTTTCAACCCGCGATATCTTTTGTCGCCAGCCGGTGCTCGAACTTCACGAAGAATTATATCATGATGCGATAAAATCTCTCTCTCTATCTCTCTCTCTCTCATGGGCATTGGTTTTAATTAATTTTTTAACGAGTACATTTATCCGGATTAATCTTTCGAAGGATATTTCTATCGTAAAATATACTCAACGTATTATTTTTTTCAAAAATAAAACGAAATATTACACGGGTAAAACTCAATTTTACAATTATGTTCTATATTTTTCTATATCATTTCAAATTAACATTTGACATTATATGTTACAAACGGAAATTTAAGCTCGTATAATTCTGTTTTGTTAAACTCTCAAACTTTTGCAAGAATTTAAACTGAATTTATCGTGTTAATTTATATATATACATAGTCATAAATGCGGTATATTAAATGCAATTAGAAATGTAAGATGCGGATGATATTTTTTTGCACTTGAATAGCCGTATATAAAAAGTTTGCTTGACAACGGCAAATCTTTTATCTCTCTTTCTCTCTCTCTTTACGTTCTATCTTTTTCTCGTATTGTTCTGCGCGAGTCTCACCGTGGCTTTTCTTCCGTTGTTTCGTACTCTTTATTCCTCGCCGGTTCTCCCTTTTGTATGCTATACACAAGCCATGATCTGCTTCTTTTATCCCGTCCTCTTGATTTCTCCTTGCGGAAAGCACGAATTGTTTCGCTTCTACTGGGGGTCATTTCACCGTTAAACTGCGAAGACACCGTGCGTTATTTTGTTTTGTAAGAATTAGGCAAATTAATCGTTGATGGAAAGTGTTGTCTACTTATGAATATTAATGATTTTTTCTTCTTTATTTTACTTTTCCTCAAGTTATTTATATTCCGAGAAAGAGAATTCGATACCAAAGATTTTCTGTGATTCTTCTGAATTTATTTCGAAATATATTTCAATTATTTTAACGTGTTCCCAAAACAGAGGAACTGGATTTTTATAAAGAATTTTATGTGAAGATTTAAGATTAAACTCTTGAGCATCTACTTGACTTATTTTATAACCGTTCATATAGTCACATGTATGCACGCATGCTGCCACACGCGATTGCCACACTTTCAATGTCACGATTTCTGCCTAGCTTCTGCAAACTAACACGTAATCAAGCAGATTATTTCGCCGATTCCACTTTTTTAGCGTATTATCTCGACACGTGTCTGACATTAGTATTAGTTTTATATATACAATGAATACGGCAATACAAATAATATAAATTAACGCATTAGTGTAGTTTAAACATAATGACACATTTCATATTGATTTTATTTAATTCTAAATTTTTATTATTGGAAAAATAATCTTTTACTACAATGATATATATATATATATATATATATATATATATATATCAGGGTTGGGTAATAACTAGATTAGTTAAAAGTTAAAAAGTTGATCATTTTTAACTCAACTTAGTTATTTTAAAAAGAGTTAACTTTTAACTTTAACTAGTTATTTTTTAAACACACAAACTTAAACTTATTAACTTTCCCCCCAAATTTATTTGATGATTCGTATTATTATTATTTAGAGTAATCTAATTTTAAAATTACAATCTAATTTAATATAAAGTGAAATAATACTTTTCAAAATTTTAACTTTTATCTTAACTAACGTTAATTTAATCTTAACGTAACTTTTATTGAGTTAATTTTTTATTTGTATAACTTTTAACATAACTAAATTAATTTTTTAACCCATTAACTTACTTTAGTTTAAGAAAAATATAAACTTACTCAACCCTGATATATATATGTATATGTGTGTGTATGTGCGCGTGGTTTTTTTTAATTAAAAATATCTTGGCGAGATTCTGATTTTGTGCTTTTAATGAACAGTGAAAATCCTCGCGAGAACGTAGTATCTGTCGTCACGTGTTTGTTTTCTTCGGACGAAATCATTCGATTAAAGTGCACAGGTCGTCGAGATATTCCGACGAAAGTCGAGAGGATTTTAGTCGTTGACTCGCAGTAAAGCGGTACGTTAGTGGATAAGAAAGAGGAAGAGGAGGCGAAGAAACAGAGAGAGAAAGAGACAATAAAGCGAATAGAGATAGAGATATATTAGATATAGTTGCGAAGAAGAAGCGTAGCATAAAAGGAGAGAGAGAGAGAGAAAAACAATAAGAGAGAGAAAAGAAAATATCGAGAGTCCTAGTCCTTACTTTACCTCTTACGCACTTTACGCATACATGTTTGCACGTGCATTCGCGTGCAATATATCTTAAATGTCATTTTCGCGGCATAATGTATCGCAAAATCGCGACAAATCGTTGTCGCTTTCTGCATTTTCACGTAACGTTATATTATTAATTATCGACCACAGTCGATTGACGATTCAGAGAGAGAAAATTAGCGGAGAATAACACCGCCTAAGTCGTTCGTGGCAATCGGCGGAACGTTTGCTCGGTCGTTATATAGGAAATTACGAAGTTCATAGCGAGATTATATTCACGTGACGCGCGCAAAAGCTCTCGCCGGGATCTCGACGAAGTTAACAACGAGGAAAATCAACGTCGTACCTTCTTATTATTCTCGGCATGCGATTAACTTCCCGTATTTCACCTCGCTATCGGTCGCAATCCGAGATCCCGCTAATTATAAATGTCGCGCGTGTTTCGTCTACTTTTTAACGTTTCGTTACTTAATCTACTAAAACTTTGCGAAGAATTTTTTAACTCTTTATATTTTTTTTGCTTTGTTCCCGATCACATATGGATCATAATGTCTTATCGCAATTTTAGTTATTTCAAAGTACTTGAAAGAAAATCTATAAAAATTTATATATATTTCTTGATATAAAACAATGATTACAACAAAAGTTAAAAAATAAATTTTTTTTATTGATTAAGGGCTTTGGGAGGATTTTAGCGTTACAATATCGATAGGGTTAAGATAACCCATATATGTGACCTTTAAAAGTTAAATTATATTCATTTCATATGTATTTTAATTCATAATTGCAAAATTATGCGACTTGGCAATTCATAAAATTTATATATTTATAACATATTGAAACAAGTAAAAAAAATTTTAATACACATTTTTAAAAAATATTTAAGAATATTTTTTAAAATGTAAAATGAACTTCGTAGTTAATATTTATAAAATAATATTATTTTTGTGACCTATATATATTATAAAATTGCAATTCCCCAATAAAAAATGTACTTATTTATAATCTGATCATATTTCATTGTGGGTTTTGCGCTATTTTTCGTTT
Source organism: Camponotus floridanus (assembly GCF_003227725.1). Lineage (NCBI taxonomy): Eukaryota > Metazoa > Arthropoda > Insecta > Hymenoptera > Formicidae > Camponotus > Camponotus floridanus. The sequence continues at coordinate 905,803 of NW_020229692.1, read as the reverse complement.
CTTATCATTACTTCGTATACGTGGTTATCTCCATTCATTGTTCGTCACTTCACGCTTTTATGAGCCACAGATTTCGATAAACGACATCGGGTCGCGACGTTTCCTTTCTTCTTGCGCCATTTATCCGACGATGTGCTATATATTTCGATGCTCCTCCTTTTTCCTTCTTTCTTTTTTTCTCCTTTCACAGCCGAAGATTACACCGGGAAGAGCTTTGTCGTACGCGAGAGAGCTCCATCTCGGTTTGTCTTCCGGCTATGGCGATCAAAGGATCGATCGTCCTTGCCGTCTGTGAGAGACTCCGGCAGCCGCGCGAAATCGTGTGTGTTTCCACGAAATTGGACGGGTTCAATCTCGAGAGGGGTATCTTCGCGTTCCCCTTTTGCTATTCTCGAGGATGCATCAGGCACGTATATGTATGTATACATACATATATATGTATACATATATAAACAAGCGTCCTGCATTAGGTGGACCACCTACTGAGATCGAAAGATCCTTCTCCCTCCGGATCTACGATGTCAGACCGGTCCTTGAAAATGTATCGCGGCCTTGAGCTGAATTTCTTATTATCATTTGATATTTATTGTTCATCACATGCTCGTAGATAGGTCCTATCTTAATATCACAATGATATCACATATTCCGCATTTCGGATGATTTTTAATTATTTGACATTTTCTTTTATAAAGTATATTCGTTTTTTTTTAAATTATACATGTACTCGTATTTTAACACGATTAAAAATTTAAATCTTATCTCATTTTCTTTGTCATTATATCTTGTTCTTTCTTTGATAAATCGAGCAACACAGCACGTATTATTTTAATTTACATTATTCGCGTATGAATAGCAAATACAGATGTAAATTGAGCGAAAACTTGAGTTGTTATTTATATGCGAAAAAAATACAAGTGCCATTCATATGGCAGTCAAGATGTTAAGCGTGAACGGATTCTTGTTATCGAAGATATCGGTTGGTCGCGAAGATATAAAGATGCCATTAGACAACCAACTCAATTATTCGCCATTCGTCTGGCAAATAAGCAGAAATAATTGGATCGTTTATCGGCCTTCTTTACCTTTCGACGACAACAATCAAAAAGGAGAAAAAAGGAGGAAAAGCGGGACAATATTATTAAAGATGTAATAAAGTGTGGAGGTATATATGGTGTGTTTTAAAAGTTTTATTACTTATATTTATAATCGAATTTTTTTCTGATAAGATTGTTGGAGCATATTTACGTTTTCTGAATTACGAGCTTCTCAATTCTTAAGTATGTCATATGTAAACAAACGCAGCGAGATAGAAATGTATATATGTGTTCTAGGGCACAAGCCCCAAAATATGAATTTCCTCAAATTACACACTAGATAATTCGAAAAACATGAACAATTTGCTGATTAAGGTCACGAGAGATTGTAAGCCCAAAATAGAAAATTATCATAGAAATTCAGTTTTTTACATGGATAGTAATGGTAAATAACGAGTGGGTAAAGCAAGCAATTATTAATGTCGCGAGTAAGGAAGAGGGTGTTGGTCAATTGCGAGAGGAGAGATAAGTGGAAAGGGGGATGAGGGAGATCTGGCGAAAAAGAAAGCGGCGATATACTACATCCGAGTCCGTATTGAGGAACAAGAGGCGGAGATAGCCGCGTAACGGTTAACGGCCGACGGCAGGAGACGGTGGAAAAGGCGAAAGCAGCGGGAGGGAGAGTGAGAGAGAACGAATCGCGAGCTCAAGAGAGAGGAAGAAGAGAGCGGAGGCGCTATGGAGGCAGTCTGCTTCTGCTAGCCTCGACTCCGGTTGCCGTGACGACCCATACCACCCGCCATCATGCCGTCCCGGCATAGTCACAGTTACGGTCCCGGACTCTCTCTTTCCTTCTTTCTTCCCCCGTCTTTCTTTTTCTCTTCTTTTACCTTGCGATCGACCCCTACCTCGCCTTCCGCCGCTACCCTCCTCTACATGACGGGCCTCCTCGTCGAGGGATCTTCGATCGTGCTTTCTCTCTCTTTCTCTCTCTCTCTCTCTCTCTCTCTCTCTCTCTCTCTCTCTCTCTCTCTCTTTTCTCTCTTTCTTTTTCCTGCTCTTTCTGCTCTTATGGAGCAAGGATCTGCTGCGGTTTTCGGACTGCATCCTATGGTGCGACCTGCAACTGCTACGTCGAGTGCCGGCGCGTTGTTTCGGTTTCGTCTCAGCAGGTTGGCACCAAATTCGATCTGCTCTTAATCTTTTCCACCTTAATGATCGTGGATCGTGGACCATAAATGGAGGGTTCGATGTAAAGACAAGTTGTTGAAATTTGGGTTTTACAAATTATCTTAATTTTGTTTGTATTGTATTCTTGAAAGCAGACATTATATTCTCGTATTATGTTTATTCATAAATACTAATATTTCATTGTGTCTTATAAACTTACTGGGACTTGAATTATTTGCCTTTAATAGCAGGCTAGAAAGGCTTTTGTGGTCTGGAAAAAATAACTTTATCACTGTTAGTCAATTAATATCGATAATTCGCCATTAAAATAAAAGGACTAATAATTATAAATATGCAATAATTAATAAATACAGAATAAGAAATTCCGTTAGACGAGCGAATAAAACTTGAGACTGATTTGAACGGCGATAAATATGGAAGTGAGAAATATATAACTCCGATTAAAAATAATCGATTAGTTGCGGTAAAGGGCCGCTCGTAGATCCTCTAGCTTGCGGCTTATAAACAAAAGGGCTTTGCCTTTCACACGATCCCGCCTCTCCGGTCTTTTGATCCTTTTATCGGCCGCCATCCGCTCCGATGATTTAGACAAGCCGGTGTAAATGCAAATGCAAACATGCAGTTTCAACACAGCCGGCGAGCGGCTCGGCTCGACTCAAATTCTTTCACGCGGAAGTTTCGTCGTGCCCTCCCGCCTTTCCTTCCGCTTTTGTACACCGCTGTACGAATCGTTATACCGTCTATGGGGTACGGTAATGAGGTTAACGCGGTTTGCACGCCTTATAAACTGTTCTTCTAATTGTCACGCGACACTGCTCTTTCAGAAACTCCGCCAATTCGGTACGAAATTATTTTAGCCTCTTTAATTTTTGCGCGTGTCGCTTTCAAAGCAATTAACGTTTTTAACATTTTATCGAGTAATTTTTTTTTATCTTTATTTGATTTGACAACAATTTAATCTTGTTTGAAAAATTTAATTATTTTAATTGAATATATGTTTTTATTTATATCAAGGATAATAAGGATAAGATCTATTAAGGATTGTGGTTGTTTCTCTTTATAACTTTTCTCTTTATACCTTCTATATACCATTGAAATATAATTTTATTATATTTCGAATAGAGGTAATTTTTTAATGCGAGTTTTATTTTGAATTAAATAATTGTCATTTTCATACTCACGTTACGAGACGATTCAAACTTTTCAGAATTCAAATATGAAACCACTCTAGGTTAATGTCATTATCATTCTCCTAGAACTTATATACATTATGACACACGCTGTCTTGAAAACGTATCATAGATATGATTAAGACTTTCTATTTAACTCTCATGATCCGTGTACGACTAATACCTAGGCAATCTAATCCGGAAAGTGTAAAGCTGTCATCCGTAGATAGATACCGCAAAACTCCTAAGAAAATAGAAGCGTCATCCGTATACATATACGTATGACAGCAAGTGCTAAGCGCGCTTTCCGGCCTCGTTTTCCCTCGTGGTTTGGAATCGCCGCGATTAGCAGGCGTTACGCCCACGCGCGCGCGCGTGTGTGCGGAGCCCGGGCTCTACGCTCGTGTGCGTACACGTGTGCGTGTGTATGGGACAATGAGGGAGAGCATACCTCGAGCTGGGCCGAGTGCACGCAGGCGCTCCGCCATGCGCCCGAGCGTGCCACATGGCCGCCACCTTGGCAATGCGTTGACCCTAAAGTAGCGCGCTACCATCACCACCACCGTCACTACCACTAATATCCGTCGTCACCGACACCGTCGTCGCATTGGCACGCGCGCGCGCGCGCGACAACGAGCCTAGAGGTACAGCCGAGGACGAACTGTCTGAGAAATCGTCTCGTGTAGAGATTGTTAAAGAAGATTGTACGATGAACTGAAAATTCTTTTTTTATTTCTTACGCTTTTGCGATCCTGCATCCAGATGAACTTTTGACATGGTGGATCACGATCATTTTCCGCGCGGTTTCTCAAAATGAGTGATTAATATTATAGTGGATTCTATTTTTTGAGATATTTTTCTTTCATGTTAGGAAAATATTATTAGACGATCCTGATATTTTTATAATCGAAAACAAATTATAATGTTAGTCTACTTATTCTGAGAAATAAAGCAGCGGAAGTTTTGAAATAAGTTATCTTTTTCATATAAATAATTTATATATAATCTTTATATAGATCAGATTTTGATAAAATGAAATTTTCAACTATTCGATAATATTTAGCTGGTTCGCTCTTTGATATAGTGAAATTATTTACGGGTTGCAAGTCTCGAGGAGTTAGATTTCGTTTATGAGGTATGCGCGAGTATGTCGTGGATGACGAGTATGACAAGGACATATATAAGATAGAAATGTTAATAATGTTTGCAAAGTTGCATAAATGAATATAATATTACATTTTGTCACTATTTGATATCGAATTTACATTCATATGAACTTTATTATTCAGAACGAGCTGTATCGTTGCAAGTTATTGAGTAGAATAATATATTGTAATTTCGATATTCCTTATTATTGCTGAAGACTTAATTGCTCGATCGAGTGCTCGCGAGAACAGACTTTGCGAATGTCGTTTGTGAGTCAATTACAAAGGTAATATCAACGATCCTATCTCGAACAAGATCGCAAATGTTATCTTATCGAAATCACTTGCGTATCGATTGCAGAAGTAGAGGGTCAGATTACAGAGCAAATACAACGCCAATAAGAAGACAAAGGGAAATTGGTAAAAAATGAGTCCCTTCAAAGGATGAAATACGTTGTGCGTTATTAGACTCTGGTTCTTTTTCAAGAATTTTTTATTGCATTGCAGAAATAAAACATGTTATCAAACTAGTTATCGTTCGATAAATATTGGAAAAGATTCTTTGTTCATAACTTCATTAAATTTGCATAAGAATTTCTGCAAGTTATAACAAGGAATAAACTATAAAAAAGAACGTAAATTATATCTAATATATTTAATATCTAATATATATTATATCTAATATATATTATAATTATATTCTATATTTTGTAAACAAAGTAAAAGTACAGTTATTTTAAACAAGTTATATTAAAAAATATAAATTTAGAATGTTGTATTTTATATTTCTCGATTTTATTAGATGTACCGTATATATTTTTTATATTAAGATTAGGATAATATAGGTTTTCGTTGTACACGGTACATCATGCAACCGTTACGTTTATGTATCGCAGTGACGTAGTTACTGTCACGTAATAGTTCTGACGCATCTACTGTTTACCGATAGCGAGGCATCATAAACGAAAGCCATAATGAGACGAATGGGGATCACAAGTAGAAGAAAGAGAAAGGAGAATGAGAGAAAGAGAAAACGTAGAAAATAAAGAGACCACCTGTAACTACTTATCTGTTGCCACTTATCTTTGCAGCATGTTTACATATTGGAAATAAAGTTGCGCGAACCAGATATGATATAAAATGAAATTATTAAAGTATCGCGTATATCACATTGCACATATATTTTTTCGCGATCTATTGTATTTTGAATGCGTAAAACTACACGTTTATACATTGAAACGAATACCAAACATCGAAAGGGAACTAATTATTTGCATATTAAAAAAATTAAAAGACTTATTAAGAGTAACTATATTAAAATTTTAATAACTGACACGAATTATCTTTTTTTATCGCTATATTATTTATATTATCTTTAATGAACAATAGAAATCATGATATTATCTTTAATGAACAATAGAATTTTACGATAAAAATTTTAAGATAAAATATTCTTACAAGATAAACAAAGAGAAAGTTACTTTGAACAAGTATCTTTACAGCATTATTCACGATGGGGATCTGGTCAAATATGTTGGAAATATAACTCTTTGTAGATCGAATAGTTGAGAAGAGAGCGATCGCTCAAACAAGCGACAAATATAGACAATAACGTTGCGAGATTCTCTGTACGTGTCCGCGCGTCATAATTACACGACAATTAGAAAGCAAGGACGCTCTTTGCACCGGGACAAGTCGAACGAACGCATGAGAGACATCTGTCTAGTTTAATGGTTAATTAGCAAGCTGGAAAAATAATTAGGGACAATATAATAATAAAAAATTTAGTAACAGGAGAGTTAAATAATAATTTAAGTAATTATTTATTAATTATTGTACGAGAGCAAATTCTGATTAATTAATAGTTATATTTTATGCAAGTATAAATGTAAGACAATTAAATAGATAGTAAGTTAATAATAGATAGTAAGTAAAAAATATATAATAATGTTTAAAATTATTCCGGTTATTACAAAGGGATCTATTTTGGATATAGTATAAATAAAGATAATGTTTAAAACTGGCTATTATAAAGGAATATATTTTGGATATGGCAAGGAACGTATTTTTGAATATAGCCCAGCAACGTTAAAAAAATCTATAAAAGTTTGCATTAGGAAACGAAGATCAATAAATTCTCGACTGCTTTATAAATATACTGTCGACAACTCTCTACAAAATCTCTGTAGCAGTCATTGAAGCTCATAATTATGCCTTACACGTCGATGATTATTGTCGTACTCAGGCGTGCAAATATCGCGATTTTCTTGACGAAAGCAAAATTATTGTGCGCATCGAAAGATTGATGTTTGTTCATCTCCTTGGAAAATTTATTCAGGAATGCGGTAATTGCCAGTGAGATAAAAGAAAGAGGAAGGGGAGGGGAGGGTTATGCTACAAGTACGATAATAATACGAGATATGTCACGGGCGAATAAACGCCCCGCGCTATCCATAATACATTGAGCGTATAACATGAGACACTTCGTACAGCACGCGAGCATATTCCATTGCGATTAACAGCGATTTTTTTTTTGCAAAACTGTACTCACCGCATTCGAAACAGTCTGTTATGTACGTACAATTATACCTGAAAAGTATTATAATTCGCGTAATAATTCTTTATTTTTTTATATAATTCTTTTATTTAATTCTATTTTGTTTATTAGAAATATATATTATTTGCACATTATTATTTGCGAATGATATATTATTTACACATAATGATGCGCAAAGTGGCAGTTGTATAAAAGAAGACGCAAAGGGGAAAGAAGGGGAGAACGGTTCGTCTTGAATCAAGCTTTCGAGACGATGTACGACGCGTAGCGCGACTAAAAATAAGCGGCGAATGCGGTGAGGAGGAAGCTCTTAACTCGTCGTTAGCCTTGTCCACCGAGCGAATCGATGGTTTAAACGCGGTCACGATCCTCTCTTCGCGAGGCTCTTCTCGATTTCCCCCCCACCTCCCTCCCTCCCCGCCCGTCCGGTCCGATCGAACCTTTTAATTTATTTGCGTTTCACCCAATTATCGGACGTGTATCGTTTACTAGCATAATTTATGCGCGATAAACAGCCACCGCTCGTGACACGCGCGCGTCAGCTGGCAATTGCGCGGTCAATTGTTTATCGCGGATAATAGGCCGCGCGATTTTTTTTACGCATCTCGAGAAGGAAAAAGCTGTTTGTTGACGGCGATCGTCGCGACGATTGGAATAATTGCTCTCTCGCGACGGCGGCGGGGGTAATCGACCGTCGCGAACGAGATGCGCGGTGTTAACGATAGATATAGAATATATAGGGCGACATGGGTCCACATCCCGCGCGCGAATCTCATTTTTATTCATTTTTTTTTCATACGAATGAGTGCGATTAAGAGGTAACATGGATAACGTCTGTATAAAATATAATGAAGGTTATTCGAACACGTATTAATTTTCACGATCGATGATGATGGACACGCAAATGGAAATTTTTAATATGCGTTACATTGTTATTATATTTATATTTTGCGTTTTAATTATATCCCTCGTTTACCTTCCTCCTTGTTTCAAAGTGTTTCATACAGTTAATCGATAACAAGTGTATTACTGCCCCCTAGATTGTCGGGATCGATTTCTTATTGTATTCGTGAGATGTGTGCTTGATATCGTCGTATTGTTTCAAGTAATCTTTTGCCGAATTGCTGGAATGATTAAACTTTTTGGAATCAACAAGATGGAAATTTATCAATTTATCAACAATAAAAATATAGAAATTTATCAATAACAAGATAGAAATTTATCGCAAAATTACGAAATATTTTTTATGAAAATTTATTATTATATTAATCAACATAAAATAATGATACCGTAAATTAAATGTGAGAGTCCGTAATCGATCACTCGCTAAAAATTTTACTTACTTTTACTGCACATCTCTATTCTCGATAGACATATTCTCGATAAATGCTATTTACAATGAAATGATTAATGATTGAATTTTTATTTTATATAAAGAGAAAAGTGTTCTATTGAATGCAAGTAAAGATAAAAAAAATGGTGAGAGGAAATCACATTGAATAAGGTATTTTTTACTTTTTTATTACATTTTGCGTATTCCGGTGTTTCGTAATGCGACGAGCACTCCGCGGGTTAAGAGCCATTACCGCTGGTAGTCGTTAACGCGAAGAATTATCGGAGAAGATTCTTTCGAGGAAAGGAAAAAGAAGCGTCGAAACTGTGCGGAGAGAGAGAGAGAGAGATAGCGAAGGAGAGAGATGCCTCGACGTTGTCTTGGCGCCTGACGAGACGACTGAGATAACGATCCTTCTCTCTCTTCATAGTACCCTAATTAAATTGAATCACGGAATTCTCCGGACCAGGAAATACCCAATGAAGACGTGCATTAACAAATTAAAGTGCCTTCGTTCGCGCGCACGAGGGCACGAGGGATCCTTGGACACTTGCCAGTCTTCTCCACGTTTTCAGCGCTTGTAAAAAACATGTCGTTGCTTCAAATGCTCGATAAAAATCGTGTTCCTATTATATATTATCGTTTATATCGATTATTGCGCACGCTATTTATTCTATAGCTTTAATAACTCTTAATTTTTCAAAATATCAATTTACAAAGAAGCTTGAGAGCAGATCCCCCAGTAACGACATATATAATTTCAAAATTCGCGAAGATTGTATTTTTGTAGGACAATTTAGCTGCATCTTTGATACGAATAATACGAAAAATAGGGAAATGGGGGTAAAGGATTTAAAAAGTGATCATATATCGCAACTGTGTATTTAAATTCTATTTGATAAATTTAGTACGTAACGAATGCGTTTTCTTGCATTTTGTTTTTCTTTTTTTCATTGCTTATTACTACGTTACAGAGTTATTTGCGTCATTTCTGCACGTACTTTGTTATTGCAGAGTGCGCTTTTCGAGATTTTTTTATATTACGATAATCCTACATAGTCCTACATAAGGTCACACGAATATAAGAACATGCTACAAGAGTCGAGTCTGGTGCGATCGATCTGTAAAGTGTGCGCGGTGACGTAGATTGTCCGCGTCACACATTTGCCGCGAGGTACGCTTGTTTCATCGTGAACTTTATCAAATTCGTCATTAGTTTACGTTAGTAGGTCGTGATATTAATACGAATAGTACATATTGTATCTGGAAGATTTCGCTCTAACAAAAAAGATACATCATCGATACGTCAAAAATATCAAATAAACACTGAGAAATTACAGTGCGAAAGTAGTAACGCAAGTATAAATAATTTTGTACAAAAAGAGAGGGAAAGAAAGTTTTCTCTACTTTTCGCAAATTGTTTCAAAGTCGACTGGAGCTCGAAGCTCGGCTAATTTATCATCGATTAATGAATACTCTACGTGTTGTCGTTTCCAACAAATTCCAGTGAGATATTGAATATGCACGTATGGTACATATGCATTTATGTGTGTTTGTGTGTGCGAGCACTTTAATCATGACCTCTCTCTCTCTCTCTCTCTTTCTCGCAATGCACAGAGTTCGTGTATTGCACGATCTTCGATCTAGTTTCTAACAAATCCCATCCGCGCGCACGATTGTCGTGCGATTTTGTACTCGCATTTGATCGATTACACATTTTCCACGGGTGAAAAATCGCTTTTTTGTCGAGCGATTGCATCGATATGGTGCGGATTCACTTTAAGTGAAATCGAAGTGGAGAAAGGTCGAGAGCGGTTTCTTTCTCCCTCGATTCGATGAAGCACCCCCCTCGATTCTTTCGTTTCTTTCTCCTCCACGAGTTTCTTCCTTTCGCATTTTATATCGTTGGCAACAACCTTTTAGCGTATCGTGCAATCTCATCCATGCGTATCACACGCTCATGTATATCACGTATATATCTCGTAGATATATTTATGACAGCGAATATTTTTTATTCCCACAGCATGCACGTGAAAAGAACGCGACAGGTTCGTTTTATAATGAAATTTTATTTTAGATAAACTAACTCGTTTTATTTGATTTTATAATGGGCAGTAGCGTATTTAAATTTAATAATCGAAGGCTTGCGTTTTTATTTGGTTATTTTATTTTATATATTGAACATTTGACATTTGGAAAATTCATATAAAATAGTTTAATTTATTAAACTTAACATTCTTTTATTATTATTAAATTCAAAGGTTTAATAAATTAAATTTTAAACCATAACTTGTTAAGTAATTTATCTCAATAAAAAGAGAAGAATTAAGTTAAGAAAAATGATTAAAAACATTAACGCTTATAAAAGGATTTATTTTGCTGAGAGTTTAAAATAAATTGCGAACGATTTTGAGGTAGAATTAAATAAAAAATGCGCAATATACATATTGTACGAGATTTTACAATGGATTAATTTCAATTACGACAATTATTTTTTTTAATTATTAATAATATATTGTGTGCAACTCAAATTTATTCGTTGCATTTTTTATTTTTTAGTACAAATAGAATTGCTATAAGTAAAAAATATATAGTTAAATAAAAATACACTTGTAGCGGTAAAAAAATATTATATATAAAATGAGAAAATAGCATAAATTGCAAAAAATGGCATATAACAAAATATAACAAATTTACTTTATTTTGATAAAGAGAGCAGAACTTTCGTGTAAAAGAAACAAAAAAGTTTTTATATTATTTCGATTTAAAGTATTTTTTCACGAGATACTTTTTTTTATAAATATTTCTATAAAAATAGTAATCTCTCATCGCATTAAGTACCATCGTATCAATTTCGTCGCGAAAAATATCTCAGAAGCCAATTCCTCGGCACGCAGAAGTTTCTATTCTTGTCTCGTTTCGCGCAAAAAAATTATTGAATTTGCACGCGGCGCAAATTCGTTATCACGCGAATTGAAGGACTAATAAAAAAGGATGTCATCGCAGGTACGCATAAAAAAATAGGTTTCCATTTCGCGGTAGGCGAGATCGGCGGCGGATCGAAAGCCGGAAACGCGCGGCGCGCCATCCAGTCCGATAAAAGATGAAAGCAATTTGCGATCGCGCACCTCGCGCACTGTTTTTCAATTATCGGCGATTCCTCCCTATAAATACGTTACCGAGCGTGCGTTATACGCGCGTGTGCCGGAGCCAAGGGCGTAGCTACTCTATAGTGGCAGCAAAAGTATAAACTAACTAAACGGATTAACGTAACTGCATAAAAAGACAAATTATACACATAAAAATCAATTACATACATAATGCATCGAATAGTATGATTCTGGATCGATAATGCGAGGTAGATTTCTTACGGTTCTACATAAGGATTCTAAAATCCCAGTTACGTAAGTAACTCTCGGGCGTGAACGAGCGAGAGATAGAAAGACAGAGACAGGAACGTTATCGTTTATGAGCGAATACCGATTAAACTGTAAAACGCAAATCACGAGATGCCTACGCCGCAAATACGTCGACGATGGGATAAACCGACATCGCGGCAACAGACGGGCACGAAGCGGGATGAATCAATAAAGCGCTTCGCATCGCATCGCATCTCAACGAGAGCGTTTACTACAAGCCCGTGCGCGCCTCATCTCTTTTATTATCTCTGGAAATCTCACGGGAGAAGTCTGTCTCGGCGATATCGATCGAGTAATGTCGACTTATCGCTTGCTTAAGTTCCTGTAAATGAGCGATGAAAATTTACTTCTTGAGTAATATCAAATTTGGTGCCTTGAAAAAGTTAATATTTTGCAATGTTAATTTGTTGATTGTAGTAACTTATACATTTGTTAGGATACTTGTATATATTAATATTCCCGTTATTTTCTCTTTTTATTTAAATTTGGGATATAAACATCGATCGTGAAAAAGTATGTTATAATATAAAATAGTTACATCTAAAGGAAAATGGAACACAAAGGAACATTTTGAAAAATATGTCAAGTATGTAAGTTATTGTATATTCATTAACATGTGACGAAAATGCGTTTTTTCAATTAATATTGAAAGTTCTGCTTTGAACAATAATCAATTCTTTCCAATATTCCGCAATATTTGTAATATGTTTAAATTAATTTTAAGTGATCCTTGTTGTAATGGAAATTGATTCTCTGTGATATTGCAATGTTAATATAATGGGAGGGAAGGAGAGATTTTATCGATAGGGGAGGTGTTTATTACATAACGCAAATACTGGTATAAATTTTAAATTTCGATAGAAATATGAACAAATTTAATGATTTAATAATGTAATAATTTCGAGACAGGTTTAATGTGTTAATAATAATAGGCGATATTGCCTTTTTGCGCTCGTTCGACGGGAAAAAAACGGACCAACATTTAAAAACGATAGAGAAAGATTCGGAAAATGCTTCGCGATGCAGTCTTTCGAAGAAATACCTTCGGGAGACGATTTGACAGAAATTCGAGACGGAATCGCTTCTTCTGCATCTCTCGCCTGGCTTTTATTCGTCGTTCTCACCAAGATGCTTCGTGGGCGGAAAGGAAGAAGCGTAGTCGTAAAGCGCGTGCTACGTTGGCGATAAGCTTTCTCGCGGGTGGAGCACCAGTTTTTAGTTTTACGATTGCTCAAACGCTCCTCTCGCTTGTTTACCGCGGTGATAATGTCCAGGAATCGCGCGAGCGAATCCGCGACGTCTATTTATTTAAGCTTTTAAACATATTTCAGTCTCTCACCATTCAAGTATTTTTAAGTCACAGCTGTATAATTTACGATATCCCTGTGCAAACTTTTATGTATAATATTAAAACCACATTTGAAAGAGATGATATCGTATCCCTTAATATTTCATAGACTTTTTTTCTTTTAATGATTAATCAACGATTACTTGACACGTTCGAATTCCTGTGTGAAAGGGAAATGCTCAATGAAATGATGACAATGATTCGAACAATCAGATGTCGATGGTTTATTTTTATCTGTTTGGTTTCGAGGCAATACTTCTTGATGCTGCACATGGGATGCAGGGTGAATGAAAAAAGAGACGAGTGCGTAACGCGCGCAATAAATTTTTCGATGATAAAACTAATCGCCATCGATCTATGATATCGCATGTGCGCGTACAGTTTACTAATTTTGCTATTGGAAAATGTCGCACCGTGTTTCATACGCACATGTGCGCGCGCGCCCCAATTACTCCGGTTAACTGCAGCGCACATGGCTAAATATCGCGAATATTCTGTCAAGTTGTACGTGCCAATTCGGTATTTTACACTTAAATTCTCGAATGCGCAATGCGTATTATAATAACAACGATAGAAAACGCGCGGTATTGCTTTTACTCTTATACAAGATATATATATATATATATATATATATATATTTTTTTTGTGATCTCATGTTTATATAAATAACGTGCGACTTTAAAAATTAACAGCCGCTTTGCAAGTAGTTTTCTCTGAAAATGTGGTGCAAAGTTTTTCTGATAAAGCGCAAGGAAAAACTTGCGTCTTTTTTGCACCGCTACGATTAATCGCGGTGTACTCTCATCCTCTCTCGTTGGTATCCTCTCGCGTCGGAAATTCTCTGTCGGCGTCAGCTGCATCTAGAGTTAATGTCTACCTCCAGTAGGATACAATGGGTATACATTCTTCATGTAAGACTGCACGTACGTTTCTAGCCAGACTATCATATAAATTTTCGCGTTCATTTTCGTGAGATTAAAAATTATCAGTTTCTTTGACTTTACGTGTTAACAGCATCGTTAGTAAATTTTACTTGAATTTATGTACGTAATAAATCCACTATAATTATTATAGAGGAAAAGAAAATTTTGAGGTTTAAAACAACATATATATATATATAGCATATATATTTTTTGATATAGTTTGTAAATATATTTTAATGTATTTAAATATATTTCAACATTTTTTTTTTCGTAATTGTATTCTTTTTTCATAGATGTATGGGTTTCTCTCAATTCGTTATTCAAATCTTTACATATTTATTCACATGTTGTCATGTTTCTATTATATTCTTTCTATTATATTGTCACAAATCTCTCATATTGTCACACATCTCTCGACACACGATTTAAATAAGACCTATACATAATTCGCTTTGAACTTTACTTGCGTAATAATGATGAAATCGCGTTCACACGTCATGCCGTTAACGGTTCTATCGCCAAAAATTCCGTTTGACGATACGCGTGCGCCGCGTGTTATCGCGAGAAAGATGGAAAGGGGCGAGCGAGCAAACACGAACGCAAGCAGCGGTGAGAGCGTACGATAGTGTCTGGCGAGGCATGTCCGCGATATACCCGGAGATCGATAATACCCGGCAACGTGTAGCTGGATGTGCCACACAGTTCCACCGCACAGACACGTACTCACACTCGGGCGCGAGTGTATTCGTATAGAAAGAAAAAGCGGCGGCGCTTACCACAGAACGTACACGTGTGCCGAGAATAGTCGGCCCGAAAGGCACAAGGATAAACATTACGACGACAGATCCTTCAACTCTCTTATTGTTGACCTAATTAATCTATTCTCTTTGCAATCAATGATAAAAATAATTTAGGAAATGTGTTTATTGAGAGAAATTTATTTATTTACTTGTGAAAATATTTTTTATTAAATATTAAAATCTCGTAATTGAATTGATATCTGTATCGATCTGTATCTTAAAATTGGGGAGTTAAGAAAATATTTTACATTTTGAATCATAAAAAATTTTGAAGTTTATTTGAAGCTTGCCGAGAAATCTATTGTAAAGATTAATGTATTGTAACTGAGAAGAAAATATATCGTTTCGAAGCTGTTCAAAAGAAAACAGTCTTTCAATTGCTGATTTGGAACTACGTTGAACGACATAACTGAAAAGCGTTTCCCTTTCAGTTTGAATAACCATGAACGATGCTTTGAAGTTTTCTATGCGAGGCAGAGTGATCACGCGTTTATGTCGTAGCCCTAAAAATATTTGATCGATATCGTTCATATGTGAAATTTTGATATTTTTTCCTTTTTCCATGGCAAAGCGAGTGTTATTTATTGGATTGAGGTACATGTTAAACCTGCGCGATTTAGATTCAGCGCTTGTATGTTGTTTCAGATTAGCAGTAATAGATAAAAGGATAAATATTAAAATTAACGATATATTCACAATAATCAATTATTTCGATAAATAATCCCATTAATTCGTTTGATTTGAGCTTTACGATATATATTTTTTATGATATATAACTGATATGTTCCATTTTTCGTTTACGTTATCTATTTCTCTATATTGGAGTATGTGGAGAAATTCGCATGATATATAGATTGCGTTCTGGAATTCACTGGCAGTACTGCCAGCATATTGTTATCCTTATTGTTCACCGAATATTTGACAAGAATGACGACATAACAGTAATTCCGGAACGCATAGATAGTTATTAGAGAGGTGATATCTTATCTCGAATATCTGATAAATTTCTATATTTATTAATAACGAAAATAAAAGATAAATTTTAAGCAGTTCACATATATTGATATTGCGAGTTAACGTTATTTTATTTGAAATCTTCATTTAATATAGTCATTTATTCGATGATCGCTTATTTATTGATGTATCATGTTATATTTGCTCTAATTATTTATGAAAGATAAGGAAAGAATATCGCACGTGTATCACCTTTCATTATCTTCGCTTCTTGATGATCTTACTTCTCAATCAGGGAAACGAATAGAAACCTGGCAAAAACGCGGCTCACCGAACGCGTCCGGCAGTTTTTTTCTCTTCCGTTGCGTTTCGTTTTTAATTGCCAGGAGCAACAGGTTCATCGGGAAGACGTGCGGCCGGATGCTGCTTTTTCAGAGATTCTCGTTAAATTGTTCTGCACAGTTCTGCACGGTCGCCATTGCAATGAGTGTAGGACCCGATACTCGAGGAGATACGCGTTAAAAACACGAAAGCTACAAATAACGCAGTCAAAGATAACATTCGGAGCAAATAAAATTTAGAGCGTTAATATCATTTTTCTCTATTTTTTTATGTAATCTTTTATTAATTTTATGTTCCCTGTTTCGTCTTTTTCAATCTTTTCCGACATTACGGATATTTAAATGACGGGCTCATTGAATGTACAAAACAGGGGTGTAAAGTAGCATCCCGACTGAGAATTCTGATAGTTCTATTAGAGTTCCAGCTTTCTTTTAAAGAGTTTTAGAATTCTTTTCTAATAATTAAAAGAGTTTCGGCAATTAACATTATTATAATAATGGGGTGCTAACTTTACATACGCAATATTAAGGACTCTCAGAACAAATTCAACATCTCACTAGCAGTGGCCTTCAGGAGATCGGATCGCGGATCGTCAGATAGGCTATTAAAATTAACACGCGTAGACACGGCGTGACTACGCGGCCGTGCACAAGAAAGCCAAGAAGAAGGTAGCCCGCCGATTCTCGCGCCTCCGCATTCCGAATGAAATATCGTTGCAGCAAACTTGCTCGAACTGGTTCCCAGGTTGGCAAAGAGATGGGATAAACGTGAAGAGAAAGACCATGGGCAGAAAATAGAAAGAGAGGAGGAGAGAAGGATAGAGAAAGAGGGTCGTCGAATTAATAGGAATTCCGAGCATAGTGTCAGGATAGTTTCAATCGGACAAATTGAGGCAATCCATTTTTCGTCGTCGTCGTCGTCGTCCTCGTCGTCCCCGCTGACACGCCCATGGACGGTAGAATCCAATCGCTAATGATTTCATTTCTCTCTCATAAACACTTGGTATAAATAGATTAATATAGCGTGATTATCTAGGCTGATTTAGGAGCTTCTGTCTTTTTGCTCAAGGTTTTAGGAAAATTGATATTAACTCTAAAATTATCTTTTGTATGTGTGTGTGTGTGTGTGTGGCTACATAACGATAATACACAACTAAAAATATGAGATTGATATTTTACATTAATAAAGATAGGAATTCATCGGTAAGCTTCTCTTAATTTTCTTAAGCTTTATATAAAAAGATAACAAAAGCAATGTAATTGATATTAAATTACAAATAACTTTGAATAATAAAACAATATTTTGAATTTGCATCTTAATTAGAGAAATGTACAGCTAATTATTCGAGTAAGCTAGGGGAGGAAAATGTATATATGATTATTATTAATTATATGTATATAATAATTATTATTAATTATATATACAAAACTTTTAAATAAAAAACAAGAAATATTAATCATAAAATAATATAAACAATAATAATTATATATTATAATTTTAATAAGTATATAAATCAAGCATTTTTTATTTATATGTTTCATTATTCGGTGAAATCAATTTTTTATAATTAATGTTTTATTTGCCAAAAAATTGATTATTCGTCTAACATTAATATTGATGTTTAATCACGTCAAGAAATACATCTTAAAACAAAATCCTCACCGAAGCTCCATCACGTCGCTTTTCGCTCTTTCGAGCAGTTCCCCAAAGTTTCACACTCGTTAAATGGTTTCGTCTTCGGGGCAACGGCTCACCGATCGATACATGCAAATTAAGAGCTCGTTTAAACCGGTGCGAACGACTGACTATTTCTGGATTACAATTTCAGGTCAAGATCCTGATTATTGAGTCGAGTCGATTCCCGGATCATGTCCTCTGGGGAATAATTCATCTCCCGGAACATGCGCGAATTCCACTTAATTTGCAATAATAATTGAATCAATCGTCTCTCAAGCAAACCTCATTTTTTGAAAATTGAGACAACTGTTAAAATGTAATACGAAAGAACAGAAACATATAGAGCGCATAAAAATGATTCAAATTTATACAACGCTATTAGAAATTACTTCACCATTTTTTTTACATCTTATTGTTGAGAAAGAGCGTTCTCTCTGTTATCAAAACAAATCCCGGATATTTTTTCTGGGTTACTTTGTCAAATCAATCGAATGCGAGCGCCAAATTACGGATACAATTGCATTGCACCGAATACGAGAGAAATCCAATCGTGGGATTGGAGATATACGTGTGTTAATTTCCGTATTTTTTTCCAGCAGATCTGACGATCGCGCATTGTTGTGTGCGGCAATTCTTCCGCGGCTCATAATTCTCGAGTAGTCGGGTCGTCGTCGTCGTCGTCTATGGTTTACCGAGCTTGATTTAGTCGGCTCGGCTTTCTTAAAGCGGATGGAATCGTAACGTCGGCGTCTTGGGAATCACCGAGCTACCGCGCCACTTAACCGCTTTCTGGGTCGTTGTACAAAGCGGGATTTGCATGAGAATACGTGTACATACGACGGGAATCGTTCGCGATATATATACGTTCGACTACTTGGAGAGATTCTCATTGTAAAATATGATCGGACGACGCGTCGATAGACGTTTCGCGGCGATCCGATTTCCGATCGGGGAAGAATAAGAGAACGGCGATCGATCGGTTGATGAATCGTGATGGTTTATTCCCGACGATTCACCGTAAACGCGCGTTTGTCCGTCAGCGAATCCTGTTGAAATTCCGGAAAGCGCTCCGCGCATTTTTGCGCATTTTAAACGCACGCGCTTGTGGCACGCTCGAATAATTTTACGTCATCTTTTTTCCATAACGCGCCATCGTGAATCATGATTTTGGCTTTTTTACGACTGACGGATTTATATGTTCTACTGTAAAAAACATAAAGCGATATATATCGTGGGAAATATTTATAATTGACTTGACGGATGAGCCATCAAAAATCATTGTTCGTTTGAAAAAAGAAAGAATGAAATTATATATAGAATATAATTTATAGAGATTTAATTAGAATTATTTTGCGATGGAATTTATTCTCAAATTTACGAATATATTGTTATATGATTCTGGGTTGCTCGATATTTATATATTTTAAATAACACAATGCGATTTTATTTTATTTTACGTTCAGCATTCATTGAATTATAACCAATTTTGATATATTTACATATTCAATAAAGACAAAATAATGACTGTTTCATAAACTGTTTACGGTTTTGATGAGTATGTTGATAAAAAAAATAAATACAAGAGAGAAGCGCGCATTGATCGCGTCATAGATCGTTTACTCGTAGCAATCGATGTAAACGTTTAGCGGCGAGGTATTTCGTTGATATTCATGGACACGCTTCGCGCATTTTTATTCGTTTTAACCAGCCCGGACGAATGGAGCGTTGACGTGCATTCGGGTAATCCCGCGTGATTTTATTTTTTGCTGCGCGATATTCGGCATGAGTTGCGATTTTCACCGTCCCGCGCTTAATAGGCTATGCATGTTTTGTAAAAAAAACAAAAATAAGAAAAACACGATAAATATTTTGTAAAGCATTCACGAGTCTGTTTATGACGGATAAAAACCGTAAAATTGACCGTAGTTTAATTAATCTTTAATGATTAAATATAGGTGGTTTGAAGAGGTATAAATAATTTACGTAATAAATAAATTTAAAATCTTCAAATTTTTTTCATCGCGAAATAACGTCAACAAAAGGGAGAATTTTTGTTTGGAGGAAAAATTGGAAAATGATAAAACAAAACAATATAATATATTTGATAAAAGTAGTTTGTTATTATATGTATATTTAACTATATATTTATGATATAGCGTGTTGTCTTTCCAGTCAAAATGAAAAGAATCGATAAAATGCCTGATTATTATTCGTTTCCTGAAGCCTTTTGAAATGAGGCATTTCTTTATCTCCAGTAGAAGTTTCCGATGGGAGGAAAAAGAAATTGTTTTTTTATGATAAGAGTTGAACATTCTTTTCTTTGTTATTTCGTTTTATTTAAGGGATAAATCACTGAGAATATTATAATATACAGATTCAGGAGTATTGCTTTGATTATAGTTTCAAAAAGTGAAAGAAAAATGTGAATATTATATATAATTTCGTCGAACAGTTTATTCTTCGCTGAAAAGACGAGATACAATTTTAAATCTTTCAAATTTCACGCTTGATATTTTATCAAGTGCGACTTTTCATTACGTCTTCTCGGAATAAGAAAAAATTATGGAATAATTTATTCATTAATTATCACGCATTTACCATACTATACATTTATTAGCTATTCGATCGATTCTAATTTCTATTTGTTTCAAAATTACACGAAGAAGATTACTTATACACATAACATACACATAACGCAAATTATGATGGCGTACGCAAATTTATCCAATATACGATTTAATATTATCTTTGGAAGCATGTTTACTCTTGTGTACACGTTTGCATATTCACTTTGAACATGAAAAAGAACTTCAGTAATATTCTGTTTTCCGATATAATTAATATTTGTGATGCATCAATCGATAAATAATTATTAATTACTATCGTATTAGCGAGAGAGGGAAACAGCTTTTTCCAAAACACCCGATATTTTAATCAACATCGTTTTACGTTTACTCGTTTTCGGAGAAAAGAACATAGAAACTTTGTATCTGTTCTTGGAATTAACTCGATGCGTGCGAGGACAAGCAATATAAACATTTCCCTATTCGAAGGACGTGTACCGTAATGTATATTAAAAAAATACGAGAGCTCGTCGAAAATTATTCGCGGAACCGATAGGAGGAATAAACGGAAAAGCTCGTATAAACACACATCAATCACTTTTAAATCAGTCTATCGAATGCATTCTTCCGAGATACTTCGCTTACTTATGAAAGATTAATTGCGTTTACAGTTAAATCTGAAAATAAGTAATATCAACTAGCAATTGTCGGTCGCTTTACGGAATTCGATCGATTAAAATCGAATGTGAACCTATCGTACGCCGGTGAATACTGGATAAAAAATTTGACAGATGTATAACCTCATTTTTTCTCGCGTTAGCCATCTCGAATAAGAAAAAAAACGAGAATGTTGAATTAAAATTTATTGTTAAAATGATATCGGCAGGATGTTTACTTTTAAATTGTGTCGGTTTTTGAATGGTGAAAAGTTTGAATCTACACTAAGAAAAAAATAATGTTGAACCAACAACATCAGTGTAATTGAAATTTATTTTATTAATTCAATAACATTTTTATTTTATTAATTCAATAACATTTTTATTTTATTAATTCAATAACATTTTTAATCAAATTAATAGACCATGTATTGATTTGATTAATAATGTTATCGAATTAATAAAATAAATTCCAATTACTGATGTTGTTAATTCAACATTACTTTTTTTTCAGTGTAATAGAATTAATATTTGTGATCGCAATTGTTGGATGCTTTGTTCTAAATTAAAGGCTTGACGATCGTGTGAGAAAACTTCATCGCGTCTCTATTAAGTTTGTCGAATGTAGTTCTTCGAGAGTGTCGAGTAAAGTACATATGTATTTTATGTGATCGTCGCGATCACGTTGTATATCCATTCTCGAGATTAGCCGGAGGATACGCAATATAAATATGATTTCCTCTCATTCGAAGGATACGCCTATTTCGAACAAGCATACTGTTGGAAAACACGAGACGCGGCGGATGATTCTTGGAAAGGGTGGGGGTCGCGGGGACGTGAGACGTGACCTTGTTTACCGCGCTAGATCAGTCTATCGAGCGCGCTCCTCCGAGACGTTTCGTTTGTTATGGAGAGCTATCTGCGCACAATCAAATCAAAATTCTTGACGAACGGCAATGGTGGAACTCTTTCACATGTATTTCTGTTAATTCGAGGAGCCGGATTTCGAGAGTGTCGAGAAAAATATTGCGATGGTTAAGAATATTTCGCGAGAAACAGCGATCAATTTCTAATCGCGAAGTAATCGGTAAAGTTTGTCGAGCCAGTGAAGTTGTCGGGTCAGTGAAGTTTGTCGAGTGTTTCCTGTTCATGAACATCTTGGTTATCGAATAGCAACCACAAATGTCACAAATATGACATATTTATGGCGTATTTACGGTGTTTATGGTGTTCATCGGTTATTGTGCGTATACGAGTTTTTCGCGAGTGCCGAGGAAAAGTACCGGGCGAACGAAAGTACGTAGGAAATGCGCCATATTTTAATGCTAGGTTAGGTTAGATCGCGAGAGATGATGTAGTGAATAATGTGATATAACGCGCTAAATGGATTGTCGCGCATAAATGTCCCCCAAAGTGCCGAATAAAAGTATCGGACGTTTATTATGGTTTACATGAGTGCAAGTGTTGCATGAATGTACGTATCGGTAATCGATATTCGATCAAATGTACGTCGCGCGTAAGATGAATATCGGGACTATCAGGAGAAAGTATAAGTGAAACACGAAATTTTATTTTGTATCTTGTTTGTTTGTTTTTCTCTTTTTGCTAGTGATTTCTCTCAATATCTATATAAATACATAGTGTGTATCGAAAGAATGAAAAATACAAATCGTGCATCTGTCGAATTTCAAATATCGCGAGTTTTGCAAATGATAGTAATTGTTACGCGATCGATTGAAGATTACGTGTGTGACGGATCATCGATCATCGATAATCAAAATTTCAGACAGAAAGATGAATGGATCAGACGACAAGAAAAATATAACGAGACAACAACTGGTGAGTCTGTAATTATTATATTAATTAATTACATCTCATAATTGGTTTACATGCATTGAAATGATATGCAAGGATTGAGTTTGTAATAATAAATTGTTTTTATGGACATATCAAGAAATATTTATTAATGATATGACATAAAATTATCTGAAAAATATGCGAGATGTATTTTTATACATATTTTTTTTATTAATTTTTACATCGCGTTATTTACATGATAATGATTGATGTAGAAATAACTCTATGTATTAAATTTTGTATCGTGAAAAATGCACAGAATTTATTTTCATATTTTATAAAAATGTAGATGAAATTGTTAGTATGTTAAATCCCAAACAACTAACAACAAAAGCATAACTGATAATAAAGCATAATTAATAATAACGTAAATAGGAATTGACATTCCGACAGGGGTAAATCACTAAAAACATTATACAGTCTCGGGGAATTATTTTATATTAATTGGATTTTAATGAGTATTGTTATCTTAAAGAAACAAATATTATTATAACAGATTGCATTTGGTACAAATGAAAATACAGCCATTTCTCTAATTTTCCTTAAGTATTACTAATAATAGGAATGGAAGAAATATATATATATATATATATATATATATATATATATACACATATATATTATATATACGTAAAAGAATATGAGTAATAATATTTGAACATATTATTAAACATTATTGAACATATTATTAAACATTGGTTTATATGACTTTGATTGAATTAGCTTTTGCTTTCTTTTCATCTTTTTTCTTTGTTTTCCTTTACGTCTTCCATCCTTTTTTCTTCAGAGGATCTGAAAATAACCATTCTGCGTTTCACTCAAATTTTTACTTTCGTCTTTGTAAGATTCTTTGGTCGTGAAGCAGATGGGGAAATGATATCAAGTAATCAGCGAATGGAAAAAACTAATTTCGCTCTGTGAAACATTCATCGTTTTTTTTACATTAGAATGAGTTTGCTTATTTCGCATGGAAAATTTTCTTAAAAGACAAAACAGATGATAAAGCCGAAGATTGACCTATTTTCTATTATTATCACACAATTATATAATGTATTTTTATAGATTAATTTTATTAATTTATAAAAATTATTTTACATGATTTTATTTATTATGGCTCTCAACGGGAGTGGATATTTAATTGTACGCCTCGGGTGTATTTCGAGGCCTGTTGAGGAGATGAGTGTCGTGTATATTTTCTGCCTTTGTCTCTCCGCGCAATTCAATCCTATAAAAGATCTTTTTTGTTCGAACGCACCCGCGCTGTAAATTCGCATCGCCATTATAAGTACGAGAGCGAGAGGCAATTTATGTCGATATACCGTGACGGCGGGGGTATTGGCGAACTTTATAACGAGTAAGCCGGTAAATTGATTCGGTATACATCAAAGCTTCGTCGAAAGGTTAATGGGTCCACGTGCCGGAGGCAACGACGACGATGGCGGTGGAATCGCGCTAACTCAAACGTCGCGACCTCGCCGAGGACACGCCGATGCCCGCGCCTTAAACTTTGACATTTCCACGGTCTCGGAGACGCCAACGCTCCGCCAATTTTCCCGGCTTGTCTTACTCGTTGCCGCGTCTCGTTTCTTCGCGTAGTTCCCGCGCCAGAACGATCGAGGCACTTCTCGCTTGACGCGAATTTCTTGCTACGTACATCGGAGATAAAAACAGTTATTAATATAATTTTTTTTTCTCCGTAAAAAGAGCGAATTATATTAACAGTGGATTTTTGTGCTTTTATATCGTGTGCTTTACTTTAGCAGGAGGTTCTTGGTGTTATTTCTATTTTAGATTGCAATAGATTTAATTTCGAAGTTTATTTGTCGTATCGATTTATTAATAAAATTGTAGTTTGGCTTACAGTTAGTTTCAATTACTTGGTTCTGCGCATTTGCTTTGTTTCAGCTACTCATCGAAATCAAAACTATTAAGATTGTTATTGATTTGTTAGCAATCATATTAGAAGTCACGATATATTGACATAAATTGCCTCTCATTTTAACGATGATTTATGCATTTGTACAAAAAATACGAAACGTTAGAAGACTCTTTATCTCTTGTTTATACATGCGAAAGTGCTCTCTAGCGCAAACGAAGATTATTAATTTATCTCATGCGCGCGATATTATATTGATGTTACACATCTCACTGACTCATTTCAAAATATATATTATATTTATATAAAGATGTAAACATTTATGAGATGTATTTATTCACTTTTATTATTCGATAAAATTGATAAGCGAAATCTATAAGTGATACTCGGTGATTCAGCTGCCTTTATTTTTATGGAATTCTTTCTTTATTATTTTACGTATAAAAAGGTGAGAGATATATTTGACGAGTTTAAGAAAAAAGAAATATCTGGAGATACTTGAAAAAAGGAAAGCGGGAAAAAACGTTGAAGGCAAATGAAAAATTGGTAAAGCAGCAGATTGTTGAAAAAAGTGCAACGCACCGTGAACGATGAATTTGGCGTTATCGGGTTTCAATTCGCTCGCGGTCGTCCTATTGACTCGTCATTCGGCGCGATCGCGAAACATCGGGTTGCAGTTGCAACCAAAATTCGTGCGCCGCCGCCCGCCACCATCGTCCCCGCGTTTCCGCCGACTATGATTCGTCGACGAGGGAACATCGGGAACGGGTAAAGAGGGGGAGGAGGAGGGGGGGGGGACGCGCGGCGGATGAGGCCTCCCGATCAATGCAGCGGCGGCAGCGGCTACGACGCCCGACGATCCCGACGCGGAGCGTCGCGACGCGACGCGACGCCGGAGAGAGCGGGAAAGCGCGGCGCGCAAAGCGTGGGTGCGCAAAGCGCAGTCCACTTCCGGTGTGTTTGCGCGGAATCCCGACACGCGTTGCGCCCTTCCCGGGGACGATCGCGTGCGTCGCGACGCCCGTCGCCCTCTGCGCCACGCCGGTATCCTCGCCGGGGTCAGAAACACCCACGTACGACCGTTGAACTTTGCGCGTTTGAGCTGGCCCGACAAGGGAGAGAGACAGAGGGGCGAGGCGTATATCCCGTAGGCGAGAATTGACCGGTACAACCCGCACTTGTGACTCGTCGCCCCGAGTCTCATGTTTCTATTTTAATCTTAATCTCGGGAATGCTCTCGCCGCGGGATGTAATACTTTTGCGTTTTATCGTTCTATCGTCCAGAGATTTAAGATTTCGGATAAATTTTGAAAATGTATAGTTGTATTTGATAAAATCAAATAATTATATTTATGTGCCTTTTTCGATTAACTGATTCTGCGGGTCTGGTTTATTTGAAAATTATATCTTAATGATACATTGAGCAGAAATAACATTTTATTCCAGAGATAGAAATTGATTAAATTTCGTGAAATACAAATTTGATTACTAAATCGTACGTGACGTTTATAATGTCATTAACATGTTAAATATATTTGTGACAAGCTATCTATAGATCGTTTTTGAGAGACATGTTAGTAAAATTATTAAGATATTAAAATCTATAGCTACAAAAATATAGAATCATACTTTTTGTTTAAAAATTCTTGAGGATTTTATCACACAGATATATTAACTATAAATTACTTGTTATTTAATCTATTAAAAAATTCACATTTTCTCACGTTATTAAAAAATTCACATTTTCGCATAGGATGTACAATTAGCTCGCGGAATTATTCTGAGAATTATTCGTCAATAAAAAAAGTATAATTTATTAACTTAGTTATTTAAGTATTTAATAAATGTTCAAAGTCTGGGGTTATTTTTATACGCGATTTTTATCCAAGAATTTCCGGCACTTTAGGATTCGGTTTGATTTTCTATCTCTGGTTTAAGCCCGAGCGGCCGCTGGACGTTCAGCTCGCTCGCTCGACGACTCCTTTACTCCGGTTCAAGGCTTATAATTACTCGACCCGTAAGTAGGTCGCTTTCTCCTCTGGTACTTTGCGCCACTGCGCGCAAAGACTCGTTCCCGCCTTGCGGCTCGACATGCCTTATTCCGCGAATCCCCGATTCGCTCCAACCGCTCGTTCATTCGGATGATCCTCGCGTTATAAACTCTCGCCGAAAGTAATTCGACTTGTGGATCGAGTCGAGGATCAAAACGCGTTCTTCCATCCAGTTTAAGGTCGCGATTTTACGCGATATTCGATGACACAAGTAGATCACAATAGTTATTATTTATAACGACTAATTCTTTTTTTCTATAATTTTTATCTTAATTTCACCAGATCTCGCATCGAGATAAACGAATAGTTTGTGCGATTCGTGCAAGTCTGATATTCTTATTATACAAGTACGCTGATTTCACTCATTGAATCTCGCAAACGTCAATTCCAATAACGGTGCATCCTCGAGCGACGACGAGCGAGGAAGGGAAACAAAAGAGAAACGCGAGCCGCTCGGGACAGTAATCTTCGCCGGTCGATACGCAAGCCAGACCGGGTAATTCCGATAGGTAGGATCCGCTTACAATAGCGAACAATTACCGCGCCGGTAATATTAACCTACGCGGGAAAATTACACGCGCCGGAAGAGCGGCCGGTGCACGCGCCGGGTCTCCCGCGTGTCCGTGTCACCGGTGTTGCACGACGATGCACAACTTGCATTTCGTTGGCGGAGTTTCTCTCGCGGTTGTGATTTTTCGACGGAAGCGGCTATTACCGTCGTGTATAACGCCGGCAAAAATTATTACTTTGCGACGTATCGCGTGTCCCGGCTCGGTTTCCTCCTCCGTCGATCGACGAGTCTTTCTGCGAGTTTGTCAGCGACGATAATTTGGAATCGTATAACAGTCCTTTCGATTATCGGGAATATATGTTGGATAATGTTATTTAGGCTTACATGACAAGCCTGTGATTTTAAGCAATTCGTGAGAATTTTATCGCGTGCAAAGTTAAATAACTAAAATAAAAGATCTGAATAGTCAAAGTTAAATAACTGAAATAAAAGTCGAATCATTATTTCTCTCGTTATTGGTGTAATGTATTTTAAATTTTTTAGAGAGACAGGGATAGTTCTAAAATATTAATCGCGTGCAATTTTACGTTTACATTATCCAACTTTTTATGTAATTACTTTCGAAAAGAAATTTTTATTTCATCTACGAATTAACGTACGACAAACACATATGTATGTAGTAAATTTACGTCTGTGAACTAATTTTAATTTTCTGAATAGAAAGTTCAACTTCTTAATTGCATCGATATATGATCGTTATACACCTATTACGCTATTGATTTTGTCATTAAAGAGAACGATCGTAGTGAAATATTAAACAAGTGCTTAAAGTTGCTCTTTAATAATTTATAACTTCGTTAATTTTCACTATGACGTAGACAATTGAAATTTGTTCCATTTCACGATAGCGTCATTAACATGAAAACAATGAATCGAGGCGGCGTGTGATTACAGTTATAATTTTATCTTTACCTTCACCGCAAAATATTGATAAAATCCGGAAGTGCGCATTGATGATAAAGATAAAAAAAAAAGAGTTAAAAGAGTTAAAAGAGTCGATAATCGCGACAGATCGACAGAAAATTCCATCTTGATTCTCCAATAAACAAGGAGACTTCATATCTTATATTTATAAGAGAAAGAAAGAGAGAGAGAGAGAAAGCCCGAATAATTTAGTTTCCGTATACAACCGCAGCGAAATACCCGTTGTAGCGTTGTACGGAGGAACGCGCGTAGGTAATTATAGCGTCGAAGTGCGGTCGCATGGCCACGCGGGCGACCTATTCTGCGGTGAGCACCGCACGTTGCTGCATATTGCGCGTTAGCCTGTGAACGATCAAGCAACCTACCACATGTATGCGAGCGCTCACACGTTGCTTGCACACGCGTGTGCCGAAAGAAGCGCGACATCTGTTCTCTACCTCCCCCCACCGCCTCTCTCTCTCTCTCTCTCTCTCTCTCTCTCTCTCTCTCTCTCTCTCTCTCTCTCTCTCTCTCTCTCTCTCTCTCTCTCTCTCTCTCTCTCAGATGACCAATCCGCGCCTCCCTTCCCGTCACGGCCTTGACACGTGTGCGACACACGTACTTAATCCCGCCTTTTTGAATCTCGACGTTCTACCTGCTTAATGCCTTATGCGATGCAACCTGTGCATGCGATCCGGAATCAGCGATAAGCTTATGATGAGCGTGTGATAAAAAAAAGGTTAATTCGAGTAAAATTATAATTTCGTAGATTTTGGGAGGAATAAAAAGCTATTTAATATGAATGAGATGGAAATAAAAGATATTATTCCTTCGTAAAATTAAGCTCTTGTGATTCCTGATGCAAACATATGATCTCTTATTAACCTTGAAGAATAATTAAATTAAACGTACTTTACAGGGGAAAGGAAGGAAACGTTTTAACAACTTGAAAATCACAAAAAGTATATATCGCGAAATGTACATTTTTATGTAGTTTATTTTATTTTTAGAAAAAAAATATATATATAATTATACATATTCTTTTTATATAATCTATAATGTGGAAAGAGCGGGTAAAGCTTTGAGCAAGCTTTGTTTATCCTTTCGAAGGGAGAGCCCTCAATTACGAGCGAAGCGTTAAAATCCGTTCGATACGAAATAAGGCAAGAAACGCGCGCGAACCGTTGTATCAACATTTGCACGCGATCGCGTTTAAGTATCTCCCCTTATCCCGTGCGTGAATCAATATCATCTGGAGTATTGGTCAATAATCCCGGCGTTGTATAATCGCGTTGTTGTACGATGTGTTACGCGTGTAACGTAATTAATAACGACGATCGTTATACACCGAATCGCTATGTCCGATCGATTTTGTTCGCAGATGTGTAACGAAATGATCCTATAACGCTGGTATTTCACTATTTGGTAGGATTAATTGTTCCTTCGATATTTGGCGAGCGGCGGGGAAGGAAAGGCGGTAATTGATAGCCGTTTATTGACCGTCGAAACAAACTTTATTCGTTCGGTATTGGTTTGTCGATCGCAATAAGAGAAGCTGTAAATCTTTCGTTACTATCTCGCATCAATGCCCTTTCGGGGCATTTAAATGATGATAATCGTGATAATGAATCAAGGATAATAGTAATATCATTTTAGTTCATAAATTTTAACATTTGTAATTTAAATAATTAAATAATATGTTATAAATATATTTTAAATATACATATATAATTGATTATAATTGGGTACACAATTATAAATACGTGATTTTAATAAGGATTCTCGATGTTCACGCTGATTAATTTCACGCTGTTAAATGTGTATTTTGCTGACAATGGTGTACAATGGAAGCAGTGACAATATGACAAAGTATACGAACAAATTAAAGATGCATTCTTCGTTAAAATCAATTCCGACAGAAAATGAGTTTTTTTTACGATTAAGAGATCTTGTCATGTTGATCTATATATTTTCCTAGAACATCGATGATTCTAGTTCATCTGACATTTAATCGCTCCTCTCATTAAACCGGTTTTTGTGCATATTGAAGAGCGCGGACAAAAACGTTATCGATCCTTTGTCAGCACTAATTATCCTTTTGTCTCTCCTTCTCTCTCTCTCTCTCTTTCTTTCTCTTTCTCTTGCTGTTTGTAATTGACTTTGATCTCGAAAGTTTTATTTCTGAAACAATATCGTAAAAGACAGTTTGACATTCTCTATTTATTTATGCGATATCGATACTTCACGTTAACGCGTTATCCTGGAAACAATATTGTTCCACACATGTAAAAATTCTTAGTATTATCAATCAAAATATAATATTTATTGATAATACTTATCATGCAACGATTATTCCATAATCTCTTTCCTAGAAATATTCAATCAATTAAAAAGAAGACATAATTTTTCGTTTGTTGCTCGGTTGTTGTTTATATTATAATCATTAGAAACAAAATATTTATATACATGAATATATTACCCGAATATTAAGAGAAGATAAAATATATCGAAATAAGTATTGAAACTATCGAATGCGCTTGTAAATAGAAGTTGGACTCGACAAGTTATCAATGATGAAATGTCACTCAAGATCCAGAGATATGCCAGCATCATTTCCGTTTACGATTGCGAGTTTTTTTGCATTTACTCGATTGAAAATCTTGTAATTCCTTATTGCGATTTTTGATCAATCTGGTTGCCTTCCGTATAAAACTCGTACTCAACCGACATTCCTTTTCACGCCGATAAAATTCGATGGCCGCTTACCTGACTTTCGCATTTTTATCTGATTTCTCGACTGGAAAAGAGAAAGTCGCGGGCAGTTGTCACTGGAGAGATACGCGCGAGTCACGTAAACGTATCTTGTCATTAACGTCATTTTCAAAACGGAAACAGCTACAGGGATAAATCAACATGTTTATTCTGCAGATTTTAATTAATTACTCTTATATAAAGTATCTCACTTTTGTCACATTTCATGATAATGATAAATTTGTTCATCAGCTTTTAATTTCTCTTTGTGAAAATGTGTTCAAGTGTCGAAAGTAAAACGGACGTTAATTTGACAAATTTAACTTTTAATTATTTGCGACGTATAGTCGGAGCATCTATTTATTGATGCGTCATTTTTGCGTAAATGGAACTTATGTTTTGGGTATGAGAAATGGCACGGTTTCACCGCATGCCCAGAACGAGAGTAACTTAAATCTGGCAGATTGGTTTCAGCCGTTGGTACGCTGGCTCCCTGGCAATCATCCAGCAACCGGGGATTTCGCTGTCGAGCATATAATGCCGCAAGATGCCCGAGTTTCAACATACACACAACTCCCTTTCTCTCTCTTCAAAAAATTCATATTGTCTTATTGGAACGCGCATTTTTACACAATAACACGATAATTAATTTATCCACTCTCTCTTATTATTTTTAATATTATATATAAACGCTCTAGGCTAATAATTCAAAGCAGTAATAATAACTAAATTATTTAAGGTATTGACGTATACGGATCAGCTGTTTAAACCCTAAATATTGGAAGTAAAGTTAAAAAAAATGAAAGAAAGGGCAGAATACAGAGGGGAATAGTAAAAAAATAATATAAAACGATGAGGATATAAATGACGAAGGTGAGTTTGCGCAAGTTTTTTAACGCGGCGCTTAATATCGTTAATGAACTCCATGGCCATCGCCGCGATAGATCACCCCTGACCTTTTCCGCCGAGAGTCGACTACCCTTGCGTCAGTCAATTATAACCCGGCAATAGTAAAAAAAAAAAGATTATATCTATATCGTGCGAACACGTCAGCTCTACCGAATCCGCCTACAAATTCACGATCGGCGATTATCCCCGCCACAAAGTGGATGACGAAATTGCGCGAACGTACACACGTTGAATGTGAATCTTCGAATCATTTACGGTAATGTTCTCATTAAAGTTATGACGCTTCTCGATCAGCTGCCAAAGGATTATCGTCCTTAATTACGTCTTCGGGACACTCGACTAATTTTCTCACTGAAGTCTCGCTGAAGTCAAACTCGCGATAGTTATAATCTTTTGTATTTAATAAAAATGTGTATTATTGTAAACGTTACGTGATAATTTTATAAATTTCATATAATTCGCTTTTAATATAAAATATTTATAAAAATCTTTCCAATATTAGATATATACTTATTTGATTATATGTTTTATACTTACATTGGATTATATAAATACGTTTTTATTTTAAAATAACGATTCGAATTTTAGCGGATCTTTGAGAGAGATCAGATTTATTAGCGAGAAAATGAGAAAATCCGGAAGACGATAAAGTGTCCGTTAAATATCTCTTAAGTGCGAAAGATGATGAAGGCAGCGAAATACTGTATTACTCGAGTGTTATTACATCATCGTAACGTTGATGCGATGCAGAGCCGCGAGCGAAATCTACTTCTCGATCTCCGGAGCGGACGGAGTCATTCGAGTCAACAATGAAGTCGCACGAGGCGAGGCATCGCGCGATACGGCGATTGCGCGTATCTCCGGCAATTAAAACGTTAAAAATACCGGAAATTTTGCCCGATCACGGTTTTAAATCACATATTTTATCCGCTTATCTTAATGAGAATCCAGATTGCACGGCGCTTTCTAACCGAGCTGGAGAAGCTCGTCGCGGTCAGGGATCTAGAAATATTTGCTAAGAAAATATATAAGACATACCAGATGGCTAGAAATACATGCTTGCGCGGGATCTTTCAGCAGTTATTTGAAAATAAAGTTGGAACAGAAAGTTACGGAGAATAGAATTGTAAACTCCATAAATGTTTCCTATTTTTCGTATCGATTTTCACTGAAACTTGGCGCCACTCTCGTGTGTTTTTTTTTCCCCCGTAATCGCCAGAACAAGTTTAACAAATCGCCGTTGATATTTTTAAACGTAAAAAAAAGATCGTTGAAAACCGTCAGTGCAAATCGTGAACGATCGTTCGAATCTCGCGCATCCTTCGCGCGTACGACCTTGACATACTGACAGACAGCCGGGAATAAGCGAGCTCCGCATCCAGGTCGAGCGAGCTAATGTGACAATGATGCTTGTTAAGAGAGTAAACGAGATTGTTCGTGAGCGAACGTGTTCGAATCGATTATTAGCGATTGTCGTGTCTGTAATCTCGTTACGTTCGTCCATCCGGACATCGGATAGTTCTCGCTCTCCAAAAATAAATGGCGTTAGAGATAATCTGCCCTTATCTGGCGCCGGATTTAGTGTCGAATGCCAACTGGAAAACCTTGACTAGATACGTGTGTGAAATTAATTTTGCATCTACGATTTGTGTAAAATATCACCTATAATCTTCGTAGATCGCTGATTAATGCATCGTAAATAATTAATGTAAATAATTAATGTATTCATTTTTATTTAAATAATGTCAATAATTATATTCGATGCTTTCTCGCTGAATTTTTAAGACATTTTTTAAACGAATGCGCAATATTATTAAAACTACATCTTTCAAGCATGATACAAATGCGTGCATAATCTGAGGCAAATTCATATTATGTTTATTACATCATTATACCACTTATAATTCATAATAAGCATATAATTCATATAAAGCATTTCATTATGATTTTGTAATGCGATATCTTAAGCGATCATTTAATCGCGTGACATAGATCAGCGTGTCAGCAAGATGACTTTTTTTAATAACTCCGATAATTTAACAATTAAAAAGTTATCTAGTAACGATGCATCGATTGGCTGTGCAATGAGACCAGATGCATATTCACCTCGCATGTTCCTCGAGTAGAGCTCCTTTTTTGACGGGCAAAGGACGACCGGATCGATTTGTTAACTTTGCGCGCGTTCCCGCTGTATAAATCGAAGCGACACGAATTCGCGCTTAAATTATTCTCACGTCATCCAATTTCTGAGAATCGAGTCGTATCATAGTCAACGGAAAATTACGCAGTTATATTATACTATCTAAAAAAAAATTAATTTGCGCTATTAATATTTTAATTCCATCATATATGATTAAAAAAAGAGTGATCACACATTACTTTGCACACATTTATATACAGGAGCTATTCTAATTTTAATGTTAAATTTACTTTTATAATTTTTTCAGAGGTACATTATAATTTTTAAAATGGGATAGCACAAATTGATAGAGTTAATTAATTTCATTTTAGTTTAACAAAAATTAATTTCAATTTAACAAGTTAGGTTATATAATTTATTTATAATATTTTCTGTTATTTATAATTTTTTATTATGTAATACAATATAATTTATAATAATTCTACATTATATTTTATAGTTAATTTATAGATTTATAGATTGTTTATTAAATTCAAATTATTGCGAGAGAGAAAGATCATAGATCCAAGTATTTTTGTCACATATTTTCATCGAATTGATATGACTTGACGCATATTTAAATTCAAATTTAATTAAATTTTTATTCTTCATATATCCCTATCGCACAGAAATGAGAAAATTAATTTAAGAGAACGGCAAATATCGTTATATTATTTTAATTTCGTTTGTTATTAAACTTGTTCTGTTCATATGTGTCGATTTAGCCGTTACGTTTTTTCGCATCAATCCGCCGTATTGATGTCTCTCTTGCGATATTCGTTGCTAACTCAGGTGTCCTCCAAGCGGCGCATTCGCCGCCGGTCGGTACAATGTCGAAGCACGCGCGCGCGTATCTCCACGTAAAATATATGCGGCCTTGACATCGCGGCTGATCGCAGAGCGCGCCGCCCGGTATATCATGCGCGAGCTCTCGCTCGCAGGCGTTTCGTCGTCGCGCGGCAACGTTTCGCAATCGCGCGACTGACTCTCCGACTTGGAGCGCAAAGACATGATTTATGATCGCGATTAGAACCGCGACCGTAACCGTAACGATTCGACGGCGGCGAATGAAGCGTCCGAGATGTCCGAGATGTTCCATCCATCTTCGACGTACATCTTCGTGAATTTCAAATGTGAAAAAACGAAGGGGAATTAAAATGTCTATATAGATTAAATTAATCACAAATGTGATTAGTTGATGAGATTAAAGTTAATTGAAATATGATCATTGGAAATTATGGTACACGCGAGCTGGACGTCGAGCAATTTCTGACAAATTAGATTCGAGTGAAATCGGTACAAATGTTTGTGAAAATTGTGTACATTTTTCTGTTTGATAATTTAGAAATAATTGCTCGCTCTTCTCTAGGGAAATGAGATACGAATAAATTATGTAGCGATATTATTATTTAATTAATTTAATTCTCCTCTTAGTCATGAAATATAATCTTATACTTTCGTAAATTGACATTCAACTTCAAAACAGATATAAAATGAATTGCTGTAATACATTTTCTCCGCAGCAAATTTTCATCGACAAATGTCGGTGTAACCTTCGAACGGCTTTCATTATTATTGACACGATAGATGCCCGCGATGATGTCAGGAAACGAGACACTGGTAATCGGATGTAATTTATCTTCATTCTCGCGTAAAGATAATTGATTTCATAAGGATCATCGCTTTCCACGAGAGGGATCGATTCTCCGGCCGCAAAGTGATGTTTTATTCCAGGAACAACACGATCGCAAATGTGCGCGCGATCGTTTAGCTTAAATGAAACATTCTTCTTAATAGCCGCACACTCGAGAAAAAGGAGAAAAAGAGGAATCGGCGTCGTGTATCACGATGTCGTTATGTACATATCCCGTCTTTTCTCCACGTGTTTTCGCCGCTGCCGCTCTCGCCGTTCTTTGTCAGCACCCTTACCGCTCTCTCTGCCCACGATCGGTCGACATAAATCCCGGCAAGGTGGAAAAAACGTCTGTTTCGGGCACGTCCGTTCGAGCGTGTCGAGAGAGATGGGGTAAAGAGAGAGAAACGAAGAGAGAGTGAGGACGTCGGGTCGACGACGCTTGTTTCGCGGTCGTTGATATTTCGGTACTGTCTGTTCTCGCCCCATCTTTATCTCTCTCTCGGTTCTCTTTCTCTCTCTCTCTTTTTTTCCTTTTTTTCCTTTATCTAGCTCTATCGTCCCT
This sequence comes from Camponotus floridanus, assembly GCF_003227725.1. Lineage (NCBI taxonomy): Eukaryota > Metazoa > Arthropoda > Insecta > Hymenoptera > Formicidae > Camponotus > Camponotus floridanus. The sequence continues at coordinate 869,396 of NW_020229692.1, read as the reverse complement.
CTATCCGTCCTGCACTTCCCCAGCTTCTCCCGCATAATTTCGACCAAGCTTCCTCTTCTTTTTCCTCTTTGAACGCACGATAGAGATAGAAATCTGATGAACAGGAGAGGAGAAACAGAGAGAGAGGGAATGATTATGGTTCTGGTTGACCATGAGTATTTCACCGGCCATAATCTCCCAAGTAGATCCCGTGCGAGTGATCTCTTTCTCTCTCTCTCTCTCGCTCGCTTGCTCGTTCGTTTTCTTCTATCTCGTTCTCCTTCCGTTTCACATCCGTCCACTCTTCTTCTCGCTCGTGCGTTTCGTTCCGCTGGTTTCTTTCGGTCGTTCGTTGAACGTCATGGAAGCGTGTATGATATCGCCGTGTCGGCTCGATTCGCGCGGCGTCAACGCTCTCGAAAAACGACCGCCTCTTAAATTCTTTTGTTTTGTTATTTTTAAATCGTCGCGTTTCAATCTAGCAGTGCAACGGTATTTAACGCGGGCGCTAAATCTTCACGTTTTTACAAACATCTAAGTATCTTCCCTCAACATCTGATATGACGATATCGAGAAAATGAAGGGATCATTTTTATGTGAATTAAATTTAGATAATAAATTATTGCAATTTATTTTTGAATAAACGTGAGAAATAATTTTCCGCTCGTAGAATATATATTTGTAAAAATGTGTATTTTAAATTCATTATAAATTTTGACACATTATTAATTATATTCGAGTGAACGAATAATTTCCGTTTTTGTTTTGAAAACTCGAAAAGAGTCTCTTTTATTTCACTCAATCAAACAATCATATTTATTTAAACCGTTCACATTTTATTTTATCTAATTGATAATTAGCACTGTTTGTGTTATGATTTGCATACATCCGTTCAGCGTTTATTTACATACAATGTGTCAGATAAACTTTTTTAATTTTGAAATCGCGCCGATAAAGAGTTTATGCTAAGCCAGCTGAAGTCGAGCCGCGATTCTCGTTTTGCTTCAATGAATTGTATAGCGATAAAGCCGATATTAATGGCTCTATTTTTTATTAAATGCAGAAAGGATTTCATTGATACATGTGCAAATATACAAATATGTATCAATATATATATAAATTAGTATTTCTCAATATTTTCATATATTTTCGCAGCTATTAATCCTTCGAGAGATGCATTTTTCGTTGTTCTTTCAAAATTGATTATCTAAAATCTAAAAGTAAAATTTTAAAAGATGACAAATAAATTCAGGATTTATTTTTTGTCAATACTATTTGTACAGAAATGAACGAGGCACAATAGAACGTTCTCCATTTATTGTGGTTTTTATTTTTCTAATGTAAAGATTATATATCCGATAAGAATGAGAGACAACACAAACTTCTTTAATGAACTCTTTTATTTCTAACTGATGTCGATTGATTTACACTTTTTTCCTTAGTTGTTTGTCCGTTAAATTTCCTCTCATACACAATCATATTCGGTATATTCAGAAGCCATCTCGATATATATATACAGACAGGTCAATTGACCTATACGACAGAAGAGACTCGTCGCAAACGGGAATCACGTCGCGCGAGTCTTGAATCAATAGCAGGTCGACGCGCGCGGGCGGGATTGCATATGTGTATTCGTAAATGTGCGCGCGCGTGTGTGCGTGTGTCATATGTATATATGTTTGCCGGTGGTGACACCGGCTGAAGTTATCGGCCGACGATAACGATGACCGATTATCTTTCGTCACTTTATCGTGGTTGTTATTTACGAAGGCGTGTTATTACGGTCAGCCTGCGGCTCGCGCCTCTTCCTCTTATATCATAAACCATCCTTTATGTCTCGCGCTTTCGACATTTTCTCCGCTATCTACATTTGTTCAAATATTTTTCAGCGTCTCCTGGATTCACGTTGCTTGTTTTTCTGAGAGACTTTCGTCTGGAGTTAAAATAACCGATTGATTTATTATTTATTTATATTGTCTCGCACATTGATTCGGGCTCTTTATTTATTTCGCTAAAATCTCACGTTGTTTAAATGCTATAAAATATAGCTGTTATTTTAATTATGTACAGTTTGTAGACGAGATAAAAATTGGATCGCGTGTCGGGAAGTCGGTCGGTTCTATCGAATGCATAATGCAGAGCTCACCTCGCGCGTTCCTACGATCGTCTCATCTGCCGATTCCCATCGGGACACAGGCGTGCGATCGTACAATTCGCGTACTATCGGCCAACTTTCGCGCTCTGTGTTTAGAAGCGGTTAGGTGTATATTTAGCGACATTTGTGGAGCGGATGCTGGCGTTGGCTCAACGCCAGCCGACAACGCCCGGCTTCGGAGATTACACAGCAGCCGGCGCTCTTTTCTCTTCATCGTCCGTCCATCGCATTTTTTTTTTCGCGTTGCTGCAACCGACCGCGTTGAATCCAGTCTCTCCTCTGTCGCGCCTTCTCTCTCCCTCGCTCGTGCTCTCGAAACAATCGGATTTCGAACGGGAAAATACGTCCGCTGCTGGCGGATTTTTGCGTCTCGCGCTTGGTGATTATCAGCATGCACTTGTATTATTGTTTACGCGTTCTACTATAACGGTTACATGATAATTATACGCTCCCACTGTTATTACGCGTGTGTCTCAAATTTGCGATTGTTTTATTTATTTATACACGTCAAAACTTGCTATTCATTCGTGTCATTGATACTTATATATATCTGCGTCTCGATAATTTAATTCGAGAAAAGTCATTTGTAGCACGATTCTAAATTCGACAGTTGTATTATTGTTGAAATTTGAATCATTAAATTTGCGTACCATCTTTTATTATTAATACATTTTAATGTATTTCGCGTTCGATTAATTTAATACGATAATAGAGCGGCATTAACGCGATTTAATTGTACGGCACGATCATTGAGTTTTTTTTGCCGGACAAGGAGATTGATCTCAACCGGCCGCCATTCGTCACGTAATCTGGACGCGATCTCGTCAAATCGATTTCCGATGTCGAGCGACGAGCCTCACTTTCACCATCCGTCATTTCCGTTAGAATCGCCGCGGACTCATCTGAACCACAATGGAATGCATTACTACTCGTCGCGATCGTCTGTCGCGACCTTGAACTTCTTGAAGATTACGAGGTCGCTGACCCGGTTGCGTGAATCGCTAGACAATCGACTGCCTCGCTTCGCTCGTTGCATCTCGAACGAATACATTCCGATTCGTCTATATGTCAGAATAAAAGCGATTTCGATTCGCGAATAGCGATCCGGAGTATTATTTACGATGTTATTAAAAAGTCATTATAAAAATCGAGACAATAGAAAGGCTTTTTTTTATTATATATATATATATATATATATATATATATATATATATTGTACATAAATACTTTAATTTAACGACGATTTTTGAACGCATGCTACATGTAAGCTGTCCCCGTTCGCTATTGTTGGAATGTTCGAATTGATTATTGCACTGCACGTTGTTACGCATCGTTATATCTCTGATAGTTGTACGCGATTCAGATTTGACATGCGCCGATGGACGCATTCGCGTTGCCGTCAAGCCGTCCGACATTTCCACCAATTTGGTCGATGCGGTAATCAAACCGATGCATTTTGTTTGCAATATCTCCGGGGCGTGTCGTGTAAACCGCGAATCAACGATTGCATTATCCATCAGTTTTCTGCACCGGACGCGCGATTCCATTTCCATCGAATCCTTACTTAACATTACACGCGATACATGCCATCTCGCTTCACGTATTTAGCTCGATATATTATTATAGATTACATTACTTTATACGAGATCTGATTTGCTTTCAGTGATTCAGTTTGTGCGTTTTCTCCAGACGTGATACCGCGTTAAAAGCAGTCGAGTCGGGTGCGAGCGCTTCGATTATTATCCGATCCGAGTTGCAGGCAACGTAATTCGCGTAATTTGCATTCGTCGGGCGGCGTGGCCCTTTCGCAGATTTCGCGGAGGAGCGGATCGAGGAGGAGGCAGTGCGGCCCCCGCCTTTCTCATAACCTCGATCGTAAATAACCGTCCGTAAAACCCCGTCCTAGTTTCACGGCGCTGAAACGATATCGGTGCAGCGGCGTGCTCGGCTTTCCTTTCCGTGCTCGGAGCGAGAAAGAGACAAGAGGAGAAAGACCTGCGATTACTCGAAGCATCCGGCTTTATCGCGATCATTTAGTTCTTCGATATTCAGTGATCTCGAAAGTAATATTTTGTACCCTTCTCTCTTTCTTGTAAATATTTATTCGATATCCAACAAAATTTGCATTAGAAAATATACTGACGACGTTTTATATCTGCTGTGTATATCAAATTTATTGCGTCAACTGATTATCTTTATATGAATATGTGTTGACTTATTTTATATTAAAATTTTCTTTTAATTGTAGCTATCATTAACCTAACGCTGTGGTTTTTTTGCCTCTTTTCCTCTTTTCAATTTGATTGTTATCTTACAACCACTTTTATATTTTTATATTATCAAATTTATTCTTTAATTTTGCCTTTTTTTTACAAGTTAAAGATGCGAAAGACTGATTCCGATTCGACGAGATGTCATTCGACGAGATATTCATTTCCGCGCGATTGTACGGCGTCACGTCGTTTTCCGCCTTTCCGCGACTTAAATCCAATCGCGTAAGAGAAGGCAAGCGGGTAGATTCCGCATGAATAATTGAGCGTTTGCTGGCGTGAATGAAATCGAGGCGTGGCCGCCCCCGCTGGCCGGCCGGCCGACTACGATCGCGAGAATGGAGCCCGCAATATAAACTAGCTACTACCATCCGAGGGAGCAAGAGGGAGAGAGACGCGAAGAGTAATTCGCAACTTTGTTCTAAAACTGCGAGTCGACAGACTTGCGAGCGAAATTTGCGCGGGACGAATAATCAAGAAACGCGTAAAGTATATTATGCAAAATATGCGATATATTGTACATCGTGCGCTTTAATTAATTTGCTTCGTGGCGGCAAATGTACTTTTGTGAAATTAATAGAAATGCTATATGATTGACAAAGCTTCGATTCTCTTCTCCCCTAGTGAGAGTTATCTGATAGTAATCTTTATTATTAATATCTTTGTTATAATAATAGGGGCACATTTAAATTTGATTTTGATTGAGAAACGCATTGTGTATTCATGTGTGTAAATATATATATATAGTGTATGTAAAAAGCACCTGGCATTGTTTCATATATTCCGAGCATGTCCAGGCACTTTTATTCCGCCATTCTCGCTGTTCATTTTCTACGCTTATGAATTTCGAACGCGGTGGATCACGGTAACTGGGTGAAAACGGGAGGAGGGGAAGGGAGGTAGAGCGCGAAGCAGACGTAGAGAGACCGGGAGAAAAAGGAGAAAATAAAGGGAAAAAAATCGGAAAGGGGATCGCGTGTTGGCCGGCCATTAAGTTTCTTCTTGCTCGGCTCTCCGCGCCACATATTAACACCGGGATTTTCACTTATATTAGCCCCTTATCGCTTTATACTCTCCTTCCCTTCCAGCAGGAAGGGGGGAAACGACGAATCTCTCCTGCGTTGGACTCGTCCAATTCTTTTTGTTCCGCGGTTGTTTGCGATGTAAATTCGTAATAAATCGATCGTCCGTTGCTGGTTCGGATGTGATCAACGACCGTATCTCTTTGTAAATATTTTTCAAATTTCTTAATTTCTTCGATAATACAAAAAAAAGTGCGCCGCGATTTGCATTAATTTCGCTGTTAATTCATATCAGCGACATTGCGAATAATTAAAATATTTTGAAAATTAACGATAACAGTACAAGCTAATTGTTTAAAGGTAAAAAAAATTATAGATAATAAAAAATTATAATGACTAAACAGCTTTTAGTTAGCAATAATATACATTTGCATAAAAAAATATAATAAAATTTTCTGGGAAATTCTAAAGTTATGAATTTATAAAATTGTTATTGAAATTTTATATATAAGAAAGTATAATGTTGCGATCTCATAATTATATAAATTGTCATTTAGAAATTATTTTCTCCTTTTTTGTTACGCACTTCTGAATTAATTCCTTACATGTTTTTTCGTAATTTTTATGCGTATATTTTCGTCGTTATCGCGAAAAACAAACGAGAATTTGACCGACCAATTGATGTTTCGAGAGGACGGGAATCTTTTTCGTCTTCTAATATTTCCGTTTGGCAAAGTTTGTCTTGGCTCGGAGTATCGCGATAAAGATAACTGTCGTTAATACACGAATTACGCGATCGTGGGATGTGAACTCTTTTCTAAAAGTATACGTTTTCTTTATTTCCAGCTTGGCGGAGTCCTACCTCAAAGTAATCAAGAGTCAAGGAAAGCCAGAATTGACCTGGTAATAACCGGAACGATCTTTCACATCACGTCACCCGGAGAATAGAAGGATCTCGAGGATAAGGATCGAATGGGAATTTACATGTGAGTAAACAAATGCGATTACATAAATGCCGATAAACAATAGAAAAAACGTATCAATATTCAAATAAGACCGCATCAGCTAATATAAGCAATTGTGTACGATTATACTGTCTATTGAATATGCTCGTACTTTAATACGTAATTTAATTTTTTCTTCTCGCATAAATATTAACGTGTTTTCTGCCACGTTTTTTATTTCGACATCTAGTTTTAGCGACAACCGGGAGTTTCGCGTTTAACTTGACGGATTAGCTCCGGTTATACGCGCATCAGCTTATTTGCATAACTCTGTCCGCTGCGTCGCGTTTTACTGACACACGACGATTAATTTCCGCTTAGCGACGTTAATGTGGCCGGAACGTTAATTCGTCCCGTCTAGGTTTCATACGATATTTGCTGCTCGTGCCCGTATCATGCGTTCGAGTTTGAACCGTGTTAAAAAAATCCAAGCTCGCAACAGCTTGACGCAATTACGCTTGTCTCGCGCCAATGACCTTGTTACTGATTGAATGCGATCGGAAACGGCTCCATGACTGCGCGAACGGCATGATTTGCACTTTGCGCAATCGTTTAACACACTTTCGTGCAGGCTCCATTGATAATTTGCTCTCTCGCGCGATTAGTATGCCGCAATGCGCAAGTCGGCTCAATTCAGCATCATGTTGGAACATAAAGCAAAAGTATGAAAAGTATGATCATTGCTATTCGTGATTTTTATGCTAGTTTAGAAGATGTGTGATTGAAGAAAAGTGTCATTGTAAAAAAAACTGAAAAGAATTGAAAAAGGATCATTTAAAAAAAAATTCATTTTGTTCAAGTTAAATAGTAAGCATTGTGTGGATTGTTTCTGCAGTGAATATATTCAATTCTACTTTCAATCGTGTTGAACATTCCGACTTAAAAATATCTTTGAAAGATTCTAAACATTTCTTAGAATCTAGATATCAAAATAAGATTACATATATATTTAAATGTACTTACTTATATTTCATTTAATCAAATTATAATCATAATTATATATTAATAATGAAATATAAATAAATACATTTATAATTATACATTATCTATTTAATTAAAAAATGTAAGGTTTCATATATTTATTTTTTCATAAAAATATTTAATATTAGAAATTTATACATTTCTCACGTAAATATTGTTATCATAAGAAGAAATTTTAATTTGAAGCTATCGCATTGTTATGATTCGTCAGTTATTAATGACAATCACATGATATTATATGGATTGTAAGGTAGACCACTTGTGGGTTAATTTCTTGCCCCCGATTGTGGATGGCTTAAACTGTATTTAATTCGCGTTGAACTTTGAATGTCACGCGAATGAAAGTGGAAAGTAAATACAGCGCGGTTACGTGGGTGTATATGCGATATACTTGATGCGGGCGCATTGTGTACACGAGCGGTTTTCGCAAATAAACGAACAAAAGGTACTCCTTTTCTTCCCTACCCTCCGCGCGCTACGATTTTTTTTCGCGGAATCTACGCGTGAACTTGAGAGCAATTCTTTTACGTCGATTTATTTGCGCACGCGCAAGGAAGGACGCGTGAGTTTTTGCTACGGTGATCATTCAACGCGACGTGAGATAACTAGGTGCGACGAAGCCCGGAAAACCTTACTGAATTATTCATTAGAGAAACATTTTTGTAAACGCGTTGTAACATTACATTGGAATTCAAAATCGAAACATTAATCTTTCGGAATGCACATCGTTCTTTCAGTCCATTAATGCCAATTAATGCTTATTAGCGTCGCTTATTAACGTCACGTAACGTCGCAATTCCGTTTGTCGTTCTCGTGCGTCGCGCTATCATGCATAATCGATACTCGGACGAATTAATCACGAGGTTTAATGGCCGATTATTAATAATAACAGCCTCGATCTGATCGAAATTAAATGAAACTCATTAGAAACTCATTGTGCGTTTCGTGCGTAATATTTATAACGTGCGGTCGGCAATCGTTCGAGTGAATTCCAGATATCGGAGAGAGATGGGGAGAACGATGGGGAGAAGGAGCGCGCACGCATGGTGGTTGTGCACGCGAGAGAAGTCGGGACCGAGAATAAATAAATAACAAATCCATATATCTTTCAGTTACGTGCGAGAACCGCGCTATGCATCGTGCCGCGAAGCAATGTATCCACAACGGTTGCACTGGGCGAGCGATGAAAAGAGGGTGGGAAGGGGGGAAGGAGAGAGAGAGAGAGGTACGATTTGCGAGCTAGCACCGGCACATTGAATTTAAATTATCCTGCATCTCTCGGATACACGAGCATTAAAAAGGACATGTTAGGTGCTGCAACATACACGGACACATGTTTCAACTTTAATTTGCTGCCGCATCTTACCATTTGCTTTGTAGCTGCGTTTATTCGGTTTTAGATTCGAGACAAAAGCAAAATCCAAGAACAATAAATAAATGTGAATGTGAAATTGAAGATATAAGATTAAAGAGGTAAATCGTATCGCCAGAAGAAAAAATCTTAGGGAAGGCTGTCTCTCATATGCTTAATCTGGAAATTATTTTTTTAATAATTCGAAAGCATATACAGAAAAAAATAAATATATTCTTTTTGAATATTAATTTTCTTATAAATATTGTATTTACGATTTTTCACATTATCTAGTAAATACTATTGGGATACTTTAGGATTGCTGCTATTTGCTGCACCTATTGACAATTATTTTTTTCCCTCGAAAAAATAACATTCCATAAGTTCGAGTGAGCATTTAGAATAGCTATTCCCTCACTGTCTAATTCCGAGTGTTTTGAGAGACGGCCAAAAAATTTATAGTGCCTCGAGGAGGAATTCGTGTCTGCTCAGCTTCGTGAAAAGACTCTTCGGCCATTGAGAGGCCTTTCGGAACATTCGCCGGACCGACGACCGTTTTCGAATCGAGTACGTCTCCCGGTCTTTTCAATGTGTTTGTTTCTAACAAAAAAACGCGCTGTGCCGCCGTCAAACTTGCTCGTCCCCGACGCGCAACACCTGTTGAATCATTAACCCGTCTGCGAGCTTAACGAGGACGCAGGTAAGTCGGTGAATGACACGGTCGTGCGGTACACGTTTACGACCTGTCCGTCTAATTGCCATGCATTCGCTTTTAAACGCGTTGCGACAAACGGTCGTCGGCTTCGTTTGTACGAGTGCTGCAGTTATAACGGAAACGCGCTATTGCTGCAATGACTGTTAGTCGAATCTAATCATAATAAATGACAAGATTTTGTAAAACTCTGAAACTTTCCACAAACACCTTTAGTAGAAAATGGCTTTTAAATTCACTTTCTCGATAAATAATCTTTCGAAGTTACAAATATTTGTTTCAAAAATGATTACTCGAAATTTTCTTCAACGCGTGGTACGTTTATCATAAAAGAGTCCTTAAAACATTTATTATTTCCTCTCATAAAATCGATACGTTTGCTGGGCCATAAAGATACTAATTCCGACCCTTGTGGAAAATCGTGGTTATCCTTTTCGTATTCTTTCTAACCCTCTTTCTAGTAAGCTTTCTCGACCCTTCTCGATTTCCTTTTAACAGTTCTCGGGACAGTTGCAAAGTTTCGGTAAATGTTAGGATAAAACGGTAGGAAGAACATTACGGAACGCCGAATAAAGTGTTGATTCGTCACTTGTACAGAAGTACGAGTTTAAATCAGCCGTCGATATCTTCGCTAACGCTATCTCATCGTTTTATTTGTCTTATTCATCTTGTCTTTCGAGTCTGCGCGAGTTATCTGGCTCCTTATCTTGCCTCATCAATTTGTCTAACGTTAACGAAGAAAGTTGGACGTTTACTTCGACTTTTACTTCTCATCGCGTCTGCTATCGCAATTTTGTGTATTTCTTTTTATTCTCTTATATTTTTCGTTAAGATTCCGGATAATGAAAAAAAAATAATTATCGAGTCGGCCACTTTTAGAACATTATTAATAATCGACATGCAGGATATATATTATTTTATTTTCACGCACTGTTGATCTCCCGATATTATATCGAATCACGATAGGATAATAATCGATAATTCTATATCCGGGAATTTGTGGGACAAGTCTATTAGTCGCAAATTACCTTACATGCATGTCGATAATGACATAACGAGATGAATAGTGCCGGTTTATCTCGAAGATATTCAGCCGATAAGTGCGAAATAACAAGAAAGGGTTTCGCGTAAACGACTCTATTATACTTGCCGATGCGTTTGCTTCGCTGCGGCGCGATAAATCGTATCGCGTTCGATCGCGTTTGCGCGCTTCGTCCTACTTTGCCCCTCGTTAAAAGGTTCACCGTCCCTCTTCCTCTCTCCCTCCGCTTCTCTTTTACCTCGTACCTTGTCCGTTTGCCTTTTGAGCATCGTCCGGTGATTTAAATGGCATGGAGGTGGATCTGGACGCGCATTACGCTTGTCGCAATAGTAATTGCTGAACGCGTTTTATAAAGGACCAACCAACCCCCTCCTCCCCCTCTCGTCGCTTCCCCGTTCTTCCTTCTATTTCGCTCGTTCTCCGTTGTCTCTTTTTCGCTTTTCACGGTTGGCGTATGTTGGCGAAGGCGAGTCAGAGAAGGAGAGAGGGAGAGATGAGAGAAAAAGAGAATGGGACGTGCTGCTCGACGTTGTTCTCGACGCTGCTCATTATACGATACGAGGGTTTGTTTGCCGTGCATTCTCGTTCTGCTCGCGCACATGTACAATGCGCCGCAATAACACCGGTCCAAAAGTCAGTTCTATTCCACAGAAATAGATGGAACTCGCCGGTCCGGGTCTCACTTATTAAGTTCTGCGGATTTAAACGAAAATGTAATATACATATATCTATTTACGTATCTTTCGGCGTATTATTCAGAGCCGCGTCCAGACTGAACAAACAAGAGTGCGAGCGATCGCAAATAAATATCACATAATGAACGAGAGATATTAAAAATAATTTTTCATAAAATTATTAATTAAATATTTCTTTGCTTCGTTATCGATGTTCCTTCGTGATTGTTTTCGTTCGCTTGACGCGGATTCCGATTTTGCATCACGCAATTGCGCGTAAGATTGTATTTATATTTCAATCTTTCTTTTTTAAACACTGTCCATGTTTTGAGACAAGACATTCATTTTTCTGACTCATCCTTTACTATACCTGAGACTATTTGCTGTTATCTTATATCTGTGTAAAGAGAGAATTCTCTTTGTACGTTTACGTGTTAGAAAGTTCGAAATTCTTGTAGGGGTAAACGGTCATCACCGGGCGATAGCCAACGAGAGGAAGGGGAGATGTGCGTGCGTTCGTGCGTGCGTGTATGCGTGTGCGTCTCCCGCGTGTGCGATGCGTCATTCCGGTTGAAACGTACCACGCGGAGGAGATGCACGCGTGGGGTGAATGCACTCGCATGCAGCATGCGTGCGGGAGAGAAAGAGAGAAAGAGAGAGAAGCCATATCGACTGCGACGGGGAAGGTGAATGAAATGGGAGGGAAAGAGAGAGAGGAAAACAAACGGGATAGAAGGGGCTGGGATGAGAGAGCGAGAGAGTCGGAGAAATTGTAAAAGACGAGCGGCCATCGATCCGAACTGCACTCCCTGGCGCATCCGAAACGGAGAAGCGTTTGGTCGTTTGAACACCCTCTTCACCCTCTTCATAGTCGACTGAACATTTCCGACCCGAGTTTATCTTGTCTCCTCAGTTTCGGCCTGATTGATAACGTGAATGAAGTGTAAACCAAACTTGACAATTATACTTTTTATTACTCGATAGACGTGGGATATCGAATATCGAATGCTCGAAATCGTTTGAAAAATTAATTGTCAACACGAATAAAAAGTATTCTTTTATGAAATTCTTAGAGTTAAGAATTTCATAACAAGTCAGCCTCCAATTATTTGAAATTTATTCAGTTATGTGTGTTTAATATGTAAAATTTATACATTAGTTTATTATTGTTTGTACATTGTTTGATAAAATATGCTGAGAGATATATCGTTAATGCACAGAAAACACTGTAATGTGTATAGAGCTTGTCTTGTAATTTATGGCGTAGTTACCCAACTGCCGATCGAGTTTACAATTGTCGGGACTGCTATTGATTAGAACTTCGGACTCTCGTGGGAGAGAATACCGCGCTTTAAGTTTACCTTGATACTATTCATAGTTATTAGAGAATGGCGCTGATTGGAATTTAGAAGTAATTAGCCAATAGGGACGCGAAATCAAGGATGTCATTTCCACCAGCGATTCAGAATAACCGCACCTGGCATTTTCTATACTATTTTGCCACTATTACATCCATAATGGTCGATTAGAATTAAACGATATATCTGCTGTACTCGTAATTTTCTTCATAAATGTCACAAAAAATTGATCATTAAGAAATTCAAGATGTGTATCAATATTATTATGCAATATTATTATAATGTCAATCGATGAGTGAGAAATCAAGGTCAAAATGTGATGCGTAAAGTAATTAGAATTCAGCAATTATACGGAGAATTAACTGTTGTTTGTTGACGATCAAGAATTAGGAAAGTTCTAATGAGCGGAAATGAGAACGTAAGCGAGATTTTAGCATAAAAAAAAAACAGTTTATACTTCGATCCAATCTACCGGCTATTATGTTATTATTCGGAGCGTAATAAGGAGGACGAGATATAAAATGGAATAGAATGGAATACGGTTTGTTTGCTCCTGGTTATGAATATTTATCGCGGAAACTTTTACTTTCCTCAAAGTCGCGCGGCGGATTCACATCGGTACGAAAATGAAATTATAAACACGCATTGTCTCACGTGCAAATGAAAGTATCGCACGCAGCACATACAGTTCCAAGTATCGCGCATGATAGGATAAAGCGTAAACGGATTCGACGGTGCACGGTACTATGATTAACGATAACAGCTGCGTTTACCGATGGTGGGAACACGGAATACACTTTTTGCATTTATTCGTGACCGCGCGGTGAGCCCGGCGTTTTATTTATTTCGCGAGATACACAGCGTCTGGTTTCTCTCTCGTCGTTGTGTAGGTCCATCCGCTAAGCTCGTTGAATCGAATTGAAAAAGTTCCGATATATTTTCCAGTTTTGTTGAAAGGGAAATATTGAGATACACCGCGTACATTCGGGGCGCGTCTCGTCGCGTCGCGCGGAATAAATCGTCGCGCGATCGAATATATTTCTTGTCGAATCTCTCCGCGGACGGTTAAATGTGTAAAACGGTGATAAGCCGCGCATTTGTTCCAGTTAATTTGCGCCTCGCCTACAGATCTGCGAATAATGTTATTTTCAAGCCCATATTATTCGAGGATCCCGCTTAGAAATGTTATGAAAAATATTACATTTTGAAAACAAAGTTTCTCTAAACAAATATCATTTTAATTTGCATTAGTAACATCCAACCAGCATCAGACAAATTTTGGTACAAATTTATTAATCTTTTTTTGAAATTTCGGATATCATTATGTGTTATATATTATCCTTAACGTCGCATCGAAAGCAATCGACTCAATTATTTTACGGATTTTTGTACATGTCAATTCCCGGTATTTGAACTTTGCACGCTAATTAAATCCGATGCTTGATCACTGCCCGGCGGGTACTTGGAGGTCCGTGAGCTTTGAGCTCGTAAAGTCCATGAACTGTCGAACGCGAACCAATTACCTTAACTAATTAGCCATTCGGGCTTCGGGAGCCTTAGACTTCGCTAAATGATCACGACTATTGCGAACAGGAATGGAAATGGACTGCAGTGAGATATGGAAGGACAGAGGGAGAGAAAGAGAGAAATAAAAAGAGACGAGAATTCGTATTAAATGTAAACTTGGGTACTTGCGCGGAGCTTTTCTCGGTGGTTTAATCTGTCAAGACCTTAAATTGCACTTGTGCGATAAACGCTAACGATTTGCGCACTGCGTTATATTTGTATACACACACATGCACGCTCTGTGCTCGCTCTTGTAGCGCTATTTTGTAATCTCTCTGCTCGTTATCGCGTCTTGACGAGCATCGGGGCTTTTTGTCGCGCTGGGCCCGCGTCGAGAGCAGAATCGCGCGCGCACGATGTTAATTAATATCCGCGGGAGGCGGCCCGTCCAGAAGTGCACCGCCTGGCGCGCGGAGAAATCCTTATTGTAGGATTAAATAAGAGTATCTAAACCACGAGAGAGAGAGAGAGAGAGAGAGAGAGAGAGAGAGAGCTCAAAATGACGATGTCACCGTCGACTTAATGTCCCAACCAGATATTATAAGCGATAATCGTGCGCTCTCGCGAGCGAGAAATATCGAATCGATGTAATTCATCGTACATTTGTGCGAATGAAACAATTTGTCGCGCGCAGGCGAATATATCATCTCGCTTCCTGGCGATTGTTTCAACGATCACACGCGTGGTTTGCTCCAATTTCAATTTATCCAATTAATCCAATTTTGATTAATTAATACAAGTATGATACATTCAATTAATTTTTGTGTTTTTACGCAAAGTAATATTTTTACCATTTTTTAAATGTAATATCTGTTAATATACATTTTTACGTATGCAATTATAAATAATATCTATCAGTAAATAATTATGTATTATAAAAAGACGTGAAAAAAGAGGACGTGAAAAATGACGGCTATTCTTGATCTTACGAATCGATTTGTGGCTACCGGAGTTCTACAAACAGCAGCTGGACTGGACCCAAGAAAGAGGGAATTGGGGGGTCGAAATCTCTCCCGAAGGGTCGGAGCTCCGCTTAACACAACGAACTATGCACTAATGCATAAACATAGCGCGTACTTCCGGGCTTGCCGACAGAAGCGATTTCCGTATAGTTGCCTGTACCAATTAGCATCTACGACGATTAAACACGATACCGGCAACTCATGGCAGATAGTTGGAGAATCAACATTCTATTTGATTTTACGTTAAGTTTTACTTCATTACGTAAGAGCTTTCAATCAATTATTTAATACAAGATGAAGAAATTTTAATACGATAACAAGGAAAATGATTGCGTATCTAAGAGATTAAAAGACTTTATTTAAAGTACCATATTTTTATTCTTGTTATAATAAATATATCGTGTTTTTTCTGATGAATGCTAGTTTCTTTTATACATTTTTAAGGAAGTAAGTTTCTTCCTCTCGATGACTCGTCCGAGACATTTCCGGAAACATTGTAAAATTAGTAGCTCGCAAGGTTAACGAAGACAAAAAATCTGCGTCGAAAGAAACACGCGCAATCGTGTGTGGCAATCGAATATTTCGCGGTTCGATGAATAACCGATTTTAAAAGGCTTGTTTAAGCGAGCGATTATCACGAGTCTCCCAATGACGATGCGTGAAAAAATTGCAGCTACGCAGCCGTAAACTAGGACCGCAATTGCACCGTAAAATCGTCTGTTCGTCTGACTAACTCTTGACGGTAATATTTTAGCATGATTTACGTAATGTGTCTGAGCATCGGGGAAGAGGTTCAATCGAAAACTTGAAAGATATCGAATGCACGGAGAATTAAATAAATATTGAATTCGGACAATTTTAGATCGTTCAACCGAAAGTTTGTAAAAAGTGTCGATAGTTACTTATTAATATCCCGATCTATTCGTCATGTTTTCGCGCAATAGATACTCGTCATATTCGGGAGGAAAGAAGCTTGTAGCTCATCAAAAATGTCGTTCTTCTGCTCCGGAATATTGGCTCTATCGCGAGCATCTTTGTTTACGGTGATTTTCTTGCAAGGCAGTTCCTTCGACGACCTCAACAACGACAGAGACGACGACGACGACGAGCAGTAAGTAAGTTTCTGACGGGAAATCGATGTTTAAGCGCCATCGTGCACAGCGGCGGCTGCTACGGTAGATTGTGTAAGCTGGTTACAACGCGCACTGCACGTTATAACGTCGGTGGGCAGGGTCGTTTTACACTTTAGAGTACTATAAGCGCGGTTCCTGCAAAAGTGTTTGTCTAGAAATTTTCGATTCCGGGCAAAAATTTTCGAAAATTTAATTAAAACAATTTTTATTAACGTTACTATACACTTTTTATTTAATTTTACTAATATTGTTATATTTTAGCGTGAGATGTAAATGTATTTGAAAAAGGTTAAAGTATGACGAGATTGCTTAGAGTCTTGGATGAAGGAAGTGGCTCTAACTTAGCTATGTATTTTATTATCATAGGACATTCAAAGAAAAACTACGTCTCGCCATTTCCTGTTTTCCCTCTTTAAAAGGTGATAGCAGTTTTTATTAGTGGAATGCGCGGAGCGATTTATCGTCGGGCGTGTTGAAAGCATGAAAACCTGCGCGACGAGATTTATGCCGATTTATGCATTACGACATAACTCTTCCGCGTTACGGAACTACCGACGATGAAATAACATCGGCACAGGACTCGACGATATCCTGCGCGGCAAAATGGAGAGCGTCGGAAGACTCGTCGGATGAACAACAACTATAAATAACGTGAAAAATAATCGATTCGAATCACCGGAACGATTATATTATACAGCAAACAACGGACATAAAACAAGACCGGCGAATAAAATATAGTTTCGAAAATAAAGAGAGCGAAAAGGGAAGAATTAAAAAAAACAGAAAAGGAAAAAAAAATAAAACAACGTGTGTAGCCAGCGAAATGGAAATGGCGGGGAAAAACTGCGCGCGACCGTACTGTGATAAATTAATAATTTCTCGATACGAGGGAAGCGGCGGGAGGAGGAGGAGGGGGGGGGGGGAGTAAATCGCAATACGCGTTCAAAGTCGTCGTTGCCGCGCATGGTACACATTTTACAAGCGTACACGCATACATATACGAGGGAATACACGCACTCGGAGAAACCAGCATCGTGGTGCTCTCTCGGCGAGACCGTATTTTTCGCTGAAAACTCGCGGCCCCGCGAGCAGTCGGGCTGGCGGTGGAAGCGCACCGACAAATTATTAAACGCGCCCATCGGGGCTTCGACTACGTAAATTTTCCCGCGCGGCCTCCACATACGCTCGAGAACGATTTAAATAGACTGTGAATTTGCCGCTTCGTTGGATCGCACGAGAAGGAGGCGAGCTCCCGCTGTCGGAAAAGATGCCGCGCATCTTCTCTTCTTCTCCTCGACGAGGAACGCTATTCTGAAATTGTACGCGAGTGGCACGAAAATTACGGTGGACGTAACTCGTTGGTCCCATAACGGGTATCTGGGAATAGTTGTAATAGTTTCCATAGATATATAGCCGCGCGCGTTTCTCGTTTGGCCTTTTTTTTCATCGAATAACGCGAGGAAAAGGTCAAATTGCATGCTACTTCTCTACTCTACTTTAACTTTGTTTCATAAGTGTTTTTTGATATTTGACTGTAGCATTAAGTGTAACAACTTTTGCCTACTTTCATAATGTTGGATTTGTTGAAAATATTTCACTTGCAAAGCACGCAATCGATCATTTCTAATTTAATATTTTGGAATATTAATAAAGAGAGAAGTGAAAAATATTGCAAAGAGTATAAACAAATTTAGTTTGTTTTTTTAATTCTTTCTTGTTTGTTTATAAAATTAATATGATATATTCAAATTAAAATGATTATAAATTAATATGATTATATTCAAGTAATTTTTGAAAAAATGGAATAATCTATAAACGCATATATACATTCAGTGTGTGTATGCAAAGATACTTATATCTTTTTTAATTCGAAATTTAAATCTTCTTTTTATTTGCTCCTATACGTAATAAATTAGTGACTGTTCAAGTAACGATGCGATGGGCTTCTGCTACCTATTTGCAACTTAATAAATAGCGTGTGTAGAGCGCAAAGGCCGTTTCTGAAGAGTTTTCAGGTTCGGAAACATACATATGCGCTTCAAGCGAGATGCATTACAATATTACGTCATCGTGTTACGCTCGCGGTTTACGAACTTGATGCGCGTAATGTATCCTGGCGGCATGTCGGAGCGAGTACGATGAAATAGCAGTGCTTTTAACGAACGGAGAATAACAAATAGAACGTAATAAAACAGCGGGAAATACATCGCTTCGGTAAACGCGATTCCCGGTAACTCGTAACTCTTTCTCTCTCTTGGGCTTTGCTAGAAAAGGTTTAAAAGAGCGAACCTCTCTCGTTTGACTACTTCGAAATTTACTTGTTCTTGAACAATCTTGTACGCGCGCACACAAAACGTCGATACACTTCTTCGCCTCCGATTAATATGATATTTTACTTTGATTAAATGCATGTGTGGTGTGTATTTGTTTTTATTTTGAGATCTCGAGTAGATGGAAATTGTTCGACAAAATAGAGATTGGTATAAACAAAATTGCACGAATGCGTATATACGTAATATCGGTGCAAACTATCGCGATAACGCAATGGCTGCTTCTAAACGGATTCAGCACGGGAAGCTTTACGCAAGATTTCGGACTTTATCGCGGGCACAAAGGATGCAGCGAGCATTAACCACGCGGCATTCCTGCAAACTGGCTTTTGCAGTCGATCGAACGGGGAAATTTAGCGATCGGTCTTCTCTCTATGTGCCCTTTGAATTATCCGAGCCGTTATCGATCGACGAGAGTGTACAGATATAAGTACGTAACAGGCCAAAAAGAAATACCTCTGTGAGGAAGCGTTGCTGCATAAAGAAACGACGAAGGAGGCCAAGGGATGGGCGAAGAGAAGGCGATCGAGGAGAAGAGAGAGAGGGAGAAACGGCGGAAAATTGCGAAGCCATAGCAATAAAGTGTACCCAGACTCTCTCGTCGGCGTTCTCTATTTTGTGCCCTGGCATTCTGGCCATCCTGGCTAGTCTTTACGACGGTATCCTTCCGACCGTGATGTTAGGGATAATTTGTGCACGCTTTTTTTATGCTTCTTTCGTTGTCGGAATTTGACGGAGTTTCACAAATTCGATTGAAGTAATATTTTTAAAAACGTATCAATTCGTATTTATCTAGTCGTTATTTACATTTCAACTTTTATGTTTAAATTTATATGTCGTGTCTCTCTTGCATCAATTTATTATTCATAAATTTCTCTAGAATATTATCTTTCTTTCTTATATTTATTTCTTTGTTTAGGTCATGTATACATATATATTTTTTATGCGAGTTTCTCTCTCTTAATAGTTTGTTCAAGCACATTTTCATGAAATAAGCTAATTCCGTTATTTACTTATTCATTGGCATTGCTGATGGAAACAGGGCGCTCTCTATTATGAATGAACATTGGATTTAGAAAGAAATTTCTTATCGATCATTCGCAGGTCAATATCTTCGATTCGCCGCATTCCCGAAATCGGCGATTCAATTTCGCGTATTCCCCGTACGCGATATGCCTCAGCCGTCGAATCGAGCGTCCTATTCTCAAATTGAAAGTATCGATCCGATCGATATCGCCCAACCAGCCGCAAGACTTTGCGCTCGTGCGAGATTCGAGGAGAGGAGCATTTTCGAAAAGCATCGGAAAAGAGAGAGAAAGAGAGAGAAAGAGCGCCAAGGGAATCACGAAAGTGAATTGTTTTCTGCGCGGTGATAAATTTATCGTTCGACGTGCGGCAGAAGTTTATCGCTGAACCGAGGTGGAGAACGATTTCCGCGAGCGTTTTGTACGCTCGTTGGCGAGGAGAGGAAGAGGAGGGAGGGAAGAATAAGGCGGCGCCATGGACTTCGCACCGGGTATACGTGTGCGTGTTCACATTGTTACTGTAAGCCGGTCGCGCGAGATCGATAACGGTGAGAACTCGAAGCGCGTGCACGCCTCTCTTAAACTGCTCACTAACGCCTATGAATTATTTACCGTCGTCGTTATCGTCCTCGTCGTCGTCGTCGTCGTCGTCGTCGTCGTCATGGTAGTCGTGGTAGCCGTGGTAGTCGTTCTGCTATACTCGATTCGATTCGATTCGATTCGATCCGATCCGCGATCGCGAATTCGACACGCGAACGATTCTTCTCTTCGCCGAAATCGATTCCGTCGCTACGTGCTTTGCGGCTAATTTGCTCGCAAACGTATCCATCCAGCCAGCGTTGGTCAGAACGCTATAAAAAGGGAAGAGGAGAGAAATAGGAGCGAGTGAAAGAGAGAATGATGAAAGACTAGCCAAGGCCATCTCGCGCGGATAAAAGCCGAGCGCGTTTATTTATAGCTATCCTCGTGATAGGAATAACTGCATGGCGTTTACAGCTTACAATTTACAATAATACGTCAATTCCATCTTGCGTACGCGGTTAGATCGACGATTGACTCCTTCCTTCTTCTGTACGATTGATATTAAATTGGATCGATCGCGTTCGATCGATGTAAAACAGCTGTCAATCTTCCCTCCCAACTGACACATTTGTTATGAATACTTGTGTTTTCGCGTGACAATTTTATAGCTGTAAATTAGGGACCGCAGCTACAATTAACTTACTTCATAAACGCTATTTTTCACAGTCGCGCTGACCACGTCGACGAGAAGCGTGATAAATTGTTAGACTTCCGACTTGACATGGTCGAACGATAGTATCTTACGGAGATGGTATCTACGAGAATGGGCAGGAAGGGAGGCAATCGAGACCACTAATGGGAAGATTAATTCGATCTTCTTCTTCTAGTTCGCGTACTTTTCATCTTTTTTTCTCCTTCTTCTTCTTTCGCTATCGTCCTTTGCTTCTTCTTGATTTTATCGCTCTTTTCATGGAGAAATTGTTGGAGGGAAGCGTCATAAAAATTTCAACTTGCTCGATTTAACGGTCGAAAAGTTACGTTAGTTCAAGAAATAGCATTTTTTTGCTCACTCAGCATTCGGCGCGGGACTGTCGGAGGAAATAAAAATTGAGTTTGTCAAAAATTTTCAACTCGCAGCAGAGAGCTAGTTATTATAACGTGTAACAAACTCGCGAAATTTAATTATCATTATTTTCGTCTTATTAGTATTAAATTGGATCCATAATGCTCCTCCGCTCGGGTTGCTTTCGCTTATAACGTACATGAAGTTAACGCAATAATTAATAATATGTTACACCGTATGCGCCCGTAAAGCAACAATTAATTATATCACGTTACCGCTCGTGCGCATAATGGTGCCGATATATTACAAACAATCGTTAATTGCCAACAACTTGGCAAACTTTCTCCTTTTTCTCATTACCAGACATTGCTTATGTTGCTTTGTAATTTTTATTTCATGGATTTTATGTGTGCGTTAAGAAAAAATATTACACTTCCTGTGTGTTTCTATTAAAATGCCACGTGCAATCGTTGATTGAAAAGTAGGACAGACAGAATAGTATCAATGTTATGCGCAGAAAGTGAAACAATCTGTCAGATAAATTGTATAAAGAACGGATGTAAAACGAATCTATACGAAAAACTAACTCACTTATCTACACTTGAGTCACTTTAGTCCACTAATTCTCTCATTCGCTAGAAAACAACTTTGTTCGTTGTCGTTGTTATATGTGTACTTTTTCTGGGTGTCATTTTTTATTTTGATGTTTTGTTGGTTAATGAATTTTTTGTATGAATTTTTTGTAGCATATAATTTTTATATTTTATATTTTAATATATAATTTTTCGCTGCATTATGCACATTAAAATTTTCGTGTAAATTATTAATATTAGGGGAGAATGAAAGAAAAAGAATTTTTGTTCTCCAACTTTTGAATTATTATAAATTTAAGATCATTCTTTCGAATTTTTATTGTTATTTAGTATCGCTGGTACTTTTATAGTCTTCTGGATACACGAATCCATCAATTCCAATTTGTACCACTGGCGAAGAGTACTTATGATGCTGTCTCTTTTCTATTGATCGCCCCTGACTGCTTCGATCATCTCTCTTTTATTAGTTCGATGTAAGTACGTCTTTACGTCGTTGATCTTGACGACAATCTTTTCTTCGCGGAGATTGTCGAAATCGGGACAAAATCTGTCCCTCTTATCAACAGGCTCATAAACGAGCCATATAATGATGCTCGATTTTATAGATATCCATGAATGGTTTCAACAGAGCTCGAAAAGACGCACCGATTTTACGAGGAAAACCGCTATTGTCCCCTTTTTGCAAGCTTGTACGATTTTGACAAGGTTGAATGACGGTGAAGTCTTATCTATCTAATTTCTATACTTTTGAATGATTTCACGCTAACACTCGTTTATGAGAGTTTAGGATATATATTGAATCGGAGAAATAAAAAAAAACACTTTCTCTTATAAAAATTCTCGTACGATAGATAAATTTATTTGTAATTATAGATCGATTGTCAGGAAATATCATCGAACTATATTTGTTTGCTGATTAAAAATAATTTTTATCGCTTATTTTTTAGACATGCAACATGATTGAAATTTTTTACTATAATTTTATGTGAAAAAAATCTGTTTATATATAATAACAAAAAAGAAAAATGATCAAAAAATCATTGTTATTAACTTAAATTACAGTTTTCATTTATGATTAAAACAATTAGAAAAAATAATTTTATTTATTTTTAAAAAATAAATATATTATTAAACATAAACGCTCCTAGGTAGTTTCGTCATGTATCGAATTATCGATGCTTGTTTCCGGCCGAAGTTCATTTTCGACCGTTTTATCGACATAAGAACGTCACCAAGCAAATACAACTTGCTCGAAGCGATTATCGATGAAACAAACAAATTTTTGTCGACTATTTGATATTCTCGCAAATGACTTCGAGGCATAATGAATCAGACGACAAACATTACGATATCTTTATTATTTCGCTTTCTAATAACATTATTTTTAAAACTATCGTAATCATAGGCTCAATCATGATTTTGTTATTTTTATTACTATCAATTTACAATTTTTAAAATGAAGATAAAAAATATTAATATTTTTTAATTTTTTATCAAAATTTCGCTTTATACGAATTTTATTATCGAGCGTAATAGAAATTCGACGGGCGCAAATAATGTACGAATGCCTCTCATATTTCTCGTATTAAAATAAATTACAGCTAAATGAAATAATGCAGGCGTTATTAACAGCGATATTTTGTTTTACAATTTTTATACTGAAAACAAAGAAATGAAATTTTGACAATCTAATATTTTTGAATCATTAAGAATTCATCAATAAGGAATTCATGTAAGAAAATCATGTAAAAGAATTTGTATAAATTTCTGCGAGGACGTTTCGAGAGAACATTGAAAGAAGAGAGTCAAACTACTTGAAAACTAAGATTCCAAGTTTCAATGACCGAGTCATTTGTTTTCACGCGTCTGAGAACATTTTCAATTTTCGAAATTTGTTGAGCAGAATTACGCAATCGATCATTCGCGACAGAAATTTTCGTGATTGGAAAAAGCGGTTTTGCGAACGCGCGTGAAGAATCATCGATTCACGTAGCGGATGCTTTACGGTAACAAGTGGCTCGCGTACGAAAGCTCTAATTAGCGTTCCCGACAGGCAGGTAACTGTAGATTTAAAGGCGTACACTCACGTTGATCCCGCCTGTGGGTAATGAACTCCGTCGACGGCAGCGGGAATGAGTGGCAGAAAGGGGGGAAGAAGGAGCGGGGTGAGGGAAAGGTGAAGAAGGTGAAGGAGAGGAGGCGAGACGACCCGGAGAAAGCCGCGGCGAAGGTGGAACGGCGTTGGAAGGATACGTCGCCGGAAGCGGATCTTGCGATAGGGTTAACGGTATTAAGAAGACGTTGCCAACTGTCGTCGCGTGACCGGTTTAATTGGCAAACGGCTCTTTCTATCTACCCGTTGATGGCCCGTCGCGTTTTCTTCGAGACTGTCCGCGAGAGACTCGGATGCTCGCAACCATCTTCATCCACTTTGCAATTTAGACGACGAGTCTAATTAATGCCGTATAAGATGAACATCATTTTGGATCGATAAAACACTCTTTCGCAAGTTGCTCGCTTGAATACGTAATTGCCACGTAAAGAGGATCATAGGGGGCGGCTGCACCTTTGATTTCGGCGAATTACCCGCCAGCTATTCTCCAACTTTGGAAATTTGCCGGCAAACTTTCGGTCGCGTCAACTTTTCGATGAAACGGATTGGCAACAGAGATGTATGTACATACATACATGCACATCTACAAACTAAAAGTAAGAAGGGATATATAATTTGATACAAAGGCAAACATTTACTTTTCCGCAGTGAATCGACTCGATTTCTGTTGCCTCAAAATTCGCACTATTAAAACGTAGTTTTTCGCGACGAGAATCTGTTTCGTTCTCTGCGTGTATATAATCGCTTTTGAATTAAGACGACATTTCTCGCATGAATAGCAACGAGCTGTTCCGCCACGATTGTCCTAGATAATCCGCATAACTCTGTTGTTGAATGAATAGTTATCTAAACATTATTATAACATTATTAAATAAATTGACATTTCATGCATCAAGAATAAATGTAGGAAAATCGTGACATAAATAAATAATTCTGCTACATTTGTAGATATCAATTTATATGCCACGCACGCACGCACGCACGTACGTGGTATCATCGCTGACATCATTATTACTTAACATCACGATAATCTACAATATGATAAAAGAGCAAACATAATAATTAATAATTATTGATTTGTAAATAGCTTTGACGCGCTGTCAAATTGATGTTTGAAGACTCTATGAAAAGTTGCTCGAACAAACAGTTTGCGGATTTGCCTCGCGTGTCACTTTTAAACATTATTCGCATATTTAATCGCGATAAATTCTTCGCAAAACGATCATCCCTTCGTGCGCGCGTGTGCGTTCGCCGGAAGAAATTTGTGTCAGGTTTGAATAAAGAAGACAGAGTGTCTCGATCGTGCGGGAAACCTGTCGCACCTGCCGCCGAGGTCAGGGACGATCCTTAATCGAGATAAACTCGAGAAGGCAGGCAGGCAAGCAAACTGGTTGATTCGCTACTGCAATTTCCAGCACGATCGACGAGAAGGTCGGCGCACTTGCGAAAGCCCGCGATTTCTCGCAATGTAGATATTAATTTTTAAATTCTACAAGAGTGTCAGTCACGCACAGATAATCCCAGTTAATTATTAGTTGCGCGATTTGCGATAATGCGTCTTAGTATTTCTTCAAATGTGTAATTTCCAATTGAGCTTAAAGTCTGCTACAAATACATCCTGCATTTGAATAAATATACGAATATACATATTTTATAGATGTGTATACGATTATATATAGTGCGTTATAAGTGTGCGTATTTAAAATATTTACATTATTAATATTTAAAATACACTGTGATATTTATAAGAAGAATTCGATTAACGTTGTTTATAATCCTTAGTATGCCGCGAATAGCTATCGTCGTCGTCATTACAAAAAACTCGTCTCGTTAGAAATTCTTAGCAGCGTGTAGATATTCATGGATCGCATGTAGATCGCCGCGAGAGAACTTTAATAAATTCTCGAGTAAGTTTGGCATAAATTTGCTTGGCTGAATTTACGCGATGCTGCAGCAGCAGCATCGGGGATGTCGTCGTTCACGAACAAAGTGCGATTATTAATCGATAGCGGCGACAAATTTGTGCGCGCAGCTTCACTAGAATTCGGCGCGAGAGCGAGATGCGCGGACGTGCCTTTGATGGAGACCCGGGAAGGAGAGAGAGGGATGAGGGGGGAGATTTACATTCTCCTTTGACCCATATAACCCCTCGTTCGATTAATGCCACGGCTCTTAATTACGCCGTTTAATCGGCATAATTAATCGCACGGCGCGTTTACGCGGTGACAATGTCTCCCCTCTCCCTCCCCCCTTTGTTCCTCACCCCTGTTTGTTCGGACGCGATGTTAAACATGCCGTTTCCTCTCGCATGAATGATCGGTACTGCAAAAGTATCGACCAACGAGTACCAATTTACGGGCATGCGCTGGGCTTATCGGCGATTTTGCGATAGCGCGATGTAGACTAGTCATTGCAATTGACGTATAAACAAATTACTAAATTTTGGGAAAAATAATGCTTTGAATTTTGAGCAAATTTTGTTATTTTTGTTATATTCATTTTATTTCCGGTATCTTTTACAGTAATCTCGATTTCCTAATATAGTTGTGTCGTTTGGCTGATATTTCACTTTCACTTTTCGATAAAAGAGTATACATTTTAACATTTTTCTACATCGTAGATATGTAAATTTTAACATTTACATATCACTTTATACATGTAATGTTTAAATGCAAAATTTTACGTAATCTTTTGCCTGAAAATGCAGCGTAAAATACATCGCGCGCGATGTTTATCATTTTTGATATCACAATTGAATCTTATCAATATATAGATAATCGATTATAATATTATTGTTATAGCTGTACAGAGAAAACAAGCTCAAATATTCATGAATGGACGAAAAGATACACATTCTTACGAGAGAGAAGGGAGAGTCACGCATACAAGTTATTCTTATAGATAATAAATTATACATTGTCGGTCGTGCTTGAGTAGAATCAGAAAATGCGTCGAATCGAAGTTAACAACTCGCTTGTTGCAGAGAAAGTAATCGGGCGTATTATTCGATTAAGAGTAATTGCTTCCTAGCGATCAGAAGAGTCGGTAGAAAGTTAAGATGAGTGGAAGTGAGTCAGCACACTCTTTTAAAATTTAAAATGTAATTTACTCGTCAGTTTTGATAATAGGTTTTTTTGCATGATAATATATTCTTCCGAAAGTAAGATTTTTGGAAGTGATTGTCTAAACACATATTTTATCATAACTTTTTAAAGTGTATTTTTAATATTCTTATTAATAACTAACAATAAATTTATAATTAAATAACGTGTTTTAGAATGATTTTGCAGAAAATTCAAAATGTAAAAAAAAATAAAAATTAAAAATCTTGCATCGCGATTTTATTTAATATCAATATAATGTAGATATTTCCATGTCCACACATTATGTCAATTTTTATCAAAATACATAAGAATATTTAAATAGTACATATGATTACAGTATCAAAAGAGATAATATTATCATTAATATATTTATAATATTTTTCTTTTCCTTCAAATCTCATACATATTCCACCTCATTTACTTCATTGTACGAAAATTCAATAAATTTGATGACGGCGCATCGAGTGAATGCCACTCGATATATTGATGAATACATAAATTGATGAATACATAATTTCTAAATGGATCCCGAAAGCGTGCGACATGTGTAACCGCAAGGTGGGACCAGATTTTCTAGCGCCCGGCAACGTGTTGTTTCGCACGCGTGCACGTGTTGTTACGCTCGACGAACATCTCGCGAGGTGAATGCCAGCCCGTTCCTGCCGCGACGCTTTCGCTTTCGCTTTCTCCTTCGCGTGCCATCTCGCGGTAACATCTCAGGAGGCGATCTTCCTCCGCGGGAGAGAAAATTGATTGCGATTTATAGGAAAGCAATGATACACCTACGCTTTGAGCGTATCGGTAATTTAATAATAGATCGAAGTCTCTTGCACCGTATAACGATTATTACGAGTCGGATTCGCGAGTGACTGATGGATCGAAAATTACATAATACGTATAAATATAGTATGAATATGTATGTTGAAGTGTTCTGCGATATATTATTATTCAATGACGAATTATGCTTTTTTTTCCCTTAAACTAACATAATAAGTTAGTATCTGCATTTTTCGCATATATTTAAATTTTATTAATTTAAGAATTCTTTTATTTTTTAAATCTTTTTTCCTGGAATAATAGTCATAAAATGTTGTCATATGTTAAAATGAAAAGTTTCCGAAAAATTAATTTGTTAAATGTCAATTTTTATCGAGTGTCAATTTGCGATAAGAGATCGCGGACCGATTTCGCTGACCCGGAAACGATCTCGAGGTTCAATTCCGTCGCGACTCCTAATCAGCCGGAGATGAAAATTGGCGACGGGACATCGCGGATCGTCAGGTAGCATCGATTCGATTGTTCGGGCATTCGTCGAATGATTTAGCCACCAAGACCGCCCGAGGACGTTGCTGCCGAGCTTTTCCCTTCTCTCTCCTTTCCCTTTCTCTCTTTTTCTCTATTCGAATAAAAGTCTCGACGAGAGAGAAAGAGAGAGAGGGAGAGGGACCAGAGCTCGTAACGAAATTACTTGTTCTGAAACCCGGAGAAACCGGTTCTCAGAGTCGAGACTCTCGCTCGTTTGCCTCGCGTGGTTTGTGTGCGGTTTCCACTCTCACGGGCATGAACACACTCGCACGCACACACACATACACGTATAAACTACTGGAACATACCGAGGCATATCAGGATGCGAGGGATTAGAAGCGGGTAGGTACTTTCCGACTCCTCGAAGGCAGCGACCTTGCCTCGCGCGCGCCGCTTCAAGAAGGCTGTCTCCCTCTCGGATCTCTCTGTCGCCATAGATTGGAAAGCACGTTAAAAAAATTGCATAATCGAAGAAGTAGAGTGATCTAATATTTTTTCCTCAAAGGGATATCTGCATTTTTCTCTCAACAAACTCTAATTTGTACAGAAGAGATCAATTTTTTGCAATTTTTCTCTTCCGCATCACGTGAATAAATTTTTTATAAAATTCTCAACTTTACATCTAGGTGTAAAGATAATTACAGTTGGCATATCACGCAGATGCTAAAAAAATTAGTTTGATTAATCAAACATCTCGTCAACTATCTGTACGTATCTATCTCTACCTCTGCAGTAATATTACGATTATTTGTGCGACTAATTGATTAAATTACGCCACACGCAATTGCATGCTACGTCGCGTGTGTACGAAACAGCTATTTACTTTCCGAAAGCACGTTGCCTCGCAGATGCAACGAACATCTATCGCGACAGCAAGAAGCATTTCAGACTGCGACTGGTCCTTTGTTCAGGCTGCGGGATACGCATTACGATTCATTATAATGAAGATAGTCTGCGAGGTAGACTACCTTGAGGATAATGAGCCGATTATATACGGACCGTACGCGTAGCGAGACTGTCTTGATTATAATGAATTCGTCGGGACGAAGACGGGGAAAACGAAGGAGCGAGCGAACGAACGAAGGAACGAACGTTTCGCATCCTTTCCGGATGCTGTTAAACGCTGCTAGTCGATATAGCAGCTGATGCATAAGCAGTAAGTGGAATCTGAGAATAAGAAGACGAAGGGGAATGCCTGGAACGAGTACAATTACATGACTTACCGTTACACGTTCCTACGAAAAAACGATCTTATGGAAATTACCGTTTAACTTTTTCAATCTCGGGGAGAAAAAAAAAGATCGCGATAATTCTCCCCTTTCATCGCATCATCGCATCATCGAAAGTAAAAGATTGGAACGTATATTATTTTAATATAAATTGATTTATGAATGCTGTTTATGCTTTTTAATCTTTTTTCCTTTTTTTTATGATTGCTAGAAAATCAAAGAGGAGACATCTGAGAAAACGTTTTCAAATTGCAGAGGAAAATATCTTTTCTATAACGTGTGAAAGCTCTCTTTTTTTAAATGTTAATTTGATATACGTATCCGTTAACAAGTTAAAAGGCTCGTTCATCCTGTCATATTCGCCAACGCGACGAATTGTTCAATATCGAACGAGAAAGTATGAAAATGAAATGCACTCGCGAATTATTGTCGCTAAATGGATTCGGCTCACGTTCTCGCGAAATGCAGTCTTTGTGTTGAATTCTTTTTTGCGTCGCTGGCTGACGCGCATCCTCACTTTATGAATATTCAGTGTTGATTACGGTGATGTCGTGCCATTGTTATTTACCGGAACGTAAATCGTTGGTTGCTGTTCGCGATCTTTCTCATTCTTTCTTTCTATACCTTGCGATAATGTATATCGAATAAAAATCGAGAGTTGTTTTCATCCACTTAAAATCATATCGATTAATATAATTGTTCAATAAAAATTGAGAATAATCTTTAATCATCAGGAAATGATACTCGGGTGTTATTCATAATAATGACGAGATTAATTGTAATTAAAATGAAAAAAAATATAACGAATCTAATACATAATTATTGGCGCGAACGCGATTACCATTATTCAGGTACGACCCATGTGAGAAGGCGATCGTTCGCGTGTCTTTAAACCGGGATTAACCTTTCGCGAAGTTTTGATGGATCACCTGGCATTACAAATTGCCGCTTAATCCATCAACCAAGTTCAGCAGTTGCGGCAATTATTTTAATGTTCGCATGCGCCTCGACGCTCGCGTTCGTTCATGCGCTTGAACTACGTTCGAAATTGCATGCGCGTGTACGCACGTAGACGTGTACGAGACTCGTAACACACGTGTGATACTAGCATCTGATTCACCGAGGAGTAAAACGATGATGGACTTGGAATTTCACAGAATTACAGCAAGTTGAGCTTTGATTTCGATTAAAACTTTTTGACGTATTTCTGAAAAATGAAAACGTGTTTCTAAAAAAAGATTTATTGAGTTACATGTTTCTGATAAATTTCTTTTTTTTACTTTCAGACTTTAAATTCATCTCTCTGTGGGCCTCGCATGAATGATACAGCTTGCATAACGATCGTCGAACACATGGCGTTGCGATGAACAAGTGAGTACGCTCGAGTCATTTAAATTCAAATTGTAGAATTTTGCAAACTTTTATTTCGTTGTTGGAGAATTTACAATGTCCGCGAAACTCTGCGACGTTTTATTTCGCATCTCGTATACCGGCGATTAATCTCATGCGCTCGCGATCGATCGCCCCGTGAATTCCGAAGCGTCGGACGACGATTAATAAGTCTCCAATCAGGCCTTTGCTACGAACGGGGAGCGTTCCCTTTTTTTTCCTTACAGCGACAACCGTTTCTACAGTTACAATTACGATCGCGATCGTATAAATCACGCTTCGGAGAACCTTCTCGCGGAGCCTCCGTGCCACTCTTGTCTGCCGGAGGGCGCTCTCTCTCCCTCTCCTTCTTTCAATCGTGTCGTGGTACGACATATAAACATTATACGAGCGAGTGCGATACTCCATTGCCGTTGTATATATGTACGATCATGCGACATAGTTACCCGCATGGTTATAACCGGGCATTATCATTGCCGGTGCATGTAATTGCCTCTCTACGGTTGTACGCACGATCCACTACGAGGCCGCGGCGACTCTTATCTACGTGTCTACGCAGGCCATCTAAAGCAATCTTGCAACGAAATAAAAAACATACAATTACGTGTTAAACGCTAGAAGCACTTGCGTATGCTAATTACATCAAACGATCGATCGTTAGCAATTGTAATGAAATACAGTTCGAGAAATTGTGGAATATCGTTCAAGACCGTGTGTATCTTATCGGCATCATAAACAGAGAGAAGTGAGATGACACGACGGTGGTGGCAAAAGAGAGGCCTTTGTTAAGTCGAGCGTCGCGTTATCATCATCGTTGCGACGACGAGTTACGATGTAACGATGCTTTAAAGCTCGCCTTTCCTCTCTCTCTCTTTTTCTTTCTCTCTCCCTTCCTCCCTTCATTGTGCCCTTTTCCTCTCACTTTTTCGCAGCGGGTCGTGCGTGCAACCACGTCGCGTCTCATGCGTGTGTCTGTGCGATGCATCCTCCTCCGGTCATTAGAAATAATACCGGAAGCCGCGACTCACACGCGGCTTTGTTTCTGTTTCGACGATTTTCGCCGCGTGTCAAGCATGTGTGAAAATTGAAAAGATTTTTTTCCGATTATTACTGAAATTATACTAGTTCCTGAAAAGGATCGAAGAGTGTACGTTCTTGTAAATATTTAGCACGAGTGAGATGCATCGTGCTCCGTACATACGAATGGCTCGTGCGTTGCAATTTTGCGAGTTATCTTTATCGCGAGGCATTCTGTCGAGTTTACTTTGCTTCCCTGGATTCTCTGGAAATCCGAGATTCCCTCAGGAACTCTAGTATCTCAAAAGGAGAAACGCTTGCGTAAAGCCCATTTATGTAAACGTTTTCTTCAGCGAGGGGAAAAAAAGAGACAGCGAGAGAGAGACATGATTTCGCTGCGAATCATTTCTCTCCATCGTTATCGGAAGTCTAAGCTTCCGTCGAGAACAGGCATCGTATACAGGCAGTCGTAAACGGCACACGATAGTTTTCGATGGGAAGAGTTAATCCATCACCGAATCGAAAATAGCGGAATCCGGCATCGGCGATATGTATCACGGGGACGGGGGGAAGAGGGGGGGCAGGGTGCACGGGATGGGGGGGAATGTGGAATTGAATACAGCGAAAGAGCGCGCGTCGGCCGACAGAAATTGAAACGTCGCGCGGAAATTGAACGGCTTGTACGAGAGGCAAACGAAACCTTTCCACGGCCGTGCACTTTGCGATTCGGTCGGGCCGGTCCCGGCGCGGAAATGGAAGCGTCCCTTGTAAACTGGAAATCTTATAAATCAGTCCGGGGCGTTTTTTCGCGACGAAGTCGCGCCCGAAAGGGTAAGATAATATAGAATTTCGCGATTGTCCCTTTCACAAGTCATTTTCCTTCATGCGTGTTTATTTGCTGTCACGAAAAGAGAGATTCGTGTTCTTCTCATGTATTGTACATAGAATGTCTCAAAATAGGTTTAGGTGTTCTTTTCATCGTGGATTTTTTCTAACGAGATATCTGAATTACGATTAAAATTAAAAGCTTTTAGTAGAATATAGTAAAGGCTTCTGGTAAACTAAGTTTCATGGGGCGAGGAGATGATGGTGAATATCGTATTTTTTCATTCAAGTTCAAATTAACTTTATTTTAATGGAATTTTAGTTTAATGTTTAGTTGTAAAATAATGACTTGATACAGCTAATAAAAAATGACATTCTAATTGGCCAAAGAAAATATAATAAAAATATGATAAGAATATTCATTGAAAGAGAAGGGGGAAATTAAAATATATATTTTTCGATCGATTTTTTTTTATTTTGTTCTATAACAATACAGCGAAGTAATAAAATCAACGAGCCATAAAATCGTTCGAAAACATTTTCTATCAATGTCAGCGATGTCGTAAAATTATTGAAAAATGAGAGCTATCAGTTATCAGTTTTTGAAAAATATTGCGTTTTGCTATCCCAATTGTCCAAAAGTAAAAGTTATGAATATACAAATTTTTTATCTGTATTATTTTAACTTTTTTGCATTTTCTATTGTTATTTTTTCCAAATATGAAGTTTTAAAAATATGATATCGTAATATTTGATTTTCTCTTTGATCTTCTCGCAAATTACCGAAGTGTAATTTTGAGAGAAATGATATTTTACATAAATATAAAATTAGAGAAATAAAGACAATTTAGCAACGCAAAAAAAGAATAAAAAGTCAATTTCGTTGAAATTAAATTGTATATATATCTTTCTGAAATATTTATATTTCCATAAATATCTATAAATGGATCGTTTAAAGTTTCTATTCGTGTTAACGAAGTAACAAAAGCTTCTTTTAAATTGCTATTTTCATATATTGGATTCAGCAAAATAGACATGGATAATGTATTCCATTTCATCTAATATCTGAATATATATATATATATATATATATTTATATATATTCAGAATATATATATATATATATATATATATATATTTATATATATTCAGAATATATATATATATATATATATTTATATATATTCAGAATATATATATATATATATATATATATATATATATATATATTTTGATGTATAACCAGATGGAATATATTTCTTTGTCCTCCTGTATTTTGCACCGTCGCGTCGTACGATCTAGCACATTTGGAAATCAAAGATCCGATTACGTGACGAGACGATTTGCCGGTAGCACACGCAAATCCGGTCGTATATCGGATACATTCACGCAAACGAATCTCGTGTCGCTTACTCCGTCGTTTCTTGCCCCATCCGCGCTTCGTGTGAATTTCGCCCGAGGGCGGCATCGCCTTACGATACATTACATTCAATCACCTAGATGCATGCAGACAGTTGCAGCATGCGGCACGTGCTACCGAGAAGCAGCAGGTGATACGTGTATTTATACGAGCACTTATCGCCATGAGATTACGTCTCTCTAATCTCTATCTGGTACACGTACATACTCAATCTCGCTCATGTTGCCTCTGGATACGTTCATGTATCTTCATCGCGAATCACGTGTAAGGAAATTTTCCGTGTGTCGCATTCGCCATTATGATGAATTTAACATTCGATAGTGCCTGACAAATTTTGATGAATTCTAGGAAAATCTGATTTGTATTGATAAATGAAAAAGAAAGAAATACGATTAATGTTAAATTTTAGAAAAATGCGTTATAAGCTATTTTTTTTTATTTCTAAAAATGTTTTATGTTATTGTTTCTTTTTAAAAAGACATAAAACTTTATTGTTGTAAAAAATTTCTGATCTTTTGTCTTTCTATAACATTCTTGGTTTAGATTATATCATATTTATCGCGGAAGGGGGATTAATTCATTTCTTTTCTTTTTGTTATGCAATTCCTTCAATAAAGTTAGCATCATTTTATGCGTCACACCAATCAGCATCGTAGCAATCGATTATCGGTGATCATTTAATGTGTCAGAACGGATCGACACATCCGCCATTGATTTTACGACGAGTGCTCGGATACCAATTAAGAGACAGCGCGTTTCCCGGAAAGCGCACGAACGCCTTATCCTTCTCGGGGTTCTCACAGTTTCTCTTCCTTTATTCTTTCCTGCAGATCCTGTAGCTCTCAGGTTAAACAGTTAGAGAAGAACTCGTTTGAATATAATGCTGGTTGTTATCACGCGTGCATAAAGAGTTAATTCATCGTCTCTTCGATTGTTGTCTCTTCTTCAGTAGCCTGCGTCACATTCGCAACAGCTCGATGAATCATTGTCTTAGATTATCTCTGTTGATTGATACCGACTTTTAAGAAAATGTGGCAATTTTGTGCATTGCAGCTTTCGATTTTTAGAATTTTTTCTCAATTTTTCCTCAAAATTTGAACTGCATTTAAAAAATATAATTATATACAATTTTAGTTTTAAAAAATGTTTAGAAAATTATTAGAGAAAGAGAATGATTAGGAAGAGAATTTTTAAAAATTTCGACAACTATAATTTCGATTTCCGCAATGAATAACTTAAATATTTATCGCAACATGATCATTCCTCGCCGTAAGTGCTCGACTTTTGCAGAATCGTGAGTTGGCTTAGGACTTTGAAAATAACCATCGCGAGAGTTTTCGATCTCTGTAATACACTATATCTCTCATTATCGTGCACATACCCGCCGCTTGATCGTTTTTCCCCGTTTCGTCGACCAATCTTCGTCCCGCCTTCCGTTCGTGACAGATCTGCAACAGTTTGCCACTTACGGCACCTTCCGCTCCCTCGGCTATAACCTTCTCTCATTAACGTCCGTTACTTCGCACTCGATTCCGCACCCGGAACTATCTCATGCTCGCCTTTCTCTCCCATTATTTCGCGAAACGAGGATGTACCAGGATGCCGAAACCTAGTAATCTTTTTTTATCGTAAAACAGTATTTGTAAATGAAATATAAGAGAGCAAAAACAACATTTCTCAGATATAACATTTAAAAGATTCATTATTTGTTTTAATTTTTGATGTAAGATAAAAAATTTTGCAAAAATTGTCAATCCTGTAATAAGGCGAGAGTGTAAGTCATGAAGTTAACATTTCGTTCGACGCAAATATCCCGCATTGATCTGCAGTTCTTTTACACGAGTTTCCAATCGTGCTTGCAACCTTGCTCCATAAACATGTTCGGTAATGGGGTGTACGTGTATATATGTCTTCTTGATCATGCGTCACCACTTTTTCCCTGGCACAGCATGAACCAATGCCCTACTGACCTACATACGAGACATTTATTTCGAAGCGCGTGTCAACTCCTGGAAAGTCATGAAATTGAGTTTGGTAACGGGATTGTACATACAAAAAACTGTTTCAATGGAATCAAAAAACCTGACTGAAATAATATATAAAATTGAATCAATCTGACTAAAACAATATGTAAAATGGAAGTTTTTCTTGTTTCAAAATCAAATAATTTAATATATTTTATATGAACAAATTTATTATTTTATATCCCTTTTCATAGAGATACTATTGAGCGCTTTAATCTTTGTGTACGCGTTTTTGAGTTCTGTATCTCCGATTTTTAAATGATTTGATTTTATATATTTTATGTACTTTCACAGATTTTTTTTAGAGAATTATTGATGTAATAAATATCGGATTGAGTTAATGAAATACACTCTATCACAACGCATGTATATTTGATACGAGGATGCACTTTTGAGTACTTTATACATTTTTCATTTATTTACTACTTTCAATATATTAAGTCGTGATAAAAAATTAATAGTGATTCGATATTTCTCATTCTCGTGTCACTTGATGAAATTCGCGGGAAATGCGAAAGGACATTATTTATTTATTCTCCGAAGCGGGAATTCTCCGACGCGCGCGATCGGTATCGATCGCGTTCTCGACTCGATGATGGAAATGTCAGTGCGCGAACAATGTGGCGATGATTTACGATTATCGTCGTAATAAGCTCCACGTAGCTCCTCTTTTCCTCCTCGCGGCGCACCTGCGTGCCGCTGCCGCGCAACGGTTGCATCCTTACTGGGTCAACACGCCGCGCGTGCGATCGATATCTTCACCTTGCCGAGACACGAGCGTGCACCGGCGATCTGACCTACTGACTTACAAGCGGCGGCAGGTCGCCGAGAACGAGGATACGAGGCTCGTGCGCTGAAAACCGGACCGGCGGCAGCGGGCAGCTAGATGGGATCGGATACGACGATTCTCGAGTGCACTCGATGATTGCCGAGAGTGCATGATGGCTATTTTGATGCTCTCTCCAACCATCGTCGCTGATAAATCATCCTTGTGTGCCCCGGACATCAAAGTAAGCGAGAAAAATACATACGGCGAAGGTTCTAAAATTACAGTCTCAAATATGAAACTATGTATATAAGGCTGTTACTAATTAGTCTATTAATTTAATTCCTCGAGAGGAAATGATACGTGGTATATAATGTGCGATGAGACGCGAAACATAGAGAGGAGAATACATACATAAGAGTATTAGAGCGATAAAACAGTCGTGAATTATATATCAAACAGGCTATCAGCAGAGACGGAACGCGAGCTAATTAATCGTGAATGGAATGCGAGGAAATGTAGCGAGTGGTTATTCCGAAGAAACGACTCTGGCATGAATCATCGGATCCAGGATCGATCGGGGTTCCGCTAATTGACGATTTGTCATCCGCATCGATGGCTACGGTCGGTGACATATGGTTGATTTTGTGGTTAAGAACATGATGCGCCATGAGAGAATCAACGGGCCAAACGGACGGATCCGTATAACAAGATTGGCTGCATTCGAGAATAATTTCTGCATTGCGGGAAACTGCAGTTTCAGAATTTATGGGCACGAATTTTGCGTTTGTTGCACTTCTCTTAATAGAACTTATATTTAATTAGATGTAATTAATTAAATATTAAAAATAATTTTTTATAATTAGCACGTGCGAATCGTATGACAGGAATATGATACTGCAACCAAATTAACTGATATCCATATTTTTTATTATTATAAATATACATTTAATTGCGGTTATATCAATATTGCATAAAACTTTAATACTTTATTTGAAAAAATTATATATACATATTTTTCCTTACTCTATGATACGTACATATATTTGTAGATTGTGTACACGACTAATATTCTACAAATACGATATTTGAGGAAAATTTTATTCCATCCTTTTATCAGGATTTATTTTTCATTTTTGAATGAACTTTACATTTTCATATTTAAAAAATTATTAAAAGAAAATTAAAACTCTCGTTAACAATATTTCATACAACTGCATTATATTACATGAAATATTGCAAATATATACTCATTTTTTTCAAGCTCTTACGTTACTCTTAAACGCTCATTTAATTATAAATTGACGTCGATAGAAATTCAAGAGTGTCACTCTCTGTGCTTTATTCACGGGAGCTCGTTACAAAGTTTAATCTAACTGTGACAGTTTTCCCCAAATGAGATCACGTAACCAGATGTATAACGGATTAATTAGGTCTAGGTTTAAGTTACATTAGCTTCGAAACGTCGTTACTTCAACATCGACATAGACAGGTCGCATAACTTTTTCGACTTTATCCGCTGCACGAAGTGAAAAATTTCCAGCGCTCGAAATCACGTTATCCGGTTCCTCATGATTTTTTTATTATCACGAAAAGCATTGCAGCAATGCCATAAAAGTGAAATACAAGGAAAACATATATGCTCAAAAGTACTTGTATATTGTTCTCGTAGTTTACCAATAAACATGACTCAGTCTTTGTCCATTACGCTTTATCGTTCTTTTACGATCGTAAAATTTAATTTTATCCGAAGCTTTTGGGTCCGTTGTTTATGAGCGAATATCCTTTAAGCAATTGGAATGCATACATGTACATATATGTATCGTACATCGATAAACTCGTCCTTGATATAAGAAACATAAGGATTTCACTTCTCAATAAAATTCAACGTCAGGAGGGAAAAAAACATCGAAACTGGCGAGTGGTAACTAAAAATCGAGCTACGGCTAATTCGCGTTGCGTTTTAACGTCGATCGAGTTAAATTCGCGTGGAGTATCGTCGACACAAAACCGAAAGAGTTGCGCGGTTTTGTATTTCATATTTTTAAGCGAGAATAATAACCGATAACGAACACACACACACCCACACACGCGCGCGCGCGCGTGCTTGTGGATATAACGAGACGGAGAGAATACGAATCACGGAGTGGAATCGCGTGGAAAATTCATGCCGACATTGCCCAGGCAATTCCATTAACGGTCGGCACGTCAATTCGATCCTGTCCTTTACCTGTTTTCTCTTGCCTCGCTCCCTTCCTCTCTTGCTTCCTCTCTTTCGATCGCTCGATTTCCATTCTTCGCCCAAATGTGAGTTTTATGAATAGCGAATAAATGGTTTTGTTAATCGAACCGTAATCAAGAGTATTATAACGAGATAATTTTTAGTCTCTTATTGCGTCCCGCACTATTCTTTCCATGTGCTTTCTTTATTTTTTTCTGTTTTTCTTTTAATTCTCTCTCTCTCTCTCTCTCTCTCTCTCTCTCTCTCTCTCTCTCTCTTTCTCTCTCTCTCTCTCTCTCTTTCTCTCTCTCTCTCTCTCTTTCTTTTCTCTCGATCTACATGGATCGACGAAAGTGCAGTGCTGTTTTATGGCGCGGTATTATTTTCAGTAATTGCTAGAAAGATGTAATTAAATCAATTACCTTCGGGCTATCTATCAGTGTGAAAATACGCGAGAATAATGGAGCTAGTGATTATTTTAAATCGGCTTCATTTACTGTAGCTTTTGATTGATATCGAAAGAAAACAAAATGCTTACAAATTATTTCATAAAATTACTTACGTTTTTATATTTTGAGAATATGAAAGGAAAATAATTACAGAGGAAAGCTAGAAAACTTTCGTAAAGTCCCTTTGATGGCGTAATATTTTTCAATAATAATTTCTAATATATGAAAATATAAATGAATGAATATATATGTAATATATTGTTTTTAAATCACCGCGAGATCCAATATACGATATGTATTATAAATGTTTCCTTTTAGTTTTATCGCAACATTCGCTCTAGTAAGTAAATATATAGTCAGTTTATCGAAATATATATTTAAAAAAATCGATCTCTTATATTTCCTGGTTCAATAAAAATATCTTTTCGCAAAATACGGCGCCATCATAACGTCCCGTTCGACGATGCCTCATGCGCTTAGTTTTATTCAACGGTTCGGAAGGAAATGGAGCACGGAATACGATAGCTCGCCGCATCCGGGATTGAGCGCGTACCGGTTCCGGTATCGGATCGTCGTGTTGTAACGGGTGGTCTTGGAATTTGCTCGGCTACTCAGAAATCTCGTCGAGAGAGATAGGGATTTTCCGATATTAATAAACGCTCGTCGAGAAAAACGCGCTTCGGGTAATCGAGGGCGCTCGTTTCATACGTTATTAGACGCGGCGAGCGGCGAAAATTTTGACGTGGTTATTACACCCGTGGCTATCATTATCCGCGACAATGATTGTACAACTAAAGTTTTCCGTACGAACCCGATTGAGGCTTCCACCGCGTTCGCCAATTTTCCAACGCGCCGCTTTATCATATACGCTCGCGATCAAGTGAATCGTCCTACTCGAATAAATTACTCCAAAATTATGTCGACGATCAACTCACACATACAAGCTACGAGCTGAGACTTATCGCTTCTAGTTTATTAGACTAGAAAATCGAGCAATCGAGGATCGTTAAGCGATACACGACCGATTTATGGACTATTTATGAAAGGAATTTCGGACAAGTTTTAAGCGCTCCCTTCGGGATATGTGCGAGCTTTGTATAGTGTTTCGTGCGGGAAAAGATCAGGCGGAAGATCCCGAAAAGATTTCATTCGCGGACGAGCCCGCGCTTCTCGTCATTATATGAAGATGCTCCTGCGGGAAAATCCTGGCTAGATACGATATAGATACGTACGTTGGGCGGGTGCGAGATGAGCCCGGGCACGCGGCAGGAATAATATTAATCTCCGCTATAGATGAAAG
Organism: Camponotus floridanus; assembly: GCF_003227725.1. Lineage (NCBI taxonomy): Eukaryota > Metazoa > Arthropoda > Insecta > Hymenoptera > Formicidae > Camponotus > Camponotus floridanus. Next base: position 828,492 of record NW_020229692.1, on the reverse strand, counting down.
GGGAGTGCGCGAGAACTCGGTGGAGCTTTCTCTCGTCTTCTCCCTCATCCGGGCGTCGGAGAGGGTCGGAAAGGACGAATACGACGACTTAGAAAGTGTTTGGAGACGCGAGAAAGAATATTGCTCTTGAGAATAGTTGCCGAGAATCGGTGGAAGGGAAAGAGAGAAGATAAGGTATATCGATCGACCGATACGTAGAGATTCGTTGCCCTTATGTAGAACGAATCGAGAGAGCCAACGAGACACACGCGGTTATCTAGAGAACGTGGTTATTGAAAGTCGCTTTATGGTTCTTTTGCCCGGCAATATCGAAGTTTTCGGCGACCCGCGCGCGAGTTTCATGCACCGGATGATTCGAAGAAACCATTTTCTATTTGAAATTAAACTCTGTGGATGTTATCATATCGACCGTCTGTGAAGTATCTTTATTTTGTTTGTGTGATAAATGAACTATGCGCAAATAAATTAGAATATTGTAGAACAAAATAGGAGACGAAAAGTAATCTGATGCTATAAAGAACAAATATGAAGATATATGAAACGTAAATGTCTCTATCTTCCAAAAACAGTTAAAATATTGAGCTTTCAATCTTTGTATTGTCTAAAATGTGTTCTGAAAAAAAGTATATATTGTCTACAATATAGTTTGAACGAAAAATTTTATTTTTTCAAAATATAAATTTAATTTTTGATCATTTAAAACTTATTGGGATAATATGATAAATGAGATATTAAATTTTTTAATATAAAACAATAGATATATCGGTGATATATCGTTGATAATTTCAGAAATCACGCCTTACACATTTATTATCCATAACTCAGAACTTGGCAGTTTTAATCTAAGCGATACAATCGCGAATATCAACGTCAAATTTAAGTTACTACAAATCGTACTCTAAATTAGAAATTGTTTTAGTACTTTGGAGAATTCTCTCGTTTTTCTGTCGCGAGATGAAAGTGCCCCATGGGACACGGGTTTATTAAAATGCCAATCTGAGGGAGAATGCTAGGGTTGCTGGCCTCTAGCCAGCTCTCGAAATAATGCCGATTTGTAGCGGGCGCTGTACGTTCAGCTAGCTTTCGAGTCGTCGCGACTATCCAACTGCAGTAGCAACCACAAAACTGACCGCAATGGAATAACGAAGCCACCACTTTGCTAGTTACTCGACCAGACATCACGCATTTTATAGTCCCGAGAAACGTACTAGATCTTGTATACCAGATAGATTTTCGATAAACGTTTGAATAATTAATTGAATCATTTTTATGAGAATAGGAATATAATAGAAATTATTCGGTACTCTTGATCTCGGCGAAATGGACGCGACTTTCTCTCAAGAAAACTGATTAAATAATTATTTGCAGTATTGTGAGCGAAATCGGATCAGCATTTTTCTTCTTAATCGTGTTTAAGAAGCACGAAAATTCGCGATGGAGAGTAATTCGATCCTCCGTGACCACAAAAGATCCGTAAATCGCGGTCGCGTAAATTCGCGCGACGCTCTCGTTTCTCGTCGTCGCGCTTTTATCCGCGAGAAAACGAAGCCGTCGCGATGCTTCGTGAATGCTGCTGGGGTCGGAACAGGAAAGGAGAACGCGAAATGTGGAAGGAGGATGGGAAAACAAAGGGAAACGCCGTTAGTTCGAGCCTGGAAAACCGGCTGCGGGAGTAGTGGATGGAGGGAAGTAGGGGGGAAGGGGATGGAGATGATGGCGGAATTCATACGAGAATCGAGAGTACGCGTTTTACGTTACGCGGAAATTCCGGAGTTCATTCCCGCATGAGTAAATCCGAGAACTCGATATCGGTGAATCGAAACTGGTGGACTTACGGGAGAGACGAAGAGAGAGGAGCACGAGAGAACGCGCTCGACGATTCGAGCACAAATGATGGAATTTACGATAATCTCTTCCGACGTGGCCGACGACCGATTATTAGTCTGCAGACTGCAGGTGGCCGTGCGTGTGTTAATATAGTTTTATTCGGTTGGCGCGCATAAATCGCGCGGATTTCCTCGTTCGTCGCGGACTTCTCGCGAGCCAAGAATCGCTTTTATGCTCCTTGATTTTTTTTCCCATATGATTTTTCACGACTTATACAATTTTTGGAATTTACACAATTTTTACAGCGGAATCATATTTGAAAAAGGATACATCAGGAAGTAGAGAGAGATTTGCAGTAATTTTTTAATAAAAAGTATACACGTGATGGAAGTTTAAATATTATGAAATAAAATTGGAATTCCGACGCGATGTTTGATCCCGACAGCAATGTACAGGAAGCTCCGTTGATATCATAAAGCTCCTGCCTGGAAGCTTCTAAAAGCGCCGGTTCGCGTTGATTTAATACGCGCCGATTTCCTGACGTCGCGTGCCACCTTGCACACATAAGCTTTAATAATTCCCGTTATTGATGTATCGCGTGATACCGTGCTTGTGCTCGTACGCCAGGATAGCTCGATGGATTTACCTGTATCAGGCCTTTCTTTATTGTGTTTTCAAATTTCAAGAGATAAGAACAATATATACAACTTTCTGATTAGAAGCATTTATCGCGATATTTTCAGATGCTAGATCAAAGATCTTTGATAAGATACAGTATACATGTAATTTAGAAGATATAAATATATTTCGCAAATTTGTAATTGTATACAAGATCACGAATTAACCTATAGACGACGATAAAAAAATTTTTAATATTTTGCTCGCGTGAAAATTAATTCGGAGCGCAGAAACGATTTATAATAGTTCGGCGAATTTGCATTTTTACGAAACTTTTAATGACGTCCCTGTGTCGTGCAATTACGAAACAAAAAAACTTCGTATGAGGTGGCACTGACCTTGATTGGAAAATGGAGCTCTCGCTATCAGTAACGAACCAACGAAATTAATTCCCGGCTAATTGCGTCCGGCGTTCTCACGATAACATCTAATCGAGACCGTGGCTGTCCTTCGATAACGCAGAACGATTAAGTACGTGACATTCATGGTGCATACCGCAGTCTAACCGCGTTAATTACACTCCAGACGCGCGCTTTCCACATACAGGGATTTCAATTAGGGCTCGGACGTAAATTCGAACAAATTGAATGGTCTTACAACTCGAGATATCAATGTTCCAAATTCATGAACAATTCGAACTGTTTGATTGCAACCTGATGGCTCGATTATTCAAACATTTCAGATCTTAAGAAAATTTCAAGCAGGATCAATATTCATCGTAGACGGAGATAATCAACTTTTCTGTTCTCTCCTTACATCGTCTAATTTTGTTTTGTTAATTAGGAATAAGATTTGAATTATTCAGACTTGGAATAAAAGATTTGAATATTCAGACGTATCTTTTGGTTCTAAAGATTTCAATGATTTAAAGTTCTAATTATTCCATTGTTCCCATCAAAAAGTTCCAAGCATTAAGGTTTATAATATTTAATGTCAATTTGTGAACCATCTGGAGGAAACGAGACTCACGAAAGGCGTACATATATGTGCTTGAGAAATATTAAAAAGAACATAAGAATATATAACGACGTAAAATATAATAGACACGAGGTCAATTATTAGGACAAAAAAGGAATTATCTATTAAGATAACGTATCAGCTATATAACATTTCATAACGCAGTGAAAAGCAGATATCAAATCTTGTTTGCGAGTGTTTATATACGAGTTAAATCACAGAGTTCATCCACTCTTTTATTATTACGTTTATGAGAAAGAACGAAATTTTGAGTTTTGTTGATGAAGTGTAATTATAGGACTTTGATTGGATCACTTGTTGCGTATCGCAATTCCAATATAGTGTGCTATATAGGGTACCACACCCGTTCACGTGAAGTTCCGGACTTTGGCATAGACTTTCCCTCGGTACAGACGAGTACAAGCCTGCGCGAGACATGAGAGTCGATCGAGAGTCAGCTGCACTGTCACCTACGCTCGATGCGTTCGAGTATATACGCGACGAACAGAGAAACGGTGCGAAAAAGGAGGAGAGAGAGTGTGTGTACGTGTATTCTTAGACGGCCGGCGAAATCGGCGAACAGCCGTTAGTCGGCGATGCATAAATAACCGATGACGTCAGGTCAGGTACGTGGAGCCGTGGGACGGGGTTCTTCTCGTCTCGTCCGGTGACTCTCGAACGCGTTAGGTATATATCTCGCTGAAATCGTTCAATAATACGAGAAGCTTCTCGAAGTCAAGCCTTATTCCACGACGCCAGAACTCATGTTTGACACAATTATTAATTTTTCTTCTTCCCCTCGATGCGCATTTTTATGGTGGGATAAATCCGCTCGTTAAGTCGAGAGATACCTCGCGTGGCGAGATATCGATTTGCCGGGGAATAAATATAATCTCTCGTCCGGCATTTTATTATGCAACGAGAACGTGGGACGAGCATCCCCCGTCAATGTGACGTATAATAAATCGCGCGCGCGCGCGTGGCATCTCTCTCGTCGCGACCTTTCGCTGGATTTATACGCGAAATCGGGGATATTGCCTTATAACGACGAAGAGGCCGTGACGTGGACTCTGCGAGAGAGAAGCTGGAGGACGGGTAACTTCTAACGAACACTGTGCGCGATTTTCGAGAGGGAAATATTCTCCGTTACCCATGACTTCGTTCCCCGAGGGCTTGCTGCAACTCCTCCGCCTCCTCACTCCGATAACTTTTCTTCGTCGTTGAAGGAATGTCGGGACCGATCCAATCTTCCCCCTCACTACGCCTTATTGTCCTCGTCTTCATTTCTGTTTTCTCCTCTCCTCTTTCTTCGACCGGTCTATTCGACTGATATCTTGAATCGATTGGTAAAAAAGAAATAAAAAGACGAGTGTTTTTTTTATTTATTAATCAATTATACAATCGAGTCGAAATTACAAATCAGAAATAATTGAATTTATTTATATTTGCTTATCGTCGATAGAAGTGAAATTAAAAATTAAAAATTGTAACATTATTTCATATCTGAGTAATTATTGATCTTACACGATAATTAATACAATTTTTTAATTAATATAATTAATACAATTAATTCAATTGCTATGAATTACAATATTTACTTTTTTAGTAGAACGATTTTACATTCGTGTATATCTCGTAAATTTATTAATTAATTTTACACAAGTTTTTCTTGTGAAATAATAAATTAATAAAAAGTAAATCTCTCTATTTGAATATTCGTAACAAAATTTAATTTATACAAAAAATTAATTCGCAAAAAAAGTGAAAAGAAAAAGATAGAGAAAATAGATAATAAAAATATGCGTTCCTTTCAGTTTTTTCCCTCTGAGAAAAGTCCATCTCTCGCGCAAATATTACCATGTACGGGATTAACAGGCCGCGGTTCTTTGTAACTAGGATTACATCGCGATATTATTCGATAAGTTTGCTTAATGGACGATCAACAGAAATCTCGTTGCCTGTGGAGTTCCATCTCTAGCGCGAAACTTTTTAATTAAAAGAACAGGAACGCCGCGGGATATCTTCCGTGAGAAGTGGAGAAGTTCGCGAGAATATTCAGATATTCAAGCCACCGTAATACACTCTCTCAGGTGAATTTATTTACGAAGTATAAAAGCGAGGAAACAGCATTGCGACTCGCCGTAAACGCGGACAAACATTCGTAATTCATGCGTTTGTTGACGCTCGCGAAAATCGTACGTTGTTACAATTTAATTTACAACGCGTTCCAACAACATATCACTTTCATAAAAGTATCACGCAGTTATTATAATGCAAGCAACAAGATAATAATTAGCAGCAGATATTCTTTTTTATTTTTTTCAATTTATCCAGAATAATAATTGTAATGAATAGTGGATGTGATTGAAAATATATGAATAGGAAGAGAATTCTTCCAATCTTTTTAATTCCGTCAAAGATAGTTGAAGCAACTAATGAACTTTAACAGGGCAAATTCCGTTTGCCTCGAATATTCACGCACGAATATTCACAGATTTGCGAATTACGGCGGATATAGCGCGAATAGCTATGTGTGTCATTGTGTATCGATGACAATTGAGAGCCTTCGGTCGTAACGAAAATAAATCGATATCGAATCTCACGCCTGAAATAAATGTACTCGCGGCGCTACGGCAGTAACGGGCAACTAATTTGTGTTCGAGCCGCGGAGTAATTAACGCCGGCCACTGGCCGCAGCGTTCTCTCTTGACGCCGATAAATTCGATGATGTTTTATCACTCCGCTCGCGGCCGCGACAATGCGGCGTAAATTTGTAAATTTATCGCTCCGGCTCGGTATAAATTGTTTCCCTTTTGTGTATTGCTGCGTCAGGACTTTTTAACACGCACTGAGATAGTCTTGAAACGATTTTAAAAGATGCCTCTTTAAAGCGTGGTTGTATAAAAATTTAATATTTTTTATCTAATAACAATGATCTCGCGTTCATAGCGACTGTGAAAAATGTGCAATTATTACTACAATTACTATAAATATATAATTATTACTATAATTATATATTTATAATTTATATATTTATATATTTATATTTATATATTATATATTTATAAAAGAATATTTATATATAAATAATCTCGCAGAATTTTTTGTTTTTCGACGTAGTATATTTTTGGGATGTATTATTATTTTATCACGCAATCTCGGAATATCATGAATTCATGAATGAATGGGAACATAATTGAATCATTTCCTTTCGGATTAGATTCTTTTTCACATGCTTCGTACCGACAATGATGGTAACGAGGTCAACGCGTATTTACACGCGTAACCCATTAAGTATTACCTAATAGCATAGGCGTGCGAGAGTCGGGAATAGAGCGGCAAATGTGAGGTCGAGTGATGTCATATGTTCGATGTTCTCCAAGTTCGTGGGCAACGAGTGCGTGCGTGTGTCGAGCGATGAACGTGTTACGCGTTAGTAACGTTTCGAAAGTATCACGAGGAAGAAAGACTTGCGATACTCGCGTATATTAATCTTCAGGAAACAGAATATGGCGATCGAATCATATTAATACCGAATGATTGATAAGTCACTTCATATAGATACATATATTGAATTAAAATACGTTGCAGAATGATATTTTTAATTACTTTATATCTCATGTATCGTATTTTGATTTAGATCTGCGCGTCAGAATTTCTCTTCTTTTTATATCAAATTTTAATAGATTATTATAAAAGTGAAAGGTTGAAAAATCAAACTCGTAAATTCCATGAAAAGAATATTTAACATAAAATAATTAACATAATTAGCATAAAATTTTAAATTTCTTTTATATAAAATATATAAACATTCTGACAATCATGTCTAATCTCATTTTAAAAATCTCTTTTTTTTCTCACAACATATATTTGACATCGTTTGCAAATTTTCGACTCGCGAGTCTCGAGAGATGCGATCATCGTCGTCGGACAAAAAAATTAAAAAGTAAATTCTGTACTCGCGGATTCGCGAGACTGAGTTTTCCGTCACTCGTGAAATTTTTTTTACCCTCCTCGAGGAATTTATCCACGAGTGGTCGGTGAACATCAGAGTGTCTCTCGAGTGTTTACGATTCAGCTTGGCCGCGAATCAAACGGAATAATCGTAAATCCTATAGAGTGCCTGTCCTGATTCTCTAGCGGAACCAATTGGCGAGAACCGTCTCTTCTCGTCGTTCACGTGGCTCGTTATCGTCGAGTTGAGACTCGTGCCGCTTCTCGTCGTTCACTAAAGAGCGTAATGCGACCGTCTAATTCGGACGGTCGATGTATTTTCTCGGAAATCCCTCAAAAGGACTCTGTGTCTCTGTATCAGCAGGTGGGTCAATTAACGAGTCGAAGGGGGCTTTATTGACCGGCTGCTCCCTTCAAGTTTCCAACGACGACAGACAAACAATGTAACTAGGAATCTCTAATTGCTGTAACGATGCCGGAACGTCCCATGATGCGGATGAATGCACGTGCAAGTAGCGTAAATGATTCCGTTTTCCTAAACTGTGATTTCTCTCGTTAGTAAGAATTCTCCGCCCTTTATTGACGAGAGAACCGTTGTTAGAGAAAAAAATATCGCATCTTATAACGCTATCGGGAATTGTAAATATCGATATTCCGTTGCCGATTCATTAATTAATCTAAAAATTTGTACGTTAAAACATTTAGCGCTCGTCGAGAACTTGTAATTTTACTTAATTGAATTCTCTCTTAATTATAATACAGACGATTTTGATTTCCAATATTGAACAATTGCAAGTAAGACTACTAATAACTTTGCGAATAAACGGGCCAATGTTTTCGCGCTGAACTTTAGCAATTAATCGAGCGCGGCGAAAGAACGGGTTGGAAGTAGGTGGCTAAAAGCGGCCGCGACGGTTTCTGCCCCTCGGAACTCTGTTCGTCCACCCATTTCTCACTCCATCGACCTCTCCCTCCCTAGTATTTCATCTCACTTTCTCGTTATTTCCGTTTATCCACCACATGCGTTCTCGCACGTTAAATTACGTTCGCGTCGTTCCAACGAAATCTAACGAGACGTAAAAAAAATTTTTAATTGCAAGAATTAAAGATCCGAGATATAATTAATTTCTTAAACAGATATTAATTTATCTGGAAAAAAATACAGAGGAGAGAATATATTTTTTGTATTATCTCTGCGCGTCGCACAAATGTTTGAGTAAAACGATCGAATTTTCCGTTTTTCGCGACGTTTCTCTTTCAAATAAAGAGCGATTTTTAGACGCGCGGATTTAAAAAAAGTCGTCCCGTCGTCATCGGAACCGGAGGTGGAGTTCGTCGCACTTTTCGCGGGCCATATACGCGAGAGCTTGAGTCAGCGAGAGAACTAACTCCGACATTTAAATTTATTTGAGGATAGTCGCGCGCAAACTCGGCACAGCCGTGAAAAATAACGGGAAAACGAATGAAACCGCGTTGCGACGCGTGGGAGGAGAGGAGCTTGTTTTTTTTTCACTTCTTGACGCAGAGCGCAACCGTCGTCGTCTTTCTTGCGTTCGCGCGCATCTAATTTAATTGACCTGCCCGACGTGATTCAATTTCCACGAACGAAACGATCCGGAGTCACGATCGCGGATCTCACGATGCGCTTGTATCGTGTCGTTTTCCATAATTTCAACGGAGAGAGACCTGTTTGCACAAACAGTATACAGAGTCGGACGATCAATATTTGGAAGCTCGATGCCGAAAGATGTTATATCGATGATTATTATCTAATGGACTTGATATTGACTCCTCGAACTACGATTGAAACTGACTCCTTCGATATTACGCTCGAATAATTAACAATCACATTTTTCTCTTTTTTTTCTCCTCGCATTCGGAATAATAAAGATGACGTCTGTCAGATTTGCACAAAAATGCAAATCGATAGAAGCAACGAGATTCGAAAAAGATCATTATCAGAAAATTACTTTTCCGTTCGAGGAAACTTTATGAAATAAACATTTAGCAAAGAATGAGAAATTACCTCGGCCTAATTGCAATCTCGATCGGTTTATTAAGGCATTATATTGTCGTAGCTCCGCGAGAGCAATTTGGCAAACTTTAGTCGACAGATTCGCGTGGAATGGAATCTGATCGGTTATTATTCCGTAATGATTGGGGTCGGCTGGTAGTAACGATGTTTGCAGAAAGAACGTACTTATTTGCGTCTATTACAGTTCGCGGGCGATATTTGCAGCGTGCGCGCGCGATCCGCTCTTGTAATAAGATTTATCGGGCCGTAGGCAGCAGCGCGCCGTGGATGTGTATCTCGCGCGGTCTGGTTTTGGTTAATAACACAGCAGGTCGGGACGGAGGCAGATACAAATTGCGAACGTGAAGCCGACGTGGCGAGAGTGCGAGCGAACTCGCGCGAACAATGGAGCCAACGATGCCCGGCGCAGCGAGATTGTGTGTTGTGTGTCGGGTGCTCTGGAAAAAATGTAAACGGAACGGAACGTTTGCTCGGTTAGGTTTGGGCGAGTTGAAATACACGATGAACGGACTGACGCTGACAAGTTTGCGATCGATAATCCTATAAATTCACCGTCTTCTCGCGTCCGAGCGCGAGATAAATCGATGCGCTGCCGCCGTCACGTTTCGGTCTTTTCACTAATCGTCGCCCCTTGCTCGCGAAATTATTTCCACCGCTCGCTCGGTGTCAATCGACCGAGGCTTTATTGTTTCGAAAGTGTTTTTTCCACGCGAAATGTCGCTTTTTCAAATCTTTCGTTTTTTATTTCACTACCGAATAAAGAGCGAATAATTAAGGAGAATAATACGTTGAGAAATTTAGCTGAAAAGTTTAATTATCTAAGAATATTTCTCGATCGATTACTCACTGATGCGTTTACCTTGCTCGTGTTCCTTCGCGGAAGAGACGTGGGATCTAAGGATGAATTGACGCGAGCTTAATTAAGATAATAGCCGCGCGAGTCATCGTCTAATTAATACACCGAGCTCTCGTCGAGGCGATTCTTATCGTTGATAAGGACGTCGGTTGACAAAAAATGGCCAAATGCTTATCGTGGGGTGGCTTAAGTCGTTTCGCGTGCGGAAGAGGAACATCTCCCCGCCGAGGAAAGCTGTAACGGGGGATTACGAGCTCGGCGTCCGGGTACCGTCTTAATAGCTTCATTCGATCGCGAAGAGCCCGTCGGGTAATTAATGGCCCTTCATTGTGTCCCGCCGCGAGAGCGGCGTCTCGGCAGGCGCGGCAATAAGGGCCGATGTCCTTCTCGCTCCGAGGAGGGGATAGGAAATTACCCTTTCGTGCGTTATTAATGGTTCCGCAAGCGCCATCCTGGCAATAAGCAGCCGGCAACAAGCCGAATTCCCGGCACGTACACACGCCGGCTTAGCTGTGTATTGTTGTGTTTCTTCGCCACGTGCCATGCCGCCGCGACTCGGCTACGCCTTCGACAAACGCCCGTATACAATTAAACGCGACGCGCCTCGACGTTCCTGGCGAGCATCGTTTTATCCTGCCCCGCTTCTAAATCTCGGTCCCGCTGTAAACAAGGTACCATTCCATTTTCATTTTTTTGCCATACAAATGCTTTAGGCGTTTGTCTTCAATTTTTCATCAGTGACGTTATCTTTATTTTCGTAAAGAAAAATAACAATTAACGAGATATAGAACGAATGAAATAAATTATTGATTTTTTTTAAAGATCAAATTTGTCCGAAAATTCATCGTAATCTTACTTGATTCATATAATGCATGAACAGCATAATGATTATAAACATTTTATTTGATACAATATAATTATTGGCGATTATTTGCGAGAGATTAAGTACGTATTTTTTTAATAAAAAAAACATTTCACAAAGATCGATGCGATTTTCGTTCATAACGGGTATTATCGCAGTTTTCACACGGATGATCCGTTTTTCCAACGAACGTCGTCTCGTCGTCCTTTGGAAATGGATAAAGGCAAAGCGCGATATCGACATATAAATAATTTATCTCGAGAGCGGTTTCGCGTACGAGACGTGACGCAACGCGGCGACGTTGACGATGTGCGTTGCATGAAATATGAAATCCAATATAAACTTTCGAACGATATAAAACCTTGAGCCTGACCACTATTCGCGTCGCGTCTACGACGCGAAGTAGCGCAATCCTTTTAACTCTCTAATCACTCTCTAATAACCTTTTCACTCTCTCCTTTACAACATTAAGTAGCCGATTAAAATTCATTAATCGGAAATCACCAGTAGGATACTTTAATCTCGTTTAGAGACAAATCCATTATATCCGGCGCACGATTGAATAAATTACGAGGCGTACCGCAACTTGACGAGCGTAAAACTCATTTCGCCATTTTTCTGTTTTTTTCAGGATGCAGAGACAAAGCCGGCGTAGCTCGGAGGTGGAGGTTGCGCTTATGCGCCCTGTAAGCACAGCTGGCTAATAGCCTCGGAGCCCGTCCCCGACACCCTGCAGCCACACCAGGTAAGGATTTCTCTTCTACTTGTACATACACTTGTAGGCTAAGGGCTTGCCGTTTCCTTCTCGTGTTTTTACCACACAAAATCAGGATCGCGCCGCCGCATTCTCGCGAGTGTGAAAACGCCCGTGTTGAGCACACACGCGAGGCTGCAATTAACTGTTAATTCTTTCGTTTGAAAGGAATTAACGTTCTTCGAAGTGAAGTGACCATGACGAAAAGATTATTATTAATATTCGCGCGGTATGTCCAATATATACTTGCTTATTAACCTCGCATGTTGCGAGACAATTAGTCATAAATCGATAGCCATACTTCAACTTCCGGATTTACCGGAAAATATTTGAAAAATTTTATTTGGAGATATCCTTTCTTTAAAAAATTATTTTTGCTAGATCTTGGGCCACTTTTTTATGTCTATGCAATGTATCGGGCAATTTTGTCTAAATCCGATACAATTTCTTAATCTTGCTCGGATTATGAACTTGAATAAGAAGTAAGATAATTGTTGTCTCTCATCGCTGTGTCATTACAAAAGAAATTGCAAATGTTCCAATGTCATACAATAATGGAGAGAATACAAATAGGTTCATTTATATTAAAATATCATTTATACATGTAATTATCGATGAATATACTATTAATTTGGAGCTTTTATAATTTCATGATATTTTGCGTCATTTGTGGATACGCGATAAAAAAATAGGCAGCAGTTTTTAATTACCGAATTAATTCGAGATATTAAAAAATCGAAATGTTATGAAAAAATAATCTTTTTTAATTAGATACTTGTTTCGAACATTACAAGATTCGATTTGTTTCATCATTTATTATATATGCGTGCATTTCAAATTATTTTCCTCCCGGGGAATATATTTTAAAACTTTTCGTTTATTTTTATTTTCAATTTTCTGCACGAAATATATGAATTCGCGTTTAAAAGCGATGTTTACGATATATTTGCTATTTTAATTTGAAGCAACTCGTGCTCGCGACTCGTACAATCGCATTATACGTACTCAAGTATATCGCACGAGAGAAACCGCGAATCGCCAAGTGAGAATAAAAAGTAAACAAGAAAAAGGTAGGAGAAGGGGGAGCGCAAACGGAGCGAAACGGTATTCTTTCGGCGAGAGCCCGACCAACCACACGTATATCTAGAAACTGTGCTGGCGCGCGCGCGTAAATCGCGCACGTAAATTGCATAATGCAAATCAGCGTCGTTCCGGCCGAAAGCTCCGCGGGGGAAAAAGGATCCATCAAAATTCATGGTCGCTATATGCCGGTGGATAAAGCGGTGCTTTCTCGCGTAAGCGCAACGACCGTTTCTTGCAACTGCATTTTTCGGCGAGCTGCAACCCGAATCGCCGCACCGGGAATTGCCGGCATTGAATGGACGGAGACGCGACTCTCCGTGTATTTTCTCCGGGGAACGAGCGACAAAGTTTTATCCGCCGTCCTCGTGTCGACGTATACACGCGTCCGGAGACGTCATTTTTCTCGATGCGCGCTCTTCTCCGCGCATTTTTCTCTCGTTTCACGGGGGGGGGGGGCGAGAGCCGCGGGTGAGATGCATTTATTCATGTTTCATCGTTTCTCCTTCGTCGCACCTCAAGGCGCGCGCTGTCACGAAAACCAGAAATACTCCGCCTCATTCGCTCGTGAACGAGTATTCATATTCACGGGTACGTTAAATAAATATCTCGTTCCGCGATAGACGGATCGGTCCATGAATCCGCTCCTCTCAATCATAGATTTATAATCTGTCGTAATTCGATGTAATTTATCTGGTAAAATTTATCTCGTTTGTAATCGATAATCTCTGCGAGTTGCTCGGCAAATTAATATATTTTATTTAAGATACATAAACAGGCTTATTGCTGTACATCGCATATAAAAGACACGCAGTAGGCACGTATCGTATGTGTATATTCTTCGGTTAATAAATATCCGTTATATCGATAAGCCGTTTAATCGAAATTTCCTCGGAGGATTAAATTCCTTCCTGGAATTAATTGAATTTTCGGGAATTTGTTCGCGAGAGACTCGTCAGACGAGTGAATTTTCCGCACCTCGTTGAATATTTCACGATCACTTGTTGTCATCGCTTTGCAAATTTACCGCTATTAGACAACTACTCTTGGCGGATAAGATTTCGCCCAGAACTTGTAGAACCATATAAAAGACCTTTTTCCGCTTTCCCATCGTGATCGACCGCGCAAAATTGCTCGGGAAAACTCCGGTAATAAGTCGTCGGGGCAGATCGACGGATTCTTTTCTATTGCATCCACGTTTCGAACGGACGCACGTGCTCGAATGTTGGAAATCTTTCTCCGGAAATCAAAGCACATTTAAGATAAGAGCGAGATGTCTTTGGCGATAATACGCTCTATCATCGATAATATTTTGCGATTATCGTACCAATTAATGCCAATAAATATATATATAATAATATATAATCAATAAATATATATAAGACAATAAATATTGCGAAATTTTTTCGTATTATCGATCGTGTTCAAAATTGTACAAGAGTAATTGTACACTGCCGTATTCAATCATCGCGAATGCCGGGGAAACGTATATCCAATTTCGGCAAAAATCCCTGATAAACACGTCCTCCGTGCGTGCGACTTGGCGGTCGAGTATCGAGCGACCTTAGAATTTCGCGTAGAAGCCGCGAGAGAGACCGATTCGCGAACAAACGAATGAAGGAGACAGTCGGAGCTATGTAAGCGATTCTACTTTGCATGAATATTCAATATCGAGAGCCGTGATTTTGCAAGCCGCCTACTCTTTATCGAAACTTTCTCGCGTCTCCCGACACCGTCAATGATAATAACCGTCCGTGAAAGGAATTCTTTTCTCACGCTTTTATCGAGAAAACCGATATGTGTTTTTATCTTTCCCCTCCTTGCTTTTTCTTGTTGCTTATTTCTTTCCCTTTATTATCTTGTTTGTTTTATTCAGATACACATCAATTACATATTAATTCCAAGCGTAAAAATAATAATCTTTCCTTTTCTTTATTTGTTAAGAAATTCGCGTTATATGTGTCATATTTACTGTGAAAAGAATGTTTTTCGTTATTTTATTATCAAAATTCTCTGATATATTGATATATTGATACATTGATACATATTAATTGTTTATTTACGCATTATTTACTTAGAATTTGTTATTGTATTATCGCATATTATATTAATTCCACAAATAAAATATTGATAATTTGTCTCTTCCATTATTATAATGAAATTTCATTATGCATAGTTAATCGAATCGCTAACAAATCGCCGACTTCGAAAATTGCACAAACCTAATTAAATCGACCGTGAACCGCGATCTGTCACTTGAATTATAATTTTCGCGACACTTATTAATTATGTACGATTCCTATACTTTTCTTTTTTTATGTCTTTTCCCCATGTCTCTTTTTATCTAATATTTTCAAAAACTAGCGTTTCTTCATATCGGTTGATGTATGCCGATTAAAAATTTGCCTTCTAAATCAAGCGATGATAAAACGTCGTGTCAGGATCGCTTTTTTAAATTGCTTTTACGTGCTCGCGTAATACATTTACTTACTAACACAGCATAGCTAAAATTTACGAGAGAGCTCTTACGTAAACTTTATTTTTCGATTCCTCATTTATTTTGTACAGGCGAAATTCTTCAAAATTAAATATGTATGTTGAAATAAGTGAATTCGCAATTAACATACTTAAGTTGATATGAGTTATGATATTCTTATATTCTTATATAAGTAATAACAAGAGGAGGGTATGTAAACAAATCCTGACAAATAAATTTGTTTGTCCGACATAGTTTCGACTTTGTTTTTTAGACAAAGATAAAAAGAGCTTGGAAATTCGTTATATTGTTCAAATCTTCGAAAGCTCCGCTTTTTCTCATTAGTCTTTCTGTAGGTTACGTAAAATTTCGCGAAATAATTCAACGGTATTTTCAATCGTGTCCATATGCGAGGAAGGGAAGGCGGAAGGACATGTCAGCTGCAACGATCGTCGGAGCTTTTGTGCGCGCGCTTGCGGAGGCTGTGCAATGAAATGAAATTCGGTCCTGGTGTCGATCGCTTGTAGCACAGCAGCTAGACCGGAGTTTATCTACACGCACATTCGCACTTGCACCCGCCGGCCGTATTAGCAACAATCGACGATAAACCGCACCGATAAACGCGCCCATTGAACGTCGTGCGGTCGACATGGCGTAACGAAACGCGCACTCGATGAAACACACTATGAGATGAGTTTTTCTATCTCTCAAATTCTTTTTATGACGCGTGGCTTTCTTCGCTTTAACGAATTTTCTCTCTAAGAGGATTATCCAATCTTTTTCTCTATAAATGATTCGTTTCACGAACATTAATTGAAATTAATTTCTCCCTCTTTCTCTTTTTGAAATAAAAGGTACATGTCAATTTTCACTTTTTACCAGAGACAAAATTAAAGTAAGAGCAACAGGGAATTTTAGATAATTTGAGGAATATTTTATTATATTTGCAATAAAGGATTAATTATTGGTCGTTCGGCAATAATCTGGCAATAACGAATCGATAAGCGGGACCGATAACTCTCGGCGCGGACACAGGTGGTTCGCATCGTTGCTAGATGCGGCCGCGGGCTCAATGTTGTATCGATGACACATTTGCCCGAATACGGGTCCGAGTCGTACGTGTTCGTGGACGGGCCGTAATTATTTGCGTCACCAGAATCGTAAATCACCATCGCGAGCGAGCGACGTGCGATCGGATTAAAAGCGCTAAACTTGCGGACGGTCCGGTCATGAATTTTTTCTTTTACCTGGCTATGAAATCTATTTCGCCCGCTCGAAATTCGTCATGGAAGATGACTTATTCACATACGGCGACGGATTGCGATTATTTATCGTACAAATTTGGACAACGAAATATACGCGCGAGCTGCCCGCGGGAAATGTGACTAAATAATGATCGTGATTTATTCGTAGCATTTATTATCATTTCGCGTTGGATTGATAGATATTCCTGTATTTACTAAATATACATACAATAGCAATCTACATATTCTGTATTAATTACTCAATCTAATTGTATTGTAATTATTTACTAAATGTATTCTCATGTTATGTATATTTTTCGAAAAATTATGGATTCTAAATGAAATTTTTCTTTTAATTTTCTTTTTAATTTCATTACATGCACACATACACACACTTATATATACATAAGAGAGAGGATAAGTATGGGCTTAGAAACCTTTCATCGACGCATCGTAAATCCAGATAATCAGAGAACAACGGAAAGAGTTCCGCTTGTTTCACTTGGACGACGTGCCGAGAGGGAGAGGATTTACTCGCACATTTTACGTCTCGAAAAAAAAGCAAAAAAAAGGATTTATTTACGAGCGCCAATTGTGACGAAACGATCTGATGGCCCGTAAATCCATCCGCCGAGTAATAACGAGCTACGTCTGCAGACGATCTGACTCTCGTTCTCGCTCGCTCGCTTTCTTCTCAACTCGCGCCCATCGTTCGATGGGTACACCATCGGGACGTATAATCGATTCTCGTCGTTTTCATTCGGTTTCATGACAACGTTCGCGTTGCAATCGACGTATTATCTCGACACTTTCGCCCCACAATTGCTCGTTTCGCGCGCATAAACGGGGGAATTTTTCTTCAATTTCTTTCTGCTCGCGTGACTGAATAAAACGACTTTTTTTAAAAGGGACGGTGTATCGAGATCGAGAAACGAAATTTTATTCTTTCTAGGAAAGAAACTAATTTAGTAATTATATCAGATGATGTATTTTTTTGTGTACAACACGTTTTTACTCGTTCCTATAAATGAATGCGCACCGATAATTCATATAAATATTTATATATGTAAACACATCATCCTATATGTGTCTTTAGGAAAAGAAAGAGTTTTCATTTACTATGCCTTGTATTTCTGCCGCCTATAAAAATTTACATTTAAATTGTTTATGAGTCGGTCATTGTTTATGAGTCATAACTCATTTTCATATTATCTTATCTTCAAGGAAGGAGTGCAAACAAGTTTCCTCGCGGTACCTCTACCGACACGCACCGAGAGCGGTGAAACTTGCGATTATATAAGCAGCCGGTAGCCGAATTTTGACGTTTCGTATGAGAAAACGCACGAGACATGGCTATGACGGGGAGGAATAACCGACGAGCGACCGTATGTATAAATTCAAATCACTCGTTGCACTATAAAGCGGCGCGTGAATATTCATCGACCCTGTCTGGATTACTGCTCCCCTCGTCCCTCCGGACATGTGTTCGCGACTACACCGAGTACACGAGACGAAAAGGCGAATCGGGGGGGGGAGAAACGGAGCTTTGGTTAAGGTTCATTTATATTGTAACATTTTGACAAACTTCAAGCGTTTCGAAACCCTTTCGAATTTTCGCACTTTTTGCTGAAATTGACGATATGAAATGTGAAAACACGCTTTCCCTTTTTTTTACGTGCTTTTTAATACCTAAACATTATGAAATATTTTTAAATCCTCGATAACTCGCAAAGTATGGCATTTTTCTTTCGTCCATTTGCATAAATTGCATATTATTGGTAGGCAAAAGGTGTTTATGAATTAAAGTTTCCGAGTCGCTCTTCTGCTGGCAATATTTATTAGCAATCGCACAGTTGATGAAAAGTGACTGTGCAATAAAACCGCATCGGCGGGAGAAGATTCGACATTATTATCCTTGAGATTAAATCGCGCTTTTGCTAATCTGCTAGATTTCTTTGAAAATTTACAACGATCGACTAAACTTATAATTAAATTCCATAAAGAGAAGTATTTTGACTTTTAACATTTAATAAGAAGAAAGTTTAGAAATTTATACATCATTACGTCATGATTTTAATGTCTATATCAGTTACGAAAATATATAGTTCTTGTAATATAAAGTTCACACTTAGAAAGCTACATATTAATACATGAGAAAAAAAAAATTCAATATTGCTAAAAATATTTTAAAAATTAATTAAAAATTATTCGGCGAGGATATACGAAAAATTAAAGATATAATTCTCTATTTTTACTCCTTATTACTATCCTGTATTTAATCGAAATAAGAATAAAAATTGGCTTCTATTATAAGCAACGTAAAACACATTATGAAATTTTTTATTTCTTCTGAAAATCCAATTTCTCTGAAAATCATTGATAAGAAAATGCGCATCTTGCACACAACAGTGCGAAATAAAAAATAAAAATAAAAACAAAGCGAATAACAGAAACAAGCAGAATACCCTTGCAATGCGTGTACCAAAGTTCGTGACTAGAAGAAAGAGATGTAACTGCGCGCCTCTCTCGCACTCAAACGCGGGAACACGATGTTTCCGACTGATTGGTTCGCGCAGGTTAAGCCAGGATGCGGTGAATCGGTCTTAACACGACCGCGTATCGCCGTATTGTACCGTGGTGGAGTGCCGTTCTTGCAGCGGAACCGGTTTTGCCGAGCGACGAGTCCGCGCTCGCGAGCGCACGTTTGCGTTTACGATAAGCGTTTCTCTAGTCGACGAACGTGCGCCAACGCTGTTATCGTTGTCGCTATTAATTTGCGGCAGATTAATGGTCGGCGAATACGCGACACTTGAACGATCATTGATCATTTGATTGCCAGTCATTCCGTTTAAGTCTTTTATTATCGGCTGATGTATCCATTTTATAATATTAACAACTTGGAATAAATGATTAAATTATAGATTTTATAATTATAAATAGAATATGTATAATAATATTAACATAAATTACATTGAATACGTTATATCCTAAGATATGATACGCACATTATTTAATTATTGATTAAATAATATTAACATAAAAATTAACGTGCGTAAAAAATGGAAATTTTTTGCCGTGAAAAGAAATATCTTTCGAGTTAAAAAGGATACGAGATTTAATTTTTGATGGGAGAAGTAGTTGAAGAAATAATAAACGGCTCTTTCTCGCGATGAAGCGTAATATCCTAAATTTCATCGAATTTAAATGCCCACCTTGAAAGACAACGAATTTGGAATTTGGAAAGAAACTCACAACGCGCGAGAGTGATTTACTTAGTGGCGAGGGAAAATGATCGCTGCAATAAATCTGAACGAATCTCGAGACCGGATCTGTAAGCGAGCGTATGCAAATAAGATTCTCAGCGGCTTCTCTTGAGCACGTTAAAAATCTCCGGATACTCTTCTTCGTCCACTTCGAAACGTGGATCTTTGAAATTGAGTCGACACACGAAGTCCTCCTGCAAACTTCAAAACTTCCTTCGACCTTACGATTTTTCGCTTTTCTCTGCTGCAACGATTCTGGGTTGCACTTTGCCGCGCTTCGGGAAACCATTTTACGAAAGCTAGAACAACGAGAATCTCGCAAGGGAAACGAGAAGACGTAGACGAAGAAAAATTGATAAGAAATGCGATATCGTTAATGGCAGTGTACTATTAATCGTTTTCCAGACATATTGGAAAACCAATTGGGGTAGAATGGACGAAAGGAAGAAACGTAAAGTTTTTAACGACGTCGAGAGAAAGAGAAGGAGAGAGAGATCTCATCCCTCGGAATGTTTCAAATGCAATCGCTCTTTTCGCGAACGATGAAATTCTCCAAGTTTTGCAAATGCACTTGAGCGAATAGATAGATCCACTAAGAAGAGCTCACTTCAGAATTACGTGCAATACCTTATTAATTTTAATTGACTTTATCGTCGCTATGTACTTGACATGTCGAAAGTCTGCTAAAGCGCGAGAGGAGAATTTCGCAGAGTTGCAGCCAACAACAATTCAACAATCCAACAAGAATGTAGTAGCAAGGAAATGAATAGAAGATCGAATCGTCGAGAAATATTTCATCGGATCGCCTCCTCCTCCTCTCGAACTCATCTTAGAAGTTTCGAGACGATACACACGAACGATAATCGAGATCAATTTGCAGCTCTCGTGACATTAATTTCTATTAAAGTCGATCTTGGTGCGCGCGGGTCGGTTAACAAAGCGCGTCGTGCCCGACGATTGATCGGAAAATCCGAGCACAAACTCGGGAAAGCGTGCAATACACTTCGACGTCCTGTTTTCCCACGCGATTCGCGATGCGAGAGGCAGAGGGATTTTACAGGCCAGCGTCCTCGAAGCGTGCGCGTAGAAAGAAACTTTTCGAAACTGCCTGCGAGAGTTTATCGAAACTACTCTCTCCACGTTCCCGTTTTTAATGAATACTCTGCGAACGAAATATTCCGATAGCCAGCGCTTTGTTTCGAAATTCAGCAACGAAACGAATGTTTCGTTTTAATTATCACGAACCACTTTAATGTTTCATAGGACTCGGCGACATTTGCTAAATTATTGACTGACAAGTCGACGCTGTATTTGCGAATGATTAATGTTTCTCGGTCGAAATTTAAACAAAAATAATTTCTAATTTCAAAACTGAAATCTCAATTAAGAAAAATTACATTCAAAAGGAATTATTTATTACCATAAAAAGGAAAAATAAAGAATTTCTTAATGTCACTTGTTTCTGGAATAGGTTTATCGAGTTCACTTTCGACGCCGAGAAGCAGAATTCAGAATCTATTCTCCAACGTTAACGATAATCACATGTAATAACGAGAGCGTGGATATAAACTTCATTACTTTATAATCACGGGCATCGATCGCCGATTGACCTTACAAGAGTTAACGCGATTCAATCGCTGTGGAACAGTTTGTTATCTTGATCAGCTGATCGAAGGGTCGATCAGCGATGAGATCGGGAGATCGTCGAGGCGCATAAATGATCTTCTCTCATTTGTTCCGATGCTCGTCGGCGAAATTATTGGGATTCTATGCTACCGGAGCGCAAGTTCGTGTAAGTAACTACGTTCGTGCAAGGAAGACCAAGAATCCTCATCACCATGTAGTATGGTAGTTCAATTAGTTTTCCCCTCTTTCGGCTGTTCAGTCTTATATGGTTTGGCTTAACCTGGCTTGTTTTGTTGATGACGTGAATCTCTCCTTCAACTTACGAGCTTAAAATGGCACAATTTTATTTTGCATTCGTTAATTCATTTTTTATATTTAGATATATTCTAAGAATATAAAATGGAAGAGGTATGGCGATAGAGGTAATAGTTGTTTCCAGTTTTTTTCTTACGAAACAATAATTTCTATGTATTATCTAATTTCTCATTGTTCTTGCGTAATTCGAAAACTGATTTTTCGTTTCTATTTGATTTAATCGTGAACTTTCCGACATCTTATTACGGAATAACACAAAGTTTTTGGACAAACTTTATGAATGGATAACAAATTTCCATAGTTTTATTCCTGTTTTTTTTTTGTTTATTTCTCATCTTTGATTTCCGTTCCTTCTTTATCCCGTTCTTCTACTCAGTTTACACCTTTTTAAGTGTTTACAATTTTATTTTCTCTTATTTGGCAATCTATTATTCCGACCAGCTTTTATTTCGAGTATAAGAGACACCGCGCGGATGTAATTTATCATGTTTTTTTTGTCAAAAAGCCTATTATTTTATTTGTTTGTGAAATTAATCAGTATTAAGAATGGCTTACAAACACAACATTTATTTCTTGTGAGAAAAGTTATTAGATACTTAAAAATTGGAAAAAGTTGATACAACATCCGCTTACACGTTTTTTTAAACACGTTTTTTTAAGATTTTATAAAGAAATTTTCTCGTTAAAATCAGTTGAGTAAAACATGGCCAATCGGTGATGCAAAAGTAAGAAACGTATATTTCTTATTGTTTAAAAAAATGCTGCTTACGATAAGAAGTCTTCTAATTAATTATTAAAAAATATTCCGAGT
This sequence comes from Camponotus floridanus, assembly GCF_003227725.1. Lineage (NCBI taxonomy): Eukaryota > Metazoa > Arthropoda > Insecta > Hymenoptera > Formicidae > Camponotus > Camponotus floridanus. Next base: position 805,754 of record NW_020229692.1, on the reverse strand, counting down.
GCACCAAAAGTCATACGATTTTCATGAAGTGTGCGTAAACTCGATATAGTTTACTGATATGTAATTAGAGAGGCGAAGTTAGAAAAGACGCAATTATAAGAGTACCGTCCAAAGTCCCGCAGTTCCTTATTGGTCTTAACAGCGGCGACCGCGAGGCGATTGCCAACGGAGTTTCCGCGGAATTTAATTATACACAGGCATAAGTGAGGCGATCGTGGCTAACGATGTTTACGAGCTTTCCCCAAAGTTCCGAAACACGGAGACTCCGCCGCGGCTTGATTTAAGGCTTTATGCGATAGCTTTGATTTAATCCTCTCCCGCGCGCGTGAACTCTCTTGCTGCTTGATGACGATTTTAATCCTCCATATCCCGATTTGATTGCTTTCAACCGACACAATTAGATTTCCGGATTAAGTGGACATTTGTAATTTTTTAATAATTTTATTGACCCCCTATATTTATATTAAATACGAATAAAATATTTATTAATTCAAGATAAGCTATATTTTTTTTATTAATAATAATACGTTTTGTAAAACGTATTATTACTCGTGTTTTAAGGAATATGTACGTGCGTATGTGAATATTAAGGAAAGATTTTGCGTTCAATGGCTGAATGCTGTGCACGTTCAACCACTATTTCGTTTCAACGAAATGAGAAATCGCTGGGATACGTTGCCGGGAGTCCGGTGTGTGTGTGTTTCCAGGGTTAATACTAATATTACATCCTAAAGCAGATCTCTGAAGCGTCGTTTCTCTCCGCAGTAGCGATCTTCTTTCATCGGGAAGTGGTAGTCAAAGGGAGAAGAAACGGCCGACGCGGGACAAGCGGGTGTTTAATATTTAAACACCGCACGACACTGCTCCTAAATATTTATATCACCTTCTTCTGCTTCCCCATACCTCGCACCCTCGCGTTCTCATTGTTGTTTGTGGCTCGATAACGAAATTGCCAGCTTGAAACTGCCTCCCTTTTTCTCTCGCTCTCTTCTCGCGGATCTGTTTATTTTCGCGAATCTCGAGGACCTTCTCCTTTTCCTCGACTTTGTTCGTGGAATGTAGCATGCTCTCATTTTGTTACCTCGTAATGTTCTTCTTTCAACGTCCAAGTGATCTGAATTTTATGCGGTATCGCACAATTTTTTTATAATTACTATTTCCGTTTCTCATATCTCTAACAAAGAAAAACAAGGTTCGTGTATAGAGAAGTTTTAAAATTATTTTTAGAATCGACTCATTTATTTTTGCGATATGAAGACGCGTAAAAAACATAATTAATGATTATTCTCAGTTTCAGTTGAGAAACAAGTTTCACATTTGCTATTTATTCTCCAAAACAAAGTCGAACGACATATCAATGTTACATCTTGCTTGAAATATAACTATTTTTAAAACAGGAAATAGTCGACGCACATAATAAGATACGTCTCTCGTGAACAAACTCTTTATGAAAGATTAACTCTCAGTCGCCTGTTAAGTTATTCGCCTTCATTATTTTTCTTATCGCGAATCTTAATATACAGTTGACATTAAAATGAAATTAATTTGTATTTAGATTGCCATTGAATTTACAGCTGCCGTCGTCCGGTGCTCATTAATCGCGGTGATTATCCGCGATTAATTATATTTCTCTCGTAATCGTGTGATGCTTTTATTATTCCTAATACGTTGATTAATGTTTTCAACTTTACATTTTACATCGGATGACTTGCATAAGCGACACCTCGTCCGACTTTTGCGCAATTAATTCCGCTATAGTTTCTCGTGCCTCACGTCCTCTTCCACTTCCTCTTCGCATGTCTTAATCAATGCGCGCGGAAAAATTGCCTCTTATTTCGCGAGCGGTGCAAATCGCGTGTAAGTTAATGATTAGTGGGTTCACGATCGTCGCCCAGGCGATCATGATTATCGACGTATCCGCGTTAACTTTGCAGCATTCATGAACCGTGGCCGACACGCTCTCTTAACTAATCGGTCCGCAACCATCGCGGGATATAAGGTCTGGAAAATAATTTCACGGATACAGCTGCGCGCGCGAGACCGAAAATTTACCGTAAAATGGGCACGGACGGACAGGTAATCTAAATAAGAATCTTGTTCGCGGAAACCTGCGAAGTATCTCCTCCTGTTTCAAGATCCTACATCTTGTTTAAATTAAGAACGATCACATTGTGTACCGGCATCTAACCGGTCACCGGTATCGATTACCTCGAGAATTCTCGTTACTGTGATAATAAGCAGTCTGCCAACATTTACACACTCCATACATAGTTCTGTCGCCATTGTTTTGAATATCCATGAACAAGAGTTAATTCGCCGACGTATTACGATACTGTTCTCGCGACAATGGGCACATTACGTGGATTATACTTACGGATTATATTAGATTATATAAGGGCGTGCAGAGTAAAACGAGTGTAGGACGACATACGAACACAAAATTAGGGCGTCGCTTCCTAAAGCTTTAATCTCTTAATTCTATGATATTCCTTTTATTTTGCATCTTTACACGTTGTGTTCATTTGACATCAGCGTTTTGTTTAACATAATTTAATTTTCCTGTATGTCGAATTTTTTTAACGAAGTTTAATCAAAAAATGGCAGTAAAAACGCAAATGAAAAATATTTGAAAATCCAGGGTGGAAATATTTTCTGCAATATACATATAAATGTTATATAGACAGTAATTCAAAGTGTTATTTTTATTGGAAACTGATCATCATTGGAACTAAATAAAGCTAAGTAGAAAAAATAATATATTCTCTTTATTACATTTTATATAAAATAATTTGAAAATTGGAATTGGAAAGGATAAAATATTTTTTTTATAATACTTAAAATCTCAACATAAAATTAATTTTTTATTGGTTTCTATTTTAAAAACTCTGGAGCTAATCTAAAAAATTTAACGTCAGTGTTTATTCGCAGTGGTAATTATTTATACATAAGGATATGTAACAGCTTTAGCTCGTTATAATTTATCGTTCGCTATAATTTAGATAATAGAAATCTCAGATAATCCGCGTGCCATGTGGAGAGAGAGAAAGAGAAAGAGAAATCCGCACGACGATGTGCACATTGATTAGAAACGATTACGTCATTCGCCAATGATACTCCGAATTTCTGTCGGGGGAATCCTGGAATTCTCCCTCCCTCTTTCTATCTGCATATCGTATCCTGCGCCTGATAATACTCGCACAAACAGACGTCATTCATCCAGGGAGCGGCCGTAATGCTCTCGACGTCGCGTATATGTATCGTATATTCAGATACGTAACGGACGTGCATTGCGAATATTTGTCTTTTCATAAATATCGCAGCTGTGTCGCATTGAGTAAAATTTATATCAGTGTAGCGGTACGATGTAATAAAAATGGAGATGAATATAACGATGAATAAAAATGGAGATTCGTAAAAGAGCGTTCTGCGTTTTAAAATCTGGAAATGTCATCGCGTAATTTTACACGATTGCTACCCTTTAAAGGACAATGGTTAAATCAACATAGAAGTTAATATTTATTGCAAATTTGTTTTTTTGTTATAAAATAGAGTATTATATATACGACATATTTGTCAAAATTTATCGTTTAAATGTTTATAATTTATATCATTTCGCGAATATGTGAAATAGTTAAGTGTTGTAAAAAAATATAACGATTATATACTGATTTTGTCGATTTGAACATTCTCCAATTATACAGAAAATTTGATCGGATTGTTATTTTTTAATTGCCAAATTTGATTTTTTGTGACGCATTTATTCGGCCGGCAAATTCTGCATCTAGGCCGGCAGAGCCGTTCGCTTTCTCGATTGACCTCGATTCTCTTACAGACAGGTTTATCCGGAATTTGGGTCCGATAAATTCGATATACACGCGTCGACAACGTCGGGACGACTGAGTCGACTCGGCTCATCGTCGACGCCGGCCTGTATCGATCGTGTTACCATGACGAGCCCCACAGCCACGTGATTTCGATAATCCAGTAAGGTCGGGCACTTCCGATCCGAAGATCGAAGCGCGCGATTTCACAATCTAGCATGTTTCGCACCGCTTTTGATTTACTTTTATTAATCGTATCGCGCGTAAAAATATCGACTGAATCTTGATATCCAGCTGAAATAGCAAAATTGATTAGTATTATACATCGCGTATCTTTTTTTTTCACGACTTATACTTATAATATATTATATATAAGTGCATTATGATTGACTGGAGAAATGTATAATTTATTATTCCTTTTTTTTCAAACGCATAGTAAATTTCATATTTGCTCTCAATCAAATGATTTCGTTTGGAGCTTATTCTAAAGATGAAATCACATATGTTAATAGTCTGTGTTTTGTACGCGTTGAATTTCGATATGTTATTATTTGTGGAATATTTTGCATTGCTTTTAACAAACTTTGCAATAATATCAATTGAATATATTTTTATCGGATGGAAAAATCGGTGACACGTTATTAGTTGCGAAAAATTAAAACAAAAATTTAATTTAAAACTAGTTTAACTCGTTTCTTTTTAAATCATTTATATTTAAAAATTGTTTAATTGCGTATACAATTGTCTTGTCAGCTTGGAACTTTGTAAAACGTGTATATGGATATTTTTTCGCTTTTTTCGCTTTTTAGATAAATAATTTAATTACAAACAGTGTTGTATATATGTGTGTGTGCTCGTACGAGGCGAGTTATTATCAAATTTAATAAAGCCTCATCGAATGTTAGCGTAAAATCTCTTGCGAATTAATTTTACAATCTGTATTATATGTATATCCAAATGCCCAAATAATTATGTCTAGGATATACATTTCAAAACATTTACTGCATAACTGAGTTTCATTGTTAATAATTGCGGCATCAATTTAATAACTATATTCGTTTCAGTTAAACGCAACACAGTAGATGAGATTTTAAGAGGGATTACACGATCAATGTGCATTCCAGTGATTAATATTCCAAAAGTCGTGTTAATTCGATTGTTGCGCGTCATCTCTCATTTTCGTTTCCTATCCCGCTATTAATTCAATATTAACCGCGTAATACAATCGCGCGCTTAGAGAATTAGATTTCATATTTTAATACATGTATTAACATGTATAGATCGTGCACGCGGGAAGCCGGGATCGAGATGCGTCAAGTGCAGTATGGCAGTATCCCATCCGCCAATTCATAATTCATCCGTTTACGTTTAATGCGCGAAAAATATGTCATTAATCCTCAATTAGGTCGTCGATAAATCAGTCGTGCGTCGCGCATCGCGGTACTTAACCCTCAGCAACCCCGAATGCATTAATCTGCCGGTGAGTTAACAAGATCATCCTCGCTCGGGCGTAAATCCGTAAGCACCCGTTGCACGAGGCGCCCCATATCGACTCTATAATGCATGCTCATATACCTATACACGACCGGGTACATTCTGGATGTCCCAGAACTATTGTTGTATATACCCCGTGCAGTTTGCTCGGTCAATTTAAGATCGACTCGGTTTCAGAATTCCGGAATAATGGCACAACTATTGTTTCGTGTATCGAATTTATCGATAGAAATTGTTTCCTTCAGAATTGCATGGCAATATACCATCGTTAATACTGTCAAGTTGTAGCAAAATTTTGACTTGGGCGAAGCTTAGAATATTTTTCCTCGAGCGTTGCTTCGATTAATTTAAAAGGAGCTTCTTATTTTTACCTGCAATATCGAACAGAACGTTGAAGGTTAAAAAATGAAACATCGCGAAAAGAAATCACGATGAAACGGATTATCAATCCATTGAGGTAAAATCGACTTGAAATCAGTTACGGAGACGAGAGAAATGGCAACGGTAGTGCTCCGGGATAACCCGTACATTATATCTCAGCGTTACTGTCTGTGCGCGCTCGAAGCTGGAGTAATTACGTTACTCGGCGAATTAATTAGCCGGCAGGCGACGGTTATCAATAGTTGCTGGAAGGGTACGCGCGCGGTTAAGCAGATATCGATCAGCAACGCGATCGACTAGGCGCTAACGATTGACGATCGGTATCGGTCTCTTTCATCCTAACGTTATTAATACTAATGTCTCATTTTCCGATACGTGCATTCGTCGCATCCTTCTTCTCGTTATTTTAATTACGAAATCGCTTGATTAATCGATTTATCATTAACGTCCGCTGTGAGCGACTCTGCTGTTACCCAACAATTTTTATGGCACCAAATACTTTTTCTGAGATGTTGGATTCTTTGAACATTAAAGAAGCAAAGTTTTTAACTTTACTTGTTGTAAAGTTAGGAAATTATTAGATGTCGTTCTCAGATAGGAAATTATTAAATGTCATTCTCAGATAAAAATGTGTAGTAAAATAAATATCGAAAGTTCGATTTTAAAGTAAAAGTGAAAATCGATATTTAACAAGAATTTTATACGCATGTAAAAACTATTTTCAATCTTGTCATAAATCCTGAAAAGTAAAAAAATGTAAAATTGTATACACGGCATGTACTCGAGGAGCGCATTAATTACATAACTTGATTAATTAATTTTAATGAAATTATCTTACATGGAAATTATACACACGAACGTAATCGTGATTAAAGTGTTTGCTGACGTGCATCGCGTCGGTAGGAAACTCAACGGAAACGCCTTCTTCTTCACGATGCCGGGAAACAAAGAGCGTTTCAGTAACGCGAGGAGGCAACGGGCGGACGAGATCGATCCTTGCCATTCTCGTTTCGGGGATAAGGCCGTCTACCAGTCCACCTCATCCCGCAGGAATTGCGCGCTTATGCGCCACGCTCCTTCGTGCATTCGCCATAGGCGTCACTCATCGCCATTGTGCTGGAAGTACGCTAATCAAATGCAAATCGAAATTACATAACCCGCATAATGTAGAATTCTGCTACGCTCTCTGATCTGCGAAAGAGAGAAAGAGTTCTCGTTTCTTCCTTGTTTTCATCTCATTAATCCCAATTTACAAAATCAAAACGTTTCGCGTTTACCAAACTTAAGGATTCTTTGTATGTACAATCCCAGCAAAAAGTAGCTGAAAATCAATATTGACGAATATATCCACTTTTGGTGTATTTTGAAGGTGTATGAGAAATTGTGGAATATTTATTGCGTTTTTACTGAAATATTTCGAATTTTGTTAATCGAAATGATTAACTCTTGACAGAGAATTTCGCCTTGTGACAGATACATGGCTAATTGAATTATATTTAATATCTTTTTAACCAGTTCGTACTTGTATAATATTATTTGACCAAATATTTCCTCTGTATCTAAATTACACTTTTGCAAATTTTAAACAAATTCTGAATATTATTTCCATGTGTTTTTGTCATTTGAATCGACGTTATACGTTTCTTATAAGAACGCATGTTAATTCGGCGCAAATTAAAATTCTTATAATTTGTGAACGCTTTAATGAATCGATTTAAAAATTGTACTGAAAATTCTAAACATATGTAAGGATATTCTGCACAATTTTCATTAAATTCTCAATATTTTGAAAATAGATACGAAACATCCTTAAGATACTTAGGAAACTCTAGGAAAAGGCCGAAACCTTCATTTCGAAGATACAATATATTGAATGTCATATTGAATTAAATATTTTGAATAATGCAATATATTAAGTGAACTTTGATTCTAAAAATTTGAGGAGCACATTTTTTAATAAATTAGTTTACGTATATGTAAATGTAATATCAATGTTAGAGTCTCGTGCGATTTCTATCGAGATTTCACCGTTGCGTTTTCACCGCTAGATTACCACGAAGATATCGAGATATCTCAAGATATCTGTGTTTCCTCAGCATGAGTTCTACCAAACTTTCGTAGCATAGCGCGTACAACCTTGGGCAATCGCTGAACAATAGAATTCTTTGTGCGATAGCGAGAAATACGGTCGAAGTTCCTAGCCGGGATTACGCAAAGCGTTTGCATTCGATAACAGGTGGCTCCAAAGTATCATAAATAAATAGCAACGTCACATCACCATCGGAGGAATTCGAATATTAGCCGATCAAACTATCCTATCATGTTTAATACGGAACGATACACGGTTCGCAACAGATCTGATGGGAAGAATCATTTGGGACACAGATTTAGCAATCAGTCGAGTTCTCTTCTTAAAAAAGAATCACTCTAAAAGGTCACTCTAAACCGTTTAATAGTCTACTATATATTCGCTTGAAGCAGGAAAATACGCACGAAATGTTTCGATTTTTGAGATCGTAGAGTTAGGTGTTTACAATATTCTACAGCGGATTATTTTTATTTAGAGTCGGCGCCTTTGTGCGAAACGTACCGGGACTCGCACACGTACGCTTGTAAACGTGAAAGACGGAGCTGTCCGACCGTAGTCTGCGCTTTTTCCACACATACACACGCGCATACGTGCACACAGAGGGAGAAGATAAACCCATAATACGTTCTTGGAAACGGCCAACATCGTCGTACGGCTCTCGCACGGTTCCGTGCGCGCGAAAATACGGTAACGGCGACTGAAGCCGGATATCGCCATTGGCCATTACACTGTATACTGCACTGTCGAAGAACCGTTTATGCGAAATTTTCAACAACATTGAAATAATATTTGCAAAATAATACGCTTCTTTACGTCTCGCCCAACGGCAATGTAAATTTCACGCTATACACGTTACTTGTATAGGTTTCTTGTTGCCGTGTTATGTTACCATGTGCCAATTATACAAAATGATAACTGGCGTATGAAACGTCAAAAGTAGACACCCTAGTTGGATTTGAAAAGAAAATTTTTAAATAGAATATCGAAGCATTGATAGTTTTCTGCTAATGATTAAAAAGGAAAGTACTTTCGCGAATTAAATTTCATTTTAAAAAGATTGTAACAAGTTTTTTTCCTCATTTAAATCCATATTATCTTTCTTGTTTTACACGCGAGTATATATTTAATATACAGAGTATAAAAATTTTTTCTAAATTATCTCCTTGGTCTCGATATTCTTTCAAAACCTTTTTCGCTTCAGATTTAAATAAGAGATCTGTCCTATGATGTCTTAATTATTCTATCAATGAAATATGCACATTTATTTTTCGCTTTTCGAATGAATTACAGAAGATAAATTTGTGATTTAGAAAATACGATCAATTTATGTTACGAGACTAAAAAGAATCGGTCCAAGAAATCCGATAATCAACTCGATTACTTTTGATTGCGATAATCGAGACAAATAAAAAATCTTACACGAAACGATCGACGATATCAGATTTTATCCATTTTGTCAACGTGCACTATCAGGAGGAGCATGAGAGAGAGAAAAAGAGTCTCGAGAAGGGATGAGAAAGATCTTTTCTGCGTGTGCGTGCATCTGCACGCATAGAGAAACGATAGATAGATAGGCAGACTCTCCGGGGGTTGTTGGAGGCTCCTGTGGAACTGTATAATTAGATTAGGTACAAGGCGCATTAGCATGTCTCATGCATATTCTATGAAACGCAGAAGGGAAGGGGAGGAGGCAGGGAACGTCGCCGAGAATCATATTGCATTTGGTGACCATGGCGATGCAACTCGTCCCTCTCCCTCCGAAACTTTCCATTCGTATTAATCACGATAGTACAACGTTCAGTACAACGTATTAATATTTTTTTTCTTTTTTTTCTATTATTTAATATTCATTTAATACGCGATTACTGTCTTGCTGTCAGCTAGCTTTAAAAAACTTTTTTCGCATGGACTTTGAAATAATAAATAATCAAGTAATATTAATTCCAAGTTTTTTTCTCCTTGTCTCGCTTCAATAATTGTTTAAATATTTTATTATGCAGTGTGAAAAATATATTTAATTCAAATTCCGCACTTGAGAGAAAATAAATCTTTCTCTTGATATGTACAAAAACTGTTGTTTTTTTGTCCTTATGATAATTGAAGCAATTTGGCGTGGTCGATGGTCATGATTCAGTGGTTATATGTACATACACACGCATATACACACATAATCGGTATTTATCTCGATCTTACGACACATCTCGTTGTCGCGGTTGAACGGGTGAGCGTGAGCACGTTTGTCGGCTGCACATGCACCATTATGCACACTCGGAACGAGGAGACCAGGCGATGCGGGTCTTGACGTTGGTCTAGGTAGAGCTTCGAAAGCACGAGCGGGAACAATCGGGACAAGGTCACAGTCAGCATGTCGAGAGAAGGCGCGCCTTCTCTCTTACGATTTATTCGTTTTACAGCGTGATTGTCGAGAACGGAAAAAGGCAAGGAAAATAACAAATTGCATGAAAACTGTATGAAAAGTCTTTAAAAATTCTTCAGTTATACATTTTAGTTCAAATAAAGTTGAAAAATATATTTGGATTGACGAAAGAAGATGTAAATACTTAAACGTGGATTAATAATTTATTAATTTGCTACTTTTTGAATAGGATAAAAATCAATGGATTTGAGAAGGAATTTTTTATTAAATACTTTATATGAGAAAAGATATTTTTAATAATAAGAAAATAATTGAAAAAATAATAAATAGCTGAAGGAAAAAAGAGACAATAAGAAAAATAAAATAGTATGGTAAACTGTCTTCTGAAAATAGAAAACTTAATGTTTCTGAGAATTATTATGGTTTTAATAATACTCAAATAAAATATGTAATACATTATATTACTTTTTAATTGATAATTTACAAATTTTTTTAGTCAGTTTTAAAATCCATTGAAACAGGCGGTGCATTGTGTGTTTACATTCAATAAAATTATTAACGTTTTTGAAATGATGGTGAGCGATTAAACATATATATATATATACAACGTGTAACTGATAGAAATATTTTATTTAAATTGTAAATAAAATTCGCAGACACACGAGATGTTCTGTTTTTTAATATATAATATATGCGCGCGAGTGCTTGCCATACATGTGTCTTTCAAGAGAGATAATATCTCGAGGCAAAGTAAATTTCCTCGTGACTTCATTCGCTCTCCCATCTCGCTCGTGGAGTGCGTGCACTCTTGCGGATACTAACGAGAATGCACGGAAGTGCAGTTACCGTACTTCCGACACTGAATGAAGTGTAGTTTATATTGAAGCCCCCTTTGGCATCTCCCTTCTCCCTCCGTCCACAAAGTGGCGCTCGATAAAACGATTCGCGAGATAAAACAATTACGGTTTTGTTTACGATTTCGATAACAATCCTCGTGACATTGATATCCATGGATATAGATTGCAAATGCGAAAATACATATTTCCTACACCTAAATGTAAAGAGAATATTCGTTATTACAACAGAGATAAACGGAAAATAAATAAATAGAAATTCAATTTTATTATACGAAGTAAAATATTAATCAATTTAATAATCGATTTATACAATGCAATCTAATTCGCGCGAGTCTTTAATTTGATTCACGAGTCAAAGAAGCATAAATTCCTCCTTGAAAGATCAGATTCAGTTTTCCGTTACATCAGTATCAGCGTTCTATCGTGTTTATTTCACGCTTCTTTACAGTTTATGCGCGTGTTTCTCGAATAACAACGCGACAGTGACAATATATACGCGAAATCTAATGTTTCTAGATTTTTATTGGCGCCACGTCCTGTGATGCACACGAGTCTCTACGGGTGTGTATTACGATCCCAGGAATGCGATCTCGTGCACAATGCAACGCTGTAACACTGTCGAATCGCCGGTGGCGGTGGCTAAAACGGCGGGTACGTCGAGAATCGGCGGTCAATGCACCCGCACGGTGCATTCGAATAGGGTCGTGCGCGCGTTGCACTCCCGACTTGTATTGCACTTGGGCTGCACGCTCTCCTCCCGGCTCGTAATTGGCGAATGACGCGAGGAGGCACCCTTAGGGAGGAGGGAGGCACCGCGCGAGGATCGTTGCCGTGCTAGGACCGGGATCTTTACTGCCGATCTCAAGGTCAACTAGATGTCGGCAAAGGTCGCGGGTGAACGATCCCCGCGAGTTTTCCATGCCGGGATATCATGCATCGCTTTCTCGCGAGAGACATTAAATTAATGGGTTTTCCGCTCGATGTCATTGTCGTCTGAATCTTTCCAAAGTTTGAGAAAATTGATTTTAGCATTGCTGGTCAGATTCATTCCGACGCTATCGGAATAAAAAATATTGAAGTTAAATATTGAGAGTTACATTATTTAAATCAAATTGTAGTTTAGATATTCCTTGCTCTTTTTCATATTTAATACCCTCCAATAACTATTTCTTACGCGTTTACAATATAATATTTTATAACGTTAACGTATACACATTATCTTTATCTGTCATATTTATGGCAAAGATAGTATGACAATTTAACTGTCTAAAATCCCCGTGAAAACGTGAACAAGCGGACTAATCGAATCAAACGAGTCTATACGAGAAACACAACGGAGGCCATTCACGTATCTCGACGGTAGGGACCCTACAGTGTACGAGGGGCGAGAAGAAATGATATACGCGTAGGGATCAACGAAGGGGAATTCAGAGGATAGCACGATCGGCCCAGCGGGGGTGCCGAGAAAGGGAGAGACAGAGAGAGAGAGAGAAAGAGAAAGAAAGGAGGGAGGGGGGGGCCAGATTCATGCCTGCCGATCGGAGGATCTAAAATTGGCGGGAGTCAAAAATTAAACGTTCCTTTGCGCCGGACAGTTTTCTCGGAAGGGCCGAAAGAGAGCCTACTATACGATATAAGTATTCTGAATCGTACGGCGGTTAACTGCCAGCCTTGTATCCGCCTCCGGAAATACCAGCGGATCTTTTCGATCTACCGCCGTAACTAATTTGTAGCGAGTCACGAACTTTCGTCTAATTCAAAGCGGCGTGAAGAAGAGAAAGAAAGAAAGAATGAGCGTAAAAGAGAGAGAGAGAAAGGGACTCATCTGAACGCTCACTAATGATGTGAAAACAATATTGCGATTTTTTATATTATAAAAAAATAATTGATTTTAATTTATCATCATCTTAGAAAAACCTCGCTAGGATAATCAAAAGAATCGAAGAAATTAACGCGTATCGCAAATATAAAATTAAAAGTAAATCCAAAATATGGACTGGAACGTATTTATCATTGAATAAATCGATAAACAAAAGCAAAAATATAAAATAATTAATATTTTATTAAACCGGCTCGTTCGTATATAAATCTACAGATGTAAATCTCGCGAGAGATGTAACGAACGTCATTGAGAAGCAATTATATAAAACGAACCGAAAAAAACTACGATAGCGAAGGTTCAGTCTTTTATTTATTTTCTCTTATTTTCTTAGAGGAATCCTCGTGCATATAACGAGAAAGAGAGAAAGAGAGCAACAAAAAAAAAACGAATCTCCGAATCCGATTCCTCTCCGATCTGCGGTAATTTCGGAGTTAAAAAAGGGGGCTTACGGGTTAATATGATGAATGATCGAGCTCTGGTTCCTAATATAATTCCGCGAAGTGCAGGCAGGTATATGTCGCCTGGGGCATTAAATCGAAAGATAGCCGTGTATATATAAGCGCGTATAGATTCGTATCGTGGACCTCGGTTCGTTTGCTTCGGGAGCCTGTCGCCGATAAATCACCGATGCTTCATTCCGCGCGAATTAAAAGTGTCAATAAAGCTGCGTCCGACAAAGAGCGATCGCACAAAGTTCGCAAAAAGTACTCGATTGCGCGGTGCCGCGGGTTTTAATACAAGATTCTTCCTTAATTTTGTTTGCGAATGCGTACGTGTTAATTGCGTCATCCACACCACAAGTGCACTTTTGTTGAATTCTACAGTGTGTGTAAGCACGATTTTATATATCTCTGTTATATTTCAAATTAATCGGAATTGATGATTATAATGTGATTTGTTTTTATTATCAAAATTATTGCTTATACATTATTTTATTGATGCGACTTAAAATAATACTGCAATGATATAATTGTGGCCAATTTATTAAGCTCTATTGATCGTAGCTGCATTTTATATGTAATGTGGATGAAGAAGGACAATTATATCGTTAAGTTGTGAGATAACTCGTAAAGTTTAGTTAACAATATAATAATTATTGATGTGTAGTAATCGGCTGCTAATAACTGTAATTTGATGCGTCAATTTTCCACCTTATATACGCTAATGAAACGGTATGCATGGTTATTATCATGTCGATATTCCATACGTTCTTTTCTTACGTGATAAATAAAACGCCTAATTAGCCTTTCTTCGAATATCGTTTATTTCATTGTTGTAATTATTTGTATTAATTATTATGTAATTTTCATTATTGTAATTAATTGTATTAATTATTATTCTAAAAAATTATTAGTCTAAAAAAACATATCGATAATAATTGCATATGTATTATTCTCATATTAATATCAAAATAGAGATCTGTAAAAGTTGTTAAATTTTGAATTATATACTGACGAGATACACACATACATACGCTGTTTATGCGAACTATAATAAAATTCTCCAACATTTCAAAATCACGTGAGTGTTACTTTCGACTTGTTTGGAAGTTGTATCGATTCTATAACCACCACATGTAATTCTCCAGCTCATACGAACGAATTATCCATTTGATAGACGAACCTCCCTCGAAACTCGCGCAAATTCTCTATCCGTTAGCCAGATCCGATTCAACGGAGGCGAGAAACGCGCGACGATCGTACCCGTGAAATATTGGAGCTTGCAGGACGATTTGCCGCGCGCTAACTTATCCTTATCTCGGATATTCCACCGAGAATCCGCTCGCGAAATAGCTCTCGGTCGGTCGCGGCATTCCGCTCGGCTTCCTCCCTCCTCCCTCCCTCCCTTCTTCCGCGTTCGTTCGCGGGGCGTGCACTGAAATAACTCGCCGCGACTGCCCCGGCATCGATCGCGACTTAATAATAGTCCCGGCATCGTTCCCGTCGACTATTTTTAGTATTACCCAGTCATCGCGACCTACAGCCGCCGCAACAACGCGACTTTCAATGGCACTCTAAGTCCCCGTGCACTTCCATGATTCGAGTTATCGCAATGATATCTATCGGCTTATCTATCGCTGTCTCGGTAGATAAAAGTATTCCACGAATTGCATTAATAATATTTTAATATCTATTTTATCGTAATTATTAAAGGACGTGAAATAAAATGATAGAAGAGATTGACGCGATATCTTCTTCAATTATGATCGGAATATAAAATTAACTTGCTGTTATGGAATTATCGTAAGTGATATTGTTTGATAATAGGAGATAAATGAGTGATTTAGATGCCAAATGATATAAGTTTGAAAAGGTAAAGTTTGAGAAATAAAGATTTTGGTGTTTTTCTTTTACGATAAGTAACACATAAAAATGATTCAAATATAATCTAATTGATCCTAAAAACAGGTGAATTTCGTTAATTATATTGTTAATGTTATATCGCATTGTCGGTACCTCAAATCTGCTAATAACTCGAAATCAAATTTAAATGGATTTGTATCACTTGACCATTCGAATATTGCTAATATAATATAAAATATATGCATATGCTGCTGCATTTTTAATACCATGATAAGATAATAATATCGATAAAGTAAGTTTCAATATAAAAAATACCAATAAAATTATTCCCTTCTTAATAAAGAGATGATTTGCCGATAAGAACGTAAAGACGGATTTGTCTTGTATAGATATCTACAAGAAATTGGTATTCATCGAAATTTCAATCGCAGACAAATTGATAGATAGCATTAAGTGAAAGAGGAAGTCGAGTTCAATCTTGCAAAGACGGAAATGTGCGGGCAACGATCTTGTCGAAAGAATCATCGCAAATAAAAAGTACGAAACGTACTTTATGTAAATTGCATTTCTTTTCATGTCTTCAGACATGGAAAGCTATTGGTTTTCGCTATTATCTCCGTTTGACAAAAATTTCGCGAGCATATTGTTTACACCTCTCGAGCACTCTTTTTTTTATTATACTTAATAACTGTATAAATAATTTAAAAATTCGCAATTTTTTGTTATCTCACACTCGTATTCTTAATAAATTAACATATTTCTTTATGTAAATTATTTTTCTTGCTGCGAGAGATTAATTCTTGATTGCGTGATCGTGCATACCGAAACTCTCTCTCTGCGTTACACCCTCGGGCGCTCGAAGGGGATGCTCGCTTATGTGGCGAATGGATACGCGCCTATATATTTCCACCAGGGACACCATTTCCTGGCTAAGCACGACGCCGATAAATCTCATGCTCGGTTTATCGGATCCGTTCTATTGTGTCGGCCGGGCGGCTTCGGATCTAGGATAAGCTATACAGTTACTGGCCACTTAACCCTTATCCGATCCGCCGCATACTTTCGCTTTTGCGAAACTGTCGGACTTGTTATGTGTACGACGTATTTAAGATTTCAGAATCGACAAAAGTGTCGTGTATCCTCTATCGTTTTTTATATCTCCCACTGAAAGTGGAAACCGATTATTCCTTAAGCCACTTTAATTTGAGAAGTTGTATACTTTTTAAGACAATGCAAAGTGGAGTCGTTCAAATTCGTTGATCGTTTCAAATTTACTGATACCATTCTCCGTTCGAATTAAAGATAATAAACACATGAATATGTATGAATATTTTCCGCTACGAAAGCGCAAAACGATATTCATCAATCCCTGTGAGAGATTCAATTTTAATCAAATTCTATTTGTAAACACATACTTGTTTAATCAAGAGTGTATATATAAAAATGTTTTAATTTCCTATTTTAATATAAATTTTTATATAAATTTTAAAAACGGTTTTTTAGATTTAGTTCTTTTTCCATGTTTTTTTTTTCGATTATTGTAATTTTAAAATTCATTTCTATATTTTTGTTTTATATGTCTCAAATTTATTATTTACTTTATTTTATTTATATATATTTTTTTTCTTGAAAAGTTTTTTAAATATGCGGTAATTTGAGAAACAGAATTAAGATTTCCATCCATTTCATTGTGATGAGATACTTTTTATCAAGTGAAAATGTTTGGAAATGCTAAAAGCAAATCTATCGTTTCCCAATTATTGTACTTCCAGTGAATTTATAGCCACTGCCTCGAACTAAAAGATTAGCGAATATCGGTTCGGCCTTCCCATTCTCTTCTTCACTCGAGTACCGGTCGGGTATCTGGCTGTGTCAGCAGAGTCATAATAGGCCTCGCGATCAGCAAGGCCAAGTCACGCTCACGAACTCGTCGTTTTCGCGGTCGTTGTCGTTGTCGTCAGTGCGAGGAACACATTAATGTTCCTTTCCTACCTTCTTTCTAGCTGTTCGTGTTCGTGCCGGAGCATTAAGCGGCCATTAGAGACCCGCCAAAGACTAGCGAGAGCCACGACGACGATTCTCTACCGTCGCGGCTTAATTACTTTCCGATCGTGGCTGCTCTCGCTTAATCGAATCTCGACTAATCGCACTCCTGCTCTCTCTTCATTCGACTTTTGCGTGTAACGCATTCTCGTCGATCCGAACGGAGTGTAAAGTCGTTCATTCATTTGAAAATGTTCAATCACAGAAAATTATCGAATGGAGGATTTGGTCTTCTTTCATAAGATTTTTCTTTCTCTTTTTCAATATAATTTAACTTGCAACTTTTAATTTTTAATTACTTTTGACATTGAACGCTAGTACACATTTGTATAATAAATTTGCCTCATTTCTCTGTCTTTCTTTCTCTGTGATCGACAAAAAAACGGAGGAATAATTTATCGGTTTTTTGCCATTTTTAATTCTGAAAATATCGAACGGTATTTTTTGCGCTTTCGATAAAAATCCAATTAAGGATACGATCGGAGAATCTTGACTGGTAATGTATTTTTAACGAAAGTTTAAGGAATTCCCAATTCCGTAATCCCGCCTCGTCATATAATTAATCGGAACAATACGTTACCTGCGTCGTTGGGACGCAATTCTCCCATTCCTTAGGGATAAAGGGGAGAAGGCGGGCGAGTTGGAGAAGCCCGGGCACGGAGGGGTAAGTTTTCGGAACGAGGGTCGGAGTTACTAACGATGGCTTTTGTGAACGCGCGGGACCGTCGTCGTCGAAACGAGGGAATGTCGGGATTAAACGACGCACCAACCCCTCCGGGCTGTTTGTCATCCCCGGCTGTCCCGTTTGTATGCACGCGCAACCGCACGTGCGTGCAGGTGCACGCAGCTCGATGCGTAGTCCTGGATAAATATTTCTCATTGCGATATCGTCGGTCCCATCTCCACTTTTTCATCCTGTTTTTTTTCATTCGCGACGAATCCTTTTTGTAAATCCGTTCGATTATTGAAGCTTACTGATTCTGCAGGTTTTTCGGAATTTCTTTTTCGGGATTGTGAATCCCATAATTGTTATAGCGAACATTACTATAGTTTTACTGCTCTATATTTATTTAATAAATTTTATCGCTTTCATTAGCATTTTCTCATGGTTTGAAAATCGTACAAGACAAGATGGAGTAAGTTTAAACATGCTAAGAATTAATAATTTGCTCATCTTCTAACTTAAAAAAATTTATCTTAGACGTTTAAGTAAAATATTCTTGATTAAAGGTTATTTTAAACGATCTGATATTCATAGAACGATCTTTATTCATGGAATAAAAATTACAGAAACAAGTAAAAATAAACAGAATTTAATAAAATTCTATTTATAATTTTATATCTGTCATGTATTCTAATATATCAATGTACATTGATCCTTTATTTTCGTTGCGAATTGCAGGTCGTCTAAAATTAGTTTAATTCGTGTTAAACAATTTCATGTTATTTTGATATGTTTATTAAAATGACAGAAATAAATATAAATTAATAATTGTGATCGATAAAAAAGGGGAGGGATTATGTACGATATAGCATAAAGATAAATTACAGGGCTTGTTATCACGTGTTTATAATTTCAATAAAAGCTTTTAGTTCGGGATTCGTTTGCACTAATTGCATCCGCATCCTCTTTTTGGAGGATTGCTTCGTTCAAATTTCGGTTTATGACCCGCGCGATCGTCGTTGATAAATATTCTAGGCGGTTGCTCGCAACCGAGCCGGAAAGACAGGTTGAAGATCGCAAGGTCGGTCACTGCACTCGAGAATTGCATACGGTGCAATCCGGATAATCGTTGGCTCAGTGTGTTCAGGGCTGTACAGAATATGAAGGAACGTTACACGCGAATGTTTCCTTCCTCCGAATTTCTCACGTGCACTCGTGAAAGCGTATTCGCGTAAACGTTCTAGGACAAAATAATTTTGTTTTTTATCGGTAAATATTAATTTTCAGTTAATACAAAAAAGGCAGACTCTAATCATTTCTAATCAATAATTGTTTGAACATTTAAAACTATTTGAATGATTGACAAACTTATCGGTTTTTTATTTTTGCACATTACATTACGGTTTGAAACAAGTTGAAATTGAAGATTTACATCACTCAAAATAGGAAAAGAGAAGAAGAGGGAGGGAAAATATGAAAAGGCGTGAGAGGAAAAGAGAGAGGATGAGAGAGAGAGAGAGCAATACGACTTTGGTCGACTTATCGAGGATGTAAGCTCGTTGTACCGTATAAAGAAGAGGAAACGTCGACAAACCCACCTCTCGTCTCCTTTTCCCCTCGGCTACCCGCGAAACGAGTAACCCGCTTTACGATTCACAGGACACGGCGAGAACCGCCGCAAGGCAAAATCTGTGAGACGTCGGAGGAAATTTTCCGGCGTCTCTCTTTCCCCGCTTCGTTCTGTTTCTCTTTTTCGCTCTTCCACCCGTTTTTTCGTCTCTCCGCCCGATGTTCCGTTTTATGATCTATCTGCGCTCCGAGCTCTTCTTCCGGCGTGCTAGAGATCGCTGTGAATTGTTATATCGTATATCTTACTGAATCGAGTTGAGCTCTCTCGTCGCTTCCTCTTTGAATTTTTCCTTTCGCGACTGATTTTATAATTTGTTCGTTCTCGCGTGGATCGAAATTCGCGTTTATCGCGATGATTCGGGTTGCTCGAAAATTTGGAAAATTGTGCGCTTATTTCGAGCATCTATTCCAAATCTACTATAAATTGATTTCTCGATATCTTTAAAGTGGCACGGCTACTTTCGGAAGACGATGTCACATAAATTGACGTTCTGGTTAATATTAGGTCTTCATGATCAAAGATTCAAGAGGGAGTTTTGACGATATGTTAGAAATGATGTATCAAGATGGACGTTTAATTTAGTCCACTGAACATGTCAAGAATATATATGTGTCTTTAAAAATTCTTGCAGAGAATATCGAGAAACTATTTACAGTCGCATTTAAACGAAAGAAAAAAACATTTAATAATATCATTCCAATCGTTCGTTTCATTGGATCAGTCTATCGCATTGTATAAGCCATCATTGCGAGCTTATAAATTTGTGTTTGATTTTTGCGCGACCGGGCGCTGTATTTTCTTCGATTTGTTTCTTATTCCCTCTCTTTATCAATTTCTTGATTCATGCCACTCGAATTAGAACTTGGCGACTGCAATTTCGTCGCAATAGACGGTTGTCAGACGATGAAACAAAATGTAACTTCACATATATGTGTGTATATAAGTAAGTTTCTATTTTTGATATTATATTCTTAAGAATCTCTTCCGAGAATTTCAATTTGTCAATCTATTTTCTATAATCTATTTTTATGAAATTTTCTAATATATAATTATAATACTTTTATGAAGTTTTTTATAAGACTTATATATCAGAGACAAATGCGATTGAGAGAGTGAATGAAAAAGAATCTTATTGAATCTTTAAAAATTCGTACATGTATATAAAAGAAGAGGTGTTTTTTTAATATCGTGTATATTTTAGGAACTTTTACTTTTGATTAGATTATATTTTCTTTATGCAATTTTTGAAACGCGACTTTCTTGTTTATATGTTAATCTATTTTTATTACAAGTTTCTTTAGACAAGTATTAGACGGGAAACAAAAGTTTATTTAACTTTTACAAATCAAATAATTTATGTTAATTAATATGTTTAAAAAATAATTAATTTATACATTTAAGATGTATTTAATATTGTTTAAGCTTGATCATAATAATCTTTCCGTCGATCGTTCGCGTGTAAAAATCTTTACACGAGATTTGCAGTTTTTCTTGTCCCCTTCGACGGCTTCTCGACGAGCTTTTCCGACAGCAGCATAGAGAGGCACGAGTTGCTCGAACTTTAATTCGGTCATCCACCTTGTAACGGGTTCTCCGACTCAGCTATAGCTTGAAAACTAACTTCGCCGATGGAGAGACGGTGGGCGAGTACGATTCGGTCGAGATAGTGAACTGTAGTCGACAAACAAGACGGGGCTATTAAACTTTCGCGATAGAAATTTGGTTGTCGTTAATTCCGATCAATCTCGACGATGACATTTCCGATCATATGACATTTCGCCAAACAAAATATAAACGAAAATTCAATGACGAAATTATTTAACGTCCAGAATTAAAGAGTTACGCTGTAAAAGGACATAAATAGACGATGAAACTTTACGTTGATGGAAATTTAATTCGAAGCTTCATTCCGCTGAATTTTAAAAATGCGGCAAATGACGACTTGAAATGAAGACTTTCTGAATTTAAACTCGTCGAAGAAAAAATTCGCTGCCACTCGTAAGTGCAGAGTTTATAATTTGACATTTTTTAATGCTTTAACCGCACTCTCTCTCTCGTTATCGTTATAATTATATTCCGCTTTCACGTACGGCTAACGTTTCGTTAAAAAAGGTCACATGGTGGCGCGTGTACGCGCATAGTAACGAGTTCGAAGGAGCGATAGGGACGAGACTAATGTCGGTTGCGAACTCGGTGCAATCCGTCACGATTTAAATGTCGTTTGGAAACGCGCATGCATCGTATTAAAGGATCGTCGACGGCAACGTCTGTCTCGCACGGTCATTACGAAGATTATGGACGGCAATTAGTTGCAGCAGCGAATTTACCCCCGAATCCGAGCAATTAACGTACTCTACTCTTGCGAAGGGTGGTTTCGGGACGGTAATAAGTTGAATCCACCGGGAGAAAGTGGAGGGGATTAAAGACGTAATTGTAATTTTGTCACGACCAAAGTTGCCTCGAGTTGCAACTCGAGACTGCATTTCGAGAAATGCATCTTCGCGTCGCTGACGTGAAAAATGCGTCTTCTGGATATAAAATGTGTACGCAGATGTTACTTTACTTTGCGTTACTAGCAGGTAGAGGAAAAACATTTTAATTCGAAATATATTATAGCGAAGGAGACTCGTTTTACAGAAGAGAGAACGGATCGACGTGCATATATTTTTGAGACTCTCAAGAGAGATCTGGCACTGTATTTAGCACTGAGTTTCCTATGATTGTACTAATGCGCGAGACTAGGTTTAATGAGTTGTTCGAATGGAATTAATTTGACAGATTATTGGTTTCCGAGGCATTATGTTTATGCAATTGCACTATGAGCGTGTTATTTATACGCGAGTGATACGCGATTAAATGCAGAGAAATCGCATCTGGGAATCGGTATTCGCGAGTTTCCACGAAGAAAATCGACTCGATTCGCGTTTCTCCGTTGATTCGACATTTATTGATGCGAGAGAGGAATTTCTTCGTGGTGCAAAAATGTCGATGATTGCCGGTTAAATAAGTGGCATTTGTGGTATATCATTATCGCGTGCCGCTGAGAAATCGCTTTTCGTGTCAGGACTGCCATTCCTCTCTGCAACGAGTTCACTCGCCACGATACAATTTCGAATATAAGTTTCAATGCGATGAACGATTTTCGCGATTTATTGCATTTTACAATATTATTGCCTGATCATTACGCGGGATCGTATGTTTCAGGTAACCTGATAAAAAAGTTATATGATGGCGCGATAAAATGCACAGGGCGCTTCTGACTTACTCTCTACATCAGATGCAGTTTATTATTAGTCGTAAAGAGCAAGAGAGGAGAGAACAGATACAACGAGGCTTCCTTTACAAGGACCGTATCTCAGCTAACGTTACACCCGCGTATATCGGTCGTATTAGCTTGCAACTACGTGCTCGTCGACCGTTACAACACGATACAGCGAGCCTTGAAACACACGCTTCTCTACCCTTTGCCCCACTTACGAAACCTCGTTAATGCAAAATCGAGCGATGTATGTTTGCCGTGCGATTTTAATTTTCCCAGAGATTTTTAATATTCGGTCACTAATTTTTCGTATTATAACGAAACAATTCAAAATTATTGATAATCTGATTAACTGCTCGTGGCAATAATTCGCGATAAAATGTATTTAATGAATCATTGTTTCATTATAATCATCTGAAACTTTAAAACAGAATTCTGCTTTATTATCGTAAAAGTTTAAATATTTAGCATTACATTTGCTGAAATTATCTTTACAATTTATCATCCGTCAATTGTAACATAACGAAGGAAAATCGTGACGTTAAAGAAAGGGTTATCTTCTTCCTTTCTCTTATTCGTAACTTCTGCGGTCGTCCTGTCAGTTTACAAAGAGTAAATGAATGCGTGTCGCATCATTGTCCGGATGCAAATAGGCGACGATTACTCTCTACTTTTCTTCTGTCTTTTCTCAACCGCCTCGCGAGTCTACAAAAAAGAGAGAAACGAAGAGAAGACGAAGAACGCGAACGAATTAAACGAATGCAAATATTTAATTAAATCCATGTGACGAGACGCATGTCCGACGGCCGTTTATGAACGTTAGCATAATTTCTTCTCGGAAGTCGCAGCGAAAGTGGTAGCGGATGCGCCTCGAAGCAGACAGCTGCTGGGCTGCGTTCGAATCGAAAGTACGCATCGTTGTAATGCAACCCGAGTAAACAGTTTCGTAGTTTTATTTTAATCTCATTTGCTCCCTCTCTCCTTTCTTCTCTCTCTCTCTCGATTTTATTATTTTACATTTTGCTTTCTTTCCTATATAAATATAATGTAAATGCAACGTAAAATGTTGAATCAACGTTAAAAGCGTGGAAGTAGAAATGCACAGCCTTACATTTTAAGGATGCTTTGTATGTACAATCTCAGCAAAAAGCTAGCTGAAAATCAATACTGACGAATATATCCACTTTTGGTGTATTTTGAGTATGAGAAATTGCGTGGAATATTACAGTGCAGAGATGTATTTTTTAATATTTATTGCGTTTTTACTGTTTTTATTCCGAATTTTGTTAATCGAAATGATTAACTTTTGCCAAAGAATTTCGTCTTAGATACATGGCTAATTTCATTGAATTATATTTAATATCTTTTTAACCAGTTCGTACTTGTATAATATTATTTGACCAAATATTTCCTCTGTATCTAAATTATACTTTTGCAAATTTTAAACAAATTCTAAATATTATTTTCATGTGTTTTTGTTATTTAAATCGATGTGGTTATACGTTTCCCATAAAAACACATGTTAATTCGATGCAAATGAAAATCCTTATAACTTGTGAATATAACGTTTTAATGAATCGTTTTAAAAATTGTACTGAAGATTCTAAACACACGTAAGGACATTCTGTACAATTTTCATTAAATTCTCAATATTTTGAAAATAGATACGAAACATCCTTAATAAAAAAATCATAAACGCGTCCGATAATGGTACGATACGTGCGGGAGTCTAAGCAACTTGAATACATCGCGATATATAAATATCATCAAGATTACGATTATTAATCGTAACGAGCACTGGAGAATGAAGTGCTGGTCCTTGTATCACGTTGCGTTACAAAGTTGGCCAATCATTTTATGCTAATAAACCGCCGTAAAACGAAGCGAGATGAAACGACGGCGGCTCGAGAAGTGACGTGCACTCGGCGGAGCGCGCACATCGGATATATAGACCTCTCTCGCAGGTAATTCGGTATGCGGGGTTATCGTAGCATCTCCATATTCCCGGAGCATGCCGGAGAATGCTGCCGGGCTGTGCCCTCCTCTTCTTCGCCGTGATATACGATCGAACCCGACGGTTTTCTCGCGGCACCGGCGAGACAAACGAGCTCGCCGTCGTGGAAGAAAGCCAGGAAGGTATGTAAATCGGGAAAATAGCCGCGGGAGATGGATTAGCCGGATATCGGAAGGACTAATGGATATTACGATTCCAAGTGTCCAAGGATTAGCGCGCGTCCTTTCGCGGTCGCGTCATTAATGCACTCCAGAGGAAGACTGTTGACCATTTTGACTTATCCCCATCGTTCGTTGAATCCTCATAATTAAAAGGAATTGCAGGAACGTCGGCTAAGAGTGGAAAAAAACAGCAGGATATAAAGATGCGAAGCATCTTGTACTCCGTAAAAATTGGAAACAATTTTTATCTTCGCAACGTTACGTCGTTCATCTAAACGCGAAGTCATTTTTCTCCTTCGCGAATCCTGGAATTCTTCTTGATATGAACGATACGCGGATGCGTATGCATGCTATTGACGTCACGAGGAAGATTTACGAAGTATCGTTTAAATCAAGTAGCACCGCGGAAATTTCACGGCGAGGATCTCTCGATCTCCACCCGCGCGTATCGAAACAATCTCCTTTCAAATATCTGCATATCCGCGAAGACGGGTGTTCGATCGATTTAAAATCGCTCGAGGCAACCTGGTATTCAAGTTCGCGGACTTTCTCCCACCTTATCCGCGATCGTACGGTACTTTGCGGGTCTTAAATCGCGATATTATACGCGCTCCAACGGTGAAAGTCAATTACGCGTCCCGGCATATCTTTCAGCCTCTAATCCCACGCTAGTAATTCGCATCACTATACGTGCTATATTCCAAACAATAGATTCATACGTTATGATCAGGCACGAAGAATTCTCGTACAGGGTCATCTCGTGCATTGAATTCGCCGCATCGCGCTTACGAAAGTATTGCGCGAAAGGTTTTGCCGGCGCAAATGGAAAACTGAAATAAAATCTATTTAATTAAATATAATTAAATTTAATTAAATATATATCTATTCAATTAATATTTAATTAAATATCTACAGAGAGAACAAAGTGCTATTTATTCGACTTTTAATTCTCGTACAATCCCTTACACCAATAGTCGATTATAAATATACCTAACTATATTAATTTACAATTAGTTATAAAGGGCTTGTAGAGCAAGAAAACAAGTATATTACAAAAGTTTAATTATGTCAAGATGTACATCAAAATAAATCTATGTCGACGGTTGACATTACAATAATACCGAAACGAGCAAAACATAGGTACGTTATTAAAGGCGAACGTTTCGATCGATTTTTCGATCCTCATCAGCGCAATAATATAATGATGAATAAACAACGAGTGAAAATTAACGGAATAATGAGTTAAAATTATGGTCTAATGAAATAATTTATCAAAGGCACGCTGGCGAAATGAAAAAAAATAAAAAATTCGTCGAAAGCTGTAGATGTAACAGGATGCTCAGGGATTGTGAGGTGTCCTACATGAATGAAACGGTTCTGCTGCGCGTAGCAGCGACGCGCTTTTATCGCGCTCGCGATCTCCCCGGCGGGATACCTCCCGGGTACCGGGAGAACGCACATCTCGCGCCTTCCATTCATACGAGTTGCGCGAGCGGAAACGTGGGTGCACGCGCGCGGCCGAGCGAAACGGCGGAAAGACACGCCGGTTGCGGTGCGTTAAGTGGGCGAGGTATTGTGCGCCGGGGCCGGGAGCGCGCGGCCTTGGATCTAATTATTCCAAGCGGCTTTTACGCCGATATCTGCGCCGTTTCCACGCGTGCTCGTAGCGTGGGAGTAACCGGCAGGAAATTAAATGAACGCGTCCGAGCGTCTCTCGGACGTCGACTCCTACGGATTCCACGGATCTTCCTCAGGCGCGCGAGATTTTCGTCCCAGCCGATGAGATAACGGCATCGTAGATATCGATGAGATTTTCGTCCCAATCGTCCCTGCCAGCTGACGAGATAACGGCGCTATCGTGAAGGATTCGATGATATTGCACGCTTGCTTCTCGAGCAGATCGTTTATTGTACTTGAAATCTTAGGGGGAGGAATAACTATCGAGATTCAAAGCGAATCGATCGCTCGAAGACTCTCGGGCGGTTAAATGTGAACGATAATGATATCGCAAACGGTAAATGAAACTTCCATCCATTTGACTAAATCATATATAATCGTGTATAATCGTGTATTTAATTTTTAATTTAATTCAATTTTAATGCGTTTAATCAATCGTTTGAGTTTTAATTAATTATTAATCGTGTAGATAATCCTGAAGATAGTCCTGAAGATAATATGTTTCTGTTAACATTTTGTACAAATTAAGATTTATTATATATGTTTGACATATATTGCCAAATATATATACATTTTATTTTTCGAACGAAGCGAATATTTTATAACGAATGTCTTATAGCTCCCTTTGATCGTAATAACCGTAAATTCGCTTGGCGTTTCATGCGAATATACCGGAACGTATATCCGTAACGGGACTTTCTCGTTCGTAAACTTCGCCCAGTCAGCGAACAGAATGTTGACTTGCGAATATTCGAAGCAGTCGGTTGTTTTGATACATTGTGATCGAGGCGTTTAGATCTCTCGCCTATTATCGTTGCATAGGATCTTCTATAAACTGTATAGAACACATTATATGTATATCGTTTATATTATATATCGGAGATTGAGGGCAAACATTTCGAAGATGAGTTTGGAGCCGATATTTTGTTAGCGGGAAAGAGAGAATCCGATCGATTCTCGATAATTTTTAGATGAAAGCTTGTTTCAAAAGTTAGTTAATTACATATAGTCTAGGGAAAAAGTTAAACGGCCAATAACTACATGGTTTACTCGGTTACTCGTTAACGTCGCGCTGGAGCGAGCGAGTTCTCTCGCTTTATTTTTCCCGCATGTTACGGAAGTCGAGTTTTACGTTGCTCCATTTCGCCTTAATTCTATTTAGCTGCTCTCTGCCCGTCTTTCACGAGGGTGAGGTGAGGTTGAAGCTGGAAGCCACCGCATGGAAAAGGAATTGCCGTTATAGTAGAGCGAACACGAAACCTCTGGCGGTATGAAAACTGGATTTCGAGGTGGCAATGTCATCGTCGCTGTCGTACTGTTTACTCCATTAAATATGCTGATATTAAAATGCCAACGTAAACGTCCGTCCTGGCGCGTGGCTTAAAAATATGATTTATTACACTTTTCCATCGTGAAAAATTAGCGCTTATAATAATGCTACTTAACGCAAATCTTGATCATTTTTTAATCGCTTTTACACGACAATAATATTTATGATCATTAATTTTATTTTAATTACCGTGTCGACGCGATTGATTGGTATATCTACTTGATGATATGATGTTTGATGATTTGAGAAAAAATACACACGAGTCCCATGTATAATATAATATACGCGACGTGTTTGAAATTATTGCCATGCCAAGTGGATATTTAATAATTTCAAAAATGGCATCATCAATTTATTGTATTAACACATTAGCTATGACGAGTGATTTTGAGATTATTACCGGAATCATATAGCGGGCGCTGGCGAGAAGCACAGTCATTTGTAATTAATGACATTTGTTTCGCTTGGCGTGCGGGACCGTTTTATTCCACTCTGGCTGCCCGCAATTTTCCAACGAGTACTGCTAAATTAAGGGAGCAACGACTTGAATCGTGTTTACTGCAATTTCGTCTCGTTTTCGGCAAGTTAATTCATTGATGTACAACGCTTTACACGTCCGACAATAACGTGACGACATGGTATCACGGTGCTATTATCGCGAGAAAGAGCAGATGACAAGCATACTTGATGAACAAAAATCGTGAGAGAGATGTCCGCGGATTATCTTCCATAAAAATATTTTTTGAAAAGTTTGAACATTAAATATCAAGCTTTAAATTAAGAGGATTGACGTTCAATTTAAATACAAATTTAATTAACGTCGACCCATATCTTTTTACTTTTTAAAATCAGAGATTTGGAATTGCTTTAAAAATTTTTGTTCGACATTTTCGTGCTCGCAATGTAATTCTTCCTCTCGGCAAACAGAGGATGCGTTAAATTCTTCAGGATTGCGGTGGCCGGAGACGACAGATAAGAAGACTCGGCACACGACACGTTCGATCATCCGGCTCTCTCAGCCTCCTTTATTCATAACGGTATAGCTTGTTCTCCGGGCACTCGCAAGAAACTCGCAGCTGCCGTCGTTCCGCGCTTCTTCATCGGCTACCTGCATCGCCGAAGGGAAGGGGCGATCCGCGAGTCCTTGAGAATCTCTCACGCTCGCTGTTATCCGCATTCTCCGTTCTTTCGTCTCGATTCCGACAAATGAGTTGCAAACTGCAGATTTAATTACTCGTCCGTGCGACTCGAGACTTTCCAGCTCGTGGCTGAATGTCACTCGTTGAATTTCTTTTGTCCGCGAGATTAACTCCGTCCCTCAGACGGATTAATCGTGACGGACATGAATAAGTTATTACTTTTACACTCTATTTTCGATTATAAGATTTACCGATTTTATTTCCAACCGAGAAAGTAACTTATTCTATTGAGATACATAAATGCATAATTTGAGTGATAGGAATCATGTATAAATTTAGTAGACAATAATGATACTTGCGATAACGAAATTCTTGTTTTCTTTATCTTTTTTCTTTATTTTTAATATTAAATTATTAAATTAAAAAATATTAAATTATTTAATATTAAATATTAAATTAATATTTTTATTTTTAATTTTAAATTAATACTCGTATTTTTAATATTGTTTTTAACATAAAATATTTACGAGAACGGTTACTATCGTCAAAAATTCGATAAAAGAAACCTGTAAACTCGCAGTTTTATAGCCGCGATCGATCTGTCGATCGTGACGAGTATATACAATGATCTTATTGCATGACGATAAAATTCTCTCTCTTTCTTTCTCAATCCCTTTTTTGCGAAACTCTGTTCACGAGTGAAAAAACGGTTATAAGCACCGGCTCTTTCATCGCTTTCGCGGCATTTTTAATTCCGCGTCCGACTCTTGGATGATTTTTTTTACTGTGTTTTTATTTTTTATTTTTTAGAACGAAGTGCACGCGTGCTGCATCTCTCGGCAACATTCGCGCAGATTTTTTCTCTCCTGCTCTTTGTAACATTACGACCAACATTGTACACGTCGTTTTTTCTTTTTTTTTTGGACATTTTTTTGTAAATTCAACGTTTCGCGCAATTTCTCGCCTTTTATATATTTTCGTAAAGACGAATGCGCATCGATAAAATAGAATTATTGTTCAAAGCAGAGCGAGTTTTTGCAACAATGTCATTTCATCGATAAATGTTAATTTCAGGAATTGTAATTTAAAATTTTAATAAGGTTTCTGAATATTAAAACGTGTCTGCAATAATGTTCTAGATATATTAATGTATCAGATATACATGTTTGATTTAATCGATTATTCTCAAGTGATTGCATCATGTTGCAAATGTGAAACATTCTGCAGGCAAATGAAATTCATTATTGGTACAAGAATATAAAAACAATAAAAATATTAAATGCATGAATCGGTTAATAGTAATTGTTGATAATAATTGTTCATTTTTAAATAGCTATTTTTGCATACAAAGTAAAATTAACTGTTGTCAATTATTAAAACTTCAGACTTAAAGTTTCATATTCCAATAAATTTTCACGATATGAAAAGTTGCAAACAAGTTTAGTATTTGAGGTAGCAGTATTAAAACGATCGTCGTATTACACGCGTTGTAATTGTAAACTGTATAACCGAGAAACTTCCATGTGCGCGAATTCGCTGGAAACGGAGTGCATGCATATCCGAAAAATATTTCGACCAAACGTGCAACACGTGTGACCTCGCTCGCCCGTTTCAACTTCTGGAATGTCCTTGCGCTACTTGGAGCTTTGACAAAACTCCCGTTGGCACTCGATCGCGTTTTAACCCTCGTGTTGGCACCTAGAATGTCATACTTCAATGATCAAGATATGTTACACGTGTATGCTTTTTCCATAGAAAAGTATATATTAGGTTAATATATTTTAAATTTGTGTGTAAATAATAAGTTAATAGTAACATATGTTTACAAATAAATAAACAAATAAATAAATTATTAAATTATGCTAACAATTAAACGCATACATTAAGACCACATTAACAAATCTATTATTCTTCTATTATTCTATCTATCTATTATTATTATTATTATTGAAGATCAATATATCTTCATTGGAAAAGATATGTTTGTTTTTAAACCTGTATCTCATGAAAGTTTTAACGTTTTAATTATTTGCATTATATTAATATGCTGCGAGTTCACCTCGATGAATTACATTATGGATCTTTAAAGGCCGTGAGTACGATTATTTGCCGTCGGTTCTGGAACACACACACTTTTCCTTTTATTCAAGTGAATACATGAACATGTTTGCGCGATTGGCAAGGTACGAAAAGCTCGTTAAACAAACTGCACCGAAGTCACTAGTCATTCTCCGAGTGAAAAACGTTAACATGCGGCTATATAACGAGCTGCTAACTGTAGAGATTTATAGACAAGTTAGCTATTATTTAGACAATGCATATGTTTTCGCAACCTATTGTTTTAAGCTCAAGACTGATATAATTTCTGAAAAATGTTGCATTTCGAAAATTATATACAGGTTTAATAATTGAATAAATATATAAAGAGAAGTTTATTTTTAAAGCGTTATCTTGAAAATTAATAATCTGAATCTATGTAACTTTTTGCACGACACAATGTAATTTAAGATTAATTAAATATTGTTACGAATAACACATACATATTAAAACTTAATTCTTTATAATATCATTGGTATATTCATATCTTTTCTCTGCTAATTAGCATGAGATATACGAGCAGATTGTAGGAGGATTTTTACAATTCTTTTTTTTGCAATAACAGGCGCATGTAACTTCAGCATGCAAACATCTCCTTCAATATACTGCAAATTATGCTTGCTTTATCAAGAAGGTAGATATAACCGTTGATAAGGATGCAAATCTCATTACGCGATACTTGATCTTTTGAAAAAACGAATGTACCACATATTGCATTCATACATATAAATTACACAAATTGCGGAATCGCTGATATCTACGTCGTTATTTTCACAAGTTCGAAAAATAATTTGTTCAGTGTATTTAAATTGAGAATTCATTAAACAAGATTCTCGCCAAGCAATTTTTAAATAACTGCTGAGCAACACAAGCAATTCCCTAATCTCTTTTTTAAATCTCCGCTAGAATCCCTACGATACTTCAATTCATGATGCAATTTTGCACGATAAAAGTATAAAAAGACGAATCTAAAAGTGCTTCGTGTAGAAAGATGTGTTATGTGTCGGAAGCTACACTTTTCAAGAGCTGTATCTGGGGTATATTGCATTCCTCTCGTTGTCAATCATATGCGCGTGATTTCTCCAAGCGGAGCGATGAAGAGCCGAGAGAGGATTCGATATACGACGTATCGAGATAAGCTTGGACGGCAGTAAACGAGAAAGAGTAAACGGGGCAGATCCATTTAGCGAGATAATTTCCCGAAGCCGCATCGACTTTTATTTTTTTCTCTTTCTTTATTTATCGACGTCGTGAAATTCCAGGGGAATAATGCTTTCTTCCAGCCCTCCTTATGACGCCTGCGGCTCCGCCGTGAATTACGCGGGTTATGTCTTGCAACTCCCCTTTGGCTTCCCTGACCTCGTTACGTCTTGCTGCTCAAACACCCAGCTGAGACGCCGCGTCTGTGAACATAATCGTTCTTCGGGAATGTTACGTTATTCATTTTGTTACGAGATATGTAATCGTGCAAAGCTGAGAGGAGGGTCGATTCGCATATAAATCCTTGAACAGAATTTCACGTACATTTCTAACATTAATAAAGAGTATAGTGATGTAAAAAGAGAAATTATACAATATTTAAGAACAAAAAATTTGCAAACAGATTCTATTCTTTGTCTAATGATTTGATTGGATTAAATTAAATTAAATTAAATTTGTTTGAATTAATTCAAACGAAATAAACATAAACTATATGTTTCTGCGCATTTACCACAAAGAATATGAATCATCTTATTGACGAAAAATATTTCGATTTGTTTAACATCTTGTTATATCATTTATCTACGAAACTCAGCAGTAGAAAGACAAAACTTTTGATGCCGAAAGTGAGACATAAAACATGACTCGATTCTAGAGGGGTTAAAGACGGAACATTTTAAATCGGCTTAACGGGTCAATGAAGTCGGAAAGCACGATCCAGGAAAACGAGGTCAAGGGATGAATCGAAAGAAAGAAGGGCTCGCCGGCGAGTCGAGGGCGTATTTGTTCGAGGTATTTAATTCTAGAATAAATCTCCGTTTTCTCGACTGCTTCTCTCTCTTTTTCTACTTCAAGAGAAACAAAGAAAGAAGGCCGAGATCCAGAAAGAAATGGCTAACTGTGCCGGATATCATAATTCTTCTCGAGATGGCGAAAGTTGGCATATTCTGAAATTTCGCTGACCGCTTCTCATAAACGAAAGTGGAAGTTATCGCGATAAGACAGACACATTGTGTCAGAATCAGAAAAATGATTGGAACGAATTAGGCAACAGCTGTAAATTTCTTATCGATCTTATCGGTCATGTGTGTAATTCAATAGATATGTATCTTTTATTTCGGCAGGTATAATACCTTTGACATTTTGCTAAATGTTATCAAACTCGCGCATGATTTTGTCCTGTATTATAGCATATTATGTTAGTCAAATGTCAATCATAATTCAAAAATATGTAATTAATATGTTCATGTCTAGATAAGAAATAATAGAAAGAAGATAATCATTAAAAATAATCATTTATTAAATATTACTACACGTGTATTAAAATTTTTGTTCATCGGAATCAAATCGGTTGCGTGAAATGAAAAGTAATTTATATGAACGTAAAAAAGTAATTTATAAAAATCATGGGTGTATTTTCTTTTCCCTCGGCAACTTTATTATAAGGGAATAAATTCAGAATCCGATCGATATGAGCGGGGGGACGGTTTAAGTCGAGTTTTGAACTGATTAAGACAAGAGTTTATGAGCGATTTCGTTAGTCTTATTCCAGGTTAACAAGGTAGGGTAGGCAAGAACGCGTTTGCGGCATCCTGGTCGTCATTTAAGTCGCGGCTTAACTCTGCTTAAGGCATTATTCTCCGTCTCTCTTCTCCCTCTCTCTTTCTCTTTCTCTTGCTCAGACTTTGCTCTCTTCTTTATACTTCCGCTTCGTTCCGTTGTCTGGTCGCGCGGCTTTTAATCGAGCGCCAGCGAATTATCTTGGCGTCGAATCTACGGTCAGCCTGAAAACCACCAGTAAACTTCGGACCTTTGTGTGTTTAGTCCACGCGATTCAGGTGCTCTGTTTTACAAACTTGTAATCCAAGCACGTTCGCTGCTTCTCTTTAATATCAACGTAATAATGATAGACATATAAAATGAGAATTTGATATTTTAAGCCTAAGAAAAAAACTCGTTACAATTCATTGATAACTCATTTTGTCGAAATATATTATATCTTACTCTTCTAGTTCCAGTTTCATCTCGTGCATACGTGATAAATAAATAAATCTGGATAAATAGATAATGAGATTTTCTGAGGTAACAATAGTATATTATTAATTCGCACATGTGAAATTTATGCAATTTTAAAATTTTTTCATATTGATGTTTGAATAAGTAGATAAATAATTTATTCTGTTCGGAAACACAACAGCATTAATGTTGTAGATATTATTGATTAGAGTACTCTTATAATCAATTATTATACATCATATATAATTTAACCAATATACATTTGTGCCTCTCCTCAGGTCG
The DNA here is from genome assembly GCF_003227725.1 of Camponotus floridanus. Taxonomy (NCBI): domain Eukaryota; kingdom Metazoa; phylum Arthropoda; class Insecta; order Hymenoptera; family Formicidae; genus Camponotus; species Camponotus floridanus. The sequence continues at coordinate 771,038 of NW_020229692.1, read as the reverse complement.
GTGAATAATATGTTCGTGATCGAGAAGTAGGCCAATCATGAATGATATTTCTGTAGGAACGTTTCGAGTGCGGATTTCGCCGATGATCGATTACTTCCCGCGGTATTTACGAAGATTGCTTACCACGTGCGCCACATAATTTCGCAGTAGAGAAGAAGAAAGAGACAGAGAGAAAGAGAAAGAACGAGAGTGCCATTTGTCGCGGATCTTATCGGGAGGAGAGAGAAGGGTGGCCTTTTCGTTTTAAAGCGACTCGAGCGTAAATGCGCCCTCGGCCGAAACCCCCGAAACGCGCGTCGGGGCCACTGCTTTAGTCTGGATATTTATTACCCTACAGTGTAGCCTTATCGAGTGGCCCGGCCATGCTTGAAATCGTGAGAATTCCAGCTAAACCGTCCCTCCGCCGCCCACATACACCTCCCCTGGCCCATCTCTCTCCTCCCCACGTGCGGCGCACAACATCAGCGGTACGATCGTGTATGTACGTACGAGCGTGTGCTCGGTAACGGGACAGAATGTAATGGAGAACGGGACGGGAATGGAATGAGATGGAAGCGACGGGACAGATCGCGGGAGGAGGGCGCGAGGGGGTCTTTGACTGGCGCACGAAGGGGACCAAACCGGCAGCCCTTCAGGTTGCTTGGCTAGGGTGCGCGATATTGATTCCCACCTAGCCATTTCCATCGAGCGTGGTAGAGGCTCGGTTATGCTCGCGAAGTCAATGGGCACGATTCCGGTGCTCCAAAGGAAGTCCAGAATTTTTACCCATGATGATAATGATTCGATGATGCTTAATCTTCTTGCGTAAGAAATCGTTGAGATTCTATATTTGCTCTTTTTCTTGTGATATTTCTTACATCTTTGATTAAATCTTTTTCCTTTTCTGGATAATTTTTAGAGAAATTTTTCTTTATTTTTTTTACACACACACATATATATATATTATAGCTTAATATTTTATTATCAGAATATTTATATTTTATTATCTTAAATATTTAAATTATCAAAATTATTATATATATAAACATATATTTAAAACTAATCTACATTTGGAAGCTTTGCATGGATCAAACGATTAATTCGACTTGTTTTCAATATTTCTGTAGAATTTTCTGTAAAATCTTTTTAAAGATGATTTGCAATTTTGCATTATTCTAACTTTATTCTAATAATTTATAAATTATAATATGAATTACACACACATACCTAAAATAATGAATTATAAACATTTGATAATAAAAATGAGATCATAAACTTTAAAGGAATCAGAAACGCGAGGTGTTTGATGCAACACATAAATACATAAAAAGAGTATAAAAAAGCTAATTAGCAAAGTTTAAAACATAAGAGTTCTAATGTTCATTTTTTTTTTTACTTTTTGTGTTTTCACAAGAAAGTTTGACGAAAGCCTGGCTAATTCTTTTACAATCTCTTATAATTTTTTTACGATAACGTCGTCTTGATAACGATTATTAATTCCGGCAACAGATAAAAATGAAGCGCGATTACGACTGTTTGTTGTTTCGAGTATTATACGATACGTGAAATCCGATCTTGCATCGTAATTATATTTGTGCTTTGCCGTCTCACTTCATCTGATTGTTGCGAGCGTAAGCGATAGTCGGGACCTTCCTTGTTGGTCCATGCTTAATGATGTTGGTGCGTGTCTTCGACACGACGGTGCATGCCGCCAGCACGTACATACGGCTTCCCGTTATATATGTTTACAGCTTTCCGATATCTAACTTCTGCGCCCCTTTTTCCACGTCTCAATGAGTCACGATGCGAGATCGCTACACCTTCGAAAACCTTCGAACCGAACCATCCATCGCTTCCCTCTCTCTCTCTCTCTCTCTCTCTTTCTTGGCCGGCTCGATCGATAGCGATCTATATTATAGGCGAATGGCTGCCTCGAGTAGAGTATGACGGGGATCTTCGACGCTCCACCGATCGCTGAAGAGGCTATTTGCCTCGCGGCGAACGGTGGTGGTAATAACGGCGTGCAGCCCTATTATGATAACCGAAACTCCCATCGGAACTACTACTAACGCGCGATATAGCTCACCTTCACCCCGAAAGTCGCCCCTCAAACAAAAAGCAGTTATCGGTTAAAGTCAAGAACGTCGAGTCGTCCATTCACGCAATAATGGACAGATCTTTCTGCGATATCTTTATACCTATATTACACATATTTATACATACATACATATATATTTAATAAGCGGAAATGAATGATTATTTCATCTCCATCGATACTTGAAGAATCCAGTCGAAAAATGTTCTATTCATCGAATATAGTTCAGCTTCTTTTGTCACCTTTGTCCTTCTCTCGATAGATTACGATAAGAAATGATCTTATCTTTCACAATGCCATTCGATTAATAATGCTCGGTTGAGATCGAAGACGAAGGAGATGGCAAAGGGGGGAATATACGCCTGCTCTCTTCTCGTAACAGACAAATACAAGACAATGAAGATTAATGCTTCGGCCTGGTTCTCCTCCGCTCCCGGCATGTTCTTCGGGTCGATGGCATCGTGTGAACGATTCGGTAATCCCCAGAGAGAGGTGCCCCTTCGGGTTCGACTTTGGAGCTTTGCGATCGTATAACCCTGACCCTAAATCTGCCGTGGTCGAATCTTTTCAATAATTCAACGTATATCATGATTTTGTTTTTGATTGCAAATTCTGATATGATTTCGAATAATACTTGCAAATGTTTGCATTATTATTCTTGTAAAACGACGAAAAAGAAATATTTATTTTTAGAATTAATTATGTTCGATAAATGGATATCACGACTTTTATATCTATTTATCAAACGATTTATATAAACATTTATTACATATTCACGCTAATTCGGCTGAGGTTTTAATTCATACTTCTCTTGTTATTGTAGATTAGCAGTCGGCGTGACATGGATGTGAGCTTCACGAACGTGTTAGAGGGGGCTCGCCAGTACTTCCAGGGATTGCCCGTACCGAGTACAGGTGATGGCGCGGCCACGTCAGTGGACCTCCACGCGACATCCTCTACGAATTCTGCCTCGTCCACATCGACGACGACGAACGATCATGATGCATCGTCGCAGCCGACTCAGTCAATCTCGACTTCCGTCAATAGTAGCAGCGGTAGCAACGTCCAGGAGTCGAATCGTTACTCCACTGACGTCAGACCGACGTTGTCGGTGGAGAGCAGCAGTACTGCTTCCGGTTCTAGTTTCTGGAATCCGCACGTGGAACCTTATCCGCCGCAGCCGACCAAGGTTGAAGTCCCAGACACGAGACCAGGCGATGAAAGCTCCGCCATGGAGCCCAGCTCCTCTTCGGGCACTGTTACTTTAACCGAAATGCAACCTTCTAATCACCAATCCTCTTCCTCTTCCCCCGCCGTTGCCTCCATCGCATCGTCAACGAACTTCTCGCAGAGATCACCGCCAATATCGTCATCGTCTTTGTCGTCCACCCCATCCTCCAGCGATCACAATCATCATCACCAGATACATACTTCGACCGCAAACTTGTCGTCACACTTGCATCAGATGCAACCGCCTCAGCCATCACATTCCCCAGGACCGGTGTATCAGCAACTCAATAACGTTAGCAGGTCATCTTTCAACACGGCGGAGATGCTTGCCTCTTCTTCGTCACACTCCGTTTCGACTTATCAGGCCGTGAGCAACAATGATCGGCAGTCGCAGCCAATCGTCGTGCAGAGAGCTCAATATTATCCGCGCTATCATCATCCGGACATCACAAAATGCGCACCGGCTCCATACTCGCAGAGTTCCATTTATCAGTCCGCTAATGTAGCGCAGCCTTCGAGCACAGTTCAACAACCGAGCACGAGGCCGACACCGATGGAGCAGAACAATATGTCGTCATCCGGAATCGTCGCTCAAGGACATTGTCCGCCGGAACAGCAACGAGTACCCGGTACTTACGGCAACAATATGCCGTCTGTTCAGAATCCTCTCGGCGGATCTACTGTATACGGATCCAGCTCCTCTTCCTCCTCCTCTTCCTCTCAGAATTACCGTTCCGCGAGCCAATATCAACAACAAGCCCACCGTCTGGCAACCGCTTCCACTTCGAGCCTCAATGACAGATCGCATAGCTCGGACGGGCCGCATTCTTCCACCGTTCCTTTCTCTTCGTCGTCGGCGATTAGCCCGCGTCAGCCCGCTGCAGGCAATTCCTCCTCCAGTCACATTCCTTCGCAGTCGCAATCACAGAATCTTCCGGGGCACATTCCGTCGCCGTCCGCCGCCTCTTCGGTGCACCATCAACAACAACAGCAGCAGCAACAGCAGCAGTCGTCTCTACAACAGCAACATCCTAGTCGTATAAACGTGTCACCACACTCACACGGTTCCTCATACGGAAGTCGCGTGCTACCGCCGCCCTCGCACGGCGTCCCCACGTCGACCTCTTCCGCCGCGGCGGCGAATCATTCGCAGCAACATATGCCACCACCGAGCGGCTACCACGCGGGAACAACGCCGTCGCCGCATCATGAGATGCCGTCGCACCACGCCACGCCGTCGCCGCATCATGCGACTCCGTCGCCACAACGGCAATCGCCCCACGTGTCCAATCTACACAATCCGCATGCATCTCCATCTCCTCATCATACACCTTCTCCGCACAACAGCTTTCAGCCGCACTCGCCGACTTATCCGCCACCACCGCCGTTGCCGCCACCGCCGGCTTCGTCTAGGTCGACGCCACATTCGTACAACTTGCCATCGGTCACCTCTCAGCATTATCAGACGAATTACGCGGCGACTCGTGAAACGGCAATGGCGTTGCCTTATGCACCGCCGCCATCGTCTCAATCTTCGTACCATTCCTTCCAGAAGAGCTCGCAATCGGAGTCTCAAGGGAGTAATTATTATTCTCAGTCCGGCCGATCTCACAATCAGTCGTATGGTATGCAGCAGATGCTGGTACCACCACAAACGGTATTTCCCGGCACACCTAGTAGCAACAATCTAGGTAGCTATCAGCAGAGCGGCAGCAAACATGCTACATATAATGGTGCAGAGATTGCGAAGAGGAGTGCGATAGATGTTGCGACACCTTACGCTACGCATCGTTCATCCGCGCAAAGGAACAGTAACACGCACAATCTCCCACCTATCGCCGCTCTCTCATCCTATCATTCCAACAGGCGAGAATTTTTGGGAAAATCAGCACAGTCAATGGTGCAACGACAACGAATACACTCGACGAATGTTAACAGCAAAGTGCCCGCCGCAATGCCACCGACGACACCCTCGTCGATGGCAATGCCCGCGCAGAGACTCGCCGAGTATCCGATGACTCCGGCCTCGGTAATGAACCACGCGATACCGGTGAATGGCAGGACGACCACTGTGACGAATATGACGTACGGTACTCGATATAGCGGTCAACAAGGCTATCTCTCGTCGTCGTATGCCACTACGCTTGCGCCCAGTCATCATGGCAGCAACTCCACCGGCAGTACCACAGTGACTTCTATCAGTCATGGCGGCATTGGCAGTGCGAGATCTTCCGTTTCAACGATTCACACGTATCAGTCTTCCGACGAGTCGGATCGAACAGCAGGATCGTCGTCCCATCATCATCATCAACATCATCATCATCATCATCAGTCATCAACGCGAGTGACAACCGAAAATTATGGTTATAAAGAGTATCCCCCTTATCAAAATCCGGCATCGTCTAGTGGTAGTCAAACTGCTCCCGCCGCTGCTATGGCGACTTCTCCATCGCCGAGCAGCATAGTTCGGAAGAGAGAGTCGCCTCTGGATTTATCCGTAAAAACAGTTAAGACATCGGCCGATTCTACGGCGCAGGATGATCTCGAAACCACCAGTACTGACAAACATGTCAGTAGCTCGAACTTAAGTACCGCCAGGAGTAATGTGAATAGATCTATGCCACCTCCACCTGCTGTGCATCAGTCGACACCAGCTCAGCCGTCATATCCTTCGTCGTATGACTCTAGACCCTCGAGTAATAGTTCGAGAAATTCCATGCCCGTAACCTCTATCCGAGCATCGACACCGCAGACGGTGTGTGCACCCAAGGTCGATTTCTTGCCGGATTTCAACTCGACGCCGCTACGACATCAATCGCACCACGAGAATCCTCTTCGTAGGAGCACCACGCAGCTGTACGTTCCGCCCGCTCAGCCTCTCTCGTCTCATCATGCGAACAATACGGCACCACTGCCTCACATGTCCACATTCGTCAAGAAACGTCCACTGCCCACATCACTGTATGACGGTCTGACGATACCGCCGCCTTCGTCATCGTCATCCGCGTCGTCTGCATCGTATCTCCAAACAAATGATTCCATGTCCTCGAGATTTTCTAAGTATTCCTCGATGATGGACCCGTCGTCACGGGTCGGTGCACCTACACTGCCCGCGCAGGATTATACACCCGATCCCAACAAGTATTATTTAGGCGATAGCAAGGCCAAATTTGATCAGCAATTCTCTCAGCGTGAACGCATGCCATTCAAAAGGTCTGGAGAAGCGATCTATGGTGTAGGAAGTCCGAGCAAGCAGCCTAGGGTTTCTTGGCGAGTACCGAGTACCGACAAGCAAATAGCTGAACCGAAGCTGTCGACTGCAAGCGTATTGAACGAACAGCAGAAACGACAAGAGATGAGCTTACCAGTTCCTTTACCAAACGGAACTCTTGTGACACCCGGCGTTTACGATCAGAGACCTGACAGTGGCGGTTATTCCGCGCCGGAATCATCTAGATATCAGCCGACTTACTGTGATAAGAAGACCTATCCGGAGTCCAAAGTTGTGCGGAGCTCGCCTTCGTCGTACAATCACCCGGTAATCTCGAAACCTAACGCGAACATGCACGTGTTGCCGCAACAGTTAAGCGGCGCTCAACCAATCTACTCAAATTACCGTCAAGCAGTTCAGAAGACGACATGTTCTTTGAGTGCAACGTCTGGTGGTCAGCCGATAGATCAACCTAGCAATACTGGTGCTGACAAAAGAGTACTAAGTTTGCTGAGAAACAGTCTGGAGAACAAACAGCAGAGGGATGAACAGCTCAATAGCCAGCAGCCCATTTTGGTTAACCATAGCCAGCAAAGTTTCCAAAATAAGGTAATTTTGAAATTTTATCTATGATAAAAAATTCTGAAAAAAAATTTAAATTTATATATCTCACGATTTCAGATTTAAATCTTCACATTTTTTGCTTTTTATTATCGTTTGAATTATCATTGATAATATATTGTTATTTATTAATCATTTCTTTTCATGCTAAAATCGAGGTCTTTTAAAATGAGATGATTAAATAAGACATAACGCGGTTTAAGTTCCTTTAGATGATATCTTCATTTACTCTCTCTAGGCATAATCGATTATTATTCACTTAACATCTCTGACGACAATCCTCGATGAAATTCCCTTAGGTTGTCGCGCCAGTCGAACCTAAAACGAACATCGGCAGACATAATCTGTCACCATTCACGGCGGCGAGTCTGCTAGAGCGCAACAGTAATACACCGCCGCATTACAAGCTCCACGTTCCACGAGCAGTAGACTCGATCACTCAAGAGGCACCGCGCAGCATGTACGCCTCGAGGGTGAACGCATCCGCCACGTTACCTGGCAAGGAGGCTTCCCTCGTGGGACCTCGCGGCGCCGAGATTCATCGTGACAAAGATGACGGCCTCGCCGCGATCTTAGCCGCGAAAATTAGGACGAAGGCAGAACTCAAACAAGTATTGTTTGCTATAATTGTTGTATGTATTATTGCGATTGCCGATAATCTAACGATCATTTTGTTTCTATTTAGGTCGGAATCGGGCAGTTTACAACGAAAGCACCTTCTCAGGATATATCGTCTACGCCGAAAGGTAATTATTGGGTAACTTATGTAAGACGCCACACACACATACACATACACAGTTGATAGTTATCAGTATTCATTTCCATTCGAGTATAATTCATATATATTTATATATATATATGTCCGCGATAATTACGTTTTTTTGTATTCAATCGCATCGATTGTGCTTTAATGTAAATGTTATCATCTTTGATAATTGGATTTATATTGCATGCACAGAGATTGATAACGCGGCCTCGACGTCGACACCGCAGTCCGGCTCATCCGCGGGTAGCCCACCGAAATTAACGCGCGAAAAAACAGTCTGTTTGCTGCCCAGAAGACGTTTATTCTCGAGAACTGATGACGACAATATTCCTGTAGCTGCAACCGTGCCTGCCGTCGTTACAGTCGCATCCACGGTACCGGCCAGAGCGAGCGGATGCAGAAGTTCATCCGAAACGTCGGTCTTCGATTTCCGGGAGAGCGATTCCGAAGGCGAGATGCCGGTTCTCGAGCGGCAAACTTTAGAGGAGATGAGGAGGGACAGAAAACAGTTATCCAAAGTGCAACCCCCGATTCCTCTCAATGATGCGGTGTGCATGAATATGGCATCCTCGACGGATCTTGTGAAGATAGAACTGAAGGTAATGTGATAGTATAGTAATAGTTAAAAAATTAAATTGAAAAAAGAAAAAATAAATTATTTAATTAATATAAAAGAAAAAAAAGAGACGCAGATTTTTCTCAATATTTTATATTTAATGCCTCTTATATTTATTAATATTTATATCTTATTAATATTTAATAATATGGTGATACGGTATATCTATATATTAATAATTAATATTACAAATAATATTTACAAGATGTACATACAATTTTTTTTCATGGTAACTCTTTATTAAATTTATATTTATAACGTGTAATATATTGTAAAATGTGTTTTTAAATTCTTTGTCTCTTTAAAGTATGGTACATTATTATATTTTTGTGCTCGCGGTGTAATTTTATTTTATGGATGTGATCATTGTTTGCAGGAAAACGACAAAATCAACGATATGGATCCATTTTGGAGTACCGCTTGTGATAAGTTTATGGAACAATTACGCGCTGGCGACGCCGCGAAGAAACGAGGTCGTAGGAAAAAATTGACGTCGAAGCTCGAGGACGCAGCTAACGACAGCGACAAGGAATCAGATATCAATGTAGCGCAGTCTTGCAAGTCTGAAGATATTAAGGAATCGCTAGAAACGAATAAGGAAGACAAAAACTCGATTCTTAAGGAAATTAAAATCAAGACAGAACCTGGATTGAAGAAGGATGATGATAAACACTCAGGCGACGATTCGGACGAAGTGCCGCTAATTAAAAGAAAAAAGGAGATAAAGAAAGAGGATAGTGATTGTGACGAGGAAGTGATATGCCAGAGTAGACGAGTTCGTCGTGGCAGTAGAATCAAACTTGAATCCTCCAGCGGTAGTGAATCTTCGAGCGAGGATAGTGATGCCAGCACTGAGTTCCATGGTTCTTCGGTGGCTGACAGACTTCGGGCTAGGAAACGAACTACGGCTAACATGTCCGAAGGTATGAAACTTCGTTCAAGGGATACTACTCCCCATAAGAAGACAGAAAAGGAATCCAAGTTGTCCACGCCTCCCAAAGGCGGGACTTCGCAAAAAGCAAAACCAAAACCGTTGTTTGGCGATGGCAGTGACTTCAGGCCTGGGTGGGAAGAAGAGGTTTATGTATATAAAAAGTCTCTAAGAATGCCACCTAGGTTAATAACGGTATCGAAGCCATCGCGTTTTCACCGTCTGTCCACGTCGTTGCCAGACTTAGATCCCGGTTCGCCGGCATTGTCCGTTTCGATGGACAGTTCCGATATGTGTCTCAGTCGTAATAAAAGATTGATAGACAGCGACATGGAATCCAATTACAGCTTCAGCATTACTGGACTTGGTAGCAAAATTGATGACGAGGAGGCAACTTCATCAACCACCGTTTCTTGTCCCCCGAAGGCTATGATGAAACATTTCCGATCAGAGAACAATTCCATTGTCGATGTTCTCGCGCAAAAAGTCGGAAGTGGCGGTGGCAATCAGAAGGACTCGAAGAAGAAGCAGAACTCAAAAAGTAGTAAGATTCTTAATAAAAGTAGTAACGAGCCAGAACTTTTGCCGACGCCGAGTCTCACACCGCTTGTCTCTGAGATATCAAAAAATTCTAAAAATAAAATCTCGTTGAAAAATAATAAAAGTCCGATTAAAGTCGCAAATTCCGTCCTTCTCGGTTATTTCCGCAAAGAGACGGTTAATAATTTCCGTGATGCATTTAAAAACAATCATGCGCTACCCAACGAGTTCTCTACTATGGTATTGAAAAGCAGAACAAGAATGGAGACAAAGGTCTTGAAGAAAGAGGCAACTATTCGCGAAGTATTCGGTGAAGATAGGCCCGCATCAGCTCCACCGATGCAAAATCACGATGACACATCTCAAGACGACGATTCACAAAACGAGATACCGGAAACCGTGTTGGGTAAAGTACGAACGTTAAAACAGAAAGTAGTATCCCGTTTGAGAAACGCCGGTATATTACGAAGTCACAAGGCGATTGCGAACTCGAAACGTCGTTTATTAACTGCCGAAAGGCGGAAGGATTTGCTCAAGTCGCTTGCAAATAAAAAACTACATCGTATCAAAACTGAAATAGAACATGAAGAGGCGAATGACGTTAGGGAAGAGGAGAACAATGACGAGGATGACAAGAACGATTTGGAAATTCGTAATAAAAAGAAGTTAAAGCTCCGACCTGGTCGACGGAAATTCCGCTCGGGATTTGATTACATACGTAAAAAGAAGAAACCACTGAAGAAGGATGAGGCATTGCCGAAGGAAAGGAAAAGAGTATGTGTATAAGATTCCTACTTAATATTTAATATTTTCTTTTAATTTTGATTTTTTATTAATTTTCATAATACGCGCACATTATGTTTACAATACTACTTTAAATGCAATATTTTACAGCAAAGTCAAGCTAACAAACCAAGTCCGGAGTGCGTAGCCGATATTCAATCTGAAATCAGGACGTGGGTTATCAAGAAAGGCGTTGGAGAAACTATACTACACCGCGCTGCTCGTCTTGGTTACACGGTAAGATAACGATCATATTGCTACACATAGTTGATCAATAATTTGCGCAAATAGTAATCTATAATTTGTTCATATTTTGTTGCAGGATGTGACTGCTTATTGTCTGGAGAAGCTCAATAGTACGCCGAGTCCCAAAGATAATGCGGGATATACGCCACTTCACGAGGCTTGTTCCAAAGGTCATCTGGAGATCGCAAAACTCTTGTTGGCTTATGGCGCAAATGTTAGCGAGAGTGCTAACGGTGGTATTAGGTAATATTTTCCGTCAACATTTTCGTAATTATTTTTCTCGAGTTAAATTTGTGAATAACTCGACAAACATATAAACGACTTATTACTCGTTAAACTCGTTTATTACGCGTAGAAAATGATATATATCTTCTTTCGTTGTTAGACCGCTTCATGAAGCAGTAGAGAATGGTGCTACGGAACTTGTACGGTTACTGCTGTCGTACGGTGCCGATCCATTATTGGCTACTTATTCCGGACAAACGCCGTTGATGTGGGCCGTTGACACTGAAACTAAGTCTATTCTAGAACAACATTTGGATGATATCCAAGGTCGTGTCACTGTGCCATGGTCATTCACTGGTCCAGCTTCTATTTTTGGTATGTAATGGTTAACATAAGTTTTTTTTACACGAAAATTTTCAAAAATTTCGTAAATTTCGTATATTATGTATTCTAAATGCATAGTTTTATTAATTTTCTATAAACATATTTTCAGATCCAGAAGAAACAGGTTACAATCCACTCGATAACGTTCCATCAGACAGTTCTGAGTTAATTGAGCTAAATGATGTTGAGATAGAAGTAAGCGACATTAATTTACCTGTCCTCTTCACCCTGAACAACGATCCCGACAAATGGGTGCTGCTTCAAGATCTCATGGCAATTTTGCGAATAAAGAGTCGCGATGCTCTTCTCCGTCAAATTAATCCGAAGGCTCACTCCGGGCCACCTGCAATTGCGCATCGCGATGTTATGCGCGAATTGAAGCTGCCGGATTTTCTGGAACAGACGCGCTGTTGTCATTTGCTGAGTGGTGGCGAAAGAATTAATGTGCGTGGTTCTAAAGTCACGCTCATCAAGTATAACGACAAGGTGAAATCCCTGTTAAACGTAGAAAAAGTGTTGATTAATCTCAGGTGACAGGAGGCATCTCTGGGGCAATTATCTCCCCAGATATCAAAACCATCAACCTCGATTCTAACCAAGGAACATCATAAGAAAGTCGAAGGTAAAGGTAGCACAATTACTACTGTAAAACGCCAACGGCAACAGGGAAAGAAGCGACAAGAAACACGTAATAAAAATTCTAGTGGTTGATTCTATAGCAAATCATATATCCAGACTTAACAATAATTGTGAGAGTCGTAATTCGAAAGCTAAGAGTTTCACTTGAATGTGGATGTTACAAAGAGCAAAAAATTCTAGTAAAAAACTTAGATATGTTAAAAAAAAGAAGAGGAGCAAGTTCCTGCAATATATCGCAAGAATCCTACAATAATAAAGATCGATGACTTTACGCGTTTATAAAAAAAACCTCGGATTTTTTTCGGTTTGTTTTATCCTTTAAACTGATTGATATTGATAATTGATTTTCTCTTTTCGATCTGTATTTTATGATACACAATATAATGAAATAAAGCTTAAATAAGGTAATAGAAAACATATAACGGTTCCGTTCCTATATTCGTCAACTAATCATTGATATCTGAATAAATAGACGGAGCATTAGCTATCCGTTAAGACAAGGGAGGGCTTTGATATTCACAGTAAGGAGGAACTCTATGAATTTCGATTGAATTCGGTTATTCCTGATCGGTTAATAATTCGACTCCAATCATTGACATCAAAGTTCAGCTTACATATATTGTGCGAAGTTATGTTGTGATTAATGTCATATTATATTTATATTATTTTTAAATATATATATATATATATATTCGCTGTATATATATATATATATATATATATATATATATATATATATATATATACATACAGCGTATCCCACCTAGAAGTGGCTACCCCCTTTAATCTTTTAAACTAAAAGAGATAGACCGTAACAAATATATATGAAATTAAATGGCTTAAACTGAACTTTATAGTGATTAATTACAAAATTTATCTGTGTTGAAGAACGGAGAGATATGCAGAAAATGAAATGAACGTCGCCCGCGATATTTCAAGCCGGAAAATCTCATATAATATGTAAAATATTTACATTAAATCATACATCGTTATATTCGTTTCAAACAGCGCTATAACTTTTATCATATCAAAATATCTACATTATTATAAAAAATTATACATATCTCTCCGTTCTTCAATACAGGTAAATTTTGTAATCAATCACTATACTTACGATAAAGTTCAGTTCAAGCCATTTAATTTCATATATATTTGTTACGGTCTATCTCTTTTAGTTTAAAAGATAAAAGGGGGTGGCCACTTCTAGGTGGGACACGCTTATATATATATATATATATATATATATATATATATATATATAATATATATGTATATTTTAAATATTAAATAATATATATACATAATATTTTATATTTACACACACATGTACACACATATATGTATATTTTATACATTATTTAGTATTATTATTTTTATATTTAGCGGCATTTTCTCTAAATAAACACTCTAAACATTTTTGTGAAAAAATCTAGTTGAAAATCGATGACGTCAAAAGAATCGTCATGTAATGTCAAATTGTGCCGAATATAGTTGAACAGAATATAGTTGACGGAATTAACCGAAGTTCATGCACTCTCCCCCCTTTCTGCATTTATCAGTTACCCCTCTCAAAAGGATCCGTCTATTTACTTAGATGTCAATGCAACTAATGAATTTGTCGATCTATATCTTAAAGTCTTTCGCGCGATATAAAAAAAAAGTTCTCGTTATTTGGATCTATGATGTGAAATCATAAATTTTGAAGCATATAACCACTGCAAATATGATAAACGGAATGATCTAATATCTAATGCGCAGCTAAGAGTATGGAGTTAACGGAAACAGCTACCTGTGACATTATATAACAGTATTTAATTGGAATATACGTAATATACGCATATATCCATGGAACGAGGATATTTTATTAATTATCTTAAGGACTGATTAAATAATCAGAAATTTGTTAATATAATGTGGGCTTTTAGGCAGATAAAAAAAGGAGGGAAATTTTCTTTAAGTGTCGATCACTTAAAGGTAAAGGAAAAAAGTTTTTCTAACAAGAACTTTTTTCAGAATGTCGAACCAAGAGAGAGTTTCTCTCTCGCAGAATAGTAATAATATAAAATAACGATATAACGTAAATAATAATAAATTATCTTAGGAATGCGAAAAAATACACAGCTATGTCGTATCAGATATATTTTTATCTTGCACATGGCTTTAAGAAGTTCTCTCTTTTTAAGGGACGACTTCACTCCGAGATTCATAAACACACTCGTGCACTGTGTGCGTGTTAGTTTTCCCCTTTGAGCTACAATTACAAAACGCATTGGTAGATTACGAAGATAAAAATTAAAAGGGCGTAATATAATCGAAATCTTTCATGCAGATGTCATGTTACCACATCATAGTCTCATTTTTGTTTTTTCTTATGTTGTGGCAGAATTATATATTATGTCGTGCGTTATATTTATGAAATATGTTAATCCTTGGGAATAGGTGCTTGAAAGATTGAATGAATTGAGTTGCAATTTATTAAATTCAGAATTAATATTTCATTTGTTGAAGAGACAAGTTGATACTGTACGTGTATATCTTGTTCCTTCTACTATATTTTTAGCTTCTCTAGCGTGTATATACATACATGCACGCACAAGGATTTCAATCTTTAATTTCTACAAGAAGTTATTCTTCTTTCGTATAGTTACAATAGAGCAATTAGTTATAATTCGAATGAAAGATGGACTCGGCGGGTGTTAATGGCTCAATTCTTATGACATGGGAAGTGCAATTCGCGAAATAATGTTTTCGTTTTGTTAATTGCCTAGGTGCATTGATCACGTATTGTTTTTAGGAATGTAGAGAAAATATAGGAAATTATTATCGAGAGTATGTTTCTCTCGGCCGAATGCTGTCGAGCAATGCTCACTGTGCAATAATGTATTCTTTTTTACATTTTGTCTTCGAGTCCCTTTTATTTTCGCGATGTGTCGGCATAATACTAATGCATCGTATCGGCGATTCCAGAAAACAACTCTAAAATAAAAAAAGAATTTCTTGTAGTAATAATATCCACGCGAGAAGATGCAATTAAATATAATAAGATACAATAAATCACGAGAAGGCTCAAATTGAAGATATTTAATAATAACAAAGTCGCATATTTTTTATCGTGATTAATCAGAAATATGAAATTCGGAGACAATTTGTACAGAGAAATAAGATAGAGAGAAAGAGAGAGAGAGAGAGCGCGAGAGCGAAAGCGAAAGCGAGAGCGAGAGCGAGTTTCGATCACCGAAACGACGCAGTGTTCGATTGAAGCAATTTAGAAAGGCGTATTTCAGGGGGAGATGAGTTATTTTAAATCTTGACAGAACCAGTTCGATCAATTGTACTTATCGTCTCGTGATGTTCCTGTACGTTAATGTTTGAACAGAAAACGAATACACATTTAGTATATGCGAATGTCACGAGACGAGATACGGAGAAGAGGAGGCGCGGAATAGTTCGGTTCGTAATGCTTAAGATATACCGTAATACGCCTTGTTTTTGGCGCCGCATAGCACAAATGTTTCAATCGTTATAATCAGTCTCAGGGAAAAATCCACGTGTATTCTTGAAAATAACTCGATGGTGTACCGATCACAGGCGACGTATTCGTATGTACGAGCGCAGCGCATCACTGTGCGTATATGTGTACAGTAGTTAGCTGAAAAGAAAAGATTCGCTCGTTATGCGAGAGACGATTAATTGTAATATCGAAATAATCTCGAGTGATACTAATTAATGCGATGCAACGTCGCGCGATCTGCGTACGCTCAGGCGGCTTCTTATAATTTTATTTAGCTGACGCAAATGAACAGAGAGAGAGAGAGAGAGAGAGAGAGAGAGAGAGAGAGAGAGAGAGAGAGAGAGAGAGAGAGAGAGAGAGAAAGAGAGAGAGGCGCAATTATATTACCAATTGTACATATACATACTGACATATTTTCAGTAAAGAGAACCATAAAAACGAAAATAGAAATATAAGAGAAAGGAGTGAAATGCGAAAGAATTACATTTCTGTCTAATGATAAGCAACAATGGTGTACGTATTGTACATATATATACACATGTAATCTTTTATTTCTAAGTAGTTAAAATGTAAGATGTAGACCACGATTTTTGTTTATATTAGTGCATTATTATTTGTGTATAATGTAAAGCAATTAACCGAAATAGTCACGTTGTATAACATGATAAAGTATGTATATATCTCATGTTGCGATTACTAGACTATTACTATTATTGCTACTATCACTACCGCGAATATCGCTACTACTCTATTACTACTACTATTATTCATTATTACTATTACTACTACTATTATTATTATCATCTACGACTACACGCTTTTTTATTGTACTATATATACATAGTAGTTAATGATGAATGTACATTTTCTTAGTCGTGTAATATTCACACAACGCCTCTCCCCCCATCGTCCCTCTTGTAATTTATATATTCAAGAAACTTCTAAATGTGTTAAAACGCTGCTGCTTTTATGCGGATAAAGAAACAGAAGTTATATATGAATATAAGTATAAAGATGAGTAAATATATAAATATAAAAATAAATATATATATATACAAATATATATTTTATTTCAGAGATTTAGTTCGAAACAACGTTGACGAACAAATTAGAGTCTTACTGTGATTCGTGTAAAAAGGAATTATCGTTATTATTGTCATTGCCGTAGTCGTTATAAGCGAGTCACCCGACGGACTCGACGAATGACTTTCTAATGAAAAAATATTTGTGATTTTTTTTGCTGATAACAATGAGTTATATCTTATCGATGTAATAAAAACAAGTATTTTTACCGAAATATTTTTAAATTTCTCTCCATGATTCTCCTCCAATCATTTCTAGCATAAAACTATAAACTTATAAGTAATCCCAACTTTTAATTTATAAATTTTACATTAGAGATTTGTGCTTCTCTAATAACGAAAGAATACTACTTATTAAGTTTTTAGCGCAAAATAGGTTTAAAGATATATAATATCTATTTTAAATTGCTTCTTTTAATTCGAATATCTATTAATTATAATAGTGCGCAATTGCTAATATAGTTTTACTAAAATATGTTTTAGGAAGAGCAGGAGAGGATCGGAGATGACAGATCACAGTAGTAAAATTGGTAAAACGTTTATTAACTATTTAAAAACGATGAAACAAGGTGAACATGAGATTGACAATTCAATAAGTAATATTATTAAATAGACTATAGAAGGTGTATAATAGGTGTCTGCGATAATTATTCTCTTTATATACGGTCTTTTACATCGAGACAGACATCACTCGACAACTCGACGAAGCCAGGCCTTCTATCCTTCAGGCACAAGCCGAAACTCGTCGCTCCATATCTCGTTCTATCTCGTATTGTAATGCGCGCTTAATTATAATAGTCTAGGACTCGCGGTAGGAAAAAATAGCCCGAAAGCATATCTGCGCGATATTATAGTTCCTCGCGAGTAAATGTTACTACGAAATAAGGGAGAAAAAAAGAACGATTCTATTCCGGGCAATCATCGCCTTGTGTCAGGGCCTTGCGACCTGCATACGCTAGCTATGCCATCATTGTTATCATTATCATCGTCGTCATCGTCATCTCTGTGATCGCGACTTGGCATATCCGTGCATCACGACAATGCAGCTATATTACAATTAAATTGTCGTAATGACACCTTGTGTTATAACAATTCGATTTCCCGTTCGCGTTCCATTGGAGGAGAACCCTATTATTATATCTTTTCGCGCGATTAATGCTACGGAAACGGAAGAAGCAAGCGGACAAAGCATCGTAGCACGTAATCATGAGCTCATAGCTCGATGAACGAATGAAGGCCAAGCGAGAGATATTACTAGTGAGAATCGCTTTGTGAGCGCGATAATTCATAGATGAAAAATCTCCGCTTATTGTTGAAAAAAAATCAATTTCCAGTATAAAGTTCACGACGAAACTCGACCGAGATTACTGGCAATTTTCTTCTCTTTTTTTTTCAAACTGCCGCGGCTTTATCCGTTTACGCCTCTTATAATTTTCCCGCGACATCCTATAAGTACATCATTGATTTTCTATCATCTCTCTGTCTTTTTGCCAATTGCATCGGGTCCGCTGAAAACTCGTGCAAATTCAATCTCCCGTTTGATCAGCGATTGATCCGGTGCCAAGAACTATATCTTAAGATACAAAGGAGCGGCATAAATGCTCGCGTCGAAAATTTTTACGAGAACGCGACTAATGGGCGCGAAAATTCATTACTTCTTTACGATATTGTTATATCGTGTAACTGAGCTGCATATGAAGAAAAAGCTTCTTCCTCTTTCTCTCTCTTTTTTTTTTACTTTCTTCGATCCCTTATCTCTGCCTGCTACGTCTCTCCGTCTCGATATTATATACGCGAGTATAATATATTTACAATAATACACATATGTACCTACTATCATATAGTAATAATTTAGTAGTGATATTTAAATTACAATAGTGTTTTTTTGCTCTTTCTCTCACTTTTTTTCTCGTTTTTAGCATCGCCCATTTCGCAAATATAATGTTGCACATAACCCAATTACTGGCTTAGTTATCTAGCTGTACAAAACATTATATATCGCTATGTGTATCTAGCAGCTAAAGATTTGTCCTGTGAGGTTCCTTTTCTCTTTTTTTCTGTATTTTTTATATATTTCTTTTATAATCGTGAGGTTCGCGTTAACACATACACAACGTCGCTGGGGCTATACTTTTCTCTCCTAGCCGCGTTTCTCCTTCGTTTCGTTAAATTCGTCGAAACGAATTTAACGAGTTCTCGGCGCGTTAAAAACTGCGCTTAAGTACATTAAAAAATACCGTGCTAGAGTGTAATTGAATACACGCTCATTTTGCAGTCAATAATCACTTCAGTCGAGTTCTCCAATTCGAGAAAACTCTTCCGAATTGCCTGCTAATTCGAGCTCGACATACATCTTGTAAGTTTCTCGAGCAATTATACAAATTGCCTCTAATTCGCGAGGTTAATTGATAAAATTAAAGACGATCACATACGAATAATCGAGTCATATGATAAAAATTGCGATTTTTTCTCCGTTACTTTCTTTTTTATTGAAGACGTCGGTCGCGATAAAATTCAACGTAATGAGCACATACAAGTGCCCAGTCCCCTCGTTTCCCTCGGTGAGATTTTCCATTAGATTTCGAACTAAGGGAAGAATAAATCACGTCCCGATTAACTTATCAATTTTTCGCGGGAAAATGGGTCGGGGTCATATGTGTACCTCGCTACTTAAGTATTCTCTCGGCTTAATGTCTTACGGCGATTTGCGTTACGTTGCACGCCTTAAGTAGGGATCTTGTGCTATCTGAATAATTGATGGAATATGGAAGGGAGAGAGGGAGGCACGGGGAAAGGGCGGCGTTAGAGCGTTAATCGTATCGTCGTTAGTTACTTAAGTGTATTTATCATGAATAATTAAGCTTGACGCCTCGGCGGCAGGGTCCAAGCGTTGGGCCCATGCTGAGCGTGGGGGGCAGGACGTCACAGTTGCTGATCCCTGCATGGAACCCAGATGTTCGGTCCTGATTGCTCGGAAATGACCTCTTTTACTTTTATGTAGATCTCTTCGGGAGTGTCTCCTTGGACGACGGCTGTGAACAAAGCACAGCGATTTATTTACATGGTGACAATAACTTAAATCGTTGGACTGAATATTTTTTTTTATAAATTTTAATTTATTTTATAGATTATTATTTCTCGATTATAATTGCTTATATTGTTTAACATGTTCTATATGAAAGGACTTTTTTTATAATCAAAAATTAATACAATAACATTATAATACAATTATGTTTAATTTTTAAAGTTAAATTTAATAGAAAACTTTAAAACTTTAACGTAAACAACGTACCAGTAAAGTATTCACCAAATTCTTGTTCCATTTTCAGAGCGCGTTCGTATGTTTTCTTTGCTTGCTCCTCGGTCATCCTCTTGTTCATTTCCCTGCAATATTATAAACATCAATATTTAATAAAATAAGAAATGATGTAATTTAGTATTAAAGCGCGCTTGATAATTATTAAACTCACATGACAGATTCGACTGATTTAGGTTTGATAAAGATGGCAATGGGATAGAGTTGAGCTACTTGTAACCTTTTGATAGCATTTCCACTTACATCAAGAATACAATGCTTGCCCTGAAAGAAAAATGGCAAATTTTCTCTAATTCCTTACATTAATGAACATAATATTATGTATTTTTAACACAAGTAATATTTCCCGATGAAAAAAAGTCAAGAGATTTTATTAATAACATTATACGTACTTTTTCAGCTACTTCTCGCACAGATGCAACAGAAGTTCCGTAAAGATTGTCATTATACTGTCCAGCCTCTATGAACAAATGATTTTGTATATCTCTCTCCATTTGTTCCCTCGAGGCCACAAAGTGATAATCTCGTCCGTCCACTTCATATTCTCTTCTACTCCTTGTTGTATCTGCAGGCAAAACGCACAAAGATCGACATACAAATCTGTCGGAATAATTTTGTGCATCAGCAATGCACACAAGTCACATTCGTCATTTATATAATATCGGACAACTCACGTGGTACACAGCTGCCGAATTTATCAGGAAACTCGGAGATGAGATCGTCGTTGATACGATCCTTGAGCGGTCCGAGCACGATCACGGGACGCGTGTACTGTATCGTCAGCTGCTGCACAGCTTCGTATGAAAGCACGTTCTCTTCGCTGCCTGTAATGTTTTAATCAAAGATCATGTATACACGATTCTGTGACATGTTCCTCCTCTTCCCCTCTCTTCCGAGGAAGACGGGAACGCTCCTCGTTATTAGCAAATCTCACATTCCTTCAAACCTTTGAACAACACACAGGTTTGGTCCATTCAACAATAGAAAAAAGCAACAATCTCATCCCAAAGACATACAAGATCCCAGCGCGGTCCTTCAACCAATCCCGCAGGCTCTGTACGATCTCCTTCTGTGATGTCATTGATTAATCGACACTTTTACGAAACAAACGGACGCGGGACAATATCGCACACAGAGCGGAGCACGTTTGAAAGTTGGGGATCCATTTGAAACAATTTCTAACAGATATCAATTTACCCAATAATAATGTTAACTCTCGGACTGTTTCAAGCAGTCGGCTCTTGTTCCATCGACGTTTTAGACAAGTACATACACAAGTACGTAAGTTTTGTTGGACGAGTCACGAGCATGCTTTCAGCGTCCGAGAAATAAAATTGAAAAGCGGAGAGCAAGCTGTACCTCCTAATGACTAGAAAATTTAAGCGATCCAGGGATATCGGGTATAAAAATGGCATTAGTATATGTTTAGCGACTATATACACTAGTTGATACCTCTACTTGATAAAAAGGGGGAGATCTCTATACTTGTAATCGATATACCACGCATCCAGCTAACGTACGTTACTTGATATTAATGCGAGCACAAAGTGACATCGTCGCTACTTCCTCTTGGGTTTCAATATCGCGATAATCGAATACGTGTCCGGAACTTTCGCCCGGACGTGAGGAAGAGACACTGCCGCTTGTCTCTAGCGACTAGCGATTATTTTCGTCTATTTGCGCGCTCTCTAATTACACCTGCTGCTGTTAATATTCGCGAGCTCTACAATCGAAAGACGAAGAGCGGCGAAAAAAAGAGAGAAAACAGATCGTGGAAGCACGTCGCGCGGCTGTCTCAATTTCGCACACAAAGCTTCTGGACACGCAACCAGCGCGGGGCACGTTTCATCAGTAATTTAACGCGAAGAAAAGCTCCGGGAAATTAAGGCTGCCGAAGGAGAGATAGACGTTTCTCGATTAGTACCTTAAATGGAGAGAATTGTATTGGCGATTGCACTTCGATTGCGATTTTTTTCCATCATCGAGAAAAAAAATCAATAATGTTGTAAAAACGACGCAAAGTACTGTGCATCGTCTATAGAAATTAGTATAAAATTGACAATAAGAACTAAACGACGAGAAAAAAATATTAAAAGTATATCCGTTCCATCACTCGAATTGTCGAATTATATTTATCTCACGTAATTGCAATCACATTTAAAGGAATTCCGCGATCCTGATCCGTACTTAATTGAAATAGTAATGGAGGTGTTAATGGGAATAGATTGAAAGATTTTTAGATCGATAAAGATTAAAGATTGTTAGCGCTGACACACCCGGGGTTACAAACAACATTAATCACAGTTATTTATCGGAATATTTTTCTCGAGATAATCGCCCGTCGACAGGGTTATAACTGTTTACGCACAATCTGCGTTAATAAGAATCTGCGTTAATAAGAATCTGCGTTAATTTCCTAATAAGATAAAAAAATCGATTGTGTGTATACGCTTCGCGCTCACACCGCGATTCACACATTTGCTCTCGGCTACGACTTACTAAGATCGTCATGGGGCTCATCGCCCTCCTTTTCCAGATAAACTAACGTGAGTTCCTCCATATACGGCAGCTGAACGCGATACAAAATTTCTTTACTTCCTGTAGCGCTAGACAAACCTTGAATGAATAAGAAAAGAAAGAATTTACGTAATGAATGAGAGGCGAGTGATGGACGGCAAAGACGCGGCGGCGAGGAAGAGCATTCGAATAATTAAGATTCTAGGATGAAATCTAAGAGAGTTAAACGCGAAGCTTCCCGGATGAATAGCTATCAGCGCATTCAGTGCGACAGATCGCCGCAGGTTTTCAATAATCAGCATTTCGAGTCGACTCGAAATCACATTGGCAGCTTTTGATTTTACACATACAGTTTTCACTTTAAATTTATAAGATTTAGTAATTTTATTGATATGAATATTTTTTTTTTTAAAGTTGTTTTTTATTTTAAAGGGATATCAAACAATTCTTTGAAAAAGATATTTTCCTAACTATATCTTATATGTCATTAACTATTCCATTGTAATTCTATATAATAGAAATTTACTGTGTATTCTTTGGGCTTGAAAAATTTTTATAAATATATGAGTAGTTCAAATATCAAGAAAGAGTGGTACAAGTCCACTCAAATTTAATTTCGAGTTGTTATACAGATAATATGATTTATCATCAACCAATATAACTGTTATACACTGAATTCGTTTGTTTTCAAGCTCAATTAAATTGCATAGTTAAATCACTTATATATTTTCGGTAAGAACAAATGCAAAAGTTTTTATTTCTCAAACTTTTTTTCGAACTTGTACTACTTGATATCTAAACTACTCTCATATATATAATGTATATATGATTTGACTAAACTTTCACACATAGATTATATCATTATAAACTAATAAAGACTTCGAGCTTTTCATCTTGTATATGCTACTATCGGCACAAAACAATAAATGTGCGGTGCTATGCTGCCCATGGCGACGTAGATACATGTATATATATGTAAAGGCTGACATTTGAATTCTAAATTATTGCTGGTGAATGAATGCAAGCGTGATTGACTCTATCGCAAGAATGAAACGGTGGACCAATAGAGAATGCATTGTGATTTTCCGGTCAGAAAGTTTCACAATTATATGATGTTTAAAGGCATCTATATATCATTATTTAGCGAAATCTATATCCGTGCTTTATGTTAAATTTCACATTCTCTACTACATATTAATATCCGAGCACATTTAGTAAATGAAATTGTATTAGACAATATGAATATACCAGTGTAACAATTAACAGTAATGTAATTCTTGTATCAGTATTAATTATATAACACCTACCACGTAATTGTGAAACAATATCGTGACCGAAATTCATTATCCCGCATAGCTGACCCAGGCAATACGATCTCTTCGGTGTGAGGAAGAGTAGGAGAGATATGAATGTATAGAAAGAAAGGAACAGAAAGAGACAGATGGGTAGATAGATAGATAGATAAAGAAAGAAAGAGAGAGAGAGGAGAAAATAGATAGCGAGGTAGATAGAGCGGGAGCGAAGAGAGAAGAGAGAGAGAGAGAGAGAGACATGATTACCTTCAGTGTTAGTGTCGTCCTGGGTGTAGCACAGCATGAATGCTAGAACATAACAAGTTGAATATATTTCAGTATACGTTGCGTACTATAAGTAAGCGGCCGTTAATTATCGCTACAATTAATTAAAAGCGCTAGACTTTCTCGAGGAGATTTTCCTACTGCGCGCGCGTGCGCAATTTTGGACGCACGTACGAGATGGATTCGATGGACCATGAAGTTGCAAGTGCACGTTGACATGATACGCGAATCTGAAGCGTCGAAGAATTGTATCCCTTTCACACTTGTGATGTATTTTTTGCTCATTGAAATGCAACGCGAGATGCAACATTTCGTGCAATGATCACACTAAACGTTCTCGATGGAATGTTCGCATTTTTCACGTCCGTATATAAGCATCACATTAGAAGCGTAACGTACAGTATACCAGTGTATGCCAGAGTGTGTTCTCTCACGAATAGTCATTAGAATCTCATGCTTGAAAAAAAGATATCAGCTGTGTGTATCACTCCAGACTGTAATACTCTTCCTTTCGCCGTTATCTAAGCGTTATAACAAGCGTATACCTTTCAATATTCGTCAATATATCGGAATCGCGTATTTTCGAGGAACGAAAATTTTTTGGTAGCAGTGAGAATGCGTCATACATGCATCTAGCATTGAAACATTTAATTTTCGGTTTCTCGATCGAAGTGTTGACATGATCTGATGAAGATGACGATGACGTGCTTCGTGACACGATCCTTTGAGAATGAACAACGGGCTGCGTTTCTATCGCTACTCGCTGTCCTTTCGTGAAAAAAGAAAGAAAAAGAAAAGAGAGGAGCTACATTAAATCTTGAGAAGAACATCGTTCTACCGTGCTGGAACTACTATACAGGCTAGATCCTCCAATAGTGAAAAGCCAAAAGTTAGAAGCGAAGTCGAGAGCGTAAATAAAGAGCGTGTCGGATGGAGAGTTAGTAAACCAGAGACTTTGCGGAGCACAAAAGTTTAAAGTGCAGCGTGCAGACGCAAGCAAAATTGAGGTGAATGTTGTTCTCGTGTGGTAGCTCAATGATTGCAAGCGAGATTGTCTGCAACGTCATATTTGCGAAATTCGATGCTAATCGATAGATTCGATACTGTATTATTTGATACTGATCGATACAATTCAAACAACGCAAGTTAAATTATATTCAATTAAATATAATATAAATATATACATGTAATTTTATATGATACTGTATATTGTCTATATATATCTTAGTATAAAATTTTCTAGCACTTAATTTCAACTTTGCGATTACTTAAAAATCAATTATTTACTTCACTAGAACAAAATGTATAAATTTTTTACAAATTGTATCTTAGCTCGATACGTTGCTAGAATTTCGCTTGAATCATGTATTTTCATATGGTTTTTAAAGCTTGCGCGATGCGCCATTAAACATCGCGTATAAAAAATGATGAAAGCGCATATTTTTACAGTTTATTACTTGTCTGACTAATTAAGATACTTACGGGTAGGATCGTTCTCATTCTCGGGTGTAGTGGGCGTTCCTACACAAGCAGGCAAAACAAAACACATGTCACGTTTTCACATGATAAAAAACACAAAAGCTCATTCGGGATTTGGGCGTGTCTGATTGGGCCTTATCGCGTCGCAAGTTGGGGCATCCCATACTGATAATCTTACTCAAATAATTATTCTTGATCTTCGTATAAAAATTAATATCAAGCACTGATTTCTGTCAGAACTTCTAGTTCGAGTTCTTTCTATATTATATTGTTATATGCGTTATAAGCAAAGATTCGCGCGCAAAAATAGCGATTATAAAAATCAGGACGTATTGCATTAAATATTGTAATTAAAAGACACTACATGAAACAAAATAAAGTTACTTTACTTTCCTCTTAAAGTTACTCTATAGTACAAAGAAATATTTTTCTTTGATATGATATCTATCTTCGGAGTACTCTCTACCTCGTACAGGACATGAATCATTCACAAAAATTTCGTCCATCGATTATGAAAACGGGGGAGGTTTGGAACGAGGAACAACCTCACAACTTAGCGGTTCAAAATCATATAGTATATGTACTATACGATACATAAGTATAGGCGGATACATATGGCGAGAAAAAACACGTAAAACACAATAAATATGGGCCAGAGAACATGCACAGAACGTGCAGAAGAACGGGACAGAGGGAAACAATTTAGACACTCACGTTCCTGATCGGAGCCATCCTCGGACTTGTCGTCCTTGCTCTTCATAAACGGGAACTTCCTGCTGAACGAAAAGTTCTTTTTCTTCCGGTCTAACGTTGATTGCTGAAATCAATGAATTCACTGTGTCCGAAATCGAGCATTGTAATTCATAAATCGCGATTCGATCGAAAAAAAATATATTTTGTAATTTCGTACATCGATTATATTCATCTGTGTGATTTTATAAAATACGTATTTATGATCTTTGAAAAGGAATTAAGATTTTTTTTAAAGGTAACATTATGGCTTGTCATAAAGCAAGTTTAAAAAAAAGCGATTATCTTTGTCTTTAATCATACCGCAAATTTGCAGGCAAAAACCATGATTATCGATTGCAATAAATTAGCCGTCTCTCTTCATTAGTTCGAGGGAAACGTTGATAAACGAACATACTTCTTCAATTACGCACATTATAAATTATTTCATTGCACTATGAAATACACGGAAATGTAATTTATACTGCAAACTTTCCTTTTCAAATTTTAATTTTAACGCAATAGGGTGATTAATCAAATATATGTATTTATCATGTTGATCGTTGTTAACATTTTATTTTATATCGAGCAAAATTAACTTGAATATTAAAAAATATTGAAAAATGAAATTTTTGATTAAGAATTAATGTATAAAATAAAAGCATTATATATATTTAGAGGAAATTTAAAAATCTTAAATGAAGATAATGTTTAATGTTTAATCCCCCCATGTTTAATGTTTAATCCCAGTTATTGTTTGAATTTTTTCACAATAAAATATATTTATAATCTTCTCTAACAGAATAAATCGTTTTTTATTGTATTTCATGATTTATAATTATTTTCGGAGAAAATAGGCTCCAAGAAACATCTCAATTAGACTTACCTTATCAAGGATGACCGGCATGTGTCCCTGGAATTTGACAGAACGATCTCTGGCACGCTGCTTACGCTCCCATCGTCTGCGCGAGGGTATTATACCCAAACCTTCCTCATCCCCCTGGGGAGTGACCCTTCTTGCCTGCCACCATTCGTCGTCGCTGGCGTTCGTCACGTGTAGAATTTCACCGTAACGGAACGCCAAGCCGCGGCTCGGTAGACCATCATCCTTGTTGGGGTCGTAATCGAACAACGCTCTTCAGAGAGAAAATCGATTATGCAAACTAATAATGTTTGTTTTCGTATTTTAAATAATACGCGAAATCGAATAGCTCGCGAATATTCATTAAAAAAAGGATTTCATTAACGACTTTGATTAAGCAACTATATATAGCAAATATATATAGCCAGAAAATATAATAATAATCGCGAGGAATTACCTCACGTAGAGTGACTTCTTCTGGGAGGTTCTCATGAGGGTGCCTGTCATCACATTCTGTTGCGAGATTTGTTGTTTAAGATCCTGGATCTTCGCTTCGAATCTGTTATAATCCTCCGGTTTATATTGTACCACGATTGTCACTGTTTGACCAGTGCCCTAAACACCATCACGTCAACGAAAACAGAATATATTACTTCTGCTCGATTCCAAATTTCAAAATTTGTGAAGAAGAGATAATTTGCAAATTAACATGCTTAAAAATTATCGCATTTATACCTAAATTTTTATTCCATGTTCAATAATTCAATGAGAGAACTTCAATTGAAATTAATTTCACAACATGTATGTTACGATGAAATTATTTATAAATATTTTTTATATAATTTTATATTATTTTAAATTTTTATTATGAAAAAAAGAATTGAAGCTCTAAAAATTATCTATAAATTATAAAAAGTATGAAGTATAATATGGATATAGCAAGATCTTACCTTAAGGGCCGCGGCGGCCTCTTCATGGGTAGCTGTTCGGAGATTGATACCATTAACACTCAGTATCTGATCACCTCTACGTAATTCACCACTGAGATCGGCCGGACCTCCGGCTAAAATGAACGAGATGAAGATGCCCTCGCCGTCTTCACCGCCAACGATGTTGAAACCAAGACCGGAAGAACCTTTATTCAATATAACAGTGCGCACTTCCCTGTAATATACAAAAAAGTTTACATTTAATACTGACAATATTTTTAAGAGCATTATATTGTTGTCAATCGTTATTAACAATTATGTAGAATATCCTGAATTTAAATGTTAAAACTTTGGAAACGTAAGAGATCGATAAACTACGAAAAAAAGTCCTTCAGAGATTGACACGTTTTTGCTTTATTTTAAAGTAAATCGCACAAAAGCTTAATTTTATTTTTTCACTTATTTATTATTTATTGATTTATATGTATCCATTATATTTGTTTATTTGTTATATTGCCACTTTCTTAATGAAAGTATTGTATCAAAATATTAATCACTTGCAGCAATGCAAACATTGCACTGACAATTCACAGCTAGACATTGCTCTGATATTTAATATAACACCATTTGGTCTTTCAGCTGCTTTCTTTAATCAATTGACAACAAATTTTCAATAAAGCTAATAATTTTAGTGTTCTTTATATTTTTCGATGAAAACTTTTGTTTTTTTTGCGATTTTTTCCAAATAAAGCAAAAATAAATAACTCTCTATAAAGACTTTTTTTTAGTTTACAAATCCTTTACATGCTTCCAAAATTTTAAATTCAATTTCATTATTTTATGTTATTAATAATATATATATTTCTCATGAAAATATTTTTAGTTAAAACTGAATATCAAGAACTTTGATGAAAAAAAAAAATATATATATACACACACACACACACACATATGTAAAAGTGTATTTATAAATATTTATAAATTAAAATTAATTGTATGAAAACGTTTTCTATAAAATTTATCCGAAATATTTTGCATGAATGCATTTCATCTCGCGAACTACTCTGATGCAATCACGTCAAAGTGCAGAAACCTTCCGTATTCTTAGCTGCGATTATCATGTTAATTAGAAGATTCGTTGATAAATTCGATTACCGTCGAGCACTTGTCTTCGCCCGGATTTCAAGTGTACTCTGATATAACGAAACGCATAATGCGAGGACTCGCGTGAATAATGACAGTCCTCGAGCGGCGTCGGCATCTTGAGTATGCATTGGTAGTGTCATATTGCGTGCATAAATGCATCTTGAACCACTAAACAAGGATTCTGCGGGTGAAATATTGAAATTTCGCGAGATTAAAACGACGCCAGAGATTGACGAGTCGGCAATATGTATTTTATATATCCAGCATCGTCAACATCATTTATCAAAGTGCAATAATATCGCGTGAAATCAGTGTCACAATCTTAATTAGCAATCGTGAATCTTAATTAGCATTCGTGAAGTTTTAACGAACCGCATAATAGTTTTATCTCCCAAACAGAATTATTGGCGATTTTCTCACAATGCATCTTTACATATGAAAACGTACTAAAAAATTAATTATTCAAACTTAATATTCAATTTTTTTAAGAAGAAAATGATTGCAACAGATATTCTTTTTGAAAAATCGTAAAAAATGTAAATATTCGCTTTCTAATATATCAAGTAACGAAGCGATCTTGTATAATAATGAGTGAATTCGTACAACGAATATAACGCAAAAATGTCGTCGATCAATGAAACGTCCTACGTAAGCACTTACGTTGCATCGAGCATCCAAGTCCTTGGGACGTTTATACACTAGCTAAAATGCTTCTACATATATGTAACCTATAGAAAAATAATACCGAAAGAAATCAATTTCTAGAAAATGTGCAAAAAGTCACTCTCACATTTCGAATATAATTAAATAATTACAACGAAATAATTGTTTTATAATTTTTGAATACGAAAGGCGTTCGTTAATATTACTAGAGAGAGACTCTTATTTACAAAGAATAGCGTGCATTGCGTTGCATCTATATTCAATCTACAATTTCGAAAGGGACGATGGGGCAATTCCAGGAGTTGCGCATCATAACTGTCGCCGAACCGGGAGTGCATTATACGAGGATTTCTGCAAATGTCCTATGCAACCTTGCCTCGATGTAAGCCACCGCATTTCGTCGCAGCTTCACTTCGACCCCCCGTAACCTTCTCTCGCTCGTGTTAACAAAGACCTCGGGTTAACGCCGCCGCCGGGGTCGCATTAAAGTCGCGTTAACTGCGAATGCATCTGCAATTGTCCCTTCGCTTATCTTAATTCCGCGCGACAAATGCAATTCGCTTGTCGTGCACGCGCGACAATAGCCGGGTTACGTACGGAGGTCATCTACGGAACAACTAGTAGAATCAGGATTTCCGCAAGCATTACAGTCATTTCACACAGAATTTATTATTATTTATCATTATTAAATAGTGTGTCATCGCATGAGATTAATAATATAATTAAAATAATAATAAATCATTTCATAATTATAATTCATCGTATTTCATATTTTTACTTAACGTGACAAATAAAAAAGAAGTTTTTAATACTGAGACTAATAAAACTTTGTTAATAATAAGAGAGAGTAATAAGAGAGAGTAATATGTGCGTGTGTGTGTATATGTAAATTTATTCAAAAAGTTTGTTATTTTATCGTTGTTAAAAAATATTCATATATATTATTCAATAACGTCATCGCTTGTAAAAGATCACACTAAAAATGATTTCGACAGCGAATATAATATTTGTTATATTACAACAAATGCTTCCCGTCACCAATTACATAGTGTAACAGCACAATTTCTCACAACGCAACTCGTTGTTTATTACTTTATTAATAGTATCGATGGATAAAAAAAAACATCTTTTTATAAAAAAAAATCCAATAGAAAATGTGCTTTAATATACTATAATTTAAGATAAAGTATTGCTTATTCTCTTGTCACGTTCCTTATTATTTATCAGATCGTTCGAACGATTAACAGAGAGAAAGAAATTCCGGGTCAGTTGGATCCCCAAGGTTCCTTCCCCTGCGATTGACTCGCCCTGAGCGGGGATTTACATGTCTCCCCGCGGAGAGTGCGCGCCGGATGTGCGTAGACGTCCGTAGCATCTGTTTCCGCCAGTCAGATGTGCGCTTCAACGCGAACGCGCATTGCTCGCAGCTGTGACACGGATTGCATTATACAATAGTATGTTCTCGAGCCGAGACTTCAATTCCGAGCGTTCGTTGTCGGTCTCCTTTTTTCGCAAAATGAATGCATCATCGCAGAAAATGGATTTTCTAGCATCCTGATGTTACGCAAAAGGGCAGAGGAGAAGGTACATGTCGCGCGTTCGTAATATTGCATCATATAATATTGCTAGTAGGGGGAGAAAGAATGCGAATAAATTATAAAGGGCGTTTTCATACAATTCAGGAAGATCTCACTAATGACATTTAATGATAGACAAGTGATTTAATTAATGGATCAACATCGCGAAATATCGTGCTATTAATAAATCCGTAATATATATGATGTAATATTAAAAATTAATTTATATACAGGATAATCTATCCTTTTAGAAACGCGATTTCTTCTTTTTATAATTGACGTTTATTTTTCAACCGCGAGTTCACGTAACAATCACAGACATTACCGTACTCCATTTGCTTGCACGTCAACTTTTAAGATCTCCTTAAGCTCCGCTTCGTAATCGAATCAGGCGTGACATATAATGCATAATTTAATATAATATTTAACAGTATTTTTATCAAATCACTTTCCCCATTTCATCACATCAAGAATGACACATATCGTATTACATATATATATCTCGTTTATTTTTAATATTATTTAAACTATTCATCAAACATTGCACTGAATTTCGTGAACAAATCCGATCTCATTCTTTTTTTCACATCTTATTATTTATCTTTCGCTCTCGAGGAACAGCGCGACGCACTCAATCTACGCACTCGCACCCGAAGACGGACTGTCGATGCCATCGAACGCGCACCTGTTCCCTTGCAGCGTAGGCGGGCCGATGACGTAAGGCCGCTGCGGTTCCGGAGGATGAGCCGTCGAGGAGGAGTCACGACGTCGCGACGCACTTTCGTCGCGCTAACCGTCGATGACCACCCCGGCGCGGATGTGCGTGACACGAGGCGCGATCGCGGTCGATCTCGCGATCGCGTGTTGGATCGATCGCGGATGCGAGAAAGCAGCGGACGAAAAAGAGCGAGAGAGAGGAAACGGGAAGGGAGAAACGAGAGAACGAAAGGGCGCGCGATCCCTCGACCAGCTGATGCGACGTAGCCTCTGTCTCTCCCTCTCTCTTTCTCTCGACAACGCGACGACGACGACGACGGCGTCCCGACATCCGTTAGGGGCGTCGCGACGGATTAAGGGCCGCGGAGAGCATAGGTAACCACGGCGCCGTGTCGCCATGCGCCGCGTCGCGCCGCCGAGGCGGCCGCTGCGAGCCCTCCGCTATCGTCACAGGATCGATAGGAATAAGCTGGCTCTCTCTGGCGCGCGCTGCACTGCCACGGTCCTCCTTCCTCCGCGCCTCGCGCCGCCGCTCTTTCGGAAAACTAGGGCAATCTGCTAAACTTTTAGCCTTTTTCGCACGGCCACTCTCGGGGCCTCTCATGGCCTAAACGGCCGTCTATCGGCGAAAATTTCAGCTCTTTCATAGAAAATAAAAAGAATGTGATGCTCACGAGAATAGATGTATAGGATATATAGATGACACATAAAGATAGCCGGAGGTGTAAATTTACCCTACACCTGGGATAAATTCCTTTAAAGTATGCGAAGAATTTTACGTAGAAATTTTTCTTTTATATCCATGAAAAGAAATACGTGAAAATGTGTGTAATGGGATGAGTAAATATTATATTTACAATAACAAATAATGAAATGAATAGATAGATATGGAGAGCAAAATAATAATGAGAATATGAATAAGAAAACAAATTAGAAATATAGTGAATGTGAAAAAATAAAATACCAATTAATGTAAAATTAATAATAATAATAATAAGAGAAAGAGAAATGAAAGAAAAATATAAATAATATTTAATAATTCTTACGAACACATAATTATCTTTTCGTTTGTTTAAGAAATTTTAATAACAATATAATTAAATAATACATGCAAAACTTAGAAGAGAAAAATGGCTCTTTTTAAGGAGACGTAGATATTATGTTTTCGTCGTCAGATCAGGTAAAATAGAATATTCACTTAAATTAAATAAGCGAAATTTTCAATAAACAAAGGCCCCAGTTTAATTATAAGAACTTTTTTCTGGAATGTCTAAAAATGGCAGAACTTTCGGCATTCCTAATTGTTTGAACGGTTAGAAAAATCACGTTGCGCCTAAAAGCGATGAGTTGAAGAGGCGCACAGAAGTGTTTCGATCTATTATATGTCGACGAAACTTTTATCTCTGAATGCCAACAACCCAAGAAGAAACTTCGAAGCCATTAAAATGCTGGCGAATTCGATTTCTCGCGAGAGAAGTGTTGAATAATTTTAACTCGTGACTAAACCCTTGAAGAGAGACAATTTAATTATACGCCTTCTGTAAAAACTTATGTCTCATCTCTGTTCTCTCTTTCGGGTGCAATTTGGAGAAGCCGCAAGTAATATCCATCATTGATTTGTGCGGTTGAAACGAGACAGTCTCGCAAAACGTAAATAACGCAGAGCGTTAAAAACGATATTTTCGTGAAACAATTGCATCAATCTTACAATTTTTTAAATTTCTTATCGAGATTTAAATACAATCCAGTCGATAATAAAGAAACGATTGTTTGGAGATGTGTATTTGATGGTTTTATCTAATTCTAATAAAACATAGGAATTATAAATCACTTTATAAAACATACAAAGAAAATATAATGGATGTTTTTTTGAAGAATGTAGTTTTTGCGTCACTTCGATAAATAAATGAAATTAAAATATCAAAATTTAAACCTATAGCGTTATTATTATTAATGCGTTATTATTACAGTATATTACTTTTTAAAATACGAGATTAAAAAAATATGTATGTTTATAAGGTATACACATATATACAATTATTCGCAACGTTATGCTATCACTTGACTGTTTTGACAAAAAATAAATCTTTTGTTTGATCATCATTTGCTACTGTTTTGACAACAAAAAACCTTTCGTTTGGCAAAAAATATCAGAAATCAATCGGGAAACAGGATCCACGTTTTTAAGGCGTAGATATTTCCAGTTGAATTATTTTTTCTCTTTCAATTAGAAATTGTCGTTTGTATTTCCACTAATTGCAACGATGAGTGCAATCGAAGCCAGTCTCGCGAAAATGGAAACTCACTCCCGATGTATCGCTCTTCTTCGATTGACCTACTTGCGAAAATACGCGCCACGACATCCCAATACGAATACACACACATACATATACGTACAAAAACACGTGCAACACACACAATAGCATTCAGCAGTTTCTGTGTTTTGATACAAAAACAAGTTCTGTTTGAGTTGTCGACATCGTAATTTTGATGAATACTTATCGGCAAACCCATTGCAACACGTGTACCATTATGAAGCGTGAAAATAATGATAAAATGTATAGCCTTTTTTGATACAAGATTGTTTCGCTTGCTCCTTTCAGCATAAATAAATGTACTTTGTTATCTCATCATAGTTGCATTTTACGATTGTAACGCGATCAATGCTTTTTAAAATTGATTATTACTTTGTACGGAATGATCATGTTTTTAATCATTTGTGTTTGCGTTATCACTTTGAAACAGTATCCTGTCTTTAAAATATGTCCGTGACGATCTCTTCCTAATTATTAATATTTTAGATAATAATAAATAGAATTTTTATTACTTAGATAATAATAAATAAATAATCTGTCGCATAAAAATAACTAATTTCATTAAAAATATTTTTATTGTATTAATACAAATGTTAAAAATGCATTAAATCCTAAATTTATTTTTAAAAAATATTACTTTACTTAATATAAATATCTTTGGTCTGATAAACTCGAGTTTTTCAAAGATCGAAAACTCATGCTCGGCCTATCTTGAAATTTCATTAGAGATTCTGAAGCCTCCAGCAATATGCTGATAGAAGCGGATGATCCAGTCGAGAGTTGCATTAACAGCACGTTCCTCGGGAACAATAGAATAATCTGTATAGTGGAGATATGAATCTCCCTCTCATTCTCTCTCTCTCTCTTTTTCTCACAGTTCGATATCCACTTCCGTAAGATGCTTCAGGAAATTTCCGAGGACGAGAATCGATTTTCTCCTATTTATATCTCAAAGGTCGCCACTTTTCAAGAGTTTTATTAAGTAAATATAAAACGCGCGCGGAGGATAGGAACCGAATTTTATTTAATAACACAGCGCTTGTTCTTTACACCCACACACTTTTTTTCTATAAAATTCGATTAAAAATATATTTGGAGCTTTATCGCGAAAACGTAAAATAAAATAAAATACATTTCAAAAACATGCAAAATTTATAATCTTTAATTATTATATATATTCGTCTTTTTTTTTTCGAAAACTGTGTACATTATTAATACAACTTATTTCTCTGTGCACACAAGTAATTCAATGCGATTTAATCGAAAGCAGAATTTTTTTTCCCAAAACGAGGACACTTTCATCTATGAAGAGTCAATAGAGAACGTCAGAGTCGTTGTTTAATAATGTTAATGGATAATGGTTTAATGTTAATGGATACACAGTTGAATAGGGGTGGCGATCAGATGGATAAGCTCGATCGATCTTGACCCGAAAAGCTGGAAGTAACGTGAGACTGGAGTCACGGTCGCACACAGCAAGGAGTGGCATTTGACCCTGCTCCTTATTAAGGACATTGCGCGACTGCGTGCGAAAGAATGTCCTTGAGGCGACTGCGCCCCTCGGGGACTTCTCTCTTTGATCGCCCGGATGATTTCAAGGTTCGGTATATCACGTGTTCCATCCTGTGCTAACATGGAGCTATACACTCTCGATGGAAAAGAGAGGCGCCACGAGGAGTGGCACGTGAAACACGTGCGTTTTATGAGGGTTGCGTGAAATGAGACCCACATGAACAAACTTGATCGTTTCTTATAAGACACCCTCCCTCACGAAAAAGAAAAAATTTACACAGAAATACTCGCCTTATCTATTTTTTATTATATAATAGCAATATCTTTTTATTTTTTGTGACTGTTTAATTAATCTAATTTAATCATAAACGATGTACGTATTTCTCTCTTTATATATCCTAAACTTAATATTTATTAAATATTTTATTATGAGGGAAAAATTAATTTTGATACAAATCTTGGGATTTGTTTTTTTCGAAGATGGAGCATGTGAAAAGATTCTCCTATTTCTCTCACGATTTCAACATCTCGCTCCGCACAAGATGATTCGGAAAGGATAGAGAAAGATCTTACTGTTCATGACGTGCATAAGGGAAGCGGAAATGAAAGCATTGTGCAGCATGCCGAAGTTCAAGACTTTAATGGGATTTCCTCAAGCTCGTATATCGAACTTTCGCTACGAAATACCGCGGCAGTGTATTTCGTTGCGCGATCGCTCTAGCCTCAAGGTTGTCCTAACAGGGGTTGCATTCGCGTGTCTGCACATAAATTACTTTGGATATCTCATTCATAGTATTAAAGGCTTTGTCACACCGTGGAAACGGCGTTTCAGGAAAATGGCTTTAGGAAGGGTTTAATGAGTGGTCATGTTATATGTATTGGAATCTGTAATATTCTAGACTTTTCATCGGGCAGCCACTGACATCCATATCATATGTATCATTTTCATGTAAAATCTTTCAGGAATATATAAATAATATATAAATAATATATAAATACAATAAAAATGCATGTGCACACATTACCACTTTGCAATTTTAAACTTCGCAATCCATCCTTGCATTTGTTTACATAGATTCTTCATTATATTTATTCAGTTTAAATATTTTATCTATTATTTTATCTACTATTATTAAAACATTTACTTTTGTTATCCTATTTTTTGTCATGGAGGAGAATATAAATAAAAAAATATGTTTTTTTTTATGAACCTATTATACAGAAACAAACGTAGTAACACGAATTTTACTTCGTCAATTGTGATCGTAAATGCGAGTAGGTCAAAGTTTATTCGTATGAACAGTGACCCGGACCTCATAAAATCACGGTCATGACCTAAAGTCAGATTAAGGATTTCCCCTTGTTTTTCTTCTTGTAGCCAGAGAGAACCCTTTTTTGCTCTGACCTGGGTTAACTAGATCATTTGGAGAAAGAGATCGTTTATTTGAAGACAGCTTAATCTCATTTAGAAACGGTTGATTTGCCATAAAAGCGTCTTTGCCATTGATAGCATTATTTTACAAGTGAAAGATAGGAGATCGTAAACGTAATTTCTGTTTATTTAGAAAGATATCTTTCGAAATGGTCGTTTATACCAGAATGCTCCATGTTTTCCATATTTATTTATTTAGAAATAAAAGAGATAGATGCATTCATGTTTGTTTTAGATTTGTTTCAACTGAGCATAATATTTATGAGATTATGTATATATATATATATATATATATATATATATAATAAATATAAAATATTAATAAATATGATAAAATAATAAATATAACAAATAAATGCATAAATATATAAAAAACAAACATATCATATAATCATATAAATTGGTACAAATGCCAATATGAGTCTAGTGTCGATATTGTTACACCGTTATTTATTATATAAAGAAATAATAATATAAAAACATTCAATTAATAAATATACATATGAGTGGATTGCGAACGTTTCGACCCTATTTTTGAGTCATCTTCAGCGCAAATTTTTTTATATAATAAATAACGATGTAACAATATCGACATTAGACTCATATTGTACCAATTTATATATTTAATTTTATACTCGTGAGTCTGATATTTTTAATAATTATATCATATATAATCGTTTCGCAAACAAATAAACGTATGTATTGCAATTTTACAGTCGAGATGATGCGTGATGTCTATGAAATATTAAGGCAAAATTAGTCCAATTAATCGCAGAGCAGCAGTCTGCCAATAATTGGGTGTACTTTATGCAAAAGTTGGGAAAGCAATTAGCGTTTGATAAAGCGATCGGTCTAGTATCAGTACACAGAACATTTATATGATTCCCAGTGCGGAGACCGTACGTATAGCACATAACGAAAGTCCGGTTGAGCAAAATGAGCGTAAATCCCCGATGCGATGGTGGTTCGTACTGTATAATTTGCATTCTCTCTCTCTCTCTCTCTTTCTCTATCTTCCGTTCTATTTGATCTCTATTTGAACGCATCGGTAGAGCACGATTTGACGGCTCGACCGTCACAATTACATCGTCATTTCGTTCCGGCCGGATAATGCCTATTAATCCATCACCTCTTTCATTCCCTGTCGTCGGTGCCCCCCGCCTGCCTTCTATTTTAATGTCCTGTAACTTACTGTACGCATATTTGCGATCTGCATGCATACAATTGTTGCCATCAGTCTGTTCAACTGCACCAACTTCCGTTACATTTTGGAGCACTTTGCCAGATGAAGTGTAAGACATGATAACGAGCTCGCTGATGAGCGAAAATAAATACAGGAATTGATAAGAATAAATTAACGACATATGTCAGCTCTTATCATACCATGATTGGATAGCATGAAATTTTTTCTTTTTTCAAAATCATAAAAACGTTTAAATGATGAAAAATATAACGAGAGAAAAGTATCAAATTAGTTGCATTTTCTTTCTTGAAATAAAATTCGGTTAATACCGATAAGTTTTTACAGTCATATTAAAGTTTTTACAGTAATATTAAGTCATATTAAATACATTAAGTATGTATATTTTTTGATCGTATTCAATTTCATTTTTGACATAATCAATAGCCCCTAATTGAAGTTTAAATGTTTAAATGCAATTTCGTTTTTTATTTTACTTTAATCAGTATTATCTAAGTTTGCGATCGTAACATACATTGCATTACAGTCATAATCCTATCAATTCGCGTAACAAAAGAAATTAAAGTGGTATTTTCACTCGATTAAATCAACGTTTTTATCAGTCATATCATCGTGAAAAAAAATGATGAAATCGAACGTGATCCGAGCACCAGCATTATCATCATATCAATTAGAATTTCCGGTCGCGTCCGGTTTCCACGCACGGACGCCAATTCGAATCGTGTCGCGAATTTTACAGAGAGAAAGAGAACCTCACCCGTTGACTCGGCGTGACTTTCTTGAGGCGTGAACCCGCCGGCGATGGCAAAATCCGGGTTAAATAATTCTTACACGCAGGAGATATCATTAGATATTAATTTTCTCCGAGTATATCAGGTAATATTAGCTACGTATCTTAAAGAACAATTGACAATTTTATGTATTAAAATAATTTGTATTATATTTAATTAGCTTTTAAATATCATTAAAGCTTCTAAATTTCATTAAGTAATCTTTGTTTGATCAATCTTTTTTCTTTTAATTATAATTTAAAATTTTATCTTGAATATAGTTACGTATACAAATTAGATTATTATGTTCTATAAAGAGATGATTTAATTCACAATTTATAATTTTTCTTTTCTGATTTATTGTGAATTAATTTAAATATTAATGTAAATATTATTTATTTTTGTTTAAGTAAGAAATCTCAAGGCAAATCACTCATCTTATTATTATTAAATATTATAATCTATCTAATTATTCATTGCACATTTAACGTAAAATAATTCCACGGAAAATCGATATATTAAAAGTGATACATATCACGTTTTATCACATCATAATTTAATTGAAATATCGCATAACTGTCAACAATAAAATAAAATTATTATCCACTGTTTTTTCGCGCGTTTTACAACGGAATGCACGAATGTTATTTTATTTTATTTTATTTCATGTGAAAGCTTTTATCTGCGAAATATATATAATATTTGCGTAATAAACTTTATTTTTATTTTCTCTTGAATATAATATAAATATGCAATTTTAAATTAATTTAAAGCTCAACAATTTTCTATACAAATCGAATGGAAATTTGAACGATTAAAACTAAAAAGTTCAGATTAATTTAGAATATTGAATTTTTTTACACATATGTTAAACACATTGTGTACGTTCTTTTTATGTACATAATACGTTACCGTTATACAATGAGACCCCCCCATATGTCTCCCGACGTACCTTCTGTACAGTTTGTTCCGCAGAATTCGACGTCCTAGGGTTGCGAAGGGTCGTAGCGGGAAAATCTGCTGCCTGTTCCGCGTCATGTTTCTTCGTTTCCATGCCGTGTAAAATCACATGCAAAGTCACTTACACGTTACACGCGCCACTTTCGAGACACTACGTCACGTTCCGTAATCGCTAATAATCTCAGACGTACCACTTAAATACTCGTTTATAATCAGGCATCGAGACACGCGCGATGTACTGTTAATAATTTCCAACGTCTAGATCTTTTTCTTCTTGGACAATTACGATCGAGTCGAACGGATCGATCAAATTCGCTCGGTACTGCACGCTAATCCCTTATTAGGTGTAACACCTTGGTACTTTCACCTTTTCTTTTTATCGGCGTAATCGCACCCGTCAACCGCGCACTGGATAATTGATGCCTTTCTTCTAAAAATCGACACGCTCGCTTTAGACTTGGATTTAACTTTCTATACAGTGATGCCTCTTCATAGCGCGCACTCGAGGAGTGGTCATTACACAGCACACTCAAATTTTATAGAGAAAACTGTTACAGGTCGTGCCACCAGTAATTCCGCTGTCGTATCTCTTTTAGAAATTATCAGATATATTTTATCTTTTGTATCTCTACAAAGTACCTTTGACTTATAGAGATGTGTATCATACTTACATTCTTTGATAAATTTGAAATAAATTCCTATTAAACATGTCAAGGAGAATCAATAGTTTTTATGTTAGAGATGATTAAAAATGTTGAATTTTTGTAAATAGATAAAAATCTCTTTGCATAATCTTACGTGGATATTTTATTACTTTGAAGAAAAAATGTTTAGTGTTAAACATTTTGTAAATTTTTTTATCAAGGAAAAGATCAATCCCAAATTGACCAAAGAATCTACAGATGAAAAACTCGCTGTCAAAGATGTTCTACATATTA
Source organism: Camponotus floridanus (assembly GCF_003227725.1). NCBI lineage: Eukaryota > Metazoa > Arthropoda > Insecta > Hymenoptera > Formicidae > Camponotus > Camponotus floridanus. Next base: position 729,539 of record NW_020229692.1, on the reverse strand, counting down.
AACAAATTGATGTAAATCTTATCAAGTCTAAAATCATATAATATTAAAGTACTATCACCAGTAGCAACAGAGAAAATTGCTGTAATTTTATACATTTGGCATTATGAACAAGTATAATGTCGATTTATCATGAAGAATGTTTTCAAACAGTCGAGAAATTGCGCGACGATCGTTAATATGGCTGTACAGCATCGTTACAGGTAACCTCGTTAAGAACGCGATCGCGGTCAAATCTACCGTCAATCAAACTGCTTTCTACAAGCCGTACTATCGCGAACCACACCGGCCGATCTTTCCTTGAAATACGTCAATCTGTCAATGATCAGATTCGTATATACAGATGTTTGATTAGTCGACGGCAGAAATAAGTGTCACGTGACATTGAACTTTCCAACATTCTTCTGTCTTCTTCTCGACTCCTTCGTGTCTCATCTCGCCCGTGCGTTTGCATTCGGGTCTCTACTACCATCGTTTTTCTTTCTCGGACAGAACTGGTTCGGCCGACGTGTGGCGTGTATTTTTAGCCGCGTCGAGCCTGTTTATGGGGTCAACATCACGCGCGCGCCATGGATACACAAAGCGACATGTACATGTATATGTGCATGTGCGACTGACGACACGAAGCGAACCTCACAGGAAGAGACGATGCTTGTGAATGTTGGTGAAGGCGTCTGGACTGTCGGGATTCCTCGAGGAATTTTTATCACGTCGTCGTCGTTTGAATAATCTCAGGGTTATCGTAAAATTTCGCAGTCGAGAGATGGCCATTTTATACCGATTTATTTCCATCATCGAAAGAATGGGATTGTTTAAATGTTGGAATTGTTTAAATCGTTGAATTACTTCTAACGTTCCACTAGAGATCACGTTAGTTTGATCGCTTAATTTTATAAGGTTCCTTTGGAATAATTTTGTACTGAAATTATATTATAATTATAATATTATGTAATATTTACATTATTTCACATTCACATTTTTTTCGAACATTGCAGAATATCTAAGCACTAGAATAGATCACTATCGCGATATAAATTTGTTCATCACGGAGAAAGAAATGCATATTTCAAACAAATCTGTGTTAACTTAATTTTTTAAATTTGAAATTTGAATTTCAATTTGTATTATAGATTTCAATATTTTGTAATCTCGAATATTTAAACTTGCAACGTGCAGGTAGTTGAATGGGTTTTACTTTGACTTTCTCTGCGATCAAAACAATTAATATTTTTTAGAGCCCCAAGCGTAATGTTGAATAATTGGCTTATTCAATATGCTTGTAGATAAAAATCCAAATTATAAAATTTCCGGCAGATTCAAACATCAATATATATTTTGTTCCTTTTTAATATTAAATTTTTCAATTTAATACTCGTAAAAAAGTTAGGTATTTTGTGCTGTATTTTAAAATATTCATACTACATATTTTGTTCTTCTATTTCCAATTTGCATGAAAAATTTTAATTTAATTCAAAATTAAAATAACGTTTTCCTAATGTCAAAATAAAAGATACTTTTTTTTTTACAATCATTACATTTTTTCACAAGTTTTTATAAAACTTAGTTTATTTACATTACGGCTTTGGACAGTAGCTGCCAACGATAAATAGTAACAAAAAGGAACACGTTCTTTGACGAAGGTGAATTTTTTTAATATTCGCGGCATAGATCTGCGACGTGCGATCAAATAGAAAGCGAAATAAATATTTGACGTACGTGCCGATATTCGATTTGATTGCAAACGCGATCTCGCGTTCGATTTTTAAATTTTTGAAAAATCTCGACAGAGATTTTAAGGGATTAATTTTTTATTAGAAACAAGATGTGATATTTTTGGCGAAATAATGAAACTTCGAGTACCTCGCGCGTAATAATATATAATAACGTTGCAGATGAAAAGGTATCCAATATTAAACGAATATTGGATACCTTTTCATTGGATATTAATTCAGTGTTGTAAAAATAACAAAAATATAAGGCCAACAGAGATCGAGATACGTTAATTTCCATTTCAAGCGAATAATTGACAAAGGAATTCTTTAAAAATATTTCCGACGCTAGATAAGCTACAAGAAATATTGTTGTTCATAGAACGCGACTTCACAATCATGCATGCTTTCGAAATATTTTTAGAATAAGAAGCGTTCGTGGGAAATCGGTGTGTTAGTAGACAACGCGTGATCGAAGAAAATATATTTGTGATCCTAGATCACCGATGATATTTCTGTCAATTGGCGCGCCTTTACCTTCTTTCTTATCGTGCTCGATGTTTAATTCATCGAACATTCCATTGTCGCTGCCATTTTATCGCATATCTATTCTTCCTGCAGTCTGGATATATTCTACGCGTCCCATCTTTAATCTTTTGGACTTCGAATATTTAAATGGATTCCTTTATATTTCTCAACATACTATAGGTATTGTAATCCTTTCAATATTTTATTGTTACTGTTTATATTTATAGCCTTTTATTATATAATGTATTGTGTTACACGGGTTTCATGTAAATAATTTTATTTGTACGTATTTTATAAATTGCTTAATTTAATATTACAAATAAATTTCCTTCTATTTTTTGCATATTTTTAACATTATATAATATCGACTCTTTTGTCACAAATATTTTTAAATTAGTATTATTGAGTTTTTTTCAATTTTCTCTGCAAAGGTATTTATTTTACTTTTTGTTGCCGAAAAAGCAGTTTTTTCCTAGTTTATTAAAAAGATTTCGATTGTGTTGAATTCGCCAAATCGGCGACAAGACCGCAAAATTCGAATTGCAAAGCAAGCACGGAGATACTTCCGGCGTCGAGTCGAAAACCGTGTCCCGTTCGGAAAATCAAATGCACGTGGGCTCGTAAATTCAACGTAACTTGAATGCGCATTGCGGCCGTTTAGGAAAATTAGCGGTATCGCGTGGGTACCATTCGAGTAAAAACACAGGCTGGAGGCGGTTTTCGATATCGCTCCAGAATCGCAAAAATCGGAAAGAATTTTCGCGATATCTTTGCAAATAATCTCACATTCGCGATTCCAACGACTACAATCAACTATAAATCGTTGTAAAATATTTATGAAACAGTGGCAAGCTGATGGAGGCAACACCTTGTACTATACTATACTGAATTCCATGTATCTTTTATCACCGCGCACTTTGGAATTCATCACACGACACGCACGACCATTGATCCCTGGTATCGATTTACACTAGACCACACTAGCTTTTTCTTGCTTTTCACTTTATCAATACAAATCTCGCGACATCGCGAACGAGGAAGAAGCCGACCGTTCCTCTCGACACGTCGGTCGTTCTTCGAATGACAGTTACCGGACTTTTCTCCCTTCCCTATATCTCTTTCTCTCTCGAGGCTCGCCGCCGATCCTGCCTCAGTGCGGTGAGAGCCTAAGAATGTACCTATGCAGCGCGTCTCTTACACCGTCGCCAAACGGCTTTCTTATGCGTCAGCATAGACGTTCGCGCCGATCTCCACCCACAATCACCGCTCGAGGATTTCTTAAAGGTTCTCACTTGATGCGACAATTTATCTTGTAGAACATATTTTTGCTTCTTATATCTCAGACTTGGAATTTTCTCCTCAGAATTGGAATGTTTCTGAACATTAAAGACTTATCAAAATTTGCATTTGTCATTTCTTCTTATTATAATTCTGTTTTACATAAATAAAAATTGAGAAATTCATTTCTTTTTTTTGGTGGTATTATATCTCGTAAAACATTTGTAATATTTGCATTATTGTAATATGTTTTTAACGTATAAATTTAGAAGAATCAATCAAATAAATTTCGAGTATAATGCTCCATTTACCTCTAATTGCAATTGCGAATTACGTTACTTAGGTTTCGGCATCGAATGGTCCGAAGTTCCTGTTAATCCGATGGAATCGGCATCGTGCACAGTGCGATGATGTACGTGTGTGTGTGTGTGTGTGTAGTATAGTGTGGGGAAGAGCTTAGTAGTAAACGTAACTAGTATTGACTAGCATCGTCCATCTCGGAACTAGTTGCATCCATTCAACCCGATCGACCGATTTCATTTTAGGACCGAGCGACCGGTTTGGTTCGCCAGAATTCTCACCAACGTAACAAACGCGTTGAGAACCAGAAATTCGACCACAATTGGAGATTGATTTCGAAAGTGCGTCTCGCCATGACGCTTGTTCACCGGACATACCAGCAGTTTCTCTAGCAATCTCTAACCGTCCTTCCTCGAATTTTCGTTAACATTTTTTAACATTTATACAGATATTCGTCGGGATTGAAAATATTGACGAATTAATTAAATTATTTTCTTTATAATTAATTTATTGAATCTGAATATGTTTCGATAATTTAATTAATATGTATTTAAATATCCTGTATGTATTTAAATATCCTGTGAACCAAGATATCTGTCTGCGCGCAGCTGACATCTTACACGAGGCGTCACATTTTGCGTGATTATACGCGGCGGATCTCATAAAATTTTCAATAATGCATTTGGAGAGTGCACATCTTTGCGCGAACCATGGAAATTGCAGCGGCGTCTTATCAATTATTATGAATTGAAAGAGAATAGAAAGAGAGGAGAGAGAAAGAGGATGGGGGGGGAGGGAGACGGGGAAGAAAGAGAAAGAGATTGTAAGTCGCATTATTTATGAACCTGAAGCGTGACAAAGTTCTCTTGATTCAGTTGATGCGTTTTTTCACCGCAACGCTTGGTCGTTTACACTTTTATCATTTGCAGTGTTGTTACAGCAAATGCATTCCTCGCAGGAGTATCATAAATGTAATTGAAGGAATGGTAATTGCCAAAGGATTAACAATGCAACATTGAATATATATTATAATCATAATAATTTTAATATGTAATAACTATAAAAATACAATAATCATAAAAATAATAAGAATACTCTCTGTTAAAATAAATTAAAAATAAAATATTTAAGAAACAATTAAGTTAATTTAAATTTATTTAATTTAAAAAATTTATTTAAAAAGTTAAAAGATAATTTAAAAGAGTTATATGAGAAAAGTTATATGAGAGAGAGAAAGAGAGAGAGAAAAGGGATTTATTTGCACTTATCTACAATAACATTAGGCGTATCTAATGAAATAGATCGCGTAATCAAGTTTGATTTATGTAAAGTAGATATAAATATATATGTTTTTACAAATTGCTATGATTAAAACAAAGAGTTCTCAAGAAGACAATAAATGTATTTAATCATGACAAAGTTGTAGCCGAATATCTCGATCGGGGTAACGTTGCGATTCAAATAAATTTCGCGAATTATGTAAAACTGACGAGGAGCTAACTCAAGCGTTGATTATTACCGGACAACATAATATGACAGCAAACGGAACATGCAGTTTTAACTCGCGCTGCTTTCCTGGGATCGATTCAGCACTGCGCCTCTTGCCGAACGTTTATGCCCGAGGGAGTAGTGCCGCGGTTGCGAAAATGAATAATTGAACGGGGAAGGAGGTCGTGCGATCGAAACAAGGCGTAAGTATCGTGTCCGCCTCTACCAGCCCCAGCATTACGTCGCGCGACCTTCGTTTCGTTTCGCGATACACACTTTCTACCTCCGAGGCGGTCGAGATGACGCTTACAGTGAAAAAAAAAAAATAATAAAATTACCCCCTGCCCCTCTTTTCTTTGATACTGATGGTAAAGAATTATTCTCGGGTACGAAAATTTATGCGTCTTCGAGGAGGAGCTCTCGATCTCTCTCGAGATTGTTTTCTCGCGTTCAAACTCTCTTCTATGCAAATTGTTAAACAACGCTTTTCAGTCCCTGCTGATTTCACTCGCTCGAGCAAATAAATCAAGAAATAACATGCGTCTTTGTACATATATCTCAAAATTTTCAGTTAGTGTCGTTTGCATGCCACAATTTCATGATTTCAATATAATATAAAATTAAAATACAAAATTAGAATAAAATTAATCACACGCATCTCCCCCCCGAATTGAAATATTTTAATTATAAAAACCAAACGTTGATTCACATTTTAATGATGAAAACCAATATATACATATATAATATCACTATTTTAATTATAAAATCAATTTTTAAAAATTGTCCAGTTTATTACCCTTCGGTCAGTTATGTTATAGTAATTTTTTTTTATTGAACGATAGAGGTGTTAATTTTCAAAGGATCATATTGTATGTATATTCCCAAATACTCCCAAATAAAATTCCCAAATATTGTATAAAAGAACCATCATATGAAAATGCAAGTGTTCTCTGGCGACGACGTCGTCGGAGAATGTCGCATCGATATTGAAACACCATTGCTAACCACGTACGTGAAACGGGAAGCCGTGGGCATGATTCCCTTACGAGGATATACCGCTTGCGTACGTGCCGCAATTGCAGCGGCTAACGCAACCTGAAATTCCCACGAGGAAAGGACTCCGTTATACGGTGTGTTATACATTATACATCATACAGTCGCGTCCACGTAAGCGGAACGCTTTTGCACTTCCGAGTCTTCACGCCACTTGTAACGCTACTTACAAGATCTCTGGAGAATTTTCATGTAAAACAGAGCGGGGGATCCTGTCGCACGCGTTTAACAAATATATTTATAAATTCCTATTTAAATTGTATATGCATGGACTTTTTTCACGTGATATATGCCCATCACAAATTTTTTTAACACATCAAACTATCATGTAATCATTATTAAAAAAGAAAATATAATAATCCATGCAACGGTAATCATCTTCCCTCTCAATTTTTAATTATACAATATGCTCGGATCTTCATGAGTGGAAACTTACTTCTGGATTCAGTGCACTTTATTACTTCACCACTTTTGACGAGTCTTACTTGACGAGTCTTCATTGAATTTTCACTTTACGTAAAATAAAACACGAATTTTGCTGACATTAACAGCACTCGTTACGTTAAAAAACGATGATCGAACGAGTATTCGCGACGTATCGACGAGCACTAAGGTATTCTTTCCGTTGGAAAGAAGCACGCACCACCGGGCTGCTTCGAGGGGTTTCTCTCCCTCGTGCAGAGTCGGTGGGGAATATTCGTTTCGCTATTGTATGTGAACCCTCCCAGTTGGCTGATCCCCGTTTCACCCTCGGCGGTGACTCGTTGTAGCCCCACACGACACACACGCTCGACCTTTCCAACGATCCGTGGTCGGCTTGAACGCATCGTCGAGTCGATTCGGCTTTGTCATATCTGCTCATTCTATATAAAGGGTATCCCACTTTTCATGCATCATTCTTTTAACGGCAGCTTCGATTTTGGAATCGACTTTTCCTTAGAAAGAATGTCGATCAATTACTTTGAAGATGTTTACGCGAATTTAATTTTAGAGAAATTTTTACGTGAGAAAAGATAAAGAGATGGATAACAAAATTACACATTTTTCTTCTTTAGGCAGATCTGAATAAAATTTTAATTCTAGATCTGTCGCTACAAACATATATAATATATATAAAAATATTAAAAAATTGGGAAGAGGAGATAGATGATAATTTTCTTCATTTTCTTTCTGATATTTTTGTTAAAGAAATTGACTGTAGATTGCTTAAAAAATCTATCGTTAAAAGATGTACGAGAAATGGGACACCCTGTACATATTGTAATTTTGCTATAAATACATTGCTGCGAGGAGTAGCGATTTAACGGCCGACCTGTCACGATTGTTATTAAATGCCAGCGTGTTATGAATGAACGTCGACGAGCTATACGAATCGAGACTGTAATAAATGCTCAATAATTTTTATAATTAAATCATTTGCAGAAATATGTAGTGAATTTCTTTGGCTCTTTCTTTCATTTATACAATCAGTTAAACTACACATAACTATACTTAACACATTTAAAATTTATTAATTTATTAATTTAATAATACATTTTTATTTGTATTGGACTTTTCTATATATGTTCACATTAATGCAAAGTAATTTATGCTTCCTTGAGTTTTGCTATTCCAACCTTTTTAACGCTTTATTTAGTACTTTGTGTTTATGCGTAAATATCCTCGATAGAATAAATAACTTCTTCTCTCTTTTATTTCGTGGCATAATGACGAAGACGACGACTTCACCAACGGGAAACCCTTCGTGACGTTCTTCCACATAGGATTTGTTCCACTTCAACGAGGCGAAAAGACCGTTACAACTTCTCTCAGAGAGAGAATGCCTTTATCCCTCGCCCTTCTATAATCTCTATAACTCAATCACGAATCAGATTTTCGCGACTGCATTATCTTATTTATAGCGAGTTTTATACAACTTTTATTTTATATTAGTAAACTTGCGATAAAAATGCAGAGTTAATCTTTTTTTAACAAAATATTTGTGTAAAAACATTTTCAATATTTTCCTCCTTTTTTCAGACTTTAAGAAATTATATTAATTAAAATTCAAATTAATTTTATTATCAAAGTATTGTCTAGAAATATATTCCACAGATTAAAAGAATTTAAAAAATGTAAACGGTAATTCTTATAAAAAAGATATGTACACGGACATTTAGACGGTAGAATTACTTAATCGCAGTTATATTTTACGCGAGCCAGTTGCGAGAATGTGTTTACGTGGCTGCCTTTTAAATCGCTTCTCTACGCAGCATAGACATTCCACATGGCATACCAAACATTGTTGTCTCTTGGACAAAGCCGCATGACTGGTTCCTCAGATAATCGTGCGGCGCGTTCTTCAATCTTGTGTCATCGTATCGATGAAAAAAAATATCAGTGTGAAAAAAATAAAAACGTAAGATAGTCAGAAATGCGGTTCGTGAGAAAATAATTTTTCCACAAAGTTTGATTCGTACATCTGGACTACTTTTCCGCAGATTTTGACGTTATCTAGCCGCCAATATGACAAAAAAAAATAATTTTTTAATATAAATAAGTATTAAAATAATTTTTTAATATAAATAAGTATTAAATACATATGATATTGTATTGTATATAAGAAAAAAATAATATATATGCATATAAACTGGCTTTCTAAAATTAAATGGATATCTCGAACATAAGCATGTTCTTTGACAAGCTTAAGATCGATACAATAATATGTATGAATAAATGAATTTTTCTTATTCATACAAGATGTAATACAGATTATATCGTACATTTTTTATTACGAACACTGCGATGTAAATTGTCGAAATTCAGCTCTCGCGGCACTTTTGAAAATTACTCCCTTCCTGTTGTCATTCGTTAAATTTTATCTTTCAGCCCGATGATGAAACTTCGGCGAACGCTTTTAAATGCGACGTCGCCTGGTGACGCGGCCGGCCCAGGGCGACGCACATTTGCAATTCGAATCGTCGGTGAACATTGAAATTTTGGAATCCATTCGAACGAACTTAGCATGTCACTCGGGGCGACTCCAGAGTCCATGCCGATATTGCGCATTGTACAATAATTTTATTTCACATTTGTGCTTTTTTTACGTAGAATACCCCAACTTTGTACTTCTTTTTCAAAAAAAAAGTATTGGAGTAAAATATCAGTCATATTCTCAGTAGTGTTCTAAGATATTTTATAGATAAAAAAATATGTGTAAGAATGATAAAGCAATAAATTATGTATACATCCAATACATTGATAGATATAGTAACATCTGATAAACGGATAATTTAATATATTAGAATATCGCTTTGGCGACAGAATTTTTCTTTCCGTAACGCATTTTACACACATGCAAATGATGGGAAGAATTGAAGGCATTCCGGGTCGGAAAGTCTCAAACTTCCGGCGCTATACACGTTACCCATTCTCGTCCACGCAGCAAGGAAGGAATTTAATTATTAGTTTCGTAGCTTAGTTTCACGCTTGTACCTATCCGCCTACTCTCCCTGCTACCCCTGATTCATGTATATGCATGCAAGATGTAATGCGATTTTCAACGCGTATCGCCGGAAGTGTCGCGATATCTATGTCGCCGTGCCTTGTTTCATTTTTCTCCTGAAATTTATGTATTTCATACTACGATTATACGTAATAATTATGTTAACATATATTCCTTTTATAATCTCTGGAGTATGCGGTAGAAAATAGATAATTAAGAGCACGAATTAATACTATCGGATTAATCTCCTAGAATATAGCCCAAGATATTATTATTAGAATAGAAGCTGATGAGATATTATGTTAAGCTTTCACAAGCGAGAGATACTGACAAGAGAACACGTTGAAGGAATCCTCATTGCATTATATAAACACAAAGTTTTTAGCCTATTATTTGTATCGTTAAGATAATTGAGCTTTATATCAGATCGCCAAGTTAAGTCCCAAATTTAATAATAGAAGTTGTTAATAATAATAGATAGTTAATAATAATAGTTTAGATAAAAAATGTGAAAAATTTCAAGAATTTTCCTCTTTTACATAATATATTTTTTATTTTTTGTTTAATGTTGTATTATTTGTCTAGAAATATATATATATATATATATATATATATATATATACATTTAAAAAAATTGATTAATATAATCTAATCGAAACTCAATAATAGAACTGCTTAAGAAGCAATAGAATTATAAATTTCGCGATTACGATAAAAGGGTAATCATCTTTAATATATTGGCACCATAATTAGTGTAAAATAATATCTCTTTGCATAAGTCATTGAATTTAAAAAACGGCCGAATTTAATAAAGCAGATTTTATTTGGATTTAAAATTATATCTTTAAAGAGAAACTGGATCGATCAGCTATATCAAAAATTAATACATCTATGCATAATAGAATCTATAATGGATTTTGAAATTCATGAATTTGATATTGTGTGAAGCACTTACATATAATCTTTTAAAATATAAAATTAATAATTTATTTGTATGTATGAGTTAAAGTAAACATTTTCTCTCTAGAATATAAAATGTTTTCAAAGTCATAAATGTTTTATCTATCAAACTAGCTTTTTTATAATGACTATAAAATACAAAAATTCATGAAAATAAAAATTTTAATTCTATAGGACAAATCTTTATTTTTATTTTTTCATACAAATTAATTATTAATTTTATACTAAAAATTTTACTTTACGCAATCTTAAATTTATGAATTACGAGAGATAGATTTATTAAGTTTTGATATAGTTTATTCATCTTTATTTAATTCCACGTTTATAAGATACAACCTCATAAATTTCAAGATCATAATTTTTCTTTTATTACAAACTCCCTTTACAGCTTTCGAACGCAAACCATCGATTGATGAGTTCGTGCTGGGAATACAAAATCCTATTAATGAATATAAAATAACGGTAAAAAAAGACAAATTTATTGAAAGAAGCAAGAATAAAGGATAAGAAGAGAAAAAACATACTTGTTTAAGAATTTTAAATGAATATATTAAAAATTACGAAATAAAACATTAAGAACAAGAGGAAAAAAACTGTTAATAATAATAATAATAGTAAAAAATAGTAATTATATATTACATAATGAAAAAATTATTTTACTGCATGGAAAAATTTATATTTAAATGTAATTCTATCCTTTTTTCTCTTAAGACCGTGTGTATGTGTGCATAAAATATTTATTATTATGCGTAAATGTAAAATATTTATTATTATTATTATTTAATGTTCACGTACACAATGTCTTCAAAAAGTTAATTGATATTTTGAATGTTATATTATTGGAACATATAACGATCAATTATCAATTCTTTCCTTCAGAAAATTGCTATATGAACTTTCAATTATAAAACATAACGAAATTTAGAATCGCGCGCAAGAAACGTTTGTAATGAGAACAAACAGCTTGTTGCAATCACTGCAGGTATTCGCTTTTGAATAAGTTCTCGAAGAGCGTTCACCGAGTATTCTCCATGAGCGCTTTCATGTTTTAATAGTCTTCGAGTCCGCAATTCTGAAAGACGAAAGCACATAAGCTCTTTTGTAATAACAGGTTTTAATTGCTTTCCTGAAATGGGCCGCACTGCAATTTCCCAGGTTTCTCTACGTCAAGGCACGTTCTCGTTTATCACGGTTACATGTTTTATTTATGCTTTTCGCTTTGCCTCCCTCATCTCTATTTGCATTTTCGCGTAGATTTTAACTCTTTTTGATATCTAAGAAAAATTCTCACGTGGTCAAAGTGAGTTTTACTCATGCGAAGATGCAGACGCGCATCTACAATTTAAATTGAAAGTTTTTATCTCTTAAGATCATCAGGGAAAACGAATGTTGTTACGAGTAAACTACCATCGCGACATCATTCGGAAATTCGTGATTAAAATTCGTCGATAGTGTAATAATAGTCATCATAATTAATGCAGTAGAATATTATAAATTTATCGCTGTCGAAGCCTGGGGGAAATATATTTGCTTGGGGGATTTGAAATTTTACACGCTTCACTTTTGATTGTCTTTTAACGATTTTAACGAAATCTATCCGGCGAATTAATTACGATTAAACGTCATCGATATTTGGGTAATATGAAATTTGGACGGGCGAAGCGGTTATCAAAATAATTCTTACGTTTATGTACACATAACGAGCGATTTTCAATTTTACAGCGTTCAAATTAAACCGTGCGCCAATACGATTGGCAAAAGAACCGATGTGGATCACAAACGCTAGCGTAAAATGTTTTTCAATTCGGGAAATCGCCATCGGGCAGAGAGAACGTGCTTTTCCAAATATTTCCATTTACATAACCACGAGTGGATTTTAATCGCACTCGTTAAGCGAGTTAGCCGATCGCGACGGTTATTACTGAGCGCGAGTAATATTTGTACAAGCGACATATCAAATATCACGTTCGTTCGATCAAATTCGTGTGGATCAACCTCGCTTATTTACAAGCATTTGTAAGCCGCGCATATATTTTTACAAGTCATAATAAAATCGACGCAGTGTTTTCATATTATTGAAAAAAATATCGCGACAGAGATTTCTACGCGATAGTTTAAAACTTTTCTCGTCCACGACCATCCCTCTTTGCCATTCATTCTGAAGAACGATTGAAAAGTTGGCCGATGAATCAAACGATAAAGGTGATGAAAGCAGGAAAATGGTAAAAAAAAAGAAGAAAAAACAAAAAAAAAGGAGAAAACAGGAAAGAAGAACGGTTCCGAGGAAGTTTTCGAGACGGGAAATGACCCGCGAAAGGAATATTGCTTGTTCTGCGGTCCACGCAAAATCTTGACTAAGGAGCACTCGTCGTGTGTCGCGTATGTGTCTAACAGTGGCTAAACCGTTTTCTTTCGGCAAATCCCGTCCACTTCCTGAAAAGGTTCGAGAGCCGGGAAAAAGTCCGCGAAACTTTCATGCAGATCAAGAATGAATTTTCACATGTCACCCGGCGATCCCGGCAAATATTTCACCCGCACCCGATTTCCGTCCGACGAGCCATTCACGTAAAACGTCTCGAAAAGCTCGATCTATCACGATTTCGCGAGTCCCTTGTTTCTGTTGCCCCCGTCACTTGTCCACAATTTTTCCATAAGAAAGTCGCTTGAGGTTCGAAAGATTTGTATAAATTGCAAAAAGAATAAGTACGAGATGCAAATGACTTACCAAGAGTTTTACGGTTACGACTGAAAACATATGCGTGGACACTTACCTGAAACAAAGAAATACACATCGAGATTAATTAACAGGTTATATCGCATCGTTTTCATTTTTGTTGTTGTTATATGCAAACTTTACTTATTTCGCGTTTCAATTAAATTGCCATTCGTTATATTGCCATTTATTTCGTAAAATGTTGATAAATTCTTTGTTGTTTCAAGGAACATTAAACTCAATTCAAAATATCAACGATTTGATGATTCTGGTTACAGTTGTAAGCTCAATTTTGTGTTTATTTATGCGAAATTACATTTCATCCGTGATTGTTTTGTAAAACTACTGCATTTTCCATTACCTGTCGTTTACATCTATATGAGTGTATAGAGAGAACAATAAAAGTTTAAACCAGCGAGAAAATATGAGGCAAAACACGCAGGTAGGATAATGAACGTTTCGGTTCGACGACATTCGCCGATTTCACCGATGAAATTAAAACAATCGGGAGGATTCGGTAAAGGCAAACACGATCGCTGGTTGAGCGCGAGCGAGCCACATCAAAGGCTACCGGAAAAAGCGATTACGCACAAAACACTCGTTTTTTAATTTTCTTTTTCGGCGCATGTAACATTCGATACGGATTCTCGGCTCGGCATGTTCGTTTATTCAGGGCTGGTTTCGATTCGTTACGGAACTTTCTATTTTTTTCCTTTTTTTCCCCGCGTACGATGACAGACGATTAATATCGAGCGCACGAGAGTACGAATTCGCGTCACGTGTGGCGCGGCGAATTAATAATAATTTTATTCATTTCGCCTCTTCGAGCATAGGGTTTCGCCGGTATGTAAATTAGGTACGCAATTCCGTTCGTTACAAGTGTCCTGAGTGGCGAGTGGGCGGCGTAGTTACGCGATTTCGTATTGTACGTGGCGAACATCGTGAATACGCGCGACCTACTATCTGTTATTCTGCACTTGGTTTCATTGCATCGTATTCCATCGATGTAATCGATCTTGATGTTTATTTCCACTGTGAACATAATGAGCGAGTCGCAATCAAAATCGGCTATCAAAAACGTAAACATGTACGTGCTATTAAATTGACTTATTCTGATAATTCAAGTAAGCATCTTTAGAAAAAAAATTAAAATTATTATTTATTGGTTTGCCATTTGAAGAGTTTTGTTACAAGACGGGAGATTAATAAATGTAAATGTATATGTTAAATAAAATAATAATAATAATCAATAATGCCATGTCATAAATTGTAAAGATTATGCTTAATTTTTTCGACGATACGTACAATTTTATAATTATAAGAAAACGTAATGTATCTTTTTTTTGAGGTTCCATTTCAAAAATTTGTGATAAAGTGATCCGTAAAATTAAATTACGAGTCACACGGAAAGAGTAAAGGCACATCGGTTAACTTTGATTAGAAGCTAGTAAAACTGACGTTGGACGTCGGCGAAAAGGTGATGGCTCTTCCCCCGATTTCTCAAAATCCAATTTAAGATTCAATCTCGGAAGTTTCAACGAGAGACAAACAGCTTTTGGAGGAAACGAGACTACCGAGTATTCCGTAAGTAATTAGCCCGCCTGTAAAGGGACGACTAATTACTTATGGAACCCACAAGTCGCTGGCAAAAAAAGTAAGAGGATATATAAATGGTATAATTTGAGAGAAGAACGTTGAGAAGAAGTTGAAAAGAACGAAGAAGGCCACTAGGTTGTTTCCTCCTCTTTTTGCGGCTAATGTCTCATAACTTTCTACAAAGTCGCATCATTAATACAGATATCACGTTTCTAATTAAATTGTAATGATCCATCTTGAATAATAAAAACGTTTTCATAGAATGGAATGTGCAAAATAACTGCAATTATATGTACTATATTATAAAGAGAAAATGAATTGACAAGGATAAAAACAATCTCTGTCTAATATCTTTGCCGGCGACGTTTATATGGCTGCAAAAGAGCAATCAAAGAGCAAAATGATTTAGTCGTCAAACACTCGTCCAAAATTTGCTCGAGATTCAATGAATGTTTCTAGATTTCTCAGCGAGATGTATTCGCGAGCGCTAGTCGATTATAATTAAATTTGCCCCGTGCCGTACCCAATTATCTTTTGTTTGTGTTTCCTGCCGTCGACTCTGAACGCCCAAGCCTCGTCTTTATAATTGTTTTAATTAGAAATACGGCTCTGAGCCAGGACTCTGTACCGACTTTAGACCGGGATCTGGTCGAACAATAAGGAGCTCTTTGAATCAAGAAGAAGGCATCGAAGAGGAGGCGTTTCTCGATTTATTTCTTTCAACATATCGAGTAAAAAGTACGCGCGCGTACGATTGTTTTTAGTTTGTATTTACAGAGAAATTACGAGATGAATCGCGAATCTTGATAATACACAAGTTGTCCAATTCTTTTCTTTTGTCTCATCGCTATCTTATTAAATGTTGATATAACAAAAAGATCTAAGGAACTGCTCAAAAAATGAAAAAAAAAAAAAAAACACGCTCATCCTTTTCGACATTTTTCGCAAATCGCGATTACTTATTACTTTCGAAAAAAAAATATGCATACTCGGAAGAGTCTGTAAGAATATATTGTATGATAGAGAATTATATATCATAAATCTTCTTTTGCTTTTTTCGGAGTAATGCACCGCAAATTCCTGGAGCTTTTGGCGAGGTATTTATATCTCACAAAAATGATATAAGATTTTTTTTATATTTTCATTTTTTTTCATGTAATATTTCGAGTTAATAAACATTCTCAATATTATATTTTATATTTTTAATCGCAAAATTATTGATGTAAATAGGAGAAATTTTTAGTTGAATCAAACATCGAGCTATTTTTCGGCGTTCAGTTTCAACAGCTTGGCAAGATCATACTTGTGCAGTGAATTGAATTGCATTGCCGATGATTGGCTCGGTCGAGTGCAACTTAATAAAAGTACGAATCTCTCGAATGTCCAATTACGACAACGCAATCGTTACGATTTGCTCGTAAAAAACGAGTTCACGTGATTTTCGCGTGACTTGCACGGGATAACGAGGGACGATTGTGAGATATCATTCTTCCGCAACCTTAGTTCCCTGTTTTTCGCGTCACTTCCAATCATGCCGGAGTTGCAATATATTCGTATCACTTTAGCGTTACTAAATTCGTTCATTTTTTCCAAAAAGATCTGTTTATTCAATTTAGCGTATAACGTAACGAAAATATATATATGTATGTATAATATATATTACAGTGAGACAATAAAGAGTTCCACAAATTAGGATTTTTCTGTATAACACTAAGTAAATATCACAGATATTTTATAAATATTTTTATAAAAAGCTTATCTTTTTATAAAACGTATATAAACATGTTTTTTTCCCGAAAAGATTAGACTTTTTATTAAATTTTATTATTATATTTAATTCTATTATTTTATTTTTATTAAAATAGTTAAATTTATAAGGAATTTCTGCAACATATAAATTTGCATCTTATATTGCAATTTTTTTCAGATTCTTATCCTATATAGAAGAGATACAACTGATTTCTAAAATGTCATGCAATATTTTTATTATTCTTGTAATAGCAATCGATTTTGATCGACATGTAAACGTGACTGTTCCCTTCTCAACGTGAGCGCTCTTGTGTAAGACTAATCGCACGCGATATTTGCATTTAATGATTTTCCTGCCTGTCGATAGAATTCGCTGGCGAATTCTCCATACAGAAATTTAGTTGGATTATACCGAAGATCTTTATATTTATCTACTCCATTTGCTCGGCCAGAATAAAAATCACGACGTGATTCCACGAATCATTGTTGCCATTTGATATACTTCTTTGAGCGGAAAAGAAATTTCGGCGGAAGAGAGGGGCGAGGGACAAATATGTAATTCCGAGATGTCAATTCGATCAACCGCAGTTGCCATAAATAAACATTAGTGCTCGCGAATGCACGAGCAAACGGCACAAATAGTCGGATCCGTTTCGGGTTTGCGCCCCGCGCCAAGTGCTATCGTTCGTCTTGATGTCGGGAAATTGTCCGAGGCATTATTCAGTACATACATACGCACACAGATTGTCTAGCTGTGATGGAATTCTCGAGAGGCGGTCTCTTGAGACGACTGTTCTCAGGGAATTCTCGAGAACATCGGCAAATTCCTCGTAAAATACACACACAACATCGCTGCGTAGAATGTTATAGCTAGGGAACAATAAGATATTTGCATTGCAATCTAAATTTGTAAATAATATTGCATGCGATATCGAGAATCACAAAGAAATAAAGATTAGAAATAAAAGTGTCAAAAAAAATTAATATGACCATTTTATAGAAAGTCTCATCGAGAGATACATATCTCATCATATGTTGTTACATGCGAAATGTCAATTTTATCAAACATCAATGACTTTCACATAATTTCAGATCATTTTCGAGGAAACAACAAAAAATACATCCACGTAATAGATAAAACTCAAAGATGTAATTATATATGAGAGAGAAATCACATCTCTCTAACAAACTCGATATATATGACGTGTACATATAATATTAACGATCCAGAAAGGAAAGTTGCACAAACAGCTTCCAAGTTTCATGACTTTCTTCCGGTCGTTTGTTTGTATTAACTTTGGCAATGCATGTCAAAACGATAAGACAAACTCTGCCGCGAAAGAGGCATTATTATCACAGTGTGCCGCGCAATAAATCGCAAGAAGTAACCTTCGCGTCGTCCAATTTTTCGCGGACAAACAACCCTCCGCCCACATCTCCACCCCAGGGCGAACACCGCCTTCGTCGTTTCATAAAACGCAAAACAATAGCAGGGAGGAGCACTGAAATGCCCGTCACAAGAGAGATCAATCATCCAGGGAAAATGATATCGTTGCAGCAAAATTCAAGCACTTATCGCGATGCATTACAGAAAAATCGATGTTTAGACAATTTCCCTGAGATGTGTTCCGAAAAATCATATCATGGACACTTTTCGATCTAATACTGACCATCAAAACAGATTCAAACATTCATAACTTTACGTATTTTATTACCTTTTAATTATATTCTGTAGTATTTTTATATTCAGATTATATTGTGTTCGGAGAGAGGAGGCCGATGAATTCCATCATAATTTTATTAAATTACACAAGCCATTTTTCTTTTCTAAAAGGGAAAAAAACCTTCTCAATAAGGTAATAAAATTGTCTTGTCCGTTTTTATATAGTTAATGAAAATTGTCAAGAAAATACAGAACGCGTATAATTCATGTATTATTTTTTAGAATACTTTTGATAATTTCAAAATAATACAATATATTAATAGAAATATTTAATAAGAGCATTTATGATATATATTCTTATGTTCAAGATACATATATTTTGCACGATTTTAAGATTAATCATTATCTAAAAAAATTAAATATAAACCTCTCATTGATGTATGATTACACATATCACGACACATGATTTGAAGAAAATGGATAATTGTCAATAAAATTAAGTCGATAACGCAAATGAAGATATTTAGATAATATAATGTAATCACAGAAAAGAATGTGCGTAGGAAGTGATTTTAGTGACCTAGTTTACAAGTACAATCGTTGCTACTGCAGCTGTATCCTTGGCAGCGGATGTGAACTTTTTATTCGAGACGGAGCAAGCGCGGTAGACGAAGGTCAAGGACGAAAAATACGTAAATCCCGGACTGAGGGTTTCTCTGGAGGAAAGAACCGACGGGAGTGAAATAGACGGAACGTGCGTTTCTGGGTCGAGAAAACAGCGGTTGAATCGCATCGAAGGACGATTACAGCCGGGTGGCGTCCTGATAAAATATGCCGCTCCTTCGGCAAACGCGAGAAGAGGATACCGGAAAATGAGAGAATGATATCCTTATAGAATTTATTTTACGCCGCAAACTTCAATGCAAAAGGCATTACGCAAAATACTATCTTCTGTACGGTCGCTATAATGCTAAAGTCTGGATGCAGATAAAATATAGAATTTATTATATATTTATTATATATAAAAAAGCACTTTCTTTTTTTGTTTCTCTTAATTATGATATTTTCTATTTTTATAGATATTTTGAGATAATGTAAGGAGATATTTTTTAAGAAAATCTTTACATCTTGTGGAAATGTTAGTATTATATAAGTTAGTATATTCAAACATTTAAACGCTTATTAACTGATATTACTTTTAATAATTTTACATTATTATTTTTTGTAATCGTTTTGTAGAGATTTATTTTATACTATTTTATCTTTTTTTTATCTACTTTTTCTTTGCTCATCTTTGTATATTTGATTGTAGAGAATGTTTTTCTGTTATAAAAAAATATTTAAAAAATGTATAAGCATCACTCTAAGGATATTAATTTTCAAATCTATTAAAACAAATTATAAAAAGAGATAAAATTCAGAGCATGGCGTAACTTTGGTCCAAAAAATTTGGTTCGAAATTGTTCGAGAAAATTCATAAAAAAAAAGGACCAAAAAAATATTCGCATGGACATACGCAACGTACAAAGTCCAATTAACGGTACGATGGAGTTTGCGGTGTTAATGTTACTGCAGCTTCGTTGTCCGTACCACCGATGTGCTTTATCAGCTTTCCGGATTGCCCGAGATTTTCAACCCGCGGTCGGGACAATTATCGGACGCGAAATATCACGTTATTTCGCGACCTGCGGGCAAAACGAGCCGCAATTGCGACCACGGCGATCGCTCGTCGGCACAAAGGCAGCCACATAGAAACCGTTCCCTGCAGCGGATCGGTCCCTTTGGGAAAAAGCAGCATCTCCGTCGATGATACCCGCACGTAACATCGACTTTTGCAAACGCTTCTCAATATACGGTGTGTTGTATGATATGGCAAGTCGCCCATTTCGCGATAACGTATCTATTTCACATTTATTCTCCGACTCCTTTTTTCACTGCTGCTTTCATTTGCCTTTTTGCTTCGCTCTATATGTGTTACATATGTGTATGTCTATAGCTGTTTTTGTTAATAAATACAAAAGAGAATCAATATATTGTAGTTTCTTAAAGAATTTTTTTAAATGCGAATTAAGATAATTTTTTTTAAATACCAACATTTTTATAAATATTTTTACATTTAATTACATTTAATACAGATAGTACTGAAAGTAATTTCAGATAATAGAATTTGAATTTGAGAGTGAAATCGAGAGAAAAATATTATATATATATATCCAAATATATTACAAATACCACAAGTCGAGAGGAAAAAAAGCAGTTGGCAATGTGCTCAAAAAACGAATGGCGATATCAAACATGTACGTCACGTGCACAAAAGTTTTGCTTTTTTTCACGAGTTATCACTGATTTTTTTCTTTGATAGTCGGTCACTGAAACACAATGGACTGTCCAAACTGTCCCAGCTCTACCGTTTTTTACGATCGACTGAAATGAGAAATTTATGCGTTTTACCGCTAAAATGGACAAACCCCTGGTGACAATTTTCAAAAAAGTGAGATTCTCGTTTATCCATGAAAATACAACCGCCACGTGTAAAACGAATCAAAAAAAAGGACGCGTCGTGCGTTTCGTAAAATATGCGAGCATCATGGAAAATAATGAATTTCATAAATCCCTTCGACTCGTCATTCGTACAATGCGAGATCAAAATGAAAAGACATGCAGTTATTTGCAACTTCCGTTACGTAACTACGATGGAATTTGATAGACTGCGAAATACTTTGTATTCCTAAAATATTAAAGCTATAAAAAATAAAAAAATTTGCTTAAAGTATTAAAAATATGAAATTTACAAATTACAGTTTGCCATTTGTAAATATCGCATGTGAATGCACGGAATGCAATGAGATATATGCGTCGAATTAATGCGGTAAATACCATCCACGCGCAAAATACCATTATCTCTAATCATTTCATTCGGTCTTGCTGCAATATGTATTTTGCACGTGAGAATCGGCATATCGGCACGCGAACATCCGAAAAGAACGGCCATGAAAAACATAGCTGATGATCTTACTAACGAGCTGCGAATTCATGACGTAACAGATCTAATGCATACCTCGCAAGGCCATACCGAGCATAATTGACTCTTGACTTTGTGTTAATTGCGCACATTTTTCTCCGCTAGCCATATATACTCACTGACGGAATATGAAATTATTTGCAGAGAGCGAGTCGAGGCACGAACCATCATTAACCATTACGGTCGATATCCGGAATGCAGCACATCCGATAACAAAGGATGTGATGATAGAATAAATTATTTCCTGCGGATTAATTAATCCTTATCCTATATTGTCGATCTGTAGCATCATTCTTATCATTTTTTTCTTTTAATTCTGCACGAATGTAAATATTTATTTGATAATAAAATGTCATCTTCAATTGATAATATATATTATGAATATATATTATCTATAATATATATTATGAACTTTCGTTGTGTAAAAGATCATTGACAAAAATGACATTAATATCATGAATAAAATTTTCTATTAAATTTGCATGTTATATCTAAAAGTTACACATAATAAAATTTGCGAGGAGATAATTCAATTTATATCACTCATACACAGTAAAAAAAAAAGATTAAAATATAAATACATAAAATAAATATATGTAAATTGTATAATTTTAATAAATAGATATAATAAATAAATAAATATAATTTAAATAAATAAATATTACATAATATAAAATAATTGCCTAAAATAAAATACAACATAATGTAAAAAAATAAAAGTTTTCAGCAAAAAAGAATTCATTTTTGAATAAATAGATCAGATATTATATGGCATATATAATAACGTATGATACATGATTATTTTACGCTTAATACACATCACAGCTCGCCGAAATCTGGATAAATCACGTGTATTATGGAGCTTTTATTTTTATCGTCGACGATGTGTCGCGGGAGTTTCGCACGTGCTTTATAGGATACAGATAGATAGGTACGCGCCGTTGCATCTCCCGATGCTGCCGACTGCATCGCGTGCATTCACAATGCAACACGCACGATCGGCGCAGGATACCGGTCGCTGGAAAATATACTACGAGAGTGCGATGCGAACGAGCGGAACGGGAGTACGGAAGTACGAGAGAGGAGAGAGCGGGATCGGGAAAATCTATCGATGCGGAACGATACTGCCAAGGCAAATAATTGCACCACGATCGCTATCGACAGATATCTCTCGATAGAGGGGAGGGGGGGAAAGAGAGAGAGAGAGAGGGAAGGATCTTCTCTTTCCTTTGATACCCGAATTATTTGCAATTTTCGTATTTGCGACTCCAAATTTTGCATGTTACCAATAATGCCAATAATAATGGGATTGGGAATCTTGGTCGTGCAATGTAAATTGGAAACATTAACTTTACGTGCGTCAATATATATGAATATTGTAATTCGATTATTAATTTATTCCAGCGATTGTGTGTTTGAGGTGCACGTGATACGATTCGCATCGTAGAATGCACTCACGTTGAACTCGCGACGTTGCATGCACGGAGGAGGAACGCGTCGTGTGTGCAAGGAATAATGATTATTTGTCAGCCGATCGATCGTACATGTCATATCGGCCTTAATTCCGCATCGCGGATCGTTTTGCATTAATATTATTATAAAAACGATAATTTAAATTAATTATTTCCCGACGCGCAGACTTTTCTTCGAGCCTGTTTAACAGGTTGCGAGCACGTGACACGGCAATCATCTCGTATGTTATCACATGCACATATTGCGTACATTTCGATCGTCGCAAAACGTTGCACCTAGAATATATCCTTATCGCGTATGCGCAAGTCGCATTCGAGTAAGATAGGATCGTTATCACAGTAACTCACTTATGCACCAGTTGCGAACGGAGAACTAATCGGGTTACCCTGCCTCTCCTCTCGTCGCGATATACTCGTCCTTTATGCACTCGCACGTTGCACTATACGTAATCTCGCCGGTTGCGAGAGGCGCGATAAACGCGTTGGAGCGCGTAGACGACGCGCGGCGTAAGAACGTAAGAACGTGTCGAGGTGGTGTGTCGAGGCCGAAGAAGAGGAACCCTCCCTTTCCACGTCGTTCACGCGCTGTTTTCTGACTCACGATTCTGACACTAGGTAGTGAGACAGAGAGGAGAAAAGGGGAGGGGAGAGAATGAGCTACTCGATTACGAATGCAACACGTGTGGAATACAACGCGCCCCCGCCTTTCTTCGTGGACGTTGCCTTCATCAATGGTTCCCTTCCTTTTTCGACGAGATTCTGACCGGTTATTGCGTTTCCGGCCGAAATGTGCTTCAGTAGCGTCGAAATTTTACGGCGAAAGTTTAATTTGATAAAAAGAAAATGGTATCGTCAGACATTTTGATGATTTTGACGAACGCGCGAGAGAGAGACACTTTATAATTAAAATTTTTTTATTTCTTCGATATTAATGAAAACAAGCTAATGAAGTGTCTAATAAGGAAGAAATAAACGACCCGTTGAGTCAGGAAATATCTTCGAAAATATATATATCAGCAATGTGTAAATTATTACTCGAAAGATTACTGTTTTAATTACGCATATTTTTATATATATTTATGTATAATTTTGCACTGCATTAGAGGAAAGAAAGGCAAATAATTAAATGATAAAAACAATTACATAATAAATCTGATATATAAGTGACAAAACTAATAAGAAATCGATTATCGTTCATCTGTCGATTTTTCGATGTATTTTTACTTTCGCAGAGTCGGGAGAAAATTAAAAAAGGTTAACGACGGTCTCATAATTAGAAGAGAATCGATCTGACGCGACGGCCGGACGAGATTGAAAACTTTCCACTCTATTTCTGTTATAATGTAATGATCGCGTGATATTCTGACATATTACCAATGTATGTCGTATGCCGTATGTATCGCAAATACATGCACATCGATAGTGACAGGATGTCGGGAACCGCAATGATGACGACAACGAAATACAAATAATATAACGATAAAGAGCGTCGAGGATGATATAGCATTTTGGTATGTTTACTGAGAAACCTCTAATGAGGGCACCTGGTTCATTTCCCTCTACAAGCTGTATATAGTGTATTTAAGTTATATGTATATGTGTATGTTTAGATATATATGTACATATTTACATGTATACGTATGTATGCATAAAATGTAGACTTAAAACTAGAAAATAGGGCTCTTCGTGAATGCTGTTAGTATTAATAGCATGTATTTGCACTTCAAAATTAGAAGAATAATAAGGTATTATGTGCGTATCGATTAAAAATTTTAGAGATAAAAATTATAACTTCAAGATAAATTTAATCAAATTAAAGTTGAATGTAAAATAACATAACATTTGCTGCATATTCGAAAAATTTGTATAATTATGTAATGTAAATTAAAATTATTGTATTTTGCCAGATAATTATATTTGCGAGCTTAAATTCAATTTATTATTCTTTAAATAATCGTACAATTAGCTTACAATTAGCATGACACAAATATATCGTAGCTTACAATTAGCATGACACAAATATATCAGAACCGATATGATCATAAATTCATTTTCTTCAATTTCTCTTTTAGACATTTGCAACATATGAAAAAAAGAAAACAAAAATTGAAACTTGGCAAGAATTCTACGCGCACTTCCTATATTTCATAAATGCAAAAGTATTTTACGTAAATGCGGTAAATTCACATGAAAGTCGTATTTGCAACGTGGCATTTTTGGATTGACGCTTTTGCGGAGAATTTATCGTAATCATTTGCGAATCGAACGCGAACTGTAAAATAATTTATTGATCACTTAAAAAGTAACAACTGCATTACGCGAGCAAATTTATCGTATGTTAAATTGTATCGTATTCAGCATCAATTATGTTCTCATTAATTATCTCTAATAAATTATGTATTATAATGATATTCGGAGAGATTATCTTGTTTAGAAATCAACATTTAATTATACGCAATAGTTAATCTATATTTCAATAAAAAAATTCGCAATATATTTCGTCTATTTATAACAATATATTGGAAAAATTTTATTTGTTTTTTTCCGAAATTTTCATTTTCTATTTCCATGGCAATCTGTTGTATATTGTAAAATACTGATAGCTTTCTGATCGATTTCTCGTAATTTGTCGAGATTCTCTTTCGCATCGCTGGAATGTGAAAATTTATGCCATTCACACTGTGATTTCATCGAGTGAGTCATTAACGGATATTCGAAACATCGAGCAATCGTTAATGACGATTCGATTCTCACCCCATCATCGAATTACAAGAGATTATCGATTCTTAATTATTCCATCAAACCAGTTTTAAGATAGATTCATGTATAAATTACATATAGCGTTTAATTTTTATTATATTGCTTGTACTAAAACTGAAAATTTTAACTTAAATCGTAATGTAAGTTTTTAACCTGTGTGCCTTTAAATTTAATAAATAAATTATATTCAAATAAAATGGGAACATAATTAACATAAATTATATTTGCATTTTCTCGCTTGACACAGCACGAAACTGTGACATGGATTTGTGGGATGAATCAGTAAACGACTGAGTCATCCACAAGCTATTAGTAAGCTTGATATAAATCTTTATTCGTCATAGTTTCCCTGATTAAGTTCGATAATATCATTATTTCCGTCTTGTACGAGTGTTATATAATTAGATTTTATATTTTCTTAGAGATTAATGCAATTTATTATAGTAAGTACATATACATATATATTTTTTCACGCATATGTATGTGCGTGTGTAGGCGAAGTTAATGCTGTAAAGTACAGTCAAGGTCTAAGAAAATGTTGCGCTCTCGTTTAGCTAGTTGCTCCCAGGAGGCAATTTGCTAATGGACGAACTAATAAATAAATTATAAAAAAATTATCTCAACGTACAAAAAAAGAGAAAGAAGAAAAATAATGAAAATTAAATTTCAGGTTTAGTAGTTATCATATCATTAAATTTTGTATATTTTAATTTTTAAAATGAAGAGAAAAATATTTCGTCAATATTTGTAATTCAGCAAACAGGTGATGGGGAAAAGTAATAAGAAATTCGTAGCGGAAAAGATGTGTTTCGCCTTTCACGAGTACAGACACAACTAACAAATTCAATATATCACAGAATTATATACTTATATCCGACATAAAATTACATTCTGCGAAACGTTCTAGCATCTATATATTTTAAAAATCGCACTTAAAAATCTCAATTATATGAAAAATATACAAAATGTACACGTGGGTTAAATTCGTCACGAAACCTAATTATCAAGCTATTTTATGTTGAATCAAAACCCTATGAGAACGAGAAAGAAAGACTGCGAAAAGAGCGAAAGAAAAGAGAAGGAGCTTGATTAAGCTGAAGGAATCATTTTCGAATCATCGAAGGAAACGGTAGATGAAGCTCACAGATAGCATAGGTAGATCTCGGACGCATTGCATAGAGAAACTGCTGATATGCGGAACGCAGTAACAATAAGAGGAACGTTAAACGGTCGACGCTTCGTAGCTTATTGTTCGCCACTTCGCGTAACGGTATCATCTTTGTCCCAGAAACGCTCCCGATCTCCGTATGCACTTGGTGACACACTTTGGCACAATGGCGCGCACATTAATCGCATAACTGGCGGTGTGGTTGCGCAACCGCCCTTCCCGCATTGTTGCCCGCGAATGCACGCAAGCACGTACGACACAAGTATGTACACATATACATACACACGCGGGCACGCATCGAAGAGATCGCTCCAACGTGTAACGATCTGCCCTCTTGTCGACTTATATCGTAGCTTCGTTACCGCGCGACGTCAATAATTTACGTTCGTGCGCGAGAGAATTATGACGTTTCGTCGACAGCGTTACATAACTTTGCTGCATTACGTGATTGATACGTCGTAATTGCTGTCATTTGCTCAGTGGTAAATTTTGTGCACGAAATCCATCGCGGTTTTTTTATCGACTTGACACGAGAGAAAAACTTTGTTGGTTCAATCGATATATGTTAATATTTATTTATTAACTTGAAGTATATTTGTTGTCACACGCAGTTTTTGGCAAAAATCGAATTAAAGGAATCACTGATAAGATGGCTACTATTCGTTAACAATCATACTTGTAAAGATATTTTATCAGAGTGCATACTCTTAAATCTTATAAATAAATTCACTGAGAATCCATGATTTTTCAAATATCTTTGTTTAAAATGTCAGGTAAAATTAATATGTTTGTATAAATACCATTTTAAAATAAATTTATTTTTTACGCGTGAACTTTATACTCTAATATAAATAAAACATTTTAATATATTTTAAATATATTTTAATATATTTTAACTTAAAAAATTTCATGAAAATTCTATGAAAAAATTCTATGAAAATTCCCCGACTTTTCGGAGTAAAATAAAAATCTCTGAGAATTCCAGGTTTTCCAGATTCTTTTCAGAAGTATACATCTTATTTATAAAGGCATAGCCGTATATCAGCAATTAAAAAAAATAAATTGTTATTTATCCTGTCTCATTCAAAAAATTCTTCGAGTGTATAAACTTAAGTTAATTTTATTTATATTTATTATTTTAACTTTTCGCATTTTATGTAAAACTGGAAATATGAATTTTCATCTATCGATTTGGCCAATCAATTTACGGTCAATCATCGCTTAATTAACAATCGCATCTTCAATGACGACGAAAGATATATGCTCGAAATATTCATTATCTCCGGATAAATCCTAACGACACTTACATCCCGTTGTAGCGGAGCTTCGTTATGTCCCATACCATCACGAGATTGACAAATCCGGACTTAGAGTTTGCCGAGTCGATAAATTCGCTAATACACCGAGTCACCGACAACTAACAACAGATATTATTCAACAACGAGGATAACTGGATCACTGAGCATTTCCTAAATCTCCACGAGTGGCGTGTCCCGCGAGTTTCCGACCAACGAAGAGTACCATCGCCAGGATAGGCCCGCCGACTGTCGCTTCCAACCGAAAATGTCGCAAACTTGCCTAATGAATGTACAAGGTTCGCCGGCCGAGAGAGCGACGCTCTCGGAGAATATACATTCGGGTTTAACACGCGTCTTCAGGTGAAATCCGTCGTCAGATTTCGCCAACTTGGCTCCGATCTCTCGGCAATGTTCTCTAAAAGCATCTTTGAGCAGTGTAATAAACTCGCCTAATGCAATTCCGCGCTCGCCAGGACATGTGCTGCAATTTCTCGAGACAGAATGTAATTAGAAATAGATACACAGAGATTTTGCGCATAGTTTTGCGGATTATTGAATGCGGTAAACGTTGAGTGACGCATAAAGTAAAGTACTCATAATATATTTATAATATAATTTATTAACTTATATAGTGAGACAGAAAAATAAATGAACTAATTTTTGTTCTCGTGGAGGAGAAAAATGAGAGCGCGGAATGTAATCTAGAAAGACACGAATATAAAATTGCAAATCTAAAATTCTCGAGAGCTTCAAATATACTTAACATAATTATTGAATATGCTCTTCATACATTATAAGATTTAATTTCATCATTATAAGATTTAATTTTCAATTGTAACTAATTATATCAATATTATATTGTATATTATTTATTTCATATTAATCGCGTGATTTATATATTGAATTATATTAATATAAATTAATAATCATTCCTCATTATTATCTACAAATAGAAAATATAAGATAATCAATCAAAAAAAGTAATTATTCTACAATAATAGAATTGTCTTTTATCTTATTAATCTGAAAATAAATGGTAAAGAAAAGAATTCACTTCTGTGAACAGAGAAAGCATTTTCGATGCATATAAAATAAGACTTCTTCACGGCTCTCATTTTGCGATTTGTCAGAAAGATCGCAGATAGTAATCATGATTATCTTTTTAGAATTTTACGTTATAATATCTGGAAATTATCATGCTTTGTTCGTAGTGTATAGTTCGCGGATTAAAACAAAAATATAACTTAGTTTTTTATAGAAAATTGCGTGAAAAATCGGTTTCATTGTTTTTCGGACAAGAAATTATTCTCAGATTCACTGTAAAACTTAAATTGTAAAAAATTAATTTTCTGTTATTGTCGTTTAATTTTTTCCCCATTCAAATTCCGAAAAATAATGTAAATAAAATTAGTAATTAATCTCAAATTACGAGAAAAAAATTTGAATTTGAGTATCTTTTGCTTTTTTTGGGGAAAGTCAATGAATCAAGAAGTTGTAAAAATAATTTGAGCGTAACGATTCGAGCCTGGCATTCTTTAAAAAAATCATCAATCAAGTTTCTTAGAGTGATCTTAAAAAGCAAAGAACCGGACTATCTCGTCCCAATTTTGTCGCCAGACGCGACAACAGAATGATTTTGATTAATTCGCGATGTCCACATTTTCACGACGAAAGAGCGTCATTAATAACGCCAAGCACTTGTTTTCTTTCGAAGCTCTCGCAACGTGTGTGCGCGAAACGCGTATGTGTTTGCCGGAAAAAGATGGTGAACTTCCGGATTAATCGTACGCCTTAGTAAAAAATTTAATTGCGAGCTTTCTGCGAAACTGACGTGTCTCTCATCCAGCCCGAGAAAAGGCGCAAAAAGAATACGTCGAAATAATATGACAGGAGATCGGTCCTTGCGAGGATCAACCTCGGAGTTAAACGGCGGATGATGCGGAAAGAGCGACGTTATGATAGGCGGAAAGATAAATGAACTAATTTTTATTTTCGCGGAGAAGAGAGATGATAGCGCGGAATATTCGAGAGAGACATAAAGTACAAGACAAATATTGCAAATCTAAAATTCTCGGGGATTATAAATTTACATAATTATATTGTTTAATACCTAATTGCAATCAATATCAATTAAATCAATATTATATTATATTTTATTTCTTATTAATTGCGTAATCTCATATGTATGATTTATATATATTAATTTATATATTAATATAAATTAATATAATAACCATTCCTCATTAGTATCTATAAATTAACATTACACACATCTATGATTTAAATAATATAATCCACTTTAGAAAATTAATTTATCCATATAAATGTTAATCGTTTAATTTTCTAATAAATAACTTTAGAGAAATATTGATTTGTATTTTTAATTTGTCAATCAAAAGGCAATCATCCAAACTTGATTTATATTTATATCAAGACTTTTTTATTCTATATATTAATTTAGATTATAGAATGCAGATATTACAAAGGTTTAAGTGAAAATACTAGTTTAATGCTACTGTAATCATCAGTTACTAATCGGATAACATAATGATTATTTCACGAAACAATACTTACAATATATCATTCGCAATATTTTTCGAATTTGCTTTCTCTCGATAGCAACTTCTCCTTCGGTCAAAATATATTCGGTATATATTCGGTTGATAACTCATTGAATAAAACTAAATTTCTTTATGTGTTAATAATCTCAAACAAGTTATTGTAATCAAGTTATATTTATATTTTTGAGATTCGTCAATACAGTTAAGAGACTATGTCGCGAGATCATTTCGTCAATGTAAACACCAATAATTAACGAATTGTGTTAGCTTAAATATCTTCATTTCAACTAAAATGATGATCAATATTCTATTTCTTTTATTTTATTTTTATTTCCATTTCCAAAAACGTAGTTAATATCTTAAATTATAAAAAGGATAAAGAGTGTACATGCATTTATCATATATTTATTTATATATTTATAGAAGATCGATAATTGTGTCCAACAAGAAAAAAAGATTATTACATGCATCATGTAAAAATACGGAAATTGATGCAAAGTAAAGTTTCCTTAAACGAACTTTCCAAGATAAACGCAAAATAAATTGAAGCTCTTCCTGCTATCGAGATTCTGACGGCGACGAAAGGGTTTGACAGCGTGAGGTATCGAAGAAGGGTTGCAGAGCAGCTTTAGGTTCGTGCAAGTTTAATTGGTTTCCGGAATCCATTTTGCCTGGTTTTTAGCCTCACGACGACACGTTTCATTTTACCCCTAAACCCTTGTCTGCTACGTCCGTCCCTACGTCCATCACTTCACTCTGTCTTCGGATATCGAGTTTTACGATCAACTCGCTGCGGGCGTTGAATTCGTCCGGACGTAACTTCCGCGAAAAGTGCCTCGTGCATCGCATGAAATTAAATCAGGAAATTTTCGTGACGTACGGCAGCGGGTTCGGAAAATTTTCAATCCCTCCGAGCGGACGTTTCGTAGCGAAGTTACCGTCACGGAAAAATCTATATTTCCTGGTGATGCTTTTTGATTTTTCGCGATTTTTGATCTCGACGTCACATATTTTAGTGCGCAGAAAGAAAGACGTAGTTTCTCCTTTTATATTTCTTTACATTACTTCTGGTTAATAAAATATCTAGATTATTCATCCACCACTTGATCCGCCTACTTGACTCCGTTTAATGAGAAACTTTACATACGATATAAGAAATACATCATTAAATAGTGCCACAATATCCCTGATCTTATACGTACGAAAATGTCATTTAAAAAAAATTCCACTGGCTTTACACACATCCAAGATATAATTTAACGATTAACGATGTCATAATTGACAGAATTATATAAGTTTTCGTTATTAACGAACGAGAATAATTGACAAATCTAAGCTCATATATTTTTTAATTTCTTATTACTGAGTGAGAAAGATAGAGATTTGTATTTTGAGATATATTTTTTTTTTCATTATTTATTTATAATTTATTTCTAGATAAAATAAAAATTTTTTGAAAAATAACTTATGTAATGAAGAAAAACAAGGAAAACTTTACGTATTGCCTCTTTTACTCTTTACCTTCCATTCTCTTTATCTCTCCAAATTTTTTCCTTTATCTCGCGAGTAAAATCGCCCTCGGGGTTATGCCATGGTCAAATCTTTACCTTGCCATCAGATCGATCGAAACGAGAGTAAGGAAAAGAGAGGACCAATATCTTGCTGACTCGGCGCTGCTGAAAAGCGTGCGCTGACATCAAAATCTTGCCGGGCCGCAAAAGCAAACGCCGCTAAACGACGCCGGCCTTAGTCGATCGCGGAAAATTTCTCTCCTCTCTTCGACGACGGCGTCTGGTAGCGTCGCGACGACCTCAAGACAGCTGAGCCAGCGTTATCGCGCCGTCGCCAAACCGGAAGACTTATTGGTCCGTGGATTCGATGACCGCGAGTCCATACGTCGGTTACGAGTCGTTCTGCACAGGCACTTCCGGCGGCCGACTCGTTAACCACCGATCTCTAGCCAGTTTACGCGGGAAACAGTCATGTCAGCGAAATTCGCGACAAGTCACAACAAATCGTCTTTCGATCACGATAGGTACTTTGACGTATTTTCTTTTCATGCGGTCGCGCGATATTGTCATCCATGTAAAATCGTTCAGCTGCAACTTTAGCAATTTTTTGGCAACGTGTTAGGAATTCTTTCTCTCTCTCTCTCTTGAATGTTATTTTATTTTTTTTAAATGTATTTATTAAAATAAATACAAAATTAAATTAAAATAAAAATTAAATTAAATTAATGAAAATTTTAAGTGCATTTATTTTAATTCTAAATTTCATAATGTATGTGTTTTGATTTTAAAAGAAACATGTGTTCAATATTGATTGATATGATGTAAGTGAAATTAAAAATATTCACCATTTTTTTAATTTTTGCATGTTTTATAGATTTAACTTCCACTTTTGGTTTTGTTATTTTTATTTCTGCATTTGTTTTATAACATGAAGGAATTTTATATCATAAAGAGAGAGAGAGAGAAAATATATTTGGAACATGAATGTTTTAATCTCTTGATGCAATATAAATTAAAGAGACATCTCTTTTTCATGGTTAAATTGGTCTAATCTCAAGGAACATTTATCGCTTAAATTTCTATGGCTTTTATTAAGTACGCCTCACAATGCCACGTTTCCTAGACAACGACCCTCTAGAGATCGTGCCGCAACAAACGATACATTATACAGAACGGTCCAGAATTGGGTCGTGCAGTGTAAATTAAACAAACTGTGCAAATGCACCCGTTGCGCGGTAGCAAGCACATATTTCGTTGCAGATGGCACGGTTCAAAGACGTATGCATTATGCGTGCTATGCGACAGATTTATTTTAGTTACAATGTGAACGGTAAAGAAGATTAAATTTTATCCTATTGTTGATCTAATTACAGAAAAGCATCGCACATCAACTTTAATGCAATGAAAAAAATTATTTTACCGCTATATATTTCTTAACACTGTAACATCAAAATAGCAAGATGTTGGAATTGGAGAAAAAATTAAGCGACGAGAGAGATGTAATTTTTCAATTATATTATTGATAGGACGAATGTTTAGCAAATGAGTTATGAAAATTGATTTAATATCGTATTTGATTGAAACGAGTGATGGAATAATGTACGAAATAGGATACTTTTTGATCCTTGAATGGAGAAAGATTTCACGAATTAAAAGTAGGAAGTATTTATAATCGTATCTCTAAGCAACACGCATGGGTTAGATATACCGAAAATAGTGCGGAAATTCCCTCAGGAAACCCCGAACAATGCAACGATTCTCGGTGTCGCGTCTGAGGGAGGAAAGGGAAAGGGAAAGGGAAAAGGAAAGGGAAAAATTCCCCAGGAAGTCCGTGGAAAATTCCCGGTTAGTGTACCACCGCTTTGCCATCATCTCACGCCGGGGAATCCATTATTCTTTGATGATGCAAAAGCACCGCTTCCGCAGCCTTGGAAACTGTTCGGCGTGAAAGTGTTCTTAATCCTCGCTACACGTGCTTCCGTTCAGCATTGCTACGTAATTGCGAAGTGCGAGGTTCGCGAAAAGCTCATTGAGAAGTGTGTTAAAAGTCTTAGAAGCGATTATCTGTATCGCATTGTTCTACGAAGATTCTATATATACAATTTTACGATAAATTAGTATTTGCTATAGAGCAATAAAAAACAGTAGTAAAACATATTTAAAAAATCTCTGTCTCACAAGATGTAAAATAGAATGGAATAAAATAAAAAGAAGATATATTACATATATATTTTAAAGAGAGAGAGAGAGAGAGATCTTAATTTTTACAAATATTGAAAAAAAAACCAGAAAAGAATATAACAAAATATCGAACGGAAAATATAGAAGAATTTACAACCTGAAGACACAAAAAGATATCGTTAAAAAATATGAAATGTCAAGAAAAATTGACAGCGATAAGATTCATAACTAAAATCTCTAATAAGAGAAAGATCATCTTTTCTGATTGTTTGATGTTAATATTATTCACAATGATAATCATTTATTCATGCATAAGAAAATACACATAATTCATGAAGCTTTCTATGAATATTTAATTGATATTTCTGGATGCAAAATTGCCGAATAAATTTCTCGTTTCTTTCGCACACGTCATTGTCTAAGAGTATGCAGTTTTTGCGAGTTCCCTTATTCCGGACCAGACATCTCCGGTCGGGATGTCCGGTGGGACAAGAGCAGGAGAAATTAAATTTGTCCCGACATACGAGAGTACGGTACAACGAGCCGAATGAAAAGGGGAATTTTCTGTCGACCATCAAAAGCTAGCAAACAAAGTACTCGTGATAAGTCGCTCAAGAGCAAAAGCGAAATAAAGAGCTCTTCTTCAAACTCAGGAAGTATCAGACTCGAAAAGCTATGATAATTCACTCATAATTTAACATATTATAATGCAATAAATAAGTTGCCAGTTATTTAATTAAATAATGGAATTTGTCGAGTGTTCCTTCCGTTGTTTTAAAATTAACCCTTACAAATGTGTCACAATTTAAATTTCTTCGCTGATATAAGAAAATAAACGCGCATTGTCATGCAACGTGCAAACACCCATTATTCGGCATTGCCCAGTATCGCGATGACCAGAATTCGGCGGTATCTGGCGAGGATGCAGTAGGACGCATTCGGATCGATACAGAGAGGATACCGCATCACGTAAGCGAGATTGGTCGGATCCGGTAACTCGCTCGCTCGTGACCCGGGCCAGATGCGACCTTGGCCCGCATTTCGGAGATGCAGCTGCGCGCATGCCGTTACATGCATACCCGAATGTATCCATTCGCGTGCCTACGTGATCATTAAATTGTATCGTATTATATGGAGCATATACCGCGCTAATCCCATTATCATTCGAAATACTATATTATTTGAAAGATTTAAAGGCCAAATGAATTTTGAAAAAAGCACCAAATCAATTCTTTGATTCGTGAAAACTCGAGATTTTATGTTCGAAAATACAACTATAAAGTAGATTCGACAAAAGTTTGATCATCGATCAATCATACCGAAGATTACAATATATTTTAATTAAATAATAAAATTCTCAAATTGATATCGTCAGACATATATGTTCGAATTAATATTTCTGGCGATATCAAACACTAATATTACGGATAAAAATGCATTTGTATTTCGCAATCGGCGCGATATCGTCGGCGATACGAGCGAATCACGCGGATAAAAAAGCGAGCAAAGGATTTATCTGGGGGAACCGGAATGCGTGCGTCAAACGAAGCTACGGAAAACAAAGTCCGTCAATCAACATCCGGGATTGTTTTAATCAAAGGAATAAAAATAAACAATTTACCTGAAGTTACCTTTGAAGTGCGCACAATTATTTTTTCATAACATGAGATGTCACGTCTTGCAACACTCAATACTTCAAAATGACAGGGCGGTTAGAAAGATTTTTTTTCACGGCGAAACATTGATTGAATTCAATTAAACGTTCGAGTCCGGCGCCGCCGCTTTGTCGAGTTTTTAATCGACGAATCGGTCGAACTTTCACAGGCAGCAAAAAAAAAGCATTCGTGTGATTTCTGCTCTCGTTATTCATGTGTTTTTATATGATTTTAATGTCAAAATTGAATCTGTTGAATTCGGTGTTAATTTTACGTAAACGACATGCGTAAATAGTGACAAACAAACGCTTTGATGTGTGAAAATCAATAGGCAGTATCGTAGAATCGTTAGCCAATAAACGAGCGTAGAAACTAACTCAGGTTCAAAACATTGGCTGGGATTCGAATAAATGTGTATTCAGGAAATACCGGGAGTGAGTCTATATTCAGAAAAGGAACAAATGCAACGATGGATCAGCGGCGCACAGGTGCGCGAAACTTTTGCGGCTGGCTTAATGAAGTATTCCATTCATGGTAATGTAATGTTTAACTACTCTACTGACTCTAGCAGACTCGTGCGCGCGGAGTAGCCAAGAGCGCAATTAGTTCTACCTCGCGCGCCACCTCATCCCATTTTCTCGATCAAAGTCGAACTTTTTTATACGTCCTACCACCGAGCGAAAACTCCACTCGCGCCAATGGGATTCTT
Source organism: Camponotus floridanus (assembly GCF_003227725.1). Lineage (NCBI taxonomy): Eukaryota > Metazoa > Arthropoda > Insecta > Hymenoptera > Formicidae > Camponotus > Camponotus floridanus. The sequence goes on along the minus strand of NW_020229692.1, from coordinate 692,684 downwards.
CGAATAGCAAATGGAAGATTAGATTAGATTACATCCCCACACAAGTAAATTAAATTAAATTTGTTAAATACTTTATATAAAGACCGAAATTTCTCGCTCGAAATATTTCCAAATACGGCATTGTAAGAATCAATTCACAGTTTGCGGTGCACTTGTATAAATTGTATATCTATAATTTAATATTATATAATTTTTCGAAAATATGAGAAATATTGCATACGAAAGATGTAACTTCATCTATCAATATTTTACAACAATGGAGATGAATAAATAGATCTTGTTATACATGATTAAGTATAAAAAAATCTAATCTAAATAAAGCACAATATAAAATTTTAAGAAAATTAATCTAGGAACAATATAAAAAACCGTAAAAAGAAAAATAGAATAAAAAAGAGAAATCGAATTAAGACTCATAAGAATATAATTTCGAGTGTTGTCGCATCGTATCTCTAATCTCGTCTAATTTTCTACTCCGTTTTCGCGACGTCCAACGGTGACCTTAACTCGAGCAATCCTGGATACACGATATTGAAGCCTTGTGATAACGTATGAGAAAGGTACGACAAATAGACAAGTCAATAGGAATTAAACTGGCCGGAGTAAGTCTAGCAAAAGTATATAACGTGTCCGGACAATCCCATTTCCATGGCACAGCCGAGCTCGGGTTCGATGAGCTCTTAATCCATCGACAATTAGCTCGTGCAAATTGGACCGATCGTGAGCTTTTCACCATTCATTCGTGACCCTTCCTCGTCGAAAATATCTGTCCGATACAGGCGATTTATCCGTTTTATTCGGTTTACTTTGGAAATTAGCGTGACGAGATTCATTACACGATTACGCGCGAGTGATCGAAAACGTGAGATAAACGGTTTATATTTAACGCGTTAATATTTTTTAAATCCCTATCGAAAGAGGTATAAGACAAATTTATTTTTGTGTAATAAATGAGTGAATTGTGACAAGACGAAAGTTTCATATAGCTCGAAAGTTTCGGATAGAACTGACGAACAAACTTCGTTTTCAATTTTGAGAGAGAAGGTGTAACTATTCGTAAAAAATCTCTAAAAAAATGATGACCGAAGCTACAGCTGGGCATGATATGTGATGAAAAATTTTAAGAAAAGAAACTTACCGTGAGACGTCTTCCTGGGAAACAGCCCGCGGTGTTCCGGTGCCGTGTAGAGCGAGGGAAGACGCGTGGCGTGATTCCTGCGAGTACGGTAACATCGAGGTGTTGTTCTCTAGTGCCGACACGGAGCCATTTTGCTTACCTGTTGGTACAAAAGATCGTTATTTATCACTTCTTACCCCCACCTTTTTCGCATGCGCAAGAAATATTGAAATCATTTCGTTAACGGTGTTTACGTGAATCGTTCATCTTTGTTGACATCGAACTTGTCCCACAAAAGATTTGACTGCCAGCTTAACCGATATATATATTTTCACATTTTATAAGTAGAGAATATATTTCTTGAAATAAAATATATTTCTACAAAAAATCATGATAATAATTATAAAAAATTAATATTATATGATATAAAAAAAAAATGTAGATTATATTAGTGACATGTATAAATATTATTTACAAATTAAAATATTTATATAAAAATAAATATTTCATACAAAAAATTTTGAAAAAAAAATCCAGTTAATTTCAAATTATATAATATTTGTTTGTACATATCACTGAAATAATTATCATATATTTCCGATGAGATATTTTTATTTATATTTGTTATTATTTTTATACAATTTAATCCAATTCGATTTTATTATTGCATTAAATGATATTTTGACGAGTTTTTCATCTAAATATATTATTTATTGTTTCATATAAAAAAAGAATAATTAATAAATAATAAAATGGAAAATAATGATCTTAATTTAAAGCATGTTTATTTATTCGTGTGGAGTCTTCTTTGGAAAATTCACTGACCTCTCGGGCAACTGCTTGGCGATTAAAGCAAATATTCGGATAATCCCGCAGGACATACCGATCTACCGCAGCATTAAAGAAGCAATTTGAATTCAGTCGACATTAATCCACTACTTTTTCATCCATATTAAACTATGCTATTGCATTTTTTTTATGTTTGAAGAAAAATACAAAAAAATATTGTCCGCTCCACAATTATCTTTAATTTAATTTTAATAATCCATCATCGTTCATAAAGAAAAGAATATAAAGAAAAAATCTTACATTCGTAATCGAACTTTTTTATTCGTTCGCCAATTTTGTCCATAGATATTGAGAGAAATTTCGTTAAATCACAAACGAGTTCGGAGCTTTCCTTTTTTTCGTCCGCGCATTTTTCCGCAGCATCGAATTTTAACATTGCACTCTCGAGATTTCCCCGATCGGACATTTCAGACGCGTGGTGCGCCGCATTCGAAGCACACGATAAACGGAAGAGGGAGATAAGACCGCCCGCGGGAGTGCGATTCCAAGTGAGTTTACGGGCTCCGTTTTACGAGACCGATGAATAAGTTACGGTCGCGATCGTCGGTAAAGCTCGACTGAGGGAAAGACTCGCGGATCAAAAATTCATTTCCGTACCCCTTAAAAGCAGAACCGGAGAGCTTCGTCCGTGTTACTTTCCAGCTGGCAGGGAGTCATGGTAAGATAGATAGGGTCGCGGTTCATTTGAATTACAACGCGTCGTGCAAGCGTCTCTGAATAATTAATAGAACGCCGTAATTATTATTTTAATCGGGACTTTGCGATGGCGAAAATTACGATTGCGACGACGGAGATGGTGCTACAATTTTTATTAAATCAATTTATACGACCGTACGACCTTCGATGTAAATCATCGACAACGAAATAAAGACTTTATACCCTTGATAGTCTAGAAAATCGTCTTTGCATTTATATTATGTAGAATATTCCGTCTTCAAAATGACTTTATTATAAGAAATCAGAATATCTTAAAAATTGTAAATTCAATATCATATCTAATTTATAAGATCTATTATATTTAATCTTATAGAATCCCTGAAATGTATTTAAATTTTATGAAATATTAATTATAATCTCTCTTCGCATGAAATTATTACTATCGATTTAGTTTATTATGTTTTGATCTCGCTGAACAACAGTTTATGTATGAAATGATCGAAAAATTGATTACTTACGTGGCTGAGGCGATAGAGAATTGTCCGTTGCTATTGGAGGAGGAGGCGGAGGTACGATTCCACTTTCCGGTTTGGCAACCAGAAGCACGACGCGATCTTGGGTCGCTTTCAGGGTCGCCACGGCCTCTTCGTGTGTCACGTTCTCCAGATTTTTATCGCCCTGCTGAAACCAACATGGTTCGATTTGAGCGATATGTGCGCTTTTTTGTTCGTGTGCGTTTAACATTGATTCGTTGACGATCAAGGGCAAAGGAAATTATTTGAAACATTGCCAAGCTTCTATTTCTTCGCAGATTGAAATTTAAAGCACAACGCGTCTCGCCAATGATATCGTATAGAATGTATAGAATGAGTCATTAGAAATTCGCGTCTAGTTTCTGGTGAAGTCGCAAAATGTTAAAATATGCGTAAATAAACAAGATATATTTCTGCATTTATGCTTGGCATTCGTATTAATTCTCCGCGCGATTTATTCATTTTTCGGGTAGGTATCATTCATTGGGAAATGTCCTTTTCCGTTTTCTGTTTATCGAGAAACCGACAAGAAAGAGACTGTTTCTGAGATACGAACTTGGCATAGTCATGCGACGTACACAAACGACTCGATTACAGTACTGTGAGCATTCAATAACTGATTTTCCCCGTTCAATTTCCCCTGTCAATCTCTCTTTCGTTTCTTACCTTCTTTTTCCCTCTTCTTTCATTCATCGCAATTGTCTCTCTAGAGATACTGAAGACAATCGGATTATCGAATTGACGCGCATTAAAAAATGATTAGCGGACATTGCGATGCTCTTTAATAGATCTCTAATCTGCGATTTGCTAGCATGATATAAATTCAATAGCATACAGTATAGAAATAAACATGTGTATCTTAATCAAGACAGATTTTAATTTTTATTAGTAATATATTAAAGAATAAACATTAAGATTATATATATAAGAATGATTTTTAATACCATCATCTTAAAAGATTATATTTCCATAATTTTATCGATGATTATATATTAAAATTTGTAGATAACTAATTTAAAATAATTATTTTTAAATTATAATAAATTTATAAAGAAAATATATTTTGAACAAACATTATATAAATGAAAAGAGATGTAGGATCGCGATGTAATGAAGTGAGAAAGTTCTCTAGAAAAACCGACGATTAAAGTGCGGATAGGAAAAGTAGATTAGAACGGTTTTCCAAGACGCCGCCAAAGTAATTGATAGCTCTTCCATCAACGTTATACAACTGGCGTTATATGGCCAACGGCAGCTTTCGCTAGTCTACGATTTTTCGCTTCGACGATTTCACTACTTTTAAGGCACCCTTTTGGGAGCCGCGCCAAAAAAGTGCCGATTAAAGCTATCGCCGAACGAATCGGCTGGCGTGATTTATGACTATCGGAAAGTGAAGTGTAAAATGCACGTGTACAATCGAAAGATGCTTTCTCTTTCTCTCCCTACCTCTCCTTCTCTTTCTACGTAACGGAAGTGCGTTGTAAGTCAGCTTTTTCATGCCAATGTCGAAGGTAATCATCGGTGGTTGTCGATTATGAAATTAATCAAAATCTGAACGATTCGTCCATTTTCTCATAAGATTTCGCCCTCAATTTATTTATGCACAATTTATTAGGAATTTTTTTCATCTTTCACAAAATGATATATTAATGTAAGAAATAAATAGAAAAATAAAAAGTTAAAATCTAACGATAAAATTATTTTTTTTTATCTTAACAGAATTAAGATAAGTGAATTTAAAATTACATTATTGCTCGATCTATCAAGAAAAAAAATTGAAGAAATTTCCATATCGAAAGTTTAATCGAATCCTGATCCACTCTAAAAAAGAGAGAGAAATCCTTCCATTATAAATTTTAAAATTTTATAATTAGATGAAAGAAACTTGTGACATGTTCCGTGGGATTGTGAAAAAATATCTTTATTACTTTTGGCAATCCACTAGGATCTCAAGTTTTTTTATGGTTTTTTTATAAAACTGTAAAATTTATAATAGACAAATCTCCGGAGTGGATTAGAGAGCGATTAAATTTTTTGAATGAAAATTTGTTTACAATCAGCTGTTTACGACAGCGTCCCGAAACTTTCTCACCGTTTACGTTTTATTCTTCCACATGGAAAAGTAATTATCGATCGTACGTAATTAGTTTCAGCGTGCGCAAGTTCGAAGTTTTCGAGAGTAATTATAAAACTCGAAATGTGCTTTCCAGATTCACTCGAGCACAAATACTACAATTCACGTTTTTTTCACGGCGATTTATATGCGCGTTTTCCAATTGCAAATATAAATTTTCTACGCTTTCGAAGCAAAAGCCGCTTTTATTTTTATTTTAAACTGTATTTCGAAGTAGATGGAAGATTTAGATAGAGTCATTAGATTTTATTTCAGAGCAACAATCGAAATTATCTTAAATCTTTTTGGCGAACCTGTGGAATCATGTCACAAAACTCTATTTCTTTCTGTTATTATGAAATTCTTAAACATCATAAGGATGTGATCTTTTGAGCATGAATTGAGATTCAATTAAACTTTCAACATGAAAATTTTCTAAATTTTACATTAATATAAAACTTTCTCTTTCATGGCTCTTATTATATTTTATTCAAATAATATAATAATAAAAATATTACTCTCCCATAATATATCATTGATTCTTATTTTTTGGACAGTAATATAAAAAATACATGTATATGTAACGCGTGCGATAAACATGTTATTATAAAATATATAAAATAATCCTCTTTATTACCAAAATCAAGTAATATTGCGGGAAAGGAATTCGATCAATTACTCATATCTCTCTACATGTATATCTTTTTAGTAGAAAAAGAGAGAGAAAGAGAAAAGAGAATGTCACACATATGAAAGAGTCGCTTTTTTAAAATGAAAAATGGTTGAGACTTTATTTTTCTACAAACACACGTGCTGTTCTTCAACTGCGGAAAACGACCAAAACATAAACAGGCTTACATCGTTTCAACCTATTTATCTCGAAACGAGTGTTTGTGTTGTGCGTTCAACATATATATTTTGCAGCTTATAATTTGATCCGGACAAAATATGATATTTATACTGATATTCCGACAAAACGCAAACTTTCGTAACGCGAAGAGCAAATGATCTGATTTACTTACCAGAGCGTTCCTGACGGCCACCAATTTGTCACCGACGACGAGACGACCGTCTACCTGAGCGGCTCCGCCATCCATGATTTTGGTTACGTAAATCCCATTGTCACCCGGTATATGCTGATTGCCGATACCGCCGGCAATGCTGAAGCCAAGGCCCTTGTTACCCTTGATAAGCTCGATCTCCATTAGCTGAGTGTGTCTCCGTCGACGTACATACTGAAAATTGATGACATAACATTAATTGAGCACGGACTCGAAATATCTCGTCGATCAACGAGGAAATTTAACATTTTCAAATTTAAACAATACTCGTTTCGTTTGAGAGACCTTTGAAAAAAGCTCCATGCGCTCTTTCATTCCTTGTGTAACAATGAATTCACATAATTAAATGCTTGCCCGATAGCGGAGAGATATATACCATTCGAACTACTCTCGTTTACCTGGTGAGATTTATAAAGTAGATTTGTTTCTGTTCGACGCAATGCTCCTTAAAGATTCGTTTATATCGCCGTTAAGATGGCTCGGTATGTTAATTAAACTTTGTATAGGAAAAGCACTATTAAATGTTTCGTGAGAGAGATTTATACATTTTACGATAATATAAATAATTAAAATATTGATTAAAACTGAAATATACAAAAAAAAAATTTTTATCACTTAAAATCACTGATTTTATAATACATAAACTAATGATTGTAAATATAATGATTATAATATGATGATAAAAATAATAATTTAAACAGATATATTAAATGTATAAATCAAGCATTCTCATTATTTTATGTCGCAATATCTGCAATGTAAAATAACGACATTTCTCTGTAAATCTATTGTAAATATTTAAAAACTTGTGTTTAAAATTGAATACAATAATTTACATGAACTAAATTTATTGCGTATCACTAATAAATCTAGATTGTATAAAATCAAATTTATTTCGACGATTATTCTTGTATAAGATGTGTTTACGCGCAACGAGAAGTAGCTGCAAAGCGAGGATTTATATCTGCAATAATAATATTTAGAATGTTCCAGCCGTAACTGCTTTTATGCTTTTCTCATAGTTATTTCCAGATTCGAAAAGTTAAAAGTACGCGGAGACTCCTCGAATGTCTCTAAAATTTCCGGCGATGTAAAGTCATAAAAATCATTCGTCAGTCGTTGTAAAAGTCATTACTCCCGAAATATTTTATTAGCATTGATATTCTCATTTGAATTTTTCGAAAAGGAAAATGCAATCTCATAAATTTTAGGAAAATTTTTAGTGAAAACTTTCATAAAACAAAAATGCACGATCGATATCTTTGATTATCAGATCAAACTATCATCAACCTTTTTATTCCATCGAAAAAAAAACTACAACAATACCTACAATTCACCTGGGATTTTCATCCAAGAGTGACATTAATGTATATTCGAGAAGCGTGTAACGAACGATTCCATCGCGAAACTTTTTCTCGGCGACTTTGCCGGGTTACACGAATCTCGAAAGGCCTGGATGAATGATCGTCGCTTTGGGACTTTTCTCAAGCGTAAGCCCAAGATATTCGATGCGTCTTTATGACAAATATGGAATCGGGGAAAGGCCGTCAATCCCGCGAAACTTTCTGCGACTCGAATGTCGCCATGAAATTGATGACACCGGAAAAAAATCGAAAGACACTTTGACGGGAAAGTTTGGGATAAGCGAAATTGCGAAAAAAACACGCGCGATAATGGCTTACAAAATAATTAAAATATCGTTGATTATTAAAAAAAGACTGCAAGTGACGGTGATACACAAGATAATCGCTAATATTTCATGAATGTCAATGTGCACATCTTAAATAAGCTGCAATAATATACTGTTAACATTTACCTAATATGTGGTTAATTTAGTACTCGGCTATTAACTATTGGCAGATAGCTCAGAAATTGAATATGCATACGTAATGTGAGTTTAACAGCAGAAAGCACATGCATTACAACATTTGCAATTCAATTATTCCTGACACATTCGTCGCGCAATTAAATGTGCGCACTTGAGATGCGCATATGATATGGTATGCCATCGTAGTATGTAATAATGTACTGTCGTTTTAAGGCTCGTGCGATTCAATTAAATTCGGATTTGACATTTGCATGCGTTCGCACATGGCAAGATAATACATCAATTAACATAATCTTTAGAAAATTGAATTTTTCAATGTTGTAATTTACGTATTGCTTAACTTGTAAATTGATACCATTAATTAGAAATATCGAGATATTATTCTTATATATATATATATATATATATATATATATATATATATAATATGAGTCACAAATACATTTGCATACCTTAAATGATCGATTTTAAAAAATTGATTTTTTTTAGAAGAAACGTGTGTGCTGTGAAAAATATATATTTATGTATTTTTCGATACAGAGACACTTTGATAGAAATATAAAGAGGAAAGATATCAAAAAGATACACAAACGAAAGTAAACTCTCTTAAACCAATATAATTTCTCAGCAATTAAGTGATGCACTTTATCAGAGTTGATAAGAACTTGATCCGCGTAATTAGTTTATTCAGAAGTTCATATTTTATACATTAGTTGTTCATTTGCATATTGACTCTTAAAGTTTGAAAGTTTTTTACCATGTAATTTCCCTTGCAACAAATTAATTAAATATATAATCTAAATAATCACATATTAAAAGGTGGAGATTTTTTTTGGTAATATTATTCTATATATTTATATAGGTTTCTAGTCTGTTTTATTTCTATTTTTATCTTTTCTAACACGACTTTTATTATTTTTGGAAAACAATTTCTTAAAAGATTGAAACAATCTGAGAAGATAATCTCTATTAAATATCTGAAATTTATATTAATATCTGAAATTACATTTTTATTATTTGGAAAGCCAGAGCTCGAAAATAAAATGATGTATATTAATCTTTTTTAAATACTTTCCCTGCATTAAAAGCTTCCAACTGACTGTTACTGTTCAAGTGCTTGCAGGTGTGCCTGCTAATCAATGGTACAAACGATTGGGCAAGTTTCGCAATGAAAACAAGTACGTGCGTTCGTATAATGCTTAATGGGATTGGCGGTGAAGCTTACCAGCTTGACGGTGTTCCCGGCCCGCTTGAGCGCATCTACGGCGGCCGCATGCGGTACGTCGACGACGGACACGTCGTTCACCTGCAGTATCGTGTCGTTGACACGTAGGCGGCCATCCGCGGACGCCGCGCCGCCCGGTATGAGCTTAGTGATGTAAATTGCAGTATCGTTGCCGTAATGCGGATTGTCGGTGCCGCCGGCGATACTGAAACCTAGGCCCGCCCCTCCCCGCTCCAAAACGATCTCCTCGTACTCCCAGTCGTCATCGCCATTCACCTGAAAGCATAAACGCGTGCGCGTCACATTATTTTCGCCCTTCGCATCTTCAAAGGTGCAAGTTAAGAGCCCGCATTGAATGTGTTAAAAAGTCGATTGTTAATTTTTAAATTTGTAAAAATTAAAAATCATAAATAATTGTCAAAAGTGCCATTGTCATAGTAAGAAAAGAAGAGTCTTATTAAATCTCATAGGAAAAAAATATCCTTCTGATAGGCTCTCCACAACAGTCTACGTCGCCAAATACCTACAAAGTGATGGGAGATCCACAATCCTAATTGCGTGGGGAACTTAAGCCCTACGTTAGGGAGAGGTTAAGCGGTTAATTGATTTTGAGCCTCACATGAGAGTAGATTAGATTGTACAGCGTCCTGATCGATGCCGGTCGGTTACTTGGGGACAGAGAGGGTCGTCTAATACCCTCGACATCAGTTGGGGCGCGTTATAAATCGAAACATTATTCTATTTATATTTCAGCAAACAATATGAATGTTGTTTGTATTGAGCATACAGGATGCTCAGTGATAAATATTACGTTTGCACTATACTTTTCTCGAAGAAAATTTCCAATAGTTTGTTGTTCAACTGAAGCGAACTCGAGGAAACATCGCGAGATTGATACTTTCGAATTACTTATTGATTAATTTCACGTAAACTTTATCTCGTTACAAGTCGTTATAAATTGATGCACGTGGAAAATTCTGAGAGGCGTCTCATGGCGTTTGGCTGGCAAAGAAACTCGTTACCGAGCGTTCTAAAAGACCTCGTCGTCTAATTAACTTTAGGCAGCGTCGGCGCGAAACATTATATTAATATTTCCTACCGATGGGATAATTAAAAAAGGTTGGTCGCGAATCAGTATCGGCGACTTTCTCACTTTTAAATTACACGTCAAAGTGTACATTAAGGTAAGTCAAAGTAAATTAAAGTGAAGAAAATACAACATCCAAAATTTAAAAAAAAGGAAGAGAAGAAAAATTGTGTACGATCAATAAGAGCCTAATGAGAATTATTATGCAAACGCGAATTAATTAAATCAATAGACGAAAACGACGGAAAATTTGTACACGATTAACACGATTCCCGGAGGATTATACATCTAATGAAGTAACATGGATTTGCTGCAGGAGAACAAACACTAAAGATCCTTCATGCGCGCGATCGCGTAATGTAATTATCCACAATCCTGCAGAACGTGCAAAACCATTTTAATCGGATCGGAAGCCAAGTAAGCCGTAGGATAATATGCTAAGCGAACACACGTTCTCGTACTGCGCATCTCCAAATGTAACAGTGTGTTGTGATACGTTTATATTTGATAGAATCGAGCGATATGATTCAACGAAATACCTTTGGAGATGCATTACACAGATTACAATGCATCAAAATTTATTTACATTAGAAGATATCATCGTTGTTAACGAATGTTCGTCAAATATTTATCTCTAATTAATATTCCAAGTACCTTATTTATCCGGCGTTTAAATTGGATATAATTAAAAAAAGGACACGTTGAATTAATTTCGTGATATCGAAAGTCTTATGTGATACCTGATAAATCAAATTTTATACGCTGGACAATGATTCATCAGGAAAATTGCAAGACAAAAAAAAACATAGCAATCGATTCTTCCTTCCGTCGACGTCAAAGGGGATGACCGCGATACTCGACAACGTATCAATTGCACGTTAGGTTCTTCATCTCGCCGGATGCAACGTACGGGGATTAAAGGCCTCGCAGAGAGAACATAGAGACCAATCATCATCATCACAATTATGCGTCTAGCCGCGTACGTGCCATTCCGATCGCGTCCGGTTTTGGCGCAAACGGACTCGATACGGAAGGCGAAAGGATCCGCGATGCGGTGGTATTCTCCATCATATTCTCTCTCTCTCTCTCTCTCTCTCTCTCTGTCTCTCGTACGCACGCGTGTATCGGAATGCATCCAGGGATGCATTCCGATGCGTCTGCACCGGCCGCGCGTGGACAGATTTGACGCACGCAATGCGATTGCCCGATGCATATTGCGGGAATTAATCGCGCCGGAATTATGCTATTCTGTTAAACTCCTCTATTCGTCTCCCCCTTTCCGCTTCTACTCCGTCTCCTACCCCGATGGATCGCTGCAACACGAGCCAGCTGAGCTGGATCGTCGATGCACGAACGCGGCCCGTCAACATCGCGTCGCGGCAATTATGTCCGCGCGAGAATTAGCCGGCGATTAGCGCCAGCGATTATGCAGCCGCGCTAATTAATTGTGCGACGAGGAGAGATTTGGGATTTCGCGTTACGGCCAATAGTGCCGATTTATCCGATTTGTTTGACGGCTGGTTACCGACGCCGATAAATTGAGCTGCGTGTTTCGCGTCGATGCACCACACGTGCAGCGATAGATATCTGTCGTAGCAGCCTCATGATTTGAATGCGCCTCGAAATTAATTATTAGCGATGATTTTCTTTCGATGTAAAAAATTCTGTACTTTCCTTGTAGACACTGAGACACTTGTCTGCCTCGTAAATATTAATTACTTTCAAATATTCGCGAAATTCCATTCAAATTACGCAATCAATGTGTTCTACTTTCTTCTAAAATATACACATTATTGTAAAATTGTTGCCTTTTTTTAATTGATTACTTCTTTCTCGGGTGTTTCTAAAGTCAAAAGTTGCAATAAATAAGTGCATATTCCACATGAAACTGTCAAAGGTTTACATTTGCGGATATCGTAAATTAAGCGATGTCGTAAAAAAAATCGCGTGTGCATGTCCAATCAAGTGGTCGTAATCAAGAGCCATTAATTACCATTTTCCGAATCCGGTTGACCATGCCGATAATCATCATCCGTATCAAGTGGATATCCTCGACGTCATCCTAGCACTCGCGCGAAAATTAATAGCACCAATGTATTCGCGCGTTGCGCACTTCCGCTTCGCCAGATCCGATTATACGCGGCGACGAGTGGCGCTTCGACTCGAATAATTTCAATAGCAAGCAGGTGTTGCTTCGTTTGGCAGATGATTTATTACAGGCGACCGACAGATTTATACGTTTTACATAATACGCGCCAATCCCGTCGTCGCGCCCTCGCTTATTCATTGGCGGTCCACGATTTTCGCCTCTCAGGATACGCGAGGATACATAGGAATTGCATAAATCCACGTTGCATTCCACGCGACGCGCGTGTGTTATTGACAGTCGACAACAAAGACGCCGATGTCGCGGGTGTCCTCTTCAAAACTCGAAAGCATGTGTTGCGAAGATGCAACATGCACGCGTGCAATTTTGTTCAACGCTACTTTCCTTGGACACCTGTCACATGACAAAAACATTCGTATCTTTTCACGACCTGATAATCGATTCCAGATATGAAGATAATAATTATATTCGATTTAACCATATATTATCAATATTATCGTTTCACAAAATAGAGACACCGATGACACTAACACCACTCGCGCTCTTCGATCGAAGGAGACAGAATTGCCGCATCTCGGAGCGAGCGTTTTAGTTTCTAGACTGTGGGAATGAGATGCAGCCGCAGAAGAAAACGCGAAACTAGCCGTGGAAACTATCGACGCACAACGGCCAAGAAGAAGTAACGTTATCCGGCTCTCGGTTCCCGCAGAGCGTTACTTGCCCTGTCGCGCTAGTCATCGCTATTATAATATCGGGCGGGGCGCGCGCGCGTTTCCCGCCGGCTATTTCCGACACGCTGTAAAAATAAACGCGGCACGCGTCCTGATCGCGTGGCGTGGCACGGCACGGCATGACATGGCTGCCTAAATTAATCGGCCAACTGGGATGTAGCGAAATTTTATCGACGGATCGTTCATTGACCGCGCATGCTAATTTTATGTCTCGGTAATTGTACGAAATAGGCTAACACGCGAAATCTCGACTAGGAAAACTATTGAAATAAGCGAAAATAAATCCCGCCGCGCATTCTCTGTCACTTTTGTACGCGAAGTGTTATTTTTAACCCTCGCTATGACGCGAAGGGCTACGTACACGTGGATTCGGAGATTTGGCTCGGGATACCGGGAGACATATCGTCACAGAGCGGCTGTCCGTGTTTCGAATTAACATCTCGTCGTGTCAGAGCCGGCTATATTCGTCGGCCTTTGTTGGTACATGCGCCGATTCCAACCGCGACGGGTAAAGATAGCCCCGTTTCGTGGCAAGTAGAGCGAATTTTAGGCTACGACGACCTTGAAGATAATCGCAGCGCCGTTCATTGTCTATCTCGAGCTCTTCAACGAGAGCTTTGAAGTAGGGAAAAGCAAAGCTGCCTGTTCAAACAAAGTTTGAGGATTTTTAAAGTGAATATTTGAGATCGAAAAATTGAAATGTCGCGCGAGTTATCCCTATAATTTTATTGCCCTTAAGGGAATAAGATTTAATGAAAGCAAGAATCTACTTTAGAGAATCTACTTTAGAGAAATAAATGAAGATGACATCGCGATAAAATCATGCGCGACGCGAGACTGGGATGATTTTGTGAATTCAATCTCCGAAGTTTAGACGCGGAATGTCGGCGGTCAAACCGATAATTCAATGTGAAACCGCGAGTTCAACAATGAATGAAATTACTGTCGTCGGTTGAATCCAACTTTCCTTTCTCGCCTTTTCCTGTCACTCAAATAAACGACGGATTTTCCGAGATGCTAGTAAAACTGCTGTAATAGTCGAGAGAGAGTTTGCTGGACTAAAAGGTACCTGATGTACGAAGGTCCATTGCTGCGTCAGTATTTTACGCTTCGTGGACAGTGAGAAAGAAAAACAAAAAAAAATAAAAAAAAATTAAATTGTGAAAGACACAAAATAGAATAAAATTAGATAGAAAGAGAAAGAGAAAAAGAAAGAAAAGCAGAAATTTCTCGATAATAATTTCGATTTGTAGAAAAAATTTTTAAACTAAATATTTAAATATCATATTTCTTTCAGTTATTTTTCGGTATCGAGTTTAGTTCTATTTATTGCTTTTATTAAATTTTACACAATTTTAATTAAATATTTTTATGTAAAAACTGTTAAATCGTGTTAAAATAAAAAAATTTTAATATTATATACAAATATTTTTTCTAAAAAATCTGTGTTGAAAAATAATTACAAAAATTGTACAATAATATAATAACATGAATAATTAATAAATAAAAAGTAAGAAAAGTTATTTTATTTATATAAATTGTAGATTAAATTAAAATGATATTTATATTCATTGTAATTATTTGTATACCTTTCATGTAAATTAATATACAAGATTTTTTATTTATAATCAGATGTGTAACGTGAAAGCAGCGTGAATGTAATACGAGAAGAGATACACATTTGCGCAATCCTTTAAATTTAATACTTCCTCTTTTTTCTGGTAGAAGCATCTGTGGCAAGTATTACCTGCGTACAATAGCCACGCCAAGGTAATGTAAGTAACGTGCTTGGCTAAAAGGTAAGAACCAGGGCATATTAAGAGGAATTACCGCCAGAGGTAATCCGAACCTTTACGAGAGTTGTGATGCGCTGTTTTGTCCGGAAAATCACGACAAAAAGCACCGTCCTTTCACCTGGCTCTTGAATTCCGGAGACATTTACAGAGTTTTTCAAGAAGAGGTAGCGTCAGGCGAGAAATTATACCGGACATATCTCGAATCGATTGTACAAATTGCATGCAATTGATTTAAATATAAAATTTTATATCGTCTGAAAAAAAATATACATATACGAATATTTTTTTGTACATAATATGTCACGATACGTTCCATCATATGCGCGATTATTTCATCTTCTTTCATATAAGACATTTAATACTTGTCCTTCTCTCCTTCCCAAAGCGATCCATCAACGTATATACGTATATACATATATTTCAAGAATAATGCAAATCTGTCGACAGCAAAATAGCCAATCACGTAAGTGGACTATCCTAAAACTCGCAATAGCGGCGGCCGGCCGATTAAATTCTCGCGGGAGACCACTTAAAGGTTGTCGCCGAATGAAAGTTCGACGAGCTCTGCCACAAACTAAACGACGTCGTGGCTTAAGGTGAGGTCTCCGGAATATGTATCCGAATGCGGCAACTCGAAACTACCAGTCGCCAGTGGCGTACATTAGGAAAATTGGAGCTCCTCCAACCAGCCTGGCATCAGATCGAAGGTTTATAAGTACGTACCGTGTTTCTCGCTCGAAAACTTATGTCGCCGCGACTGGCGCGAACTAATTGCCACTCTGTCGGCAAGAAAAAGCGCTCGAGATTGTCTCGTGTAGGGCGTCGTGGTGTCTGTCCAGGCCGGCGATTATTTCGTCCAATTATGAAGCGAGCCAGACCGCGGAAGTGTCGTTCTCTACGTTCACGCTCTATGGTTATGGTGGAGTCGTTGCTGGAATTTTTGGAGCAGCGGCCATTTGTTCCGGATGCACGACGGTCTCACTCTCTCGCGCAATCTCCGGTTTAATTTCGCAAAAAATTATATGGCTTTTCGCGAAACTGGGCCGGCTGCTGGGAAAAGTCGTACGTTGAAAATGCGCGGAAAAAGCCAGGCAGGCATCTAATTAACGTTACTCAAAGCTTTCGCTTTTTTTTTAAATTTAATAACGAATAATAACTTTTCTTATTCTCTCTAATTTGTAACGTAAAATATATTGCGTTTTATATTTACTATGTAAAAAGCCGTGCGAATTAAACGTTTTTGAGTATCATTTATTCTCGCGATACAGTTGACGTGTTAAATAAATACAAAAGTTAGCGAAAAATTATCTGCTAAAAATATTTATAAAGGTAAAATAATGTGAGAAGAGTGTCAAAAATTCACGCGAAACTCTGTCATTTAAGGAAATAAGGTGGGGATTTTGCGATACAAAAGTACATTCGTTATGAAACACGTTGCAGCGGATTAACAGGTACGCGAGATCACGTTTCTTGGAAATGGTTGTAGAAAAAAAAACGATAGTTAAACGCCTCAATCTAGCGTGTGCTTTCATCGCCGACGGATTTTAATTTTGTTTAATCGCGGTCGTTTAGTTACTTTTTGCATACTCGTTCGTGGTTTTCCTCGCGTACAATAATTCTGTGGATTTGAGCGTCCAATGAACTCTTTGCGATCGTGACTTCGCATATATTCTAGCATGTTAAATTTTTCCCTTAAACTAGACCTGTCTTGAAGTTCAACAGCAAGTAAAGTTACGCCCTCGTACTCGCGCTGCAATAAATATTTTTATCTCGAAAAATTATAGTGTGCGATCTAAATAAATGATATATATGCATGATGAATATTAAAAATGCTATAGAGAAATGTTTTAATAAATGTTACATGAGATTCTTCCGCAAAAAAAATTATAAAATAATGAAATATATTTCAAATATTATATTTCTTTAATAAATGTTAGAAAAAATTAGTCTACATAATGAGTCCGTTGGCTATTGAGGTTCGTATTGCAAACTAAATTATATTCAAATGTAAATTAAAACAGTATTTGAATTAATATTCTTAATGCGTCTTTTTTTATTTTTCTTATTTTGATGTAAAATCTTGCTTCAATATTCTCTCCGTCCTTTAAATTTAATTAAAAATCTGCCCGCATAGTCGTGTTTCTTAATTGATCTCTGAATAAATTAATCTTGTTACGTCGTCGATCTAATCTTGATTTACGCTCTCTCTGGGAAATTTCGTGCTTAAATTTAAACTAATCAAAGTGAGCCAATATTCATCTCCATTAGTTGCTTTATACACAAGTTTCAGTTTTGCATCCTGATTAAAGAAATGACATATGAATATATAAATATTGGCCGCATGAAAATGAAATATGTTATTCATACGTGAAATTATTGCAATAAAAAAATTTATTGCTAAATCAGATTATATTTTCCAGAACAGTAATCTCAGTATTTAGTAAAGTGCATAAATTTGTAACAGTTACATAATTTGACAAATGGAATACATATGGTTATTTAATCTGATGCTGTCGAATCTCTCTTTCGGAAAGTTTAAAGTATAACATAAAACAGCATTTTTCCAGCATTTTTTAAATGTACATTAAAAACCGAGAGTTAATTATCTGTGTATCAATTTCGCTCCATTGGCGAACTTTTTTTTCGCTGAGAGCAACATCCCGCGATAGTGGATTCACATTAAACATGTCACGGCATTTTGGCTCTCTGCAGGTGCGGGTTTAATTTATAAAGCTTGCGCACTCTGGGATTTAATGACAGCGATCCACCGCTTTTCCTCTATACTCGAATTCGATGTTACCCCGAGCGTAAACTCGCGATACCCGAAACGCGCATAAAACACGGACTATATATGAATGCGGGATCTACGAACGCGTGCATTTATGCTGATATCTCTACGTGAACGATCGTGTGTCTTGAAAATGTGAATGCTTTGACGGCTCACATCCTCAACATACATCGGAAAAATATAAAGTTGCATCTTTCTATATACACGTTAGTTTATGCATCAAATCAATTTATAACGTAATATAATAATAAAAATTATTAGATTCCCAGGTGACAATAAATTATTGATAATAAATACATATATTGAAGAAATAAATTGAACTTTTAAAATTCCTTAAGAATAAATTTTGATAGATACGATCGAGATATGTACATATATTAGAAATTGATAATCAAATAAAAAATTCAATTAAATTAAGAGACTTAAATAAGAACAACAAGACAAACAATGTAATTGGCTCAAGAAAATACAAAATAACCTACTCTTTCGAAATTGATCTTGTACAAATTTATCGGCTGGCATTAAAAGTCACGGCGCGCGAAATTAATTTCATACGCCGTTTAGAGTGTGATTAATGACTTCGTATCAACGATCCAATCCTTGAACGGCGGGTCTGCAAAGTTTCTTCGAGCATATAGGAAAATTCATGCGGTGCAACATATATGTTATAGTTGAGAGTTAATTGATAGCTTCAACACATACTTAACGCCTAAAGAGCAACAGTCGCTGGAAACTCACAACAATATTCGCGATCGAGAACTCTCCTTCTGCAAATATCATTCTCTGATAAAGCGGTTCAACGTCAATTTCCTTGGTTTGTAAATAAATTAAATCTACCTCTATTCAATATTTTTAAATGAAATTTTTTCTTCGACGACCAACGCACACAAAATTGTTTAATTCAATTCTCTCTTACAAAGTATCCCTAAATTTTCAACTTAATCCTAGTTAATTTATTCGAGTAATTTAATCGCAACCCGCTGCGACGAGATTGCGACGGGACTCAATGCTTTTGCACGTTTTTCTCGGTGAAGAAATCTAGAGGACGATACGTTCGCCGTTTTTCTTGGCGCCTCTTTGCCGGGCCTGAAAAATATGCAGCGAAAGTGGAGAAGATCGGACAAGCGACAACGCGTTAAGCTTTCTTTACATACGAAGAAACAGGTCATGATAATGATATAAATATTCATTAACGGTGCTTCTGCCTGAGAAAATCCCGCGGGCGAACGCTGGAGAAATAAACATAAACAAATTGTAGCCTTTTTACATATCCCGGAGTTTGTCTCGCCATCTCTTATGTAAAATAAATGGAACTGCAAGTAATGTCATCGCGATATCTTTAGGACACTTTATTAAATCCTTGTTGCGTGTTATTTAAAGTTGTGTGGTTAGAAGCATGTTATTTAGAATTTTATAATCATTATTATATCTCTCTCTGCATATCTGAAATTTTTTTTATAAAATATCGATCTTCTAAAAAGTGTATTTTGCACTAAGATATACATGTGAAAAGAGAAAAATTTTCCTCTGCACAAGAATGCATATCGGTAAATTTCTTAGCAACATTAATTCGCTCTATAACCGACAATGTAAATCGTCCTTTGCGCGTTAATTTTGTCGCAAAAATTGATACTTATATGATAATAAGATCAAAGATAACAAAATTTTAGATTAAGTATTAAAAATATCAAGATGTAAAGTTGAAATTTCATATTAAATAACAGTTTATTCTTTTATAAAAAATTGTAGCTATAATCTAGATTTGATACTAATTTTCTTTTAATTAAGAAAGATCTAAAATTTTTAAAAACTTAAAAAAAAACTTGTTTTTTACTATATTAATGATCTCAATGATATTATCGATAGACAATATGCATACATATTTAAAAAAGCGAAATAAATATAAACTATTTTTTATCCATATGTATCAAGTATTTTAAACGTACGTAAAAAATATTACGGCCACTTAAACGAGAAATTCCGACCGTCTTCTAAAACGAAATAAAAATTATTGCCGCCGCATAAACCTCGAAGATGTTCTGTGGGAATATAAAGGATTGCCACTGACATTTATGATAAACCGTTCACAACCGCGATAATTTTAATTCATCGTGTATCATAAAGGAAAATTTTCTAGAATAAAACTATGATAATTTTTTTTGTAAAAAATCGCGCAACATGAAAGATGTCAGGCATTAAATAGTATTGTTGTAAAGCTAAATTGCAAAAGTAAAATGTCAAAATAAAAATGCTCTGCGTAACACGCGTAAACATTTGCACGCTGACATTTGCATGTCCGAATTATTGTTTTGCTCGGAGAATTTTATTTAGAACCATTATATATGTACTTTTCATCTCCAAGTGTTGTATTACAAAAATCATATCGCAAGACTACAAGTTATTGTGCATACATTTTTTAAATAGAAAATTTATTACTGTTTCAAAAAATGCCAAACATAAAATAATTGTTTCATCTTCCATTTTCCTTAAATTCTTCATTTCTTACTCATAACATGATAGTGTAATTTGTTTCTAATTATTATTAGTATTAGTAATATATTTGAATTTGATTAAAGCAAGATGACATCGACTACGAATAAAATATTCTTTTAAGAAACGAAAGAGGAGGAAGAAAAAGAAAGAGAAAAAGAGAGCGAGAAAAAGAGAGAGAGCAGTCGAAATGCTTAATATAACAAAGCACGAAAGGCCGTAAATTTATTCCAATCCTGTATTTCGTATCAGCAAGGTAAAGGTTTCACGGAATTTACAGGCGAATCGGAAGCGAAGAAGCCACCCTTATCCCAGTCACGTCCGGCTGCTTTTCTTTTCCCATTCTTTTCTGACTACCGGCAATGCCTAGTGTTTTTCTACGACGCAGAGGGGATTGTCAAACGTTGCTTCCCCTCGTAAAAATCCATTCTTTCGAACAGGACATCTTTATCGGATTACACGGGGAATCGAGTGATTCCAACGCGATAATAGCATCGAGCTGGGGAACAGCAAAGCCCCAAATATCTCATATGAAATGATATGTTGCTCGAATTTACCATGTAAACTCGTAAACTGGAGTTTAGTCTCAGAATTACACAAATGTGCGCCTCTATCTTTATACGAAATTGTCGATTCAATCGAGGTGCAAAATGCGATTTCTATTCTTCTTATCGCACGTTTTGTCCGATAAATAATCGAGTCTGAATTATTTCTCTTGCGCGTAACATCGATGAGTTTTATAGCTTTTTTCTAGTTTTTCATCCATAATTTTTTCGCTTATAGAATCCAGATTTCTTTCATTATAATAGCTCTCTCAATTTGTACAAGTTGCGATTCAATTTCGAACGAATTAATGAAAATAAATCCACCATATTCCTTTTATTATTATCTCGCGTTTGGAAATTTAATTTTTGCTCTTTAGGTTCGCTCTCAATCGTTCAATATTATACATTAAATATTATTATACATTAAAGTGATGAAAATGTATGTCGCACAAATACGGATCCACATTTTTTATGCAATAGATCCTGCTTTCTTTGAGAATAAAACCATTTATCGACGCGGAAATGCATCAGATCGAGATTCAATTTTCACGACGATGATCGAGATTGCGCGAATTTCTAATTATTTTCTGATGCCTTGGTAATTTCTTGATTGCTATCGCAAAGAAGGGAGGGATCTGTCATCGCGTACGTGCAGCTCCAAGTTTAGCAGCAGCGAACTTCAAACCGCGCCACATAGTTGCATACAACCTCAAGGTTCGTGATATAGATCGTAAGGTAACGGAGCGGACAATTTCTTGGGAAACACTTTGACGAGTTAATCCACGGAATGCCCAAGAACGTCCTTATGGTGCAATAAACTCCCGCTATGAGAATTTATCGAGACGCGGAGAGTATGAATTTCCTCTTCTCGCGCTCGCTAACCCTCATGCTTTCAAGAATTTCCACGAGAATTAAGACACTTTAGAGCATCGTTACTTCTAGATAGTCTGCAGTTAACAAAGATGTTGGCCTGGAAGGGCTGACGCGTCCGAATTTAATTATCGCGTATAAACTTTAATTATATCATTTCGGCCTCCCTCTTCTCTCTCAGCTTGTATGAGATCGAAAAGAGGATAAATTGTGAAATGTGTCAATAGATTATGTACTAATTCCGTTTATCCCTCTTTTCACTCAGTATAATATTTTATCGTCGAATGATAAAATTCACATAATCTGTATAATATTGATTATGTATAAAAAATATTGAAAAATATTAAAACATATATATTCAGAGTAATTAGAAAATGGAAACGTTTAAAAATATAAATGAAACTTTCAATATTTTTTAAACGTTTTAAAAACATTGTAAAAGTAAAACGCTTGAAAAAAATTAAAGCAATTTCAGAACAATTGTAGTATTGTATCGATGTAGTGCGATATTAAATTGGAAACAAACGTAAATCGAGAATCAAAATATCATCTTCCATTTGTTCGGGAATAAATGATGAATTGTTTATTCCATCGTTGGTATTATTTCTATATATTTCATGGATTGTAACGTATATAACTATAACTGTAATCGTCGAGATTCACGAATCGAGCAGGAATAGAAATGTTTTCTGATGAGCAAGAGACGAGCAAGAGACGAACTACACGCAATTCCACGAAAGACCCTCTCTACATAACTCTCTAGTCTAGTTTTGACTAGTAATTCTAGCACGAGGAGTTACAGTATCGTGTTTCATGGTTTACGTAAATGGAATGTGAGCTGGTCCGACCATTAAGGCGATCGGCCCAGACGCATCTTCCGACACGAATGCCGGCGAATTCCATTCTACAACACGTACACCATTTACCGGTTTACGCCCGGAAAGTTTACGACTTTATTCCACCCCGAAATCCACGCAAATACACAATGTCTTCCTCCCTATATCTTTATCCCCTATCACCGCAATCTTACTTTGTGTTAACGAGATATCGACGGAATGGTTTGAGTCAAGACGCGTCAGCTGATTGTATGTATGTGTACTTGTGGTAAATAGATTCATCCTGTGTAAAGATTAATTATATATCCAAAATTTGCATAAACATTTGAGATAAGTCGAATGTTTAAATAATTCGTCTCATTTAATTCTGAAGATTATTTGATTTATAATGTGTCTAAAGATTATTTTATTTATAATGTGTCTGACCAAGTATTGTACGTCACGTACTATTGTATATAATAGTCAAAATTAAATAATGTAATTATTATAAGAAGGAAAATCTTGATTTGGGAAAATGTTTGATTTGAAAAAACTGAAATTGTGCTCCATTTTAATTGAAAAAACTATAAATAGGCAAAAACGCGTCCAATAGTTAATCATTCGTAAAACAATAACATGTAATATAAATATTATGTTAGAACGTGTGAATTTGCAGTTTTAATAATATTCAAACCGAAATAATAATTGTTGAAATAACATTTAGAGTTTGTCTCAATTTCACCAGTTGAGGCACAGTAGTTTCTTATGCTGGAACGCAAGCTAAGCAAAATACAGACCTGCGGGGTTTACTTTTCGTTCAAATTACTCGGCGGGGCTTTACGCGCGCGTCGAACAAGTTTCGCGAAGATAAACTTACGGAAATTGTCCGGTAGTTTTAAAAAGTCAGGACAAACGAGAGTTGTCAGAGACAACGAGACGTCGACCTAAATACACTTCTGAGATTTTAAATTTCATCGCGGCATCCGTGATCTCCTTAGCTTTGGTTGTTTTTTTTCGCTTCTCTAATGTTAACTTATCGCTAAATAAAGGTTTCTTCTGTAAAGGGCGTAAATTATGAATAATTCATTTTCTTCTGCTACGGTAACATGCTATTGAAATAACGACTCGTTATTTCGTTGTTGTGTCGTCATTCAAAATAGCTTATGAAACTTTGTGTAAAATTCACAATATAATCGTCATTCTTTGCCAGAATCTTAATGTTTGGCAATGTTTAAATTATCTCGTTATAATCGACGTGACTGTAGATTAGCAATGTACATATTTCGAATGACAAACACTACGTATCGCGCAGAACTGTATTTATTATTTTCATGATTAGTTTACCGTACGCTTATTTTCCAAGAGAAACTCGGTCACGTTTGCAAAACCTCTCTTGGTCTTTATCTACTTGATAATTCTGATGCAGATGAGCCGGAATATATTATGATAATATTCTTCAATTTTCAGATGCAGGCAAACCGTTTCTGGTAGGAACCAACATCTGGACGCGTTTCCTGCTTCATAAATCAATTCATAAACTCGGAGGCATTATATCGATCGTGGAGCGAAGAAACGAACGAAAGAACGTTTTATAAAAGTGAATTATCCATATCCGCCAAAGCATTAATTATTTTCGCACGATGAAGATATTCGTTGAGGTTGATTAATATTTACGACGTCTTAAAAATCTCGTGCAATATCTATAATAAGATTCGTTTTATGCTATGCCTTATGCATTGAATTGAACGCGCACGCGTTCTTAATAATTCTTAATAAAACCATTCTTAATAAAACTTTTAACAATTATTTTATTTTATAAATTGATTACTCGCGAATATTCTGTTCTAATACAATTTTATTATCTGCAAAATTTTGTGTTTACAAAAACCAAAGTACAAAAATATAGTGCTTTTTGCCGAAATTGAATTGATTGCGTTTGATCCGGATGCAATCTGTGTTTGCAATTTGCTTGGATGTAACGAACCGCGACCGAGTGATTACAGAATTTGCGAGTGAAGAAGTTTATGCACCTAAAAAGAACACGTACCTGCATGTGCTACCTCACAAAAAACACAGCTGCGAATTTTCTAATTCCAGAGCAAACATTTCCGATCGAACATATCAAGGACACGCGTTTTCGCTTAGTTATTTTGATATTTATTGACACGATCGAGAAATCTATGAAGCAAAAAGTGTATATCCTTTTTATACAAAAAGACCAAAAGCTTATTTTTACGCTGATTTTCATAGCGTCTTTTCTCATCCTATCCGCTATATCTCTATATGTACAGCGTAAGCGAAACTTTCTCGGATAATTTTTGCATAATTTGCCGCGCAGAAAACTCTAACGGATATAATTTTATTAATTGCAAAGTGAACGCGGTAAAGGATTAGTATCAAAGTACTTTTTACAATATTTATGTTTGGGATCAATGTTTTAATAGTGATAATCAAAATTAAAATAATAATAAAAATTACGTCTATCAAAAAAAAGGATACACCATAATATAAAGTAACAAGAGAGATAGTTCCATGTACAAACCTAATGATATTTTTCATATTAATAGAATCGCGCGCTCTGCAATTTATCTCAGTATTTTCCGTATACAATAAATGCTATACATTTATACGAATATGAGTCCCTCGCGCACGGAATAGCATTTCAACGGAAAAATGTAATTATTCCTAATATCTATGCGTGCCACCATTAATATAAATTCCACGCCTCGTACGAACCGCAACAGAGTATTCCCCGTGAAATAAAGATAAATGATTGCCAGCACGCAATATGCCCTGCATATCGGAAAAATGATTATTAAGAATTGAAGAAACACGTTGCGTTAATTTAACCTTGTTCTCTGAAATGCAAGATCAAAAATAAACAAGAAAAAAAAATTGCTTTATTTAAAAAAGTAAAAAAAAATTAAAAAAAGACGACAATGTTCAAAAGAATGGAATATTAAATTACAAAGAATCATTAAATTTCTGGATTAAAGAAATTGTTTATTTTAAATTGATATTTAAAAAATGTAGATTAATGTATAAAATTTATGTATAAGATTACGGCAATCTTATGATAATTTCTTAAGCATATAATTTATTTTTTGAAAACATGGATCCAAGATAGTTTTGAAATAAGCTTTTTTTTAATTTACATTAGAATTAATTTTTCGATGTTCGACAAAGATGTTTCAGATTTAATAAATAGAGATTATCTAATGATTAAGAAATGATTTAACAAAGAATTAACACAGCATTGAATTATTAGACGTGTGAAACTAGCACGAAGGGCAACACCGGTGATGATCTTCTCGGAACGGAAGGATCAGTCATGATACGTCACTAACGAGTAATGTCGGCAATTTGCGTCGACGTCAGGGGACGCACCGAGAGAGCAAAGCATGCACGTCATTCGACGTGATTTATATGACGTGTCCCGTTATAGTACCGGCAGCCTATAATGCCACGCTTGGACCGGAAGCGGCAAGTGCCAAGAGGAGGAACACCACGTGGTAATCAATATGAGCTACTGGCCGATGATCCCTAATCACTAATGGATCGCGTCAGGAGGAAATACGATATCGATTATTCTGATGAATATACAATAAATAATACCGAATATATAATATAATTTAATTCTAAAATAAAGAATGCTTCGTGGTAATAAAAATTATCTCAATGAGAAAAAAAGAAAGAGAGCAGGAAAAAAGTTTAAAATTTCTGATGATAATTTATGATTAATTATATTAATCGTAAATTATAAATAATGTTTATAAAACTTTTAAAAAATGACATATTCTTAATATTATTACCCAATCAATGAAAAATTATACAATTTGAAGAAATTTCATAAACTCAATAACTTCCATACTCCCCAACTCCCAACTTCCATAACTCCAAGAAAATATATATTTCATATACCACAGAGACATTTTAGCGTTGTTTTAGTTAAATGAAGATCTAATCAAGATAGACATAAGCTCCTGAACATAATGGCGCAATATTGAGAGGAAGCATGGCGGGAGGCATTGAAGGGAGGCAAAATGAAGGGCTTGATGGGATTTCGACGGGTAATGCGAAATAGGATATTTTCCCATGGGAACGTGTTTGTGCAGTTCAAGTCCCGAATTTTAGATGGCGATCGAAGTTGTGACTTTGCCTCGTGGAAAATGAGTCTCGGAATGACTCATGCGGATAAGCTCGAGAATTCTCATTATCAGGAACGAAATTATGTTACCGTTCGTGAATAATAAGTATCCTCCCAAGACATTCTACAGTACTATTTCTATAAAGAAAAGTGTGGAATTTGTTGAAAACAATCGATAATTCAATATATTTAATCATCGGAAATTTAATGACAAGCTTTAAAAATATGCAAAAGAGAAGAATGATGAATTCAACATTGAATCGCGAATTTCAAACAAATGCGACGTACAATATTGAACACATTTATGCGATCGTCGTAAAAATAACGTTTTTAAAATATCGTCATCATTATTCGCATCAAATTGAAGATATTTATTATTCTTTTTATGATACATAAAGAAAAACAAATTTTTCTCCGATATATTATATTTTAAGTTGAAACATTCAACGTACAGTGTTAATCCAAAAGAAATGAATACCGGGACCGATATTCACCGCGTATTGATGAACGCCCGTGGGATCTGCCAAGCTATGCCGGAATTCGCTCCACGCCATGAATCTCTCTATTCACGGGGCAGTCATTTTAGCGCGAGATTTTTCCGTGCGGTGAAGGAAGGCAAACAGCTCTCCGGGAATCCACGACGGAAATATGATTCCCGCGCAGACGGGACGTAAAAAACGACTTGGCTTCATTTCACCGGATCATGCGGCACCAGGTTCGCCTGATTTACTGCCAAGGCCAAGGGGAGGAACGTCGCGGTGAGATCACGGCGACAGGAAGAAGACAGCCCCCGAAGACAGAGGAAGAGGGGTGAGAACAGAGAGGTGTGATGAGACAAGAAGCGGGAAACGAAGCGGGAAATAAAACGGCGAACAAAAAGAGAGAGAAGGATAATCGACGGCAGACGGCGACTTCCGGAAGATTACACGAGCCGGAGGCTGCAGTTTACTCCATTTGGCAAGCTTGATATTCATCGGCCGACTCCCTCCCCTCCCCCTCTCCTGCTGCATTCACCCCTTCGTCGACCGTCGACGAATGAAATACGCCCTTGCCTGAATTTCAAACGGCGCTGCAAATCGAATCAAGCTCGCTATGAATCTTCCGTCGAGGTCGAAGAGGAGGAGGAACGGTAGGAGAGAACGAAACCGGTGAAGTTTTGCGAAGGAGGCGATGGGTCTGTTTGCACATTCGAGAGACAAGGGTGATTTAAAAGGCTGGCGACCAACGGGAACTAATCAACTCCGTTGAATGAATAATGTGCCGAGATAGCAGGACTTGGGGTACGCAGGTTCCGCGTACGTCTCGATTAAAATCCGAATGTCTGAATGTTTAAAACGAATTTATTTCAATAGAAATTTGTAAATGGCAGGTGCCAGCAAATGCAACTGCGCGCACGCACGTACACACGATCGTTAAAATTCGTAATGTAACTTCCTCGATATTTAATGCCAGCTTTAATTCATCGAATAATGGACCAATCAAAATATCGACACGCGCGCGGATTTCCACATCTACTTAATATAATATAATAATTAAATGCAACGCGATAGTTAATTAGCTTGATGTGCGGATTTACGACAGTTAGTGAATATTTTGCATCGGGCTATGTACACGCATACGAAAAGGGAAATGCTTGTATGTAAATATGTATTGTACATAGGGGCAAGGGAGTGTATTGTTGCGCGACTAGGTGGAGGTTAACTTTCATGTTACGGGATAATTATTTTAAGCTTGCCTATTGGAATTTAGCGCTCATGTCGAGCGGCACGCTCGAAATATTGTATAAATTAACATCACTGTCATTGTAATCCGTATGGAATTGCAACGTCCGATTTCACTATATTTCTCTTCGCTCGCAACAAATCAAAAATCAAAAATAAAATCAAATTCTTCTTTTTTTTCTTTCTCTTTCAATGCAATTGAAAAAATTAGACTAATTAAAATGATCAAAAAAGAAAAGCAAAATTACTTCGATTAGAAATGTATAAATAAAAAAATACCAAAATTTGTAGAGAGAAGAATAAATATTAATTCTAAGATATATAGAATCTTTCAGATTCTAAAGTTCTGAAACTTTGTCTTTTACCGTTTTCTAATAAATAAATAATTAAAGACGTTACTTTATCTCAATATAGTAACATATTTTTCTTATTTTCTACTTGAAACATATTTTTTTTATATTTTTTACTTGGTATTTCCAGATATTTAATAAAATATTCTTAGATAAATAATAAATCGAAAAATTATACATGATGTAATAATGTAAGTCGCATTTTACGAAATTATTGTATATATTTTATTTTCAAAATTTTTTAATTTTTCAATAAAGTAATTAATAAATAATAAAAATAATGTATATAAATTCGATGTTTTTATATTAACATTTACATAAAAAATTAATACTTAATTATCTATTAACTAATGAAAGAATATTAAAGTTTGATGTGTGTCATGTTAAAACGATTTGTGTAATATAATTTCCCAATATTCGAAAAAGAATTAAAGTTCTATATATCATTTAAATGTACATTATTTATATAATAGTCATTTTTCTATTTTTGCTCGCTATACCTCCAGAAAAAATGGCTGAATATTATTATGTAAAAAAAACTTTGAATACGTTAATTAAAAATTAAGTTTTATGAAGTTGCGAATTAATGAAGTAGCCTATCAATTTTTTAAATGTAATAACTATTTTTTTATAAGTATTTTTATAAATAAAAAAAATAAAAAATGATAAACATGTAAACAATATATAATCAAATGATATATAAAAATTTAATTTTTTCGAATGTCTGGAGCTAAATTTAGATTTCGAAATATCGATTAAGTCGATTATCATCGTTTAAGAGATAAAAAGATTTTATAAATTTTACATAAACATGCCTTTACAAACATGTTACTTAGGTTGTTATTTAGACAAATTAGATGAATTAAAGTTCTGGTAAACTTTCTCGAGAAGCGATTAGATTAATTTCACGGCAAATTAAACGTGACCGCTCGACACAACGGAAGCAAATGAGGGTAAAAGGAAGCCACCCGCACGAGGGAGATGACATAATTTCCTATATACATTACGAATCGATTTTCGGAAACTCCCGAACACTTTCAGATCTGCCGTCTACTCTGATAAGAGTTCATATCTATTTAAAAGATCCGCGGATAATAATCATCGAAGTTAACCGATCAAATAGTGATTAAGGAACGACATGTCGAGAACGAAATTGTTACACGTAGATTAGAACGTACTACCAGGAAGGGGAATCGTTAACGCTAATGACTCAGGGGCAAATAATTATCCGTTACGTCTTCTTGCGCGTGTAATTTACGAGGAGCCGCACAGTGAAGCGATATGAAACTGCAATTACATCACGATAAACTTCGAAGTACGCGTTGAGACCATCACGTTATCTTATGAAACGTTTGTAATCCCATGTCTCTCGATTTAGTCAGCTGTAATTCGATTTCTGAACCTTCATTCTGTCGCGCTTGTTAGTGAAACTTTTGTCTTGTAACAAAACTATCTGTCCTATAATAGAAATTGAGTGGATCACGTTATTAAGGCATTTTGTTATTAAGTATTTGTACTTTGTAACATTTGTATTTTGTTATTAATTATAGAAAAATTAATAACCATCATAATATTGTGTCGAAATTATATTATATAATATATATTATAATCTTTTATATATTAAAAATGCACATACATAGCAGCCGAGCAATTAGTAGAAATGCAAATAAACGCATAACGCAAGAATTGTTGTATCATCTGTGTGATTAATAAAAAAATACTTTTCGATTATCGCAAATATAATCGTCCACGTTTAAGTGATATATAAATTCGTTCAAATTTTGCACCGAGAGAAAAATTTATACAATCACGTTAAACAATTTAAATGGCTGATAGAGCTGATATTATATCAAATTTGTAAAAAGTCTTTACAATATGACAGACAATATGACATATCTTTACAATACCAGATGTTTTTAAGATAAATTAATTTTTATTAGTATATAAGTAGGTTAGTTGACCTACTTTATCAGCCAAGTGAAACGTATGAGATAAAGGGGACGCAAACTAGGCGCAAGTGACGATTGCAATTCTTCTCTCGGTCGCAACCACTCGCTAAGGATCTTCTTGTCTCTGCTACTTTTTGCTACCAACTTTCTACTTACGTGTCTCGTGTCGGCCGCGAGAAGAGGAGTGTGTGCCTGCAACAACCGAGCGTCCAGGAAATTAGAAGAGAAGTCGCGTGATTTTTTGTTCTTTGATTAAAAAGCTTCATGCTTCCGGCAAAATCGTTCATCTCGCGCATTCACATTAGATTCCAAAAGATAACAAAAAAATATCACGGCATCATTTCATTAGCAATATCGTTTACGCAAAAATTACACGAGCTCTACATCAAAGATTTGCATTCAGGAGCGTACTCTTTGATGAATTTCAATGGATGCACACAATGAATTATTATTGTGAAATTACCTTACGTGATAACTTACGGGATTTTTATGAATTAAATTTGATGGATAAATATCATTATTATTCATTACACATGCTCTTACTTTAACTGACTTATAATCAAAGTTTAATTTATCAAATTATTATTTTTAAATTCATCGCAGTATGCAATTTAATGCAAACTCTTTGAAAAATGATTTATAGTATGCGCGAAATATATATTTGTTCGAACTAATCTATTCAAATTTTTGTTTCTACATGAATCGTTATAATTAACAAATTTACTTTTCCTTTTACGATAAGCGAGCAAGATATGCCGAAAATCATAATTGCAATCTCGCCGGGGTGATAGGAAATCTTTGGCCAGCTATTTGAAAGTTACCTAAGGAGTGCAGCTCAGGAATCTTGAGAAGGTTTGTAGCGAGCCGTGCTTGCATGCTGTACAACATGCATTTGCATTCGAGACGGGGATTACTCATGCAAACTTAAAGAAAAAAATATAAAGGGTTTCTTGCTGGGGCGGGGCGTCGACGACGCTTTTGTTGACTCGACTAAACATTTAAACTGGTAGGATTCAAATACCTTCTCCATGATGCAAATTCAGTCCTTTTGCATACCGCGCGCTTATTAAACGCAGGGAGCTCATTAAAAGCGCAAGTTGGCAACCGCGTGTGCACGAAATTTTCCGCTTCGCATAATTATCATAGCCGCACTGTAATGTAACGACGAACTTCACCGTCGCGTCGTTACTCTGATAATATCGCGGAATGGTAGATATTAACACACGCGATACGTTAATGACGAATAGTCTAATAACGAATGTTAAAAACATCACAATCGATATCGCAGTAATTTCGAGCTCACCCGTTATTAGGAAATGCAAACAAGATTGCTTGTGTATGATATTTCTAGATAAAAATATCTGCATTACGCATTCTAACAAAGGCAAGAAAAAATAAAAAATGAAAACAAGGAAGAAAAAATTGATTCGAAGAAGGAAAACGACGTTTTACGTTGTTTTCATTCGAAATCCAAAGAGCAAAAGGCACGTCGTATTCATTTAAAACAAAACAAAAAAAAATTCTTGGCAATTAAACGAGATTTCTTAATAATTTTCAAGGTTCGCTCGAAATAATCGCGCACACGTAAATCTATTGGTTTTTCAACAATGGAAAAAAAGCGAAATATGTTAATGAAAAAAAAATTAATAGAAAAAAATTATATTCAATTAATATACAGCCAAGTGCCAATTATTAAATTAGATATATGTAATTTTATAATGTGACCATATTACATATGATAATTATATATGATTAGAGAATCGATGAAATATTATTAGAAACTGGAAATAGGTTTGTCCATAGTTATTATACACATTTCGCTTCTTAAGCCGAGCTTAATTCAACGTCGCAAATTAATTCCAATCGTGTATTTTTATTACACCATCTAGTTTACTAGGAGCACAATTTTGTTAGAAATTTCCTTTAAAGGAATTATTCACCGAGAGAATCGTAAGCAAAAGTAATAACGTTATCGTTACATAAGATAGTAAACAGGGACATTGATTATATTACTTTCCTGGATTACATTACGTAATCCATTAATTTAAGTGTGGATTCCGGGCATCTCGAGGAGAAAGACATCAGATTATTAATCGACATGGTCGTTATTTTAACGATGCACTATCTTTCCCAAAATATTCCTTACCAACATGGCAACCTTAATTTTCGAGAGCCATGTACATAGGCAAATTGAATTTCATATTTCG
Source organism: Camponotus floridanus (assembly GCF_003227725.1). Lineage (NCBI taxonomy): Eukaryota > Metazoa > Arthropoda > Insecta > Hymenoptera > Formicidae > Camponotus > Camponotus floridanus. Next base: position 659,698 of record NW_020229692.1, on the reverse strand, counting down.
CTGCGTATCATGAATCGAGTTTCGGCCTATTGCTCCATTTATTCGTAATTAATTACTATTCAAACCTACCCTGCCATAGTGTAGCGTCTGATGAAAAAAGGCCACGAAAAACCCCGCGGCGAGCGAAATCAACGTTCCTAATTTCCCTTTCTTGTCTCTGTTGTATACGCAATCGAAAAAATTACATTAATGAAGACTAATCATCACGATTAGTTTGATTATGGAAAGTTCCTTCCGATGAATAAGCGGCGAGATAGCTTCAATTTTTTAGTGTTTCGTAAAAAAATTAATAATAAATTCTTTGCATTCTAAATATGATGATTTAGACTGTGAATCATGATTAATAATTAAGAGATTTATCATTTTGGGGACGTAAAATAATTTTGTTCTGTAAAGCATCCACAAACCTATCATGTGTCTCAAGTGTTTATTATTATTATCATTTTATTATTGCTTAAATATATCCAAAAATATATAAAAAAGTTTTCTGATTGATTAATTGAACTACGTGACATAACATTCCCTATATATGTACGATATCCCATTTATTGTTTCTAACTGAAGCTCGATGTTGAGAAACACTTCGAAGTCGCAAAATAATAAACCTCGCTCGCGTGCAAAAAGAAAAAAAATATACAGGGACGAGCAGAGTATGTTAAAATAAAACGTGATACGATACATTTTTTTTATTTCGAAACGATGAAAAAGGGCATTCGTTCCTCCCTCCCTCCCCGGTATTTCTTCATTTTGTTTTGCGCACACAGCGGTGCTATCATATTCCGGGGCCAAAACGTTGGGCCTCTTTTCCACGGAAAAATTGGGAGATTGAATTTTCGCCAGCGAGTAAGCGGGGAATCGGAAGCGTAACGATATATGTATAGGGGAAACAGGCACGGGAAGACAAAGTGACAAGCGGCCAGGATGCATCGATCGCCGGAAATGCTCGTGGACGTATTACGCCGTGATTTCCGGCGGCAGCGCGATATCGATCGCGATATTCAGCACGCATTCCCGAAACACATTTGCGCGCGCGCTTGTCTCCGCCCCCGTTATCACCCCGAATTTTCCGTCGCAAGGGATATTGCCCATAAATCTGTCCCTCGTGAGTTAGCCTGATACCTACATACAAACGTGGAAAAATTCTTGTTTTTTTTTTAATATATCGCAACAACATATTTCTTCTTTTTTTTTTTTTCGAATAAACGTAAATTACTTTACCTCGTGCGCGAAAAATTTGGAAATTTCGAAATCTGCCGTTAAATTCCATTGTGCCGCGATTGTGTAAAGTGAACCGCAAATAAAATCTACCGAAACGAAAAAAATATCTCCCGATTTACAGGATAAAATTCTTTCGAAAAACAATCAAATTGCGTCACGTTTCTCCGCGAGAAAATTGCGCGATAGTGAATTTAAGAAACAAAATTTGATTTTCCGATTTTTCGAACATGCTATATATTATGCAAACTTCGAACATTCTAAAATCAATATGAAAAATAAAACAACAGGAAGCAGGAAATCATAATGTCGCGAAGAGTCATAACGACCGAAACAATTTGTATATCGTTCAGTTATCGATTCTATTGTCGGTCGAAGATTGTTGAAGATGTTGATGCAGACGATATATCACGTACGATGATGCCGCTAATGCATTTCGGAGCACACGCGATCGCGTCGCCATTGCAAAGTTACATTCTTTGCTTAGGCAAAGAGAATCATCCGGATTCAGTTACACATTTACACATTTATGGAATATCGATTTTCCACGACGGACGCCATGTCGGGGGGGGGGGGGGGGGGGAAATTATTCATATATTCGTCGTCTGTGAGACATGCCTGAGGGTTGTCCATGTCAAAGCCACGCGAGATTGCCACACTGCTGCCACGTAAATCGATCTACGCGGACAACAAGCAAGAAGCAAAAAGAGCGAATTGAAAGTAAGCTCTCTCTTGTTGTCGGGCAAATTTTTAACTTTTGTTACAAGACGATGCGCGCGAAGCAAAAGTTCGCGCGACGTTGGCGCGTAAAGTTGCGAGGGCCGAGTCTTCGCCGGCCAAGTTTTCCGGACGTGAAAAGATTAAGGAGGATATTAACTTCCGAAAGAAGAGCTACAAGAGATGTGCCGGTTATAAAGAAATAAATTTCCACGGGGGTCTCTCGCTGTGAGTCCGTATGACCTAAAAGAATCCGAGACGATCGTGGAAGGAGGGCGAAATATGTACAATAATTCATTTCTATTTCTGAGAAAAGGGTAACATAGATCTCAGGTATGGATTCGAGCTTATAATTCTTTTAAACAGATGGTGTACATATCATCCATTAGTTATCAATGTAAAAAAATAAAATGCAGATTATATATAAAAAGAGCGGCGCGTGGAAAGATGTAAAGATGTCATTAAAAAAATTTTGCTCGGAAAACTGTCGTATCATCCCCTAAGAGAACAAGAACGTACATCAAGCAAGGTGCCTCATGACGGATTATGACGTCAATAGAGGATCAAAGAGAAAATTTTTTCCGAGCTGCCAGTCACGAAGCTGAGAAATTTAATTACCCAACGAACGTAGCGCGTCGCGCTACGAGGACGAAAATATTCGTCTACCCTTTCAAGCGCTTTTGGATAACTACACAAGGGTGAGAGAGCTTTCGAGGCTTAAAGCGGCAGCAGATCAATGTGAATATGAAATGTGGCCAGAGGAAAGTTGTTACAAAAAACGAGTTTTCACGTCGTCGTAATTAACGAGGTTGAATCTATGCAGAAAAACGACGTCGCGATAAAGAACAATTTTCTCATAAATTTGTTTAACCAAAACAATCCACCCTTGTTTCCACAGAGCTTAATTAAAATTATTTATAGATGTAATTATCGTAAAATTTTTCTACAGCGACAGGAGATTAATATTTCTAAAGTGTGACGCGTAAAAATTGTAGCATAAATTAGGAATCGATTTATTGTCGTGTTTATGACGAGCAATTTTAAAATGTTGATTAAACGGCGGTCTGTAATTCTACGCCGCTAGTCTGCTTATTATTATGTATTTCACGCCGCGACGTAATTCATAGATTTTATTACGGCGATAAAAGTTTCAAATCTTTTTATATCAACAATAATATAGGAGTTAATTCTAAAAAATATAGTATATATCTAACGTCATATTTCTATCAATTTTATTTTTAAAATAGAAAATTGAGTCAAGTAAATGAAAAAAAGCGAAATGTACTGTGTAATTTCTGTAGTGTCCGATTGCACATTGATATATTTAAAAGATATAAATATAAACAATAGATAGAAAATATCTCAAAGAACGTATCAATTCCAAGCTATTAATGAATCATACTGTAAGATTAGATAGTCATAATTATAAACAGCATTTATCAATTATAATGATGAAAGGATATATGTATAAAGAAATTTCAGATAAATTGGTGTCATTTTCTTATCAGCGTCAACATTCTTGACACGATAGAATTCTCACGCCATTAACGTACAAAAATTCGATGTTTTTATTAAATAGCATTTTAGCATAATTGAAATTTTCGGTTCTTGATACAAAATTTATCAACTCAAACCTATGTCTTTACATTCATTATCGCGAATAATTTTTAATAAGTAACCTTATATTTAAAAAAGACAGATTATATTTATTTTAGTAAAGTATCAAAAAAGTAAACTATGCTATTCCGCAAAGTGTGAAAATAGGAATTGTCATGTGCTATATTTTGCGTGATTCATGAGACACATTTTTCGCATTTGTGGGCCAACCCTCTGAGGATTAGATATCAATGAGAGTCAAGATGGCGGCAATGGATCGTCGATGGAATTCAATTACTGCTCCCATAAAACTGATCCTAAACGAAAATCATTAAATTTTGCGTTCCTGATCACGCGATTCTCGGTACGAACTATTTTAGAATCTAACAATCACAATTCTTGTGCTGCTAAATTTCCGATATTAACACCATTATTTTCATAATAAATTTAAAAAATATTTTATAATATCTTTTCGTTAAAAAGCGCGTAGAGACATATTTTCGTATCATAATTTAGGTAAGAAAAGATAATTATAAGGAAATTAAACGCAAAAAATTTTTAGCTCGATATTTTCAAGGTCGACCATTTCTGACGAAGATACGAATTCCGGAACATGTTTCGTCCCGAGGATGAAGGTCTAACTCCAAAATTACTGTCTATGTCCGCTAGGATCGTCGAGCGTGAAGTTAGAGGGTCTATTTCGGTAAGGGATGACGGTAATCTCGCGGGTTAGGATCACTTCACATCGAGGATGAAACTAGTTCACTGTCAAAGGAAATGTCGCCCCATTCGCATTCCATTACCCTTTTGTTTTATCATTTCTTGAATCAGAAATTGCTTCCTCTCTTTCGTGTTTTTAAATATACCGTTTACGAAGCCGATTAATAACTCGATATTTTATATTTTATATTCATTGTTGCGCGCCATATTATTTCCTTTGAAAAGGAGAATGAAATTTAAAGACTCACGATATTTGAGATAATCTTTAATTTTGAATTATTATCGACAAGATGTTTTCCGAACTAGTTTTCAAATTTTCTATTTATTAATACAAACAGATTAACAAATTTTATTTAAAAAAAGTATCATCCGATCAAATTTATCGATCAAATTTCAAAATGTAGATTTGACACATTTTTATGAAGCCAGAATATTTGTCATGTATCCATGTCGCGCACAATCTGATTACATCATTCGTCTCGGAACATTTATCACGTTTCCTTTACGTCTAAACTGTTGTCATATGCAAATCGGCAATGTCGAAAGAATTTAAATGTTTGGCAAGGCGTACGTATTTACGGAAATGGATAAGTGTTCACGACAGTAACGTAATTCCGGGGCAAATTTACAAGGATTCCTGAAACAATAAATGCTGAAAGAGAATGCTGAAAAGATCGTAGAGTACCGGTTTTGATTATTGGCTTCCGGGGCAAGCGGGGAGAGGGGGCAAAACTGGTCAGTGAAATACGTCCGAGGATACGAACGGTCGTCCATTTGTCCGCTGTCGACCATTTTACCCCTCGCAAACCCTTCGCCCATTGCCACCCGGCCGCACTGCGGGACGCTCGCCATTTCTCAGCTCGGTTCAATTTAAGGAAAATGCCTGCCATAGCCACGTACCGATCCATTCGTACGGATTTGCCTCGCGTCGATACCCGATACTCGGTGTATACGACTCGTCCACGAAATTTGCATTTCCACTTTCTTCGACGTTTGAAATGCCACTTTGGCATTTCGATACGCGCAATACAATAAAGCTTGACAATTGTTCTGTGGATTGTTTTGGTACGACAAATATTATTATTCAATACGAATATTATGTTTCGCAAATACCTATAATTTATTCGATCTGAATCTAATAAAGATGCAAATGCATGCGAAGAGATTTGCGAGCTTATTGGCTAATTGATATTGATAAAATATAAATAAATTAATCTGAAATTATATCCGAGCTGCATTAAATTAATTTCAAACGTGAATGGTTTTATAAAATTAATTTTTTATTAATTTTGAATAATTGTCTTGATTATTTTATTATATCTTGATTATTTATGTCTTCTCAAAATTATTTCATGAATATATAATTATTTTCGATAAAGTTTCTCTTGGATCTTCGATAATCTTTCGCAATATAACTTCAACATGTTGATATATATATATAATTTTTTTATCAGCATTTTTATCAGCATAATCTCGAGTAATCTTAGAAGTTTTAATAATTTCTCATTTATTAAAGTTTTTTTTAAGTTTTTAAAATCATTAAATCTATTAATAAACAACTGATTTTTGAATATTTTCAATGCATCCTTTATAATTATATCTTAAATACATATATTATTATTTATACACGATTATTATTTATTAAAGATAGAGATTATTATTTATTAAAGATAGAGAATATGCGCGGAATATAAAAAAATGATAACTTTTTCTATTTTTCTAGAAAAACATATAGACATATTCTCTGTGACACGTGTGCTTCCAAATAGCAAAATATTTTGACAATATAAATAACTAATCTAGTTATATTATCTAGAAGTTTGAGCATTTTCCAAATTTTTCTACCGCTGTCATGCCACACGCCACTCGCCACTTTTCGAGTTGCCGGACAGTTCTTGGAAAATACTTGTCAGAAACACGTACGAATTTGCCTCGCGATACGACAAGGGGCAGAAGTTCACGAACTTTGGGCATGTCGAGCACCGACCAGACTGTCTTCAAAGTATCTGCTGTACAAGGTGCTTAGTTTGTGCGGCAGATACTTGTGTCGCACAGCCTCCCTCGCAGCTTCGACAACTTGCAACAACTTCTTACTACAACTTGCACTGACTGTTAATGTATACGATCATCAGTGGGAAACACATCGAATCCGATATGTTCTTGGTCTTCTACGAAGATAATTATCTTCGCGTAATATTATATTGCGTATTATACACTTATCAATTATAAATATTTGATAGATCATAAATAACAATCATAAATATTTGATAGATTTTAAAAATTATGAGAATACTCTTCCCTATGATTTGTACAAAATTAGAAGTTATGTTAAAATAAAAATTTTTACCTTTTGACTTAACGATTATTAATTAAATTAAATCATTAAGAATACTGATAATATATTTTTGGAGTAGATTAGAAAATTTTTCATTGTATATTATATTAAATCATATAATTATACAAATTTTAGGCATCATTAATTCGTGCTTGAACATGGCATGTAACTACATCACTGATCCAAAACACAATTCGGAAGATCTTTGTACAAATATTAATTATCAGTTATTCTTCTGTTACAAAAATTTTACACTTAATGCAGAATTTAAAATCTGCAGATATTAAACTACCTGAAAGCTCTTTTTAAGATCGTTGAAGAAACAAGAGAAAGTTATTTTTACCCGACAGGAACAATGAATTCTGTTTCAGAATTCGTCTGCAAAATCCGTCTAACGTTTTCTCCGGGGAACAGAGATTTTTGTCGGGGTTATTTTTTCGGGCAATGGGTTCATATTTCTAGTGGTTCTAAAGCCGCGGTGGCTAGATTATACACGTTAAGACCGGGAAACTCATCGGAGACTGAAAATGGACAGATGAACGAATGTCGGGCTTCCAATGTCAAACGAAAGCACCGACAAGTGCGGCAGCTTAACGTAGCCGACCCTTTCATCCGCGCTATTATTCCGGACTTAAAGCTCCGACTCGATCGTGTAGCGTTGTTCGTTCGCAACAATGAGACCTGCAAGTCCGATATGATCTACAGAATGACCGCGATTAACGAATGCACGCGATACGCTCGATGTTATATGCACGATTTAATCGTGACATTGATAAAGCCACCCTCGCTTTCTCATATGTTAGCAGTATTAAAATTATTCTGTTCTTTTCTTTTATTATTCCATTCGTATCACGACTGTGCATATGATACAGGGTGTTTCAGACTACCCGTACCACCCATTTAAAAGCTAGAGAAGTGGTTATTTCAAAAAAGTAAAAACATTTTCTTTATAAATCGGCTCTATCAAATGGTGATATTTTCAACTTCCGGCCGGAATTGTTAATTGCAAATTACATATTTTTTCTTAGAAACAACTATGTGTTTTCTTTACACCAATTGATTCCTCTCATTATTTTGTACATAAAAGTATTGGTAAGATAATCGAAAAATGAATATTTTACAAGATATTTTATGGTTTATGTAAAATTAAGAAATGATTTCAAGCCTTATAACTCGAAAAATACTTCATAGAAAAATAATTTATTAAAGTGTTTTGGAAAACTCTCGAGGTAAGCTACAAGAATATGCAATGAAAAATAGGGGTTCCATTTAAAAAAATGCGATCTGAATCGCCTATTTTCGGCCGAAATCAGAAGTTGAAAATATCACTATTCGATAGAGTGCACCCGATTTATAAAGAAAATGTTTTTACTTTTTTAAAATAACCACTTCTCTAGTTTTTAAATGGGTGATACGGGTGGTCTGAAACACTCTGTATACAGAGGATGAATTTCGTTCTTTTTACTTTTATTACTTTTATTTAGATTACTTTTGTGGATTGGAATTGATAATTATGTGAAACTGGATGGATCGTAATTTATTTGTCAATTTTTAAGTTGGATGTATTTGAAAGTTAAGTCTGAGAAAAATTGGAATTTTGTTAAAATAGATTTCGATTAATATTAATTAGGCAATTTTTTTTCGTTTATTTATTTCCTCGTTTATTCGAAATCTAAATCCATTTAAAAATCATTAGTAATGAAATTATAATTTTCGTCCTTAAATATCAATATAGATAATGTAATGATACAGGTATTGTAAAACATCGTAAAATATACTCGATAAAATATAAGCAATCTTAAAAACGGCACAATTTCTCTTTTAAATCTCCTTGTGCATTCGATTATAAAGACCTAAATGTGTCATCGTGAAGGAAAGGGAAAAAATGAAATAAAAACGATTAACGGCAGGTCCGCGAGTTTTCGAACACGGAAAGTTCCGACGATCAAAGATAAAGGTCCCGAGTGTATTCCGCGACATCGTGAGAGACGTGAACGAATACGAGGAGGATGAGGAGAAGGCAGGGGGAGAAAAGGGGGAAGAGGAGCGTCTGACACAAAATGTATGGCGTAAGCAGCCTACCATGAAACACTCCATTCAATGGCGTTTGGATACTTTCGATTGCGGGGATGTCGACGGCGAGCAAGTTACGCGACTTTAACATTGAACGGGCGGCATACTTTGCGAGGTTTGTTGAGCAACCTTTGTCCAATCGTCAAACAAAAAAACTATTTCGTGAACGTCTGTCCCAATGATAATCAATCATTACTATAATTGACATAAATAAATCGCGAAATATTAAAATATTCATTTAAATCAAGGATTTTGTAACTCCCCCTGCAAGAAAAATTTTAATAAACTCACAAATATGCGCGCGTTAATGTGTATTCTTCAAAGAGGATCCCGTAACATTTTAGTTTCATCTAAAGCCCTATTTGTGCTTCAATTAGCTCTCAGTTACATCTAAATTAAAACTAAGTTACGATCCGATTACCTTCCTTTGAGATTCAAATTAAGTCTTAAAAGACTCTTCTTTCTATGAGAGGGATTCTACGCGCTTGAAAAATATTTCACGTAAAAATATCGATTGTGTTATTCACTAATGAAAACGTTTTATTATCACGTAATATAAAACAAAGGAATTTTTAATAAATATAATAATAGAAAACAGTCGCGACAATTTATTTCACTTGATATAGCATAAATAATGCAATATTTTATGTGTTAATTCTTTTAAGGGATCTTTCCGTCAATATAAGTTTTCATAAATCTAATAAAAAGATTATGTACACATATATATATATATGAAATTTAATATGCTTTAAATTTGGAAGGTAAAGCTTGAGCGGACAGAGATATAAAAATCTTTGTTTTCTTGGTATTTTCATTAGAACAAATTCAGATATATGTGTACATAATTAAATTCTGATTTATTGCTAGTTTGTTGCTTTAATTCCAAATTTATTGCTAGTATCAATTAACAATAAAATTAATATTATTAAAAAAATGCTTATCTAATAATATGTTAGTACTTTTCTTTTCGACAAGTATTTATGGCGAATCGTAAACAAGAAATAAATATATATAAATATATATATATATATATATATATACATATACATACACACTGTGTAAATACATCTTATAATTATTAAATTCTCATCAATCAATCACTACACAAACATTATTATCACATAAATAAAGTGTTCGAAAGTACGAAGCTAACATTGAACTAACTTGACACATTAAATTGTCTAAACTGTATTATCGCGAATATAAACGAGCAATTAATGTTAAAAAAAAACAAATATAAAGTAACAAATTTATAAATTATTCACCTCATGAATGCTCCGCTATCATTTGATGACTCTTTAGGCTTCTTTCTCTTGTCTTGTTTATTCTTTGATGTTCTTTCATGGCGGCACTTACACAATATTCACTCGTGAAAACACGGTTAATTACAATCACAATACACATCATTGAAATACAATGATTACCCGGCACGTACGACACATTTTCTAACGTCTTGTCACGATCGTGCTTCGAGAAATAATAATGGGGGGGGAGCGTCTCATATCATTCAACCTTCCTATTCGAGTTTCGTCGCGAGAATGACAACAAGGGTATAACCGAGTATGACCGAGTATAAACAACAGCGTGCTACGTATGGTATGTTATATCGGGATACGATTGTGACAAGTACTAGAAAATATTAATCTCAATCATTTTCTATGATTCTTCTTAGCGATATATTATTAATTGATACGATTAATAAATTTCTGACATTATTGCGTCGTAATTAGCAATTAATTCGACTGATATAATATCGCGCGATATAAAATCACTGATGTATAGAAAATGCGCCAAATATATTATCATATATTTGGCGCATTTTCTATACATCAGTGATTTTTTGATAAACGCATATTTTATGATTTATTCGCTTGAAATAAAAATTGGTAAAGCAATGGCATATTTTTGCATATTACATTCCATGAATATCTACCTTTAATATAATTTGTATACATTTTTTACTCGTAATGATGTATAGTAAACTTGCTATAAAATACAAGCATTATTAGCAACGGAAATACATCGTGTGAATTCGATCACGCGATTTTTTGAATGCCAAACAAATCGTAGCTTTGTGTAGTAATTTGATTTTCGCATTCTCTCGCAATAAAAGTACACATTGTAACGTATCGCGATTAATGTCGAAAATGCTATGTAAAGTGATCATTGTATTCTAATGATTAGCACGTACATGATTGTAATTAATCGTGTTTTCACGTGCCGTGTGCATGCCATTAAGGAATATTAAAAAACAAACAAAAAAACGAATGAAGAAACTCAAGAAGATATCAGACAACAATGGAGCCATGGTATGAATAATTCATTAATTTATATATTGATAAGATATAATAAGATATTGATTATTTTTAAAATTAATTGCTTGTGTATCTTTTAACATATTTTATGTTTGTAACGATATAAGCGTTGAAGAGCTTTCGATTTTTTAAACTTATTTCGCTTGGTATTAAATTGTGTTTTAAATTGATTGTAAATTTAAAACTACAATAAATTTACAATCAATTTAAAACACAATTTAATACCAATTAATTTGGAAAAAATTCCGAAAACAATTGAATATCAAATTGATATTGTTAACTTTGTACTTTTACTATTATTACAGTATTTTATGCTGCCTCGATAAAAATTTAATATTTCTGAAATCTATTTGCATAACATCTCCGAGCAATTAATTCTGATACATTTATGTTTTTATAATTTGTTTTAATTTTTCTTTGGAATATGAGATATTAGCATAATATTAAATCAGCGAACAACTCTTTTAACATTAATTTTCGGCTAATTGGTAGAAACAATATATATAAATTCGATATAATTTAATAGTAAATTAGCAGTTAATTATGCTATACATAAATTTGAATTCTCATGTTGCGGTGCCAGATTAAGTGATGTAAAATAAACGCTGCATATATATTGAAAAAAATGTAATGCAGCAACACGCGATTCACCTAACTTCGCGTGCATTCGGCAAGGTTTTTGCGGGTACAAGTTTTCACTATCGATACATCACTACCTTCAAACGTCATCTGATATTCAAGTTAGTTACAATAAGCACGCGTGTTTGCGCGCATTTGCGGATTTACGTAAGCGATGCTCCGACGAGCTGGAAATAATGCGCATTCGAGAAGATAACGCGAACGTAACCGACAGCAACAACAAAGATCCACTTTGCCTTTCGATTGGTCGTCAATCCGCCGAGTCAATTAACGACAACCTGTTCGCTTGCTTCGTGTTTCGTAACGTATACTTGGATGAGCGTGGAGAACGCATTAATTGGACCGTGATAACCTTGCTATCATTAAATATAGCGCCCGATGATTAGAGAAAATACGTCACACAGATTCTCCATATAAAATATTGCCGAGAAAATATAAATAGTATAGGAAGATATTGATATAATAAAACAGAGTCAATAAAAAAAGTTCTTTGATATTGAAGTTTTAGTAAGAGAAATGTCAAGTGAGAGTTTAGGCGTACATAATTAATAATAGATGCATATACAACAATAACAATTTATAATAATTATAAATATTAAAAAGTAAGTACATTTATAATAATTATAAACATTAAAAAGTAAGTACAAAAAATATCAGATGTCGATTCGGATCTTTCCTCGATGCTGCAGAAAAATTACAGAGTAATAGGCAAATAGAACTGACACGCCAATATGAATACAATTTACAGAGAGACATGAACAATTGACAATAAAGTTTTCATGGTGGCAATATTCGAAAAATCGATAATATCGTTCAAATGACTTTTTGCGCGCACTATCAGCAATCCATGCATGATTTATTGACTCGCTCGACTTCACTCATCATTTTGTCGTTATTCATCATTTAGTCTGACACAACAGCGAATTGTCTGGCAGCTGATAAAAAAAATCGAGCAATCCGCTTAGGGATGTCGCATAACGTAAGCGTCCCTGGACAAGCCACATTTCGTGCAAACAACGGTACAATGTGTGAATATCGGCTTACGAACATTGCGTGTCTCGGAATGCAGCATCGAGCGTTTGTTAGCTCACGGTGGTGGTTTGCGAGACTCACGGAGAGTTCGCGTTGACTTAAGGTTGACTTAGGATTCTCAAAGCGGCTTGGACCGTGTCGGGATCGGGCGTCAATGTAAACTACACCGTGCAGCGCTCGATAAAGTCAGTTAACGCGCCGCAAATTTTCCTAAGAATAATAAATTGCCGTCTCTTTTGCAGAAACATAGATCCGCAAATAAAGTGGCGCGAGGATCGATTGTGTATTGCGCGAAAAAATAAATTATTAGACTCGTCAATATCGTTCCCATTTGCTAATATTAGTATATCCGAATTATGCGATGATTACTGTTCGATTATTCAAGCATACGAATTTTAATTGCAAAACAGTCAAATTTATTAAACTCTACACATTTTTTTCAAATTATCCATTATACAGATATAAATAAAAAATTAATTATGTGAGACTAATATATCAGAATTTATTGAAATTGAACAAAAAATATCGCGATAAATTCAATTCTTCTAATATGAAAATCCGTATTATTCGAATATAATTTCCATATTTGAAGTTAAATAATCGCAAAAATAATTTAGATATTAAATAAATATGAATATTTTGCACAATCTAATTAATATTTTATTAGAAACTCATGTTTAGAATTATGTCATATGTTAGAAGACACTATTATGTTGATATTAAAAGTGTTTTTTAATGTAAAAATGATATCAGAGCTTCAGTAAATATTTTACTAACAAGTTGTTAATCATGATAGATAAGGATGACTATCGTAGATAAGAAAGACGCGACTTCGTCTTCTTCCATCGAAGTTACTCTTTAACGGTGGAAAAATCGACAGGTGTTTCTACGATCTTGTTTATGTTCCACGGTTTCTCTTTTATTCCCGCTCCCCTCTCTTTCCATACCTACCTCTTGCATTCACGAAGCTATTCGACACTCTTATCGCATGAAGCCGGTCGTGAAACTAGCGAGAAAAATGGTTCCGCGATTTTCCTCGCTCTTCGAACTTCGTCGCGACGACGTTTTCCGTCTCTAACTGTTTTTGCGAACTGTTTTTCCTTTCAGCGCGTTGCTACTCTCCGTTTTTCCCATGTCCCCGAAGCTTTCCTACGACATTTCGTTTCGCGGTGCAATCGTATTCCACAGAAAAATGTAATAAATGGCTTCTATTCGTTAACTGTCATAAAGCAGGTAAGACGAAAACTTTTTACATGTCAATAAAAATGTGGATAAAAAAGAAATATAAATCTTTCTCTCCCTTTCATGGAACCTCCAATGACAACAGGAGAATTAAATTGATGCAAATTCAGTAACATTTGCCTGTTCTGCGCAACGTTTATGCAAATATTATTTTTGCATTATGACCGAGAGAATTACTATGCGATGTTAACATACATGCAAATATCTGATTAATTTATGTTTAATATGCTTTATTTCAATGCGCTGATATTCGTTTATACCGTATGTACCATACAACGAAAATAACAGATATGCAAACAGCTCTTAAGTATTCATAATCCACTTCGACACGAAATTATTCAGTGTACTTATATATACTAAGAGACCCATCTTGCCATTCAATTCAATTTGAGTAACTAATTAATTCAGTATGCAATACTGCATATGGCTAGTACGCCTCTATTTTATGAACTATTGTTCTTATAAATCGAACAATAATAAAGGATATAGATGTACAAAGATAATATGTACTTTTATTATTATAATATTCACCCATAAATAAATAAATTACTCTCATTTCCCACTTGTTCAAAACTAAGACTACTTATTGAGAACTAAGTTTAATATTATTCGAGAGAAATTAAAGTTTTTTATAATAATTATCCTCTATTATTATAATACACAAGTAATCATATTCCATTTCTAAAACCTGTTAAATTTATTGAATTAAATTTAAAGAAAGTTACTTAAAAAATTAAAATTTTACATTAATAAAATTATAATTTGAAATTTTGTATAATTTGTAGATGTACGTTAAAATATATTCTAACTTCAAAGTATTTTAGTTTATCATATTAAAATAGAATTAATAAATTATTGTTCACAATTATTTATTATTTCGAGAAATAATATTGATAAATAAATTTTTTCAAATTATTGTACAATAAATATCTTGAAATAATCGACCAACAATTTAATAGAATTTGTAAAGGAGATACGCACAGCCAAGAATAGTATATCGTAAGTTATGTCTAACGCAACTTCTGTTTAGATACGTAAATGTCTAAATAGACGTAGAACACTTTCAAAAAAAATCCTCAACTTGAAACACGTGAGTATAAAGCAAATACGAGGCCGCGGTTATATTTATAAATTTGTTCTGAACTGAAAGAACCTGATAGAATGCAGTTTGATAGTATTATTTTAAAAGCGAGGAAAAAGAGATTAAAAAGAATATTATTTTCAATAGATTGCGAAAGACATATCTTTATTACGAAAGTTAAAAACTTATTGGATTTTTATGAATATCTTTCTTTTGCATGATAAAATACCTTTTAATTTAAATACGTAGACTTAACAGGAAATTAATGTTATCATTTGATTTTTTTGCCTTTTCATAAAGGAATATTTTTATAATGATTTTATATTAATTAATGTAACTTGGACACAAGTATTTTTGGCCACGACAAGTCACAATCACTGTTGGATTAAGATTACAAAAAATCGCTATCGAGATGTGAAAGTTCGATTCAGTAAGAAATGACTCACCGTGTCGAGATTGAATAGGCTAGAGACCTTCTTCAGAAAGCCGTCCTGCGACTTCTTCTTCCTTCTAGTAGTCATCCTACTGTTGTATTATTGCAGATCCACAGAGAGCGTTGTTCTATTAATCCAATTAATCCTGCCGCTCAGATCGCACCGAGGCACATCATATTTTTTTTTATTCTTCTCACAAAACGCACGAGACTACACAACACACAAGATAGATGGACGATCAACGTTATGAATAATGCTTATGTTTTCGCGGATATGCGGAGGACACGCGGAATTTATATGTTATTTCTTGTAATTTATACGATTGCGCATAAATTTCGGTTTAATTGTATCGAGAAAAAACTTTCTGCTTATTGATCTATGTGATTCACTGGGGTTGCATTCATCAAACTATTAAACATGGTACATGAAATTCCTCATTTTCAATGTTAATTAACTAATTATAAATTCCCTCTTGATATTTTTAATGCTAAATTTCTTTTAATAATTATAAAATTTATATTTATGTAAATTATAAAAAATCTATCATTTTTATTTTGTAAAAATTTATCCGTAAATTATGTTATTTAAAATGTTTCTGCGTTTAATTAACTTTCACCGAAATATATATTATTACATACTATTATTATATTTTATTAGTGTAAATATCTAAATACGCACGTATTTGGCTTAATATTAAGGAGGATATTAATACTAAATTAGGCTCTTTAAAATTCAAGGACCCTTCCTAAACAACGGTGTCGAAACGGCATGAGCGTGACGAAACGGTACACGTGATACTATCTACTCGTATTTCAGATCCAGAGACCCGCCAAATGTCGTTCCACCAGGTGAGTGTTAGTCTACGTTATATCATAGGGCAGAGAAAAAGAAGGAATAGAAAGGCGGAGGATTCATGTCACCGACTTACATTCGCATTCTCTAATTACCTTCAGGTGGCAGGTGTATCGGCAAGGCAAGGTATCGAATTTTGGCAATTGTAATGTGAAAAAATGGGTCACATCTGCCCAAACTTGTATTTTCATTCGATCGCGTGCTCTTTCCGATAAATTCTCATGTGTCTTCAGTCGTAGCGACTATTGTATCTTACGTTTCAACGTTGTTGAAAATCAATTACTCACATTATATCGCGCTATTCGGCAATATCGCATGCAATAAACGAGAATTAATTCGATTATGTAAATAGATTCAGCGAAGGATATAATTTATATGGCATATTTATTTCATATGGCATATTTAGCGCTCTCGAAGTTCTCTCTTTCTATCTCTCTTTCTGTCTCCGAAAAAAAATACGCCCTACACCTGCGCGTAATGAATGTATCATACGAGTTCTGCGAGGTGACCTAATTGATAAATCTCAGGGACACATCGCTTCGCTTCGGAAAATTAATCTGACTAACGCACGTGAAATTATTTTACTACGTTGTACGCTTAACTAGTGATTTGTCGGCTGCTCGATTATCGCGTGTCACGGCGCGATATTGCGTCACGTGATTAAAATGAAACGCAGATGTGTTTCTCTTATATTCATCAAACGTAAAATACACTCTAATCCACTGAAATCCAAATCCTTACGATAAAAAACAAGATTAATAAATAATTAATTCTAGAATTTCAATTTTAACCCCTGTATTATATTCTATTAGAAATCAGCATAACAGCGACGATTTTTATATACGTTTCTCCTTGATTTTATAATTACTGCAATTTAAATGCAGATGAAATGCAGTCGCGAAGCTCGCGCGTGAGAAAAGTCTTGCAACGGAAACTGGAGGTGACTGATTTTTGCAGAGCATACGAATAAAAATTAATATGAATGACATCTCGTTAAAAAAAAATTCTCCAATTTGATCGGCAACACTTGAAGTAATTGATCAATTAAGTAAGTCGCAAGTAGTCATCGATGCGTTTTTCAATAGGATAAAAAACCGGCTTTAAATAATAATTAAACAATAATGAAAAAAAACTGTTAACTAAATAATGAATCAATTTAGAATCTATTTTTAGAAAAGTGGTTAAACTAATTCTTTGTCCATGCAAAATTTCAAATAATCTTGATTAAAAATATAAGAAACAAATGTTTTATAAATGTACAAGAGACAACATCGATTAAAATAAGTTAATATAATAAAACGGAAAAACTTATGACACATCGAGTTTCAAAGTCACGTGTATTCTATTGCCAACGAAAATGCTCGATCAATCGAATAAATTATTAGATCTCGCCATCTCGAATGACCTCGTATTATGCAACGTGTATTGTCACGCTCAGGATATTCTCGTCTCTCTCGAGGAAACGATAGGAAGGGGACACGTCGTGTGCCCTTAGAAAAATCAATGCTACTACTATGTACCTTAACTAATATGACGGCTATTTTAGCGATAAATTTCCTCTCCGCGAAAAATAAAAACAATAAACCGCATCAACATGAAAATGTTATTAATAATCAGCAAGATCCGTCATTGTCATACTTGATTGTTTTTATTTTTATATTCTTTTAAATCTTTAACACAAAATAACGCGATACTTCCTATCCGTTATATTGTTCGTCAAATTGAAGGCACAAATTAAGACTCGACCTTCCTCATAGAACGTTTTCCTAACGGTTTCGAAACATCGCGTATGTACGCTAGAGTATCCGCGTCCTCGTGCGCGCGCTGGATATCGTAAACAGGTTGTCTATCCGTCTCGCTCTGATGCACGAGACGCGTATTTCCGTCGAGGCAACGAGCAGCAGCCACCCCGCGTAGGAAAACCCCACGATGTAACGTGGCGGCTTCCATTTCCACGTGGACGTCCCACGCGAACGCGATGCGTTTCCCACGACACGCACGCACCGAAGAGGAGAGAAGCGCTCTCCATAGGAGAACGCACGCACACGCACGTATTCGACATAAAATGTCGTTTTTTACGGGGATTTTAAGTTAATTTTACAAATGAACACAAAATATATACGCAATCGCAATAATTTTTAATAGAATTTTCATGTTTCGTGAAATGAAAAAGTTATTTTAATAATATTTTTGTTAAAATTTTCACACAATTTAGTCCTGATAATATTTATCATTTTTAATTTTAATAGATACACTGTTTCATATTTTATTTCTTACACA
Source organism: Camponotus floridanus (assembly GCF_003227725.1). Classification (NCBI taxonomy): domain Eukaryota; kingdom Metazoa; phylum Arthropoda; class Insecta; order Hymenoptera; family Formicidae; genus Camponotus; species Camponotus floridanus. The sequence goes on along the minus strand of NW_020229692.1, from coordinate 641,167 downwards.
CTTCTGTGGCAAATTTATAAAATTGAAAAATGTTAACTTTCATTAGACAAAAAGTAATAACGAAAATCAGTTTGAAAATTATAACATTTAAATTACATGAAAACGTTTAAATTGAAAATTAAAACATTTATATTTAAAATGGATAAATATTATAATTTTCAAATTGGTTTTATATTTAAAATGTATATTTAAATAAGACATTAACATTTAAAATTTACCAATTTTTAAAAAGTATATAAAAATATATACGAGAATAATTTGTTGAATTTAATAACAGAACGTGGGAATAATAAATTTTGCAGTAAAGAAATTAAAAGCAAAAGAATAAAACGATAAAAAAAAATTCTTGTCTCCAACAAAGATGAAACTTCAGCATTTCTTTTTATTTCCTTATGAAAAGTGTAATATCTCTCTTAAAATAGAAAGCGTTACCTTGTATAGATAGAACACTTTATGAGGGAAAAAATTTTATTTGCAACGCCTTTTTTTAAATATATTAAACAGAGGGAACACAAAATTATGTAAAATTCGCCGACTTAAACACCATTAAGAGTCGGTAAACGACAATTACGAACGTATAATTATCAACGTATAATTTTATGCATTCACGTAATCTATGCAAGGATTATTTTTACATATATAAGAAAGATTTCCACGCACTAGTTCATTATATCAACCGGCAATAAAGAAAATTGTAACGAGTACATTAGAAAACGAGATTAAATAAACATTTAACAGAGAGATTTATCAGTCGATTATTTTTCAGGAATGTTTTTTTCAGAATGTCAAAATATTTCATGTGAAAATATGCGTCGATATACTCCGAAAAGAGAAAGAATAATTTTCCGCGTGTTTTCCACAAAACCTACCGAAATCGACAAAGCCAGGCCGAAGCCGACAAATTCCAAGGCTCGCGTTCTACCTGAGTCTTTTTTTTCTTAGAAGGCCACGGTGTCAAACGCGACGGGCGACGGAGGCGGTGCCGACGTCACGACGGCATCGAAGATCACCGAGCGTCGAGCCGTTCCTGCTGCACATGCGAGCCTCGCATTCCACGACGGCGAGCACACACGAGCACTGCTGCCACACACGTACGACACATACGACGCTCGCGGGCGCACACAGGTGCGCGCGTACACACACTCACACGAAGTCGCGCGCGCGCGGGCGCGCGCTCGCGCGCACCGAAAACAGGTTGCACACTTAATCCCGGCGTGTTTTATTCTCACGACGTGACGCGACGCGACGCTCGGAGGAGTATCTCGAATTCGCGCGCGACAGATTCTCGTTCACCTTCGCCTCTCGTTTCCTCTACCTCTCACCTTGATCCTCGCACGGTCGCATTCCAAATCACTCGTGCTCCAAAAGGCGTGCTCCGAGAGAGATCGGCCGCCGCGCACTGCGTCCGAAAGATCACCACCGGTAGAGGTTAGGACGCTCCTGTCGCCTCTCTCTGCGTCTCTCTCTCTTTCTCTTTCTCTCCGATTCCTTCTTTCGGTCTCGGCACTTACGATGTCGGTGGAATTACGGCGGCGGATACGAGCGGATTCGCGTAATCGCCGAAGACGCGCACAAGCGATCCTCGCGTTGGCAGATAATCAATGACGCGAGGACGACGCGAGTCCGACACGTCGCGATCTTCGCTGAGGAGAAGCGTTGCAGCGGAGCCCTCGTTCGTCGGCCGCGTACTCGAGTTGGCCGCTCACGATAGACGACGGCGGGGCCTCTTCGCTGTTGACGTCATCGGCCGACCGAACACCGGCGTGAAGCTCGCGTTGCACGCACGAGAGTGACCCGAGCATCGACGGAGGCGCACGAACCTTCACGGAAACTGCGGTTCCGAGGCAGGATCGTTGCCGCCAGCATCGGTACCCCACGTGAAACAGTCTCGCGTGTTTGAATCTTTATAAGAGGATCGCGTGCGATTTCGAGAGATAAAGGAACGTGATATGTATATTCGAGAATAATCAAAGTTGCTTATATTTTTGCGTCTTTTTTTATATTAAATCTGCACAAAAAATCTCTTAGGAAATAGAAAAAAATGGAGGAAAACCTCCAGAGAAAAGAACAAGTATTAAAGAATGAATATATTATACCAAAAGTTATTTTGCGATAGTTATTTATATTTGCATCTATACGATTTTATCTGTAGATTTTATCTGTAGATCTGTAAGAGTGATCTGTCAAACGAGGCTATTGAACGAGACAAATGTGGGCGGAATACGTACGATGGATGAGTCAGAGCACTCATAAAGATTCTCACTTTTTTCTTAATACATGCACGTATCTTTTTAGTTAACGCTTTCTCTTAATCTATCCCTCCTCATCTCTTCATTTTTATTATTCGTTGGATCTTTAATCATTTTTTAACGCTCACATTTATCTAAATATGATTAATTTCGCCTCACATTTAATTTCCTGTCCTCGTCGTAATCTCTTCCGGTTTTAGAGCAGCAGAAGTTGAGATTTTTTTCAACAAACTTTTCTGAAAGGATCAACACCGGTACTATACGCCTAGCGGTCTCCAGCTGTCAAACTCGATCCGGCTCTCTCGCGAAGGAGCCAAGCTTCATTCTTCGAAGGGTGCGATCGCGTACACCTTCGTTCCTGGCGATTCTAGCTCGTCGTGTGTAGTACGCGAGCCCGCGAGAACGGGCAATCGAAAGAGTTATAAACCATGCTAAAAACGTAGACCATGACTTCTCAGGTTCGCGCGAGGTCGATCGTGAGAGAGCGACCAACCGACAGGACGTTTCACGCTTTGGCTTCATCGGCCGCCTCTGGGAATCGCGACTTTTTGCACGCGGAATTCGAGGCGCGAATCCTCGCGATCGCCGCGCACGATGTCGAATTCCATTCTTGTCACTCCGACCACGAAGCGCGTTCTTTCCTCCTTTCCTCTTGGCGCTCGTAAAAATTATGTATCACGTTGTGCGGTTCACGGTCAGATAAAACCTTCGTCGCAAGTTTTCATCTCGGATTAGAAATTCTCGTCTATCCTTGACGTTTGTTTTTCCTCGTTGCCGTGAATATTTTATAGTAGGAACGAATCCAAATTATACGCTGATCATGCGCAATGAAGTGGAATTGAACGAATTGACACTCGTGATTGATTCCCTCAAGCTACGAAGTAAACGTACACGTAAACGCGATCCGCGAATATATGATGAGATTTTTTTCATCGCTTATCTTTCATGAATCTCTATAGAAAAAAAATAATGAATATACCGCGTGAGCCGACAGCCGACTGTATCGTCAACAGCAGGAACCAGTTTTTTACCAGGGTCACAGGGCATTCAAATCCAACGAGTCCGCTAAAGCATACAGATACCACGTTTTTCGCGAGTAATGAGCGAAAAATCTAAGCGCAATAATAATCGAAGCATGATAAATCTCATTTGTTTTTTTTTTAATAATTCATTTATTTTTAAAATTGCACGAAGCACCTATTTTTTGATGATTTAATAATTAAAAGAATAAAAAATATAATTATAAATAGTTTGCAATTATTTAAGTATTGTATATTAATATGTATACAATTAATATGAAGTTATACATTATTGCATATTATTTAAGTATGTACTTTTTTACATTTTTATTCGGTGTGTCAATAATAATCGAATCGTGTTTTTATTTCATTATTTTTTAACTTGAGCGAAATCTAGAGAAAGTCAATGCAACGAACGGTGCATCGCGAAAGAATTCTTAATGGGGCTCTTAATTCGAATTGCAATTTACATTCCGGTAGAATTCACCGTCGATGATCGAGAGAGAGAGCATCGATGAACCGGGACGAGTTGTCGCGCTTGTTTGAGTGGTCCTTTGAGGATCGATCTTGACGAAAATTTCGTCAGTCACGGGAAATTCAACAACGAGAGCGGCTGACGTTATATGCGAATAACGTGAAATTGAGGACAGGCGCTGCGTTCTGTCCGGCCAATTAAAGTGAAAGGGTTGTGTCCGGTAACCTTTGACCGAATTTCGCATAACAGCCGCACGAAATTGCCTCGAAAATCTTTCGTAAGTGTTTCAGTTATCTCTCGATGTTTTAGTTATTTTTTTATCAATCCTAGGAAAAAGAAACATAGCGTCCTATATTAAAAATATTTGCCATAGCGATGTTAAAAATATATTTGAATAGCTTGAGGCAGTAATAACGGATAGGAAAACGAAAAACGACGTGAGAATATCTGGTATTTATCTACAATTTGATATTTTCAAAAATCTAAAATTTTTGGTAAATATTTTACACCGAAAAAATATGTTTTTATTCAACTTTATAGAGATTTAACAATATATTCTACAAGACATCTGTATATTTATTGTTACATTGATAAATTCTACAACATTTCTCTTACATATTATTTCTTATCATAATAATTTTTGTTTACAAATCTATTATTTTATTCTTATCCAGTTGGAAATTTAAAAAATCTTATCTCTCTTAGAATCTAAATTTTTAATTTTTACCATCTACAATTCTTGCGTAAAAAAAATAACATTCATATCAAATAAAACTACAAGTGACACCTATAAGAAATTTACGATTCATACGTGTGCACTCAGTTGATAAAATAGCGATGATCGATTCTCCTGGACGGCAAGAAAATATCGAAAAGCGAGTGGTGATACGCGGCGGAATTAATTTGAAAGCCACGAGTTAATCACGGAACGTGTATAATTTTACACGAATCGGCAAAGCGTGTCGGTAAAATCACGACGTTTACTTTAACACGCGGCGACGCACGTGCATTATTCATGCACCGCGGGATTTAGCGATGCGCGAAATGCAACAATACCTTTGCCAACGCATTGCGCCGACTACGCGGTGATACTGATTAATTAATGTACCTTGCGCAATTAGAAGCAGTTTAAATTAAAGCAATTGCGATCAGCAGGCGATGAAATATATCGATTTGCATCGTTAAAATACTGATTAAGTTCGCGCGCGAGCGAGCGATTAGAGATTAAAAATATTAAAAATAAAATTATCAGCACAAACCTGATATGTCATAACTCATGGTATTTAAAAAAAATCAGAAAAAGAGGGCACGACATACGTTAAACTACAATTTTCAAAGGATGGTTACGTAAGGAAAGAAAAAGTGCATAACGGAAATAGAAATTATATAATTGATACATTTTATATACGTCTAATTAATATGTCGACCAATTAATATATTATATATATTTGTATATTTTTGAATAAATATAGAGATAGAGGAACAACATAATGTGTGTGCCAAAGCCACAAGATATATATCGCTTAGTTCTCCATTCATTTTCTGAGACAAAATTGTCATGTTCTCATGAAGAGATCACGCGATGTAATTAGCGCGTGTGTTGCGAACGGTGTCCTGTTTTCTTTTGCTTTTTGTAGAGATTCATGTACTCTGCCTGGTCTCGATGGTCCCGGCACGATTCCTCTCGGTCCTGATAATGAGAGAGAAAAAAAAAAGAAAACCAGAAGAAGAAACTTAGGCTGCTAACGATCCTATCCGCAAAATGAAGTAGAGCAGAGACAAGGCGAGAGAGAAATACGAAAGAAAAATAAGAAGGAAAAAATTACTGTCAAGCTGAAGCCCGGTTAACGAACGTATTGCGAAAATGTTATTAGCAATGCGAAAGAAGTAGTTTTCCCGATCGAAGCAAAGCCAAATGTCCCGATTGGAACTTACGTCAACAAAAGTCTCGCGTCGCGCAATCACCATCACGTAAATAGATATAAATCCGAAATCCCATTTACAGTCGAGTCGTCGTCGTCCGCCGTGCAGCAAAATTCCCCGACAATAAGCTTCGAAGTTTGCCAGTGGCATTTAGAGCGCGATAGTGTGATTCGAGAAAAGCGAGAGAAAAAGCTTCGAAGGAGGGTTTGGCTCGCGGGAAAACAAAGAGGACTCGGAAGAAGGGACGGTCCCTTTGAGAGACCTTCCACAAAGCGGAGAGTTGTGTAGGGTTAAAAGGAGGGAGAGTAAGCGAGAATCGGGAGACGAGATGAAGTCGATGCACGACAACAAAGGACGTGCTCTTTGTACTTCCGGAAAAGAGAATAGAATTTCTCGCGGAGAGAGCATTGGATGACGCGGTGGATGACGCGTATTGTGGATATCCGAAACAAGAAGACGGCCGGAGAATACTCTCTCCCTCTTCTCAGAAGGGTTCCAAGAGGCCATTGAAAAACAACACGGTTCGCCAGAATGCAAGGGTTTACCTATAGCAAGAACTCATCGAGCGAGATTCAATTTTACGTATCGCGCTCAAAGCAAAATGATATCTACATTCACGGCATTGAATTTCGAAATAAATAAAATTTTCATCCAACGAGACTATATATATTTTTCCATCTTATATGAATTAATAATTTTTATGATTATACATTGCAATTACATTGAATATTATAATTTTTATACATATTAGTTTGTATATATTATATATATTTTTTATATACTAGTTTATATATATTAATTTAAAAAAAAAATCACTATAAGAAATTAAAACCTCACTATTATGATATCACAAATATATTTATATATTGTTCTTTAAAGCTAAAATTAGTTTGAAATCTGTCTACATATAATTATTTCTAAATTCATTAATGTATTAATCGCTCATATTGGAGTGTCAGAAATTTTGTAACGCGGCGAAATTCTGTAAGGATCTCTCGACGAATTCGGCGTGCGACAATCGCGATAGCATCCTGAATATCTTCGTCGCCGGAACACTGGCGGCATAAGACACAACAGATGCACTAAAATAGATCCGATTAAACGCCACACTAAATCACATTCAATGTCGCGCCATTGTTAAATGTCTCGCCTGCCCTCAGATTTCTCTCCAATGGCATTTCGCAGACTATATTGTATTATCAGAGGGATGCTTCGTAGCCTTCCAGCAATGCGCCTGACATGCCTTGGTCGTCCATTTATAATAGCATGTTTCCGTGGTGAAAAATGCCGAGCAATAACCGTAAATTGCTCATATTTATAATATAAATATATTTTCTGGGGCTCATTAGAAAGGAGTTAAACAGAAATATATATTTTACAAATTATCAAATAGCCTGCATTACAGTAGAATGCAGTATTTATAATTCTTTCCTTCACATGTTTCAATAATATATTATAATTCTTGCTCTCGTATCTTCCAACTTGACTGTTAAAATAAAAAATATATTTTTGATTTTAAATTATGAAATAACCTGTATATAATAAAGATATTACGATAGAATGCGTATTAAATCTCCCTCGCATATTCCAACTCGACGAACTATCGCGTTTAATCAAGCGATCGAGCATCAGATACGGCACTTCTATGTAATAAGGAATTAATTAATCCGCATCCATCTACGAGAGTATTGTACGGAGAAACTCAACGGGCGAGCGGAGGAGCATCAGCAGCAACTGCGTTGTCGGCAAGCAGTTGTGATCGAAAATCGATCATCGGTATCGATGGACGTCTATCTTCTCTCTCTCCCTCTCTTTGTCTGTCTTCCGACAAATATTTTCGCAAGTCGCGCCGCAACGTCATTAAACAGCTGTGCCCTTAATAACGGCACTCGATATAGCGCACATTATGTAACCGTGTAACCAGAAGACGATATAAGAGCTCTACAGATCGCATGCATCACTGTCATGCAAATCGCTCTTCTCCTCTCCTCCTCGCTTCTCCCTTCCTTCATATGTCTAGCTATTCGCGTTTATAACTATTCACGCGTTTTATGTTCAGATTTATTTAGATTAGTACGTAAGTGATCATATTAATTATTTGTAATGTTGTTTGTCGGTTGATAAATTCGATTTTGTCTATTTGTGACAGCTAAATATAGATAAACCTTACATTACTTGCTTTTTAAGATTCATGTTAAAGTTGATAAAATCTTTTACACACATGTGTAAATTTAGAAAATTTAAAGTTAAACAAGCTGAATTTTATCTCGAGATTAAATATATGTTAATTCTGACGCATATTTATCTGAATGTAATGCACAAAAATGCATAGTAAAATATACATTGCTAATTCAATATTAAAATAGATCGAAGAATGCGAGTTTTACGCTTCAATATTAGAAACACTTTGATAATAACGAACACATTTATTACAAACGTGTCGTATAAAGGCATATAGGAAAATCAGAACGGGAACAGATTGGGATACATATATTACAAAAGTGTGCATTTGCATTCTACTGGTTCTACCATAAAGCCCAGAAAAATTTGTGCAAGACACGGAGCTAGGTGAACGAACAAACGTGACATTTCTGCGCAAGACTAGCACATCAACATGCAAATTGCGAAAGAATCTCATAGAGTCAGAATGTCTTTCCGAAAGAAGCAAGTCAAACGTGGTCGATAGGGAATAGTATGTGTAAAAAGAAGTAACGCATAGATGATTTTCGAGAGAGAAAAACCGATAAGTATTAATACAAATTATACTTTGGCAAGCCATTTTTTCAAATTTTGAATGCTTACCTGGTCACTATCGTGTCCCTGCCAGCTGTCGTGACTCTGTAACAAAAGAAAATACGATTAAGAAATATTATTATAAAAAAAGAAAAAAAGAAAGAAAGAAGGATATATATATATATACATATAAATATTTAATTATATATATATATATATATATATATATATATTTAATTTAAGATTTATTCTAATTATATTATTATATATTATGAATGCATTTTGTATTATATATATATATATATATATATATATATATATATATATGGAGATTCACAAACTAATGTTCAATATATTATTATCATAATTACGTTCCTATATTATTTTAATTAGTATAGTATTATTATTGTATCACATAATATGTAATATGTATAATATTAGTGCACTATTATTTCATTTGACAAACAAAATATAATAATACAAAATGCATTCATTATATATAATAATATAATTAGAATAAATCTTAAATTAAATATCTCATATATAAATCCAATTTAATTTGACATACAAAATACAGAATTTTTCAGCATGAAAATGTATATTATAAAATATTAAATATATATTTCAATATATATATGTTAAACGAATATGTCACAATAACACTATAGGCCGTCAAGGCTAAATACAAGTTTCTGTTATCATAAGTACGTTGTCGAAGATATTTAGCCTCGAGGCGTGTTATTGTTGACGTACGCGCTTAACTTATTCCCTCGTCAGTCTTATGGCGACATTCGAATAGGAAGGTTGCTCCATATCGCCGGATTATTTGAGAACGTGAATATTTGCTACATTTACTATATTTAGCGAAATGTAAGCGTATCGAAACCATCGTAATATCGCGAAATATAAGCGTATCGAAACCATCGTAATATCGCGAGTGATGAGAGTCAAGGTATTACCTCTCTCAAATTTATCGTTGATATTCTGATTCGTGATTGACTCGAAGTATAACCTTTACGCGAAACAAGATATTAATTCGCGATATCGCGTTTTTCGGGAGTGCCGCGAATGATTCGTTATATCTTAATTACTTTAATAGTGTCATGCAGAATGTTGTGTCGTAATTTGAGCTGTGTACAAAAAAAATATTAAATATATATTTCAATATATATATGTTAAACGAATATGTCACAATAACACTATAGGCCGTCAAGGCTAAATACAAGTTTCTGTTATCATAAGTACGTTGTCGAAGATATTTAGCCTCGAGGCGTGTTATTGTTGACGCGCTTAACTTGTTCCCTCGTCAGTCTTATGGCGACATTCGAATAGGAAGGTTGCTCCATATCGCCGGATTATTTGAGAACGTGTGAATATTTGCTACATTTACTATATTTAGCGAAATGTAAGCGTATCGAAACCATCGTAATATCGCGAAATATAAGCGTATCGAAACCATCGTAATATCGCGAGTGATGAGAGTTAAGGTATTACCTCTCTCAAATTTATCGTTGATATTCTGATTCGTGATTGACTCGAAGTATAACCTTTACACGAAACAAGATATTAATTCGCGATATCGCGTTTTTCGGGAGTGCCGCGAATGATTCGTTATATCTTAATTACTTTAATAGTGTCATGCAGAATGTTGTGTCGTAATTTGAGCTGTGTACAAAAAATCACGATGTTCCAAATTCGGGAGTGTCGTACAAAGTGTCGCGCGTCTGTTCTTATTACATAATCGACAATAATGAACTGTAATGAACGGTAATATATTCGCGAGTGACTGTAATGAATCCTGACAGCCTAAGAGGAGGAAACACAGGAAACATCGAGCACCAGGAGCAACTTTGAGATCAACGTAGCATCAATATCATCAATTACGCTGTTGCGGTGAGTGACAAAATTTTATTTTATTTTGAAATAATATTGATTTATAAAGATTATAGATATAGATTGTTATCCGATGTCTTAAGATAAATGAACTAAAATAAATTAGATCGAATAAACTTTAATAGATTTAATGATTAATTGGAATAACTTTTAATATCTTCTTTCAACATACATGCTCATTTTTTGCGTGAATAAATTAAAATATAAATTCTAAAGAAAGGTAGAAAACATTTTTTCAAATTGATTTTTATTCTATATTAATAATTTCTAATTTCCTAATTTATAAAAAATGTAATTCATAAAAAATGTACTAGTGATTTTATTAATTAGGCATAATGGTAATAATTTATTTTTATAACGCTTTAATTTTATACTAATTTCTTATAGTTCATTTGTCTATATTTTAAAACTTATTTAGAGAAATTGTTCTTAAATTTTACTTTAATTGATGCAAAGCCAAATTATTAATCAATTAAATTATATATATGATAATAAATACTATAATATTGAATTAATAAATTTATTTAATTTTATGTTATTATAAATCTTATATATGTGTATATGTATATGTATTATATATATATATATATATATATATATATATAATACATGTATATACATACATTTTATTTTAAATTATATTATATTACTATAAAAATTTTAATCAATTAATTTTTGCTGATAACTGGAGTACTATATCAATTAAAGTAAAATTATATCAAAATGAATATCTCAAGGATGATCGTAAGAAACATAAAATATTATTGCATCTTCTAGTTAATAATATTTCGCTAGTGACAAACATTTCTCTGCTTTCTTAATCTTTAATCATAAGATCAAAGTGTGTGTGTATGTGTGCGATTAGAAATAACATAAATGCAAGCAAGATTAGCAAAAGATATATACTGGTTCGAATAAATCGACAAATTGTGCAATGGGTGATCAATATTGATAGAAATGATATCTAAAGCATAATATTTTGCGTTTCCTATTTTATCAAAGCATAATAGTACTTAATCGGGAATGTGTTAGCGGTGCATTCGGACAGGAATTAATATGCAATTATAATGTACAATTGTACTTGCACAAAACAATTTAATTTAATATATTAAAACAAAATAATAAAAAAAATTAAATTCTACGTACACATATAATTATTCTCAATTACAATTTTCTAATATATTGTTTTTGCATAAGAAAAGCAATAAAAATTTAATGAATAAAGATTTAATTATAGCAGGTATTTAATTGTAGCAGGTATTTAATTATAGCAGATATTTGATGCAATGTTATTATACGTGATTATTGTCCTCGGAATGAATAAATAGGTCGACACAACTGTAGGTATTGTATCTCACATAATATTCAATGAGAAAACAAAAATTTAAGCATACAAATATTATTTACTCGTGTAAAATGGTTTTCTTGCTTGTTTATTAGTCTTTTTAAAAAAGAACCTTTTATTTTTTTAATAAATGGAATAATTAATAATAAATATAATTTTTTCTTGTCGTTATGATTATTGTATGATATAATATGATGAGATATATTAACGTAATTCAAAATATTAGAAATTTGCGTTAAAAATTTACGTTTTACGATGTTGTGAAATTCACCGACCGCAAAACGAGCGACCGAAATTGCGCGAAAATATCTCGTGACAGAGTACAAATTCCTTGTTTATTGAATATTAAAAGCAAGAAATGCTGTCGTGAACCAAACACGGTGACGAAGTCCAATTTTCCACTCTACTGATCCACGACGAATCTCGGCAACATCCAGATTTATTTCTCAAAATTCGATAGTTCACTCGCTTGCGCGATCGCGCCAACGAAGAATCGTGAAAACGACAGATTGGCAAACGTCTTCACCAGTGAAATACATGTTATTTTCCCGTCAAATATACGATATGATGCTAATGAATCTCATGACAGGCATGCGATGATATTTCGCTGATTAAAGAAAAAATTTAGTTTGGTGAACGGGAAAAAATTGATCGTAGCTGTTTTGCATTGTAAGTTTCGATCATGGGAGACTATTGGAAGAAAGAAAATTTCATCTGGAATATTTTCCCTTCTCATTGTTTACGCAACGTTGCCATTTCCACTGTTGTGATGAGAACGGCGTGCTTTATTAAATCAATATGAACAATATTTCTGACGTTTGCAGCACGTGAGAGCTCGTACGTTGTTTTTATTGCAGCGAACACATTCGATCGATTGTCATAAAAATCTCCATTACTGATACACTGTATTCGCATAACTGTAGAATAAGGCGAACATGTTTATCAAGAATAGTCGAAAAATGCACCTGTTTTCCAATGTGAACGATAATGGTCTTAATATCTGGCTCGCATAGAGATATTGATTTTTCGATTTACGAAATTAATGTAACAGCACTAATAATTCCAAATGCAAATAGTTAATGATTATTTTATAGAATATAATGTGCGACATAAAAAAATACAGCAACGAATACCTATATAATTTCCCTTCTTTTGTAATTATACATATAATTAAATAAATAGAACAAATAATATAAATATATAATATCTCCCCTGTGCGGTAGAAGGAAATATTTTTCACCTTATTTCTATTATAAGAATATAATACGAAAGACGGATAAACTGGTACTTGCACTGTGACAAAATAGAAAAAAAATTTATGAATTGACTTTACAAAATCGCTGCGATTTTGAACGAATGGCTCGCGAATGGGACGTTTCGCGCCGGTGCTTCGACGTGGTTCATTAAATCGGCGTAAATAATACGAGGGAGTGTATAGACAGCTATTTTATCGGACATGAAGGTCGGATCGGTGTCGTGGTCGGAAGTATAGGCGGCGGTCGGTGGTTAATGTCGGGCCGCCTTGTTAGATTTATGACAGCAATATAGGAGGCAACGTTGAAACGTGCTCTGTGTACTCCGAGTTAACGTTTGTTACGATGCATATTCGATATACACGGCCCGGGAATTTATGGAAATCGGGCCAGTCGAACACATTCCTGTAAGCATATTCGCTTTTTTAATATCAAATTTCTTCGTAACGAAAATACACTAGCCGAGGCTTGTTGTTGGCGAGATTAATTGCATTACTTTGGAATTTTATCTTGGCGCGATAGGTAGGTACTCGCAACAATGAGGGATCGATAGATGTGAAATATTGAGAAATAGGTGAGATTTTCACGGAATTTTTCAACACCGTTCTCTCTCCTTCTCTTGCCATAAATTACGGTGTTCAAAAATATTACATAGCGTTATATAAATAATGAAATATTGCAATATTTTATAAGTACTAATATAATACCTTGTAAATAAGTATAATATAATACCTTATTAAATATAATATAATATCTTGTAAAGCTGGAAATGTTTTATCTTTGCCGCACTAAGAAGAAAGAACTTCGAAGTGGCTGCGATCAGCCTCTTTAAAAACTCACGCTTTAACGTTTATCTTCACGCATTATTTATCCGCGTACAAAGAGTGATTAAACTAATTCACGACGCTTTAAAGCAGTACCGTTCTTTTCGCACTGCGACAAGAAGATTGCATATCGCGAGGATACTGACAGTTCCTCTTTAAGCGCACTTTATTATCGGTCATCTTGAGTCGTTTTCGGCAAAGAATTAAAAAATACTTAACTCGCGTTTGTGTAATTATATACGGAGAAAAAAAATATATATATATATATATTTTACAATATAAATTATATAAAAAATACACTCCTTTTCATAACATTTATTGTAAAGCTGAAATATAACAACATTAGAATATTTTTATTATTATAAAAATTCTCCAAATTATACATTTGTTTTATTATTTTACCTTCGTTTGTTTTGGTTAATATTTTATTATTTATTAACAACTGTTTAAATAACTACAATATTTTTGTAAAATATAAGGTATATGCGTGAATAAAAATATCGTGATATCTTTCATGCGTTGGTATGTTTTACGATTACATAAATTATATTGTAATTTTTACTATAATATTTTTACTATAATATTTTTTCTCCGTGTATAAAAAAAATGCAAAATATTCCATAAAATATCTCGGATTGTCTTTTATTTACGTTGGAAATCAAAGCACTCTTCTATTCGAGATAAATTGCATACCGAGCCAAAATGCGCACTCCAATAACACGGACAATCCTTTTTAATGTTGTCGCGTTGCATAAAATTGCTTTTCCAATTAATATCGAAGGGCGAGCCTGAACATGCAAATGAAATGAAGGCGGTTTGCCGGTTGCGCTTCGTAATGATTCTTTGCGGCGGACAGATCGGCGGATCAGATGCTCTCGCGGCGAATCGAACTTAATCGCGAGCCCCGGGCAAATCCGTGCATTCGTAACTTTCGACCGAGACGTGGAATACGTACATCAACAATGGCGAAAAAGTTTTCTCGTTTCCAATCGACTTTCAGCTCCCGAGGCCCTGCCCGTTTTACTTAAACGCGTGGCCCTGATTTGCATTACGTTTTATCTTTATTTAAAGTTCTATTATTGCGACCGACGATTTCCTATGCTATTGGATGCGTAGTTTTTTTATACGAAAATTAAAGGTAAAATAGAAGAAATTGTTCGATCAATTATAATTGATAAGAGTGTACGATTGATTTTTAAGTTTCGATTCATCAAATATGCGCTCCGAGATTGAAAAAACGCGAGATTTAATTGAAATAAATAAATTTGAACGAATAATAAAAAAAATATCTGCATTTCGGTTCGATCGCAAAAAACAGCAATATGAAAAAAGGCGAGACTTAATTGAAATGAATTTGAACAAATGATCAAAGAAATATCTGCATTTCGGTTCGTTCGCAGAAACAGCAATATGAAAAAAGGCGAGTCTTAATTGAAATAAATTTGAACGAATGTTAAGAAAGAAATATCTGCATTTCGGTTCAATTGCAAAAACAGCAATAAACTAGTTAAGCAGAATTATGTGCGCGTAATGTACTTAGCGCGCACCCGAGTTGCAAATTCAACGGTTAAGGGAAACTAATGCCACAGAAAATTAACATTTCGTTGGTACATTAGGTGGTTAATTAAAACTAAGCGGGAAAATATAAGGTACGCAAAGGACAATGGAAACGGATGCCAGCAATATAATTAGAGGCTGGAATATATCATGGGATATTAAAATACCCAGCTTTTTATGTGGTCATGTGCGGATATGCCGCCTTTCGGTAATCCTTCTACGGCTTTCTATCTCTCTCGCATTTCAGATTAATCATAAAATTCACGTTGATTCTCGGCCTCCGTTTTACAAAACACATTTCAAGTTTCAGGACATTAATTAGACAAACTTTATAATGTGCACTGAAGGGACAGTTAATGGGAAGCCATAAAATTTAATCGTGCAAACATAAGCGCGAAATTATTCATATTCTCGTAACGATTAATTATAGCTCGCTTGACTTACGTACGCAATAATTATCCGATCGTTATTTATTTACGCTAAATAAATTGACGTGAACGATGCGAAATTATGATGGATAAACGAGCGACGTATATTGGGAAGCGTTTTTTCGCTTATCTTACGTGCAACGATAATCCACGGAAATAGAAGAAGCTTTCGCTGGAAAGATGATTTGTTGAGCACTGGATTGGGAAAACGTCCCGCGAGCGGATAGCGTCGCGCGACGAGACGAGGGCGTTCGTCTCTCGTGAGACACGCGGCGAGCTCGTAAATCCGGCTTACGACTTGGATGGAATATCAGCGAGAGGGGAGGCAAAGAGACGCCGCGGATAAAAGGCTGCTGTATTGCTGCGAGGAAAAAGAGGAGTTACGCGAACATTGGGAGCGAGGGACCCTTTGGGCATTTAAGGGGATGATCTTAAGTGGAATACTATTCTTCTCTCGTGAAATAAATTACGCGTCTAAGAGAGGTATGACCTTTAAAGTATGCCTTCGTCCGTTTGAGAAGAATTCGTAAAATATGTCTCTGTCTCTTGTTTCGCGCGATTTTTTCTTTTTTTTTTTTTACGGGACGCAACAATCTGGGTAAAATTGCGAATGTTAACCTGAAGAGAAATGTAAATTTGACGTTAATCACAAATTATAACTAGTATATCTGTAATATATACATGAAAAATTTAGATTTATATTTCTTTCGGCAGTTTGATGAAAATTTTGTGGACAAATATTTCATCTTGTAAAGAGAGAAAAAGAAGAATTCCTCATTTCATATTTTCTAATTAGCAGAATATCTCTTCATAACTTTCATTCAACTTTATTTATCTTTATTTATCTTACTTATCTTTTTGTTAGCAAAACTGATCTCTATGGTAATAAGTTATGTAGGATTAGTTATATATATGTACGTATGTTATATGTAGTGTGTGCGTGCATGTATAGTTAGTATTGTAGGATTAGTTATATGTGCGTATGTTATATGTAGTGTGTGCGTGCATGTATATATGTTAGCATGTGTGTGAAATGTATGCCGGCGAAAATACAAAAGACGCGATCGAAATAATATCAATTGGCGAGGCTCATTACGGAGATAAGTCTTCCTTTAAGAAATCGCGAGACTAGTTCGGAGGCGACCAGCGAAACTAGCGAAACGATATCAATTATCAAAGAGAGCCGCGAGGCACATTTCGGAAATAAGCTTTCTTTTTGGAAAGCCGCACAAAGGATGCGGCATAAAATATAAATCCGAGTATAAATATAATAAATTATATATATAATAAATTATAATAAATAATGCACTAGAGAATAATTTTTTAATGGCGCATAAAAACAAGAAATATATCAACAAACATTTATATAGATTTATATAGATGAACAATTTGAAGATGACATTGATGTAAAAAAGATCGGGAGAAGGTAAATAGGCAAAGGCAGAGTATGAATAGCACAATACATTTTATTGCAAGCGCACAATATACTTTTCATCCTTGAAAAATCGCTATGATTTATTGTTAATAAAAGGAGAGCAACACTTATTGCGGTGCCCGGGGTTTAAATTGCTTGAGATACGAGAATACGCATTTTCTAAGAAAGTCCGAGTTACGAGCACGCGATTTAAGTTCTAAGTCAACGATTTAATGGTTAAGGGAATTAGATCAACGACATATGAGCTCGAAAAAACCAGATTAAACTTTTACCGCTTATGTTTTTAGTACCGCTTATCGCTCAATGTCACAATTTTATCGGTGTGACGAAAATTTAGGCCAATATACTTTGAGGCATAAAAAATTTTTCAAGAAATTTTTCGATTTTGGTGTATTTATCTTTAATCAGGAATACGCAATAAAAAATTTATTATATGTCATTTACATTAGATATTTATATTATATTTTAATTCTTCTTTATTCGTTCTTTAATTAAATTTATCAATCTGTTTCCATGTTGATTTTATTGCGTACTCCGTTCTAATTTTTCGATAATTTTTCCTGACATATTTTACACGGCGCAGAGTTGATTATATCAAGTATTTTGAACCATCAAAACCTTTTGTAAGCATGAAATAGCTCTGTACGTTGATTAAATTTCATAGATATCTCGTAGTAAATAAAATTACGTCATAGAGGCACGCTGGAATTGTGAGGACGGCTCGTAAATTCTATGTCGCGAAGACTCCCGAGCACACCTCGACTTCCTCGACGGTTCAGGAATTTGCACGCGATAATATTTTGTCAAAATTACCTAATTGCGCGAAATTATTTCATGGTATCGTGCGCAACAACTCTGTGTCAGCTTTGTTCTCGCGCGCAAACATAATTAAATTAAGGACAGAGCGCGGCTTATATTAAGTCGCTGCTATAAGGGATTCTTCTTGCGGATGTCTCGCGACAACAGTTCGATCGAAAGGACGCCGACACGGATGGACGCAAAACATCCAGGTGAAAAACTGGCGCGTCGGCGCCAAACTTTCTTGCGAAAAACCATTTAGGCGAGCCCCGAGGCTGCCGGGCAATACTACCTCTTAATTATGAACACGCGTAGCTGGCAATAATTAATAGACGTGGCCCCGGCCACGCCTTCGCGACGTTACGTAGACGAGCAAATACCGAATTGTTCTTCGAGATCGAGAAGCGGGGGCTTGTTCGAGTCGCGACTCACCGGCTTAAATTATTAACGACTTCGTCCGCCTAACGTCCTACCAATCTCCTTGTCGTTTCTTAATTATCAAACTTGGCTGGGACACGAATGCCGGAGAGAAAAACCGCAGATGATTTAATAATCACCTCGAATAATAACCGAGAGATATCGAAGATTGCGCAATAAAATACGAATAATTCTTAGTAATTCCTCTTTCTCTTCGATAAATTTAACTCTTATTCGTTATATATAATATAACTACAAATCTTTCTATAAAAAGAGGAATTCAAAACTTAATATGAAATTTAATATTCGAATAATTAATTTTTGCAATTTCATGTCTTATTTAATTGTTAAGATAAGCGATAAAAATATAGCATTTTATTGTACGTCGGCATCGTTCGTTTGCACTTTAAAAGGCACATAATAAAAAAAGGCATATAATAAAGACGTATAATAATAAATCAATTATCGAGATTTCTGAATACACGATTTTTCATCATAAATATTCTATTGAAATATATTTCAATATTAACAGGCAGCTATATACATGATATTGCAATTCGAGACCTGTTTGTAACGTACTTTCGAGTATTCCCGTTGTAAATAAAATTTTAAAACAGTACGGTATCTCTCAATTCTATGATTT
Organism: Camponotus floridanus; assembly: GCF_003227725.1. Taxonomy (NCBI): domain Eukaryota; kingdom Metazoa; phylum Arthropoda; class Insecta; order Hymenoptera; family Formicidae; genus Camponotus; species Camponotus floridanus. Next base: position 622,175 of record NW_020229692.1, on the reverse strand, counting down.
ATCACATAGTCATGGCATGTGTTTAACGAAATGGTATCTACAATAATTTGATGTAACTATTTATTGAAAAATATAAAATTTTAAATGCCCCCACGCGATCGCACAGATGATTTCATACTTGAAATTAGTATATATTTAGCGAGTTTAAATTTCAAAACTGAAAAAGACGAAAATAATTTTTGTATTTCTGTTCATAATAGAAACATGATATAAATTTTTAGGAGTAGTAAGATAGAGAGAAATAAATATTTTAGATATCTATTTTTTGAAAAGGAAATATTTCAAATCTTTCTAATTTGGAAAAGCGAGATATTATTCTTCTCCATCTCTAATATGTTGTAACATTACAATAATTAAATTAGAGAAAAGGAGAAAGAAAGAGAGAGAGAGAGAGAGGTAGAATATATAAAGGATATAAGAAGCTTCCTGTGGAAAAGGTTGGAAACAAGAAAAAGTAGAGAAAAATCGGTATTGGAAAGACATATCAATAGTCTGGTATCTATACATATAGATATATTTCTTCTTTAGAGTCGAAAAGACATAATATTTTGAAATAACCAGAAGAATTGAGACAAAACCAATCATCATATGGAAAGAATATCACAAAAGCATTTCATCTATAAACACACTACGGACACACGCTTATGAATAAAAGTTGCAATTAATTATACTTACTATTACAATCTATAATTTTTATAATATCGAAAATTTTTTTGCGGTATCTAACGATGAAAATTTAATTCGCGAACATTATATCGCGATTTAAAAATGTCTTATGTCTTATTTAACTGTCAAGATAAGTGATAAAAATACGGCATTTTACGTGGGCATTGTTCGCTCGCACTTCAATATCGAACAGGAAACTTGCGATCATGTCTGATATTCTTCTTTACGATTATGGAAGACTGCGGTTACGAAGGGAAGGAAAGGTAAAAATGCCGTTACAGACACGACGGGGCTTAAAGGTACATCGTTAATTCTTTCCGCGTGTAGCCGCCTTTACCGTGCACCCGCCGCCTTCGTTATTTCATTCTTTACGACGCGATCTCGATCCTTTGTCTTTGCTATTTCCATAATCTGGCCCTTCGAGAAACCAGTAAACTCACGGGAGCACGAATCCGCGACAGTATTTCTTTTACTCGCAAAGTCCGCATTTTTTTAATACCGTGATATATAGTCCGGTTATTAAAATAGAATAGCTATGCCCATAGGCAATGTCTACACAACGTTTGTTATAGCTGTCGTTAAAATGTGTTGAAATATCATTGAGGGGATTACATAATATATTTCCTGCAAAATTCCAGTAAACTATAGAAAGTAGAAGATAATCCCCAGAATAAAATTATAATGAATAAAGTGCTTATAAAATATATATATATTTATTTATTTATATTTATAAAAAAATTATTTGATATATTTATAAATATAAAATAAATAAAATAAATATATAATTAAACATATAACATATAAAACATATAAATATTATATTAAAAATTTAATGTTCTATCCTACCTTAAAAAGTGTTATATGAAGAAGAAAGATTGTAAAAATCCAACTGTTATTGCTTTTTAGAATTTAGGATTTTAAGAGAAATCACTGGTCAAAATTATAGTCGTGGATTCAATACATTCCCGTTCAATACATTCCATATAAACGTGCTACAGTTCACGCTGTCGGCATATTCGAAATAAAGTATCGCGATCTAACGAAAAATCGCGTGTGTCCGGCGTATTGCTGCAATCGCGCGTGTATCGCGTTAAAATTTACGGTTGAATATTTTCGCAACAAATGATACGCGTCTCGATGTTTCGCCGTCGTCGTCAGTCAATTTCTGCGCCGTCCGTCACCGGAAGGCCGGATCGACGATCCTGGGAAGCGAAGGCAAGGGAAGGGAAGGTAAAAGAATTTATCGATGTCGCGGTGGTTCCAGACGATGATAATAAAAAAAAAGAGAATAACAAAGGACGGCAATTGAAAAAAATCGTAAATTCGATATTTGTTATCCCGTCCCCGTTCTCCCCTCCTGTATTCATTGTTGATTTATAATTCCACTTCTGCTGGTCGCGGTAATAATAAGAGTGCGATGAAACATACCCTGTATCGGAATTTCATCGAATCCGAACAATAACCGACCGTAGTGAAAGAGTAATAAAAAAATGATCCCTTTTCCAACTACCATTAAAAATTATCGTATGTGCGATAAAACATTTTCGAATTATTGCACTTTTTCTGGATGTTTTTCCACTTAATTGAATAATTAAAAAACTTGTTATTGCCTGTTATGTATATATGACATTTCTCTTGACCGAATATCATATTGAGAATATCTTGAATAATTATTTTTTATACGTAATACAAAACATGTACTATGCATGAACGAAAAATATTGAATAAAATTACTTGAGATATAGCGTGGGGGTTTTTAAAAATGTACAATAACAAATGTCGTACATTGAACTATAACTTAATGATCCTCTAAATGTCTTGCATAATAATTATAATATCTTTTGACAATGTTTTTATTTTTTTCATAATACTTCTAACGCTTTCAAATTATTTTTTCTTTTAGATAATTTTTGAAGAAATTTTAAATGTCATTTAATTCTCAATAATAATCGGTTTAAACTTGTCAAAAATATTATGTGTGCTTCTATTTAATATTTTATACAGTTTTATTACGGGATATTAAAATTAAATTAATAACGATAAATCGTCGCGTTCTACTTTGCAGAAATTAAGTGTTTGTCTCGAATTCAACGGATGGTCGATTAACAAAAATTGTAACTATACTAAGATCGATCAGCTAGGAAGAGTAGATCCCATCTTAATTAATGTTTAACGATGAGATCCCCGAGAAGCCATAAAGCTGCCGCTGGCCGGCGTTAATGGCGGAGTAAAACGGAGCAGACTTCCGATGTTTAATCCAATAACGAGACTTCACTACGCTCGTTATGTGTCATTTGATAATATAAAATAAAAAGCCACGTTTCCTAGATAAAATGAAGAAAAAATCGTTGATTTTTCAACCGCAAATCCTGTATCCAATTAAAAGTCTTCTGGCGCGCGAAACATTTCTAAGGAAAGCCATATTTTTGCATATAATCAGTAAATTGAGAGGAAATTTATGCATTTAGCTCATAAATGACTATAATACATGATATCGAGTAACTAATTTAAAATATTGCGTTGTGCGAATGGTTTATGAAGAAGAAAGGTACAAAAAGAATATCTTTCATTAGATATGTCCTTCATATCTACAAATGAATGCGTCTAATTACTAGCATTAGCAAAGTTTTAATTACACATTATTTGAGAGGTAACATTTTCAGTACGAGAATCCTCAACGCAAACAAATGTTGATATAGACGCTATATGTAGGTAATAACATAATACGCATGGCGGTGGAAATTTCCGTATATTCGCGAGACAATTAGCATTATTTTTAATAACTCCCCCGCATTACGTCGTTTGACGTGCGCGGGTTTTTAGAGGCGAATGCACGCGCGTGTGCGATGGCGTGCGTTACGAGAGACCAGCCATTTCCTGGCAAGTAATATCGCATATGATGACAATGACGACGCATCGAACCATATGGTAATGCAGCTCTAATTAACCCGGGAATTTGCATGCGTTTCCACGCACGATCGTGTTATGCGACGACGCGATACACGTGCACGTACGCTCTGCGAGAGTTTATATTTTCATATTTCTCTCTTCGCGCTAGTCCACTTGCAACGACGGATAAATTATTGGATAATATCGCCCGCACGAACAAGTCGCAATTAATTGCGATTACGTTCGCGCGCGTATTTAACGTTAAGAGAGGTAAAGCTTTGGCACGCGACTAAATGATATTAATAAATTAGATTAATTTTGATTTTAATAACGATTAAAAATAAATTTTTAATAATTTTATCAATTTTAACACTGCTTTCATATACATGCATATTTTATATCATTTAATAATTTTCTTTTTAGTTTTTTTTAGTCAAAGATTTTTTAAAATAAAATTACTTGAATAACTATCTGTCTATAAATTAAATATTTCAATTATATTTTTGTGATAATATGAATATAATGTAAAATTTTTATAAAATACGAAATCCTACAATACCGCGTTTATAACAAGTTTATTAAATATATATTTAATAAACTTGGCATTTTAGGATTTTGCATTTCATAAAAATTTTATATTTTATTTTATTTTAATTTTGAAACATTTAATTTACAGATATAGTTATTCAAGAAACTAATTTCAAGAAACAAAAAATCTTTTACTAAAAAAAATTAAAAAAGAAAACTACAGTAAACTGCACACTACAATAAACTATAAATTGAAATGAAGTATCATCTAATCCTTCAAAAGGCATTTTTACATTGGCCGTTTTGCATCCCTTTTTATCCTCTTTTATCCCCTTCTTTCTGTCAGAATCAGCTTGTGCCAGAACCCGACATCTTTATTGCGTTTCGAAGTACCGGGAAGCGCAAACAAAGTGGTAATCTGTCGCACAGGATGTTATGTCGCTGTATGCCATGTGCCACGTCGGCACGAAATTGCATTCCGTAGTAAACGAGCGAAAATGGCGAGAGAGGAGACTCCGTGTGCGAATGTATGCGCGTATCGGTGATATAACGCGCCATGTCTTTGTGTACATTGTAAACATTCGCGCGCGTATGGTCGGCGAACGGCCGACGAAATTGTGCGTGGATATCGCCGACGGCGCGTTCGCGTTGCCTTTGCTTACTTCGCTCGTGTCTTTGTAACGCGTTTGCGCAAAAAGAAAGAAAAGCTAGTCGGCTTGTTACGCCAAGTGTAATCACTTGTGCTGCTTCAGCTTTGTGCTTGCGCTTCGTCGCGGATCCCATCGGTCGTGAGTAGTCGAATGATCCGGGGGTCGCATTTTTTGTATTTCGCAGATATTTACTCCCCTGAGCGATTTATGCTAATCGTATCGAAAAGATATTAAAAAAATATTTTTAAAAATATTTAAATAAATATGCCTATATATATATTTTTTTTTTCTTCGTAAGTATATTTTTTTTATCGCGAAATTCACAAATTACCGATATCTTCATAATCCAATTAAACGCGGAGCGAGGTAGGTGTGCAATTTTATTCGCGGACACGCCAATTATTTTTTCGCCCGCCTTGGCGTGTTTTTGTACATTTCCTTTTTTCCTATACCGCGGAGAACTTCATTAAAATTCGAACCCGGTGTGGTCCCGCTACGCGCACCGCCGCGAGGCATCCGCGTCGGTTGACGAGTTCGCGTTCGTCACAATTATCGATAAAAACAGCGGGCATATGCGGCGGCGATGGTGGCGGACGAGTCGTTAGCAAGCACGGATACGGAATTGGATTCGAATTGATTTTCACGATGGGTAAAATTAAAAACGGAATCGATTTGCCTTCGATTAGCGCCGCTCGCCGTGTCGCATAACGGAAGTACTTTGTGTTCCCTTTTTTTTTTCAGACCCATCGAAACCGCCCCTCGTTTCAACTGTCTCGTTCGCTTCATTCCGCTACGACATTATATAATCGTTATACACCGCGTGCACGGGGAAAAAAATGACATGATCAGCGATGCATCGGATATTGCATAGCTATTCAAAGTGTTATGGTTTTTATACTTTAAATTAATTTCTTGCAACGTTGTTTATTTTATTTTTTTATCTTTGTTATTTATTAATTTTATCCTGTATTTTTTCTCAAATATATTTATAAAAATATATGTTATTTTTTTTACAAATATTCGCTCGCGAGATAGCACTTTCGGATCCATTAAACGTCGACTATCTCGGCAGTTTGCCGAAGTCGGCGTAAGAATCGAGTCACATCACTCACGGCTCATTTATTCAAGCATCGCGCAGCAGAAAGTCCCGCCGTTAAAAGTTGCCAAACACGCTTATTAATGCAAACTCGCTTCCACTCGGCCGCTCACGCGAGTTTCCGGACTCGATTCAAGTTTAATCGCTGGGCACGCGCAATCAAACGCCTTTCGATAAAGAGACTCCGATCGAAGCGGACGATATTGGCGGAACAATCTGTATATGCATTCATGATGCGAGCAGTTTGTAACGATCGCTATATGTATGTACAATCCACGCGGATGCGACAGCCGTGATGCAAATCGAAGGGAGAGTCGCTGTGGGCGCTCGATCGAATTTCTGAGCTGAATGCCCAAAACTACATACATAAAGGACCACAAAGGCTCGTTATCGAGTGGTATTACTTGATAGACCGAAATTACCTCGTCCAAAATTTCCTACAGGACAAACATCACATCAGGATCTCAACGTAGATCTGTATTTGCGATGGAAAAATGTTGCAAACTAGTAAATTATAGTCTTGAATTGGTACATGCTAGAAAGAAAAAAAACAGAGAAAGAAAGAGAGAGAAAGAGAGAGATATAGAGAAAATGTTATTCCCTTGAATGTGTGTGTGTATGATATTGATTTCTTCTGAATTTATAAAGTCCGTAGTATTAGAATAATTATGAAAATAAACAATTCTAATAGTATTTCAATTATATTTTACTGCAGCTGAATAATTTATATATGACTACACATGTTATAAAAATTTATAAATGTGTAATTTAATAATGCAATTATCAGCAGTAAAAATATTTATTATTGAAGACAAAATTAATAGCATTTATCGTTTATATATTATTCTCTAGATAAAAAAAAACATTTTCTCATATTAGTATTCTATTTTAATCTTGTTTAAACAGTAATCTTTGGTAACTTTTTCGAAATATTAAGAATTTGCATTCATAAATGTTCACATAAATGCGCGGATTGGAAAACTGATGGAAAGTTTATAAATGTAATTCCGTAAGAATCAGCATTTTTTGCACATTAAGTCGCGAAACTTGTGACTGCTTAAATTGCAAACTACTTCCGTTTCATCAGAGACTCTCATATGTTCGGTATACTTTCAATAGTGGCATTGCAACAATTATGTTTGTTAATAATGGCAAAATTACGATGTACGGACATAATGCACGCATACACACAACATACAAACATACATACATGTTATACTTATAAGTATATATTGGAAACGCTATCATCGGAAAATACATACGCGCCTCGTAAACATAGAATAGTTGGTTGATTTAATATTAACAAAGCAAACAAAAGTCGAATCGAGAGCGAGATAGGTAGGTAGATCCATCCATTTACCTTGTATTTATTCGAGAGTTGACTGAAGGAGAATCGATACACACAATAGATAGATATTTTATTTCGAAGATGCTCTCTTATACGAAGCTTTTCTCTTTAGTTCAAATATTTTGTCAAATATTTTATTCATGCAATTTTACTTCCACATTAATATATTAATTTTAATATCGCGCGGTTCTATTTTTCCCTATGTTTTCCTATTTTTTGCGTATTTCTTTGAAATGTCCCCTTTAAAGTGTCGCACATTCGCATAATAATCAACGCTCCGTGATTGCAATTCCATACTTTCAACCATACATATAACATTATCTTTTCTGACACGTTTCTCTCTGCTAGAATTCATCATGATTAAAAATTTCCGACGCGTGTTTCCGAGAGTTTTCGATAAAAACGCGGAACGTTATATGTGATTCGAGCTCTCTGCAAATTCTTCGATACTACATTACTCTAGGTACAAAGATGGAATTTACATGAGCGAATAAACAGTTTCATGAATAAATGTACTGGCCGCATCACAACGGATTGATAAAAATGAAAGAATAAACGTCATCACCATTTTTCACTTTGTTATCGACGAGATTTTATATTTATTCGATCGAACGATTTCAATAGTCCGTTTTATTTGATAAGTAAATAGAAGAAAATACAATAAAGTAGTCTTTTTTAGACAATGGGCAATTTCTTTTCTTCGAACAATCAGATTATTATATATTTCAGGCTTTTCTCGAACAATTCTTTAGTGCCATGTTACTGAACTTTTCAACGTGGATTTTTTCTTCGCTAGAAGAAACCGTTTGTCATTTTTTTTCCTTTCTTTAATTATTTATTACCGAAAATATTGAAGAATAACTTGTTTGATAATGGAACACATTGATGTATTCAAAATGGAATACGTAGGGAATGACTGTCAAATATGACTACTAATGTAGTCGGCGCCAAATTTCCTATGAATCAGAAATCTTTCAAGTCGCAGATGAAGAAAAGAAAGATATCTAGGACTCATTTCGAGATTGGTCAGCATTTCAAGGAACAAAATTTGCGGATTTAATTCTTAAATGAAATACAATCAACATTACGATGAAATGCCAAAGATAATTTTTCAGAAAAAAAATAAAATATTGTCATATTTTATATAGGAAGTAAATATCATAGGATTTAAATTACCTTCATTAATTATATTCTGTGTTATTATTGTACAGATAATGTATATATTAACAGTTTCAAGGCGCACGACAAAGAATTAAAATGCATATAATTCAGTTAATAATCAAGTAAATACCATTTATATGCATGTTATCATACAAACAATGTACGCAACTTCCGCATCAAGCGATTCGGTAAATATCAAGGTAACTGGCAGGTGCACATGTTGGTCGGCCGATCGATTCTCAACAAGACACCGTCGTCAGCAGGCATTGGTCTAAACGGAAACGCCTGTCAGAAACTTTGACTATAGATTGTTCCACGTTATACGGCAATGTCGGCAATAACGCGCGATTTTCATAACAATGCAAGAACACAGTTTTGCAATTAACCTTTGGCAATTCGCGAACGCTTGTTAATCTCGATCCGCCCAACTAAACATTGTGTATTCATTTGAGAAAAAATCATCGCGAATAAACGTATAATATAACAAAAAAATATTCAGTATCTCCGTATTCTACATAGTACACACACATACATTTACTTATTTTCTTTTAATATAATAATTCAAGATTTTGTGCCAAGAGACTTTAAAGCAATTTTGTTTTTTTAATTACGATTCCCGAAGAATCAATTTTTAGCAGCTGCTTGTAACATCTCTCACTGACAGTGCGATATTACGTATAACTTCCGGACAAGATGAAAATTGAATGGCCCATTGAAGGCTTAGCGGGAGCTCTTTCTAGCCTTTTAAAGAATTCGCTTCGATGACGTCACATTCTTCTCTGTTCCTCTCTCACTCGTATGTCAACCTACGAGGATGGCGGTGGTCGTTTCTATGGAAATGTGCGTGCAAAATTTGTATCTCCGTAGCCTCGAGCTGCCGAGAATTCGAGAAAAGCTCTCGTTGAATTACGAGCCACTAAAGAGGCTCCGTTACGAGCAGTTTTCCACTCTCCTGTCTTCCGTCCGCGACCACCTAACCCCTTCTTCAGGCCGTTTCCGCACGAGTTTAGAAAGACGGAGCCATGTATCCCGGTTTGCAGGTGCAGGAAAACGGGGAAACGAATTTCCTCGAGAAAACGCCGGGATAATGGATACATCCTGCGTGGTGTCCGTCGTGGCCCAAAACAACGCGTGCCATCTTTTAACGACGCTCGCGATATTTCGTATTTTACTTTAATTTTCACGTGCGAAACTTTATTATACAGCACAGAAAAAGCATAGTGCGCGAGCTCGATCTTTCACGCGAAATTTTACGCGCCTTTATGATGCGCAACAAATTCAATGGATAGCAATAAGTATCTGATGTCGCTTGAAACTTTCGAAAATATATTATGTGCATAAAAGCAATATTTTTATATTAAAATGAAAATTATATAATTTGAAGATTATATAAATATAATGTTATATAAAAAAAATAATGGTGTCTTTTCTAAGAGATATTCTCATAGCTATCAGACTATTTCAGATTTCGATAGAGAAATATTCAACTGCGATATTTAAAATCACAAAACATGACTAGTCAAGAAAAAAAAAGAATGAAATGAAAATTGTGCATCTATATTTGTTTTAGCATGTGCTACTCTATAATTTTGACTGGCAGAAGCGCGAATATATATGATGTATAGACAAGTATAGGTTACGCAGGCGTATAATCCAAGTTGTTGCTGTCGCATTGAAGTTGCCAAAGTTACTTTGTAATCGGAGCTATGCCTGGATGTGTTACTAAACTGTGCGGAGATGAAAATAAAGATTCCCTCCTCTCTCTCTCTTTTTCTCTCTTTTATGCTATTGCTGGTTTTTTGATATTCTATCAATTTATCATCACTTGCATATAATTGTACATCACTGATAAATTGTTCACTGTCAGAATAATACACTGTAAAAATTTTTTGTGTAAATTTACAACTATTATAGTGGGTAATATTGAGACCAATTATTAAAGGTGTATATTTACATACATTAGTAAATTTACATTTCATAGATAAAATTATTATCTTAAATGATAAGTAAGCATCTTGTACTAATAAATTTATATGTTAGAAGTAGATTTCTAGAAATATTTATGTAATAATATATTTTGTATATGTATTTATATAATTTCACATATTAACTTTAATTTAAAATTACATACATAATTAGTGTAACAATTACGCTATTTATAACGAAAATATATAAATTCATGTACTTTTACAAAAATTAGTTATTTTACTCTTTATTGTGTAAATATTTGTTTATTAAGTGTAATTTTTAAATTTTATATAAGTGTTACAAAAAATTGTACATTTACATAAAATCCAAAAATTACACTTTTAACCTTGTAATTTCTCATCAAATATAAACGAATATTTACACAATAAAGAGAGTAAAAAAAATAATTTTTGTAAAAGTACATGAATTTATATATTTTCGTTATAAATAGCGTAATTGTTACACTGATTATATGTGTAATTTTATATATTTTTTTTACAGTGTACTATGTTACATACTCTACGTTATTGTACATGTGTTTCTTTGCTAATCAATATAGCGTAAAGAAAATAATGAGGATTACACGAGTATATGGAAACCAGTATGGGATAGTTCAAAGAGTCATTCAACAGAGAAAAAATGCAGGAATATTAATGCATTTCTTCGTTTTGTAATTTAATTTTAATTGTATTACTATTTTTCTTTCTTTCTCTTATCGGGATAATTTCAAATTAATTTTGCAAAATATAGAATTAATACGCTTTTTTCCAAATCTGGAACGATAGAAAATTGTAACTCTCTCGTTAAGTAAAGCTTGACAGCGACGCCGAATTCTTCGAGATACATCGTTATCGTTCATCCTATAAAAGTTCGTGATGATAACGGATCGAAAGGGTACATGAAAGTAATTAGCTGAAATTGGAAATGGCAATTAGCAAGCGAGAGAGGGGATCTTGACGGAGATGCGAAAAGTACGAAGAGACTTTAATTACCTTCGGAAATATATGCATCGGGAGACAAACTCTTCTTACGTCAATGGCGAATAAAGAAAGCTTCGTATCGAAGATCGAGAGCATAAACTTAGCAAGATCGAAAGGACTTAACAAGAGGTAAAACCTAATCAGAATAAAGCACGTTATATCGTAATAATTATATATTATACAACTATTAATGTGACATTAAAGAGACTAACATAAAATAGCAATAATTTATAATTTGAAAAGATCAATCATAGCAAAAACTACTCAAAGATGTACGTGTATAAGATATTATATATATATATATATATATATATATATATATATATAGTGTGTGTGTGTGTGTGTGTGTGTGTGTATGTATGTAAGATATAAGTAAACGCGTATATTGGCGATGGTTCAAATACACGCATGGAAGCAAAGCATGTCGAGTGATCCAAATTATCCGGAAATGCATCGAGAGCAGTGCCTGCATGGTCGGCCTTTGGTCGGACATCTCAAAGCAAGAGCAGCCTCCAGTAAGACCACTAATCCGCATGTCATCCACATCAAAAGGCATCGAAAGCTCTGCATGTGTATGTGAGACTACATGTTTTCGAGGTAAATGGACTGATTCAAAGCGCTCGATCACGTGTATGCAAAATATAGAATATAGACAAAAATAGCAACAAGTAATTAGCAGATCGAATAACGTGTCACCGAGTTATATTTATTACTATATCAAACGAAATTATTTTTATCGATGCCAGAGAATCAGGTTAAATCACAAATGATATCGTTGCAAAGATCGGTTATCCAAGATTGCGGTCGGTTAGCACTTTACGCGCAAATTACCGTGAAAATCGTCAAACGAATTTGTGGAGAGAATTTCTTCGGCAGATGAAAAGAATCGCTGAAAGGTGTGGAAATTGCAACGGCTGTGTTCAAAAATAAATTTGCAGCGAATTGCAATCGTCGAAGAGAAACTCTTTTTGCTCTCTCAGGAATATAGTGTGTTGATAAAGGACCGAGAATGTCAAAGACACTCTCTTGAATTAACGGCTCGTTTTCAAGCGGAAATTCATTTGGAGCTTGGTATCTTGAAGTGTTTTCTTTTTAGAGGATAGAGCTAAAGATTTTTCAGTCTCTTAATGAAGTAAAAGAACCGCTATATAAGTTGTAATTTGTCGTTCAAAAGAATATGAAATTATAAAGAAATAAGATAAATATATATAAGTATAAAGTAACAAAATAATGATCTAATTGATAATAATGAATATAATTAAAAGAAGATTATCAAAAACACTCATTTTAAAAATAATTTTGTTGAAATAAAGTATTATTTAAAAATTTATTTTTTGTGAAGATGATAAGTATAAAAATAAAAAAATTTATTTAATTAGTTATCACTACCTGTGACGCAAGAGAAAATGAATAAAAATCGAAACTTTTGCTGCGGAGAAAAAATTTGGATAATACCAACGAAAGACATATAGAACAAACATAGTTTAATAGCTTGTAATGGCCTTAATACTTTCGTTTAAATTTGGGAAATGTTTATTTTTTGTGTATAAAATCAACTAAATATATTTTAAATAGGATTATAATTAAATATGTAAATATATAAATCATATTTTAAATTAATCATTTATAATATAGTTAAGTATTATAAATGTATGTAATAAAGTATTATAAATGTACGGTAAAATGTTGTAAAAAGTAAAAAAAAATTGCTTATATACAAATTTTTTTTTAATTTTTTAAATTATTACTTTGCTCATCTCTGATTAATAAAGTAATTACGAGCCAAATGTCATTAGGCTTTTCAATATTTTAATTGACAGTGCATATATTACTAATTAATGCGCGTGTTTGAAAAGAGGCCGTAACAAGAACATATTTCATGCAATGAAGGTTCGCGTGACGATCTGTAACAGTGAGTATCGATCAAACGACCGGTGGCAAGTACCAAAACGCAATAATATTATTGTTGTCGGGTGCAATGCGGTATTTTCGCTTTGGGATTCGTATCGCGCGTACCGCTAAGCAATCAACTCAGGATCATAAAAGTAATCGCCGTGAGTGTTTTCTGTGTCGCACGATATAAAAACATCTCGTTTACGCATTTTTTACCATTTTCCATTAACCTGACAACGCTTTATAGTCTGATCGCGACATTATTTGCAAATGATCAATCGCAGGCGAAAAGAAACAGGGAAACAGGTCGATGAAACGGAAATACGGGCGTTTGCGAATTTTCCAATCATTTTCCAATGATTTGATGACTACGACGCAAGTCGAATCGTTATTTGATTACCGCATCGATTCGTTAAATTTGTTGGCGCATGTAAAAAATCAAAAGGACATTAGTTCGGTTAACTTTTATCGAGCTATCGACTATTCTTTTGCCAATTTCAAACATCAGGAATAATCGATGATGTCGAGATAGAGGAAGAAATCGTTTAGCGTTTAGTGAAATATTCCGATTTATTGATGCACTAACGCAATTCTATGAGATGATGGAATCTTTGATTTGACGTGCGTATAAAAATCAGGACTATATATGCGTATATATATATATATATATATATAAATATATATATATTTTTTTTTCAATATTCTTTCAGCGTTTTGAAAATTTTATAATTGTTCATTTTTCTTGTTGATATTATGATTTTTTAAAATTATAATTTACTATTCCTTGAAAGATGAGCTTTTCTTGCTTAATCTTCCGTGATATCAATGGACAACAAGTAAATAAATATTTTTATCTTGTTTTACTAAAATTATTAGGTAATTTTTATAATTTAAAAAACTAAAATTAGGAGGAAACATAAATTTGTCTACAGACAAATAATATAATAATATTATACAGTTACCACATACTTTCTATAAATGAAAAAATTAATAAAAAAGTTTCTTAAAGAAATGCCAAAAATATAAAATCACTTATCTGGAAAGAGCAAAAATCATATTGTGTAGTCAATCAGAATTGCTCGTATATTTAATCATGTTCCGCGATCAAACAGAAATGTATGCAGTTCCGCCAAATTGGCCACGTCATCAAAAACGATAAATTCTCCATCGAGTTGAAATCGTGCCACAACGACTATTGCACTCAGAAACTTGGCAAACAAGCAAACCTCTTGCGCGTTTTTCCACTTTTTTCCGATCTCGTCGTCACTTCATGGCACTCAAGAGAGCGCGGAGAAAGACGAAAGTCAAACAAACCTTTTGCAATCGTGGCAAAAACGATCTCTATGAGAAACGTCACGCAGATGATTATCTTCGTCTATTTTCGACTGACGAAGCTATCCAGATCATCTTATTACCGTCGTCTGAGCTAAATTGGCAGAATTTCAGAGCGTTTTGTCATGGATTTTCGAGTAAATCTCATGTCTAAACGTTTCATATCAATAATACTAAGAAAGATTTTTACAAAATTAGATATTTGTGTATGTTAGAAACTTATGGATAAGAGCTGATTAAGCTTTATGGAATGGAAAAATTATTTGCATGTTGAAGAAAAGCGCTTACGTAACCTATATGACACAGATAGATAAAAATTGCATTACTTTAACTTATTAGATTTGACATTTTATTGTTTATTAATCTTTATTTATTCAGCAATGTACTTTTTTTCGATTTGATTATCGTATCTGATAAACTTCAAAACTAATGAAATGGCATGTAAAATGAGATACAACACAACATGCAAATGCCATTGCAGTTACAGCGAATGTAAAGTGCAGTGAGAAACTGATATGGCGAACAACTGAGTGGTCAGCCGATGGCTTCAATGAGTTAACCACTCGACTCCGAATATATTCGGTCATTGATCACCGTATTGATGAATTGTTTGGCTCTCAAACGATATGGAATCGATCCGCATTTTGGAGAAATTATCCACAATGATGCGGTAGTGATAGAGTTGTATTTAAAATCTCGATTCATATTTAAAAACTAATTGCTAAATGATCGCATGATTGATTTATTTTGTATTTAGCTTAGATCTAGTTTCTTAAAATTCATCGACTTGAAAAATATATGACTCATGTTTAGAAAATTATATTTTTATCTTACATTATTAGTTGTTTACGTATTTATTTTTCAATACATTATATTCATTTTTGATATATTTGGTTCACTACAAGATTTAATATCAATAATATTGTGATAAAATAATATTGTTTTGAAATATTCACATTTGAAAAATAATAATAAATAAAATAAAATTGTTTTATACCAATATATTCATAGCATTTATAGCACGATAAAAAGTCATATATAGTCATATATTATTGTTGAAATGTATGTGTTGTATTGTTGTATTTGACATGCTTCTCTGTAAAAAATAGTGAATGTTTGCGAAGCCTTCAAAACGCGGGCATATAATAGTAACTGATACTTTTCAAGTCATGTTGCAAATATGAAATAATATTGTACAATATGATTGTGTGTGTCATTTACACGGTGCTCTATAAAGGCAATCGCAGTAATGAAAGTGTATATTCCCCGCATACCCGACAATTCTCGTTTACACTACCTTCTGTATTCGTTATTCAGTTTTCGTTATTCGAGGTAAATCGCGCATAAATTTCATTCAAAATATGTGCGGAATAACATGTCAAAGATTGAAAATCAAGCAGCATTTAAAGTACTCAACATTTGTTATTTGATATTCGATACAAATAATAAAAAAGATTAGTGTTGCAATTATGTGGAATATCGGATATGCTCAATACGATATTTTATCGATATCGATGAATAATTTTTCTTAAAATCTATTAAAAATATTCCAAGATTTTCGAGCATCGGCTAATCACATGTATATAATAACAGTAAAAAAATGTTAACGATCGTAATATTTTAATTGCAAAAGTCCACTAAGAAAAAATATTAGAATCCAAAATTGCTAATTTATAAAAATATTCTTATAATGAAAAAAGTTGCCTTCGAGAATTAATTTACGATGCAATAATAAGAAAATCGCTAATCCAGATTCCCAACTATTTAAACCAACCATTGAATCGCCGGACTAAAAATGAGGTCTTGTGACAGAAAACATGCGCCGAAGTTTTCGCAGAACTCCATTTCATGTTCAGTCAGACGGCGACGAACTTCGATTAGAAAAATCTCACTTTCAGGCGTGGGGTTTCAGGGATTCGCATTCGACGCGAATGTTTTCGGGGTTTAACGTCAAAAGTTTGCGAGCCGGACAACCGCGATGGTGTAACACGAGCCAAATAGAATGGAGCTGAGATACTACGAAACAGTACTTGATAGGACAAAGAGAAAGAGAGAAAGAGGAAGAGAGAGAAATTGATCTTTAATTGAACGATACACAATTCGTGTGGAACGGACGCGTTTGTTTCGCGCTGCCGCGGAAACAAGGGGCTGCTAACGACCCGATGAGAGTGCATCGTCGTACGTCATTTCCCATTCGACAGCGAAATTTGCGGTTACGTAAATACTGTTTGCTGGGAGTTCATTGCGTTGTAACGCGCCAAACTACGGCGGTAGTTCGATCTCGACTCTGGCATAATGCGCGTTTATTTCCTTCCTGTTGACATATAGCTTAACAGTTTGTCTTGTCTTGGAAGAATGCAGAAATTGCAAGATGCCATTAATTAGATGGCGATTAAAATACCGTGAGAATAATTAATGTGTGTGTGTGTGCGCGCGCCATTCCAAAAGTTATAATGAATAAAAGGAGAATATTATTTGATAGAGCGAGACAGATACACATATGTATAATTTCACATTTTCCATGCAAATATATTTTTTCCTCATATCGCAATTGATGTAATATCTTATTTGTACAGATTGAGATTATAATTAATGACTCGTACACGCGATACACAGCCAATACCGCCCAATACTTGTGTTTGTTCAGGTTGAAAATTTGTTTCGCCTGAAGCGTCATCGTGGTGAATGATTCAATGAATCTCGTCTGTTTCGCGGTTTCTATGGGGAAGCTATCGATAAATTATCGGCCTCCATTTGAACTCATATGGCAGTAAAATTTTAATTACATGAATCAATTGAAGTTTGATCGTCATTGCGTTCGCGATCTCAATATGTCAATCTATAATCAATTTTTCCGGTCGAATTGGAAAATCACGTTGCAACCAAACGCACTTTTCTGAAAATGTTGTATTAATGCCGGCGGATATTCCGCATAATTGTGTATATATATATATACATATTAAAGGTAGAATATGTCAAACGCATTGCATTTCATGAAACAAATAATTATATTAATACATTATTAAATATATTGCGACAGACACAAAAAATGTCTGCAATGGATAAAGATACAACGTATCAAAATATTTACAGAATAAATAATAAGACTGAAATATAAGATTGAAATATATATGTAATTGTATGTATATATATAATTCAAGTTATATTAAACAGAGATCTATTTAAATATAGATTGGAAATTATAAATGTATTGCAATATATATGTGTGTGTGTGTGTATTGCAATACAATATAATTTCCAATCTATATTTAACTAGATCTCTCTTTAATATAACTTAAATTTTATTTTTTATTTAATATCTTCAAATTTATTTTTGAAAGAATAAATTTTTGAATAATAAGATATTTCTTATATAAGTAAAGATAGCTTTGGATAATAAAATATATATAATATTAATAAGATAAATAAATATTTTTTTCTCACAATATTTAAAGAGTGCAATTGACTAAAAAAAAAACATAACAACAGACAAATTATCTTAGATTTAAATAAGCCACATATAGCGTAAGTTGTAAAGTAACTTGCTTATATAAATTTGACTCGTACTTTCCTAATTAAATGCTGTTTCCAGGATCTTTCCTTTCTCGTTTTGCATACGAGGATTCATGGATAATGTACACGTAGCTCTATGTAAAAGCACCTAGTATTTAGCGCGAAACGACCTTGAGTGTTTTTTATACTCATTGGGCACGCAAATTATTTCTAAATGTATTTCGTGCAGAAACTGTCATGTATATAAAAACATTTTTTCGGTATGTTCGAATGTTAAACGATTGATTTTATTTTAAAAAGCAATATCATAGAAGAAAGACGAGATAAAATAAAACAAGATAAAAAAAGAAACCAAAGCTAAACAAAAATTACACAAAGAGATTGATTTTTCATTATGATATTTTAGCAATCTTTTTCATCAAGCTCTGTATTTATATCGGTAAAACAAGTACGAAGCAGAATCACGGATGCATGAATTAAAGCACGTCAATATAAAATAACATATTCTCTTGCAATATACGACAGTGTACTCTTCTATACCATACATGCAATATTTTCGCAGTTATTATTTATACATTTTATTCTATCATAAATAAAAAAACGGCGTATTATTTGCATTTGTGCAAATAGCTATTCTTTTAAGAGCAGATTTTTCAATTTTTTTCATAGAGCGAGGATTGTAATTTTCTTTAGCGATTCGATTTATAAAATAGTCATGCGCCGGCAAAAGCGCTTTTCTAAAGAAGAAAGAACAAGGGGAGGAGAAGCCGACAATAATACAATCAGCGGCATTCCTTTTTTTTAGAGGCAACCCGGCGGCGCGTTAAATTAGTCGCTTTTATTAAAAACGTCCATATTTACGATCCTACCGGGCAACTTCGCTCTCAGCTTCGCAAACGACCAATAGTATTGTTATGCAAAACGCTTTAATCAAGACACTCTCTTCGCCGCACGTTTATACCGCGACACAAATAATCGCATAATTTCAATATATTCATCCTAGCACAATCGGATATACGTCGAATAAGTTTCTCATACAGTTAAAATGTATTATCTCATAACATGCCACTCGGGATCTATTAATATTATTAATTTATGAAAATAATACTTTAATTCACATATTTTAGTGTGTAGTTGTGCCTATATATTAAAAAATAATTATTTTAATTGATTACAAATTCCTTAACCAGATTTTTATGTTTAAAGTATTTATTTCTTTATAAATTAATTCTTTATAAAATAATTTTTTTATCAAATAAATTGTACACAAATAAGATTTTAATTAAGCTTTAAATGAATTATTATTAAATGAATTATTAGAAAAAGAAATAATATTTTTTCTCTCTCATACTAACTATTTATAAGATTTCAATTAACATACAAATGAATTATATTTCATATGAATTTTTTATAATATAATAATAAGGTATATAGTTTACTTAAATACGTTTATTTTCTATTTGAAATACTATTATCTGCTAAAAACATAAAATAAATATTAATATAGCAGAATTTTTAAATATTATCCAATGCAATTTATCTCTTTCAAACTTGCTTTGGACAATTTCAAAAGTTTGATTTATTTCAATATGTTAAACAACGTTATTATTAATCACGTTATTAAAATTAAAGCTCTAAAAATTGATGTACAAATGATGACTACGCGGATATATTTCAAAATAAAGCAGGATTTTTCTCTAATCGCCGTGAAGAGCTCAACAACGCGTTCAATGTTTATTCAATTTTGCGCAGTATAATTTTATTATTTGCAACGCACCCGCTGCATTTCTCTAATGCATCACAAAGGCAAAATCCCGATACGATCGCCCATAGTTTCGTGCTACGCAATTTTGCGCACGATGGAAGTCCCGATACATAACAGCCTGTTCATTCGTGCGTAATTCTATAATTTCATGATCAGCCTATTAAGCGGATCGTTAAATATTCCAGAAACGCGTGCACCTCGCATCGGCGCAAGCGACGCGGAAAAATTTTCAGGGACCGATGAACTGTATTAAATCTGCGAATTTTGATAAGTGATAAAACTGCCAATTTCCCCAAGAATAATCCGAATGAAAATGTGTAGATAAATAGATAGTCCCGAAAACTTTATTTAAATTTCGACAAACTTTCGACGATTTTAGAAAGTACTTTAAGTATCATTAATAAAAAGAAAACGAGTCGAAAGATGTACCCGTCAGATAATGTAGGATCCTTATAGAGGGTCGATGCCCGTTAAGGTCTGCCGTAAAGCGCCGATATACGTCTTATCGCGCGCAATTTTAACGAAAAATTAGGGGACGCAGATGGCCGCTCGAGATGGCCGTGGATGCCTGCCTGCCTCCCATCCGGAATTTTTGCATGTAGATTGGAGCGTAAGCGGGCGATTGAAGCCCGAGCCGAGCAACGAGGAGGAAGCGACGGAAGAAGGTAATTTCGGAGTTCGGGTAGATGTATGTCCGCGCGATAAAAGTAATGAGATCCATTATAACCGGGACGTAAGTTGCGCGCTCGGTCGCACCACGGCAAGTATCTATTCTCTTCCCCGGCCAAACTTGCACTCGCGTCGTTACACCGCTAAATTTACACGAGCTCGGTCTTCTCATCTCTTAAAGTACCATCCGCTGTGAATTATGGCGCTCGATAGGCAATCGTTAATAATTGTAAATGGCTGCCGCCGCCGATCGAAGCCGACAGCTCGTTTATTGAATATCGGCAAAACCGACAAGTGTCGCATCCGATCCACTTTCCGCAAAACCATGTGTCGCTTATGCGAAAAATAGTTTGTACGAATTTCGAACGCGCGCAGTGTGATTAATAAGTTTATATTTCTAGCTCCCAATTTCAAAAAGCGTTAATTGTACCGGTGAAGCCAAAATACATGACAAAATTACGCGAAAATGGATTCTTTCGATATTTATAACTGCGTTAAATATCTCTTCGTATATTTTGTACATTTTGTATAATTATGATCTAGATAGAAAATGTTGAGAAAAATTTAACGAGAATTGATGTCGAAATAATTGACTCTTAAATGTCACGCGCAGATCGATCATTTCATTAAATTCGTAATCATCGTCATCAAAAAGCGCTCTTCTCGCATCATGTCCGACAAGCGTAGAGAGGATGCAAAGCGTACCCGAATAAATTGAAATTCGCATGAATGCCTGAGAATCCCTTTGCCGAGAAACGTATCCACTACCGGATATGGAGAGAAGCGAAGACGAACCTGGAGAAATGCACGGCGAAGATGCGTCGCAAAAATTGCGACGAGACGACGGAATTGCTCGTGTGCGAAGTGGTTTCGAAAATTGATACATAGATAGTATAAATAAACAAGCATGACGCATATAACATAACGGATAAGATAAATTGAAAAAAAAAAAACTGGGTCAAACTCTAATGACAGTCGATCTTGATACCGCGATGTCGAAAGGCGGGTAAAATCGAGGGCAAAATGGTCGCACATAAACGCGACAATCGAACGCGGGAAATCGAAAGGTTGATGAAGAGAAAGGGTTGACGAGAGAAAAGGATGAATTGCAAGGAGATGTACTACTTGTGTGATTGAGAAGGGAAATGGATTACGGTGTATATTCGAAAGTACTCGCAGGTAGATATGAGCGTCGTTTAGCTCCGTTAGATGTTGACAGTATCTATGAAAACAAAATGGAGTTGGATATATATATATATATATATATATATATATATATATATAACTCTTGCAATCACACTGTATTAAGCAATGGCATTAAAATGCAATGTATATTATAAATTCAATTTTGTTAAAATAATTTACGAGCGCAAAGTTATATTATATAACTTTGTTATATAACGATTAAACTGATATTAAATTAATTAATAATAATTCAACATAATATTCATTTAAGTGTTAATTTGAAATATATAAGTTTTATTTATCAATACATATAGTATAATACATATAGCACTATCTCATTTTCTTCAAAATTGGAAAGTCTCTTCCTTTCAGTAACCCCTTCAATTTGCCAGACACCGAGAAAGTGCTTGCGTTACGCTCGTGTTATTTTCGGAGATAGTATATTTTGAGAGAGAGATATTACTTTTGATTAAAAAGGATCGTTATACGCGCGAGCTTTTACGATTCGGCCGACGACTGCGCCGTTTCATATCTCTTCTCCGTTTCCATAGACGCGGCCCGTTGATTGCAGCGAATCGGAGCGGAAATGCAACAAGAG
Source organism: Camponotus floridanus (assembly GCF_003227725.1). NCBI lineage: Eukaryota > Metazoa > Arthropoda > Insecta > Hymenoptera > Formicidae > Camponotus > Camponotus floridanus. The sequence goes on along the minus strand of NW_020229692.1, from coordinate 599,934 downwards.
ATTCTCAACATTTCCGCGATATAGCATGCAGTTCCATTCTAAAATCGCGACGCTGCTGTGCATGGATGCGCTTTCAGATCCTCTGCAACGCAATTCTTCATTGTATCGAGCAGAAATGTGATTAAAATTGTAATAAATAGTTAATTCAATAAACTACTCATACGCTATGATTACTCGCAGAAGATAATTTAATATATAATTATACGAGACTATTATTCTATTTCAGAGTCTAGATATAATAATATACATCAACAGAATTAATATAAATTGTGCACGTATGTACCGTTTAAAATTAAATTTGTCAATACGAGCATTTTCAAATAAATTTGTCTAAAATAACGAGACATTATTAAAACTCACAAAATAAATACAATCAACAATTGTTCGAAATTCAGGTTCGACAAATACGATTGAATTTATATCGCGACAGATAGGAATAACAAAAACAGATGGAAATTACGACAAAGAGAGGAAGAAAAGTTACGACCTAGATCAGACAAAGATTGACGATGCGGCAAAATTTTACAAGCGACAGTGAAACAACGGTGATTCACGTATCTATGTAAAAGAATAAATGTCTATCAATATTTGTAGGTTGTACGTGCAGTTGTTACTCGTCGTTGCCGTCGAATAAGTTTGCAGCGGAACAGGTAAAATCCGCGCCGTGCGATATCCGCACGTAAATCAAACGCACACACGATGCATTGTACAAAGAGGGTGTAGCGGTATAATTTTCTATCAGACGCCAAAGCGCGATTTATTCATGGCGTGGCGCGGCGAAACAGCGGTTTATCTTCAACGTTTCGCTAAATTTACAACAAACGCTAGCCAGAAAGCTTAAACGTTGCTAGAATTTTAATTAAAATCAAAATTATGCTACTTACAATAGACAGTGTCCGAAGGAAAAATTCGCACGATAATATATATCATCGTATTTTATTGAAGTCACATTATAATTTTATGTCAAAAATTCACCGCAATAAAATATACGAATGCAATTATCAATATTAAAATAGATTTAAGTAATTGATTAATTGATTGTAATTGAGTGGCAATATTGAAGTCATTCAGTCGAGCACGCGCGAATCGTGAACCGCATAGAATGTCTTTTGACCGATGTCCAAGTATTTATTCGCAGTCCGGCAATCCCGAGACTGCCTCGAAATTATCTGTAGACTATCATTCCAGAGAGGTACGACATCGCACCAGAACTTTGATAATCCGTAGCATTCGGATGACGCGAGCTGTTTCGAGAGCTACATCGAGAAGTGTACGAAACACTAACATTCCGAGTATGCATACACATTAATTCTTTAAATATTAGTTTAAACAATCCCTTAAATTTTTATTTAGTTATATATAATACTCTATTTGTCACTATTTTGAAATATAGCAATATTTCCCTCATCAAAGCATCAGAAATTTGCAATATTGTTCTCTTTGCATATCAAATTATAATTTAATACAAAGACACGTTCATTCATTTATTTACAACAGTAAGATTTCGAAGAAAAGCGTCCAAAGACGTTTGCATGTTGCAAAAGTGGCGGATTATATGTATTCCAATGGCACATCGAAAATCCACAAGATCTCTATCTAAAATTGCGGCCAGAAGTTAATATTTAGCGTATTCTCGATAGATAGAGTTCGATCAGATAATCGCGTTCTGTTAGAATCAGCACTGCGGCATTTAAATTCGGTCAAGCACCACCGATTAAATCGGATTAAGCGAATAGAGCAGGAAGATGCGAAGCGAATAGCGACCTTGGTAAACTTCTTTTAATTGCGGCTAACGAGTAGAATTTAAAAAGTCATCGTGCCTTGAAAATGTGCTCTTTAGCGAACGAGAAAATGTGTCTTTCTCGTTAAAAGGAGCAAAAATGAGATGGCTCGAAGACGCCATTCGAATCGCGGACTTGAAAAAACAATGACGACAACTCGGAATCATTTTTAAGTGAAAGATAATTTGTAAATGTGATATTTATGATTAATATGAATTCCCAAAACCTAACGTGAAACCGCAATAGTAATTAGATTAGATAATTGCGATTGAATAGAAATTAGATTAGAATAATCTTGTTTGATTGATATTTAATTATATCGTCCCAATGATCATTATTGTTATTGGGAATAGAGAAAAAAAGGTAGTTTGCGTAGTGGAAACTCGTAACAAGTGAAATAATTGGCAAATCGAAGGGCTATCGTTTTCTAATGGCTTGAAAATCGTTAGTACGCTAAGCGTAAGATAAAAATAAGCTCAGCGGGTCAAACAGCTGCCATTGTCTTGGCTGTTATCGTTAAGGCTCATTCTCTTGAAGATGAGCGTACTCTACGTGATTCGCATTGCGTAATCTCAAACTCTGATCTCGCCTTTTTACGAGCAAAGCACCAGCCACTCAAATTCTCGTAGAAAACGCTTTTTGGATCGACACGCTTTCATTCAATCGCGATTATCTCGACGATTAATTTTCTAAGATCTTTTTTACGATTTTAAAAAATCCACTAACTACATTAATTTTCTTCGATATAAAAAGCTTACGTCTGAAAATGACGCAATCAAGAAAGATCATTAAGCTTAAAGAATTTTAATTAATTTTTCAATCTTTTTAAAGATGGAGGATGTTTTTAAATAAATACGACTTGTAATATATAAAACACAAATAATCAAATTTCCAAATAAAATATAATGACTTATACTGAATATATGATTAGCATTAAAAATTCAGTTATAATGAAACTTCTAATGAAACAGATTGACGAATTTTATTCATAAATGTTGATTATTTCAAATTACATGATATATTTTTGCACGTATTTATTATCTTTCAACGATAAAAAATTAGCTAATTAACGAAGCGTTAAAATTCCAATATAACAAGAGATAATAAAAAAATTTTACACAACTTAATCGTTATTACTGGAGCTGAAAAATATAATTACAATATGAAGAAAACAAAGTAATTTGTATGATACACCCACCAATTGCGGCCAGTGGACTGTAAGGTAGACTTTGGCGCGGCCAAAAAGCCGCAATCTTCGTAATCTCCTCAGTTTCTTATCGTTAAAGCCCATCCCCATGAAAACGGGCGCCACACGTGATCCGCACTGGCACTCCAGGTTGACAATCGTTCTCCAGCCCTCACCACAACGACTAGCCTCATCCAACAATAACTACAACAGCCAACAATCGGTGCCTCGCGTTTTTCACGCCGGTCTCGTAGCACCGTCTTGTCCCGTGATCACAATCCGGCTGATCGCTTCAGGGAAAAAGTTTCGATGAGGAAGGGATCAATCTCGAATGAGTTTTTCTGATCGAAAGCGAATAAGGTTGAAAAGCTCTGTTAATTAAACAATCTCCTAAAAGAAAGAAGCTTTCTAAGTGTGAGATTGACTATTAAACAAGACGAAAGAATATTTAAAAAAATTACAATTACAATGTATTTTCTAATTTCTTGCAATAGTCTTATTAAGACTATCTCAGATATAAAATTCATAAAACATTATTTGATTTCACGAATTTTTTTATTCTATTCGATTTGAGTTAAGTGATATGTAATAATAAAGTGGCTAGAAGAAATCAATTAAATAAACGAGTGACTTTAAGTACGTTGAAATCTTTTAAAGGGAATGGAATTTTGAAGTTTCCCCGAGCTTCAACTTTGAACGAAGAGAAAAGCCAGCAGCGATTGCCGCCACGTGACTTTCAAATAGATCTAGCGCAACCTTGAACAAGTGACTCGACTTTCAATGTTCTTTATACACTCGTTACTATCGATTGCATATGCATAATTGTGTGTCTCCTGATTTGTGTCACAAATTAGTTCGAACAAATTTGCAATAATTGTATTGTATGCAATTATAATCAAAACCATCTACTGGTGCAAATTTATCACTTTTGGATAGAACAACTAAGAAAATTGTCATTTTTTACACATACATAGCTGCAACAAAATTATAGTTTGTGATGCAATCTCAATTGATTTCTTTATATTCCGACTAGCACGGCATTCGATATTTCGTGACCACAATATAATCGGGAGAAGCATTTACGTGCCTTTATGAAATGGAGTTTCCCGTCTATGATTAGACAATTGAATATATATGTCGACTATAAACCGGTGATGGTCGAGACTGGTACGCGCAGAGGTAATATTTTGTTACTTTTACGTCATTCATATACATCTCTAAAATAATAGAGCTAGATATTATTTGTAAATATCCATATGCAGATCCTTACATTTAATAATCGCGTAGCACGGAACATATTACGTTCGTTAAAACAGTATTTTATCCCATTCGGAAAATGACAAGTTTTTCCTCACTTATTATTACTCTCGCAATATTTCTATTGTGTATCTCGATATTTAGTTTACCTATGAAACTCGAGGTGACTTTTAAATTCCTGTAAGATGCAAAACAAAAGTGCATATCATATTCTCTAATTAGCTTTCAAATTCACTTTAAATCATGTATAATTCGCGGAAAAATTCGAGATTGAATTTTATTTATCATTTATAGTTTCATGAGTCGTATAACAAAAATATTGCGAAAAAATAAAATATATATATTAAAATATATATGTACATAAAACTACAAAAAGATTTTTATCTTGAATTTTGTAGCAACTTATAAATTACTAAAAGTATGTATGACACAAAATTTTCAATTTTGAAACAGATAAATTTCATTCGTCTCCAAAACTCAAAAACATGATGTGCAAACTAAAAACCGAGTGGCTAATTCAATAGAAAGACAACTTCACACTTGGAGCAAATACTGTGATAACTGCAAAAAAATGTCAAAATTTAAACGTCTTCTATAAATCGTTAAATCAAATCTACCTAAAGTAAAATCGCGATTTAACGAGAAGAAGAAAGAACGAGATTCGTCGAAATTTGGAAGCTGGTCAGGCGGGACCAACGACAACGTGACCGTTCGCGCCAGGCACCGAGGAACGTACTGGCAGCCCCGGAAGAGGGAGCGGACCCCGCGGGTTGCGAACCGCGCGAGTGACTGCCGAGTGGCGAGGATTGCCAACTACGAGGGGGGTGCCGAGAGGGATGCTGCCAGCTGGAGTGGACGGCGCAAGATCTACCTCCCCCCTTCCCTACGCGTGCGCGATCTACATCTCCGATCTGCCGCCACCGCGCCGTTATTTCTCCGGCGCAGCTTCTCTTGCAGCGCCTCCCCCCTTTCGCCGCGATGCAGCGCGGAGGTTTCAAACAACTTCAGGACTCATCTGCCGCCGCTCCCACCGTCGCACGACGAGAAAACGGAAAAATCATCCCTTAGCTTTGCTCGTCGAAGCGTAAGCGACGGGTAGCCATCAGGGGTTGCGGGGATGGAAAAGCGGCGGATATTACGCCTGACTTGCTGGACCTCCAAATGTTTTCGCCGCGCAAATTTTATGTCCGCCGAGAATTTCGCTTATTTGATGAAACGAGATGAAATTCTCTTTAAAGGTAAGACATTTTTATATTAATTACGTGAAAAATAACCTTTTCAACATAGAAATATTCGATCATATTTTAAGAAAATAATGGAAAATATAATTATATAAAGACACGGTATAACATAATAATGAAAAATTAAATACTATTAAAATACACAAGCAAAGGAGAGGCAAAAGTTATTTAAACTTATTTTAAAATATTTTAATTTATATATAATTTAATAATTATAATATCAAACTTTTCACGTAATAGTTAGAAACTTTTAATGCATATTATACACATTAATATATTCAAATATTATTTAATAAAAACAAATTATGGATTTAAAAATCCCATAAAAGTTTAAAGTTATTGATTAAAATATATGTAATTTAGAATATTTTTATGTTTCCTCTCCGTACGATTTTATAAGAATTAAAGTATACATTTTACCACAAAGGAAATAACAAGGAAGAGTAGCTGGAAAAATTCATCGGATTTTCATTGGATAAAATGCTATGTGTATGACAGAAATTCTGATTAAAGGGAAAACGCATGCGATGACAGGTACTCGGATAGGACTGCACTTTAACGGAATTTTCTACGTTGAAAAGAGCGACCCTTCTTCTTACCACTTACATCCGCAGTGGGGCGTTTTTTACATGTCGATAAGCAAAGTAAAGGGATGATGTTTCCGTCTTCTCTCAGTGGCACAAGCCGAGGAGTTGTTTCGACATGTGATTTCCTTTCCCCTTACAAGAGCGAATATGCTTTTGCATATAAAGGTGAAAAACACGACTTCGCGACATATAAATAGTCCATCGTATTATACGGACTTAAATCATAAAGAATAAAGGAAGAACAAATGCAAAGAGAGATTTAAGAATTCGGTGACACATCAATATATATGTATTTACAAAAAATTGATAGAGGAGGTAATTACCAGCGTTACATTATCGCATCGCTAAGTTTCGTGATGATTTCGCAAGTAAAAAACATCAAGCTACATGATCTCGTTACGCGATAGCGCTCCTTTAATATCCTCGGGCAGCCAAGAGCGAGATACAAGAGCCGTAAAGAAGAATCTCGGCAACGAGATGTAATTCATGATGCGCCTCGTAATTTATACGCGAGGTCGGAAATAAAAGAGTAACGCGCAACCGCAAAGGCGATGATGGGGATGGAAAAGATGAAGGGGCGGCAAAGGAAAAAAGTTGAAGGGAGGACGTTCTCTGCCGCTAAGATCTTTGCACTCTATACGTAAGTATAGTGACTTACGTTGCGGGCCATCAAATACTCCGACTTCACTCCGCCCTGACTTTCAACCTATCTCGCACCAAGGCTTCTTCGTTACCCTCTTGTTTCCATTAGGAGTGATGTAGTGCGTGAAACGCTTTATCTACCCCTCTTACGATCTACTACGGTCACTCTCTGTTTCCGCCCCTCCTTCGATCTTGTTGAATAAACGTCGAACTTTTATTCAGGCGATACAAAAGATGAAGAATATTCGCGTGCGAAAGGCATATATTTGATTAGCTTATATTTAACGGTGAAATTTCTCTACAATATTCATAGAAGAAGCATATCTTTCTACACGAATGATTTAATCGTTTTAATAGTTTGCAAAAAAAGTCTGTCAGTTGCAAACGAACTGTTCAAAAAATTATATACAATATAATAATTATCTCAATTTCGCCAAAGTGCAAGATAAGATTTTTTAAATGTAAAAAGAAAGTACGCGGTTATTATTTTATTTAATATTTCTATTCGATAAAATCAAAGAAGATAATCTTTTATGAATTTTGCGAACTTACATCAATATTTCCCTCGCGAACATTCTATATTTCTTGATCGCGTGTCTAACTTTGATGTACTCTCTCGTCGAATGTCACTCCCTGATGTGCACGCTATCATTCTCGAATGGCACTTTTGACCTCGCAACCGATGTCGATTTCGCATATATAGAAAGATTTCGCTTTGCTCCTTCGGAGAGTGCATTGTGCATTAGCCGTGCAAAGCAATGAATGCGCAGAACGAAAAGCGGATGGTGCAATTCGGATATATGAAAAATTTCCGACGCAACGGCAAGATCAAAGATTTTCGCAGACATAGACGAGAATGCATTTGCGCATATAAAAGTGCACACACGAATGATCTAGTCGCTGCGGATACCGCATAACTGCGGACATACAATGAGAATCATATTTTTCGTTCACTCGTATTGTAAGAAAAGTGCTGACGCGTTAACAGATAGAAGGACGTGCTAATACGAGTAACATCAAGGAAAGCTAAAATTACAATATTTTTTTTTTTACTAAATATTCGATGCAAGAAATTTTTTAAACCTGCAAAATTTCTACAGATATATGCAAAAAAATATAGAGGAAAAAAATACCACGCTTTATATTTTCTCTGTCGTAAAAGTTAAAAGGTAACATTAATTTTTGAAATGTTTCCCTCCGATTAAACGCTAAATTGCTGTTTCGCGAAGACTGTACAGACTCACCACCAACCGCATCGGCGAATCTGTTTACCGGCGATGTTTGCAGGTGTGTAGCGGGCTTAAGAGTCATAGAGCGACATGCGAGTACAGCAACAGCAGCTCGGATAGACTCGGTTATAATTTAATATGCATCGCGGACAGGGTAATATCCATTAGGGTTACTACGCAAAGCTCGTTACTTGCTGAAGAGAGAAGGAGTGTGTACCTGAAATGAGCCGCCCACTCTACCAGCCGGCTCTTTCGCAATTATTTACCGACCTGCAGCCCTCGCGCTTTTTGCGACGCCCGTTTTCATACGCCGTTTTATGCAGGAGATTGCAAAATGACCGCGGATGTTGCTGCTAAGCGAGAATGCTTGGCCGAATGTGCTCTTGTAATAATCACATAAATTGAACGAAGAACTGGAATTTTCATTCGCCAACTACTTTATTATGGGAATATTGTGGGAAGTGTTATATTACGTTTTACGGCACACGCATTTAAATGTTATACTGCTGAAAAGAAAACACTCTGAAACGATGCAAAAAGTGAAATAATTAATGACATAACAATCGTTATCGTTATATTATATTTTTTCTCACTAATCATAATATGAGAATGGAATCACATTAATTTATTTTTCGTATTATTTGAATTTAATGCACTCATGTGTCAGTTTGCCTGATTTAATTTAAGGAACAAGGCCCTCGCGAGAGTCTACAAACGTCTCGTATTCTTGTTGATGTTCGCACAAGTAAACTAACAAACTTTTGGGAAATTTATCATAGAACATGTGCGAATTTGGACGAAAGAGAATAGCAGATATGTCACTGCGAAATGTCAAGAGAAATTCAGGTGAATAGCGAGTCTAATAATACTACTACTCGCGCGAAAATGACTATAAAACGTGAACCATCCCGTTTGTCAGATAAAATAAATTTTTAATAATACCAGCGGAATTTAATTTTACAAACATACATGTAGTTGACGGAGTTTATATACGTGTCCGTTTAGCGTCCTGGCTGTCTCGTTATACATTTTCTCGTGAATTTAGGAAGATCACTTTAATCTTAATTAATAAAAACTCTTCTAAAGATATAAACTATCAAACTGCCGCAAAGTTACAATTCGCATTTCAACGACAATATAAAAAATTACAGCAAACTTAAAAACATTTATCCAGATTAACAGATCTACATCCGAGTGATGAAAAGCTAGATGTGTCTGATACGAGTATATCGCGTGGGTTTAGGATTAAGAGCGCGCTGGTGGACGCGCGATAATCGGATTATCCTGGCGGCGATTAGCGGCGGATTCCTAAATCCGGGCTATATGAGAAAGGCGAATGGATTGCGGCAGGACCGGCCGCGAAGTTCGAAAACTCGCCGCTAATTCCGAGCGACGACCGATTGGACCGACGAGCGACAGGACGGGCGCGCACGTACGTTTTGTTACGTGATAAGCCCGCTCTATTCGCACCGAGCACGTACGTACGTTACTCTCGGAGCGATACCGACGCGAACATGTTCGAACAGCCTTAAAATTCCCGTCGCGTCAAACTGATTATAAGAGAAGAATCGGGAAAGAAGTGGCCGCGCGCGAGTCGAAACGGACGTCGTAATTTAGGTCGACGCTGATAAGGAACGTGCCCGTTATTTCCGCCGTTATTCCGCGTCGGATGGTTCCTTTTATATCCGTCTTACGACGAGATTAAATAAAATAAAAACGCGACGGGGTTGTGCGCGAGATCTCCCTCGCTCGGTCCAATATTTGCCTCGGGCGCGCTACAGCGGAAAATTCGTTGGTAATTTTACGTCTCTCAAGATCAGCAGTCGCGAGCGTGACATAATTTTATACGACAGGACGTCGAATTGGCTAAAAAACGGGATTGAAAGAGACAATCGACAATGTGCGAGAAATTCTTTAAAAAATTTCGAACGATAATAAATGAGACTAATTCGAAGTGTACGAGGTGTCAGCGTGATCTCAAGATAATAATAGTAGGCGAGAGGAGCACAGGGCGAATTATCGAGTCTGCAAATTGTACAATTTTTTTTGGATACAATTTTGACGAATGATCGCTACGATACACATGTGTATTTGCGCTGAAAACAAAAGTCTCGCAATTTCCGCGCCGAGTGACAAGTCTTGCTATATTTTCTCTCTGGCCTTCCCTCTGTACTGCACGATACAATCATCCACAGTCGGTTGTGGGGCAAGAGCTTTGAAACTGACTTTCCATCGCCATCTTTGTCGCATTCGCCTTTGTCGTCGAGCACTAACTTCGTTCGAGCACAGAGTGGCGTGCGTCTTTTCGAATTAATTCTAACGAGCGCTTTGTACCTCGTGCTCCCGCGTATTCGCTTTTCTGAACGACTAAGAGAATCGAGGTGAAAGATTTCACCGCTACAAAGTGATGCCGACTACGCGTATGATATTCTGTCTAGGATGATTATGCTGTTTGTCACTGATTTACGAATCATTATTAAAAAAATCGCCTTCAGTAAAACAGAGACTTGCAATGTTTTTTTTTAAATCGTGCACTTTTGATATTAAACAGACAAATAATTTTTTTTTATAACTTAAAACGACTGTGATGAAAATTTGAATATAAAGCTAAATTACGCTGATTAAATTGTCATAATTTAATCGTAAGCTTTGCTACTAGAGAGTTGCAATCAAATCGATTCGCATTAATTAAAATTATTTTAAAAAATGTATATTTAAAAATTACTCACATCTAGCAATAGTGAAGGGAGAAAGGGATGACTTACCTGCAACAAAATCAAAACAGTCCATAATTATTAACAAAATAAGAAGAAAGCATGCAGATACAAATAAATATAAACGTAGAGTGCCAGAAATCAGTTCGGATTTCGCGCAAAGATGCGAAAAGAAATGAAAGCTTATGGAATAAGAGGACCTGGTAACATCATAAAGCGCAATAAAAGATTAGCCGGAGGAGACTCTCTTATTTCCGTCCTCAACAGCTGGCAAATATGTGCGCGGAAAATAACGCAGTTAATTGCGGCAATTTTGTATCACTGCAGCTTATGTATAATATAAAAGTTATGTCCTCGGAGTATCGCCGTTAACTGATAAAAGGGTAGGAGTCGCGGGAGATTCATAGCTTTCGCATTTATATCGTCATTTTCAACGGCAAAACACTCGTAACAAGCTCGTTTTGCGCGCGAAAAAAAGTTGATGAGGAACGCGAATGCGCGAACGACAATTAACATTCATTTCATCGGCGTTGTTCGATATGACGGCAACGAAACGGAACGACGATAAATCGCAATTTACGCGCGCCATTTTTCATCATACAAGCGTCAGTGCTTTCTGCGCCGGACAACTTTTTTTCGCCGTCCGAATAATATTTTCGTTATTGTAACCAACCGTGATTGACTCGCGAAACGATAAAAGTATGAAGCAATTGAAATTGTACATTGAACAATGTAATTGATTTTGCTTTTACGCGTTTCCGTTAAGCGGTAAATAAAAGCTTCGCCGGACCTTCCGGCGGAATTGAATTAGATTTATGAGACCGATCCTTCCTTCGAGATACGTCGAGCGTTGAATTCGCAGGCGCGTAAATAGCCGACAATGCGGTTATGCTAATCGGCCGCCACCGCGTAACTCGGCCAATCGCTCGATAAATCGACGAAATAAATTGGTTTTCGATAACATTACCGTGAAAATGCTTGCGCCCGGAGGAACAAGAAGGGGTCAAAAGAGAGCAAGTCATGAGCGTCCCTAGGGAGGGCCTGGTAGACGAGGATCTTCGAGAACGAAGGAACCTTCGGCTCGCTCGAACGGGTCAACTCTTTGTCACTTGAGGGTCCTTTAAGCCACTTTACGTGTTAGTTGATCCCGTGTCGACACGATTACACCTGATCTTCGTTTACCCCCGTCCACCTGCGCCACTACACTCTTAACACGGTCTTAAAAGTCGCGTAAGATGCGATACATGAGGGAAGATCAGAGAGATTAATTTTATTAAAATTTCTATAAACTAATTTGGATATAAAATAACTACCTTTTTATCTCTTTCATATATTGTACGATTTTTAAAATCATTTGAATAAATGTGCAATAATTTTGATATGTAAAATATTACATATGTTTAAAAGCGTTTTATAACAATAAAGTAGAATTGGTAAAATTTAATAAATATTAACAAATGTGAACATGGCGCAAGAGATATTGATTTTTAATAAACGTAAATCGCATGACTAGATGGAAAAAATATATAGGTTGTCGCGGATATTGACATATGCGAAACATTATAGAAAAAAAGAAGGGAATAGAAAAGAGAAAAAGGACTTGGTAATTTACATTTTGGGGACACATCACGTCAAACACGGGCGGTGTTACAAAAGAATAGTGATAGATATAGCTTGTAGGGAAAAGGGCATTATCAGCCACCTGCTGTTCTTCTCACCGATTATTCTCCCAATAAAATGTGCGAAAGGTGTTGGAGAAGCCTTCGATTTCGAGGGTGTTAAAAAGAATATTTATACAACGTTTTTTACGTTGAAATAAAATGACAGAAATATTTTCAAAAAACAAAGTTAAATATGAAAAACTGCGCTGCATTTTTATAATCGAAAATGAACTAAAATAAGAAATCATTCGAGATAGTTATATTAAAAAATAAAATTTGGGATTATATATCAAGATTTCTAAAAATGAAGATTATGCTGTCATATATGGATAAATATTCTCTCGATAAATCTTAAAATCTCGAGAATAAAAAAAAATCTACTATATAATACAACTTTATAAAAGCAGTAAAATGCGATAGATAAAAATCAATTTTTATGCAAATGAATAAAAATAAATATTGCAAAAAATACTGTACAACTTTGTTTTGAGAATCATGTCCATTTACATAAATTTTTTCAATTGATAATGTTTTCGTGATTTAATTTTAGAAAAATAATAATAGAGTTTCTGATTTACATTTCAACATATTTAAATTTTCCGCAAGAATTGGTAAGAGAATTTTAAATGTATAATACATTGTTATTTGTACCTACTGTATATTATATGAATTTAATGTTAAAAATACTGTACCATTTAGAAGAGAGAAGAAGAGATGGATTGTGGTTGAAGAATAGAAATTATTTGATTACTTAATATATACAATTCACAGTTATTAATTCACAGGGTATATTTTACTTAAAATACGATTAACTTTTTCTAATCTCTCTTGTTCTCGATATTCTATTTAAGAATTAATATATTTAATTATATATACTTAAAAAAACGAACTCTCTTCTGAAATTACATTTAAAAAGGACTGTCCCCTTAATAAATAATCTTGTGTAGTCTTAATTCTCTCTCTGTATATAAAATAATTATTTTTCCGCTAATTATTGTAGCGATATAAATCAAATAATGGAAATAAATTTCAGAGTCCGATTCAAATTTCATAAAAGTTTGCAAACAAAATATATCCTCTATCATACGACATACATCGAGTGTTTATAAGCGATATATCGGAGAGGGTAAAAGATGTCTCGAAATTTTTGCCCAAAAAGACCGATTAGGCGCATCCTCTTCGCGCGCTTCTTTCGAGAGAAGTTTTTGCGAGGACGAGCTCGTGCAATCGCCATTTATACCTCGAGCATATATTATACATAACGTGCTCCGCATTCGTGCCGTGCTGTCGATAGGAAAGTCGTAAAGATAGCATGAGCGAGCGCATTTGCGGATGCTTCCTGCAGTGTGCAAGACTCGTCGAAAGGCAAGTACGGTGATAAGGGTCGGATACAACGCGTTGCTTTTACGCGATTACGCGCACATATAAGTGATCAAGTAGAAAAGGATTCTATCTGTATGAAAGCAATGATAGCTACGTGAAAATGCTTTCGTCGTTCAACGCTTCACATTGCGTTAAAGATCGCCAAAATATGGCTTACGTAGAAACGACAAGAATTTCTTACGAAAATAAGCGAAAATCGCAAAACAAGTAAAAGAGAAGATTGCAATAATTGCGATTAATTTTATTAAAATCACTGATCATTATACGTTGGATTAAAATTGAATATCACGTTGGAGCGTGAAATATCTGAAAGTCCTATAAAAAAATTTTTGCGAAATTGCATTTTCGCAAAATATAACAACTTCGTTGAGAATCTGGGCCGAGCGGATGCAGTTAATGTAACGGTCGATTTGTTATTGCGCTATCTTTAACATTTACACGTCATTAACAGCGTTAGCAACGTCGATAACCACATCGTTGAATTTTGCACGGAAATTTCGTAATGTATGAGAAAATTTGAAAGTCCTCCATTTATCTTCTTTTTATCCTTTTTTTTTTACATGCCCCGACAAGACTAACGTTATTATAATAAAACGAGAAAGAATTTATGTGCAAAAATTATTATTAATGCGAAAGTAAATATCATTCTGTAATTCTTCTCAATTATATATCAATTAATTACATCAAATAAATCAATTTATTTCACTTATCATATTATCAAAAAATCAAAAAGTATATGTATCGTTGCTTTAAATTTTTTCCGCAATTATACACGGTATGCTAAAATTCTCGATTCAGTCTAATAATAGGATTAATTATCGAGTACGCAATAAATAACACTAGGCTCAATCAAGATTGAAAGGACATCCTGTTTAATAAGAGCCATAAAAACAACTTATAGCGGAATTATGCAGCTCTTAAAATTCCGGGAATAAAACGAGATAGAAAATCGCTGGGCCTTACCCTTTCGTTGGTCGTCGCATTGGAGTCTGAGATGGAGAACGTATCGACGATGGAGTCGAAGCGCACGAGCTTTTTCGGATGATGGGCTTTCTTCGAACGCGGACAAAGCGAGCACATGGCTGGATCTGTCGGCGTAGTCGGGGGCATATTCGAGAATTCGTTTTCTCACACGGTTTGTGTCGACACTGCGATTGTTTTCACTGCGAAATCCGGCGCGAGTCACTCGACGATCGCGAGTCGGATACCGAAAGTCGCAACAATTGTCGTTTTTGCGAAGACACACAACGAGACGCTTCTCGCGCTTCGCGTAAAATCCCGTTTTCGTTATCTTGGCGATGCAATTTCAGCCGCGTAATTAAAAGACCGTTCGCTGCGAATGATCGTTTTTAACGCGTCCTTCGTTTTTCACGTTTATCGGTGTTCTCGCAACGCCATTACCACTTTGAATGTTTTCAGTGTTGCCAACACTTGGAACGGTTTTTACAGATCTAATAATTACAGAGAGCACTTTGCGTTAACATTCTTACCTTTTAAATGAATCTTTTAAACACTTTCCTATATTTACGACGTTTATTAATTTTGTGAAGAGAATATTAGAGATATAATTGTGAAATTTTATGTATATTTTGTATTAAAATAACTGTTTTCGAACTATGCGAGTAATATTGTTAAGTGTGTCTATTTGAAAAAAGCGCATCTGGCATGAGACAAAAGGCGACATCTGACAGCAACCGGTGTTCACCGATGTGCATTGGTCGATATAGAAGGAATTCACGCCGTAGATGCAACTGCAAAACTGCAATACCGCCCGAATAAATTGATCATAGAGCACAAAACTCGATCGTCCATTTTTTTTTTTTAAATATGAAAGCAACAAAGTGTTTCCTCCTTGTATCTCTTCGTAAGTAAAAGTGCGGTTTCGATTTGCGAGATTGTTTTATTTACTTGACAAGCTACATATTTTCTTCAGTTCTCGAAATATATTTATGCCACCCTCTCTCTGTTTTACTTCATGAATAATTGCGCGAGCCATTTTTCTCGTATCGCAATTTTTCAACGGCTATCCATTTGGATTTCGGTCAGTTACACGTCAGTCCCTCTTTAGCATATATTGCCTCTAATTGCTTGCTATTTTCTGAGCTGTTCCAGTTAGAAGTTTATACTTGTAAATTACTCGCAGTAATTTGTTGCGCAGTTTTTTCTCGTTTCTTCGTAAATTGTAATACGATTCATTATAGAAGGACTTCATAACCTAATTTCGTTCCCTTAAAGTCGTACAAAAACCGAGTAAATAAAAATTTTATTTCTTTAATCAAGACAGAGATCGATCTTTTTTTCTGGTAGAGATATTTAATACATTTTATTATATATTTTTAAATTTGATATAAAGTAAAATTACACATACACATACGAACATACACACACACACACATACATCTGCATAAATACATATACATACAAGTGTGCTCAAATAATTTAAGATTCTGAAATGAAGTTTGAGAAGCCAATGTGGACGAAAACAATTTAATTGCATAATGTGCAACCGTATTACAGGACAATGCGACGAAATTAAGTTACGAGCGAATCGAAAGGACGACAATGCACGCTTCAAGGCATATTTGATTTGACGTGCATCTGACGGAAATGCAATTGAGTTGCCGACGTCGATAGCCACCGCCCATCGACTTCGTTTCTCAACACGCTTCGGTGAGTTAATTAAATGTTCCTCTTTTTCATAAAAGTAGCTTCCATTCGAGTTATGTATTCTCTCAATATATTGTAAATAATTGCGATTTATATGCATTGAAAGATATTCGACTGGTACTTGAGAATAATGAGTTTATTACCGATATTTTAATTTTATCGATTTTACGATCAAATCAATTCAAAAGTCTATCTATCGGAGAAGGAAATTATTAGAAGAGAATAGAAATATTTCTAGTAATATATTTTATTAAAAATAGAAGTGTGATGTCTTTTAAAATCTGAAAAGACATGAAAAATTCAATTTTGCACTACTTTATATATATATATATATATATATATATATATATATATATATATATGTATATATAAAATATTTATACATATATTTATATATTTATTTATTAAAAAAAACAAGAGATAAAGAAATATCTTTCACAAGTTAAAGCCACTAATTTTTTTAAAAATCATTTAGACAATGAATTATTAATGACATTGTGTTTAATACGTTATTAGTTACACATACATATATATGTAACTAATGTTTCATAAAATTCAATGAAAAAAAAGATTTGTCCTTTTTGTTAAGCGTATTAAAGTGTGAATAACTAGATTTATGTTGACTAGTTTGTTTTATATTTTTCGTAAACACATACTTTGTTTGTATGAGCGCGCGGAGAGTGACAAATTGATTACGAACGAAAATTTCTCCGTTACTCCGTGCACGTGTAACTAATCGATGTTCTCCCAAACGTGAATGAATTGCGCGTGTCTGCCGCAGACGGAGGACTAATCGGCGCGGTTGTTTTAATTACTCAGCCGTGAGAACGCGACGTAACTTCTGACGCCAATGGTAACGCATGAATATTGGAATAGTTTACGTGAATTTCGCTAATTGAAAAATATTTCTACATACGCGTTTGCTTCCGCGTAAATGTACAATACTTGTCTATACGCGATTGCCTATTTATTTTTTCACAAAAGGTAAAGAATTATTTCGAAACAATAATCAGTATCGCGAGTTGTTAATCAAATTTATTAAATCTATCAATTTATAAAGTTTCTCGATAATTCATGCTTTCTCTTTATTAATATTAGATTTATCCCTTTCATTTGTTTTTATTCAATTTTTATTACAATACATATAGAGATTTATTATTATTATTAAATTTATTCTCTTCACTTATTTAATATAATTTTTATGCAATATAAAAATTGATCCTATGTTATAAGTAGATAATAAAAATAAAAAAATATCTTTGTCATATATGATCGAAAAGAGAAAGTGTGCATTTCTGTCATTTCTATCAAAGTGCTAAAAGACAGTGCTTGTTAATAAGAATGAGTTAGCATTATTATCATAAAGAGAAAAGAAGACGAGAAGTTGACTTAATTCACACATTTTGATTCATCGCGTTTGAAATCTCGCTCTAATATTCGTTATCGATCATTACTGTGACTTGAAATACGTTAAATATAACATACAATCATTCCTAACCGCCTTTATACGTACATTAATATCGATTTGAATATGAACAGAACACGATTATAGACCATTTGCATAATTGGACAGTGTCGTAATAAACTCATTGTCTATGTGATTTTTATAAAAAAATTTAGCGGCTTTAACTTGTGAAGATATGTTTTTTCTCTCTTCTTTTCTAATCGTTTGATAAAAAATTTTATAATTTATAAATATATATCTATATGTCATATAATATAATAGAATAGTTAATGCGATTTCAAATTCCACGCTTTATTATTATAAAAAGAAAAACATGTACTATAAAAATATTTATAATTCACATATTTATCTACCACATGATGAGAAGCGAGTATAAAAAGAGAATTTAAGGTGATTACAAAGTTTCTGCGCGTGCTTATAATTACAAGGAGCGCAACGAGTATTTCACAACATGAAAACGTATTTTCCGCGATGCGACTTTAATTAACGCGCATTTTCTCGTATACTTTGAAGTAATATAAAACGTGATAAATGTCCGCTTTACAAACCGCTGTACGTTGCACGATTCAAAGGAAAAATGATAAAATCACTCGCTTGCTTAAGACGAAGTTAATTCGATGTGTCTGGCTTGTTAAAATATTTTACTGGAGATGTTTTTAAAATTAATTGGATTTATAATTTTTTTTACTCCATTTGTGTTAAGTTAAATATTTACCGCTCGTATTTGATATTGACTATCTAATTCAGTAGCATCAAGATATAGATTGACCTATTTGATTCTTAACACCATTTTTCCCTCCTTTAAATTATGGAAATGGCCAATTTCATTTGTACTAGAAATAATTCAGCGTGTCCTGAAATTACATAAAAATTACTTTATAAAGAATATTTTTGTATGAAAATGATCTCTCTTTTTAAATACGGTTAATTATTAATTTTCTAACGACCTAGAAATTTTATATATCGCTGCAACTATTAATTATTTGCTATTATATAGCATATAATGATTAAATAAGCCTTATTATTGTCTATAAGTATGCTATTATTCGGAATAATTGATAAGTGTACATTTCCACATAAAAATCGCAGATCTGTAGCTCACACTCTGGCAAACCATGGAGGTCGATCGATAACACATTAGCTGGAACGACCCGATAGTCCGATTGGAATCTTATAGTCGCGATAGTACACGACGATATATTTATAAAGTTGTACACTTTACAATCTTGGCAAAAAATTGTTTGCCTTAGTTTCGAGTTTGACAGCAACAGAAATCGGAATTCTTGCGATTATATTTCTGTTGCTTTAAGAGGTCTCTAAAAAGAATTATGAGAACGATCGTTTCCCTTCGACGTATCCGTCACAGGATCGATAAACGATTTGAATTATTCAATCAGATATTCTCGATGGATGCCACGACGGAGCCTTGCATAGACACGAGTTAAATTTACACTAACTCACCATTGGTATTTCCTTAAATAGTCTACAATGGCCCTCGTTTCTTTCAATTTAATTGAACGATACGGAAAGAATATATTTACAAAACTGAAAAAGTTTATTATATAAATATTTAAAATGATAAATATTTAAAATGATAAGAGAATTATTCTGAAATATTAATGAAATATTATTTATATCGTAGACAGATAATTATATCCTGAATTTTACTCCGGAATTAATCGTTACTATTTTTTTGGGAGGGAAACAAAGTAAAAGAAATACGTATTTTTTCAATCATCTCATTGCAATTATGCTGTAATCAAAACATGACGTATCTAATTTCGATCTGCGCCTCTCGCGAACGCCAGCTGTTCCCGAAGAAAGATCGCCGGCAAGTTTCTTAGTGGCATATGATTTATCGTCGCACCATTCTATTACAGAGATTGCGTTTCAATAAGCCACGACGAAGAGTAAACGTGCACGTCATCTCGCGCGAGGCACATCCGTGCACGTGTGCACGTAGGTATATGACGTACCTGTGATTTGCGACCTGCGTAAGGAACACCTGCGTTCGCAGGAAGTCGCGCGTTAGCGTCTCCGCGAGAACAGCTTGTCGATAAGTAGCATGTGCTCATTGTCCGATGACTCGCAATGATGAGAGACAATGTCGAATCGCAAAGCCGACGATACGTCGCATTGTTTTGCAAAGTTCATTACACATACAATTCCTGTTTATTTATTCGACCTCATTTGCAGAATTTCGCAATGCTATTTGCATATCGCGCGAATACACACACGACGAATTACATGTGACTTTAATTAATTGAATCCTGTTATACAACCTCAATTTCATCTGACCCTATTACGCGAATAAATTTATTTCGTCGCCCGGCTCCAAAATGATGCCATCCGTTGGGGAAAGTAAAAAACGGAAGTAGGATAAAAGAAAGTTGGACTGAATAAATGTTTCGTCTTAGAGTTGCATTAACCAGAAACGAGGCGAAGGAGAAAAAAAAGTGTTTAAGTACCCTGCGCTTACATCGGGATTTATATTCCGCTATGAGATTAACGCCTTTCGGAAACGTTTCGTTGGAAATGTCAAGTGTTGCAATTAATTTCACGTTACTAATTTGCGATGGAGTTAATCGGACGCTATTGCAACGAATTCGCGACGCGGCGCTTTAAAAAAATGCAATTTCCAGGCAGGTTGCTGCGTACGCTGACCTGCATCACTGACCGTACTTTTTACATTCCCGATATGTATTTAATCCGGACCGTCCACAAATTATGCAGTCTTGACACGTGTGTTTGTCCGAGTGCACACTCTGCATTTCTCACATAACCTGCATCGAATGCATTCACGATGACATTTTACGCGACGGTATTATCGATGACCCGAGAGGTATCGAGAAATCGATTCGCCAAATATTTTGACAGTAATCAAAACCGGACGATGATACGTGCAAAGTCACATAAATGAGCGAAATCAACTGTATAGTATTAATTTAATAATATAACGGCTGTTTGTGCTGGATTGTTTTACGAGCAAATGAACTAAATTTTCAAATTCCTTCCTAACAATCAAGTTTATTCAAATAGAAGTAAGTTAATATTTGCTAATAATGGTATCTAAATCTTGTAGTTTCACGGAAATGTCGTTTCTTCATATAACTTGTTAATGCATGCGATTGAATTGCATAAATATCTGTGTGTATATGTGCATTTTTTTATCTAATTAATAAATAAATATAATTCAAAATTTATTCCCCAACATTATTAATAATGATATATTAAAAAGTCCTAATCATCAACTATTCATTAATTCTCGAGATTAACAGAAGTTAGTGAACTTTCAAAGGGAAAGTTCGGGTTCTATCCCAGAGATAGTCGATCTCGCATCGCATATATATACATGCACGTATACACACAAGGGAGACGAGAGCTTAAGTGAGCAACACGGTTAAGTAACACACACATGCACGTCGGATTCACCCCAAATTAATTCAACATTTCATCACAATTTATCAAAGAGAAATACAATCGCGAGGAACAAACAATGCACGGAATAATTATCGAGTCGTCTTTACGACGTGCGTTTTGGCTTGTCCGACGCGACGCGAGAAGACGGATACACATTGTGCACTTGCAAGCACGGCTATAACACATGTGCACACTATGTGACAACACACTCTTTAAATACCTCATAATAAACAGCCACGCTCTCGCGCGAGAGCATCTTACGTACGCGCCTCTGCATGACCGGATGCTGCATATAGAGATAACGACGGCGCTCCCTCTCGCTTTCCCAGTGGAAAGCGCGAGCTTTAATCTGGGGAAGCTTGCGGACCGTAGTCGCGAGCACTGACCTACGTCACTGAGCGCACTTGGAATACTAGTGAGCACACATCGTTGGCTGCGCCGTGTGTAGGTGTGTTTCCCACGTGCATGTGGGTGGTCCTCGTTCTCTGTTTCTCTCTGGGTCGTGTCGCGGGGTACTTATATATCTATCTACCTGCCTATATGTGTATAATACTCGTATATACATATATATCGAGAGCTATGCATGCATTCGTGTCAGTGCGGCTGACTGCATGGCAGGGCGAACCGCACCGCCACCTCGCGAAAACTGCATCCACTCGAGGGAGAGACCGCATCCAACCCCGAAACAATCCCGCTGGAATCCTTTCGGGGATTTCCCGGCCTTACTGAAACGGCGACTCGCTGCGCGCCGGAAACTTGAATGCTGACAAGTGCATTGTTATCGTGGCGCGCGTCGCTGCTGGCTGGTGTTTCATCGCGATGTTGATGATTACTTTGAAGCGGTTCCGAGACGGGCGCGGAGCTGAATCGTCACGAATATTACTTTCGAGAGCTAAGGCGGTCGCGACACACCGAGTGTCATTACGGGGAAAAAGATTACATCCTGTATAACGAAGTTCAAAGGAAGAACTTGCGCGGGATTTTTAATTAAAACGTTTAATTCGCTCGCGCAAAGAAATGCATTTTACTAAAATTAACAAAACGCAGCCACCGTGTAACATTCGGAAAATAATATATTCATCGAATAGAGAAATCTCACGAGACAGTTGTTTTTTCCACAATTTATAAATTTCATTTTTCTTTCTTTCTCAAAGTCTTGGGTCTTTGCTATGATTTGTGAGAAAAGATCCAATTAAGTCGTCAACTTTGCAATCAGTTTGCAGCGAGATTTTGCGCGGCATATGTCGTCCGCAAAACAACGGGTGAAAACTTCATTATTTCCGATAAATGAATTACGAGCGGTTTTTGATAAACGTCTAGAAATGTTTGCGCTGAAAAATACAGAGTCGAAGGCAATTCGGCGAAGAGCCCTCGGCGTTCGCGGCCGTCCAAAATCGATAACGTCTGCCGGCGTGAGGCTTTCAAGAGCACTCTCGGCAAATAAAAAATGATAAAAACAAAAATGAATATAAACAAGAAAGGAAGACAGAAATCATTGCGGAAGCTTTTAATTAAAAGCGTCCGCTGTGCGGTGCGAACAATGCGGCCATTGTATTGCGTGCCATTTGACAGTCGGCCGCTGGAATGCGTCGCTTTATGCGATATTTTCCGTATATAAAGAGAAATCACTCTCAATGGGGAGACATTGATCATTAGCGGATCGTCGCTTTGAATGAAGAATTTTCTGTACTGATGCAGCATCCAACGAGATGTCCATTCATGTATACATGTTTATTCACTTAAGTCTGTGAAGGATATCGCTTGGACATCTGTCAAACGTTTACGACAGATAAAAAGAAAGAATCTTTACACGAGGATCATTGACAAGAACATAATTTACAATTATATACTCTTCTATATGAAAAATGTCAATTTTATATACGCTTGAAATATCTATGCCTCGAATGAATATAGGTAATCGCGACAAGAAAAATAAAAATATGATGTAACATTTAACGTGAATAACATTTCATTTAATTCCTGATATTTCGATATAAAGAAACAATTTTACTCTTGTCCTGTACAGAGAATTTATTATTAATATCTGCTTACACCGCTTTTTTAATATATAATTTTATTATCAATATATATATATTTTATATTAATTATTTTCCAATGATATCATCGTCTTAATATAATTTTTTGCGGTACAATTTTTGTGAGCAAAATAAAAATATATATTTTTATTGTTATTAATATATATATATTTTTATTTTATTCGCAAAAAGAGAGAAAAAATTACATTAAGACGATAATAATTGAAAGACGTGACTGCTCCGATTTCTGCATTTATAACAAAATACGCGAATAATACAGCAGTCGAATAAGTCGAGGGAGAGTTCTTGAGAAAAGGTGGTACAAGGAGTAGTTTAGTCAGACGCAAGTCACGTCAGAATCACTAGCGAGTCACGAAGTCGTTAGGCGCTCTAGCTTTCGTGTCGCGCGATATCGAGCGATTGTTCTCGTCTTCGTTTCTCGAGACACGCATGTTCGCGCGACTAACCCGAGTCTGCAGTCTCACGAAGTTTCCCGATTGATTTGCTCCTATCACGAGAATACGCTTCAATAAATATATTCAAAGTAGGAAATCGCGCGTTCTTTCCTCCGTATTCTCGACAATTTACAATAATCTAATTTTGCTTGCAAATATACGTGTAAATTGAAATACTGTTGAAATTCGTACATTTTGTATTTTGTATCTGATTTCCGTTCATTCGCGTTTAAAATTAACATCTATAATGTCGCTTGCAAATACAATAGACCTTCAACCTTGTAAAAAGGTCTTTAATGACCTATTTGTAGGTAACGTATAATTGCATCGAATGCGATATCGCATATTATGACTCTTACTCATAGCTGGCTCAATCTGTGCAGCTGCCTGGACACGAGCGGTTAATCACGATTAGATTAGAAGTAACATGACAACGTTAAGTTGATCGTAACACATATCGTGCAAATTAAACACGTGTAGCGATAACGCAGTCGTGTTATTTAATTTTGTCGCGCGGTCTATTCACTCGAATCATGATTCATCGAATGATTGTAGACTGATTTGCAATTTGCATCCAGCCTGTAATTTAACTCTGCTGACAGTTCTCGTGAGTTTCCCGATTTTCCATACGAAGCAATTTTAATTGCATCCCTAATCAGATAATTTTGATCATTCGTAATCAGTGATAAATAATGCAAAATCCGAGGGTGTAAGAGATTTTTCATTTAACATTTAATTAGGAATATAATCTGCTCGATAAAGTTAAATGTCAAGGCGAGGAAAATTATGGACAAAATTATGAACTTTGCGTACTTGTGCAAAAATTGCGGGTGCGCGCGATAAAAAAATGTGCGCACGATTGTTAGATAATTATCTAAATCGGTTTTCGCCGCGATAATTTGCGAGACGCGTAATATATTCGAGTGCAATTATGAGTACTTAAAATAAATGTCAAGTACATAGTACATGCAAAAAGTTCATTAAACTATATATTACATTTCTGTGACTTACTTACTGTTTAACACGCATGCACATTTGCATGATCAATTTTCAGATTATATAATACGCATAATTACATATTAAAAAATTAAACATATTCAACACAACGTGTTTATATATACAGCAATTTAAAAAAAATTAAATTAAATTTTTTATAATAATTTTTATTATACATGTAATTATACTCCCTTATATATTAATATCTAATTTCACAATATTTTTACATTTACTCTCGGCATAATATATATAATTTAATGAAAATTATTCTTTTAGCTTGTTATTTTTAAAATATTAAGATGATGTTATAAAAAAGCTTGGATAATATTGAATAATTTTTTGTTCTATATAAAATAATAATCTAATATAAATCTAAGATATATATCATTAACTGAAAAATTTATATTCGCTCGCAATTTATTTGAGCTCGCACTACGCTGGCAATTCAATTTATCCATAATATGAACTGAAAATGATAATTGTATCTAAAATAAATGTCCTGGATATTTCAAATAATTTTACAAGATTCTTAAATGCATTAGATTGCATTGTTATATATTTACAATGATTTCTGAAATAACTTTTCTCTCCTGTTTTATTCACAAACTTAAAAAATATCGCGAATTCTTCGTGTAATTCTGACAATTTAAAAATGGATCTTGCGCTTGAAGAAAAGCGAGGTTTATTGTCGAACGTTTCGCTGACCGAGAAAATGGACAACATCGGAGGTAATATCTAGGTCGTTCTAGGTCATGCGAAGAACGATGATTATCCGGTGGAATCATACGTGGAAAAGAAATATGTTTGACCCTCATATACCTTAATCTTTTTCACTTCAATCCTTCACTCCGTACTTTTTGTCGTATCTAGATCATTTTTTGTAAGATTTTAATGAAAGCTTGCAATTTCGGAAAACTCGTGCTTTCGCGTTTAGATGTAATGTATCCTCGTTTCTCATAATGATACTCGTGCAGGGAAAATTTAGAGAATATTTTGAAATATTTATCGTTCATCTCTTGCGATTATTTTCCTCGTATAAACGCAAAAAAAATCATTACAAATCTTAAAAATTTTTTCTAAACACAAATTTTATTTTCTTATATTAATATGAAATTCGAATATATAAACTGTTTTATATTATAATTATTTTCCATGTAAAAAGTCACGATATGGTCGCCGGATATGGTACGGACTTCATGGAAGTTCGATCTAGAATATCCCCTCACTTGGCCTAGATTCGATAGACGTCGCAGTAAGAGAGGTTCTCATAAAAAACGCATCGATAAATTACAATCACGAAAGAAGAAAGAAGGAAAAGGCAAATTTTGCGCAGAGACAGCGAAGAGAAAATGTCACGGATAATACATTCGTGCTTCGCCATTTACTTGTTGGTAGAAAATTATATTATCGTGCCGTTCGCGTAGCGTCGTGTTAGATTGAAGATGATGGGAATGGTAATTTATTGCGCGACATAAATTATGTATAATGTTGAAACGACCCTCCTGGCGCGCGACGAGTTTGTAGTTACCTTCGTTATAACCGGTGTCTCTCGCCTTAAGTAGCTGAAACTTGGTCTTTAACGGGTGCTTGAAACGCTCGTGCTCTTGTAAGAAATTATCTGACTGCTTCTGAACTTGCGATATAGCACGAAGAAGTTTTATTGATTGACTAGATAGCTTTGAAAAAATATTAATGCACCTCGCAATTTAATTATAATGAACTTCTGCTAATATAAAAATATATTAATATATTAATTTACAAAAATATACATATTATGAGTAGGATTATTGGAGTAAATAATTAAAGAAAAGAAATTGATGTATCCAAAAAAATAGAGAGTTTTAGTAATAAATATATGTTTACATGAAAAAATTTGTGCGAAAAAATAGTAACGGTGAAAAACGCTATAAAAGTTAAGAAAACGCGCTTTGATCGCATGTCTTAAATTGCGAAATAACTGAATTCGCAATGCGAGATATAAAATCATTCGATTCGAAATGAGAATAACAATACATCGACCACTTGTAGCACATGTATGTGGCTTATCGTTACACTTTTCTCATCCCCAAATCTCGTTCAATGCCGCGCGAATGCGCTGTAAAGACAATTGCAACCGCTTTGGAAAATGCACGCCTTTTAAAACGTCCTCTCTTTTAACGATCACCGTTCAGGAGAACGATAAGAGCGGTGCGACTTTAATTTGCGACTGTGACAAATCGCACGTAAATCACCGATTAATCCCGTGGAAATGACTCGTGTTCTTCGACGCAGATACATCCATTAAATTATCGCACGAATGAAAATCTCACATTGTCACGCGTCTGCACAATTTATATTTAACGATTCCGCTCGTTCTCTCCGAGACGGAAAAATGCATCAAAATTCGATACACATCGATCGATTCGCGCGATGAATACAGAATGCCTACAGGAAATTTCAAAGGTTCACAGCTTCAAAGTTTTAGTTTCAAAGTTTCCGGACAGATTTTTATATTTGACCTTAGAATAAAAATCTATGATATTTTCGATATTTTCAATGTCAATAGATAACTTGGAAAAAATGGAGCATTTT
Organism: Camponotus floridanus; assembly: GCF_003227725.1. NCBI lineage: Eukaryota > Metazoa > Arthropoda > Insecta > Hymenoptera > Formicidae > Camponotus > Camponotus floridanus. Next base: position 572,643 of record NW_020229692.1, on the reverse strand, counting down.
AAATATATACTATAAAATACACAACATTAATAGATGTATATGATAACGAATCTAATGACGTAGACATAAATATGAATTTTACCAAAATTCAATTTCGTGGGCTATTTTTTGAAAATGATACAGGCATTATTACACAAGCTCGCGCATATTTTCCATAATTAAAACCGCGTAATTATCTATTTGATCGAGATAGCGATGACGCGATGAAGCTCGCGCGAACGTTGAATTAATTAACCTAATTCCTGAATTATTTATATATGACCGAAACTATTATAACTGTATACATTTGCGGAGACTCGCTAGCTGGTCAACAGTCGACGTAATTAAATATCGGAAAACGCGTGGTAATAATTTCAATGTGCACTTTACAAATCGTGCCAATCACCCAGCATACGCGGCCGCGAATGTTTCGCTCCACATCGGTCCCGTTATCGACCGGTCAACGATAGAAAAACATTACACCTCGGGGAGAAGCGCGATCAATAAACGCCTTTCGGTTTTTCACACCCGAGGTATCCAAGGACGTCGGGTTCGATGCGGGAAACACCCTCAGGACACCCTGTATCGTACCTCTCCGTCATAAGCTTACAGTCGCGCAGTCCTCTTTCGCGATCGGATCGTTCACCGCACCATCGGAACCACCGAACCGCCGTCGAGTCGCGTCGCGTTGCGTGTCCGACTCTCGAGGCCGACGAGCTGCAAAGTCGCGGCCGAACTGTTTTGTCCACGTGTTGCGGCCAGTCAACGGGGCCACGGTAATGCAGATGTCGATCTTACCACGTGGTAGACGGTAGCGGGATCATGCGGTTTTGCGGGGAGTTCCCAGGTGATTTTCCGCCCTCTGATGAAGGGTGCGCCAAGTTATTTCCGGGTAAACGTGCCTCAATTATTTCGATCAAGATTCGAAACTACGGCAATCATAATTGGATCTCAATAAATAGGAGTAAAAAGTACAGAGACTCAAATCGCGAAATTTCTCTGCTTTCCTAAAAGTGTCGCGATCGAATTTTTAAATCGTCAAAATGTATCATTTGGATTTTTCATTTTAATTGTATTGATACGCGCATCGATAAAATTGATATTGCACTATATGACGTATGAATGTTAGAGTCTCGGTACACCTGTACATTAGTCAGTTCACGTAAGTCCTTAACGTTTGTCGGGAATTACAGCACTCGGTAACGTGGAAGGTCTGTTCTCCAACCGTTACCAGCCATATGGAAGCCGCATCCATCGATTTCGCGGTAGAGGCGAGTATCTTCGGGGATGAAACCGTAGGTGGCGAATATTTCGAGCTCGTATGCGCATGCGCCAGGCATTGCCTCTGAACGAGCAATGTGCCTTTGATCCGTTACTTCATCCCCTTTCCTCCCCCAATCTTTGTTGCACAGAATTTAATTTTTCCAAATCAAGCAACGAATCTAAATGTTCAAGTTACAAAGATAGAACTTTCCCTCTCCTCTCAGTATGACTTGTATTGAAAAAAAAATTTACGCAGTTTCTACTTTTCCGCAAACAGCTTATATCTGTTTGGCATGCGATTATTAAACCGCGATGTTAGATAATATTTTTCTTTTCAATCTTTTCCGCATTTTAATATTCTTACCTTGTTGAGTGCCTCATGGCTGATGTGCTGGATACCGTCAGACTGAAGGATACGGTCGACCGAATTCGGTCTAGGAACTCCATCCAATTGAGCCGTCTCTTTTAGTTGGGGCGGCGACGGCGGTGGCGGCAACTGTTCCTCCACCCCTGCATTATCGTATCTCGTTTTCTGTAACAAAGAGAAAAACAATTTCATCTCTCATATGTTATCCTACAAACATCAAATATTGTAAGATTCCCATGCCGAAATGTCATAACAAAATATTGGCTTTCTGACATATTGATATCTCAATCATTAGATATTAATCAATGGTTAGATATGAACTTATAAAAGCACGTAAAGAATACTTTCTTGTTAGTTTTCATAATTAATTTTCTTCACATTTATTCGGCTGCAGAACAAACATCTTTTTTGGCACCGATGCAAAATTTTGCTCAGAACTTACGTGACTCCAACAGCATTCGCAAGCATCCCCGCTGTTCTGGGAATTATGCGAAATCGCGTTATTAACGTCGTGATCGTTGAGCAAAACCAATTTTGGATTTGTATGCCGTCTCGCTCTTTGACGTTTTCGTATTTTGATCGGCACGGCGAACATGTAATCACTGAATCGACGCCTTGAATGACGTACGATCGACACCCAGTCTATCATCGCGCAAAAACAGTCCGCGGGCGATATTTCGCGAATATATGTATTTTTCAATGTATACTGTCCATCAAAGTCCACTCGATTTGCCGTTGCACAAATTTTCAGCGAAATAGAAGTGCTATATAAATGTCAAAAAAAAATGACAAAAATTAAATTGAGATGTATAATTATCTATTAGAATGTCATTTACGTTTTATTAATAGAATAAAAAGTATTATAAAAAGTTATATTACAGAAAGTTGTCTGTAAAAATGCACTCTCTAAATGTACATTAAAATACATATTTTACATATTTCAAAATGTATATTCAAATATACATTTTTACGTTACATAATTTTAGTTCTCTCTCGCTAAAAAATCTTATGTATTTAATTCTTGTATACTGAGTTCTATATGACACTGTTTTACATTTTTTCAATTGCGAGGGCAGCTTTTCCGTTAACATTTAAATTTTTATTTTCGAATTCCGGGATAAATTTTTATGATTTGTTTAAACTGTTCGGCGTTTTTGTTAAAGCTGCTCGAATGAGTGCTTTCAATCGAGTATCACGGGCGTGCCCATCGCCGGGGAGATCGATACCAATGGCGAAGAGAACGTCGGGAATATATGTCACGAATCAAATCCCTCTTTTCTCTCGCTTCTCGTGCTCGGAAAGCGTGTCATAAGTATCGGATTGTCTCTATATTCCTGTCCCTCTTGTTCCATCGCGCACGCTTTTATTCCCTCGACATAGTCACATCAGCCATTATTGTCGAGTACATTCTGCGAACGCGAGTAAAGGTACCACAATGACATTGTAATCGAATGCGCATTAATACCGTATGTTAACAGGAGTGTGAAAATAATATTGCAAGTGCTGTTCAGCGAAGCGTGTTAATTGCATTAATCAATTCATTAATACGCCTCTAATAAATGATCTTTGAACACAAATATCATTCTACAAAATATTTTTTAATCATCGCACAATCTTTCGAATATATCAAACCGAGTGTATTTTTCAAGTGTAGGAAATAACATATTTACGTGTATATATTACATACTTTTGTTATCGTTCTTTTGAAAAGGAGATCTTTTAAGTTACTTTTATCTTTTCATTTTAGATCAGTTATCTTTCGTTTCACGTGCTATTTTTTAGCCATTACATCAAAGTATAAAAAAATTTCTATTATTTCTCGTTTCGCGTGTTATTTTTTAACTATTACATCAAAGTATAAAAGATTTCGCGTATTCCACATATTAAATATTTTATTAAAATGTGCATTCGCACTTTTACTTGATGGAAGCCTGCAAAAATAGATACGTTTGAATGCAGCACCATATGGTTGTGCGAACGGCTTGCGAAGGAAAATTTCAGAGTGATTGAAGCGTTTACAAGCTTCCAAGAATACCAAACACCGCCGCATATTGTTTATGGAGAAGCCACGCGTGCGAGAGCGAAATAGTTCAGACTTGCAGCTTCAGCAAACAATCTCCATCAACATTCTGTTCCGTGAAAATGCATCCCTTCGTAAATCCCCTGATTTGTTACATCATTGTACCTTAATTTATCGCACGATATCGTTCTTCAATATTGTAGTTTTATTGAAAAAGTATTTTATACGTGACGCATAATCTTTTGTATTTTTAGTATCGGAAGAAAAATGGATGGAGCTTTTAAAATGACGGGTATTCGAATTTGTTACCGGAAGAGAGAGCCACGGATTTGTTTCCTTTTTTTATGACAGTGTTTTAGGAAGATCGTTTTTCGCTTCACTTGTTTCACCCTACATTTTCACTGAATCATCTCGATAACTCTTCCAGAAGAAAAACATGATTACTCTCATAAGCAAGGCCTGTTATTCGTGATCGTCAATTAATAGATCTCTTTTTTTTTATTCTAAAAGCCGGAAGCTTTAAAAATATTGACTCTTTCAACGAAAATTTCCCACGTGTTAAATTCTGATCAAATTAATGTAAATATAAATAAAAAAAAAACTTTCAAATATCAACATTTTAAACTTGCAAATTTTTTGAAATGTTTTTAGTTTTGTAAACACAAAAAAGAATTTTTACAAAAAAGAATTTTTACTCTTACAAATTTTGGAGTAAACATAATCTCGCTATTCATATTCGAATCGATGCATTGTACACTCCCGTTGGATACACTTCATCACACACTTTCTTTGATGTTGCCGAAATAAAATTTCAACTTTTTCGCAAATACTTTTTCAAAAAAATAAAAGCTCTAACAGCAATTGTAATGTGGAATATTTATAATTAACGGTATCCCGTTTTTGAGGTAATTAAATCATTGCACTTAATAACAACCGATCGATTTTTGATAATAGTCCAGTTTATATATTTCAACGTGAACGAGAACGTGTGTCAGCGTCGGTTCTGCTGTAAAAGCGGCTCGGTACTGATATCAGTAGTGTCGATGCTCCGACGAAGGTGTCGCCGTCTAATTCCGAGCGCATCTTCGCGATTGGACGGTAGTCTAAAGGAGGATTCCCCGAGGAGTTTGTTTCTTTGGCGGAATGAAAACTCGAGAGAATCCTAGATGATTAATTATGATAGTATGCTATTTATCAATTTAATGAGTCGCATTATTTATTTCATAGTTCTCAACCGACAAGCCATCATCAATTTCACGTTTAAATGTTGAGTGTGGCCGCTGCCTTACGTTAAATGTAATTTTCGCAGACAATAGTTACTATGGTGTCTCTCCAGTGACATTACAAGGCTATAGTACTCGGGATCGATGCCTGGAGAAATTGCGTCCGCGCGTAAGTTCACATCCGGCCTGATTAAACTCCCGCTTAATTAAACTTCACGTCGCAGGACCGTCGACCGACCAATTTCTTGAAATCGTATTTTAAGCAAACAACAATTTACAACTTTCGCATTACGTTCCGTTACATTTTTGTACGAGTTTTATCTCCGAAATATAAAAGTCATGCTACCTCTCATATATATCACTGATCAAATTTCACGAATTAATTTTACGGTAGATCGTATCTAATAAAAATCTGCAAAAATAACACCTTCTATCTGATTTCGGATAAAACCCTGCAATATATATCGCGATATCGACAGTTTCTAACGAGTTAATTAAAGCAGCGAAAAACGATTCAGAGGCTGATTAAATGGTGATCAATAACAAATTTCTGCTAATGGGTATGTCTTCTCGTATGCGATGACATACAAGCTTGCTTCGATCATTGATGGATCAAACAAATATTTTGCCATAATTGCTGAAACTCTGTTCTAGGAAGTTAACTAGGTTATTAAAGTCAAACGGAATGCATCATAATGTAACCGCTTCAAGCCAATCATGACTGCGAGCAGTTGTTTGTAAACGTGTAGATCCCAAAATGACATTAATAATGGCATGCTGATTTTCGGTACAGCTTACGAATTGATACATCGCTAATTAATCGGGGAATAATGACGATGGTTCCGATTAATCAACGGTCAATCTCGATAATAGATTACGAAAGCATAACACATGAATAAGTTAGCGAATATTTAGAAACAACATTTACAAAAGAGCGTATGTGATTTATTATTTAACTTGTCACTTTAATCAATGAGCCGATCAACGAGTCTTTGCTGAGATCATTCGGATTTATTCGCAAGCATCACAATACACGAAATATGTTGGTGCAAGTTAATTAACCGTCATGCACAGCCGTCTATCGCGCAAGTCTTTTTACGAACTCCCATGGCCGTTTCATTTTGTGAATCGGATGTCCATTACGAGCACAATGCTGAGGCACAATGCGGCGCCCCGCGGCTTTAGGAAACCTTGGATTTGATAGGAAGAACGTGAGGAGATAATCGAGAACCGCGCGGATCGTGTTCTGAAACGAAGAATTGTACTGTGAGGCCTTGCGCAATGATAGCGAAAGAACGAAGAATGGCGGAAAATTACCGTCTGCCGTTGACGTAAAGTGAATTAATTTCTATGTTTATAGTTAAACTTCTTATGATTTTCATCAGAGAAGCTCAAGTAGACGAATGCTCTTTTTACATTTAATTTTAAACATTGCGTTAAGCTCGTTGAAAGCAGCAAAAAGCGACATTTGAGTGCTTGGTGATTTTGTATTTATAATCAGCAGCGTCAAAAGAAGAGTGGTAGCATGTAAGAAAAATGTGGCTATAGTCGCAAAAAGATATCGCGTGTGAGTCGCATTGTTAATCTTAATTTTAAAAAATGATAAAAATCTGATCGCCGTAATTCGGGAAAAAAGTTGGGTGTGTCCTTTAATCCAATTTTGCAAAAAAATAATTGTAAATAAGATTGTTATAATAAACTCTAATTAATGAAATGCTGAAATTTTCGTCGAAATACAGAATTGTAAGCACTTATAATTCTTGTCGGTGATATGTCGATAAAAATATATCGATATTTTGGTAGAATGGCTTCCGTTGCAAAGAAGCCGATGAAATTCGTGCCAGTTTGAAAATTGTTGATAGCATCGTTGAAAATGCAATCCATCGAGTATTCATCGAGATTTACGTATGTGCTTATTCAACCCGATTTCCGCGGAATGGCGAGATACGATAGATATATGCATTAAATCGACGCTTTTATTCTCGTGAAAATCGCGCTACTCGAATGGACAAGCGTGGCAGGAACTACGACATGGCGAATAGATTTAAGTGATAATAAAAATACGGCGGCCGTGAATTTTTCAGTAGCACGTCGCATTATATATATATGTAAATATACGCAAAATTAAACGCGCGTGGAAGAAATAAAAATTTTGAATTAGCCATTTCATATTATGCTCGCACCGCGTATACAATATTGCAGGTTGATATTATGTTTCAATATTTATATGAAACACCATACGCGCTACTGTGTTTCATTTCAAAATTTAGCTCGCAGCAGACAGAACATTTTACATTCGTCATGTTACATTTTCCGTCGTGTAAACTAGAGAAAATACGATCGCAAGGATATGTTTCCCGCGTGTCTCTTTCAAATGATTAGGGTCGATAGTAGACACTTTGCGATAGCTATTCGAGTTTAAGACTCTTACGAGAGTTTAAAGAAGCTCCCGTTGGACGCTCAAAATTAAGTATGCGTTCGTCTGACACTTATATTCAAAATTTATATCCAAAAATTTATATTCAAAAATTAATTATATAAAATCGTATAAAACGCAATTTCTGCTTTTTTTCTTTACTTACCACCAATTGAAGTTTGGCTCGACAAATCTAAAATAAATCATATCTCGAGAATAAAAAAAGAATTGAAGAATTAAAGATTATTCAAATAAAACAAATACAAACAATGAATTACAGACACAATATCACCTCGATATAATTATTATGTTTGAATTTAATTTTACGGTAATTAATTAATATATTATATAATAAAAATGAAAAAATTTCTTACGAAAGGAGATTAAAGATTTATTTCTTAGGTGCTTTTTTGGATTATCGACGAAGTTTTAAGAAAAGCTTCGGACTATGAGTAGATTCTAAGTCGTGCTGCCACGAATCTATCGAATAAGCGAGTTGGTAAGCTAGAGATCTTCGCTGTACATTCAACTACAGAAAACAGATTTACCATCACGAGCTTATAAACTGTATTCTGTGACCTGAATTAAAATTCTATGAAATAAAAAAATCATTGCGTGTACATATACGTAATTGTTAATTAATTCAAATAACGGTGATTGCTTTTTTTGAAACAGCTTTAAAACACAAAAAAATCTTGTTAAAAGCACTCGATTGTGATTAGATTAATAATAAACATATAATTTCATTAGTTATGTTATAATGATTTGCAACAGTGTTATTTTATGAATCTAGTGGAACAGGTTTTAGTTTGTAGCTACGGTACTTGTCACGAAAGTGTGCAGAAATGTGTATCTTCGAAACGTGTTTCAAAGATTCGCAGTTTACTTTTGCATTTTACACATTTACGAACCTGAATCTCATCTACATCGGTGCCTGGAACATCGGGACTGGCCGATCTGCGGCCATAAATGTTCGATAGAGTCTGGGTCAACGGCAAGACGGAGGCTGGACCATCCTGAAACGATCACATCATCTGAAAAACATACCGTCGTGTCCCGTATCGATGGGAGAAACGCGCATTGTCGAATGTCCTTTCGAATCTTCAGTCGAATTCCAATCCAGTTTGAGAAAATGTATTCTTATTCTCGAAAAATTGCGACCGTACGAATTCAGCGTAGCCCGAAAATATTGACATAAAGCTGCGAATTCAAATAATCGAAATTCTTTTTGAGATTAAATTTATTAATAACGCAACAATATATCTCATATTGATAACATTAAAAGTGTCTAATTAATAGACGAAATAGCATCAGAAAATTATAAAGATATCTATATACAAGATAGATTTTGTTTTCCGACTTGTTAGCAATTCGAGAGATCATTTCCTTAATAAATACATCCTCGATCTATTTTGTACCTGTAAATTTATTTGACATTTTATTGATTATAGGGGAGAAGGAAGAATCTGTATGTGTTGTGAATTATTCCAAAGATCCCGTGTGTTACAGCGCAGCCCTGACTGCGCTCTAAGTAAATACTTAATAACTAAAGTATCAGGTTTTTTAGCGGGTCGACCCATTTGGAGTGGAATCGATCGCAACAGGATATACGTGCGCTTTCGCTGGCCGGATACAAGTGCAGGTAAAAGGAGGAGGAAATAAAGACGAGCTGCGCAAGGTCAATTACGGGGCTAAGGGTAGGTTGACTCGACGTTGTCACCCGAGCACGGTTGTAGTTTCCTAAACGGAATTATTCATGACGAACTTTCGATGTGCGCAGGTGCGTTTAACATCCAAGAGTCGTTTTATCTCCGCACGGTCCGCTCGCCACCTTTATTAAACATGTATCGCGACTGTCCTCCCCGAAATTTGTTCTTTCGGAACGTTTTCCAACGTGTACCGACGACGATTCACCTCGCGATTCACGACGCGGACCACAATTTTATTTTTTCCTATGTTTTTGTTACGGTGGGATCTGTTATTTATTAATGTTGGGGCGGAATAACGAACGAACGCATTCTATTTAAAATGTAGCACGTGAGGCACTTACAATTATTACTACGAGAAGAATGGAAAAGACAGAAATGTATGTCGATAACTTTCCATTGTGAAATAATTAAGTAGTAATTAAATAAATTGTTAATTAGAGCTAATTGCAACGATATACCATACATTTCATCTCAACTTGGAGTAATAAAATTTTATATCATAAATGTGTGTGTGAGAAAAAACAAGACAAGAGGGAAGGTCAGTTTTACTCGCAGCATTTAAATTCGCTCACGCGACGATTGACAAGCTGCAACGTTACTTCGACAAGGTGAATGCCGTCGAATATATCCGACATTAATAAACGTCCTGTCCGAGCATCGAGCGTTATAAATAAAACTGCTGAACGTCACGCGAAAATGCCGTTGCTCATGTTCCATCTCTCAAGGATAGAGCGCGTATCGGATAAAATTGAAAAATAAAATAGCCTGCACTAATATTTTATGCTCTCTCTCTCTCTCTTTCTCTCAGGTGCATTCTCGTACATTTCGTACGTACATTTCTCCCGAGTAGTTTTACTTTACCGAGCGAGAATATACTATTTCGTTATCGCGTGCCCGTGCGATACCGGCAATCTAAGCACTCTCTTCTAGTGCATCAACTGTCGCATATATAACCGTCGCATATCTCTCAATATTTAAAAAACATCGTAACATTGCTCTTACGATGACTCCCTACTTGCAAAATGTCGTATATAATACGACGCTTTTACCTCAGTTTCTTTATATAATATTTTTACATCTTTTCTTTTATTCGCGATATACGCGAGTCAACTTCTTAAGTAGACGCATATTTACGGCCCTTTATTTTACGTATTTCATCCTACTGCACTATGAAAATAACTGTACTATACCACTTTAACGAGTATCAAAATTATAGCGTAAAATTGATTTTACGGACGTAATATCTTCTCGTGCATTTTCGCTTCTCCCGCGTTATAATACAATTTTTTCTCTATTTGGGCTCGCGCGATTATTTCCCGGATCCCTTGTAACCGGATTAATTTGTTGTTGTCCCGAGTAATGAGAAAATAGGTTGCCCGGTTTGCACCGACCTCGGTAGAGGGATTTCGCGCATAACTTTCGAAACCGCACTTTCCGTTCGCGGCTCGAAATTTGTATCTGCCTCGCGGAAGGAACTTATCGAGATTAATTCGCGAATGCGTGCGGAGGATATTCACAGTTGCATTCGTTATTCCGCGACTGACACAATGAGTTGTACGTAAACGATAATGCGATGAGCGTGCTCGATTACCCGCCGGTGACTACTGCTTTGATTTTATGACGTCGCAATGTGTAACGCACCGATAATAGAGAATAATCCTTGAGCGATGCATTCCACAACCGAACGATTGAATGACAACGCGCTTCAGCCGATTTGATGAGAATCTATATCGTCGATCATTATTGTTGATCATGTCCTGGAAACTATCGCTAAAAGCTAAGCGTGTTTGGCCGAATATGATATGCGAATCAGGTGGATATTTCGGGGAAAGGGTTTACCTCAATGTAATAAATTCTGAATAGAACATTGTGCGTCGTATTTAATGTTAACACGTTTTTCAAAGCCTGAATACTGCTCGGAAAGTTGCGGATGTTTCTTGAAATTTATTTACATTTATTTATCTCGCACGTATTTATTTATTTATTTATTTATTTATTATTTTCACGTTTAATTACAATGCACGGAAACGTTTATTTGTAGCGCAACTATTTACGTGATTTACATCCGGTATTGAATGTCGTAAGGTGGTGTTTGACTAGCTGATAGGCCGCCACGGTGCAAACGTATGTCACGTCTGACCATGACGCGACCATAACTACTGGCGGCCTCGAAACGTCAAGCTACGACCAGGCGACAACTGCGTGACAACAGTTGATGCGAACTGACGGGGTGCATTTACGTGTGGATTATTCCAACACTCTTCACATAAACGTCCACATGATATGCAATTAAAACGCTGCGCATCAAGTATTGTGACGAATATTGGCGTTGAGAGAATTTGCGAGGTGCGTGAGGATAAAATTCAGCGTGACGAAGATTTAGGATAGCTCAATAAATTCCAACACGTTTATACGCGTAGAGTTTTATTCGTTTCGGACCTATCAGGGACACCGTTTAGATATCAATTAATATTTGCAGCATTAAGTTTGTTGACGTAATAGCAGTTACGATTAATCGCCATAAAAATTAATTATCGATATAAATAGTAAAATTAATTGCTACGATTGTGTAAAGATCTCGTGTCGCAGCGCACAATGGAATTATGATTTAGCTATAGCCTGTTCGTTTATTTATTCATTCGTGCAATTCGCAAGTTATTAATCGGTCAGACAACAAATTGCGACAGTTGTGAAAATAATTACGCAGCAGCACTTCCGCTCGCACATGCTCATGAAAATCATTTCATTTCCTTGTAAAATTAATACAATTTCATTTATTTAAAATTAATACAGTTCATTTATTTTTGTAAAATTAATACAGTTCATTTATTTAAACTTTAATAATTAATTTTTAATCGTTTCATCGTTTCATCGAAACAGTTATATATTTTATTAATTTTATTATATAATTATATGTGTTAAATTAATGCAAGAGAGAAACTAAAAATTTTAGAATTTAATTTAACGAAATTAAAAGTAATGAAAATAATACGTACTTTATGTTAGATTTAAATTAAAATTATATATATATATTTTTTTTCTTTCTATCTTGTTCTAACTTTGTGTGTATGTGTTTGGAACAATTTTGACGATACGTAGTTAACTATAAAAATAAATAAAACTAATGTCCAATAAATACAATTATGATATTAAAGAGTAATATTATTGAATATATTTTGAATGCGCGAGTTAATAATTTTTTGCAAATTCGCGAAGAGGTCTAATAATAGTGCCCAAATGTACGTTCGATGGTGTGTAAGATCGTGCAACACGATTGGAACGGTAACTGCTGGCACCTCTCTCGTTGTTGAACCCGGTCGCCTCGGTTCGACCGCAAAGCGACAATGGTATCCATTCGCCTTGCCAATACCAGCCACGCCGAAAACATCCGCACAGAGCGACGCGGAGATGAGAACGCGACACTTGGACGCGTTTCCAATAATCCACTATCGTTGATTTCACGTCGCCGACGTGTGGAACACCCACGAAACTTCGTGTGATTCCGCAACGCCATAACGCGTGCGAAGTTTCCACACGAACGCTATGTGGATCTGTCGCACGTAAAGTCCCCTAATCATTCGCGAAGAAGAACGTGATAGCGAGTTTGCACTTTGGATTGTTCGTGTGTGCAATTTATAGGCAAAAAATGCGAGAGATAATAATATAATAATGTTAAGAATGTTTTGTATGTACAATCTCAGCAAAAAGTAGCTGAAAATCAATATTGACGAATCCACTTTTGGTGTATTTTGAGAAATTGTGCGGAATATTACAATTTGATCTTAGCTACAGAGATGGATCTTTTAATATTTATTGCGTCGAATTTTATTAATCGAAATGATTAACTTTTGCCAGAGAATTTCGCTTTGTGACAGATACATGCTTACTTCAATGAATTATATTTAATATATTTTTAACCAGTTAGTACTTGTATGATATTATTCGATCAAATATTTCCTCTGTATCTAAATTTTTGCAAATTTTAAACAAATTCTGAATATTATTTCTATGTGTTTTTATCATTTGAATCGACGTGGTTATACGTTTTTCATAAGAATACATTAATTCGGTGCAAATTAAAATTCTTATAACTTGTGAACGCTTTAGTGAATCGATTTAAAAATTGTACTGAAGATTCTAAACATATGTAAGGACATTCTGTACAATTTTCATTAAATTCTCAATATTTTGAAAATAGGTACAAAACATCTTTAAGGAGAAATGCGAGAAATGTAGAAAAAGATGAAAATATGAAGCCCGAAGAAAAACAAAGTTAATTGATATTTTTGCAAGAATCTTTTTTTTAACTCGATATTCCGCGATTATATCGAATGTAGAAAAAAATTCGCAAAGCGAATCGTGCGAGACTTTTTCCTTCAAATTCAGTCCGCACTTTTTACGACAGAACGTCATGATTATTTTCACACGAGGGTTGGAAAATAGATACTTCCGGTCGGGCCATTGAAGATTCGAAGCACGTATTCTATTCCTGTGAGGCAATAAGCATATATATCGATAACTTGGAAACTTTACTCGATAAGTTTCGGCAGTCACGCCGAAAGCATGCGCCATGAGTGCATGTTGTTTCGACATAGTTTTGTCTTCTGGATATCAATAACGCAGATTTCCTACAACCCACGGGCTTATCGTTCTCCAACGTTGCCGCAGGCGCGTGGATTATCATCGCTTCCGGGATTTTAAAGCGAGTACAAACATCCGTGCCTTGAAGGAGAAATAATCGATTAATTTTATATTTTCTATGCTTCTCTTTTATTAAGTATAAATTGAAAGAATATTGCAAACTAATTGTGTATCTTTCCCAACATTTCATAAAGTATCTTCATAAAGCATAATTTAATCAGATTATAGTAATATTTATTGAAAATCTTTTTTATTAAAACTGCAGAGATTCAGCGCCTTAAGTTAAATATTTTTGATGAATTTAATAAACGCCATTTTTGCCGATCCATATCTTCAAAGCGATTCCAACTTTAATTTTTCGAATGAGTTTTTCACAGAGTTTATTCGCCATGTGATTCGGGGTTGTCACAATAAAAAAAATTTAGATTCTCTGATATTTTTAATTGTATCAAATATTTACAACGAAACAAAAGCAATCGTTCAAGTTATACCGCGTGCGTTTTCCAATTCCATGCCCCAGAAATAATAGCTGAGTTACCGAAATATTTTTAAATTTTTTATTTCAGAGAGAAATATTCGCGCGACTACGCTAGACTTCATCAATTTTTGCACTTGGAAAAGAATAACGGACAGAATACGGTCTCCGCACAGTGAGCAAAAGTAATCTACGTTACCGTATTTCAAATAATGAACATCTTATAAATGGTATTAAAAGAAAGCAAGAGATGTGAGACAATATCAGTTCAATTTCGTAGCGCGAAATTCTTACAACTTTGTAATTTTTGCTTAATGAAACGAAAACATTCGTTTTGAAAGGACAAAAGTTTACTCTAAAATATTTTTCTTCTATGTTTGGAAAAAATATAATAGGATATTTTCTTTCTAATATTCATTTTTTCTAAAACTATGCGCAAGAAAAATATCTTCACCTTTGCAATTCGCTCTACTAGTTCCCTCTCGAAATAATTTTTCATAATTAAATAGTCTGAAGGAGAGTTCGGTGTGATAAAATCTTCGTTAGACATAGCGTTTCAACGTCAGATTATTCAACTTAAAATACTTTTCGGGATTCTCGACGGAAAATCCGTTCATTAGAGAACTCGATTCAAGTTCTTCGTTTCCTACGGAGTTCGATTTCTATGTGTTCTATTCGTCGTGAAGATTCCGTGTCCGTTACCGTTACTGTGAGATGAGAGGGTTTATATTTGGCGAATCTGAAACGAAAGTGCGGATTGGAAAGCTTCAGAGCCAAAGTTCCACCATTCTTTTAAAAAGCTTATCGTTTCTTTTCAATCGTTCGCAAAATAATTCTCATATATTTATATATTTGTATTCACATATTTATATTTATCTTTTCATTATGGATGTTTCTTTTGTATTTCGAAGATAAAATTAAGGCACTAAATAATTTATCATCCTCGCGAAAAATAGATTACTAAAGAATCTATTTTAAATTCAAGCGAATAAATTAACATGGTTATTAGATATATCAATAAAACTCAAATATTTTCCGATGTTCCATTATCTGTGCCCCTTAGCAGACTTAAAGTACCGACTATCGCAAGTAAGTTAAAAGTCATATTATAAAAGTATAGCGAGATATAAATAATAAGATAGAATAATATAGAGATAATAAGCTATAATAATATAGATAATATAGATAAATTATAGAATTATAGAATAGATAAATTATAGAATTATAAAATGATATCGAATAATACAGATAAAGTAGAATAATATAAATAATAAGCTAGAATTTCAAATATGATTTTTCGCGCATTCTTGCTTTCAACTAGACTGTTGTTGAAAGTTGCTGTTATCGATGCTAGATAAATAATGATAATAGTTTCCATAAACGGCGATAAATAGACCCGCGAACATTTCGGTTATCTAATACAGAAACGATCGCTGGAATGGGATTCTTGGTGCAATTCTGTGTTCCCGGACGTAACTCGACTATCGTACGATCACATTCGCTTCCCGAGGTGGTGACACGTCGATAGTACACGGCTTTACACACCAGCAACGTGGATACCGTCGTTGAAACTAATTTCGTTGGATAGTACCAGGAGGAGTTATCGCGCAGTGTCGATGACGCCTCTTAGAAGGGCAGAAACAGTTTTATCGCGAGATGAAAGGACGACGTTCTAGAAACTGAATGGAATGAAATATCGTTTCTCCGCTGCCAAGTCCTGCTACTCAGGTCGTCGTAATATCGGGATATTGCTCCATTCGTATCGTCGCTATTTATTTAACTGTTCCTCACGATGGCAGAACGGAATTACGCGTAAGCGCCTCGTCGATCAAATCTCTTATACGTTCCCTCTCGCGGATCGTTTCCGCGTTTAAGTGGATAGGGAAATTTTCATGGCACCAATGCGAATATTACACTCAATGGCCATCGTAATTCTAGGTTATTTCCTGCCTGAGATATTCGAATGGAAAAGTATCATCTTTTAAGCTGCGATATTGTCAACTCTTCGGGAAAATGTTAACGATATTGTGCATTTGTAAATACATATTGCATAAGCATTTTCAGGAATTTCATAGAAATTAAATTTTACTTTGCTTATAAGAATAATATTGTTCGGAGAGAACCCGAGTTTAAATACGAAGAAATAAAATCCAAAAGGTATTTTAATTAAAACAGAACAAATTTACTCGTACCTCGTCATTAGAGAAAGTATATCGCGCGCTTTTTACAAACCTTATTCGAATGCTTTGATAAGTCATAAAAGAAGATTCAACCTTTAAGAATATCCCGCGGTGTTGACGATAACGCGATAACAAGGTGCGGGGGTTCGCGGGGAAGTCGCAAGAAACGAGAGAGTGCGAATGAACACGGTAGGAAGAAAGATAAGAAGGGGGGAAGGGGGAGCTAAGGCCATTGAATGCGGGGCTTAATAAAAGCACGCATAAATATCGGGAGGTCTAATACCGCCGCGCCCGGCAACCAGCTGGTGGCTGATAATGAGGTCGTTATTTTACGGAATATATATATGTAACGTTCTCTCCTCCCCTTTCTCCTTTTCCCCCGCGTCTTTCGCGGCGCGCTGCATCCTCCTCCTCCCACGCTTTTCTCCCCTAAGTCGCCGTAATAACTCCCTGCCGGCAATGGAGTGCCATCTCTTTTCACGCTGCGTTCCTCTACGGTCGGCGCCCTTAATGATATATACAGCTCCCTCGCTATAATTACGTCTTCGTGGGACGCGCTGCTATCCTCGCGCCGCTACTCGAGGCGAGAGGCTCGGGATGTTGCGAAATAATGCGCGTGTGAAAAATGGGAATACTCGAATGCAACAATTTTGGAGATTGCCGGTTAAAAGCGACGAAACAGTTCGTCTCTCCACGAGATATAGCACGCGAAGCGCAAAGAATACATTCCAGCAAAAATGTATTACACCGAATGGACTTCGTCTCTCAAAGGCAAATTAAATTCTATTTTGAGCACGAAATTAATTCTCGATCTATTTGTCACATTTTTTCATTTTGTTTTGTTTCAGATCTGTAGGGTTCAATATAAATTCTGTCCGTTGAATCCGAGTATTTTCTACGTTAATTAAGATATCGTTAATTAAGATACAATAAACAAGCGGTTTTTAAAAAAATTGTATTGACATTTTAATTACATTTGATATTTACATTATCGAAAATATTATTAGATGATTTGTTAACGAGCTTTGATGGGTTTTGAAATACATTGCTCATCAGAGGTTCCCTCCAATAACATATCATATTGCCTGTGATTACATGCTTATATGTATACAATACTTCTATATATTAATATATTTGTATATATGCAACGTCGAGATATTCAAGTATTAAAATTTGAAATTAATAAATCAAAATATTTTACAATAAATTGCCAATAACAATAAAGGTTTCCTATATTATAGTTTTCAATAAACTCTGATAAATTTTTTTCACATTATAAATTTGATATATTTTTCAAAAGTCTGATATATTTTTTTCACATTATAAATTTCAATAAAATTTAATTTAAAACAAAAAAGTTAATAATTCACATATAATATTATATATATTCATATGTAATAAAAATTTATATTACAAGAAAATTGATTCATTTTCCGATAATTAGAATTACAATATTATTTTTTTATTTCACAGAACATATTATATATATAAGAATCATGCAAGAAATATTAGAGAGTGACGAGTATTAATGATTAATGTTAACGAGCAAAACTGAATTGCCAGGAGATACGTCTTTTATCGTTGTGTTCGACTTTGCTCTTAATGATATTTCCTTGCTTCGTGTACTAATTACGCGCTTAGAGTATAATCCCGTGCTCTTTGCGAGAGAAGGGTGATATATATCATGCTAGAAACCTCTCGTGTAATACTCGGACAATGGAATTCTGAAAGCCGATATAAGCACTAACAATTATGAAGTGAATCAAAATTTTCTTATAATCTTTTTACTTTACCTAATTTTAAAATTAATATATGATTTATTTATGTGTTATAATAAAATTGTATTAGTTGTGTGACATAAAAAAACGAAATTAAAAAAAAAAATATGTAAAGTAAATCATCTATTACGTTTATACATAGAGTAAAATCGATCATATAATAAAAGCTAACAGAAATATTTATTATAATTTCGCTAGGAAAATTTTAGAGGAGAAAAGAAGCAATTGTTCATCTCTTATATCGGATATTTTCAGTCACACTTTGCGATGGGAGCAATAAAACATCCTAAACCTCCTGCCTATGTAACTAGCAACTTGAACTTTTATGATTCTCGAATTTACATACAAAGGTGCTTGTCAGTTCGACAGTATATGATAGAAGCGTCCCCGAATTTCTGTTTCATTCGAAGAGATGTTACATTTGCGTCCGAAAACGTAGTTTCCGTCGGATCCAATCGAGAGCAATGCACTTACATTCTCGTCATTTAGCCGGGATGGAAGCGACCGATGCAATGTAACCCGCCACGGACGGGCCATGTAATTAACTCCGAGCACTGAATTCCGTAACGCTCGGGACATCGATCTAGATTACAATTGTCGGCGCACTAAGCTTCATTCACAATGAGACGGTATTACAGACGACTTGATATACACTGTACTGATTGGCAGTGCCGAAGTGAAGCTCGTATTTACGTCCCGCAGCTCTCTGTTTATCTGCCACTGAGACGATCATAAGGAGGCATCTAATCTCACTGTTGGATTGCTTCGCGCAATCTCCGTGCAAGCTAAAGATATGCCAGTTTTGTTGATTATCTCGCCGGAATATTCCATCGACCTTAATGCGATATCGATGTCAAGCGCATAATACGGGTGTTTTTGCTGTCGTTTTTGCGCTCAAATTACTGTTGCAGAAATTTATTAAAATGTTTTGTAATTAATATTCTCGCTTGTAATGCGTCGGAAAGATAAAATGTTTCATAATATCGAAACAATGTGCACTTCGCGCTCTTAACTTGACAATTCTCGTGATGAATAAAGTCAAGTTGCGTAACCGCGGAAACGAGGGGAAAAAGCGCCCGATTTCATCGCGGTAAAATGCATTTTGACGATCACGAGGTTGCCCGCTAGGCGGATTACAATGCCTTTTTCCAAAGTGGCAGTGGGACACGACAGGTTTATAGGTTCATCGATCGAGCAGGCAACCGCCGCCCTGCGGCTGTAATATAGGCCGGAGATTTAGGACGTCAACCTTTACTGCGCCTCTACTGTGCAATACAGGGTGTAACTGAAAATACCCGGTATCAGAGAATTTACTTTATCAAAGTTTACCTGGTTGATAGCAAGGAATATTTTATCAAGTTTCGTCGCGACCTTTCTTTGTGAACAGACTTATTTTACATAATATTTTTTCATAATTTCGTGTAATTTTGCTTCTGCATCCAACAATTTTTCATGCAGTCATTGAAAGCATCGGAATAATATATTTGCTTCTTGATTTATATTAATAAATTTCATATTACAAATTTAAATCTCTAATATTGCGAAATTTTGTAATGATTAACTCATGTCATATTTCTCGAGAATATTTGAGCAGTGACAGCTCCTATTGGACGCTCGGATATGACTCCCAATCATTAATGACGAATAAAGGAGCAAATGTACTCTCGCCTCTTGAAATGTTGCGCCACTTGGAGTACACGATATCGCGATAAAGTTGCCGATGACAAGCTCTTCGAAGCTGTGCTCTGCCGAGCTCCTGTCACATCGCTCCTCCCCATCCGCAAGCTTTGTAAGCTGATGAAAGGAAGTCACGCACCGGCACGTGACCGGATATAGCCGAGCCTCAGCGAAGTGCATTGTTAACACTAGCTCGTGCCTGTTTCGCAGCGTCCGGTCTCAAAGCGGGATGTAATTCCCGGCGCCGTGTGCACGTTTTCCTCCCCTCCCACCATCTTTCCCCCTCGCGTATGTCGAGTTTCATCGCCGTGTGTGCTCGCATGCTTTCGCGTCGCGGTTATATCGCCAAGCTCACATCAAAAGACTGATCGGACAAGCGAGCCAATAAATGTTTCGTAACTTCAAGCGTTATATCGTTTCCTAACTGATAGCGTGCAATCCGGCGTGCAATCGCGGTTTGTATAAATAGCATTTAACTCCCTCTGTCTTCAATGTTAGCCTTTGATAGCGGAACAAAATTCTGAATATTCGGCGCGTTTTCGTGAATGAGAAATTTTTGCGCGCGATCCATGAGTGATATTTGCATGCATGCAATGTAATATAAGAAAATCTAATCCCCTCCGCCAAAAAATGATATCGATTAATGAAATTGATATTATAAAGTATCCGTGCAAATATTTGAAAAACCTTGCACATGTATCATAACTGCGGAAAAATAATTTGTTTTATAATATAATTTTTTTATAATTTTTGAAAAATATATTAAATCTGATAATTAATATATTTTCGCGGAATGAACAGTTTGTGCAATGATTTCGTCGGTACAATCATATCTAAAAAAAAAAACAGACTTGGAAAATTTCTCCGACTCATTAACCGATATTCGCAGCTCTCGCAATCGCGCGTATAATGTGCCTCGAGAAGTGCCAATTGGAGAGATGTTCAATTTCGAAAATCCATTTGCTATCTATCTATACGTTATCTCGCGAGAGTGGAAGGCGATGGCATGAAACTGCTGAATTCCGGTAATCACTCTGATAATAGTGAGTACCATAATCGATTGTAAGTGCAATATTATTATACTTTCGACATGATGAATCGTAAATATAATCCATGAGTAACGCGAAATTGAAAGAATGCGATTTGATTATATAATGTCTGTAAAATTAAACTAATACATAAAATAAAATTAATACATAATTTCATAACCAAGATTCCTTCATGATGTCCTAAACAGCTGATGATGCCATCGAGTGCGGTAACTCGTGATAGTCGAAATCGATCGTGTTTAGAACAAGGACATAAACACAGCCAGTATGGGCGCCACAAATTGTAAAGCTAATGGCGTATTCGAGTAAATCGCTCAATATCCACGTTGATATATTCAAAGATATTAAATCTGATGTGGATGATCGCGGACATGCGTCTCGCGTGCGTGTCTGTGCGAGATGCAGCAGTCGTATCCAGTGTACCCGGAGGTTGAAATGTACAATTCTGGGTACGATTAAACCATGCGAATATCTGGTATTCATTGCAATAGCAGACCGAAATATTTTTGGAGACAAGTGGCGCGAAAAGACAGTGAAATACGAGTCGCGACTATGTCGCTGAATTTGCGAGGTTTCGATATATCATGTTGCGGACCACTCGGTAGCGTAATGTCGCTCCTGTATATTTTGGCCGCAATTTAATAACGCGCCCCATACGCGAGATGCGAGGTCGATATTAAGCGCGGCGTTTTGCTTCGCGGGTTTTAGGACTGCCGAGAAGTCGCTTTATCACACACCATGAATTCATTACAGTCGCAGAACGGAAAATGATTATTAAGCGCGTGCGGCGGAAATTGAGCTGCTAAAAATATTTGAACGAGACATCAACAGCGTTTACGTGAACAATTGAAAAAAAAAAATAATACGTTTCAGTAAAAATACATTTTATAATAAAACAAAAAAACTACGCAATGTCCACATGTTAATATAATTTCAAAAATATGGAAACGCCGTCGATGTGGACTTAATGTATGTAAAAATATTTCTCTTTATTCCGCTTATATGCACGTTTGCATATACACACTCGTGTGTAATTCGTACGGAATATTTTTTTATCCGAATCATAAAACGTTGTACCAATTTTTAAAAATTTAATTTAATTAAATCGCGAAAGATTGAACCGTCAAATTGAAAGCTTCACGATTGATTAATCTGTTGTTGGACTTTGTCGCAGAAAAGTCTCATCGAATCGCAGTTCTTCTTTCTGAATGACAATCAAAGTAAGCGCGGTTTCAATCACGAAATTCTGCGAATTCGTAGCTAAAGTCCACCGGACATCGGATAACGAGATTGGCTGACCATGAGCGCGTTCACAGTTTGGAACGGCGGTTAGCATCAACGGCGTGGACTTCAAAGCGGAACAAATTCCTTGGAAGTTTCTGCAGAAACTGAACTGCAGTGCAGTTATGCATGAGAGCACGGGACGACTCCCTGCTTTTCGTGCGACTCCACGCACACGAATAATAATGAAATAATTTGATTATTAACGCGATGAATCAGGATGACTTGCTTTTTCGTCGTGAGCACACGAGAAACGTGTATTACTTCCGAACGATATATTTTATTTTCGCTCGATGTTTAAAATAAAAGATCGATCTTTAATCATTTATATATTATATTTATATTTATATATATTATATATATTTATATATTATTTTTTTAATCAGCTTTTCCATGGCTAAATATTTTGATTAAAATAAAAACATAGGAAACGATAAAATTGATTCATTTAATTTTTTTCCACGAGTTTATGAAGCATGAAGCAATTGAACGATTATTACAATTTCTTTAATTATGCAGTAGTGAGCTATAAGTAATTAAAGTGAACAAAGAAACGAGAAAATGAAATTCAAAATCCACAGAGTTAGTCTTCCGAGGATTAAATTCCGCGATCAGAAATCTAGGTTCGATTTTGGAACAATCCATTGATTGTGATGACGCGCGGAAATATTCTCGAGTCTTATGAAATTTACTTTCGGTTTGTGTGTAAGAGATGTTCGTATCCATCATATAGATTTGACCCGACTTTCGAATATTTTATTCGGCGATTGTACTCTTTACATATAATGTAATTATCAACGGAGTTAACTTTAAATATATTCAATTATTAAATTTTCAGATTATCGAAGTAAGAGCGTGTTATGCAAATCTCGCAAAATTTGCATACTTCTCTATCTATCTTTTAATCCACGAGTTTATAAATGTATGAACGCAGGGCAAAGTTAATTTCGTCAGATTAAGTTACGTTACATTAAGTTATGCTACGATAAGTAGCACCGAAAACTCTCTTCATAACTCGTCAGAATTAATTCGAGACCACAAAGAACGTCAAATAAATTATTTTAACTTTAATAAAAATCGATCAGAATGTAGTTATGCAATAAATTATAGATTACTTTTTTTAATAATATTTTATAATATTTTTTTTATAATATAATATTGCTTAAATTTATTATTTACTGAAAGTATTCAGTGGAAGTGCGTCTGTATAATTTTATCAAAGTATTAAATTGCGAGACGTTCTTTAAAAAATAAAAAATCGAGGATAAAAACTTTAAGTAATATTGGAAAGTAATTTAATCACACGAACATCAGCATCAAGAGATTGTATACGAAGTTTATGTTAGGGATATGCTCTTTGAGCTAGTGGTTATCGATCTGTGAATACAAGGTGGATTAAGGTGTACCATAGTGGGTAATTAGTTTAGTCGGATCGTCAGCCCACAGTTTCAAGCGACTCGAACGCATAGGAACAACTAGCGCGCATTTTGCTCGAGACACGCCCTCTCGTCAGGTCATCAATCAGTAGGTAACTAAACGCGATATAACCTCTGCTTTTGACCCACAATAGAGGGAAGATGTCCCTTTATGTACGCAGCCTTACGCTAAAACGCTACAACGATGCCATGTAATCCTCCCACGTCATCCTTCTCCTTCGTGTGATAATCCTACATCACGAACATCAATTAACGCGACAACTTACGTCTAATCTTCTCACTGTATCATTTCTATTGCTATTAAACAATGTTCTATTCTGTTATCATTTAAGATATAAAGAGATAGTTGGGGCAAAGATTTTGTGCAATATATAAATAATATTTACGCAGACAAAAAGACAAAGTCAGCTACACGTATAATAGAGATATCATTATTATTACGCACACGCACAATATAATAATACATTATTTCGGGCAATGAGGCAAATTTCAGCGCAAACTAGTTCGAAACTTTCAGTACCTCTAGCTAAATGCTTGAATTTCGAAGGATGATTTCTTTTGTCGCGCGAGTTACTCCACAAGTAGAAGCGTTATCCAAGTTCTCTCGTCACAGTCGAATACTTCGGGCTAGATATACTTCTGGGATGCGTGTACCCATCCAGGAAGAAGTCCTCGAGATTCGCTCGAGGGTAGTCGGTGTAAAACATCGTCGAGGAACTACTTCCACGTGGGAAATAAAGGGAACTGTTGACATCTCCACTGGAGAAAGTTCCTCAGTCAATTTCTCCTTTTTCCCTTATCTCTTTTTACTTTCTCTCTCTCTCATCTTTGTTCTTATTCAAAATTATGTTTAATATTAAATTAATGCAAAAAAATCTTTATCCTTTTTTTTAAAACAGTGTTAATTGAAATAATGTAATAAACACATAATTGCATTTTGCTTTGATATGATTTAGCCTAGGAAAAAATATAAAATTGCCCGTTTTATTTTTATGCTAGAACAATTTTGCCTCTCCAAAAATTTCTTAATTGCAATATATTATTCAGATTTATATCATCTGCCTCTCTATTGTGCACATTCGCATTATCGGAATTTAATGTTCGAAATTTGTCCGAGTGACGATCTCTCCGAACGTGTTCCGAGCTAACTACCGACCGAAGTTTCCAAAACGGTAGGTGAACTTGGTATAACGTCTTTACGGGATTAATGCGGCGACGGCGTAATGCGTGTCATTGTTAAGCTATTCCGCACGAACTAGTTAACTCGAGGAACGGCTAATCAGATTGAAATTCAACCGGAGATAATATTGTATGGTCTCCAAGTTAGCTCCAATTTAAGCCTTTCAACAGAGTTTCGCCGAGCGCAAAGCGTTCTCTCGAAATTCATGAAATTGCGCATTGATTTTATTCAATAATTTTATCTGCGTAAACAAATAAACAAATCGCAGTCAAAAATATTCGTTTAATGCAGAAACAGTGGCAGTTCAT
The DNA here is from genome assembly GCF_003227725.1 of Camponotus floridanus. Taxonomy (NCBI): domain Eukaryota; kingdom Metazoa; phylum Arthropoda; class Insecta; order Hymenoptera; family Formicidae; genus Camponotus; species Camponotus floridanus. The sequence continues at coordinate 547,661 of NW_020229692.1, read as the reverse complement.
TGTAACGCGAACGCACGAGTGATATATATATATATATATATATATATATATATATATATATATATATATATATATATATTACGATTACCAATCAGATAAATAATCCTGAAGCACGAAATAAATTTATTAACGCCATCATCGAGATGATTCGTCCATTAATTGCGTGAAAATAATTTTGCGCGGCGATAACTTTCGAAACGAAGGGGAACAACAATTTTATATGTCTACCCTATAGATTGTCACCGTGAAATGCCTCCTCACACGAAATGTTTCTGAAGCTACCTTCCATTTTCCAGCAACATCCAGATAACAGCGAATATTTCGATATTCGCGACAAGCGCAATTTGCTCGCTTAATTCGTCGGCTGAATCCACGCCATTCAACGTCGACGATCGACTGTTCCTCTCTCCGTGTTGATTATTCAGGCGCTTGGGACGCGCGGTGGTACGACGTGGCATTAACGTTAGTTTGCTCGGAAGTCATTATCGATCCATGAATCTTTCACTTAACGGCGAACGGAATACGTTCCGAAGTGATGCGCGCACCAGGCGTTATACGTCAATTATTACGTAATCGAAAGTTACGCGATCGTCGTTGCGCTATTTCCAAGCTCTAACATCGATTTCGTTGTTACGCAATATATAGCAAAATAATAGTTCAATTTTCGATTATTACAAGATACATGTATATGAGTTTAATGATAAGTCTTCTTCACCAAATAAAGTCTTGAATAGAGAAATTATACGATAAATTTCTCTGAAAGCCGTCAAAGCGTTGAATCAAACATCGTCAAACAGGAGACCCTGGCATATCAATTATCGTGTAGCGACTATATCGGTTGCACCGTTTCATTTTACGACAAGTGCCAAGTAGACCGTATCAACGTTAAGCACTCCGTTGATGGATTGAGCGTCTTACGTCGTCAACGTTAATGCATCACCTGTCGATAGGCAAAATTATACTAGGATCGTAGCGACTAATTTACGACGGTCTGATAGCGCATCGGTAAATACAATGCAAATGACAAACAATATCCTAAATTACTGGATATCGCAAATCAAATTGAGCCATACGTATTTTCGCACATCCGATATTTTTCACATCGTTCGCACATAAATTCACGAGTTGTACGAGTTGTACGAGTGTCAATAAACAATTTACGCAGCCATTGGCACTTGATATAGGATGTATGATAGTGCATTGTATTATCTACGTCCATGATATCCACGTGGCGTATATCGGATATTATTTATTTATTTTTTTGAGTGAGCATTCGAATTGAACGTTTAGCATGGACGAATATTCGCGTGAGAAACACATATGTTTACGTGAATTTACGTTTATGTAAATGTTTGTAAAGGTATGTAATGCTCGATAAATGATAGTATGATTAATTTAATAATAATGCTAATTAAATTTGAAGAAGATTTGAGGGAGTAAACCCCAGAAAATCGACTGTGAGCGTAATATCGCTTACAACTCAACAAACTCGTACGCTAAAAATTTTTCATTGTAAAAGGAAAAAAAAATTTAAATTTACTCTCTGTGCGCAGAGTTAACGCAGAACTTTTATTTAATTCATTGCAACCTACAGACAGAGCCGCATATAGTATGTTTGCTTAACTTGCGTTTCTCGCGGATCGATCAATTGAGCTTCACCGCTTATATTTTTTTACAGTTGCTTTGATAGACAATTTACAATGGCAAGCATCCCGATGTAATATTTCGGGCCATTTATTTATTAAAGCTCCGCGCAGCAAGTTTCGACGTTTCTATGCTCGACGCTTTAAGATGGCTAACCGAAGCACTCGAGCGATGAGGAAATCGCGACGATTTCGAACTCGGGCAATAACCCACGTCGATGGGCACACCTTTCGAGAAATAGAACTTTCCCGTGGAATGCGACGTGGGGTTAACCGCTCTTTCCCGAGGGAAAGGCAAAGTTTCCAGGCTGGATCGAGCACTTTAATAGAGCGGAAAATCTTACCGGTCCGTCTGAGTGAAACTTTAATTCGATCACATTCGGCGATAAACTTGAGGATTGCCTGCATGAAATATCGAGCCGAAACAGAAAATCAATAACATGTATATTTAGCAAAATATCAAGATTGATTAATTACTCTTAATGACTTTTTCTTATGAAAAAGATGATAAATATGGGATATATCACGGATATATCACGTTGTAAAATTTAATTTTTCACAGATGAAATTTAAATTTTACATCATGACAAAAATTATTGTAATCACACACAAAATAAATATAAAATGTTACATAGTGCATATTATTGATAATAAAAATATTGGATTTTCTCTTGTTATCGTATAATTTTTGTCCAAGAGCAGTAATACAATAGACAATGAAATCAATGCTTATAAAAGGCATGTTATAACAAATACATTTACGTTAACTTACACACGTCAATTCGTACAATTAATTCGTGTTCGAGCAAAGTTCTGTGCGACGAAATAATATTCAACAATATTCATTTATTTTATTTCATTTTATAATTGGTTGTTCTGTAACAGCAATTTTTCAATATTATTATATGAAATAAAAGTTTTAACAACTAACAAATGAACGAAAAAATTAAATCCCGTCATTCTAGTACAAAGCGATTTTCACTAAACTAGTGTGATATGTTTTGCCATTATTTCTAATAGTGGATGAAAAGTTAACAAAATTTTGCAAAAATCACGCAGAAAATTGTTAAAATTAATTTAAGTGCGTAACATGGTTAGCTACGCTAATTAATAATTAAATAAGAGAGATAGAGAATGCGTATGTATAAAAAATACAAGCATTAAATTTATTAGTGAGAGAAATAAGAAGAAAAAATAGAAAAAATAAAGTTGATATATTAGAGATTAAGACAATATATAAGTGGTAATTCAGAAGATTTAATTTCAAGAATCTAATTTTATACCATAATTAATTCAAATAAATTAAGATTAGAAGAATATTACTATTATAATGTTAAGTACAATAATTATATTGTATAATTATTGTATATATGTGGAAAAATTATACAATTTATAATTGCAATTAATTACATTTCTTTCATTTCTCATTTCAATTTTTAAGTTATATAATTTAGAAAATGTTATTATATTTATATTTTACATTATTTAATTTTACATTTTTAATACATTACTTATCGTACTTAGTGTCAATTAATATACTCAATGTCAAGTAAGAATTGCGCTGAATTAAATCAATGTAATCGATTACGATTTATTTAAATCACTCAATATTAAAGACGCTTTCTATCTTTACTATTATTAAGAGTATATTTTAATATATTAAAAGACGATTGTATTTATTTCCTTGTTAAATTGATAAGAGATAATCGTAGACGATAATCAATAACTTCTCAAAGAGGCAAAATCGAGAGCTTTTCCGTCGTATAAATAATCACCCGCGCTTTCTTTCCATCTATCTCTTAATTTTATCCACCACTCGCTAGAAGTTCCTATTTTTACCGCGTAAACTGGATAAAACGGATTCTGTCCACTTCGAGTAGGGGAACAACTGAGAAAGATATCGTTTCCTTTTGTGTTCAGTACGCCGGCAAATGTGGAAAAAGACGACTGCGGCGAGTGAAAGCAAAAAAAAACAAAAAACAAAAAAGAAGAACTACACGGGGAGATAAAAACAACGCGAGGGTACTGGGAGATGGAAGATGCGGAAGAAGAAAAAGAAGAGAGAAGAAAGAGGGGATTCCAGTAACAAACGGAGGTTGCTCACGGTCTAATGAATCCCCAAGGTGGAACTCGACGGGAAACAAAGAGAGAGTAAGAGGCAGAGAGCGTTTGGGCGGCTCGGGGTTGCTCATGTTGGAGAAGAGAGTGGAGACCGATTCCCGATAAAGCAAACTTTACCGTAAAAACAATTTCTCCACTACTATCACCCCTCCAATTCTCGAGGGAGGCAAAAGTTGTTTCGTTCCTCTGCTTCCTTCTTCTCTTATTCCCTCTCCTGTAAAGAAGGCCTAAGCTTGGGATCCACAATTTGATTTGATTTACGGAAAATCGATTTGGATGCCTGATCTAATCGAACGACGATATCGAATTATATTGCTCCCCTTTATCCCACGCTGAAGCTGTTAATCAAGAGAAAGAATTGGATACAAATTCTCGACAACATGTAAGCGATATCAATTTTGCGAATTTTTTTTTCTTTCTAACGAATTTTGAAGAAATACGTGCTATATAAATGTCGTGTCAATTTCTTTCGTTTATTCGCTGGCGACTAGTTGCAATTCGGGACCGAGGGAGGCGGCAAATCAAACGAGATCAGTCTAGGATCCTGTTACTTCTTTGGTTTACCGAACGGATGATCCGATAACGCGAACCTGTTTTCCAAATCAAGAAGAGTGTTTGCCGCGCACTTGTCGGTAACGCGTGGATGGGGAATAAATCCTTCTCTTGTAGCGAGACCCCCGCCTTTCCTTTGCAATTCCGATTCCAAAAACCGTGTAATCTGAAAGTCGATTCATATCGATCCGAAATCAGCGGAGGCGACGACGGGAAATGGCGATGAGAATCAGCTAACCGGTTTTCTGCCTCACGATCCAGTTGATTTAAGATATGCTTCCTCCCCCTCACACTCTAACATCGGAACTTCCCTCTAGAATCTCTCCTCTCGAGCTTCCGGCGAATGTTTGTTCGATCTGATCCCCCGAATAAAAGCTTCGCGCAGGAGAACTGGAAGATAAATACCGCTCTCTTTTCGTGTCGTCTTGCAAAATAGAATAATGCGGGCGCGCTTTCGCGTTCTCTTTCTTCTCGGGCTCGCGTGTTCAAATAGCTCGAGTAAAACGCATTTGCCTCGGCAAGTCCTGCAAAGTAGATTCGAGGATACCATGCATTCCTGCCTGAAGTTTACGAAAGCAAAATCAACATTTTTATTGTTGCGGAAAGAATAAAGTATCTTAAACTTTGTCGTGGAGGAAAAAATTATATTAATGTACGTACACAATTTTTTTATATTTAGTTATTTCGAATAAATAAATCGAATAAATAAATTCGCTTTAAAGAGAGGTAGAAAAGTTGTTGACCTAAAAACATACATTCAAAAGATTAATAAGGCTCTATATATGAAAACATAACTTTGAATTTTGCGGCAATTAAGAGCCAGACACGACGTGAGGTAGGGCGTCAGTTTCAGAGGAAAATTAATTTTTTATGAAACTGATTAATGTGCACGAGTTTTTCTTGGTCCACATACCAAGAGTAAATAAATCTCAATACGAAATTTTTAATAAACCCCTCTTTATTCTCCTGAAGAGGCGTAGGCGAAAAAAGTTTTAGAGAAAAATTAATTTTCTGAAAAATTGAAAATTGAAACTAACACACTACCATATCACATGGCTCTTAATTGCCGCAAAATTTAAATTTAAAAATACTATTTGAAAATTGTACGATTGATCGAGAGAATTAAAGTAGCCGATCTATAAAAATAAAGAAATAATAATGTAATAACATGAAAAAATACAGAATCTTTATCCGACATGTAGAAAGATATAGAAATATGGAAAGTTAACAAACAATAATATTTTGCATCGTTCCATTTACATCATTCAATTTGCAACGATACAGCAAAAGAGAAAAGAGTTTTCGTTTATACAAGCTAATTGAATGCAAAAATTTCTGAATTTATACAACACGCATCAGCCTAATAGCAGAGGCAAATAACCTTTCGCAATTGTGAGTGGCATTTCAACTCGAACGTAATAAACATTTGTCGATCTTACTAATGCACGCCGCATATCACCACAGAATGGTATTCACGAGCGCATGAGTGTGTGTTCTTAGTTGCATCTGCATATGTGGGTGCGTGTGTGTATAAGAAAATTGAAAAAAATTCGCCTATGACAACGAGGAGGTCGCCGCTGCCGTCCTCGTCGTCGTCGTCACGTGAGAAATGGGGCCGTGCACGGGAAAAGGCGGATGCCGCCTTTTCTTTATATCGCCTGCAGCTTTTCAGAAGTCGGTCGTAACCCTTCTCGAGTGCTTTCAAAAGGTCCGCGAAGAGATGCCTTTTTGCCAGGACGAGAGAATGCGCGCCGCCGCGTATAAAGCGCAAAGGCAAAGAGTTTATGCGACTGGCGACGATCTTAACGTAAGCTCGCCGGAAAAGCTTTCGAGTATGGGTTTCATAATGATGTAAAACCATATGATGTACGTAATTTAAAAGTTAAGCGAGCGTGTGTACAAAGAGTATGGACATAAAATTTTATGTAATATTCAAGGTATTAAGATTTATAGCATGATTACCTTTCTGTGAACTCCCTTTTTATTTCTTATTTATTTTCTTTTATTTTTTATCCTTTATTCTAACTCGAGAGTTAGAATCGAGACTCGCTCTTCGAATTTTTTAATTACGATTTCAAAAATTAAAGGGCAAATTTGATGGTCTAATTTATTGACAGTCTTCAATTTAATATATTTAAAATACGATGACATAATTAAGTATTGTTAAATAATTAATTTAATAATAAAATAATTGTAATAAAGCTTTTTCTTTCGATAAGCTATAATAAAAATCGAGAAATCTTATGTTGAGGTAATATGACTTATATGTAAGATAATATGACATTTTATTGAAAATGTATGTATGAATCTGCAATATAAGTTTTTAGGGTGACTTGGGTGTACGGAGTTAATCGATAAAGTTAAAAGGCTATAGCAGCGGAGATCAAATTTGAATAGCTATCACCGCGTTGCGTTAACTATTTACCCACGCTAACCGCTCGGCGCGTGAATGCAAGTTTCTGTCCGCCCGGCGCTATCAGGCTGGATACAGATCGGTTAGTTACACAGCGTTCGATAATTATATCACCAAAATTCAATTCCGCGGACTCGTGCCTGAAGAGGAGCCGCATAGGACGCATATAGGGCGAGTGCAATCGCATCCCTCGATGGCGCGTCAATATTAGCATAGAAGCGGAACCCCGAATTCTATTCGACCGTCTGTCCGGACACTGAAAGCCGCGGGAGCATGTGCATATACACACACGTTCATATATACTCTGTGACATATATCTCTCTATCTACTTACGCCGATATCGGAATTGATAGAACCGTATAATAATTATAACCATCCCCGGAGCAAGCTCCGCGATATCCCAATTCTACGATCGTTACCGCTCGCACTGACCAGTGAACTGAACGATGACACGTGTTCCCGGATGCATAATTCATCCATCGAGAAGCCTATCCTCCGAACATCGTAAATCACGAATTATCGTGAAGATGACAATCGAATTGCCGATTTTCGCTTGCTTCCTTTCGGATCGTGCATTGTGCATGCGAGATATAATTCTTTTGATCCTGACGTGTGGACTCGAGTCTTTCCGCACAGAAAAAAAAGGACATTCTTGTTTTGAAAATATATTTAGTTTCAACATGGAAATCTTGAAATGAGATTAAATTGCGTTAATTAAAGAAAAATATAATTGCTTGAATAATTGCTTACTTGAATGAAGCCATTTTATATAGTTTATTTAATCTAGAAAAATATATTCTTATGATTTAAGATTTAATTTCCCTGAAACGGAAAAGAAACAATGTCGGATAGAAAATAACATTTTCAAATCAAAGATTATAATTTTTCTTAAAGTGGAATTAAATAATTATATATTCTTGAGGTGACAATTACAATATTAAAATAAGACTACAATATTGTTGAAATTTAAAATTATTAAATTCTTCTAAGAAGATTATAAACTGTTGCGTATATACGAAACAATGAACACGTTAGTTTAAGTATATAAGTTTTGACTTGACGCTTATTTTCTTTCCGTGCGAGTTATTTAATTTCGCGCGCGCTATTATGCGTGTAAAAGTAATAACGCTGTCAAACTTGACGGCATTATTACTTTTTAAAGCTCGAAGATTTTTTTCAAAGGTCGAAACAAGGAAATAAAAAACAATGTTTTACGCGACGCACGAGAGCTCTTGTTTATCGTAAACACGTGCGATTCGCTGTCGAAATCTCATCAAAGCAATTAATTTATCGCCGGTGACCCGGTGTGCGAATTCTTTCTCGTCGGTCGTGGCAACGTGAAGGTACAGAAAGGTCGGATGGACGGTAATTTCCCTGAAAACGGATAATTACGGAGCGAGGCGGAAGTCGGAGCTTATTCCGGTCCCCCCTCCCCTCCCCCCTCGTCACCGTGAAATTTCATTCGCCACGATTTCTCGCACGTTCCGCTGCGGATAAAAGCAGCTCGCTGGCTGGACATGAAGAGGAGACAGAAAGAGAGTGTTTCTCCTTTTCTCTCTCTCTCTCTCTCTCTCTCTTTCTCTCTCTCTCTTTCTCTGGCTGGTTTCGGAAGCAGCCAGCCATGACTAGCCAGACGATGTACGTCACATCCATCAAGCGGGATGAGGGCGTTGTTTCGCCATACGGATGACGTGATGTTGCAAAGGCAGACATTACCCCCCGTCGACGTTGAAGGCGATACACTTGGATGGAAATTACGCGAGAGGCGAAAACGATGGGCTATGCGGTTGTCTGCCGAGCACGAAGGTGATCCATGAATGACACGCGCTCAATTTCCGCGGCCGTTTTTCGCTTATGCGCGCTACGCTAGGCTCGCTTTATTGCGAGAGCATTTTTGCAAACGTTGTCTTTTCACGCTGCACGTTAACGTCCACTATTCTCCACTCGACCGGCTTTCGGTCTCGATCCAGTAGTTAGTCGACGCCAAACGCCGACACTGTGTTCCGATGATTTGTTACACGGTTCATCATGGAAATTTACGAGCTTTTTCGCGTCCGTGTCTGCTATTCCCTCGTACCGCGTAAAACTTACGTGCGTTTACTCGATTTATATTTGTCAATCTTAAAAGAATACCTTCGCCCTCAAAATACTCCGGCATTTATAAACTCCTAACGATTTCATTAAGTAATTTCCACTTGTAAACAGTACATTCTTATTAATTCCAACCTCTCTGGAAGCTACTTTACAGTGCGTTATTTTAAACACGCGAATGTTTGTTCCGCGCGTGGAAATGGCAACGAGCCAGATAGCGTTTTGCGATATTTTCCAGCGGTAAAGTGCGATGAGACATTTTCCGCCAACAGAGAGTGTACATTTAGATAAAGCTTTTCGTGGTTCTTCCATTGTTTAACTGTGCTTTCACGTTATAATAAATTATCATATTTTTCTATGTCTATAATGAATGTCTGCTACGTGAACAATTATATATAATTGTTATTGAAAAAGAGAGCTTTCAACGAATTACGTTTTAACGAGATATGTATGTAGAGAGTGAGAGCGAGAGAGAAGAAAAGAGAGATAGATACGGAAAGATTTTGCTGTATGAAAAGAAACGCAAACAGACACATAATAATATGTAATAACTGAGAATATGCGCGGCACGTTTTGTGCGTAGAAAATATGACATAGAATATCACGCACAATATGTCAAGCTCGCAGACACATTAAAAATTAGTTTGCAAGATGGCATCCAACGTCGGCGGTATATTTTTTCGCCGGTTTATTTCTTCAACGTTAACCGTCAACATGCGCATGCCACGCTCAGCAGCAATTCGTCCGAGTAAACTGTCGTCTACTACTGCGTGAAAATTACTTTATTGCAGCCAGACGCGCATCCGCCCCACGATACAATGTCGACCAAATTCATTCTCGACGTGAGCGTTAAATTTTTGTTCCGCCATATTGAATTCCGCCCGTTATCAACGTCATATTTTACGGTTTTTTCGCATTTGACATATATTCGCATTTAATTATCGATCATCCTTCATTAACGAGTTATTTATGGAACGTAAAATATCGGTAAGCCTATGGAAATGTCGCGAGGGTGCCTTCCGAGTCTCGCAAAGTTTAACGAAACGAAGAAAGTTCGGTCATAATCGCATACTGAAAAATGCTATAAATATTCTACAGTAACGTTCTATTCTTCTCTCGACGAGTTTTTTTTTCCAAGACGCCCGTAACGGACTCTAGCGCGACGAATCTCACTTTACTCTTCGCCATAACGGTTTTGCTTAGTTCCGTGCTGTAAAACTTCGAGCTATTTCAGAGACTTAATACGAGGCTTGAATATACTCGCTCTAAGTATAATGGTGCATGTATATACATATATATATATATATATATATATATATATATATATATATATAGTGGAGATCAGACTTGCGAATAACGCTAAATTAAGTCTAAGCCTTCTTCCATACAACTGTCGTTATAACATGACTCTTTCTTGATGCAAAAGGTTCGCAAGCTGTTTTTGCTGGATTTACAAGAATGCGAGAAATTGTTTAATGCGTAGCAAGAAATTACTCGTATCGCGACCAAAGCAGCGAAACTTACATTCCAATAATTCTGTGCGATTTATCTATAAAAATCAGATATAAAATATATAAGAACGACACAATTGTGTAATTATTTTTCAGTACTTTTCATCAATTTTGTCAATACACTTTTTAAAAACATATATTAATTTCCTAAATTAATGTATGTATAATTATAATATGTGATTTTTATTACAATCGATAAAATAAAATATTTTTATTATAATCGATAAAAATAAGCTGATAAATAAGCTGGAAAACTAAAATTGATGTAAATTATTCTGCAAAATTGTCCTATTTTATATAAAATATTTATAAACAAAATATGTATATTGACAATAAGAAAACATGTATATTGACAGTATTAAATATTTTATAAAATATTTTCTTGTGTTAATAAAATGTTTTCTTTCAATGTACACGTCAATATATACGTTTTTAATAAAAAATATATTGAATATGAAGATATACTGATAGTATCACAAAAATATTATCTGCAAAACAGAATTTTAATTAGATATATATTGTAACACATATTTCATTAGATATTTTATTACTCTAAAAAAATACTCTTTTTTTTTTCTCGTGCCGCGCATATTCTCAGTATTCTCTCATAATATTATTACATTTCGAATCAAGTAGAATTACATTTAGAGTGAAATCGCAAACTGCGTTCGTTTAATATATATGTTTTTATATATCGAATTTATGACATTACTTAATAATTTCTTTCCTTTAATACTTAATTTTTCAGCATACAATATATTAGCTCGTAATCCAAATAGAACACGAACCGGTGCAAATAGATATTCCTTCCGGCAATGCCGAAAATGGAAACGGCCCTTCCATTAGCTCTCACCGACACGAGAGCCTCTAATAAACACCGTAATCCTCCATTTCCTCGGCTTGCGTGCTTCCGCTGCCTGAGCATGTCTCGCGGGATCCTTCTTGCGTAATCCAGCAGCAGGAAGGTGGAAGGCGCCGCTCGCGGAGGCAAGCGGCCGGCAAGAACACGGAGCGGGCATTTTCGAGCAAAACACCCGGTTCGGCAATTTGTCAGAGGGTGATTAATTGGCGAGCCGCCACCGCCGCTCACCCTCTCACTAACCTTCCAACGCTGGCGACGAAGGCGGTGCGCTATCCGCCGCACTGGTTGAAATTTATGCAGCGAATTCTCGTCGGATAGATACTGGTGCCATCACATGGGCGCTCCGACTGTAGCAAAATCCACCAGACGGATGCAGTTTGTGATTCGAGTAAAAAGAGCAACCGCACATGTCGTACATATTCGGTATAATAATCATACATCAGCGAGAGAATAACGATATCCGCTCCAAATCTGGCGAGGCTGATAACGTTAAAATTTATTCGCGAATGAGAATGCATATTATTGTAAAACTGTAAATTATCGGGGGGATTTTTTGTACAATAGATATTCTTTCCCTCTCAAATTATATTTGCTTTCGTTGATTATATAATAAAATCAATATGTATAAAATTATTACACGAGATTGGTATTATGAAATTTTCTGCCAAAAATACCGTTACCAATTTTTAAATTATATTATTGAAATATGATTAAAATAAAATAATATAAAATAATCGCGCGTAATAACATGAAAAATATGATAAAGTTACAATGGCCTTTAGTGTGTGCTAGTATACTACATATAACATTTGATTCTCTATTCATAATTTTATACATTCTCGTTCGAAAGACTTTACTTTCAGATAATGATTGGCTAAAACTGGTAATCTAGATATACGTAACGCAAAAAAGATTGCGAGTCAAAAAGAAAAACTTGCACGCGCTGCAAAACAAGTAGTGAACAAGCTGGACAGCGGTGAATTGTGATCATGGCCGGAGAATGCCTCAAGGACCCTCCGTGAGTGGGTGTTCCGACTGTCGCCCATACATTTCGTGAGGGTGTAACGAGATGTCGTAACTCGCGTCGCTCGGGCAAACTTCAGCTGCCATTGCGGTTGGAAAATTTAACCGTTAAATAAAGATTGGATTTCTAAAGTAGAGTATCAAATATTTAATCCACAGTTATAACAAAAAATTTGCATTTACCGAATTACATTAACACTTAACAAAACAACTTAATTGTTACCGGAATATAATTGCGTCCTCTAATGAGATTTCTATAAATAAATATTATAATAAATGTCATAAATGTATTTTATTAAAAAATGTTTTCAGTTTATTTAGAATATTTGTTTTAACTTTATAATATCTTTTATGATTATAAGATAGAAAATTGCAAAAAATCAACTATTCAAATCCTACTCTTAAATTGATATCAAAGAAAAGTTGCGGGAAATATCGCACGATACATACACACACACACACAGCTGAATATTTTTTTTTTACAAAACAGCAGGCAGTTTCTCATGTAAACTATTAGCAAAATTAAATGCATCCTGTTTTTCCGGAAAGTGGTTCACACGAGAGAGCAGTAATTTTTCAGGGTGCACAACACATCGCGGAGTAAAAATGTATTTCCAAAATATTCGCATCGTATGCAAGAATATTCTTTATATAGTGAAAATTTAATGAAAGCTCTCTTGTTACATTTTTCAAGATAAACCACTCGTATGTCGTTATTACAAAATTACTCACAAAGCCGCTTTCGTTTCTGTCGTGGCAGTAAAGTACCGCGATAAGCTGTAAGTCAAATGGTTTTCCTTTTATCACGGATAGTAAAAGATACGAAAAGAACCCAGGGGAAAGTTCATCTATCTATTATGGGACCTTAGCTCATTGTCCAATTTAATTTTATAATAGAATCGATAGGATGATGCACTTAAACGGCGAATGTGCGTAAATATCGCGGGTTAATTGGCGCCATTATTTTTAACATAATACAAATAATATGGAAAAAATCCATAATTAAAGTCTGCGTAAATATTTAGTGTCATCTGCTTTTCTAATGTAATGTTACCTTTAACAGCTAAATATAATGTTATATAGTATCCATCGATTTGTTTAATCGTACTGATCTGAAGACTCTTGAAGCTGCGATTATACGTCGAATTGCGACAAAATTTAACCATTAATTTAAAATACGAGTTACGTTAATCAAAATTGCATATAGCGCGATACTAGAGAACTAAAGTTGGAAAAAGCCAGTAGAGAGCAACTTTAAACCGTGTCTGTTCGCATTAGGAAAATTTAGATTGGATGAACTCGCGTATGAATACGAACAGGTTAAAGGACAGGCGGATACGCTACTTGTTGGACGAGAATTCAACGATGGCGAAGCAACAGGGAGTGCGTACAACGTCGCTCTCGCTGGGAGTAATTTGCGAATATTTTACGGCTCCCCAAAGCCGTAAATGCAACCGACCGCGTATATTTGCACCGTGCCTGTCGCGGATATTAGCTCCCAGTACCGTGTATGCTCAGGTAGGTCAGAAGACGTGGAGATAACCGGGTGATGAATGTCCCGTCAGCAACGAGGTGGTTTGCTAACCTTTGAGAGGAGAGAGGCAATAGTCGTCGTGGCCTCATCTACTATCGTCTCACAGATTGCGCCTTAAATCATTTGACGGGACGACGAATCACCGGAGATCTCCTATCCCAAATGATTCGCTTGCGTCCCTTCGTTCGTCTGCCGACATGTTGGTAAAGGTGAGAAATCGCGCAGACTGCATCAGCGAGGAATTGTGGCTAGTGGAAGTTTCGAAGATTCGAATATCGTGCAGCTCGAATGAGCGAGAAAGAGGTCAAGATTTTTTATTGATACCTAAATACATCAATGCGATAAATAAAAATGCATAAATATGTAAATAAAGAACGCGAAGTTATGATAGTTAATTATAATGAATAATATTACATGTATATGTAAATATATTTTTAAACTTTTCGCGGAATTTATTGCAAACAACTGTAATTTTACATTATACAAAAAATTTTATTTTAATTAAAAATGTTCATATTTAAATTTTAATATGTGAGCACTTTACATAGAGCTTTATTTAAATTTTAATATAAGCATTTCCAAAATAAATGTAATAAAATTTGAATTATATAAATAAAATAATAAAATGTGAATTATACCGATGATAAAAAGATCGAAGATAGAATTTATGTTTAATACAGTATGTGTAAATTTAGATTTAATTCTGGAGCTTCTCGATGTATATTTATCACGGTAATTAAACGAATGTCATCTCTATGAAACAATATAAAAAAGATTACATTTTCTTTTTGCTAACAACTTGCATTATTTGCAGTTAATGAATTTTCGCGATTACAGCTAAAATCTTATTATTACATAATATCTCGTATAGATAAGGCACTAAAGCAAGGTGTTTTGTAGTCAAAATTGATTTTCTATTTACTTTAACATGACATTATTTCAATCTATGGTATCTTGATTTTTCGGTGTACCATTATGTCTTATTAATTCAAGAGTGATGGGTGCATAAGATATATATTTGGCATTCAAATGATATGTGTATCATATCAAAGGACATTGCTTTCAAATATTATATTTGGGAAAATTGTATAGGAAATATATGCTTGTAAATTTAAATCAGGTGTATAAAGATTGATAGATGCTATGAAACGCGCGTCTATGATAAGCGCGATTCCCTATTTCCCGCGATAACGTCATATAGCAAAACGGGAAAACAAATTCGACGATGTCACCGTGCAAAACACGTGCGAGTGACACGCGCGTCGTTATCCCGTGGAGATCAAATTAAATGCAACGAACGTCGCCAGAGTCTCTCTTGATGTTATTGCCGACGTTATCTTATCGTCGAAAGCAAAAGAGAAACGAGATACGGCCGACGTTTCGGCTCTTACGGGCTGACGCGATAAGAAATAACGGGCTCCTCGTTAGGAAGGATAAAGTCGTATGACGGTTGGGTTGGAAGTTAGATAAGCACGGCACTCGTAATTGGGGATATTCGTGAATGATACCGTTTTCGGTAGCCCGCCCGTTTTTCCTCGCTAATAAATATCGAGGGAGACTCGTTCTTTTTGCTAGTGGAAATAAATAGTTTGGGAAATGAATAGTGCACGCGGCATTAATCGCGGTAACTTTCGCGATAACTTGATCGCGAGCTACATATGTTTTTTCAATACGCGATATCTTGAAATAATTGAACAACGAGTGTATCTCGTGTAAATGAATAAAATTGAATGCGAAAACCATGCGGAGTTAAATAAATTAATTTTGAAATAACACATGTACGTACGTATCTATCTCTTTTATTTGCGTGGCGATTTTATTCCATCGATTGAACAATTTTTTGCCGTATTTGACGGCGTACCAATGCAGGAAGCATATCGTGTGATAAAGAGTTGCGTAAAATAGCTTGCTATTACAAAATTTGAATTGTAAAATGAGAAACGCGGCTTTATATCCGATATTTCTGTGATGTTATCCGGCACTTTTATAAAACTTGAAATGCGACACGAGTCGCGAAATTCTCTTCGGTTGCCGGGACAGCAACAAATTTTTCAAGTCGCGCAAATGAATGGATCGAGGCCGCGCGATGCATTAAATGGCCAGCCGCAACGCGTGCATTTTTAAACGAATCGAAGGGCCCACTAATGCTTTCCAGTCTGGACTTCCTTCCATTTATTCGGGAACGCGTTTTCCGAGGCGAAATGGGTTTCAATGCGAGCGACGCTGCTGCTATAAATTCCCTTTGTCGCCGAGAAGGGAGAGAAGATTGCGAGCGACTGGGATCTTGGCGCTTGGAGAAAAAGTGTCGTAATTCCACGATTAGGTAATCCGTTTTTAAATCGTGACATCTTTCCGCGTCTATCTACGGTGCTGAAATAATTACGATTTGAAATCCGTGCAGCTGGGCACCAGTTTAAAGGGATCCCCGGGACTTGGCGAGCAGTGAAGTAATGCCCCATCTGTCTTGATAGCGTCCGCGAAATGTCAAGTCGCCTGGCGGAAAAGCGGAAAGCACCTTTGCGTCGTCCGGCTGTCTGTCTCGCGGCAGCTTTGTGCGTGAGACCGGCTTAAAATATCCCGCGCTCAAAGCACGAGGATTGGAGAAAAGTTCTCGCATTCTTCAGAGCTCCGCGCAATTCCGCGCCCTTAATCGGGCTTGCTAGTAGTAGCCGGTCGTAGACGGGAAACTGTAACGAAAAATTCTCGATGGAACCTCGCGAGAAAGTTTCCTCCGACAGAAATTGTATCGCGGATTCCGTGCAAATAAAAAAGTCCGAAACAATATTACAGGCATTTCTTTATCCTACATATATTCCGCGCGTTCTGATCTCTCTCACCCGCATTAATCGAATTAGAGGAAATATTTTTTGCGAAAATACATTTTGACATTGTAAACAAGAAACTGGCGCAACGAAAAATAACCCGTGTATGTTTTGTACGTACTCGAGTTTAGAGCTAGCGATGTGAGAAACACGCATTCGTCCGCGCTGCCGTTTGCAGGGAATTTAGCCTCCGGCGCTCGGCCTTTGGAAAATTAAATTACTTACTGTCCGATATTGTTTACCGATACTTAAATCGACCGACACGACGAGTACCGACAGTTTAATCTCTCCGCATCCCCGTCTCCGCCCGCCGTCTCGCGGAAAGAAGAAAGGTCAGAAGAACGGAAACGAGCGACCTTTATCGATTTCAGCGTTTCCCGCGGGAAATCGCGTTCGTTCGGCAAGGAAGAACCGGGGCGGATACCGTGGAAGGAAGGATATTCGCGACGAACGGTGGTGCACAGAATTTTCCATTACAGCGAATGCAAGTACCCTATCCTTATCATAGCGGTGCATATTCCACCGACGGCGATGACGAAGACGGCGACGACTATCTCTCGCCAAGTAATGGAAAACAAACAGGGAAAATATCGTCCGTTTACAATACCGCAATATTCCGTGCCTGATACGCTCCTTAAAGCAGGATTTGCGAATATTCGCGGGGCGTGGCAAGGAGCACGGCAAAAAGTGTATTTGTTAAATTCACGATTATCGTCCGGATATGAGCAATCTAAAATTAATTTATTTAATGTGCTGATCTCTCTTCCTGTAGAATCATTTTCGAGTATTTATGTTAAGAGGATCCTTTTCCCTTGGTATCCTTCAAAATTAAATACGAAACTTTGGTATTTTATATAAAAGTTGCTCGAGATGAAACATTTAGTTGTACATTGCACAACGTTGGTCTATTAACTGTAATTAGGATTATTTATCGTAAGTGTGTTATTTCAGGAAACGATGGATACTCGTCAACCCGCTTGAATTTAAACTTGTAAAACCTGCGACGAGCAAATATACTATCGATTAGCAATGTGTATCAAAGTTTTGACAGTTAGGCGAATGGCAGAGCGATTACTATTACGAAGAACAACGGCATGTTTCGCACGACGGTAATGACCGTGTTTAATGTGCCATTAAAAGTTGTTAACTGTTGTTTCGGACAAACGTCACATTATACAGATACGATGCGCGTAGTTCGACATTGTTTCGTTAATTTATCGTTTTCCGATCTCGAAAACCGATACAAAGGATAATTAAATGCTTCTCAATTAGATGGTTTCTTTATGATAATCGTATGAAATCCTACATTACTTTTTGTTTAAAAGCAAAAATTATTTATCCTCTTTAAAAAAATATGAAAATGATTTTTCTCTTGCACATTCTTTAAAATTTTGTCTAAAGTTAAATAATTCAATCCGAGATGTTATTCAAACTTTTGAAAAAGCAAGATTTTATTGTGTGCGTGTGTTTTTTTAATTGATCGCAGAAAGTATTCACATATATTTAAGGAAATATTCCAGTTTTCGGTAAGAATTATTATTTCACATGTATTTCAAGTGTATGAATATATTAACAAAGTATCAAACATTTTACATAATAATCATTAAACATACATTCGATAATTACAATTGGGACAAAATTTTTTTTCACAATCTTATTCAGAAATCATTTTCAAGCAGCTAAATAATTTGCGGTTGTAATGAATTTTAATTATCGGTATAACAACAGAATATTTGGTATATATTATAAAATATTAAATTATCAAATATGCGATAAAACCACAACTAGTTTTATTTCCAACATTTTTGCTTCCCCGTCAATTGCCATTTCAAATTCAAATGATATAAAAGAATTGCTTTTGTTTTTCGCGCAATGGTTATTTTAATTAAAGCTTGAACATGTGATTAATTTGAAAACTATTGTAACATTATATTACACTTTTTACTTATTGTAATATTATTACATATAGAGAGACTTTTAATATTTTTTTAATGATAGTACATTTTTATCATATTCTAAAAAAAGCAGCAATTTAGATATATGTAAATTATTATTATACAAAAAATATATCAAAATAAATCATATTAACAAAAATATTCAAATTTACAGTATTCGAGAAAAATTACGATGGAATATAAAAGCCATTTTGCAAATATTAACATAATAAGTCATATTACAAATATAATATAAGCCGTGTCTTTTTTCGTATGTATTTCTAAGTAAACGAGCATCCAAAGATCCAAGTTGGAACTATACATGATGATTACGCGAAAAGTATTTTACCTGATATTTTAGTTGAGTTTAGTTGACATAATTGCGGGTAATTTAGCAATTCATTCCACTCAAGTAGCTCATTCATTCTATAATAAAGAGCGAGATGTAATTAGATTTTATTCCTTATACATTTTTACATGTACTTTTATAACGCAATTTGTACGAGTTAAATTTATTATTGCAGCGATTTTGATAATGTATCAGTTCATATTTAATTTATCAAGCATTAGTTTATCATAGCATTTTACATATATTAATAAAAATAATTTATTTAATTTATCGCGCACGTCATTAAAAAAAAAAAATATAATTCTAGCTTTAAAACACCATCAATTTTTTATTGTAAAAATGTTTGAACAGATTAAATAATTTTTTATAATCATCGATAGGCTCGCCTAGATGAGAATATAAATGTTGCTTGAATTGTACAGGATTAATTTATTGTTGAAGAAACAAGGTGCAAGTAAAATATATGAAAATGGAGAACGCAATCTCGCGATCTTCCCTCGTGGCGAGCTACCGCGCGTGACGGGTTAATCCAATCGAAGCATGGATGTATGCAATAACGTTTACTTGATCGTACGGGTACTACATATTAGATCGGTTTCGTATATATATATAGTATCAGGCAAGTGTACATACGCGTGTCGACACTCTGCCTATCACGCAGCTTATTACACGAAGAGAGGTAGGTGGTACTTTGCTCGATAGCACGAAACATTGTTATCCATCGGTATAATCCGCTTTTGTCGATATGAATGACACTATTTAAGTAAACTGATATAATATAGCTTGTTTTTTTCTTATTAAATTTTTATAAAAAAGAGAATTAGTATAAAAAAAGAGAATTTTCACTTAAATTTTAATTTAAACATCAAAAAATATATAACGGGAACGCGGTAGAATCGCGTATGAATTTTTTAAATTTTACTCAACGCAACATCCGTGCGGAAAAAAATACGGTGTATAGGATATCGCAGATCTCTCCATTCGTGTGTAATATCCTACGTTTTCTATGCGTATCCGAAGAGCATTGTGTTAGAACATTTAATGTCGCTTTATACGACGTCGCACGTGATACGTGGCTCGTTTACGACGCTCCTCTATGGAGACAAGGATTTCACGGGACGTTTTTCACACATACATGCGCAGGATATCCGTCCACGCGTTGAAATAAACGCACGGAATGCTATATAAACGTCACGTCGTCGTTTGTGCTATGCGTTCAAAAGGAAACTGAAAATGGGCGGCTACAAGACATAATGATGATAAGAATACCGAAATTTTCCACCTCATATTTATTGTGCTGCTATTCTCAATTTGTGTTATTAATGTCCTTCATGGAGTTGTTCAAACGAAATTAATTTTGAATTGTCTTTGATAAATTATGTACAAAGTATTTTCTTGAATGCAAATTAAATGCGTTAAAAAACATATTAGTAATTTAACGAAAATTGTTGCTACAATTAAAAAATAAAAACATATGAGTATTATATTTACATCGATGCAACATTTAATTAATCTTGTAAAATTGAACCGTTCACTTTGAGAAATAGTGTCAATTAAATAATTAAATAACAAAATCTACCAATGTATTTGCTCGTTTCTGCACATGTTTTACATAAACATGATTAAAGTTTCAAAAATTAAAAATATAAAAGGAAGAAGAGCAAAAATATATTGACTTGTAGATTTAAATATATAATAATTAAAAATGTCTCTTAAAAGAAACTTAATAAAATATGAATATATTGCGAGTGTAGCAAGTTTTAATATTTTGGAATAAATTTTAATTTTGAAATATAATAATACTCGATAACAAAAATCTTCCAAATACAACGCATCGCCATCAAAATGTAATATTCGTCATTCGGCACGTTCCTTTTTCAAACAACATATATGTTAATTGCGCAATAAACATGAAAAAATGGTGACAATAGCGCGCAAAATTGAGTCTCCACAAACAACAGAGCCTGTTATTTTCTCGATTTTTTTACGAAATGACGACAATATCGCAGATATTTTCACCGTGGCGACATTACACTAATGGTCAGGTTAAGAGCCGAGGCGTACGTGATCGGGGTGCAGTAAGTGCAATCATCATACCGACTGAATGTCACGTCGATTGTTCGTCACTATGACATCGTCGTCGATATAACGTCGCAACAACGTCGCATACAACGTCGATTGCGGGCGGACGCCTCGCAATTAGCAATTAAAATTGGTGGTTTGACCGATTGATTGGACCCGCGTGATATCCTATAGTCAATCGATTCGGCGATCACAATTACCGGCGCTAATTACGCGATAGTACCGTTGCGCGAGATATGATTAGGCTCGATAAATTATGCCTAGACGCTATCGCAATTTTATATATCGTCGCTTCGATATTCTCTCTCCGGAGTAAACGGATGAATAAACAAGAGATTTCTTTCTGCGACATCGAGCACGTGTCATCTCGAAGTTATCGCGATCTCCACGTGTCAGAAACGTCACACGACTTAACGAATAAATAACACGTGTAAAAATGATACGTCGGGAATAATGGCATATGTTAATATGGGCGCGGAGTATACTTTATAACCGTACTCACGTCATTCTGGGCGAAGGTCGGCGTGATTGGCCCGTCGCTGGCTTCCCATTTATCCGCGATGCGGATTGTCTCCGCAGTCTTCTGCTGCACCGATTTCGACTCGTCGAGCAGCGTCAGCTCATAAAACTCCTGAATATCTGCAACAGTCCAGGGAAAAGGAAAAGACGTATTATCTGCCATCCGCCAGAGCGTACGCGAGCGTTCGGAGATAAAATCTCCGTGGACCGTATGACCGGTTTCCCGGTCGGTGAGGAATTTCATTTCGTTTCTACCTATCTAGACTTTCGCACGCTACGTGCAAATGCCGTGATAAATTGACACTCCTCGCCTGGGGACTCGACTCATTCCGCGTATACACCAAGTATATCGAGACAAACCTCGAAGAGATATAACAGTTGGGGCTAGTTGGAAGGCAAATTGATCATATCGTATAATGAGAAAGAAGCAGACTTGGTGTTTAGTTGATCTTGGTATATCGTCATGAATGTGTGTCGTTGAAACGAGAAATGCACGTTGAATGTTGGAGGTCGGGAGACAAGCGAGCGAGGCTTTCGCACGTATTTCGGTAGCCGAAGATCTTAACGGCCGACGTGGATGTCGAGACGTGAATGTGAGAGCTACCTGCGCGATAAGGCGGTCACATAATTTTCAATAGTTCCTCCGCTCTCGCGTAACTCGAGTGGACCCTCGAGCAGCGCGCCTCGCGCAACGCGATGCGCTCTCGAATATATATTACCGGCACCAGAGAGGACACGTCGGGCGCAGGTCGTCTGGGTCGAAGGAGCCCGTAACTCTCCTTGCCACACAGGATGCTCGCTCACCGCGAATGGGATAAGACTGGCTCGTGACAACACGAGGCTCGGAAAACGTAAAACATTATCCCTTTAAAGCGTGCGCTATCTTGAGATTTTGCACAAATTTCATCTCTTCTTATGATCTCATATTGCGATCGCGTTCTTCTTTCTCTGTACTTTGTACTTTGCTACGTGAATCGAAAAAATTTCAAGAATTGCGAAAGATATATATATATATATATATATATATATATATATATATATATATCTTTCGCATATATATATATATATATATATATATATATATATGAAGAAGATAGAGAAATAGATGCATAGATTTATTTATCATGATAAATGCACAAAAGATATCTATTAAAAATATCTTCTCTAGAATGTTTAATATTGTACCGATATTCTTTTAAATATATTTTAATTAAAATATTTTATATCTTTTTACGTCTTATGTTGTGATCGCATTCTTCTTACGTACTTTGAGATATTCAGAAAATTTCAAAAATTCCGAAAGATATACATATATGTAGACAGAGAAATAAATGCATGGATTTTATCTACCATGATAAATGCACAAAAGATATCTGTTAAAAATATCTTCTCTAGGATGTTTAATATTATACCGATATTCTTTTAAATATATTTTAATTAAAATATTTTATATCTTTTTACGTCTTACGTTGTGATCGCATTCTTCTTACGTACTTTGAGATATTGAAAAAATTTCAAAAATTGCGAAAGATATATACATATGTAGAGAAATAAATGCATGGATTTTATCTACCATCATAAATTTACAAGAGATGTCTATTAAGAATATTTTCTCTAGAATGTTTAATATTATACCGATATTCTTTTAAATGTATTTTAATTAAAATATTTTATATCTTTTTACATCTTATATTGTAATCGCATTCTTCTTACGTACCTTGAGATATTGAAAAAATTTCAAAAATTGCGAAAGATATACACATATGTAGACCGAGAAATAGATGCATAGATTTTATTTACCATATAATGCATAAAATGTCTAGTAAAAATATTCTCTCTAGGATGTCTAATATTATACGGATTCTTTTCGTTATATATTTTAATTAAAATATTCTCAGAAGAGAATCGATTTTGTCTTGTCAGCAAGAGAGTTATGCATAATTGAAAATCGAAAAAAGTATATACCATGAACTTTTCATTTCTTTTGTTTGTACCAACGAGATCGGAAACCGCATAGATTTGCGCAGGAGATTCAATCTTTCTTCCTCTTAAGAAAAGCTCAGCTCCAGCTACATCTATGCGGTTTAATTTCTTCCTTCAGACTGTATAATATCTTCAAGAGTTAAAGTAATCTCCCGCATAACCTGTAATTTTCTACGCTTATTGTGGCGAGCATTACTCTCAATTTCTTTGCCAGGCACACGAGTGTCTTGTGCGTGTGGTAGTCGTTAATGAATTGAAATTACGGTTAGTGCTTTGAGGCATCGCTCCCGAGAGCGTCGCGTATTAATTGCTCCCGCGCGAGCAATTCCTAAAGGTAATTTCCAAGTTACATCATTACAGCACCTGTGTATTTCGCGCTATACCGAGCTCCCTCTGTAATTATGCTCGTTAGTCGGTCAAGCGGGCTAAGTTTCTCTGTCCTTTCCGCCAAGATAATGCGGCTGTTTCTCTCACAAAAAAAAAAAGGGAAAAACCTTGCCACCCCTGATGAATAATTAAAGCAATAAGCACGGTATAATAAGTAATAAAAAAAAAGTTGTATACAATTTTACAATGCAATTCCCGTTATTCCGTATTTCTTTATATCTATTATTGATTGAAAAATAATTATTATTCGAATTATTTGATTAGATAGTTCATTGGACCCGGCATCTTCGATGAAATTTGCAATTATTGGAATTATAAGCTGATGAAAAATTATTTTATTTTTTAATTTTCGTACTCTGTAATTTTTTACGTCGATGAAGTAAATTCATTTCGCTACATCTCGCCTTTCATTTCCATATTCCGACGATAATTTTAAAACTACATACATATATTCGTGCGCGAGTTTACCTACGTAGTTCGTCTAGTCGCTCTAGCGTCTTGAAAATACATTTTTCCCTTTTGCCTCAAGGTACGCGTATGAATGCACGAAAAATTTTTAGATAAAAAAAGCTATAGAGAGGAAAATATATTTTATTCGTCAGTCGAGAGAAAATTCGGAGATTTCATTTTCGTAAATTCGCTCTAACTTGTACGTCCCTCCCCCCCCTCCCTCGCAATGTCGCAACTTGCATCGCGAAAGTAATTTGCCCCATACGAGAAAATTTCAAAATATCGTCAGTATCGTGTAGGACTCGCGCTCCTTTTCTTTGAAGCTTTCACGAATACTCTCCAGCAAAGTTCGAATAGATGTTGAAGTAATGGCGCACGATTTTCTCAAACTATCGATAAGAAAAAGTCACGAATTCTCGATATTTGCAAGTCGCTTTTCATCTTTGCGACGCAAACATTTCGCATGCCGCGAAGCCGGGTATCCGCGGCGCCGGCATCGTCTCGAGGGTGTTATTGCATTATAAATTTTCAAAAGGACGTTCTGATTCCACCGCGATAAAAATGTACATCAATCCTATTCGAGCTCTCGGCGGCGCGGACGGCCCCTCTTTTCACCATTCCTCGCGACGAATGGTACCCTGTCTAAATATAACCCGACGCATTTCTCACGTGGAATGCAAGAAATATCGGAGACTTATTTCAATTCCCCTCCGTCTCTCCCCCCAACCCATGCGCGCGACGTTGACGTCGGTATGTGAAACGCGCGTGGAATTCTTTCCGATGACGGGTATTCGGTGTATAGGCGCCTTTCCCATTGAATGCAGGCGCCATCGTGACGAAACATATCTGACGTTTCGCGCTCTGTGCGAAGGGAAAAGGTTCAACGTTGCTGCGAGAGCGAGCTGCCGCTCGTAAGCGCGTAAGAGGATTTATGTCTTAATCTCGGAATACAAAACGGACGCAATAAGATAGGAATATAGTATATAAAGCCTGATCTTTCAATTCGCGACTATTTTTGAAGAAAATAATGGCATCTTGAATTTCATATAACACTGATAAAGAGTATTATACGGAAATAAAATATTAATAAATTTCTCATAATTGAATACACGTGAAACATCACTTTTTAGTTGCAGTTTTGAAGTATGGTGTTGTTATGATTAGAAATGCCTTTGCATTGCATATAATGGTAATTGATTGCGAAGCAATCACATATTCCCGTAGCGTCATCCCCTTATAATTAGTCCAATGTAACCGACGCCATCGCGGCTCTTACTAGGCCAACGGCTGGAATTGCAATTAGAGACGCAACCGTATCGATAATCGATGCACGACGTTGATGGGCACGGAATAATAATTAGATTATTGGTACTTAAATCCGATTCGTGACATACACAACCACAATATCACTGCAGCGATATCGCAATTTGCTGCAACGTTGATGTTCCACTTATGTCATGTCCACGTATGCGCGATATATATATAAATATATTTAGTCATATCGTATTCGCGCGTATCATCACTGTATCGATAATTTTCAATATTTAAATCAAACTTGTGTAAAATGTCGCTGCCATTGTTGCAAAACGTCATTCGAGCGATCTCGTTACGATGGAACAAAAGCAAATAGAAGAGAAAAACATACCGCTAACATGATTAAAATGTACTCCGAAGCGACAAAATACGTAACTTAAAATTTCCCACGATTTATATTTTATATTTTTGCATTTCCCATCCCCTCTATTCCTTTCGCGGCTGCCAACTACGAAGTGCGTGCGATGAAAAAAGTTGCAACTGCGCAACGTCCAGGGAAAATATCGCCAGTCCGGCTTTTCGTTAATTTTCCGCCGTTTCGCCTGCCTTCCCCTCGTTCCGCCCTTCTAACCGCAACATTATACATTAATTTTTTTACCCTCTTTTGCGGAATTACGAGTACAGTGTTTTATTACATATTATGGCGGTGCATTAAAAAATTTGTGTCTTTTATGATAGTATAATGTAAAAAAGGTTACGAGAGAAAAGACGCGAGATTAAATTTACCTGCTTCCGGTTAACGTCGAGTTTTTTTTAATTTGCTTCGACAGTTGGAATATTTTCGAATACTGATGCGTTTTGCGCTTGATGAACGCAATTATGTCTGATAAATATAATGATATGGGAAAGCTGCATTAACTTAGAATTTCCGTCGAAATACGTTGCTGAAATGAGACACTATCATAAACATTTATATGTAAATATATATATTAATATTAATTTTTCCACGCATATTTAATTCAAAAGAATAAAGTAATATAATGTATGAAAGAATAAGTAATATATAAGATAAAATTGTTAATTCACAGTGTAATATTAAATTTTAACTATCCTTAACCAAAATGTTAATGCTGAATATATTTTTCAAATTTTAAAAATGTAGCTTTAATAAGAAAATTTAATTCCGCTTTTGTGAAACACGATTTCGATTAGTTTAATAACGAAAACATGCTTTCGTTACTAGTAATAGCGAAATAAGAATGGGAGAATTAAATTTATATATTTAAAATTCGGCGTACATCAACTCACTACATGCCTCGAAAATTGAAATATTTTAAGCATATAGCAGATAGAATTAATATTTTTCTTTCATTTTTCCCTAATCCCCATCGCTCTCAATCGAAGATAAAATCAAGCAGCAAATCGTTTTTCCACTCAATTGTTCGTTCTCAATTCTTCAGATGGGAGGAACACTGTGCAAACGTTTGCATGCTGAATAATTTTTAACTCCCCGCAATTTCTGGTGTCGTGAAAAAATCGTTACGTAGGTAACTATCTTGCCCCTTTGTCAGACTTTTGTTCTTCTTCCTCCTCTTTAAGTTGCGGACGGAAGTGGGAAAGTTCGCTGGAGGGACAGGAGGGATGAAAGTTATTTACAGAAATGGCGTATCTTGTACGGGCAGGTCCACCGTTGATGTTAACGAGCTCCAGTTTATCGTCGACTTTCCTCGTCGTCGTCGTCGTCGTCGTTCTCTCCGTCTCTCTCGTCTCTTCATCGTCCTCTTCATACGCGTGTAGCACACAGACTGGAAAGTTCCGCCGTGGAAATTACGTGTCGCAGGAGCTAAACTTCCGTCTTCGGCAAAGTACATGGGGGACGTTAACGCGTCGGCGCCACGTGTAGTCGACCGACGTCGGGCGTCGCGACGCTCCGAGCGTGCGAAATGACTCGTGATGTTCACGCGTGCATATTTACCGTGCGCAAACTACTAGCGCGTGGATTAAACCATGAATTTATATTGTTGCTAATGTATTTCGAAGATGCCTTATTTTTTCCAACTATCAGGAGCAAACTCAGGCGAGAGTAAAGTTGTTAGACAAAGGGGGAGCGAGAGAGAGAGTTATTTTCCTAATTTAATATATACATCCGATCGCTGCCCTCAACTAGAACCTAAACGCAATTACGTAATCCAACAATTTCGATTAGAGTTTCGAATCAATCTAACAGCATAGTTATCTTCACAATCAAATTAATCCAAGTATATTCTTGATCATGAGATATAATATAATTACACTGAAATTATCAGAGTTTCGATGATATAAAAATTGCATTAAATAAAATTGTGGTATAAAATATGAAAATTTTTGAAACAATCGCTATTGTTTGCAATATCTGCTATTGAACGCATTATCGTACTTTCTACGCTGCGAGTGATATTCAAATCATATCCCACCTCCCAATCTGGTTTCTGTTAATTTCAAAACTGCAATGAATTTTACATGGTAGAAGCAAAGCGAGTGAGGAGAGAACACGGAATTATTTCCCGGCTCGACCGTTCATCGAATTATGCTGTGTCTCGCTCTTCGCATTCTTAGTCGCGCATCCTTTTCAATTATTGATCCTGCAAACTTGATAGAAATGACGCTTGATTTTGCGCGAGGTAAATCTTATGCACTCGACTTGACAGGACCGCAAAATTTCACGAGCACGACTAATTATATTCAAGCACGCAGGAAACTCGCAGGATATCAGCGAAATATGCTTGAAATATGCTAGAAATGAGAGAGATATCTTCTTAAAAAGATGAAGTAATTACTCATTTTCGACGACTGAATAATAGATTAAATAATTTGCGAATTTTTCACTTGGTATTATTTTTACATCGCCAAAAATAATAATCTTTCTTCCATTTATGTTACAGTCATGTTCGAATAACTTACATTAGCTTCTACATATCAAAAAGATTCTATCCTTTTAGATAAGAGATAATCTATATAAAAAAATTTAATAATTAATACATTAAAATATTTATAATTCTATTGGTTTAATTTATGCATCATTATATGCAATATATTACGAATATATTACGACATGATTTTATTTTATTTTACACATCATTGTCTGTCTTACCATCGTTTATTCTGAGAAAAACTCTTGGATCGTACGGAAATCTTCGGATATCAGTTTCGGACTATTGCGCGATCATTAAAAGGATCATTCAATCTATCCATCACTAATGCAATTTTGCACTGCGCTGCGAGACCTGCGAGTTTCAGATAGAATGAAGCCGTGCGAGAGAATCGCAGTGAGGCTCGCATAGCTTCGTCGGATATCGCGTGAAATGTTCACCGTAAAGCTACGCGCGCGGTGCAGCACGTAGCGCGCAGTTAAATCACTTGCGGTACGACCGGATAGAACGAAAATTCTGTTGCATACGGTAAATCGCTTACAGCGATCAGCAAACATTTATTTTCGCAGCTCGCCAGAATCATTTATACTCTGCGCAGTTCCGAAGAACCGTAAAAGAACGTATGAAATGCAGTAACAAACGCGAAAATTGAACAAATGCAACGGAATCAATTAGATTTGAGAAAGAACTGTAGAGCAAATTCGCCTTTCTGCTGATTCAATTCTATAAAATTTTGCATTTTAGTATATTTATGAAATTATTATATTTCTCGTGTAATTTCATGTATTCTGTATAACATGTTTCAAAATATGAATAATCAATGTAAAAGATATACATAAAAAATTATTTTTAAGCACACATTATTTATTTATACATTATTGAACGAGAGTTTTAATTTTTTTGTTTCAATCAAGCGGAGAATTCAGGACATTGTGGCAGATATGCAGATTAGTGTATTATATACTCGCATACAGATGCAATATACATATTGATCTACACATTGATCTAAATTTGCTACCGTGAGATTTGTAATGAGCTTAACTGATTAGATTTGTAATTGTAATTATACGCAAGAAGGATACTAAAGAATTAACAATTAACGTGGTGATGGCAAATAAGATCCAAGAGGCTGTAATTAAAGCTTAAGAAAAGAAATACAAATTTTTCTCTTTTTTCATTTATCAATATATTATAAAATATTCAAAATGTAAATTAAGAGCGTTTTGGACTATTTTTTGACATTTTTTAAATATGAACATTATTATGCTGAAGAAGGAATAAAACATGGTACAAAACATCCGTACTTAATTTACATTTTGTAACGAAATTGAATATTTTGTAATAGAAAAAAGGAAAAAAAGAAAATTTTTTTTGTTCTTTTTGCTCTAGTTACTGTGCCTCGGTTGTTCTTATTTGCCATTTTCGTCATTTAGCAATTAAGTTATTATTTTGAATTAATTTTTATTGTGTTATTTCATCTGCATTGAATAACGTAAAGACAAAAAAACACATTTCTTGATTACGCTATTTCGCTGTTAAATAAAAATTATAAAAGCACAAAATAGAAAAATAACATTGCATGACTTCAAATATTTAATAAAACATGACATTCTTTTGTATAATTCATAGAAAAATAAATTTTTTAAGGTTAACATAATTTGATCATTTTACATATTTTATACATAATTATAAACATGTGTCTTGGTAATATATTGTAAGGGTTTAATGTTATTATCTATTTTATGTAACTATGCGACTGCATCCTAATCTTCGTAACATAGAGAGATTGCTATAATGCGACCTGGATATTGCCAATCGACCGCAGGGCATCGTCTGAGTCTGAGTGCAAAGCATCGTATCTGAATATAGCGGTTAATGGCTTTGTTACGTAGTCAAATTTTGCTAAAAGGTAGCGATATAAACTTGCTACCAATTCAAATACATGAAACTTATTCTAAAGAAATAAATTGTAGCTTTAACGTTTTGGACTACATGTTAATATTGTCTCAGCTACATTACATTAAAACATTTTGTAAATATTTACTATTAAATGAAAATTGTGCAATTAAATTATACAAGATGATTTTTTTTTCATGTATCAGTTACATGGTAATTATGTATACGCATATAATTATACACGTATGTACATATAACAATCATATAAATGTCAGAGAGAAAGAAAGAAAGAGAGAGAGAACATAATTTCAGAATCAAAATTAATTGCCTTTTGGGTATCTATTAATTGCACGATTTATTTTTATTTCGAATATAAATTTAAAATAGAAATACTTTTTTGTATTTGCAAGTAATATTTCGATTGAGATTAGAGATATGCATTGCTCATAGTCTATTCGGTTTTTTTGTTAATTACAAGCGGATTTATGAAGACGGTCGGAGGCAGTTCATCGAATTCACCAACGAAACGACTCTTCTCATGAACTTGTTCAGAACCGCGAATGGCCCGATACCAATTCTCGCTGAAGATGCGGATCACGTTTATCGGATTATGTGAACGGAATGGCACACGGACGAGTGGAAAGAGACCGTTGGCGAATAGCTGGCGTAAAAAGCTGGAACAAGAGACATTCGAATACCATCGCCGACATTTCTATACCGGGTACGTTTTACAACTGGCGACTTAATTACATCCCGGCGCTTCGTTAACACGCGACCGGGCATTCGACTTGCAAAAGTCTGACAAAGTCGAATGTTAATGCGCTGGTGCCCCCAAAGGGGCTGATAAAAATCATAACGAACGTTTATTATACTGCGCGAGACATTTTCCCGCCTTTCATAGCTACTAGTCGTAGATATACGACATGCTATTGCAATTACAGGTCGAATCAAACTCTATTGTTTGATTATTTCGATATTATCGTATCTCTATTTGACTAGAAACCACGATTACGAATGTACACGAAACTTGAATAAACTAAAAAAAAGATAAAATCAAATCATTTCGTATGTGCATCTTCTTTTTAGTGTGCGATACTTATAACCTAATTACAGTAGTATAATCGTTTTCACTTTCAATTTGCTACACAGTAACGCGTAAATAGAATATTATTGATTAGTATTTGACGAATGTTTACATTTGCTCGGCGCGCTGTATTTTGTTTGCATTACTTGCAACTTGGTTCCAATGATTAGAAATTTTGTGGCACGAAATAATATAATAATTAATACGGATGTTAAATTGAATATGCATACGCGTGTTAACTTTCTTCAATATATACGATCGATCGAAAAATAATATATAATATATTCTACAATTACGTATTAAATATTATTATGAATATTATTATATTATAAATATTAGGTACGTCTAAATTTATGTTATGATAATATTTATATTGTGATACATCTAATTTAATGATCAAACTTGTGCCACTTAAAATTAATAATTTTATGTTTACTTAATGAAAATTATGAATTTCTAGAGAAATTATTTCAAGATATTATTCTTCAAGTATATTTTCGCAAATATATATTTACATCTCTCTTATAATCAAATAATATTATCTTTCTCAGCGAGAGGACTGGTCGGCTTAATTTTTTTTCTTATTTCCTTCCCATTTCTCGGACGAGGAAGTCACATTGAATATTTCCTAAGATTATAAACGACGAAATCTTAAAAGTTTTAAGGCCTCGCGAATTAAGAACGTCTTCGACGTACGTTGTCTTCAACACACGTTTAATTTGCACGACTTTAATTCGAACGACAAATCGCCAATTGTGCATTTTACTGACATATTATAATTTGATGGTAAATAGTAGCTTATCTCTGTTCTTGACTGACCTATATATATAGCGAGTGCTACTTGATTCAGTTTTTTTATTAATTTTCGGATGGTGCAATTCTTCGGTAAACAAACCGTAGCTACGATCAATCGTCAATATGATTTGCTTTTATATAAAATAGATGTACATCATCCTGTTTTTAATAAATTATTATATTAATGATTTTTTATATTAAACATCCTACATTAGCAAGGGACATATATATATATATATATATATATATATATATGTATAGACCATATATACATACATAAATATGTGTATAATTGTATCTATAAGTATACTTGTAAAAAAACTTGTATTGAAACAATAACACAGAGAATTCATTTTTAATCCTGGTTTGTCTCATGAGATCAGCAGAACGCACGTGCGATTGTTTGTCTCTAACTTTTATTTTCTTCTAAACTCGCCCGCTGGAGAATAATTAATCACGATAATCTTCTTGATAATCTTCTCAGAAAAACGAAAGACGTGATTTTGCACGATGAAAGATCGAAGAAAACACGAAGCATGAGGTGCATATAATGCAAAGTCGCATAGGGAAGTTTCTCGTCACGATTTATCAAGTAAATGTGTATTACAAGAGTACGTGGAGCAATTTGTTCTTATTTCTCACAAAGTTTATCGATCAAGCGTCCGAGATACATTTGAATTTCTTGAATGAGCCGCAAAATTGATGCACGTCAATAGAATTATGCAACGGTTAATCTTCAACTTGCTTTCGCAAAGAGCTCTGTCGCTCGAAGATTCCTCTTCCGAAAATGATCAAGTTCCATATAGTCGATGGAGTACATCGGATAAGATAAATGGCAGACGTCGTGCGGCGGTAGTGTCTGAAAATTGGTGTGTGTATGTATTTGTGTGTGTGTGTGTGCGCGCGTGAGTGTGTTTGTGGTTGCGCGAGAGCAATTTATCAAACCTTTCATATATTTATTATCGGACCGGCTACGGCATTGGTTGGTCTGCTACGCAGACTGACGCTGATAATCGGTTTAAGCTAACGCCGTGAAGATGAATTCGCTATCGTGGTGGACGCAGTTTTCTAATTATTCACTGGAAATTATTCCCGGCGATGCAATATTAATACTTTATTGAATTTTTCCTCGATCATTCGATTACCACCAACCGTCTCACCTGTCGCTATTTGTTCTTTTTCCTCATTAATAAATTTTTAATTGCTCTAAATTTGCGGGCGGTATTTGTTTCCTCATTCGTATTTTGTTTCTTCGATTACGGAAAAATTAAGAGGTATGGAATATAATTTTAAAACACAACAGGTCGACGATTAATGTTCGACAGGCAAATTGCCTGTCACGGGATTGACGAAGTAATTTGAAAGAAACTGGAAGATTCATAAATCAAATTCAGAGTTGACAACATAATACAGAGCGCAAAAATGCTTTTGCGCGAAAAATATACAAAGTTATATCCGTACGTAGAATATGAATTATGTAAAAATGTTAAGGTGGACGGAGAAAATAGTTTCAATAATCTCTGAATTAATAATGCCGCCCCCACCTTTAATCCACGCGAACATTCAATCGATCAGAAGGCTGTAGAAATTTCATAGGAAGAGAGATGAGATTTCCGCTAACGTCACATTCTCAGGTTGGCGTAATTACTATTATGTGGCGGTTCTGTCGAAGGACCGTCTGGCACAGGAAGTTGGGCTCTCGCAGGAGTCATAACGTATAATAATAGCTACTTAATCGTGAGAAAATCGAGTTTCCTACGTGACATCACTACTAGTCGAGCCTGGTGCTCGAGCCGAGATGGCAGCGTCAGAAATGCTGCCATTGTTGCCCGCTATACGCAGTGCTGCCAGGGTATTGTGCAAGAAATTTCATTGTACGGATTGGTTTTCCTTCATGTGAGAGCAGACGGAGAGCGAGAGGGAGAAACAGAGAGAGAGAAAGAAAGAGAGAGAGGAAAAAAGGGAATCGTATCGCGCTACTTCTTCCATTGTCTATGAGTATTGTTAGCGAAATGTAAGTAGAATAAACACGATTCTCGCATCTATCACGCTATTGATTTTAGCACAATATATTTTTCAGTTAGTAATTCCCACAATTTATATCGTCAAAACTTGCACAGCATCGAACAATTTTATCTCGTGATGGAATAAAATTGTCGAAAGAGAAAAGAAAATTTAGTTTACATTAACTCGTCATAGGAGATAGCAATAATTTCATCAGTTGATAATCATCCCCGGTGATGTGTCATGAGGGATGCGAGTCAGCGATCGCGCGCCGATCGAATGGCTGATGAATGATGCATCATTGCATTTAAGGGAATGCCAGAAACGCATTATAGGTCGTGGCCGAGCCGATCGTGTAGACGCGATTCTAACAGGAACATTAGTGGGATTGCATCGACTTCGTTTCTTCCAATTCCGCGAGCCGAACTCTACTGGAGCTGCATTTGTAGCTTTCGTCGTTCATTGCGTTTCGCGATTCCAGTTATTCTCGCTCAGCTACATCGTCTTGCGCATGGAATGGCGGACAACATAATGCCGATGTTCTGATAAAGCAAAATGAACCGAGACTAATGCATTTTCACATCACTCGATATAAGAATAACATTTTTTTTACGGTGATGGGTAATTTTCAATTGCCCGCGCACACACACGCGTATTTATTTTAATTTAAGCGATTCAATAATTTTATATTTTTTTTATTCAACAATGTGAAGAAATCTTATTCGAAAAATTTATAAAACCAAAAAACAATTTTCATGATATTTTTCATCTCTCTTTGATATGATTGTATTCGAATATTTCAGAAATAATTGCAATGCCACCGTGTATATTTCGTTGCATTATTTTCTTGATGATGCACCGAGTGCAGCGTAATGCATGTTGTTAATATCTGCCGTGGTTGAGAGAATATAAATGTAACAAAGTTGCATAATCCGGGAAAGAATATTACTTTAATACGCTTTCAGTTTATATATAATTTAAGTATTTTTAGCGTTCAATAATATCAGAAATTATTAACTTAATTTTCAAATAGAAGAAGAAAATATTTTTCTGATGCAATAGAGAAGAATTTTTTCATTTCTCTAATCGAGAATAAAAAGAGAAAATAGTGCAATTTGTTATGTGTGTTTTAGTCAGGAAATTAATATAACAGTTCAAATAATTTCAAAGTCAATCAGATAATATTTTGACATAATTATAGATAAGTAATTGTCAAGTTATATCATATTCATATAACATATATTTATGTGTGCCAGGCATATTGCTTGGAATAGCGCGGTTAACTATAATATTATTGCTCTAACTGTTACACTCGTGATATTCGTATGAAAACGCTGACGTCTTCATTAATGCTAATTATCCATTCAGTCTGAAACGCCGTTCATGCGAGCGTAACATTGCACGGAATTCACAGACAAATGAAAGGCAAATCTGGTCGTTCGTACCCAAATTAATATGATACGTAGAACCTATTACGCGGATGTGAATAATTAGTCGAATTCTATCTTATACATTTCCACTAAATCGCTCCCACTTGGAAAATTCGTATAATTATGTCTGTATGTTTTTTGTAATTATATAATAAGTCTATTCATGTATTATATTTGTGCAATAATTCATGAATATCATGAATATTTGCATCATAAGTCGTGAAAAAAAACAAGTATTAAAAACTAACACTATTAAAAAAAGAGTCGCTTTACTTAAGTCCATTACTGAAAAGTCTTGAAATTAGAGCAGAAAACGGCCGGGGCAGCTAAAAAAAGATTGTAACAAAAGAGATTGTCCTTTATAATAGTCGACCGCACATGAATGTAGCCCTTGGGTCCTGCGATGTTCAACAAGACAGTGCGAATTTGTTCGCGAGAGTAATGGCAAGCGTCGAACAAGTGCTGCTAATTGCTTTGTAGAGAAGGAAAGAAAGTGATACATATATATATACATATATATATATATATATATATATATATATATATATATATATATATAGAGAGAGAGAGAGAGAGAGAGAGAGAGAGAGAGAAATTAATTGGCGCAGTTAGTTTCGTAAGCGATGAATAGGGCTCACTGTACTTGTTCGACATGATGAAATACAAGATACTTCGCATTTTCCATCGTGTCGTCTTTCATCAGCTGCTGGATTTCTTCAGATAAGCATCGATTTCTTAGTCTAAATTTTATCGAACTTCCTATTTTATAATTTTATATCTTACAATATCTTAGTAAACCAAAACTAGTATAAATTTAGATTTGAAAAAGACTAAAATTATATCTTAAAATGATTTTTAAATTTACTCTGAATTAACTATAATCTTGTTGACGTTTTGACAATTTTATTAAAAAACTGATCTGCGGCTCCAGATTAATAAAATTAATAGAAATTTAAAAGAAGAAATTAAAAAGAATTGAAAATTAAAAAGAAAAAAAAATAATAATGAAAAGCTGTATATATGAAACATATTGAGAGAAAACAATCTTTTGTAGTAAATAAGAAATATAAAAATCTTCGCAAGATCTAGAGTAACCTGTGATAGTTTTATGTTACGAAATTCGTGATATTTTAATGTAATATGAGATTCATTAAAAAATGCGTTGTTTACACAGTGTATGCAGCATAATTAAATGCATATAAGATTTAATTAATTTCGAAGAGTACCAGCAATTTTTTTTCTACATAATTAAAAAAAATAACCTTAACAAAATAACGATAATAATTCTAGACAAACATTTAAAATAATTAGAATAATGTATCATAATATTTATTTTAACATTTATTATACACATATTGTAATTTATAACTGTAATATAAAATGCATTTTTGAAGCTTATAAGATGAACCATCACAGATTTTTCGCAAGAAGGTTTATGAAACGTGTAGTTTGGATAAGATTCAAAAGATAAAAGTTTTCAGATATGAAATTATAACTTTTGGGAGAGAAATTCTCTGCGGATCTATTGAGGATGGCTCGCAAATTGCTCTTCTCGATAGATTTCTTTCGACTATTACCTGCACATTTTATTGGAATAGCAACGAATAATGGTTAATTGCCATGCGTTTAATGTTCTTCGAAAGTGTGCAATTTTTGAAGTATCTGCAATTTACGGAATCGCATAAGAATCACTATCGTCTATCGTGAATTTGATATTCATACGTGAAAAATCGGAAACAGATTATACAGAATATTATAAGTAGTATTATCAGTAATTGAAAAAATTAGCTTAAAACGATTATATACAAGGAGATTTTAATATCTCATCCGTTGCAGAAAAAATGTTTCTATTTTGTCACCAGATGAGTAATTAAAATTTCTTAAAAAGAAGTGAAAAATAATATTATTTTATTTTATATTTTAAAAATAATATTAAATAATATTATTAAAAAAATTGCTTAAATATACTTCAAATACAAAATATGCTCGTTTTTTCCTGTTTGCAAAGGAATTTTAAACATTTTATTTGTAGTATGCATATAGGACAGCGTGGAAATTAAAACTGAGACAAACGTATGAAATCGGTGCAACCTTTGTTCTTCAGCTAAAAGTACTGAAATAGCTTTCACAGTGTTTCTAACTTTTCCAAGAATCTCGAAATTAAATGTGCAAAAAATTGTTTTTTATTCACAAATAATAAGAAACTGCAATAAATATATCGATCATTTTTAATTATATCAATTTCAGATTGTTATCTTTTCGATTTTTTGATCAATTAAAATTTCTTTGCAAAGAAGTGAAAAATAATATTATTTTATCTTATATTTTTAAAATAATATAAAATAATATTATTTAAAAAATTGTTTAAACCTACTTCAAATAAAAAATATGCTCGTTTTTTCCTGTTCACAATATGCAAGGAATTTTTCATACGCATCGTATTCAATTTTATAAATAATTGATTTCGAATTAATCTACTGGAAAATAGTTTAAATTTAAATTAATTTTTATGCCTTAATGAGAGTAGAGTGAAGAATGCGTCATTATTTCGCAGACACATGAAATTCTCTTTTAATATAACATGTCACGTATGTAGAGCGCACGTTGACAGGTTTCAGAAGCAGACTTTTTTAATTATGCTCATTAGTACAGCATAACGCTGGACGTAGGTTCGCCTAACTACCTTTATTTTCGCGAAATGACGTATGCTGAATATATTCAGAATTACGAAAGAGCGTACGGACTCTTGTCCGTTATAATCGCTTAATTGTGGCAGCTGACTAGGAGTTTTTTTTCACATTTTGAAAGATTTGCCAACCACTTTCGAAGGCAAAAATTTCCACCGAAGAAAAGTATCATAAATTGAGTAAAGTTAAATACTTCGTATTTCAAATATTAGAAAAAAAAACTAAACATTTTCCAATTTGTTTTTTCACAATTTTTTTACATCATCGAATTATTCTCTAATCAGAAAGATCCTCAATCTAGAAGGAAAATAATAAATTTGAAAAAAGAAAAATCAATTTCGAAACATCACGTATTATCTGAATTATTTTTGGTTACAGACTCGCGTATTGTACAGAAAGATTGCGTTCCAGCAGTTTCGAAGCATTATTATCGTGAAAGTCCGAAACTTTTTTCCAGTCTTCCTTGCCTTGCTCCACTCTCTCAATCGGTCCTTCCGCCATTTTATCTAACCTTTTCGCGTCCCCCTCGCGGGACAGTCGCAGGCTGAGTGGAAGATAATAAACTCGAAACAATACGGCGACCACCACTCGCACACAACACGAACATGCTTTCAGCTTTAAAGCGCGATACCGCCGAGTCGCCGTTACGTTGCGCGCAAGCAAAACTATTTCATAACTAGGTCGTACGTGATATGTGTACGTGTGCGAATAGAGTTGGCTGATGCCTGTGTGGGTGCGTCCACAGATAAATGCCGAACGAAGAGAGAGAAAGGGGACAAACCCGAGCAAGAGGCTTTTCCCTCTTCTCCCTCAGTCGCTCTTCTTTGTTTCCACCGGAAAAGCTCGACGAATTTTAGTTATGTCGCAGCACAACAGACGCGTAAAAGCGCTTTGGTGCGCGAATGAGATGATTATCCAAGAAGGATAAAATTTTTGTCCAGCCTCTGACTCATTTGTTTCAACTCGTACTCCATTCGGTTCCTTTTTCTCTCGAAATCGCGACGACGAAACTGCATAGCACGTGTATTTTTTTACTTTATTTTATTTTCTTTAATAAAATAAATGTTTCACTCTGATAAGAGATAAAAACACTATTGTAGAATAGAACGAATTTTCAGTTAATACTCTCTTCAAACTTTCTATCCAATAATTAAGTCTTAATTTTAATCGTAATTAGCTCATTTTATCGATGCTGTAATAAGCATGGAAAATGTACGTATACGTACGTAGATACAAATTAAACCTTTTCCATACTGTAGACTAGCTCTTGTTAAATGTTCGCGAATATTAACATAACAGCAAGTAATTTTCGCCACCGTCTGCTAATGTACATACTGGAAACGGTTATTCTCTAAGCCTCAGCTGTGAATGCTGGGAGCTAAGAACGACTGTTCGTTTATCTGCTACAATAACCGAAAACAATTTGCTCATCTGTTAAACTGCGTCTCGCGGGTGCATTAGCATCCCGCACGCTATCTTGCAATATTTTCCAGCCAGAAGCTGCTGTAATGAGAAACCGTTGACATTCGCGTTTCGCGAAACGTGGAACATCTGGCGCAATTCCGACACATTTTATCGGAGGCTAATAATAGCTTCAGCATGATTCTTCGCTTCGCATTATTTAACATCGTAAGAGAACAGAAAAGGGACGCATTCTCGAGCATTGTCCGCGAAATAACGAGAACGTCCCATATAAAAGCACAATAAACTCCTTCAGCAACTCGTCATGTAGCCGCGACTGGCAGATGAAGGGCGTCGATAAATATAACAGCTCGTGGAAAACTCCGTTTATGCCCAACGAACGGAAGTTTCATCCGATTCGCAGTCGTTATCATGCGTAACAATGCGGATCGGCCTGTACCACTTTTCACACGAGTCCTTCTTCATTATTCGCGCAATAATGTCGCTCTAAAACGCACGTGCGAGCTGTCATCTGTCACCGACTTGTCGATAACGTTTCCTAACGACCGAGTTTTGCGTTTTAACTTTATCACGACAGATACTCGCGAAACGTTTTCTTCTATTCTTGCAACACGCCGGACTCGCATTACCGGAACAAGATCAGAAAACGGAGGCGTAACAAAACTTTTTGAATTTATGGCGTAAAACTGACTAGAATGAAAGTAGGTCGTGCGCTTCGGGATGGTGTAGTAAAAATAAAAATAGCGAAAAAAGCTTTTTACTTGTGTACCGACGTGACGTCGTAATTGTGAGGATAATCTCCATTATTTATCACCGCAATGTGTTTCATATCGTATTTCACGGTATCTTTATTTCAGAGATCTTTATTTAATCATATTTTAAGCAAATGCGAAGAATGGTTGAGACTGTTTGTTTCTCTTTGCCTGAAACCATTTCTCCCATTATCGGGCGCCGCTGTTTTCGCCGCGCGAACAATAAAAGCCGCACAACGCCCCGCTATATTTCGCACAATTTCTCTAAAAGTTCCGTATCTTTGCTCGTTCTCGACTCCGTTCCCTAAGGAACTTGGAACTTTAACGCGAAGCTCACATTCGAGCGATCAATGATCGACTTTTTAAAGAATATTCGATATAGGCGCATGTCGGTAACGATAAGTATAATGCATACGATACGCGACTGACAGTTTGAAAGAAAATCAAAGTATAAATATTTTCCTCTTATCTCATATACGCGCTATTCTGTATTGTACTATAGTAAAAAAATGTTTAGCATACACATCAAATTTTACTTAACAGAAATAAACTCACTCCGACAAGAACGATAAATTATAAGAGACATGAAAAGCACTCTACCTTCTTTCGCCTGAACGTATCCATGTACTTCGCAGTAACTTCCGGCCGGACCAGCCGCTCCAGGAGTGTCCAACGTAAACAGAGTGTTGGCGGAAGAGCTAACACCGTCGTCGGACATCGTCTGCAGCAGACTAGTGGTCTGCGATAAAGTACGTTGTTGTTGGTGATGCTGGTGATGATGATGATGATGATGGTGCTGCTGCTGCTGCTGCTGCTGCTGCTGCACTTGCTGCTGATGCTGCTGCTGCTGAGCAAGCATCTCTTCGTGCCGACATTTCGAGCAACGACGCATCTCAGACTGGACGCGCAGCAGCCAAACCATGCCGAAGAGTGCCATAGCAACCTCGAGACCCGCTGACCTCGATGGGTGCTTCATGCTCGCGGGGTCAAGGTCATCGAGGCTCCGGGAGCCAGCGCGACACATATCACCGACTTCGGTGCGGATTTGTCTATCGCTCTTTCTTCTTTCTGTCTACTTCCTCCCGTTTTTTTAACGCCCACCTATTTTTGCAGGATTGCGATTTTAATTAAGCAAGCACGCGCGAAGATGTACTTTCCTCAAGCTGCGTTTTATTACGTATAATTAGTGTTTTTTTTTTTTTCGCGGCTTCCTGACGAGACTTTGCGATGTATAGAATTATTAAGCTCTCTTTGGCAGTGGACCGTTCTTCGTTATCCTCAAAGCGATTATTTCGTGTGTTCTGGATTTGAATCAAAGTTTCGTTTAATTTCGTAGTTCGCCGAATACTAATAATTATTCACTCAACGAGCTTTACTGTTTCTCAAGAGTGACTTCTATGTTCGCGTTGGCAGAGAGTTTCCGTTGTTTGTTGTTTAGTGTCCTCTTCTCTGACCTAGATTCACGGTTCCTGTTGTCGTCTCAACGTCGATGTTGTCGCGCTACAGCGATATACAATTCAATTCGACGTTCGTTCCGAAATAGTCGGAAATCGATCGCATCGAAGGGTGAATTCAGTCACATCTCATCGATTTTACTTCCCGACAATTTCATCCGTAGAAATTAAGATCCGCGTTCTATGAACATTTCTTGTCTGAGATAGCAAGAGCGCGTTCTATGGCCAGCACTTCGCATTTTTCACAGACGATTTAACAGGATGAGCTCGTACCGCATCTTAAGAATATAAGAGTATCCAGCGAGCGGTCAGAAATTTTTCTTTCTCTTCCCGTTCACAGATAGAGTTCGACTTACGAATCACTGAAAATTGAGCGAATGAGCAAGGCACCGTTCTCCTTGAAGGCTGCTCGATAAGTGTCGATAAATTAGTGTATCTAGTATTGAAATGATAGCGCATTCGCGCGATTAATATGAATTTTATATTTATACTAAAAAGGAAAACTATTATTTAATTTAATGAAATGAAGATTTGAAATCACCGAATAATTTCAAAGATCCTTATAAACAATGGAAAATTAATTCCTTCCGTTGACTTAATCCTTATGCAAATTGGAAATGCTAGTCCAACATCCGCAGATTTTTCTATTTGCTTACGATTTATTTTATTCGTTTCTTGAGGAGCGTTATCAATTAGACAGCAATCCGATTGGAAGGAAAATAGCCGACGCGGAAGTCTTCTAATTTATAATTCGCTTCTCCAAGTAATGAAAAAAGACATGTTGGATTTCCAATCTCGTGCGAATATCAAGAAAAATCAACCAAGGCACCAGGTTCTTTCGAATATCGACGAACGAGGAGGACGAAGATGATCGATACAGCCTTAATACGGGAGGAAGCTAAGCGATTGGTCCCGGGCACACTCCGATGACGGTAATACTTCTATAAAAGTATAAAAGACGTCCCCGAAATGCGATCCTCGCATATTTCCCAGGAACTATCCCAATAATCGCCATTTTCATTTCCAAGCCGTGGCTACGCCTCGCTCATCCAACTTTCAACGATCGAGTTCCGTTCCCAGATAACGTCCCCGGCGACTTCTGCCATTTCTTCCTCTGCCGGATTCCGTCTGGTGGTGGTCCATCGAATTACGCGAGGCTGACGTTCTTCTTCTCTCGATAACGTCGCACTGGAAACGCGATTCTGTCCCATCGGGACGGCAATTCCGGTTTCGCGGTCGTCTCACCCCTTACGCATGAGTGAATTTTACTCGGTGTTCATCCCCAGCATTGGCGAGAAAGAGAACAGGCGGAGAAGAGGGTGGAGGAGTAGAAGAGCGCTCGATACAACGAGACTCCAACCTCTTTTCTTCGTATCTCCTTTACTCTCTACGAGATT
Organism: Camponotus floridanus; assembly: GCF_003227725.1. Classification (NCBI taxonomy): domain Eukaryota; kingdom Metazoa; phylum Arthropoda; class Insecta; order Hymenoptera; family Formicidae; genus Camponotus; species Camponotus floridanus. The sequence goes on along the minus strand of NW_020229692.1, from coordinate 504,301 downwards.
ACACAGTGTTTGCAAGCGGAACGTAGCTTTTCAGCTGAGTATTCAGATGCGGTCTTTTCTTCAGGATTGCGCTTGCGTCACGAAATCGCTGCGAGAAAAAGGATTCGCTTGACCCCATCGCGGCGACGGCGGAATATCAGGCATACTTGGATCCTGCTTTTGCGGTCGAACAGTCGGCGGATTTAGCTAAAATGAAATCCTCACGCAGGCTTGAGTGACTGCTTGCATTCAAGCAGCGGCTCGTTATCAATTCCTGTCGAGTCCGAATCTGACTGAATGGGTTCACTCCTGTCAATCTGTCGACGACTACGTTCGAAACGGGAGCTCGTCTTCAACAACGATCCAGCTTCGACGATAAAAGGTGATATTAATTTCACCGTCGGCTATTCAAGGATTTTATTTTGTAACCACTTTGCAGCTTGATTATACAAAATCTTAAGATAGAAATCATCTCCCCCAGTATACATCTCGGTTCAATTTGATTTCTCTTTCTGTACAGAATCCTCTTGACTCGATTGAAGTTCGCGTTATCTCCTTCGTGCTCTTTCAAATAATATTTACCATTGAATCTTACGTCGAAATCTTTTTCGATAAAAAAGTTCCTCGTACTAGCATCTGCATCTTTCCCACAGAGTATTTCACTCTGTACACGCAAGTGACCGAGGATATTATTCCAGGGATGCGATCGGATTTGATATCCGGCGATAACGGGACTTTTTAGATGTGAAAAGAAGTTTCGGTGATTTACGGGTGAAAACCATTCGCAAGGAACGTTCGATAAGTGACCGATTTCTTTTTCTTCGGATCTTCAGTTGTGGCCTCGATACTCCCCTTGAAAGGCTCCGCAGCCTCAGATTTCCGGCCGATACTTCTATCCTGGAAAAGTCGTGGCACAAACCTTCGAGCATTACCGATGCGAGAGAAGCGCGGTCGATTTCGCTCGCGAATTCGATGCTCGTTCGAAAAGAATTTTTCAATGGACTCCCTCTACGCAACGATGGTTCGTAAATAGCGGATTGATCGATTCTTTTGATCGATAATCGATCGATAATTTACAATATACTTTTCTCGCTTATAGTCACGAAACTGCTGGTCTCTCGTCGATGGAAATTTTATTAACTACATCATATTAATAACTGCATGATTTATTTCCTTATATCGGATTATTCTCGAATTCATTTAAATTTTGCTTTAATATAATATTTCATATTCTAAAATTTATATAAAATAATACACAAACAGCATATCAAAGAAGAGAAGGCGAGTCAATACAGCTTTCAGCGATGAAATTGGTGACAACTTATATCGATCACGCCAATAACCTACCGCAATGCACAGGGACAATGTAATAGCGATGGAATAAAATGGTCCATCGTCAGAGCCGGCTCGTAAATACAGATTGCGTCCAATAAAACAGAAACGTCAGCAAAGTTCCAGAGATTGACTTCGTCGCTAAAGAGAAAAGAAGATAGAGATAAAAAGAGAGAGACGGAAAGAGCGCTCCTCGCGAGGAGGTTGTAAATTACGAGAGGGGACGCGATATATAAAGGAAACGACGACGACGACGACGACGACGAGGTTGTATGTCGAGTCGAGTCAAAATGCTCGAGGGGTGAAAACACTTGTGCGCGCGTTCTTCGAGCACCGACAGCCTCCTGGCAGCAACTACCCTCTCCGTTAAGTTGACTTCGCGATAGAGATTTTCCGTCTTGCGCGGCGGCAATTAAAACTTGTGTAAATTCCATTTCATGCAACGCCGCAGAGTATTCATCCGCAACGCGCGTTGATCCATTTCATCGCCACCATTGTATCGCGGGGATGGAAACGAAAACATGGCATATAAATCGAAATACGCGAGACTGGCGCCGCCGATTTTACACATATCGATTTTGCACGGGGATTTACCGGATCTGCGTTACCTGCGTTACCACCCACGACAGGCTGAATAGCTCGATAACTGTCTCGTCGAGCATCGCTTTTAGCATCAGTGCTCACGGTGATTAAAAACGGTACTACTACTGTGGTTTCATGCGAATTGAATGTATTGCGCGACGAGTAGCGTATATTTATTTAAATATCTCAGTGTACTGTCGTCAAATAAAGCACATTGCATAACATGAATGTACAATACACGTATATTTGTTTTTACAATTGTTCAATTTTAGCTCCTTCTGCGTTTATTATTTTCTCTTTACATTTCAAGTGATACTCGTTTAATCTTTTTTATTGCTTCGGCATCCTTTTGTGCATAAATAAAGGCTGTCAACGAGCTCTTAAATCGGTTGAATAAGTGACAAATTTTGTGGATGGACGAATTTCCACCGGAAGAACTCATTTAGCCAGTTATCCTTTCGCGCACGCCCGATATATCGATTTAACGACGAGCCAATAAACCGCGAACGAATGCGATTATGTCGGAAATAATGCAGCAGGCGGACTCGATGACCGTGTACTCTCGACGCACCATCGTCAACCCTCGCAATAACGTGCTCACGGGGATTGTCACGAGGGATGGCAAAAAAGGCCGGCCGATTGAACGAGGCTTGATACATCGTGCTTGCACGATGATTACCAGACCCATCGTATTTCTTCGCGGTAAAACGCCCGAGCGTAATTTCGCAGGCGTGTAAATCATCGGAATTGGAATTGATGAATCATTAGCCCGCCCCCCATTCCCCACTGTCGTCCGCATGCGTTCGACCGGCAACGGCGATGCCGTTTAATCGACGCGGTCGTAAAAATTAATTTTGCACAGGGACACGAATTATTGTTTACGGACCATCGACAACCGGCGACGGGATTAATATTTGTTTCTATCGCTGTGTACGTAAATATTATAGTTATTAGCTCATAATTGGAATAGAAATAATTGGAATAGAAATCGAGTATAATATTACATGTAGTGTAATAAATAGGGGCATGAGCGGATATAGGATATTACCGTGTTTCATTTAGCGAGATTAACGTTTGTTATAGGATATTTTAATAGTTTTATTATTATTATTCGTGTTTCATGCTTTTAATAATCGCCTGTTTCCATTATGTCCGCCATTTACATCCCTATCTTAAAAAAATGAACGAGAGACAGAGATTATATTTTTTATTCTGAAACCTAGATTATTCTACTTACAAACTTCAAACTAAAGTAAAATCAAGAACAGGATAACCCGATGAGAAGATAAAGGGAAGGAAGGAACATATTTTAAAAGTTTCAACGACCCTTTTTAGATGAGAACAATTTTATTTTCTTTCTTCGTAAGCCCCGATTTTTCCGGTTCCTTTTACATACCTGATAGGTTAATCCAAAAGTATTAACTAAAGACCTAAATTTACGAAGCGTAAGAATTTCAATATTTATTCTTTGAAATTAGAAACAGAACATCTTAAATTTTCTCTCTAACGAAATTATTTGAATTAATTTACTAATTATTAATTAATTTACTGTGAATTAATTTACTGTGTTTTTATTATAAAATTACCTATAATAAGAGGAACGCAATAAGACATTTTATATAATTTTTCAATCAATTACTTTTAAGCAACACACTTTTTTCCAATTAACTACAAATAAAATAAAATGTAAAATATTTTTATATGTAAAATGCATAAAAATAAATTATTTCATTATAAAAATATAATTTACTTTAAGCTTGATAAATGAATAATTTCATTTTAGAAAAATAATATAATTACATCGATTTCAATATAAGATGTTTAAACTGTAAATTATTTGTAACTGTACATTATTTGTAATTTGTAACTGTAAATTATTTGTTTGCATTCTCATTTCAAACAACTAATTTATATAATAAACAAAATCATAATAAAATAACAAATTGTGATGTGTAACAAACACATTAACAAATATAAATTCCTTTTAGCAATATTACGAATTTCGCGCACATCAATATTTTCATTCTTTCTTTTTGCAGCGATAAATAAATTGTTTCTCTCGAGCAACAAAGAGGCTTTTAACGATTCGCATCGTTAATAATAGCTGTGCATTTCCTTTATCTCAAATGATTCAGCGATAAGCGATTTGGAATTAAGGTAAAAAAAAAAAAATTGCCGGATGTGCTGAAAAATATCACATGCGATTCGTATATGCGTTAAATAATTTCGCATATGCGTTCGTCGACTCTTTTTTCTCTTTCGTCTCTTTTTTATCGCAATCACGACACCTGCATATATGAATAAAACGCTGATTTGAACTCTGCTGCTTTTTTTATGGTGGCAAATATAAAAAATTTCGTGCACAATATACAAGGTATGTTTCAAAATCTTTGATCTTAATTTTAATAATTGCCTTGACGAAAACAATAATGCGGATATTCTAAATAACTTTCGATTTCGTAAACAGACGATATTTGTAAAATTATAATTCGTCACAGGGTATATTTGGGATTTTAGTTTTACATTTTTCAATCTCGTATTTCTACAAATATGCAGAAAATTGTAAAATGTCCAGACATTATAGATTCGTCCATCTATTACCAAGCCCGATTAAACTCCATTCTACATTTCAATCATTTTCAAGCATTTCGTAGTCGTAAAAAAGAAATTTATCGGATAGAAACGAGCGTCTCCGTCGCTTTCAATTCCCTTTGTGGATAACAGACGGAGTACAGTGCCGCGTCGAACCACCGCATAGATCTAACGAGCAACTGAGAGAATGTAGTAAACTCGATGCAAACTTGATGGGGCAGCGGCACTCGAAAACGCGGGGATAGGGGTAGCATACGGGTAGCATAATGCAGATTCCGGTGCGCGATTACAGCAGTTTGTGCAAGTTGCAGAAACAAACACGCGAAATTGTGTGCGTCCTTTGACGGTCGCTCGCACGTTAATAATTTTTTAACAAAGAGTCGCGACCGCGAACGAACAAACGGAAGGCGGAACGATTCGATCAAGATTTTCACAAAGAAATGACGGATCGTCAATCGTTTTAAAGAATTTTGTAATTTGAGTAACTATCTTCTTTTGCCTCGATTGATATTCTCACAAAATTTATATTCAAATATCCTAAAATACAGCGGCTAGAGATGCACACAAAGAGTGCAATTTATTGAGATACTTAAAATGATAATATTAATCTATTCCTTAAAATCAAAAAGTAAATATGTAAATAGTATATAACTGCTTAAAAATACATGACACATTTTTATATTTATATTATTTCATGAAATTTTCTACAATATTAATGTCAAGCGATTACTTCAAGTGTTTTTGTTCTCGGATCGAGACATATTAAAAATAAATAATATTAATAATATACTCTTTACAAATGAGTTTCTTGTAATTTCCGGCCAAGTAGCTCCATTCCGAGGCTAAGTAAAAAGAATGAGAAAAAAGTTGCCCGTAATTTCGGATTAAAGTGAGTGGAAAGAATGTGCTTTTTAGCGCGACGCAGGTGCGTCTGCATCGTTTGAACCACGAATACACCTTTGTATTTTTTCCGCTATCTTGATCACTGCTCTCTTTAATCTTTTATATTTAAAATCCCTAGTTTATTGCGTATAAAAACTTATTTTTACTGTGCCATGAGAGAAAAATGATTTTAATAGGTTTATTTTTTATCTAAACTTTTCTGCCAATTTTTTGTAAACTTTGCATTTTATTTAAGCTTTCCAGCAAAATTTACACAAATGTCGCTTAGATCTACATACTAATTCATGCATTCGATAAATTTGGTTCTCAAGCCAGCACTATTTATTTTAGGCATTATACATGCCAAATGTTATTGCACGTCGATCGACGCGTGGTGCAATGTTCCCAAATAAATTGCGAAAATACAGGAACGTCGGGAAAATCCTTTCTCTTTTTTTTCAAATTTTGCATGAAAAAAATCGATTTTATCATCAATTCAATTAATTTCCGATCGCTGAAAGCGAAAATTATTTTGTTAAATGTTTAGTGAAAGCATTCCTCGCCATTCCTTTTGTAATTTTTTAAAAATTTATTTTATGTATTTTAAAGCGTAATCGAAACAAAAATTTTTGCTTGTATATTTTGTTTTCTTTATATATTATTACAATTTTACACTATATATGTAATTGAAATTTTACACTGTTATTATAATAAAAAAATATATATTTATATTAATAAATATTCAAATCGTAACATATTATGTTTAGTTTATATACAAATTCGAATTTTTGGCATCGAACCATAGTGTCTTAACAGAATAAGAACTTGAGATGTTTAGTACTTGTTATGCTATAATGTTTCGCATAATCGTGTGTGAAACGTCGAAATGTTTATAAGTCCCAAATTATGTAAACAATCAAGTGATAATTTTTTCAACCAGATTCAATTTTTAAAATACAACAGTATATAAGTTTTCAAAAATCTGTGAGATGAACATTATTTTATATTTACACTGAATAAATTTTCCTAGCTTTTTTTGGTTTCTAGAAAGAGTGTCAATGTTCCGAAAGTTTAATTAAGAATAAATTTTGCTTTTTCTTCCCTGTTTTGATCTTTGACTTTTCTCTTTTTGCAATCAGCCTCTACAATTGTTAGTGCCAGAAGTACAAGATTTTTATTCGAATTTTTATTCGACTACTTAAGCATTAAACGTCGTTATGTGTCTATATAACGGTAATAATTCAATATTCAGTAGTAAATATTGTTAGTCATATTTTCGGAAAAAATTTCTCTCAAAGTCGAATAAAACCGCATAAAAACTTTTGAGCAGAACTTCAACGTATGTAAAAGCGAATAATATTTCCGAGTTATTTTCTATAACATGCCGTTAAAGTTGTATATGTAAAAGTTGTATACCAAATATTATTTGATATAATCTTTGTAGAAATAATGAATAGGATAAACTAGAGCTTATCGTTTTTAATTACCAACATAAATATTTTCAAGTACTAAAAACTATATGTATTAAATATATATATATATATATATATATATATATATATATATATTTTAACGCAGCTTATTATATTTGTAAGAGACTACTTTTCAAATAATGAAACATCATCTAATAGATGATTAAATAAAAAACAAAAAGAGAAAATTCTTTATTCTACGAGCTTTCTTGCCATGGAAAATGAAAAAGTTGCGAAAGTGATCACAATTATTTGTATAATGAAAATTTGCAACAAACAAGCTGCAAGCAAATTATCAAGATTTTTTATACCGATGTGTGATTGACGTGCGAGTAGTTATTTTATAAATGAACTTTGTAATCTAAAATAACATCTTGGTGCTATCGAGTAATCATCAACGAGTACACCGGCATATTAATTATCCTATTATTAATTAGAAAGTTTATGCAGAACGAATTTGAATAGCGACTCTTCAATATTAATATTTCTTTTTTAAATAAAAATTAAATGAAATTTTCGCACAAAAGGAAAAGCATACTGGTAATCCCATTGTAATCGTAAAAGAGAGAAAATGAAGACCGTTCCTTTGTGCAATTTACTGCGAATCTTTCGAAAGATGAAAAGAAAAACAGAAAGAGAGAGAAAGATTTCGCGTTATAATAACTAGCGATGATCTAGCGTGCAATCATCGCGTTGCGTGTTGAAAAAATGCCCTCGATATCCGCGCATAATAAATTTTCTTTCTATTTCTTTATCCATGGTTAACGCATTTTCTCTATTCTGTGATCATTTTCAGCGCGATGCAGTGTTTATCTTCCACCTAGTTTAATCGAAACGTAGGAGAAAGCAACATTGATTAGTTCCGGTGCTGTAGGCACAACCGTTCCTCCCGTTGAAAATGAAGAAAGCCTTCGGAGAGTTATACCCGCGCAAAGTTTGTTTGCCAGAACCAGGCTCAGGTAACGAAATTTGTAGAGATTCCTCGCGAGGTTCTTGCTTCGTTACGTTTATTGCTCGCCCAGTAAGCACGACTTTATAACTCGCAGCGAAACGCTAGCGAACTCTCGATCCCGCTCATGTTATTTATCCGCCCACGAGTTACATACAATACGACCGAATTAAATTTCATATCGTTCGCGTATATAATATTTTTACATCGATAACGCAAAAATTTAATAAAGTATCATACATACGAATCGCGCGAAGCGGATATCGATACATTAAGTCGATTAATTTATTAGACGACGTAATCGATGGCATGACGGTGTAATTAAATTTTAGTTAATTTCGCAACCATAATTAAAAAGGCATTATATGCTCGTTTAGAATTCGTATGAACTATAACAATACATTGAGAGGCTCGATTTAACTGGCAAATGTTTATCGTAACATATACAGAACAACGCACGCTACTAGAGCCGATTTAATTAAGTCCCGTTTGTACGCGACAGCCGTACTCTAGATGTTTCCTCCCGCGTTGCCTCGACGCGAAGGCGCATTCAAACACCATCACTGCCGCCTCCACCGCTACGATTATGTCTCCTACCTCACACGTGCGAATTTCTGATCCGTGTGCACCCGCAGGTCACCATTGTGCCGGTGCGTCCACCTTTGCATTGAATTAGGGCGTTGTAGTCCGTTGGAAATTACGTCCGCTCGGACTGCGATCTGAATCCCGGCGAGAAATATAGTGATATGAGATCGATAAAAGAGGTATGTTCCTCGAATCGTACATCGAAAACATCCGTAATGATTACGGAATTTTCAAAAAAATGACAGCGAATGTACCAGCAGTATATTTTCTACAAATCCGAAATGGAGGTTAATATGTTTATATAAACGTCTGATAAATATTCAAAACAATTGGTATTGTATTTTATCTCGGTTTAATAATTTTAATTTTCCAATTTCTCGCAATTTATTATTTCGTGTCATTCTCCCAGTATTTCTGCAACTAGTTCTCCGATATAGTATGTTATACTTCTATTAATATGTCACACTGTGTATTTACGCGACAAGCTCGATATATGCGTCTGCGAAATTAAACACGAATGCCAAGAGCAAATCTACATTTCCGCAACACGTTAACTTCTCACAGCTTTATGTCCTCGCGATATATATATATACATACAAATTGTGGAAGTTATCTCTCTATGCTAACTATAATATGCTACTGTGTCGGCATTAGTTAAATTAATGTAAGAACCGCAATTGTTCGATCCTTGAAATATAAATTTGACAAGAGGAGTCCAGCTAAAAATAAAACTTTAGGAATAAAAAAAAAATCATCTTCTTCAAGAAATTTTTGAAACCGGAGACTTAATCGATATTCCCGTTGAAAAAATATATCGATTTCAAATTCGCTCGCAGGCAAAATAAATGCGCGACTTCTGGCGCAACACGTCTATGCAATATCCATCTATCTCGCTGCAAATGGGACCTTCAAGATGTAAAACGGCATGTACATTTATATGGCTCGACGGCGGAAGAATATTTCACGCGAGAATTTCCGCGTCGATTCACGCGCCCCTCCGTGCAGTTTCCACGAAATTAAGCAACTCGCTGTCGCGTGCTCGATTACATTTTTCGTCCGGTAAGAAAGTGCCGGCAAAAAGAATGAATGTCTGCAGCCGTGAGAAAGCGCGACTTGAAAGGATGTGCGCGATGGCACCCTGCCATTGGAGGAAGAAGTTTTGGCCGCCTCATTGACGTCGACTCCCCGAGGACTTTGCGTCCTTAAAGTGTTCCCACTTGGCTTGCCTCGCGCAGATTGGGCGGTTGGAAAAACTCGAACCTACCATCGCCTCATCTTGTTATAAAATTCCCTCGTAGCGTCCCTCGGGGACCCACTAGATTTTTCCTCCCTCGTCGCTTCTCATCACAATTCCCCTTTCTCTTTTCCATTCGTCCATTTCTCGCGTGAATCTCACGATCTTGACCGGATCGCTCTTCCCTTTTTTCATCGACTTCCAATCTTTTCGGAATAAAGATCCGTTTGCGCAGCAGATTCCATAAATTTCAAACGAGCGATGATTGCGCGAGAGTGTTATACGATTCATGATCTTGACCCAATCTTTCATCTACAGAGTATATCATGAGAAATATTTATCGACTACGTAGAATATCATTTATTATATTCTTCCAATAAAGCTCTCTTTTCCACGTGTGATTTTATAGTATCTGTGCGTTTTTCTACATATTATACATTATAAAACGATAAGAGAATCTTTGGTTGGTAAATATTAATATCGTTGGGAGAAGCGATTAAAACAATCCAATTAACCACGCATTGATAATTAATACTATATATATTCTCATTAAATCACTCCGCGCACCAGCGATCTCTTCTATATTGTACATCATATATGTAAATGCTGAATCAATTTCAATTAAAATTTCTCCATGCTCGGATTTAGGTGGATTTATCACGGTCCATTATTCGATATCAGCAGAATCATTAACGCGATTAATACACGATTAACATTGAGCATTGATCACCGTTTATTCTGCCGATCGTTCCTCGTTCACTCGACAAAAGATATCGTAAAACATTCACTTATAAGATTAATGAAATCATAAAATAAATGCAGAAACGTGATTAATAAATATTTCACAATTGAAGGTGATTTATATTTCAAGATAAATTGCAACTATTAATATTAATAAAATGCATAATTTTTAATATATTAACATATTTATTATATGTTAATATATTTAGATTTAATCCATGGAATAAAAGAACACTCGGCGCATCGCGTTTCTTCTGAGCGCATTATTTCTCTCAAATATATTTTCCTTTTTTGTATACGCTCGATCTGCAGAAGACAGTCAGCCATCAACATTGTTTTTAGTGTTTTATTTTCTCTTTTTCTGCTCAGTTCCAGATATATTGGTAATTAAATTGCATGTCCGGAAAAAGAATCTTTAATGAAGAGCATGTTTTTATGTAATTTTTTTACATGTATACACACATCATATAAATGTGATATCCTCGGAAATATTGATTTCAAGTAAAACAACCTTTGAACGAAAAAAGTTTCAGTCAAAATTTTTATTATGGAAAATATTGAGATTTTCTTTTAAGAGTCGTAATCTAGTCTTTAATCGCATTATAATAATTTTAATAACTACAATTCCTTTATTCACAATTTTTATTTCAGTAAACTAAACTATAATAATAATTAAATATTTTTCAATGACGTACAAATATATATAAATGATGATGTACAAAAATTCACATGCAAAAATTCTCTCTAAATGTATTATTATTTATTTAATTTTATTTACATGTAAATGCAATAAAAAATCCGAAATTCTTTAATTTGCGAAATATCTTTGTTGACTTTGAAAAATTAAGTAATAAAGCAAATGATAATTATTTTCAGTGTTTATGAAAAATGTCCGTCTCGTTAACTATCCAAGTTTTCTTGCCAGACAGTTCGTTAAGCAATTCTTATTCCGACACGTTTAGCCAATTCTAAATTTTTGGAAAGTCGTAAACGAGATAGTGGCATGTTATGCAGTCCACGATACTCAAGTGGATCGTGACATGAATTCTTTAGGGCCACATGCAACACAACTTATACAACGCGAATTTTTGACGATTTAAACGCAACAACGTCGTTTTATTTATACATGATACTTGATTGCTCTACATACGTACATTTTTATCATTATTTTTAAAGGAAAATTTTAAATTGTCCTTTTGACAACGATATAATCATGATATTGCAAATTGTATAATAATAACACAGGAGTCCATCGAATGATTTTATCGAATTATCGCGCATTCGCTCCAATAAGTGATAATCGATTGATTAGCACGATGACACGTCCATATTAGTAATTACTGCGCGATCAGATCATGGAAATGTTTAATAACATACGTTTGTCGTAGCAATCTACGTGTAAACGCGCAACACGCTCAATCCGCCATGCAACACCACGTTTATCAATTAATGCCGCGCGCGTGTCTCGTATCAAATTTTTATTCAACGCTACAGAGACACGTCGAATTTCATCGTGAAGCAATTTGCACATGACACGTTCCCCGTATAACTTTCGGCAGAATTACCCGTGGAATTGCCAGAGTTAAAAAGTAGCTGGTGGTCTGTGCTGCAGAGTCTCTCTCTCTGTCTCTCTCTCTCTCTCTCTCTCTCTCTCTCTCTCTCTCTCTCTCTCTCTCTCTCTCTCTCTCTCTCTCTCTGTCTCTCTCTCTCTGTCTCTGTCTCTCTCTCGTACGGACTTCATTAAATTGATAATGGATCGCATTCCACGCGAGTGGAGTACAATAGACGTCCGGACGTTAAACGACGCGACATTAAAACTTGCTGGGTAACGTCAATGAGCCGCCCACACATGCATCCCACTTCCGTTGTCCTTCGAGCAGCTATATCACGATGCGTGTTTGTTACGATGCGCGGAACGTTTATATGACAAAATATCATGCCTGGCATTTTATGATATCTCCAGTCAAGTTAGTCAGCTTTGTAGTCAGTTGCACAACAACATTATCATAAAGTTATGGAGCATTTTGAATCGTTCTAAATATACATTTCGACGAAACGCGCTAATCTGTCACCAGCATTAGAGAGTATTTGTTCTGAATGATTATAATTATATATCGGCGTTATAAGTAGTAATTATAACCATTAAATTATAATAGTAATAATTATAACAATTAAATTGCAATATATAATTAATTTACGCTTATGAAATAATAAATGCAACAGTTTTATTCTACGAATCGCAACGATAATTACGATAGATAAAAGCGCGAACGTATTATTTGCCAATTTATGTTAAGTGTAACACGAAACTCGCGTCTTCATTAAGCTCGATAATAACTCGATAATAGCTTCTTTTACGAAAAGCATGCAATGCATCTTAGCTGCAGCAAACGCGTGATTACGTTAGGACCACCGGAAACTAGCCGAAAGAAAATTCTTCTATTAGGAAGGAAATCGAGTAGTTGTTATTATACTTAGCCGTGGAAGAGATTTCGATAATATATTTCATCGCTTCTTTAAATTTACGAAGTTCTTTTCTCAATACAATATTAAAAAGTCAGCGGAAATTCAATATTCGCATAATAAATGCAGAAACGAATAATAATCGATTCTTATAATATCTGATATATTTTTATTTTTATCATAATTTTACTTTTCGATTTCGATTTTCATATTCCATATCGCATAATTAATTTTCATTGCATGTGAAATAAACGATTTTATTAATTAGATACAAATTAGATACAATTAGATACAATTAGATACAATTAGATACAATTAGATACAATTAGATACAATTATTAATTAGCGTAATTGTAATTTAATAATGTTAATAATTGTTAATAATTGTTAATAATTGTTAATAATTGTTAATAATTGTTAATAATTGTTAATAATTGTTAATAATGTTAATAATTGTTTTAATTTAGAGGAATTATTGATAGTCTATTCATTTTGTGATTTATAAATTGCTCTTGTATTCCATTATATTCGTTGTTTTCTAATTATCTCGAAAAGCAGACCCGGCGTCCTAGATCGCGTTGCGCAACATTGTTAGAGAAACTTTAAGGAATGCGATATATGACGAGCTCCGGCGCAGTAGTGAACAATCGATCGAGCCCGGCATCGCGAGCGATCGCAATATATGTGGACAAACCTCGTAGAACCGCGGGAAAGAGAGCGGCGCGGACGTTAAGCTCGTATAAAGTTTCATTTCCAGGAATTCAATAATCGCTTACATAGCAATAACTCGCGAGCCATTCGATTTTACCTTGCTTCGTCGTTTCTGGAAAATCTCGCGAATCGCGTGGAATCACGTCGAAATCTCGCGATCGCACACATACACGCGCGTGCGCGCGCACACACACACACACACATACATACATAAGTCGGAACATAATACCAGAAACAAATAACAATAATGCGCGCTCGAGGGACCGATGACGAGAACCGCACCATTGAAAACGAAAAGAAAGGCGATACGAAGACAATAGCGTAATAGCATTTCGACGAACCAGATATGCAAAAGCGACTGATACAGGTCTGCATTCATATCAAGATAATGATCCTCTTATTCTACAAGAATTGGAATAATAATTTCTTTTCAATATAAATATATGGAATACAATTTCTTTTCAATATAAATATATACATAATATATTTAATTATATATATATTATATACGTAAAATTCATTAAAATATTTTCTGTGCTTAATTTTTATACTTTATTTTTCATAACTATATTAATATATGTATATATGGAATAATTTATATAAATAACTTACATAAATATCGGATGGCAGGACGATAATTCAAAATAATAATAATGATTCGCCGCACCTATATCATGCAATTTGCATTAGGCATGACAAGTGATTAGAAGATCCCGTCGTGTGCAGGTGAAGGATGCACGTTTCGTCCGAGATAATTGCGAGGGCAGCAAGTGAGAAGTAAGGAGGGGAATGTGTTCTCATCTTACCAGACCGTTATATCCAACGCAGATCGACTCCATGGAATGTAAATTGAGATTTATCTCTCGCTTAGGGAGAGACTAATTAAACGAGAATCAAATGTCAGACTTTATCTCTCCCGGCGATGACTGAAGCAAGCTTCGGAGTAAATTCTCGAGCGGATCTTAACGAGAAAAGGGACAAAAGGATGGATTACAACGGTCCGAGAAATTAGATTAAACCGATGTCGGACGATTATTAGCGCAAGAATACGATTGAAGCGAATATTATGATAAATATTTTTCATATTGACCAAGTAATTAAGGGATTATATGTACGAAGCTCGATCATTCGCACTCGAACAAGTTTCAAAGAAATAAAATTTCTGTAGAAAATTCCACGGAACATCTGGTCGGGCATCCATCTTATGGAGGAAAACTTTAGAAGCGTTGAATGATGCACCACCAAGCGCTATTTCCGCTTGGAAAATTTAACGAGCGCGATTTCATCTGGTAAATAGTTGAATTAAAATAAAAAACCTCGATATTCGCGATTATTTAATTACTTTTAATCGTCAAATGATATGCTTCGTAGATTTCTGTTATTATGGATAATTTATTTTTGCGTTTGCACCGATTTATTTGATAGGAGTACGATTCATCTTAGAACGATTCATGTTAGATCGCTTAATATTTATAGAGTATAACGAAGTATTATCGGGGTTTATGTGTGGTAAGATATTTATGGCGCGATTAGGAGCGCTCGCGACCGCGTGTTAGTTAAATTTCGTAGGAAAACACTTTTAACGAAAGTATTTCCAGTATTACGTCGAAAGAGCATTGCGGGGTTGAATATACAAGGCGGTAAGTAAGATTTGTGAGGGCAAACAACTTATCGCTGTATATATTACGCGACGACAGTAGTACGGCCTTTAAATCAAGAAGACAATTGCTCGTGTCCCGAACAAACTCGTTCAAAAGATAAATTTGGCTTGCACCAATCGAGCAATATAATCCAATCGCGTAAAAAAGGTGTAAATAGGGAACAAATATATACGATTTCTCCGTGGCAATAAATATCAATGCGAATATTTTTTTTGCAGAAGCGCGAATAATTGATTTTTATGATTAATTTATGACGTTGCTGAAGGCTGGAGCACTTTTTTAATGGCATGTCGATTCTGGATAAAGAATCGGAATGAAAGGGAATGTATCCCTCGAGACTAGTTACACGAGAATATTCATGCAAAACCGATAAAAATTATCAGTGAGAAACTGGAACCAAACACTAGCTGCGGTTCGTTTACCATTATCGATAATAAATCGCAGTTTATATAGCTCTAGTTGTGCAAAATCGCGTTCAGCTTTTAAGCTCTTGCGTATTTTCGAGTCATCGAGGCCGCGACCGCAATATGTTCGACTAATTTACCACTGAAATTAATACGAAACAGTACTCGATATAATGAGAGTAAATAACATTTGTGGTTATGATATAATGTATAAAATCTTGATGATTTTAGCGTTAAATAATGACGTTTGATTGATAAATTAATTTCGCTTTATTCGCTATCAAATAATGTGACTTGAAAGCGACGAATAAAAATAAACAGCGGACGTTTATCTCTTAGTACGAAGCATTTTATAAATTTATATTGAAATTTATTGATATATATTACATATCTTTCCATTTTTATCAATCTTGTTATATTCTAGTTCAAATTCTTCCTTAATT
Source organism: Camponotus floridanus (assembly GCF_003227725.1). Classification (NCBI taxonomy): domain Eukaryota; kingdom Metazoa; phylum Arthropoda; class Insecta; order Hymenoptera; family Formicidae; genus Camponotus; species Camponotus floridanus. The sequence goes on along the minus strand of NW_020229692.1, from coordinate 488,271 downwards.
CAAGCTATCTAGCTTTTTGATTCTTTCATCATTACTGACATCTTTATTGATATTCTCTTTCAATCTTTATAATAATTCACTCGTTAATTATTAAATACTTAATCTAACAGCATTAATTCACACATGAACAGAACATTGACACCCGACTTGCGCTCTAATGTAGTCAAGAGAGGACGTCTGCTTCATTTTAGGAAACTTGTCTCAATCACGTGATTTAACGAGGTAACAGGGTAATAGATGCAATTTGGAAACTTCCTGCTTGACGAAACGAAATTTAGAACGGCGGAAGGTAAATGAGAAAGTCGTCGGCCAGTTAATCTTCCGTACGGTAGACCGGCTCGGAGACGCCTCTAATCCTATAAAGACTTTAAAACTGTTAACGACAAGGCGACCGTATAATAACCGACTGCAAGAAGTAATTGAGAAAATAAAATGGGAAGCGAAAGCGATAGAAATAATCGCGCGTTTAATAAAAAATAATTCAAAATTTGCTTATTGTGATTTTGTCAAAATTATAATACAAAAATAGTGTATTATTTAATATTAGAGTTTTCAGAAATTTCCATTTTAATTGAATTGAATTGGAAGATTTAAAAGAGAGAAAACATATATTGTACATGTATGATGACATTTTCATCATTTCGCAAAGAGAATACATGTGCAACATTTTAACTTAATCGATTATTTGTCACTTCTGTATCGCTGCTTCCTTTTAAGCGAGCATAAATTTTATTTTATCTATATATTTCATAATTATATACATGAAATGATTATATACATGAAAAAAAGTTATTAATATATAATCTGAATTTTATTTAAAGTAATTTTTTAAGATCAGTGAAGTCAACTTTTTCTTAAATGGGTTAATTAATTTTTTTTCATATTAATCAATGTAATATTCGATGTAATCTCTAAAATATTCATTTTTTGATTATTTTATTTTAATCCTTTTATGCCAAAATAATAAACAGAAAACATAGTTTTTAAGGATATATTTTTTCTTAAAATGCTATCAATTTTCTGGAATATTTTTTATACAATGTCAAATTTTGAGGAAAGTACTTTGTAACACACTTTACGAGACATGTTTTATATAAATGCCTCAAATAATTACTAATTACTAAAGCGCAGAAAAAAGGACTTTAAAGGGATGGAAGACGGAATGAGGCTGCAAACCCGCTTATCTCTGCGGAAAACTTAACATCCGGTTCTTCTGGCGGCTGACAAAGGTCAGCGTTCATCTCCTCAATTCCCGTTTTCTCTCATTTACCGTGAACTGTCGTAAAAATGCTACGTGATGGTCGGTTAGAAATCTCGTGACCACCATAAAACGATAATTACGGCGATCTCTTTTATCAACGACGATAGTCGCGCCAAATTTGCAATATCATTAAACTGATGGTACAAAGTTGAAATAGACCATCGTTGACTGAAATAGCGTGTGCATTAAATTTTTAACAATACGAATTAATGCTATATGATTGTGATAGAAAACTATGTGACAATGATATTATTGTTTTTTGTTTATATAGATAGATTATATTTTATTTCATTATATTTTATTTCATTATATCTATATTCTCAATAGCTTGTAAACGTATAATAATATTTGTTTACGTATATAGAGAAATATGATATCGACAAAGTTGATTTAATGTTAAAGTAAATCATTCATTTGCAAAAACATTCTCTCTCTAATTTATTTACAATTTATCAAGAAATGCAAGCGATAGCTCATTCAATATTTAAACATATGGAGAGAGCGATATTATATTTTCTTATAAAATATGTTTTATTTATAAAAAGGATCATACACAATGTTTGCATATATATATACATATGTGTATATCGAGAATATTGGCAAATAAATCTTTTTGAGGGGACTAGTCAAATTCGTGCTGGATAGATAAACGATATATGTTAAAAAAAAAAGAACTATACATACAACACAATTTTTCGACAGGTCCGGTGAAAATTGTTTCTCGCTACCCTTTGGGTGAAAGATAGACAGGTGAAAGTTGTAGATTTCCGTAACGGACTCGGAGTTTTGGGACGCGAAAAGCTTTCCCTCTGTGTTTCAACAGCGGGACAACTTCAGTGCAGCCAGCTAGGACTTGTTTACAGTGCGCTTGATTTATTTGTACGAGTGCAGTGTTCAGGGTGATATATATTTATCGTCAAAACAGTCGCTGACAATTTGGAATATGTATTCAGCCATGGCTCTTGCGCGTTCATCTCGATCCTATTTAACATCCATTCGTTTGTGTCGCGCGCGCGCGCGCGCATGTGTGCGAAGAATGTGTTACATTTTGCGCATAATATGATTAATAATACGAGTAACGAATACCCTCGCCTACTCTCGCCGTTCATTTGCCGTGACATTAATTTATCGCTCTCTGGAATGCGATTTTTCAGATTGACTTAAACAAATGCTTCCGCAAGAAACGATCGTGTGCGAGGAAATACATGTCTCACTGCCATTAAATCGTTTGTAAAAAACAAGATTTGGCAATTCAATTCAACATATATATTTGGATTGGATAAAGATAGATCCGAATTTATTGATCAGAGGGAGAGAAACCCCTCTTCCTTATTTTTCCGACATCCCCTTCTTCTCGTTGCTCTCTTTTTTTTTATCGTGGATTAAAGTGCGTTCATTATTTTTCCTTCCCCCGTGTATCTCCCTTTATTTTGCGGCTTTCTGTCGCGGCGATTTGTTCTCGCGAGAGCAATCGTGCCCGTGATTGTAGGTTCATCGAAATTCCGGCTGTCGCGGATTCGATTAACTTCTTAGCCGTTGAAGTTCCTCTCTCATCCGACGTTATCCATTTTCCAATTCCGTGTCGTACGTGATTGCACTATTGTTGTTACGCTTGACTTGTTTAGAAATATCGCGCGCTTTCGCAAATCATTATTTTTTCTGAAAGTACGAAGTAAACTAATCAATTTTTCACTTGATACATAACACGTAATACTGCTTTATATAGAAACGAAACTATAAAAATTTATCCATCATAATTAAAATCGCATTAACTTCTCGTTTTTAACCTCTCGCGATATTTTATTATTGCGAGATGTAAAATTCGAAAATATTCACATTTAACGATCCCTGATTGATCGATTTTTCGTTTGGAATAATAAAATACCGTACACTTTGTACCAATGAAACATTTATCTTTCTGTAAAGTAGTGCACATAAAACCATAGCACATTTGCAAAGTATTAAAATCGGATAAATATGTATGAAGGATATAATGTATGAAGATTTTTGCGCGAATTATTGCGTGTGAAAGTAGCTTTACGAGAGATATATCTTCCCTCTTCTTTTACAACTGCTTTTCAAATGTGCAGCAAAGCCTATGAGGTAACATGGAACTCGATAAAAAGCAGAGAAAAAAAAAGAAAAAGAGGAAGAGATAAAAATGCACCTGCAACATGCAGCCGCAAGTCTTTCGCAGTGCTTTTGCCGGACTCTTTCGACGGCTCGTAAATAAGAGGGAGGGAGACGTGCTCGTAAAAATCTTTATGATCGTCACATAATAACATCACCGGGGGACGACTTCCCTCTTCGTGATTTGTACCACGTCAATCCGACGATGAAGCGTCCCGTAAAGCGACTTATGTACTAGACATTAACATCGCGTACCGCAGCGATTTTGATAGCAGCGATTATTTATTAAAGCCACGTGAAATTCATCGTACCTAAGACACATCAATGTCGTCGAACGTTCATGATTTTAAAGCATAATCGAATAGCAATTCGAGTCATGCGAATTTATGGCGTCTACGTTTTAACGCTGATGCAGGTAATAACTGATAACGGCCTTCTTGGGCATAAAGTATAATACGAGTAAAACTTTTGCGACTGCATAATGATCCGAATGCCAGAAAAATCGTTATACATTGTACATATATCGTAAGCGTATAACTGTAAAATTCGTTAGAGCAACGAACTTTAATTTGTCGTATCGCTGTGAAAATAATTGCCGAGCGTAAACGACAAAACGCGCAAAAAAAACGTTATAAACATCGTTGTTATTATTATTTTGTCAACGTATATTTTCTGAAAATTGCAAAGTGTTAAAACAAAGAAAAAAACATGACGTAAAAGAAACAAAACGATGTGATAACAATTGTAGCCGTGTATTGTGCGTTGCGTCAAAATATACGCTCGCTAACAACGTGAATCGTACTGATCGTCTCCAACGAGGTGTCAAGTCGATCAAGCAACGTGCAACAAGGTTCGTTTGACTGCTTAGCGTTGCATGAATCAATCGACCCCTTCGCAGCTGCAACTGCAGTTGCAACAAGCCGCGCATTAGTTAACGTACAGACGAATGGAGCCGGTCGATCCCGAAATTGCCACCGTTCGCAGAAATTGCAGCCGCATCGACATGTCAATATTAAAGCTATATTGTACAGAGGCGGAAATGTCGCGCCGGTTGCAAGGCGGGATTGATAACAGATGTCGCGTATCGCGAGAGATCGGATAAACGATCAATCCCGCGCTCGATAATACTCGCGTCATCAATAAACCTGGTAAACTGCGGGGATGAATGTATCACGACTTTTTGGGGAGTTTGTTTTTCGAAATATCGTCTGCGATAATTTATCCTCTATTGCGCATTTTTCGCTGTGCAATAAAATTCTTTCGCCGTAAGTTGAGAAAATTTGTAATTTTCTTCAACTTTCTTCTTGACTAGAACTTGCGTAGAAGCGACTCATTCGAGGGGCTTTTTCTCAATTCTAGCACGGTTTTTTTCCCTTTTTTTAACCGCAGCATCTGCTGCAGTTAAAGAAGATCCGATAAACTACTTCGAAATAGGATAGCAAACTTTTTTTCGCTGTTCTTGGATAGCGAAAAACTTTCGTTAAATGAACTGTGAATTTCTTTCGTTATTAAAAACAACATTGAGAAAATTTGAAATAGTTTGAATAGTTTAATTGATTGTGTAATTATAAATAGATTAAATCTTTTTTTTTCGGGATACAAAATTATTTTTTATCTCTCTTTCTTATCTTACTCTTCAAAATTCAGTAGAAAGAAATTTATAATTTTCGTATCATTGATAATATTATATAGACAATGTTGTATTAAATCATTAAAAATTTTCTGTTTATTATTAATAATAAAGGAATTTGCAGTCTATTTAACAAAACTTTTCGTTATCAAGAACCGCGAAAAAAGTTTGCTATCGTATTTTCAGAGTAGCTTATCGGATCTTCAACCCCGGCAGATGCTGCGGTTAAAAAAAAAAAAGGAAAAAATCCCGGGCTACAATCGACAAAAGGTTGAATCCGCAGAAGCGAGACTCCGGTAACGGTTCGTTCAAAGGGCGATGAAGCATTTTGAGCGGCAACGAAAGCCAGTCTCTGTAGTCCGGCTTCGTCCGGCGCGAAGAAAAGCACCGTCCCCCCCCCCGCCAACCCTCTTTCCCGCGATCGTATGATTAAAAAGATGTCCGGCATCCAGTTCGCGTACTATGGATTCCATCCAATCAACATCCGCGAATCTCTTTATTCTCCCTCTTCTCTTCTGAAATACGCGGTTCGCTACATTGTAACGGTGTCTGTCGATTTCCATTTTTGCCTCTTCTCTTATCCCTTTCCCCTCTTCTCCTTCTCTCTCTCTCTTTCCCTATGCTTTTCAGGCAAAGTTTAATTTTCCGTCTACAACTTCACGTTGACGGTGGCACAGCCCCTGCTATTATAACTCGCGCGCAAAGCATTTGCATTTTCTCAAGCGCCTTTTACGCGAGCGACCAGCGTGATGTAGAGAATATGTGGGTGATCATATTTCGGACGGGAGAACGCAACAAAGAGAGTTGTTTGTGACAATATTGCATGTTATTCCAAAAGAGTTGAGTAACATATTAATGATAAAATTATTAATTAACCGTAATAGTTACATGAAGCATTCTACGTGATTACAATTGAATATAAAGCATTTTAATGTGAGAGTAATTTCATGAATACATAGGGGCTATTTTCGCAAACAACTCTTATATATGTACCTTGATAATAAATAGTGTTTTCGTGATTAGTAGAAGGTAATCGAATAATAATAATTCTGTAGTATGACGTCAATGAAGAAGAGAGAGAGAAAGAATTAGCGAGGGAGCTAGTGACATCGCGTATATGACCACAAAATTTACATTCGAACAAGAAGAACACTTAGCTACTATCGTTCACGCCGATCGCAGCGAAACAAAAGCCGCTGATATTGTCACGAACGAAGTCAAAGGGGTTTTCAATTAAACGCTATCGCAAAACCGCCGCAACCGTTATATTGAAATCGAAATTCTAATTAATCCGCCGAGTCGGGAAATACGGTTCACGTGAATCCCTCACTATTCGCTCAAAAAGAAGAGTATATATCTATTTTCGGAAAATTCCTCTCATCTCTCGCCGTATGAGATCAATTCCTAATTCCACTTTTTCCATCGCAGTCCGCATACCGGCAGCTATCGGTGCCAATAAAGTAGTCGCCTGAAAATTGATTTTTTTTCCACCCGCCATCGCGGCCCCTCTCCCCTTGCCCTCCTTTCTCAGCTTGCGGCCGGAATAGGAAGAGGCGGAAGGGATTGACGGTGCGCCAAAGTGCTTCTCGACGAGTAGATCGTCGAGGTTCCCGCCAATTACCGCCTCCTCTTCGATGAAAACGAAAGAGAGGAGACGATGAAAAGCGAGGAGGAAGACGAGAAGAGAAACGAGACTGATTCGATCTAGGGTCTAGGTGGATTCGCGATAGGCGAGAGGAAAAGAAAGATAGCGATATTGTAGTGTCAGATATCGTCACGTTTCGACGATGAGAGAGTACCTGCAAGTGAGGTGAGTTGTTTTCTCGGCGATGCTTTAGCGGAATTGAAAGAAATTCGCACGAATGCGAGTCAAAGTGAAGGTTTTCAAGTGCGAAATAAATTATAGATACCGGAGGATAGCAAATGCGCAGAGAATTTACGCACATGTCATATCGACAAATTATTCAATAAATGTTCGTTACATGTATATATTTCGAATATTTACGTAAGAAATAAATTATCTTCCAAATAATATCGAAAACATTGTAGAATAAAGTTTGTCGTTAAAATTATGAGTTTCGATCATTAATTTTCATATAGAAAATTAATGTCTTAATTTTATATGCGTGTACATGAAGGCGTGTGTAATTTTTACACGTACGATAAAAATTTAATACGATATACATTAGGGAATCAACGGATGTAGAGAGAGAGAGAGAGAATAGAAATTTTACTAGACACTTCCGAAATATCGCCAAGTCAGCAAAAGATGAATATGTGAGTCATATGAGTCGCGCGGAAATTTTTCTTCAGGTTTTACTAGAGCTCTTGCTCGCGATTGCACGTAACGCCTGATTCGGTTTCCTTTTGAAGAAACGACGAATTCTCGACGAGCGAAGCGACCGGAATAAATGACGAGTCTGCAGCTTGATGCGATGCCTCGATTTTCCTCTTGACACGCAGTGCGATAAACCTTCACATTACAGGTTATCAATACAAAAATTCACTATACTTATATATTCACGATCGTATTTATGCGTTGCACATATGTAAAGATAATTATTCGATATCTGATTAAATTCTCGACATTTAGAAATCGATTACATCAATGCTCATAATTAACACTGGAACCTAATAAAAGAGAATACAAATCATTGGAAATATATAATTAACTTGTCTATAATAAATTCCATTTAATTCAAAATTATCAAAATAATCAAGAGGGCAAATAATAGAGATAATATTTCTTTTTTTTTAAATACAGTTCATAATTCAAATGCTCGCGATACATGCATGGTTGCGTATATGCAATGTGTATGGCTGCGTATATTGAATGTCTTTGGGGTAATTTGCGGCTTGGGGCGCGAGTTTCTCTCTCTCTCTCTCTCTCTCTCGGTTTTGAGATTTCGTATACGATTCGGCATCCAGCGAATTTGCAATAATGCCATTGATTGTTGCAATTTCGTACGCAGCTAAATGTGTACGAATAATTTAAGCGAATGCATATTGTAGTAATGCTTTTCCAGAATACTCCTCATTGACTCGAATGCTTCGGGCTGATATAATAAAGTCAGGGTACAATTTTATCTCGTTAATTATTATTAATTCATTAGTAGACTTATCTTAATAATCTGATTATGAAAATAAATTGTAAATTTTTAACCATTGGAATATATTAGTTAGTATATAAAGCTAGTAATTAGTATAATGGCATAAGATACATTATACAATTCTATTATATCCTACGATTGTTAATAATCTGCGCGATAAAATATTTGAAATTATACTCTCATTCAAAATTTTACGAAATATCCCAATGCAGGATTTATACAGTACTTTATTAATATTTGACAATAATAATTAATCAAGTTTTATAATTACTCCTGTCCATGCCATGCGCTGTAATTCAATTGAAAAATATTAGTCCAATTATAATATATTAATCAAGATGTAATTACGTCGTGTATAATCGTTGCAACTTGCTGCAATTATCCAAGATTCTTTGCGGGTTCGCGAGCAATGAGAAATTGAATTAAGTTGGAGTCTCGCCAAACTGTCGGACATTTTAAAAGTCCGAGAAAATTTAAGAAAACAAGTTGCAAAAATGGAAATATCGCGCGTGACGATTTTCATCAAATTGCCATCGTCGTTTTGTGTTGCGGTTAAACATATACGCAGTGACGCATAGATTTCGAGTTTCGAAAACACATACGAGTGGCGCATCTGCAAAATTTCGGCACGCATGACTAAAATTGTTCCGCAAACGAGGGAAAATGAGAGAAATAAATGGGAATCGGGGCGAGAGCCATACGTGACAACGAATCGAAATGTTTTTTTCTTTTTTTTAGGGGGACAAAGCAACCCATTTTTCGCGTTTTCATACGTGATTCCGTGCGCCGCAATATATCTCGACCATAAAACGATATTAACGGCGAATTGTCAAAGAGACATCATGATCATCGGCGGCAAGCTTTGAAAATAAATGCGAATAACACGTATGAATATTTTCGAATTATACAATAATTAAATATGCGCACGAGATTTCTTTATTTCTCTCTGTTATCTGATTGATTATGCAGTCAATTGTATGATTACCTTTGGTGTTCGATTTGGCGAAATCGATCATCTTTTCCCAAACAGCATTAAATTGAAACTGTCACTATAGAATTACGATGTTTACACGATATGCAAATTAAAAATTTTCATCGGATAAGATTCACGTGAAACAAATTGAGAACAAAATTCCGTTATCTATTTGTTATCTGTCCTCTGGTGACTTTTGCTACTTGACGGTCTTCCTTTGGCCTTTCGTCTGCAACAACAACGCACAGTACGACGACAAGACTAAAGTTTTCGCAGGGGCACCGATGCATCTTCGCGGATAAACTTGGGCGCACAAAAGACCGCGATGCAATTCGCGAAGTTTCCTTTCGCCGAGGCTTACGCCCGACTGCAACTGCATTAAAGCAGCTGCAACGCGAGGGAGGGAGGCGTAAAGGGGACGGGAAAAAGTTGCGAGAGCGGCATTTGCAAGTTCTTCGGCCGTGCAGGGCTGCATAAATCTCACGTTATCGTTGCATTCCGTAACTCCTTTCTCCTCCTACCCGATTTCTCGGTGAACGCCCAATCCCCTCGCCCCCTTCCCTCATTCTTTCCGTACAGCCCTGTCGTTCCTTTAACACCAGTTCCTTCAACGCCGATACGGAAACAGACGTGTATCGATATCGCGTCGGTTCTGGCTTTGTGTTGCGTATAAAAGAATCCATTATTTGTGCAATATCGGCAACGTTATCCCCCGCTGCTGTGCGCTTTTAGAGTTTATTGATTAGGTCCTCGGAAGTTTGGGAAATATTTCAACACAAATATCAGGATTTTGTGATTTTCAGGATCATGAGTGTTACATAAAATCAGCTCTAAATCATATGAAAGTTACGAGTGTCAGAAATAATGAATATGATAAATATAACAGATACTTAAGAGTGACAAATCGCTTCATATTTGCAATAATAAATCGTATAAAATATTAATGCGAGATACTGTCAAAAATAATTGTCGTAATTAGTATAATTAATCAATTGCAAGCGCTAGTATCGTTGCGCCTTTCTCTGAAATCGCAGGAAGAGTTTATAATTTTGGTCGTAAAATCTTATCGTGGATATAAAATTTTACAACAGCACTTGGGAAACGATATTACATGCCATTTTCGACGTAGATATCTCCAAGTTGGAAGGATAATGGACAAATTTCTTTTGACCCTTAAGGTAGCTTGCTGTGCTACTGAAAATAGGCGCGTGAGACTGTTACACTCTCTTCGTGACTCTTTTCTTCTTCAATAGTCTCTTGAATGTTGTTTCTGTTATTTGTGGACAAACGCGCAATGTTGTTTCGTCTATTTGCGAGTTGTTATATCACGGAAAAGAAAATTCAAGCACTTGTTACAACAGCACAATTTATTTCTCAACATTTCTAAAGGAAAGTCTTGATGTATCTTTAATAACAATTAGAAAAGGAAAATTGATTAAATTATTCACCTTTCTTTTTGTGTGTTAATTGAAGATAAAAATTGTCAAATATTGGAAAATCTTACTAAAACGTACTTATTTAAAACTACTTAGTTGATCATTCATTATTAATTATAAATTAACGAGTCGAAAATAAATAAACGAAAAATTTTAAGTGCTCTTAAATTTCCTTCGAGTCGTATTAAAATCAAAGGAACATTTCCCGGCATTTTAAACGGGATTAAACTTGTATAAAGGCACGTAAATATGAGAAATCCAGATGAGAAGTCGCGTTTCCAAGATAGCTGAAACTTTAATGCCGAGCATTTTAAACTCGTGACACTCGTCGTTCGATTTCCCTCTGGGAATTGGCGGAGCTTCTAAGAGAGCGATGCTGCGAGAGCGACTCCGCGAGAGAAAACTATAAGTATATTTCTCGACTGTGGCGTGCAATTCGGAAATGTCGATTGCCAGCCACATCGACACGGCATGGCAAGGCACGAAGACAGCAAGGCTGCAGGGCAAGAGTAACGACATCTATTTCCCTTTCGATGCCTAGCGACGATCGGTTGACTATCGCCCTGGAGATATACGCTCGGAGATAAAGCAAATACTGCACGAACATTCCCATCTCGTCTAGATTGTTCGATTCTCCAAACGAGTGAGATAAAAAACATGGCCGTCTGATATAGACCGATGCGATCTAAAAAGTAATCTCGATCTAACTCCCTTAAATACTCGAGAGATCGAATTAAGCTTCTTTCCACGTCGAGACAATTTATACTTTCCACACTGAGAAAAATCGTTTGATTGTACCAACAAGACGTATATGATTGAAGGCATTTTAGTTAAATCAAACAAGAATTTCTAGTTATTACGAGATAAGACTCGATTTTTTATAACTAGAACGTTTAATAGATTTTATTATAAGGATTTGGTTAGTATTTTCTGGTTGGATCTATAAAATTTCTTGTTACATTAATATTACATTAATATTTTCATTAATAATTTCTTGTTACATCAATATTTGCCATAAAATGTATATAAAGAACTAGTATTAACGTTAAATCCAAAGTATATTTTTTTTCTCTTCTCGAGCAGTAGTGCCAGAAAGAGGACGCTAGCTCCTCTGATTATGTGTGCTTGAGCTGCATCCTCTTCTCGCATCACTGTTTATCAGTTTAATTTCTAAGAAACTGAATTTAAAATAATTTATTCAATAATCCGCATTGAATTTATCTGATAATCTTGTTGGAATTCAAAATATTATATAGACTTTTGAGATTAGATGGAAAAAATTTTAGATAACTTGGTGCTGATGAGTTTAGTATTTTATTAACCAGAAAATTTGGTAAATTTAACAGGAAAAAATTAATCAGATTCACCCGGTAATTCCTACAAGAATTCTGGTTCGTCCATTTTTCAACAGACATACTGGTTGAATCTACCAGAATTTTAATTAACGCAACCAGATTTTTTTCTCAGTGCGGCTAATGTAGCAATCTTCAAACGACAGCATTTTTCAATCATATTGCAAATTTATGTAATCTTTAGATGTGTATTCATAAAATATTATAAATATCTATTTCTCTCTCGCACACTCGCATACATATGCGAGTACGCAGCAAAGGATAATTAATCTCGTAAGCCCCGTCAAACCACACGGTCGCTCCGCGACGCGGTCGGCGTCCGCAAAATATTCATGGCGGGCCGAGAGAAGTGTCACGCGGCCGGCGATAAAAAGTTCCGCGGCTATACATAAGTCATTGTAAAATGGGGGACGTGCCGCGCAAGAGGCAGCGAAAGGCTCCGCCGGGGGATTTTCCGTGCGAGAGAATAATGGAACGACGGAATAAAGACGCCCTTCCATGGCGCTCCGCGATACGAGATACCGTGATGGTGTGTCGGACCTCGGTTTCCTCAGTGCGTATGCATTATGCAGATGTGCGCTCATGTGCGCTTAAGACACGCGAGACAAGCGTGTGTGCGCTTGATGGTGAGGGCCCCTCTGGTGCACTCACATCCGAGCGAAAACGTTCATGGTGTATATAACAGGAAGAATACTCGGACATGTATATTTAACAGTGAAAACGGTCAGTGTATGCTCAGACAACATCTACGGGCCAAAACGATGGTTCCATATATCGGTAGATACGGTCGGACAACAAAGATATTCGCTCTAACGTATAAGGTAAGGTGTGTAAGTAAGTTAAGTGCCCGTGTAACGCTACATTCTCTACATCGCACGTACAGGCGCGCGTGTTAAATATACAGAGTCCCGAAGACGAATCTGATAACTTCTTTGGTAAAGCTTCCAAGAACTACAAGTTAGTTCTTTTAAAACGCTTAATTACTATTTTCATAGCTTAATTCGATATTAATTATTTCGTTTAGTTCGTAACAACTTTTTTAAACATCGTTTAAAAATTAATATATCACTTTCGAAATAATTACTTCGATAATCATATTATTCCATTTATATTAGTATATTATTCTATTTATATACTTTTGCGGATAATTATATGTAGATAAAAAATTCAATTAGCAAATATAATTATTCAAACTCTCCCAGCTTTTTTATTTAGGTAAATCAATTTCGAATAAAAACTTATTTGTCACATTTATGCATAAGTATCTTCGTCATTAGCAAGTTTTTGCGCACAGTTCTATTATGCGTTTTCAAGCGTGGTAAATAAGCCACATCACAATATACGATTAACGATATATTTAGGCAAACTTCAGACTAGACTATTCTGATGGTCGTAACTGATGGTTACAGAGGCCAACGTAATACAAGACAGGGGACCATTTCTTTTACCCCCGACTGGAAGTAATGTCAGTGGTAGCAGTCAACGTAATACGAGGCAGACGACCATTCTTTTCCTGGCGACAGTCCTGATGCTGGGTAGAGTTGGATTGGGTCGGGCGCTCCGCCGGGTTACATATAAAATTCCACGCGTGGCACATGTAAGAAAAGAGAAAAGAGAGAAATAGGGAAAAGGGGGAGAAGAATGGAAAGGTACGGCCCACGTTCTCTCGCACGTCTCGCTATTGCTCGACAGTCGAAGAGACGCGATGTGTCAGGAATTTCGCCATGCGATGACACTCGTGGAGGCACACGGGCATGTCTCTCACAGGTAATTTGTTAAATTCTGTTATGAATTACCTTTCACCCATGGGATACAACATCTCATGTATGTTTCTCGCTGTCAACCGTGAATTTGATGATATATTCAAGCTGCATTGTATCTGCGCACGCAATCTTGAAATATATTATCGAGTTCCTATCAATTTTTTTCGTGCCAGGCAACAATCGCGCGTGTGTGAATAAAAACGAGAAGTAAATTTATGAAAAATCGAGGAATATAAAATAACAAAAATGTCACAAACCTTTTATATCATATTCGTGCAATGTGAGACAAAATATTATACTCGTAAAAACGAGGATCGATTGTAATTTTTAATTAACGTATTATATTATTCGTGTAAAGAAGTTTAGAAAACTTATTAATAAAAATTGTATACCTTTTCGGCTCTTTTTATCATTTATACTTACATTTACACTTATTCGTTACATTTTTTATTTCTGCGTATATGCATTCGAAACATTTGAAATGACGATATCTTTTGACGACATATTTACTCGCAAAAGAACTGTCTCGTAGATTGTGGGTGATTTTATTTCGCGAATTGAACAATGCAATTTTCGCAAATTATATTATTCCATTAATTGCTCGATCGAGTTATTCGCATTGAAATTTCACGCGTGTGTAAACAAATCTGAATGTGTGATATATATATATATATATATATATATATCAGCCCGGTGGTTAATGACAGCACCGGATGGTAGCAACTATCTAGCTAGCCATACAAACCCAACTCGCCAACAATTTGCGGAGGCTTCTGCTTACATCCTGATACATCCAGTAAACTCGGTTTTGTAATTATCTGCTCGTCTAAAGCCACACCATCGCATCGAAGGGTGTGCTCTTCCCTAATGCTGTGTGACAGCGTCCTTATATCAGAGATGATGCTCTATCTCTGCCATCAATTTTTTAAACGCTCGATTATCAAACTCGAAGCGCGCCAAAACTATCTATGTGTAAACAAATATGCGTGGCCCAACCTATTTCTTTTTTGTAAAATTGTTACATATGTTATTTAATATCAGCTATTAAAAACAAAAATTTTTTTCCGCTCATTTATTTAAGCTCTTTTACGCGTCGCAATTCGAGTAATGATTCAGTTGGATTCGAACACGATTCATCAAAGTTAAAAGAATCGTGCTGTGAATGGAAATTCGCACGAGGATGGCGGCAAATGGGGTCGAAGCGAGAGAAATGGAAAATGGGACATCGGAAATAAATGTGCGATGAAAGATATCTCTACCGGAAAAGAAACTAATCATCCCGTTTCTGATAATGATATTCTTTGTGGCGCGTGGGAATCTGCACATATGTTTTGCACGTATAGATTTGTCCTGGAATATTCTATACGCGTATTTGCTCGCAGATATTTACACACATCTACCGCGACGCGTATAAATGAATTTAATCTAACATTCTCTAAAATTCATACATAACGTTCGCATTGCGATAATCCTCCAAATAATTCCGGGCATTATTCTAAAAGTAAATCAGATTGCGCGAGTGGAATCACGATGATGCATCAAATCTTCCGTCAGCGAACGGAAATTATATTTCCCCACCTTACGCGAAATATGATTTTTACGAAGAGAGCGTTATAAAAAAATTATCTTCTCGATATCGACTGTGTTTCGCGATTCGATGAAAATCCGAGTGAACACGGAATGATAAATTCACGACATGCCATCGCGCGTTGCTTTTATATCAAAGGCCTTTCGGTTCGTTTCCTCGAATCATCCACTCTCTTTTCCGATTTCCGCAATATCGTTCGGAATTAAAAAAATCCGTACGACAGACACAGGATGAAAAGGATGCAACGGATTCACTGTGAATGTAATAACGTAAGCAGATGTACATCGAGGGAGTCGCAGGGAAGTCGATCTCCCGTACTTTCCTTTTAACGCGACAAATAAAATCTTTGAGGAGATCGTACGAGGGCTCGAAATTGAACCTGCCTTCCGTGGTCGGTCCGCAGCACTCCGTAGGGAGTTTACGTCGCGCTAAATAGGGTCGGCATTACTGGCCGTGGTACGATAACGTGTATACAAGCGCGGGAATGACGACACGTTGCTAACTGGTCGGGGCGGTTTTCTCTCATTCGCGGGGAAAAGGATAATTAAATCAGTTGTGCCTGGCGCGTTTCTTTGATATATGTTAATGACAAAACCGCGGCTCTATGTTAATAAGCGGGGTACGCTGTAGATAGTGCGACAGATAATATAACAATTGCGGTGAAATAAATGAAATTATCCCGTCAACCTTAATGCTGGTGTAATTAATTGACGCTTTGTATCATTGCCAATGCGATGTTTCGTCGGTAGGACAGAATGCATTTATAATTCTGAATTACTCTCTTTCTATTTAATGGTTCATGAGTATTCTGATCTAAAATTTCAATCTACATTTAAAAACTTAATTCTCGATACAGAGCTAAATAAAAAAAAAATTAAAAATTAAAAATGTATTATTATTATGTACATTTTTATTATTTTTTGCTTTTAAATTAATTACAATTGGTATTTTCATCATTTAATGATGCTAATTTGATGCTTCCTCCAATAAATGTTTTTTCATATCCGCAGGAATAATCCAGGGCAATGAATCAGCTACATCTTCAAACATGTAACGTGAAAATATAATCGAAAATTATAAAATTAAATGATACATAGCATCACCTGCGGATAATCGCAAAGTAACGTATAAATAAACATGTATAAACAGTGTTTTAGCACACCTGTTCCCTGTGCATAACAGCGAAAAGAAATTCAAGAAAGTTAAGAATGCTATAAGGGAGAATGGGTAATGGTGTTTTCGCGGAATGTTCTCTTTTTTCCAAGCGGCAAACATAATCGTAAGCGAAAGATATGCGGTAACCGCGAATCCCTACGGATTTTCTTACTTCAGGTTGTTCGTCGAGCGGAGGCAGGCGTGTGCCCTCATCGTCGTGGGGAAGAAAAAAAAGGGAAAACGTGTTTTTGGACATCTGCTTGTACCTGGCTCTTTAGACAACTGCGCAGATAACGCTTATATAAAAATAATAATCCCGGCAGCTTTTACGCGAAGAGCATTTTAGTCGTAAAATTGGTATGAGCATGGAATGCGAATTCGATTCCAAGTCATTTCGAGATTATTCACAGCTTTACGATGATTCTTTATTTCAACATACCGTAAAAAGAGAAAGTTATGTAGAACAAAATTGGTATTATTAAAGTGAAGTCTGATTCCTAATCCTATAATACTTTAATGCTGTGCGTAAAAGGGATCAATGGGCATTTTAAGGGATTAATAACGAAAATGTTTCTTTCGAAATATTAACAGAGATAAGTTTACAAATAGCCTCATATACAACTTTCTCATATACAGCTTTACATTACATGTCGACGATTTACATTATCCGCGCCAACGCATGGGAAACATGGTAATAAGGAATAAAATGCCACGATCGCAGAATTGATATTTACGGCAGCTTGAATTTACGATGTTGGTTTTAATATTTTCAAGTTTTAAATAATATTTACCTCTGCAGTGTAACAATCTCGTTATATTTTCGCTCATAATAAACAACACGAACTGCTACAAATACGAACCGATCAATTATTGCTTAACGAACGCGCTGTCATTATCACTGATGCTACATATATAATAGTGCAATAATATATCGGCATTTGTTGATGCAACCGTTAAAAATTTTGTTTGAAGCAAAAACACGAAGAGAAATAATGAATTCGCACGTGAAAAGTTTTTAAAAATACGTCTCATTATAATGCATATGTATGATTTCGCATTTCCGCGTAACGAATCCTTTTATTTTTAACAAAATCCGAACTATATTTGCTGTCACGATATTCTAATAGAACATTATAATTTAACACTATTACTAGAAGTTGATTATAATTATATTAGTCATATAAATATTTTTTCGCATAATTTTTTTTTTTAGGTAAACCAGTTCATGTTTATCGTGATTAATTTCAACATGTATCATTGTCACGAAATGTCGGCGATTTTAAATAATCTAAATAATATTTTTATTGGAAGAAAATTGAGATACGCATTCTTATATTTTTTATTATTCTTATACTTATGTCATTTTATTACAGAGAGACAGAGGAGAGCGATATCACGTGGAATATATCGATCACCAGCAGTCACGTCGCCGTGCGGTAGTTAAAAGTTTCAGGCAAATTTCACCGTTTGCCGACAGACCGGATTTCGTTCCATCGCATTTCGTTCGCGCGAGTTGTGCAAAATCGGGAATTTATTCATCGCGATGGAATTTTCGGGGATGACGAATTTTGCGGCTCATCCCGCGGGCGCGCGCGACCGCGAAACTTGCTACATTTTTTGCCAGTCGCGAAAGGGCGCAAAATGAGAAAATTCCGTGGATATCTCCGACATGCTGTTCGAAAATTAGCGACAATACTGCAGCAGTCCCCTTTCTCCATCGCAAAAAACCGCATGTTTCCGCCGCGATATTTCATTGCGGTGCGGCTTGGTTTACGATTTCACACGCAAGCGTCGTGCACAAAAGAAATCAATCAGAGTTATACGGTGAATAGTCTGAATTGTAGCGTTCTTCCTGTTTTTGTAGATAAACGAAGAATTTTTTTAAACTGTTAAAGGAATAATAAACGTGGATTTTAGCATAGATAAGTTAACACAATTGATACTTTTATCTTTCGTTGAAATAGAAAATTAATTTATATATTTTTTCAAAGAGGTTAATTAGTTTTCAAGATAAATTAATTAAATTGATTTGAAAACTTTCACTTATCTTCTTTAACGATAAAAATCAAAATTTCTAATTTTAGAAGATTAAATCTTAATAACTATATATCAAATATACCTATATATTTCGTCAATGCATGAATAATTCAATATGGCATATTTAATACGCATTAATATTACGCGATTACATGTATTTTAACAATAGTATTAGCAAAACGTTACGCTGTATTAGTTAAGCACTGTGATTTACCGTGATTATAGAATTATATTTGAAGCTTGAATAGCTATCTCTAATTCAGCATACGTGAAAGCGTTGTTTGTTCAAATTTTCGAATAAAACTTAATTTTCATTAAATAAAATAAAGTAAAAAGATATCATACGATTGTAAAATTAAAGATAGTAATATTATTTATGCAACTTTTCTCCAGCACCAATAACTTAAAAGGACATTTGAATAATACGAGTTTCTTTAAAATGGCAAATCAGTCGTTATCGATCTTTTTACCGATTGTTCTACGATATTTCTGCTATTTAATATATTCAGAAATTTATAATTTTTCTTCGCACAATTTTTCATGGTTTTGCGAATCAAAAAAAATTGCGACTCATGAATAATCATCACGACCAATTTATCGAAAATAATACTAGTAAGACTTTTTGCAAATTCGGAGTGAGAAATACAATTCGTTATATAATATTTGCACGCAGAGTAGATTACATCATGCGAACGAGTGGCCACTCATACGAATCGAGAACTCACGTCTATGTAATTGACGACCGCCGAGGTTACACATTTGCGAGGCCGCGCTGCGCTCTTTGATCTGCCCTGTAATCCGAAGAGCGTGGGCGCTCGATAACGCGACGCAATTATTACGCCGAAAATAGGCACCGTTAAAACCTTTGACGTGATTATTTTGACTCGCAAACGCGAACATTCTATGCGAGGCAATTATATTGCACGAGAGTACTTGTCGAGTCCTTTTCTCCGCGATGTTTTCATAGATATATTCATTGCAATACGAAAAACACCCTGTTCAATGCATATGCAATAGCTTGTATTCCACAACTCATCGTTTCCTAAATAGAAAGATCTGAATATCTCAACGCATCAATACTTATTCCTGATATCCCGGCTCGATTCATGCCGAGTTATACAGAGAAAAAGAAACAACCGGACGAATAATATCTTGATCTACAGCATTTCACGCACTAAAACGCACCGGACTGGCCTTCTGCCGCGATCGTTACTCACGTAACTCGGGCCATCATCTCTGGCTGCCGTCAAACGACCGCAATTTCCAGCGCTGCAGTTGGAACAGAGGATACTTGCGGAGGAATAGGTACAACTATCCCGATATTCTCCGTGTTCCATAATGGTTCAAAGGGTTGCGCAACGGACCTCGTCAATTATATCGCGCCAAATCGTTATTTTCGCACGAACGATCGTGGAAAGTAACTGCATATATGCATACAGATGCGCGGCAATTATTGAACAGCGTCGCTTGATATTACAACAGACACTTCCGGTCAGCGATTTGCGCGATTATCGGAAATTTATTAGATTAAGCAAGATGTGGTACATTTCGATACATCGCGTCCTCGCAAGCTCACTATGTTAAAATTTACTGAATGTTAATCGACAAAGCATATATTGAATTAATTACAACAGCGAGAGGAATGTTGTCATTGTACTGAAAATTACATCAATTAAATAATTCCATCTTTCGCAAGATGTAACGTATAAATAAAATAGCGAAACAATTGCAAATTTGCGCAATTGCAGGAACGTACTAATTACATTCTTTTCGTACGGTATCCGAAAAAAGCGCGAAGCGATTTTAGTGCTCTCGTTGAGTTACATGCAAATTTAGCGACCAAAGTTGGGGGATTTGAGGATCGATCGACCTAAAGGAAAAGAGAAGCGTGAACATTCTCTCAAACAAAGGCGTACAAAAAGTAACGCTAATTGCAAAAGTCATATATAAAAAAAGTTGAAAAAAGAGCACCTCTTTCTCGAGAAAGCACGAAGGAAATTCCGTCTATATTTTATAGGATAAATAATATATCGCTTTGAAACATTGTCCGGCTAAAATTTTCTACCTGATAATTAATGATATGCACAACATCGTTATAAATTATCGATATTAATAGAGGCATAAAGTGCCACAAATTAAATATCGCATTATTTCTAATATCTTCCAGTCATATTTAGTCGTTAAATTTTCAATTATATTAATCATACGCTTCATAACGCCACGATAATATCGAGATATGTAATTACCGAAGATATTTCTGTTCTGATGGTTTCTGATGGTATTCATAAATTGAATATTAATTAGTGATTTAAATGATATCTGTATCAATTCTTTTTCCCTCCTCTATTTCAAATCTAATTCCATGTTTTAATCTTCGCTTTTCTCCTTTTAATATTCCGTAAATTTATCGCAATTACAAGAAAATGATATGTACGTATGTACGTATGTATGTAGATGTGCAAGTTCAGTTTGTGTGTGTGTGTGTGGATCGATCATAGTTGCGACATATATATTTTCATGACCTAATTTCTCTTAAATTTTATCACTTTAATTTCATCTCTATTTTTTTCGCTTCTTAGATATATAGGAGTACGAATAATCATCGTTTTATTTAAAAATCAAAATAGGATTTTTGACATATATATTTTCATGACTTAATTTCTCTGAAATTTTATCACTTTAACTTCATCTCTATTTTTTCCGCTTCTTAGATATATCGGAGTACGAATGGTCATTGTTTTATTTAAAAATCAAAATAGGATTTTTGACATATATATTTTCATGACTTAATTTCTCTGAAATTTTATCACTTTAACTTCATCTCTATTTTTTTCGCTTCTTAGATATATCGTTTTATTCAAAAATCAAAATAGGATTTTTGATCGCGTAATTAGTAAAAAGATAACAATGAGACGCGGAAATGAGTGTAATCTCGCCGTCATCTGCCGCGGGGATCCCGATGTTAATCGCAATCACGAAATACACATTCGAGATTTCTCTCTATTTCGCGCGTTTCCATTTTCTAAATATCTTTCTTGTACTCTGCACGGCCGATCCCGCCTCCGGGGATGGGCGATTCCTGGGGACGCAGCGAGACAGCGGGAACTCGAGCGGCGGACCGCCGAAAGAGACGCCTGCCCCGCAGCCTGGCTTGCAGTTACTTTTCCTACACATCGTTTGCATACTATTTGTGTAAGCAGCAATGCATATGCATGCAGCGGCGCATCCGCCAGAGAGGCAGTCGTTGCAATTGGATTATTCGATGGGGCCGAGCGGATAGAGCGCTTATAATGAAGAGAAAGAGACAGAGAGCGAGGGAAAATGCGCGTGGTAATATCGTCGTAATTAGCGCTGGGCAAGCATCGCACTAGGTGTTCGTTCATCGCGATTATGTACTAATACACGCGCAAGTGATAACGCAAGCTGCGCTCATAATCCGCTTCTAATCTTGTGAATTTCCGAAAAATTAAAAATTCAGAGAGAGAGAGAGAGAGAGAGATAAACGGATAAACAGCACATGATCGAGAAAAAAATCAGCGGTAATCGCGTGAGATGCACGAGAGAAAGCCCAGAGTTGTACCTTTGAGCGCTTCTTTAATGCGTCGTTTCCGTTCATTGAACCGATCACTGCATCTCAGTTTCCAGTCTATCATGCATGAGACGACGACAAGGAAGCACCGGAGGTCGTGCTATTGAGCCGATACCTAAAGGCAGCATCAAATCAGCTCTACGATATCCTATGTACATACTCCTATGTCAATCGATGAAGATTCTCGGCATGAATACGTACTCGCGTATGCGTCATCGAGCCTGAAAGTGTTCGGTGTAGTTTCTTTAAAGAGACCGCTTCTTTATTTAGCCTTTAGTTGAAATATTTTTGAAGAGTTTCTACGATAGATTTCGCCAAGTTGAAGGGCATCGCTTAGAATACACGGTTCTTGAAAATCTTTCAAATTGGCAGATCTTTTGACTCGACAGATGTGTCGTTAGCCGCTGCGAGATTGGAAGTATCTCCTAGTGGGATAATTCGCGACTTCGATCAATTACTTTGAGATCCTACGAAATTA
Source organism: Camponotus floridanus (assembly GCF_003227725.1). Taxonomy (NCBI): domain Eukaryota; kingdom Metazoa; phylum Arthropoda; class Insecta; order Hymenoptera; family Formicidae; genus Camponotus; species Camponotus floridanus. The sequence continues at coordinate 465,769 of NW_020229692.1, read as the reverse complement.
AATTAATAAAATAAAGGTGACACCCAATTTTGCGCGAGACATCTTCGTAAACCCCGCTCAATTTTTTCGTTCATTTACAATATATTTTTTAATACGTCGCAATTTAAAAGCGTCACGCATACGAGAATTACAGCGTCACTGCATTTCCACCGCTGCGGCCTTTGTGTGTCCCGGCGCAAAAATGGCGAAACACGACGAGACGACGCGGCGGGGCTTAGGTTGTCGCCCGACGCCCTCGGCGTCGTGGGGAAGATTAAACGGGCTCGGTGATAAAAGGCGAGACACGTACAGAGGTAACGCCGCGGATGCGCGCAACGATCTATCTCAATAAAACTCACGACGTATCATCGGTCCAACGGGTTAGAAGTAATTCCGAAGAAAAGGAACGAGTAGCGCGCTATAACGAGAACGCGTAGTTTTATTTCATTTCGTCGTTTCACTCGTTTCGGAAAATCCACTGCGGGTGTCAATGTTTCTGAATTGAAATGTGAGAAACGATTTCCTCCCGTGATGGACTGTGCAAATTGAAAAAATGAAAATCGAACCGCGAAACTATATGCGATATGAGCGAAAGAAAGTTGATGAATATAAATTGCAATGAATAAAATCTTATACATATTTTGATGAGATAATGTTTCCGTTGTTTCCTGGATGAAATCTAGCATTTAATGATCTTTTTATTGTACCTCGATTGAATTAAATTGTATGTATATTGCACACACATGTATATAATTTATATATATATTTTTATATATAATTTTTTTTAATAAAAATTTTTGTTATATATTTTTTATATATTTTTTTATATATAATTTTATATACATACTTTTTTCAATTAAAAGTCCTTGAAAGAGTGAAAAGTGGCGAAGTGTGAGCTTTTCTATCTAATAATTCGCGTCATTGTTCTTTAAGACCTTAACGGATTTAGCACTCTAGGATTATCGTGCTTTCCATTTTTCATTGTCGACTATCCACGGGAAGAGTAGAGTCTAATTCGAGACAAAGTCTCCTGAAACTGAATGCCGCACCTATAAATGTAATGGCTAAAGCTCTCGCAGATCGGGAATATTCACTTTAAAACTCTGCTTTCAAAAGTTTACAACTTATTTAAGATGTTTCTTTCTCTTTCTCATCATGCAATTTTTATTTATTCCCTTGATATGGACGCTGTCCTTGTCGCCTCCTTTAGTTACCCTATTACATATTTTACGTAATTCAAAAATTTCTTGAAAAATCTTATTTGCAAATTATATTCGTTGCAAAGTTTTATACAGTTAAAAAGTTTTATACAAGTATATATTTTTTGAATAATATTCTAAATATTTTTACACTAAGAAAAATCGTTTGATTGTACCAACAAGATATATCTAATAGAAGGGCATTTTGGTTAAACCAAGCAGAATTTTTGGTTATCACGATAAGACTCAATTTTTTTATAACTAGAACGTTTAATAGACTTTATTAGAAGCATTTGATTAATATTTTCTAGTTAGATCTATAAAACTTCTTGTTATATTAATTAAACATAAACATAGTGCTGTCATTTTTTTATAAATTTAATATTATTATTAAGAAAATTTGATAAATTTAACAGGAAGAAATTAATCATATTCATCCGGTAATTCCTAAGAAAATTTTGACTTGTTCATTTTCCAACAGACATACTGACTGAATCTACCAGATTTTTAATTAATGCAATCAGATTTTTTTTCTGTGTATCAAAGTACAATAGATATTCAAGAGACATATAAAAATTATCTACAAAAAAATGTTCTTTAAGTCCTTGTCTTTTAAAAATTTTTCTTTAAATATATCTTTTGAATATATTAAAGCAAAAGATAAAAATTAATTAATTAAAAAGATCGAATGAAAAGATATGTCTCGCATATTAAACTAATGAACATGATAGTAAGCCAGCCGCAACTGTGAAGTCAAATTACGTGAGTAACTATACGATTGAGGATTCACGTGATAATAGTTTTCAATAGTTTTCAAAGTAATGAAACGTGTTTCCCATTTTCTATATGAAGGCTCGCGGTGACAAACGAGAAGATAATACAAGTTTTGCCAGAAATTTAAGGACGCTCGACTACTTCGCATCGTGTCAATATAAGTTTTTAATTAATGACGTTAAAATATTTTGCAGTCGATAGTTTTGATCGATAAATTCTTATTAATGAAATATCTCTCTTGTATTAACAAAGATAAGCGGCAGAACAATTTTGAAAACAATAAAAAAAAAGTTTTTTTCTACCATTGATAATTATTTAAATTCTTTAGAAATGATTTTATTGTATCATTGTGTTGAGAAAACTTGTTAATAATAGCTAGACAGTCAGAGAAATATCGGCATTTGAGGTTTTATAAAAGCGATCTTAAAAATCTGCATCTGGAATATTTCTCATAAAATAAAATAGCGAAAGAAACACGAGGAAGAGATGTACAAAACGATTTTTACGATGACATTATGGCTTCAATAGTGTTCTCAATGCAGCATCGATCAAAGCACACGGCATAATGGCTCTAAAATATCTTCTTTAGATTTCACATTATTTTCACAATAATATGCTGGAAGAAAAATGTGACAAAGAAAAATTTCTCGCGAAGGGAATAAGACTCATTTCTTATGATCGAGACAAGAACAAATAAAAAAAATGTTGTCGATTGTTGCCATTATAATGAATCGTATATATCGTGAAATTAACACAGATTAAAAACTAACATGACAGACTTTTTGATTTAATGTATCAAACATATTGAATAAATTCCCGAGTTTTATATCGTGCTTATTTTAATTTTTTCTTTCCAAGAGAATATCTGATACTTTCAGAGTATCACTCATATGCGCAAAAAGTTATATCAGAATTTAAATGGAATGTATTTAATTAATGAAAATTTCGGACTAAAATTTGAATTTCGCAAAATTTAATGAGAAAGCGTACTATTTTCGACAACGGATATTATTTAAAGTGACAGCTGGAACTCGTTAATACAATCCATTGCATTGCACTTTGCAAAAGATTGCTTAATAATTTATAATTTCGTGTTTATGTCTGACTTGTTTAACGGCTTACCGCATTTTCCTGCCTGCTGACGCTATAAAGCTTATTAAATTCCACAGGCGAAAATGAAATGCCGAATCTTGCATAAATGCATAAAATCGAGCTGACTGTACGTTGCTCTATTAACTTTCTGATTATCAAGAAATATCCTGATAAAAAGTAACTGAATTTTTGTATAGCTACGTAATGACTTTTTTACGTAGAAAAATATGCGGATAAAACAAAGTAAACAATTCATTAACAATACATGTTATAATTATATTAGGGATGCATAAAAAATAATAATAAAATTTTCTTTGTAAAAATGAAGTATTAAAATTTTCAGCCTCAAGCGATACGAGATCTATACGAGAAAGACATAAATGCATTTTTAATTTACATTATCTCTCCAAAATTATAGAAAACTTTGCTTAATCTCAGTCTTTTGAAAGAAATAAGCGGTTTGCATGATAGAGAATGCATAATTGAATAAATAATTATATCTCAGTGTCTGTATTGGACAAGCATGAGATATTCAGGTAGTAACTTTTGACGAGTGATACATCGATCTCTATCCCATTGCAGTTTAAATGCGTACGCTTTAACGTCGATCTAGTGCTATATAGCCTGCTTAAGGTCGCGACACGATATGTTTTGAGCGACGTAAATCCAGTCAATTTCCTGACCGCTTTCCCTACCGTCGTTGTCAGCATAATCTACTCAAAAGCCGATATCGGCCGTACATGGACATTTTGAAAGCGCGCGATGTAGCGAAAGCCATCGAATGACGTATTACGTATCCAGAGAAATGTCAGTACGCTGTGAATATATTGGAAATGAGGGTCGGTATTGCATTAACTTCGCGGATCGGGAATCACAAACGCGCCATGAAATGTAACATCCGATGGTTGAACGCATGTAAAAAAAAAAAAAACAAAAAAAAACGAATATTCGCGCGCGATCACCAACTGCTGGTTGAAATTAATGTTCTTCCTTTATTGGACGTTGCGACTGCAATGGCGGACCGTATTTCCTCGGGTTTCGCGCGTGTTATTCGGATAATAAATGCGACAAAATTGTATTTGATGCATTCTATTTTCAGGTTTGTTCCGTGTCTCCGATTCAATCTGGATGTATTCTTCGCGCCGCGACATTTCATAAAATCACGGATAAAAACTTACGGTATTCTCCACAATCCTTATACAAGTCACACGACAATCGGGATATCAGTAGCTAATTCTGTATAAAAATGCTGTTATTTCGAATAAATTCTGGCTGCAAATATCTCTAGCAAAATTATTGCAATCCCCGAAAAATATCGAGAATAATTTTAATCTAATAATAGGAGTTCAAACATTTATCTTCTAATTTACTGAACTTCTCGTAAAAGTATTAACACGAAATATTAAGTTTAAGTAAATATTAGTTCGAAAACAAATTATAAAAAAAGAAACGTGACGAGAGTTAACAAATAGACGATGAACGAGAAGGCAAATACGTCAAGGGCAACTTTTCAAGTCCCCGGATTGCCATTTGCCTTCGCGTCAAGATGTTAATGCTCTGACAAGTGTAAGCGCATAAATAATTCGTGAAGGAGAAATGGTGTCGTGTAATAAGTAACGATGGGCGTGGACGCGAATAAGAAACAAACGGGAATGAAAAAAAAAAACACGCATATGAGGTAGAGTAAAAAAAAAGAAAGGCAAAAAAAAAAGAAAAATCCCGCGAACGGGAATGACCGCGCGGATGAAATATGTTCGTTCGAGTGCAGCAACGTGCAGTGCAACCGCAACTTCGGTGCACCACATTTTCCACCGGTCGAGTTTTGTGCGTGCCGTGCAAGAGGGAAAAAGAGAGAGAGAGGGAGAGAGAGAGAAAGAGAGCGCACGCGTTCAAGGATATTTACGATCTGCGGCTTGTGCGGGCGTATCGATTTGCGCAAACGGTCGGTCGATGCCGGCGTATCGGATTCACGCTTAGAATAACAGACGGACTAGTTTGGTATTCGAGTGATTTTTACCGAAGAGCGTGTCAGGACAATTTTAAACAACAATACCTTAAGAAAGACAATATCTTAAGAAAGAGAGAAAGAAATCGAGGAAGATATATATCACTCTTACTACTAATGGATTAATTTAACGAGGTACGGAACAAGGGTAATATTTAATACGCTCTTAGTAGCGCTCTTAAATTATCCGATATTCATCGCACCGGGCGCTCGAGAGGAGCTGGATTTTAATTAACATCGATGGGGTCGCATCGAGATTCGTAGAGGGCACCGGTAGAGGGAGAAAGGAATGACTACTGCCGCACAAACTCTCGAATTATTCTGGGATATCTACGGAGAAACGAAAAGACAACGGAAAGAAATGGAATACGACAAAGGGTGGTCCAGGAGCGGGCTCTCCTTCGAGAAGTGGAGGATGCCGGCAATTATAGAGACTGCTTCGTCTGCGGGGAACGTCTTAACGTTTTCTCCGGTAATTGCGTCGTATCACCCCCACGGAAAAATAAAGAATAACAGCACCGAGTAGCTGGGGAAATAGAGCGAGAGTTGAGAGCGGTGGGAGAGAGCGAGGTGAGGTGAACCGAGAAAATCGTGAAGGAGAAGAAGAAATGGCTGAAAACAAAGGAGCGAACGATGGGACGAAACGGGAAAAGGGGTTCGAATGCTGCAAATCGTCGGTCATCTTCTCAAAAGGAGTTGTTTTCCGTCCCAACGTTCCGTCAGTCAAAGACCAGGACGGATCCTCCCGTCTCTCTCTTGCTCGTTTCTACCTTTCGCGATTTACTCGTGAGAATTATGAAAGCTCGTATTTTACCTTCCATTGTGCGCGATTCGACAATGCCCGACATCGTTTATTTCTTTCATAAAGCCTAAATAAAGCGACCAATAACAAATCGCATATCAACGTCAGCTGTTTGTTGCAATAAAATGTTTGCGCCTTTTCTCGCGTAAACCGACTTACTTATCTCATGTGTACACTGGATATTTTGCCAAAGTTACTTTTGTGTCGTTCATTGATTCGCAATTGAACTTTTCTTAATAAACATTTGGCCTTCATATAATTCGCAGATTAAAATTGTTCGAGGAAAATATGTTTAAATTAAATATAGCTCTTCAGCTATATAAATCGCTTATTTCATCGAAATAAAATGTATGTATGTGTTCAGAAAAATATAAAATCTGTAGCGATTACAATTTTCATAGAATATTAAGTAAAATATACATAGCTCTTATAAATATAAACATTATTAATATACAAAGCTCTTATATTTTAAATTGTTTACTAAAACTTGATTAACATGAAATATAAATTATATTTTATATATTAAACTTGCATAAATAAAAAGTTAAATTTTGCAATACATTCACGTCTTTGACGAGATAATGATATGATTCCGCGTTGTAAATCGCTTAATAGAAGGCCATCATTGCCCTAATTTCTATTAAAGAACAATTTAACATAAAATATATTTTTTATAAATATCTCTTTGATTTTTGACGTGTGCTAAATATAATTCAAATATGTCTCTAAAGCGTGTCAAGATATCTCACTTCAAAAGCCCATGCATTTCCAGACACGGTAATATCGACTGTATTAAGGAAATAAATCTGAGTTTCTGTTGTCCTACGTGTTGCTTGCCCGTGAATGCTTTTCCCATCCCCAGGTGGTACGCCATGCATTCAAATGAGCTGCAAACAGGATATCGAGAGTATCGCAAGTGAAGCGGGGAGCGAGGAGCGGGGACAGAGAATAGGGGGGAGGGGGGGTCTGGTGGGTGGAATAAAAACAAATGCGAGGGATATACGGAAGGCAAGCGTGACGGAAAGAAGAACGAGCGATACAACGGAAGAACGATAGAACGGCAGTTGTAAAGGTGAAGGGAACGACGATAAAAAGGAGATAGTTGGGATAGAAAGATGGTGGACTGGCAAGATGGAACCGCGCGAGGGAAAATTAAGGGCAACAAACAGGACTAAAAAGCAGGCTAGTCGCTTGTAGCTCCGAAAAATTGAGGAAAACAGAGAGAGATACGAGCGTGAAACGCAGAAATGTAGAGTCCGTTGATGGAACATGTGAAACGCAAGAGAGAATGGAAGAGAGAGAGAGAGAGACGGGGAAGGGGGAGGGGGAGAGAGAATTATGAGTGTGCTCGAGAAAGCGTGGGTGGTAATGTAGAGAGCACCAGTGGACGAGAAATAAAAATGGAACGAGAATAAACGACTGGCTAAATAAGGGGGAAATATTATGGCAGTGGTAGGAGAGCAATAGATAAAGGTGGACGCGACGAATAAGGGGAAATCGTACTAACCAGGAAATATAGGAAACGCGGAACACGCCGTGGAAAGAGGAGAGTTTACTCAGGAGAAAGTCTGAACTATGAGAAAGACGAGGTATCTCCGAGTGAATTTGCTACGGATATATCCCGGCAGGTATTCCTTCGAGAATTTGAAAAGATATGTAACATCGTCGAAAGAGGTCTTGATAAGACAATGTCATATTAAAGAGCAAAGAATATCAAAGTACGTGTTCGGTATAAAAAGACCAAATATTTGTTCAAAAGGAATGTTCACCTGTAATTCTTCATCTTCAGATATAAAATATTTTGTTTATTTAGAGAATTTATATATCATTATATATTATATCAATTATAATATTACATCGATTATAATATAATTATATCAATTATATTATAATCGTTCCCATTTAACACACGCCGATATTTTCGTTTGAAAAATTGCGCATAAGATAATCAAGCAAATATTTAATATATTTGCTCTGGTAAAATCTCATTAAACTTCAATGTTTAATATTCTCTATTATCGCGTCATTAATTATGATGAAATTCATATTAACGGGCTTATTAACGTTCGATCGTCGCATTAGTTCGATAATATACATGCAGTTTCCCTTCGCATCCTCGAATTACTTGCAATAGCCACACCTTTTCGGCAATTTATGACGCATAAATGAGCGTTAACGATTTAATTTCGACGAGAAGCTTTACTCGTTAACGCAGAATCTCCCTCTTTTGCCGCTATCTTGTATCGGAAAGAGTCAGAGAATAATCTAAAGAGAAAGATAGAAGGAAACGCGGAGGGACGCGACACGTGACGCGACGTTGGAAGCGCAAATAGGGACGAAAGATAAGAGTTGATAAAGTCCTGGCGAGAACGTAATCGCGTCGCGGACCCGCCGCTTTAAGCCCCGATGTCTACCGATGTAATTTTGTTTGCGAATCCCAGAGGCGAACGTGGATGAGAACAAATTAGATTAGGGGTAGCTCTTTGTAGGTGGGTAGCGGATTGTGGCATTTCACTCGTAATTCACGTAATTCTTTCCTTCCTGTGCTTACGGCGCAAATTAGTCTCCCTCCCCCTCACCCTTCCGTCTCCCTTCCGTGGCGAACCTTCGGCAGAATCTCGCTTTTTTCGCATTCGAAGCGTAATTACGCACTTAGCGCACGTCGCAATCTACAAAGTTTGTCTTAATATCCTTCCATTTATCATTTCATTTATTTAACTAGAATTAAGTTATTTTCGTGTCCCTCCTCTCTCCCCTCTGAGAATTTGCAGGCATAGCGGTCGGTTATTTAATCTCTTAAATCGCTTTGAACATTATGCAACTATGATAAAATGGACGACCCTTTCGCCATATTAGCCTTTGTTTACTGCTATGTGGCGTGCTGTCGACGATCTCATAATCAAATTTCTCCGCCATGAACTGGATATAAAAGCCTACAAAGGCCGAACTATTAATCATAAGATCAAAAATGTTTATGCTTATCACTTAAATATGATTCTATCTCCATAGGGGCGTCAAAATATAATCTATGTATGTGTAAGATGTAATCTGATTAGTTAGTTTTTATTCGAGTAATCCAGAGTTTTCATAAAAATTAAATATAGACTTAATATTAAGAATATTTTGAATTTCTATCTGAGCGACAATATTCTTTAATTGTAATGTGTAAGCCGAAAAAATTTTAAATGATGAATGTGTATGCAAATAAATGCGATGTTTTATATAAAATAATTTCAAAAAATATATGTATTAATATATGTATGTTATTATTATTATTTCCTATTCAGTTTCTCTAATGCATGTAGCTCTCTCTCCCTCTCAATATTAATAAAACGAAAGATTTAATAAATTATTTAAAATGTGTGCTTATAAAAAGTAAGCTCTCTCTCTTTCGTATTAATTATGGTCACTTACTTTAATTAAACGTGTTCACGTAACGTGAATTAATTACAATATCACGATATAAGGATCTTTCCTACCATTATTTAAAGACACTAGAAATTGCGCACAACCTCACGACCAATCTCGTAAGCGTCATAATTTCACAATAATGTTCCACATCGATAAAGGGGTCGCACTGCAGTTTCATTAAAGACGCAATCCATTATATCGCAGCAGGATAATATGGAAATGAATCGCAATGTTCTGCAAGATGAAGTTGGTCGAGGAACACGAGGAACAAGAAAAAGAAAGGGCGAGAGTGAGCGAAAAGGAAAAAGGGATTACGCGAGCTAAAGATCGGTACAATAATACCAGATAGGAAAATAAAAAAGAGATGAAGCTTCTCGGCTGTAACCTTGCAATAATACTTTCAGCCAATTCACTCCATCCACGCCATTCATCTGTATCTCCCTCATCAACCACTTGACCGGAGTTATTTGCCTCGTAGATCTCAATCTCCATTTGTCGTTGTGTTTCATTTCGCTTATACTATCGCGTTTTAAAGCTCGTATAACTCGTGAGTCATCGTGTGTGATTCTCAACAATCACCACCTATAGAAGTCGCAGAAATAATATGCAATAATATGAAGTAATATATTTCTGTCATATTATCGATGTCGCTTGGAATTAGAAAGATTACGATGACTCTTTCTTTCTTTTTAAATTTATGCAAACGACATAATTGAGAAAGAAAAGACCGAATGAATTCTCTTTTTTTGTCGCAGTAATATTTTTAGTATATTTCATCTGGGAGAAAAGCGGAAACGTGTCGAGTGCATCACATAGAGAAGATAAAAGACGAAGATATGAAACAAAAAAATTAGAGGGATAAGGAGAAACGAATGAAAAATTTTATGCGGGAACGATTAACCTGGAAAGCGATCGTGTACAAGATCAAAGCATGTCAAATTATTCAGGGTCGAGAAATTACGGGTCAAAACGAAATGTTTGTCGCTTTGACTCCTAATTTTATGCAAAACAATTTCCAGACGAGCGATTGGACCATTGGACGAAATTGTCGTTTTGTGTAATCACGGGAATTTAATTATCCTACTAGACGGAAACGCAATTTCGCGGTACATTGTCAATATATTCAGGTATAAATTAGGGAATTACTACATCGATTCAATCAAATTTACGTCATTCGCATTTTATGAAAAGTTTCTTTTAACATGCATTTGCAATGGAAAATACTTCAACGAGCACTTTTCGAATGGTAATAAATGAATAAATGGTATAATACAAAATACAAAGTCGCCATAAAATAAAATCGACAATTTGATCGAATAATTAAATATAATAATATGTGCTAATGACGAATATTTTTACATATATTAGGTTCTATAATATGTATATCATCAAAAAAATTTATATATAAAATTTAATTAACGAAACATCGTTAACTGAGAACAAATATTCATTCGCATGAAAGATTCTTATTGCTAAGACAAATAGAAATCCCAGAGGCAATTAAGGCTAGGGTACGATTATGCTGGTAAATACGAGCGTAAATAAGAGACATTGCTCTCTGTTGAAATTTAAAGGAACGTCTTTAACTATGTATTCCTGCAACTATGTTGATTTCGATGTACGTTTCTCTCGTTGAACTTTGCAATTACATAGCTTCCAAAGAATTTCTAAGTTGGATAGATTGTTGAATGATGCTTCTCGAAATATTACATTTCTACCCTTGTATATAAAATCAGTAACTATTACAATTCCTTCCATTCATGATTTTTTAGTTATGAAAGCGTATCAAAGAAGAAAGAGATTTTTAGCGTGTTTTAGCACAGGATTGAATTTTAAACCTCGTTTATAATCAATATATTGATTGAGAATGATGTATTGCTACTTAAATATTTCGGAAAGATATGTATAATTATGTTTCTATATCTGATGCATATAAAGGCAAAGAGGAAATTAAATCAATAGCGCATAAAATTAATAGCAAAATAATAGCAAAATCTATGGATTATTCCATCAAATTATTTCAAGAATTAAAATAACAATAAAACTTACTGTACATCCTATATCAATCAATATTAACAAATATTTGATGAATCACGCTAACATAAGTTGGATTATACCGAATAATTCATAACAGAAACACGAAATGAGTGCACTGCGATTAATGCATGATTAAAATTAACTATGTATATGAACGTGTAGATACATATTTAGATGAAAACTTTGTGCTATGTTGCGCTGTTTACGTTCAAAATAATTATTCCCAACATATTTCCGACATATTTCCCCATTAATTAGCTTTGAATGAAACATTCCTGAAAACATTGCATTTATGACCGTATTTATGCTAATGAATACATTTCCATCGACAAATGAAATAGACTGCATAGTTATAGTTATATAATTATTTTACTGACGCTTTAATTACATATATACAAAAATTTTTAAAAGCTCACGTTATTCTTGTTTGCTGTGATAAATGTGATTAATAATGAATTAAAAATGAAAAGTAAGATAATATTTCAAATTGTAATCATCGTTTCACACATAATTGTAGAGTTTAATAAAATATTAATATACGTATGTATAAATAATATGAACACAAATACAATGTTTAAAGATTTCACGATATTCTTTTAATAATAAATCGAAGAATCTCTTCAATTTTATAATCTGGAGATCACAATTATACTAACAGAATTTATATCCTGCGTGAAATAATAACAGCGAAGATTCGCGAACGGACCTAAAAGAGAAGCTTTTAAAGACCTCCATAAACGTCGATAATCGCTTCCTAATCGCGAGCTCGATGAAGAAAATCCCGAGCGCTCAGGACTAATTATCTCCTATAATTAGAGAGCCTTTGACAGCGAATAATCGAGAGGAGAGGGGAGAGTGAAAAGTTTCCCGTAATAATTTCTTTTCTTGCTGTTCGTTTTATGTTCGCATCCCGCATCCATCTATTCTACCATCGTTTCGCTGTCACGAAACTTGAAAGAGCACAGACTGGAAAGTTCAAGTTACAAAAGCAAAATTGCAAAAATTAACTATGCTTGCGCTTTGATCGCTCCAGAAATTAATTATTCTGCTGTGAAAAATGCATATAAAATTATCGGAAACTAAACTTATATTTACATATATAAATATAATATATAAGTTTAATTATACGGTTAGATATAATTTGATTTGTGTGCGTATTAATTCAAATATAATTATTTTTTAATCGTATAAACATATTATAAATATGTTATTAAAATAAATATCAATATTATTATTTTAATATTCATATTTTATTCGAAATATATCGAAAATAAATAGAGAGATTTGATTATTTTCAATTGGGAACCCCAGAAATCTCGCGAGAAAAACTTTTCATTTTCAGCCATCTATAAATATTTCAAAGGTAATTAAGTTTTTGAATACATAATCCCACTATTTGTGTAATGATAAAAAAAAGTCGACTGCGCATTAACTAAAGACTCTGCCGTAAAAACTAATTATAAAATCAAGAGATCTTAAACAGCTTACGTTTCGGAGAAGAACCGGCAGCGTCTTTTCGTTTTGGACTTTCGAGAAAGTGAGGAATGGTCGGCACGCTCGATGAAAAAGCCGAGAGAAGAGATTTCCGCCAGAGAATCGCAAGTTATCATTCGGATCGTGCACGACATTTTCCGTCACTTGCACATACCTCGACGACGCGCTCGATGAGTGGAAATTCGCCGTGACCCGAAGTGAGAAGAGACAAAGCGATGCCTCCGGGATGATAATTAATGTTTAACAAGTTCCCCCCCGACCCTCCCCCGTCCTCCCTCTGTCGAGGAGAGGGAATGTCCGTCGTGGCAACACGCCAACACAGTCTTTGTCGTTTTCGCCGCGTCAACAGAAGAAAAGTGAATTTCCACGAATTTCACGCCATTAGCCGCTTCGCAGTTTTCCCCATCTCCGTTCAACGATGCCAAACGAATTTTATCCCGTTCCTCTCGTTCACATCGATCGGTTTCCTCAAACGGACTGATTTTCTGCTCGTTCACGGTTTAAATATTCGCGATATTTTTAAATCTTTAATAATCATAAACTACACGCATTTATATGATAAAATATATTTAAATAAATATTTTCAATTAATTCATAAAGTCCCCATGCACAAAATAAATAAATGAGTCACTTAAAAAAATTGAACAACAGTGTTTCTTAATACAATATTTCATGACGAGGCATTATTTTACGTCTAAAAAAAATGCATCGGTAAAGAATACGATAATTTTCAATCAAGCTCGTACACGTTATGCATTCAATTATATTCATTGATAGACTGATTGTGCAAAAGAATCGGGAAATGTGATTGAATGCAACAATTCAATCGCAGAAACTGTGTTTCTCTCTTTTACGGAAAATCTTTTTCCTTTCAATCGTTTTTTATTTCTTTCTCGATAAATGCTTTTTTAGGAGGATACTTGTTTCATAAAATTAAATTCTAGTAGAATATAAATCATTACATTGCAGATGTTAATTATTTAAGAGAAATGTTAATTAAAGTTAATTTATTACATGTTGATTTTTTAGACGCGAAAAGAGAGAAATTGCGCAAAATGAATTATTAAACGAATAATAATGCGATAAATTGATTAAAATAAAGTAGCAATTAAATTAATTAGTAACATATTGTTACACTTTTACACAATAATACTTTTCATACAATGTCTGGACATGTGTATGTAAGTATAAAATGCGCATATGCTTTAAAGAATTTGTGAGTCATTAAAATTTATAATGTTTATGCTTCTCTAAAAAATTCTCAAGAGATTCTCGCAGAAATGACAAGATTCTCTCAGAAATAAATTCAGAAAATCGATCTCCCTATCAAAGATATTCCAAGATTCAAACAGTTAAAAATACATGCGGGCTACCATATAGCTACAGTTCATTCACTTTTCAAAGAATAGAGGACCACAAATAAATCCTCTCAGGATACTTCTTATCCTTCTTTTCTTTTTTCTTCACTCGGAAAACCCAGGGCTTTGTCCCTGTAGCCAAGATATTATCCGAGCTATTTCTGGAAGATTTTCTCCGTTATCATGCAAATGGATTTCCGCTTGGTTACATAAATATTTGCTGAAGACTAATGAGATATTATACTTTTGTTGAGAGCTTTAACGTAAACATCGCAAACGTGCAAGATATACCAAAGATATATAAATAAAAATGTTTATATACCGTAAAATAGAAATCCGTCAAATAGAATTTAAGATAAATCGCGTATCTAGTAAAAAGTAAAAAAATAATAAATATGACATTTTCAGCAAATAAAAAAATTGTCTGCTCTAGAATCATGTATTCTAATAATAAAATAGATATTATAATATTTTATAAAAATGCCATTTTTGAAATAAAAATCGTTATATCATTTAACAGTCCAAAGTAGTATAGTCTGTTAATTTCAGATGCGATCCCTTTCTACAATTTTCTTTCTTCAACAATTTAAGATAATCGAAAAATTCGATTGGAAATGTCTCGTAAATGCACGTATGCGACACAGCAGGTTAATCTACAAGAAATGTATCGCGTAACGATCTCTTATTACTAAAAGGAAAAAAGCAGATCCGTGTCATCGGCTCTTTTTACCTTCTCCCCGTCCATCCTATATATCGATATAGGTATTACTTTTGCAAGCGACGTTGTGGAGAAATAGAGAGAGATGTAAATAGCTACGTACTAGGGGCAGAAAGGATGTAAATATGTACGGACATTTTGAAACGCCGGTAGCTCCCACGAGACGAGGCCTGAATGGTCGAACGAGCGCACTTCCGCTTTCAGCACACGAAAATGGTGCCCGGGGCGGTCGCCATTAGCCGGAGAAGGAGGTATTAAATTCGGCTTGTTGCTTAACGACGGCGACGAGCAAAACGGAGCCGATAATCGTCCCCATGACACGAGAGATAAATATGGTTTTTTCAGGATTTTAACGCGAATTATTTCAATCTCGCACTATCATCGCGTTCTTTGGCCTTCAATATTCTAACTCGTCTATTTTTCGTCTAATTAAAATTCTAAACCGCAATTTATAAAGATTAATTGAAGAAAACCAAAAATTTTAAGTAATATATATCTCTTATACTTTTTAAAAAATTTCTTTTTGTATTAAAATATACATTCATCTGATATACAATTAACAAATGACACAAAGGAATAATCAAACTCACAGAATATTTTTGAGAAACTCCAGCTTAGAGAAATGTCGTAGCATGACTGCAGTCTCTCATGAAATGCATACATACTTAAAATATACATTCTCTATATGTTTCTCTAAAAAATATACTATTCCTATAAATAATCAATGTGATAAAACAAGTGAACCATCTCTATTCTCTTATGTTGCACATTCTGTTTGTATATATAATATAAGAAAGAGCCGTATACAATATGTAAAGCATCATATTTCAACAAATATCAATATAATGCTATTTCTTGTTGAATGTTGTTTGATCCATAACACTACTCTTCGTAAATTCTCTCTCTCCTTCTCTTTTCTGTTCGATACTTATATTTCAAACATATTTAATTCATTTATAATTTTCATATTTTTCATCTAATGTCATAGAAAATGCAATTTCTTTTTTTGATATTATTATTTAAAAAAAATTGTAAAATAAATGTTTGTATAAAATCCTGCGACGTTAAATAAGTGTCTGCAAACGCGGATACTTCCCTGCATCAGTTTAGACGTAAAAAGATAAATTTTTCTATACATATGTGTTCTTCTTGTTCAGCCAAAAGTCAAAGTAAGATTCAAGACATCACGGACGTTCGATGCCTCGGGGAATCCTTCGTCAGTTACATCCTTTCAATCTGTCGAGGATGAAACACGCACATCGTTGAAATCGATATCGCAATCCTCCCTCATGTGCATAGTTCGTACACACGGCAATTCATCTATCCTCGTAAATTCATTGCCCGGCGAATAACGCCTGAATTTACCATTCAGACACCGTAGACCGACCAACGCATATCACACACGCGGACAATTTTTAATACTACGTTTTATATTCTCTTATAATATTAAAGCATGTCGCGCATAAATGTTGAAGATAACGTTCCGTTGTAATAAATGTCAGTGCACTACAATAAATTGAAATTTCCCGTCGCGAATCGTCGTATATCATCAAAATATTTTACGATTATCTCGTCTAAAATATCGAGATTAATCATTACCGATATAAATAAGCATATTTGTATAAAAAGACACATAAATCTATTCTCAATA
This sequence comes from Camponotus floridanus, assembly GCF_003227725.1. Lineage (NCBI taxonomy): Eukaryota > Metazoa > Arthropoda > Insecta > Hymenoptera > Formicidae > Camponotus > Camponotus floridanus. The sequence goes on along the minus strand of NW_020229692.1, from coordinate 449,249 downwards.
TAATTTGTTGCCGGTTTGCCTTTTTCTATTCATTTTATATTTATGAATATGTAGATTTATTTATCTCGGCGTTGCTTGATCGAACGTGCATATTTCCATTTTAAACGATCCAATTTGTGAATTCGGAAATATATAGATAGACAGATATATCTTATTGACTATTAAATTTTATTAGGATTGCTCTAGAGATGAGAACGTATAGATATTACTATAACAGTGCAATTTTCTCGTACAACGTGTATCAAGGCTGGGAAATATCTTAGCGTTATAACAGAGCTGCAAGTACATTCGAGATTCTTGCTTATCGTTACACTATCGAGAACGTATATAATATCCTTAACTATATTATTATATTGTTCTCTGAGATATATTGAGCAATCGAAACGATTAGTAGGTTCGAATAATAACTTTAAGCATCGCTGCAAATCCAAAATTTTAATACAAAAATATCTAAAATGTAATGAAAATTTTTTTATAAAAACTTTCATTTTCGATATTTTTCTGCACGCACGTTGGAATTCAAATAGCTGCATATATATTAAATGTTGAATAAAGTAAATGATGAATCGCGTATCAAAGCTCTCCCATCAAGATTAGTGTTCATAGCATGCATTCGATGCATCAAAGAGCAAAGCGAATGACGATATGTCATAAAATATTAAATGCGCAACGGATAAACAACAGTACTTTAATAATGTGCAATATTATTCGATGCTTCATACGAAATACATGTAAATTATCTTCCAAAGCCTAATTAATCTCTTTATGTATTTCAACGCGTGGTTAAAATAATTGAATTATATAAACTAATCTCGCGATATAAAAATAATCCTTTGCGCGTTGCACTTTAATATTTTATATTACAACTATCGTCTTTAATACAATATTCGTTTTTGTCCGCAGTTTCTTTCATTAAACGTAACTTCAAAGCATTTTCCAGGGCGCGAATTCTGTGCGAATAACCGTCAATTAAAGCGAGCCTGTTTATCTCGAGATCAAAAGGGTCAGCCACAAACCGTTCGCAAAGAATTTTTAATGTGTTTATCTCTTTTCCTTCCATAAAAATACAGTATCCTAAAAAGGATATCTTAAAAAAAAGCTGGCACACACATACACATAAAATGCAGCTCACGTAGAAAAGTTTGCGCGATTATGGGATGAAGAAAGTTGATGCCTCGCGCGCAATCATTAATAAGATCCGCAGCCAATTAACAATTCTAGGCTCCCTGACTCTTCATTATGAAGAAACTCTCTTTTCACGATCTACTCGCCGTGAAAAGTTACATTAAACCGATAAGTTACGGCTCCCGATCCCATCCGCGGCGTCGATTCGTTTTCTCGAATTCCTCCTTTCGACTTCTCGCTGAATCGCCTGGGAAATTCATCTCGTTCCGGAAAATTCTTTCATTGTAAACTGGTCGGTAGATGAACGTTAGGAGCCGAATAATTTCACAAGTTATACGTAAAATAGTTAAAAATAAAATTATACATACTGATCTTCCTGCGAAATTATTTCTACGAAACTTAAGTTTTGCGTTTCATTTAAAATTACGAGAGGGGAAAGAGAAAATGTAACATTAATATTTAAAAAGATAATAAATTTTAAATATTCGGCGCAAAACCGATAGCATCGAAGCGAAAAATGGCGTTAGCCGGCTGCAAATCGCTTAATCCGAGATTAAAACCGACGATTTTCCCTCGGCAATATGCGCGCCACCTGATATTTTACCGTATAAGTTTCGCGCAAAAACCGGAAAGCGGATTCGCACGAACAAGCCGGAAATACTCCCGGTGACCTTTAGACGAGCCGTGCATAAGACAACATCACGGGGCATTTCACACGGATTGTGCCGCATATTTACGAGCAGCGGTAACGACTGTTTCTCTTTCTTCCTGTCTCTCTGTTATTTTCACACCTGTCCGTATATATGTTGCATCACGAATACCGAACAATTTTACGCTTTAACGCGCTCAACAGGATTTAGCGCGACTACCAGTCATTTTTCGAATCGTTTCAATAATTATCGAGGGATAAAGTCATAAATTCACGTAGCGGAAGCAGAAGCAAACATGAAAAATAAATACAGTTAATTAGGAGTATAATTAATTATGATAATAACCATAGATAAATAAATGTATCCTTCCGTTTCGCGTTAATTCGAATTAAAGAGAAAAATAAAAGTTAAAGAGAAAAGTCAAACATGCGTTTACGCGAGAAAAAAAAAGAGACCCCGGATAGCTCAGCTCGGATATGTCGGCAATCTAGAAAGAAATGAGATCTCTCCCTCTGCTTCTTTGCTATACGTAGTTTCACCCCCTGAGTTATTAACAAGATTCACCGCGACGCATATACATATATCCTAGCTATAGTTATAATTTCTCCCTCTACGGAATTATCTCCGCCAAAAGTTTATTATACAAAAAAATTCAACGTGCTTTATATTATATTACTTCTTTTTTTTACGTTGCTTTGACATTTAACGCTCGTGTTTGATATCAAATCATGTCGTCAGATAGATCGTAATAAATTTCATATTAGGTTTCTTCTCCCGATAGTGTACCGCGAAATAGGATGTGTATGTGCGTTGCGTATTTACTTTCGACAAACTTCCTGTCATTAAGCTGAGCTTACCCAGTTCCTGTAAACACGAATTCTAACATACTCGTCGTAGCAGCTTTACCAAATTACAAGATTATAGTCTGACAAGCATGAAGGAAATAGCTCTTAAAGAGAGTGAGTGAGAGAGAGAGAGAGAGAGAGAGAGAGAGAGAGAGAGAGAGAGAAATATTGCAAAATACGATACCTTATAATCGTAAAATATCGCGTAATAAGGAAACTGTAGAACAGAAAAATCAAAAATGAAACATTTACGAAATATTATAATAATATCGGCAATATTTTCCCTTGATCCGGCTAACAAAATGTTGCGTCACGTCGCACATATTCGCATTACATCGGATTAAATCGATCGCGGTTTTTCGATAAAATGCAATCGTGCGGTGAAAATCGGTAGGAGACACACGCACAAAGTCGGAGAAAAATCTCGCACGTCGGCGATAACAATATTTCCCGCTTATCCCCCTTTTTTCGCCTCTTTCGATATACGAAGAATGTAGACGTAAGAAATATCCGGATCACACGATTTTACCCTCTCTCTCCCTCCGCATCGTTAGAATATTTTCTGCGATCGAAATCCTCCAACACGCAACGACGTGGAAATAGCTCGCATAAAGAAGTACAGAAAGCGCGAGCGCAAAACGCGAAAAATTCCTGCCACCTATATCAAGAGAGAAATCAATATATCGAGAGAAAGAGAGAGAAAAAAAAATACTGAATTTTCTACAAATAAAATGTTGATGAAGACATAACTTTTGTAAGCACCAACTCGATAAGCTTTAGCGATCGACAAATAACATTTCCATCTTACCGCGAGTCGGATTTGTACAGAGCTTGAACCATCATCGCTTACTGCTAAGCGGCTCTATGGAAAGGATCTAATTTGCATTATTGACACAAAATCCTGTCACGGCGCGGATGAGGTTCCACACGTCTGAGAATATAACCGGCGGCGTCGAAGCCGTCGGCTCTTTCAGAGTCGCTTATCCCTCGAAATCCCGCGGGAATCCGCATAAAGGCAGAAGCTGCCGCCGCCACCGCCGCGTCACGTAGGAAAAAGGACACGTGGAGAAAACGTTCGCGAAAGGACGACGTTCTCCTTTGATGCGGATGCAGTATCGTTGGCGACGGTCCAAGAGGAGGCAACGACCGCCCGCAGAGCAGGCGACCTGATAATCGGGTCGTTGCGGAATTGATATACACGCGCGCGGATCGTAAATCACGGATTTGATTCACGGCCAAGATTCCAGCGGATAAAGGAGAAGCACACGGCTGTTCGAGTGCGGCGATAAATTCGACGGTTACATCGCATATGAATATCCTCTTTTTCTCTTCCTCTCTCTTTCTCTCTTCCTTCCCGTGATTCCCATCTCTCCGAATTTCCCCAGAATCCTCTCATTTCCCATGCGCTAAGGGACAGGTCGGAGATGCCAGGTCTTTTATGGCCGATCGAATTACAGTCCGCCCCGCCGCGTTTTATATAATCCCTGGAGATCAAAGTGAAACAAGTACGCCAATTAATTTGACAGTTTATACGGCCATCGCACGTAGACGCGTCATGTATACGAAATGATGTACTTTCGCGTGAGAGAAATTAATTGCACATTTAAATTGCAACTGTCTTTAGAAGCAAATTAATTCCGCCTCGAGCAATTTTATTGTATTTAAATTTGTTTTGTATTTAAATAACTCTCATTCATTTTTCATTGAAGTGTTATATTTAGATATATTTGAATGTTATGTTATAAATGTATTATTAAAGTTGATAGATATAAGTTTAGAGAGTAAAAAAAGAGTAAAAGAATATTTTTTTGCTAATTTGTTGCATTTTGTTTCATAAAAAAATACGATGTGTGTGTGTGTGTGTGTGTGTGTGTGTGTGTGTGTGTGTGTGTGTGTGTGTGTGTATATATACATATATATATATACAGGGTGTTCCAGTTATCTTCCGTCATCTTCTAAAGACAGATTCCTGGGATCATCCGAAGACGATTTTTCCTCAATGAAAATGTCGAGGCACTAATAATTTTCGAATTATAAGTGATTGGAAATAAGAGGTTTTTCGTAAACTAAACTTTGTAGAAATAAAATATTAACAAAACCACATTCCTCGATTAATTTTAAATAGAGTTTACTTTAGTTGAGTTTTAATTTAAGACTTAATTGCAAAGATATATGATGACAAAAATCGGGAACATGCAAAAAATGATGGCCTTCATTGACATTTTCGCTGAGGAAAAATCGTCTTCAAATGATCCCAGGAATCTGTCTTTGAAAGATGACGGAAGATAACTGGGACACCCTGTATATATATTTCAATAAATATATTACTGATACGATGTATTGCATGTTTCGGTGTCATGCTGGGCAAAAATTGTGGCAGTCTAAAATTACAAATATATTATCGCAAATAACAACTATGTTTTAATGCGAAAGAAATAGGGTTTTACAATTTTTGATCGATAATTCTTCCGTATAGAAAAATGATTAGATGGTGATTCTCATCGCATCTATATCCTTCTGCGCCACGTTCAAATTTTATGAGATATCCAAGTTTCTTGGCAAAAAATTTTCGAACCAGTAACAGCTCATTCCTTGCAAATTTTTCGAACTAGTAGCAGCTCATTCCTTGCACATTTTTTATAAACTATCATTAACGTGCAAAAACTCGCGCGAGCGAGCTTTTAATCATTTAATCATATATCGCGTTTTTGAAATACATTAATAATAGCTTAATAATACATGTTAATACGATGCATGCATTATCTGCTAATTTATCGATGATATTTTTTTATAACGCACATGCTGTTTTCATGTAGTTGTTAATTTTCTCATTTATGCGACTCATATATTATACATTATACCACCGTAAGAGGAGAACGGCATTAATGTAATAAATTTATTTGTGCTCACCGAAAACTCGATATTCGCAGTGATATTCGCATCGTGAAAAATACACGGCTAACTAATCTACTACGAATTTTGTCTTTTTGCAAACGGATGACAGCAATTTTAGCGTTAGCTATGCTGCTTCGTAGCCGGCGACCGAAACGAGAATAAATAATACAATGAAGTGTGCACACGGAGTGACGCGCCATCATGTTCGTCGTAATGTGTTCATGTTTCCAACGTGAAATATTATGAATGATAAGGGTATATGTGCATTGTACGCGCGCCGAGGAAGAAGAGCTCGAGATTTATGACACTGAGATATATTCGCTTTTCATTTAAATAATATTTTTATTCTCGTACATACATCGTAGTAGAGAATGTCTCTGTGTTGTCTTTTAATATACTTTTCCGAGGTTTATCACCGTTATAGAGAGTTATTAATATCCCGGATATGGATATCATCGCGCGTGCATTACGTTATTAATAATATTATTAATAATATTGAGACGACTGTCTATGATTTAACGAGAGAATATTTAATTTTCAATAGTTAGGAAATAATACACTTCTCGCTCATTGAGAAAACGAATGCATTCGATGCGGTAATCGTATGTATGGTTGTTTAATGAACCGATGCGGGCAATATCTGCTATCCCAAATACGAGCAGGCAGCGGCGCAGGCAAAGGTAAATGATCTGCCCAACACATTCCCCTCTCTCCCATTCTACGTATAATTTACCAGCACAAAAGGGATGACGATGATGGCGATAAACTCACAACAGTTATTTCGGAATATCTTGGAAGCAAAATAAAGCAAGTTTAATCGAATGTAAAAAAAAATACGTTTACGAAGAAAAAGAGGAAGAAAGAAATCTCCTCCGCTATGTAATGCCGGCTAATTTGAATTCCACCTCGGTACTAGCTATCAACTCTGCCGCCTCACTTGTTCTTGAAGAGGAGAGTCGGGCTGCAATTAATTAGAAACTCGGCCACGCCAATGGTCGTTGGGATGACAAAGTGCAGCGGAGTGCAAAGTACGCGACGTTGCATTTTCAATGTGTAGATCGAAGTGCGTGCATCAAATTCAGGTTCGTGATTTCTTAAGGATGTTCCGATATCCGATAGTACTCTTCGCCATTTCATTTTAGAGATTATTCAAAGTTTTCCGACTACTCGATAATATTAATTCCTTCCTCTCGTCTACATGCTTTTTAATTCTGATTTTATCTTTCTTCTCTCATAAAAATAAGTTGCCAATGTCAACTAACGATAAAACGAATGCGATTTAATTAAAATAAACTACGCTATAAATTCAAAACCTTTGTTTATCTTCAATCTGGCCATCATTATCTATGTATCATCATTAAATCCAGTGATTGATTACATCGTAACGTTTAAGCAATGTTTTCAGAAGCTCTTAAGCATGACGCATAAGATGCATTTAAAGCAGTAATCAAAGGATGAACAAGATGTAATATAAGATCATGATTGGCAGGCTGATTAGAATGGTGGACAAGATGTAATGTAGGTCATAGGATATAATAGCGTAGCTATGAACGGGGCGTACGAATATCGGCTGCACTCCGCTGGATTAACTCTTATATCATTCCGGAACAGGGTACGTTGGCTATTATTGCGCCAATTAATAATGTCGGCGGTCTCGTTACACCGATTCCTGTCGCGTTTCACGTTATTGAGAAAAGACATGGTTTCTAAATAGTATTTTAAAATCCAGATGATCCATTATTCGTAATTACTATGTGTAAGCACTATACATATTGTTCTTTTTCGATCGATTGAGTAATTTAGAATAGAATCTTATTTGACGTAAAATCGAGACGCTAGATTATCCATTATTTGTCGTAATGTTTCTCTTTCTTACATTCATATTATTAGATATTCTGTTGTTTTTCAGATTATACGTTTATTTAAAAAATTTAAATGTTTTTCTAGTCTTGCCGAAATTGTATAATTTTCGATTTAAGGAATGCTCCTCTTTATATATATTAATTCTCCGCTTTATTACTTTATGTTTTTCGATCGATCGAGTAAATTAGGATAGAATCTTATTTGATGTAAAATCGAGACGCTAGATTACCTATTATTTGTCGTAATGTTTCTCTTTCTTACATTCATATTATTAGATTCATTATATTCTGTTGTTTTACAGATTATATGCTTATTTAAAAAATTAAAATGTTTTTCTAGTCTTGCCGAAATTGTACAATTTTCGTTTTAAGGGATGCTCCTCTTTATATATATATTAATTCTTCGCTTTATTAAATCTCCGTTTTTCATAATTCACTCTGAGAGATCTACAGCTCGAAAAACATATGTAATAAACAGTACATCCTATATATGCACATACGGACACACATAGGACACGCAAGTGTCAGATGATGCTCTCTCTCTTCGTTTCGTTTTCAGCAGGTCACCGTATTTTTTTGGAGACAAAATCGTGTCTATGGCATTATGCCAAAACAACTTTGCAGGTTACCCAGGAGATTGTGTACGCGCCTAGGGTGGCAATGCATCATCCTAACGGATGTCCTGAGCTTCGTCCGCGTCTTTGCCGTGCCTTCCCGTCCTTTTCGACTTCCTTTTTCCATCGAAGGAAACCGGCAGGAAGATACTATTCGACTCAACCTCGTGCAGCTTGTAATCCCCTGCCCTTCCTAGCAGAAGTTAAGCAAATAAAGTAAACTTTATGATGGTCGGACGATATTTATGACCCGTCTGAAGCGTCTCTCTTGCGCCACAACATTGTGCCGGATACGCATTGTTGTGTCCCCATATCGTGTGGGGAGAGGTGACACTTGCAAGAAAAATGCACGCGACTTCTCTGCTCGGGCTTTGTATGTCGCTAAGAAAAATATATATCGATACAAATTTACTCGCTACGCAACAATAGTCAAGATAAACGTAACTCTTTTATCTATTCTAAATTATCAAATTACTCTCAAATGCAATATAAAAAATGGTAGTGTTTATTAAAATATTTTTATCGTTTCTTCTGAAGTATTGTTTAAAAGTTTGTTTACGATTATATGCGGATCTTATTTTTATACATTTTTAAATTTATAAATTCTTATACGTCTCTTCATTTTTCTCCACCGACACATTTCAGTTAAAGTCTTTACATTTGAATGCATTGGAAATTGTAGGCAAACATATGGGAGTCGAGGCACGTTTTGGTCATCGCGTATCGAGATTTCAAGACACGATAAAAGTATTTGATTTAAATTGCTTAAGATCGTTGACATTTCACTTATCAACAAGAAATTCAAAACTCTCATCATCCATTTACATACGTGCAACGAATTCTAATCAGTCTCACCAACTAACTCAGAATTAATAATATATATATGCTAATATATATGCTAATATGAATTAAAACATGAGCTATTTACTCGCATTATTTCCAAATCGAAAACAGATCGTATAAAAACTTAAAATTAAATATAAGTAAATGGAGATATAATATAGAAGGATACGATTTACGGAGGAATTTTTTCGCAAGATCTTTTTGCGCTATTTTCCGCACAATGTTGCACGCAAAGTATTCTTCTTATCAAAATTGCATGGATCTTGCGTGAAAGGATTGGAAACTCATAAAGTGAAGAAAATATCTTCTTGGAATTTTATCCGGAATCCAGGCGAGGTTTGATAAAATTTTTGGTTCATCCTAGTAATATCGGATCGATGCCGGAGCCGGACGTGAGCAAGACTCCGCTTTAAAGAGCTTCTCGGCAGAGAGTAAATCGTCTCTGATCGGAGTGGGATGTCGGGAGATCGCACGTACTCTACCTTGCTAAGGAAGTGGAGCGCATATATCTTACGGAAAGAAAATATTTTCATCTCGTGAGAGTAAGAAAGGATCAAGGCATCAGATCAAGGAAACAGTTTTTTTACGGCTTGTCGATTAATGACACAATCTCATTTGTGCTGCTTCATGTTTCAGACGAAGGACTAAAACTAAAATGATCGACATTTTACGCCGACAAGTCGAATCGCATCGGACTTGCTAAATTCAGTTTCCATTAACATGATATCCTCTTTCGCGCGTTGCTATGTAAATTCCCCCTTAATAAACACGATAGATATTCTTGTGTAAAACAGCGAAATGAGTTCTATCGAGTTAAGTAAATTTAATTTACGATAAAACATTCAATTTATTATAACGGAAGCTTTCATGACGCATTACTTTAATTAAAATGTAACAGAAGGAAAATTTTGCTCTTTAGAGAGAATAATATACACTCTGCTAACTACAATTAACTATTACAATAAATTTATCTCCGATATTATATGCCATGTGGTATACGACAGAAGTGATGTTTATATCGAGAACATGAACAAATACACACAAATTACATAATGCCTTCGTATTGGTGCACTTTGATAGTATACGAGACATCGAGTTTTGATATACTTTGATCTACATTGATCCCAGTCAAATTGATGCTATAAAGACGGTCAATAATGACTATAACGATATTCGCTGCAATCGATTCGTTAGCAAATATTGTAATTAAATAACAGAGACCAGCATCATCGCAACAATTGTATTTCTTCGTTTTATGTAGTTCAAAAATAAATAAATAATATAGATTAATAATTAGTAATTATAAAGTAATAAATAATAATTAGTAATTACAAAGTAATAAATAATAATTAGTAATTATAAAGTAATAGACAGTAATTAATAATTATAAAGTAGAGAGAGATAGGGAAGGGGGACATTTATATTTGCGCTGCAAGATAAAAATGTTTTTACTCATCTTGATAGTTATTCGCAGTACAGCATACCCATTTACATTGTGCTAGGTTGTTTTCGTCATGAACAATTCGCAAACTTTGGTTAGCCGATACATTTATGCATTTACTTGCGAATAAAGTCGGGAATATAGAGAAAAGAATAAAGTCACGAGTAAAGTCATTTGATGGCTAAACGGACAAACTTCGCGGCCGCGATATTTCCTCGTCGAATTTTTACAGCTTCTTGCGCAATATCTATTTTCCCGGAAAACTTTCCGGGCAGCTTCTGAATTCGAGCAACGAGCAGCGCGTCTGAACGTACGTGTCTGCTATCACTGCAGAAATACACATTGTGCAAACTCGAGAGCGATATATACGGCCGCGGATAGATATACGACGACAAAAGGAGCATTAAGAATGACAGAATGCAGCAGCAGAATAGCCGCGGATTTCATTACGTTAAGAACGTTGTCCCACAGGGCGGAATATGAAAGTTTCCGCAACGAAACGACGCGGACGGGATGCGACGCGACGTGGCGGCCGGGTCTGTAATAACCGAATCTAAATCCCGACTAGTCGCTCTTCCGCATTAATCAGGAGAATTTCATTCGTGCGTCTGGAAGTGCCGGATTGTCGGAAAAAGAAGAGAGTCGATGGCCAGCTGCGAGTGGCAAGTTTCAAAAAGCGGAAGATCGCGCCTCCCGATTTTCCGCAGGGCTACTTGCGAGACGAAATTTCAACCGCGATCATTATACGTCGCACCTCGTTATACTTAACGTCGGTGCGGTCGAACGACGAACTTTGAACCCGCTACGAATTTGGTACCGGACATTAACGCGATTAGTCGACTTTCGCGAGGGATGGTAGACCACGAGAAAGGGAGAGGGAGAGACGCGTGGGGGAGGTAATGGCAAAATATAATAGCGCCGCGCGCCGACAAGATAACCGCGGTCACTTTAACCTGCAAACTTCAAAGTACATTACACCGCCATTATCGTTCCTCTCCGTTTCTCCCGCATCGTAGCAGAAAGAAGCGACGGGGAGGGGGATGGGAAGGAGAGGACTAAAATGATTTACGTTTCGACTTCTGCGTTAGCCGGGGGGGGTCTAAACGTGATCCTTTTCGGGAACGGGTATGCGCGAAACGAAATTGGTTTCCTCAGGACTTTCAACGATATTTCTTCGCTCAGGGACCTCGAAGCATCGTCTCTATCTTATTGTTAGTGTTCTGAACGACCCTTCTCAATGCGCCAGACGGCATACATCGTCCATGAGGACGGCAAAGCGCGGTCGGAGTTTCCCGAACAAAAGGAAGATTTTCTAGATGGAATATCATTTGATATTCGTCGCGTGGCATGTGTACGGAATTGAGTTATAGAACGATGTTATTCGGGAAAATGTATCTCTGGAGAAGAAATAAAAAATAATTACTGAAAATAGAGAATCATGTAAATACAGTTTGTACGAATTTTGTGAGAATTTTTCAAAATTTAAAATATTTTAATGGAAAAGAGAAAAACTTTCTCATCAGAGAGAAAAACAATAATAGTCGAGCTTAATTAACGAGATTGAATCTTTACAAAATATCTTATTACCGTTGTTATTTCACATTGTTTGGATATAAAATCTGCTAACAAATTGCATATGTGTGATCTACGATGGGTGATAGAAAAAACGCTGAGATTTTTTTGTGAAAGAGATATCCAATTTCGCGCGTAAATGCAGATGGAATACAAAAGCAATGTTTGTTTTCACGTGAGTCGGATATCGATCTATTGTCAGGTGAACAATATGGTTAGCGCGCACAGATGTCGAGTTTTGAAACCACGTAGCACACTCAATAGAATTTTTCTCTCAGCAGCTAAAGATTTCCGATTAGAATATATTTATGGAAACGATTAACGATGCAACGGCATCGACGAATGCGCGAGGGTGATAGAAAACGTGTGCGACAAAATCTCGAAAATCAATCACGCACGACGAATCCGTCGAGGGTTTAAAAGTATATATATGTTGAGATCGACAAGGCATCGTGATTGACAGTGAACACACTGTGTTGCGTTTTTTTCTAATTTTTTTTCAGGAGCAACGCGATTCTCTCTCGTAGATTTTACGGTTAAACTTTCAACTCCGAAAAAAGAAAACATGCGTTTTTACTAATAACAACCTTTAACTGTAAAATACGTAAAACAAATGGAATGAGTAACATTTATTATTTTTTTATTTTATTTAAAAAAGAAGAAATAAATATATTAAAATACGTCAAAATATAACACACATGCTATGTATATATTTTCATATAATTTTCATATAAAATTTTGTGCGATTTAATATATTTTCCAAGAATTTTTATTAGCTTTTATCATAAATTCCAGTTAAAATTTAGAAAGAAAAAGAGAGAATAGGAGCTTTTATAAGTTTATAAAGTCGTATAAGTTTGTAAAATAATTTTTTAATAAAATTTATATAATAAATTAAATGAAACCATATAAAATATTAATAGCAGATTTTTAAATAAATTGTTTCGTAGAAATCGATTCATTTTTTTCTTCTTTTTTTAATAAATGATGTTATCAAATTTATGAAAAAACGCAATTTTGCGCATAAGCATGAAACTGTGCATCGCTTAATTTTCGTAAAAATATAAATAACTACACAACGAAATAGTCTCTGCCGATGCTAAGAAGCTTTTAGTCTTCGAAAGGTTAAGATACTTAAAGACTCATTGGATATTCGACACGAGGTAACTTTTAACATGGAACTGGAATTACAATGAAGCATCGTGGTTATCTCATTTTAAAACCATAAAATACAACTTTCTTTGGATATTCATGGTTGACTGAAAATCAGTGTTGCGTACAAACATCTAATTAATTCGTTTATTTATTGATATTTATTAAAATTGATAATGAATTGATAGAGTCTCATTTTTTTATATCTCGACATCGATATGATATATAATATTGCATCGTGTTTAGCATATTTTCTAGAACGTTTCACTTTCTTGATTCGTTTATCTTCGAAATATGATTTCGAATTTCATATCTTTTCCTTGCAAAGAACACCGCAACTTATATTGACATTTTTCCAAATAAATGTACTGCTAGAGATACAAATAGAGCTATGTCACTCGCGAGCGACACGAGCTACGTCAATACATAACTTTTGCTTCCGAGTTTTTTGCCATTAAAATTTATGCCTCTCTAACGCACGGTATCCAATCAAGATAAAGTGTCGCGATACGCAAAAACATGTTATTCGAGCGAACGAGAAAGATCATCGAACATGTGTCGTTGTCTTCGACACGTAAATTCGAGACTCGTGCACGAGTCGCGATATTTCTAGGGTGCCATACGCGGTCGTGGTTGACGGGGAAAAGAGGAAGGCGCTTTTAACGACGTCATAAAGTACCCCGGGTACACCAGCATATATCCATAGCAATGGAAAAAAAAAGAAAATGATAAAAGCGGTTTTCCATGCAGCAGCGATATTCTTGCATCGTCGTAAGCGTCCCAGTTTTGTCAACGAGATCTATATTAAATATTCTAATGCTCGCGAATATACGCGACAAGAATTAGCCGAATCCTGATTAATAATGTTTACTATATTTTAGGCGCAATTCTTTTTCAAGAGCATTTTGCGCACAAATTTTCTATACATCTACATAAAATAATTTCTATATAAATAAAATAATAAACGCAGTTGTAGTTGATGAGCGTGATTGTAAGCAATTCGTTAGAGAGGCGAAACAATTCGTGAACTTGCAGTCGCTTCACTCACGACGTATGTATCAGACTAGAAGGATTAGACCCGGATCACTATCCGTTGTCGAACACTGTTCGACACTGCGCTCAAACGTTGCCTGTGGCTAATATCCAGGGTCGAAACACCGGAAACTGGCGCTGGTTGACCATTAGGCAGGCATACGCTGGGTCCCGCACTAGTGGAAAGCGGCCCTCGAGGGACCCATTGTATCGTTCCGGATGCATCGATATGGATTTCGTTCAATAAAGCTGAGGTGTACTCGATACAACACACACATCCACTGGATCAACGCGCGATGATAAAATTTTTCTTGAATTATGCAGTTAACCATACAAAGGAAAACAATAAAGGATTTCCTTCGACCGCGATTGAATTCTGTTCGTTGATTTCATCGCGTGTGCATACGAGGTAGCTGCAGGTTCAAGAGAAAACACCAGGCATTATAAATAAAGCGTTCAGTCGTTTAGTCGTTGTAACTGAACAATATGCTTTAATTACGGTCAGCTGATTGAAAAGTGAGAGATTAAAGTTTTTAATAAGCAACGTGACAAAACGCTTAAAGAACACGGCGACACTTCGCACGCGACATAAATTAAGCTGCAACGCGAGGTAAATATTATTACGAACTTTCTTGAGTAAAGCATGTTTTATAGAAATGTTATTAAACTTCTACTTGGCTTTACAGCCTGCCGTCTTCTCGATCGCAATCTAGCCTAGGACGGTGAAACAAGACGCGCGGAGGAATGAACTTTCAAAACTCAAGGCAGCAGAGGCTTGTAGCATTAAAGAGGAAGTTCCTCTGAAAAAAAATGTGCAAAACGAGGTATAAATCTGCCATTACGTCGGAAACTTCATTGAGTTCACAGTGTCTTCGTACTCTCGCTCGACGTGTCTGCCCTAATCGATTACATTTTATTAGTTAAAAAAAGTAAGTCGTATATGAAATGAGCAAGACGTCCCTTATTTTAGATATACCTATCAATATCGCGAGAGCGTTACATATCTTACAGATAAAATGTTTAATTTTGAGATGTTGAATTTATATATATTCGAGTGTATTATAAAAATATCTAAATTATGTCTGCATCAGATTCGATTTTTTTTACGTTTGTCTTCGTTAAAAAACAAGAGTGTGAAATATAATGATGTTTTTCATATTTATATTTATATATGTATAAATTTATTCCCTCTTTTTGTCGCGCGTTGATTAATTCATATTTATTCCCACGCTAGAATTCGCGAGGAGAACAAGCCAGAGTTATCCTAGCGCGATGCGTTTCGCGAGCGAAAATTCCACCCTCGTATTTATTCATCCGAGCATGCAAATACAAGAGCGGGTTGTCCCGGAAATATCGACGGGCCATAAATATCTTTCGCGATCTAAATCACAAATTAAATCCGCAAACAAATCTGCCGGCGAATTCTTGTTTCCGAAGTAGTAACTCCCGTCCTTTTCCATACGGCGCATGCGGTTACCATACATTTACAGAAATATCGCCGGCGAGGCTCTCCGACGGAGGCTTTTGCGGGATGAAACGCGGACTCCCTGTCAGCCGAACGGAAGGAATACCGACGTTTGTGCGCCGTCCACGTCGATCCCAAAAGGGAAAGTATGGAACGTCACAGGAAATGTCAAAATCGCGGACGCCGATGTGTCACTTCGTTTCGCTCGGATGTCCTTTCACGATTCGTCGAAGGGCTTTCAAATAATATTTTATACGAAGAAAAGAATACCGAAGAAAACACGAACGGACCGATATTGTCGATTCAAAAGAGAATACGTTAGAGAATTTATCTTCGAAAGATTCAAGACACGATCAGATTAATCGTCGTTGTTCCAATATATACACATGAAATTATAATATCTATCTGCATTCCGAATATCACTCAAGCGATAACAGAGCAGTTATAAAGTGCGCGAAGTTCGTTTAGTTTCGCTTACACAAGCTTCGACTTTAAATTCGTCGCAAGATCTGAACGACTGAAGTAAATGACCTCTGGGACCGTCTGCGTATTCGTGGAGCTGTATTCGCTCTCAAATATCACCGCGAGAATGTCCGTCGCGTATTCGCCGTTTGCGTGACGAGAGCACTCACGCACAATAGGTCTCGTGACGATATCCCACGTCGGACGGCGAACATTTAATTAAACCGACCCTTCTGCGAAAGCAAAAATGACGGACGACTGTGCATTCGCGCACGTACCGCGTCCTCCTCGCACAAGATGCAATTCCGCAAGAGTTCGCGGAATTTAAAAGATCCGAGGAGTTCGTCGCCGGCGCTGTCGCCGTTCAAACATGCCGCAGACATCTTTCTTCCGCGGTTGTCTCTAGAACGCCACCAGACACTCTTTCTCATTCGGCTATTTCATCTCCATTCCGTGTTTTCTCGCTTTTCATTACTCTGCCTCGCCCTCTTTCCTTCCCATCCTTTCTGCCATCCTTTTCCTCCTGCCTCTCGAATCCTCTACTTTCTTCAGGATTTTTCCGTCGCACCTCTCGTCCGCCCCGTAAGTTGCAGCTCAAGAAGATACAACGGAAGTTCCGATTTTCCTCTCTTTCGTTTTCGTGAAAAACGTTGAATATTCTGTTGGCATGACGCATATATTATTCGTCAGAAATTTACAGCGAGGAAAGGATCTGTTGGAGAAATGTCACCCGATTTCGATCTTAAATAATTCCGTTGTACCCAGGATCAACAATGCCGGGAATGTACAAATGTGTACGTCATGTGCCACAAAAGAAAACTAGATTTTTTTTCGCGACGTCAACTTACTATTTTGAGGTGTTTATTTTTTTTTCACGCAGAATAACGGGACGTAACAAATAAAATTATTTAACAAAAGCGTTCCGAAATTAGCAGCGACCGACCTATCGTTTCCAGAGTGGCATCCTCTCTTCAAAGAGATCCTGTTGAATTAAAGCCACCGAGAGACCATTGTAATCAGTCTTGACGCTCGAGCAGAAATAATTACGGTCCTCGTGAAATCCGGCGATTCAAATTTGCAAATCCCGGCCTCGTTGCTAGTGAAATTTGTCGGATTAACTTTACAAATTTATCCTCGCGTCTTTCCCTCCGCCTCTTATTCAGTTTCGTGAAAATCTCTAGCGACAAAGTCGATTATAACCCATACTCCTAAGCTTCCGTTAAAAGGCTTGGAACGAACCTTCACGTCTAAGGAGATTGTCTTATATAAATGATACTTTAGATACGTTTGCTAATAAATTTCATGTTTTAATTAATTAGTAATCAGACTGATCAGACTGATGTTTGATCAACGCGATATATCGTGGATATTTTGCAGACATGGAACATTTCGGTTCACCCTATACGCGCGTTAGAACATGCGTTTGCCGCTATCGATAGTCAATCCGTTTAGGGAACGCCGCATTTAAATAACACATTTTCCGTCCGGCACGTTGATAAATATTTAACTTACTCTAGCACGTTGCAAAATCGATCGGAAGTTTACAGGATGGGACCGACGATAGTGCGTTGTGACAGGAACAGAGAAACGGAATTGCTTTTGACGGATTAACTTTTTAAACCGGTCACAGGAGAGAGGAAGAGAGAGAGAAAGGGGTATTCTGATTGGTTGTTTGTTGAATAAACTCGTCGCGAATACGGGTTTCATTCGAGCGCGGTTCGATCTCCGGTACACTTTCGACAGATCCTGTCCTGCATTGTAGAGATTATTGTATTGTACGCAGTGCGGCGTCGTAATATACGTGAGAAAGATCAGGAACGATAAAACGAGAGAAAAAAATTTTCTAAAAAATCAATTCCAAATCTACCTCACAATATATTATTAATATAGTTTATTATCATTAACTTAGAGCTTGAAAGACTTTCAGAATAACTTTTTCTTACATATGTATAAATTATTCTAAAATTATTCTAAAATTCACAAGATTCTCAAATTAATGAATAAATTACATATATTATTTTTATTTTATTTTATATATTATTTTTCTCGTCGCGCACGTTGATCATGAGATGAGAGATGTATAAGTCTTTTAAGTTACACGCATATTAACCACTTACGGAACAAAACACGAAAATACTGTATAAAAAAAAGAGAGAGCGAAATATATATATATATATATATATATATATATATATATATATGCATGTATGTATATCCCATTTTCGTGCGTAAATATACAACATGGAAGGGAATATTTCGCAAGGTACAAAGTGCATCGACGAACTTGCGCTGTTTGCCGATTTTCGAGCTAGAATCGACGTCCGATCAGCGATTTGCATATCCGACGAATATCGGCTCCTCCGGATTGCGCGCTTGTGGCAAACCGACAAACACGGGATTAGTTCCAGACTATGCCGTCGCACGTACATATATATTTGTATTAGTCAACCGCGAGATATTGAAGCGTGAATAACGAGACCCAATTCGCGAAGGATGTCGCCGTGGCAAGATGCGGAAGGAGATTTAATCGTGGCTTGTTAAACCGACGACAGTTTCCACTAACACCCTAATTCAATCCGATGATTAGATAAAATTGAATGAATATCGTTATTATCTCTCCTTCCTTTACATCAATACTCTTAGAGCACTCATCCTATCTAAGACAGTGTTGGAATTTATTGGAAGAAATTAGAAGAAATAATTATAAGAATTATAGTTCAAATGATATTCTCTTTAATGATAGTTTTCAAATAACACAAAAATAAAAGAATATTTATGTATAATCTGATTTTAATATGTAATTGGTATTAAATCTCGAAATTATTATAAAGATAATTTGTATTAAAAAGTGAATATTTTTATAATTTATAATGCTATCGAAATGTGTGATAAATATTATTGTGTAACTATATTCTAAGAAATATTTTTCCCGAAATATGGAACAAATATTTAATACACACATGTGCATAAAATGCATATATAAAATAGAGAATATATATTTATCTACGAATATATAGATGCCGGAGCATAAATTGGTAATTCGAGAAACGCATCGAATTAACGCAACAAATGTCATAAACAGACTATTCGATTAAACACGGATGTATAGTCTGGCGGAATCACTCGGCGCTATAATGAAGCAAGCTCTATTAACACCTCGCAATTAGTTTAATTCACGTATATGTGTACGTACATACTCCCATACATTCCCTGCGCCGGAAAATCTTCTAACGTACGAGTTTAACGAACGACATAGGTGAAGGAATAATGCGCTAACACAATATCATGAATATTACATCAGTAAACAATGCTCTCAACGCGATAAATCATCTTCAAATCTGTTCCGTTGACGATGCGATTTTACACAATTTAATTTTCCCTCTCCTAGAATCTCTCTCGTTGTCACATTATTATTTACGTTCTTATTATTATCACAACCGTAAATTTTATCGTCGACCTGTCTTTATCACATCGATCCGTCAATCCCATAATTAGAACAAGATAAAAGACAGGCTCGGCTCTTTCCTCTTTTTTCTCGCTTTTATCAAGTGGCTGACCCGCCGACCTCGATCGCGAGGGCGGACAAAAGAGACCGAGGGTGATTTTTTTTATGTCCCGCTCGTTTTTCACGCCCGCTCCGTAATATCGCCCGTCAACTTTACCAAACTCGCCCCCGACTGCGATATCTCTCTGCCCTGCCCCCTGCTCTGCCGGTGCCACGCCGCTCTTCCCTTTTTGTTCTCGTCTCTCCCCGCCATCTAAAACCCCGTACCATACGCTTTTTTTTATCGCGTGCGCTAGCAATTTATTTGGCCGATCGTTCTTTCGAGAGTTGGCCATAAAAGTCGTTACACTGGCCAATCGTGTCCATCGAACACGTTTTGTTCGTTCAATCGCAGGCGTGACGAGACTACTGGATAATGTCCGGTGGAGAAAAATGACAAGAGAAAGCGTTTTCTTTTTTTCTTCTTCCGATCCTTGACCTTACGTTCTTTTTGTGCCGAAAGAATATCGATGACAGTATTTTTCATAAATGCCAATGATTTTCCTAAACGATTATTTCGTTTTATTACTGACAAATGGCGGTGTCAGTGAACGTCATTGATGTACTTTTTAATTTTATCAAACATGGAAAAAGTTTGGATTTATCTTTACCTTGTTTATTTATGTTTCAGAAAAATTCTCTAAGTTTCTAACATTTAATTTTATCAAACATGGAAAAAGTTTGGATTTATCTTTACTTTGTTTATTTATGTTTCAGAAAAATTCTCTAAGTTTCTAACATTTGGAAAAAATATTCTCTCGAAATAACATTAACTGTACCACATAAGAAAGTAATCATGAACGTTATTCCCCTGACAAAATCGACGTGTATTTATGATACAAAAATTGCAAATAACCTGCAACATTAACTCCGAAAAAGTATAGATAAAAGTACGTTTCTCCAATTCACTAGTAAATTCTTATAAAAACTTTTTCATGCGACATATCCAATGCTGGCGAGAGATGTACTTAGTTCGTGGTAAAAAAAATAAATACCCCATGAGGGGAGCCAAAGCGTCGACTGCGCGCGCTCTCGATGTTGCCCCATGAAAATGCTTCCAGTTTGCCAACGGCTTTTCTTCCGCCGTAACAATGCCACGACATTCATATAAACCACGAAAACAAAGGACGACGGTTTCTTTCTTACTCACGCTCCGTCTGTTTTCTCGTTACATTGTTCAGAGAATTCGCTTAACTTTCGACGCGGGCCGCTTGCTCCGAGGAGCGATATAGCTGCATGCGCAGTCGCAGTTTCATTATGCTTGCGGTGCAACAGTTTTATGTTCGAAAATATAACACCTTTTTCTTCTTCTGACATGATGCCGCAAATAAAACGCCGTAAATACCGCGTAAATGTAGCATGGTGGCGACGAAGTGAAAACGCACGTAAAGCTCCGTGGAATTAGCGAACGCGTATTATCGATCGCTCGATAGACGAGGTTCGCTCTTAATCTGATTATTAAATAGTTAAGATAAATGCGATTAAATTTATTGCCCTAATTAGGAGAAAAATGCCTAATATGCTTTACACGGGAATTATTTCTCCGATACGTAATTATAAAATAAATTGAAAATAAGATCTATATTATGTATATCCAATTAAAGTTAGAGAACAAACGGTTGCGTGTACAATGTGTACAATCCAAACAGTTTTCATTAATTTCCTCATAATTATGTTTCCTTAATTTAGAGCATTTCGAAATTTCTCATACAGAAAATTATTATATTAATATTAAATTATCTTTTTATACGTAATGTTTTACCTCTTTTATACAAATTATTATTTACATGTTGAGTTACGACGTAATAAGGTTTAAAAGATATTTTAGATTCATCACAGACAGAGTTTTATATTGCTCGTTATATTTTCAATTTATTATATTTTTATTTTAACGCGTATGAAATAACGCATACTTATAATATTATTTCAGGATTGTTGTTAGGAGCGCTCTTTCTTCTCTCTTATAACATTGGAACACAAGATATAAAGTTACCTATTTGTCGAATGACGATAATAGCATTAGAAAGACAAAACTTTCCCGATTTGAAAAGCACGATAACTATTACTCCAGGACTATACTTAGATAATTGAGGCGTTTCACGTTTTAATTTACATCGAGAGATATCCTGTTTCTCATTTCACAGCAATTGCCAGCAGTTTCAGTAACTCGATGTTTTGCACATGCAAACACTATTTAGAGTGAACCGTCGCGTCGAAAGAAAAATTCTTCTCTCACGTGCTTCGTCCTCGTTTACGTTACCTTTCTTTTGATGTTCTCGTTACACGTGTGTCATGTACGCTAATTATCGTCGAGAAAATCAACGCCCTTTCGCTTGTTATCCAGATGTCAAGAATTGCTCTCCAACACTACTGTATTTTCGCACAATCGGTAAATCGTCGACTCGAGTCTCGAGATTCAAAGATGTGGTCCTCCTGTCGAAAACAACCGCAATAGCAAACTTCGGAAAGAATTTTCCGCACATGCAGATTCACTCGCGGAAATCGGATGATATTTTTTTGCATGTAAACTTTCGTTACGTTAAAATCAATTATGAATCAATTGACGCTTTTTAATCGCTTAAACGTTTCATTATTATGCAAATCTAATTTAAGAATATCGTATCGACAATTTTACGCATCGATTTCAATTAAGGAAGCGTGAGTTCTTGGCAGCAACACAAGTTTACGCAAAAAAATACCCACGTAAAGAGATCGAGTTACATATCCGCTCATTAATCACGTTTCACAAAATTCACATATAATTTTCTTCACTGATTAAATACACAAAGTACAGCACGATAGAGCCTCTCTAACGCACACAATGATCGTCGTTCGAAACAGGAGGTCGAACGAGACGTTTCATCAAAGCTGAGAGATCTTAACTAGGAATTCTCTGCTCGCTCGAGCATTCCTGCTATCCGATCTGTGCCGTAAAGCTCGGTACACGTCGAATTACTGCTCTTGGCTCTTGTCGTCGTTCAAAAATTCTCCTTTTGATTTTACGACGCGACCGGTAAATCGTGTGTGTACAAAAAAAAAATGCACCAAAGGAGGAAGAAACTTCAGCAACGCGTTAAATAAAAGCATGAAAAACGTCAAAACTACACTAGAGTAGGTCGCTTATCTTTCATATGTACGTCGAAAAATCGATTTTCTTTTTTTTCAAGCGCGAAATCACCGTCGACGAAACAAGTAGAGTCCCTCGCGAGTCCGAGGCGCACCGAGATAAGTAGAAAAAGTCAACGCCGATGTCCGGCTGTCGTTGTGGCGCGCGGCGAGCCACTGACTGCCTCCGCCAATTCCACGCCTCTCCCTGTCCCCACCCCCACCCCCGTTGTACGCCACCACCTACACATCTATCCCTACCACCTAGACTACCCTCTCAACGCACCCTTTCCTCTCAACGACCGCCGGCGCAAACGCCACGACCCTCCTCATCCCTCTTTGCGCGGAGGATTCGAGGCCACCGTTTCGGTTGTACTCCCAACTCGCCCGAGATGCAGTTTCGCTCCTCCTTTTGCCGAGGGCCCAGCCTACGGGTCTTTTTTCCACTTCTGATGGCTTTACGCTCGTCTCAATCTTGTCTTATAATTTAGACCTTAATCTCGAAAGAGAGCCTTCCCTCGAGATTACGCGTGTTTTATTAATTGGTTATCAAGAAGCAGGCTAATCAGTTAATTAGTAATTATCCGATTAAAGAAAGAGTAAAAATTTCTACATAATTTCGTATTTATATAGAATAATTTGATGCTATGAGAAAACTTATCTCTACCGATGGCAATTTGATTTCCTAAATTTGCTTGTTACGACATATAGTGCATTTATCATACGTGACCGATGATATAGAATTTTCATTAACCTGACACCCCACTATAAAAAATCATGTTTAAAAATATTGTATAATTAGTATAATTAATTTATTGCTACTTGCAAACGTGGTGCTAGCTTGTATACAAGACTATAAAGTACATTAATGCAATTAATTGGTATTATAATTTTGGTCTTAAAATGTTCCTCAAATTAACTGTGTTCTCAACATACAGAATATGAAATTTATTGTTCCTCGTTTAACTTAGTTTATTCTTGTGCGTCAGTTAGCATTGCTACACTGATTTTTCCAAATTAAATGATTGTAAAAATAATAATAAGTTCGATATTTTAAGAGCAATTAATTTGGAAAACATTTTAAGACCAAAATTATTACAGCAATCAACTGCATTCATATGTTTTATATATAATAGACAGTTTAACCATCATAGATTTGTTTTATTTTTTTTCTAAGTCTGGTGAGAAAAAATTTGAAAATAGTGATTTTGAGAGCAATTTTGAGAGCAGTTAATTCAAAAACCAATTTTATAACAAACTGATATTGTTAGCTTTTTAATTTGGTTTTTTCTTTCGATGATTTTTCTTTTATATTTTGTAGTATTTCATGTTGATGAGTTTATAAAAATTAAATATTTTCGAAATCTGCAGTATCTTTGAACAATTAATTAACAACAAATTTTAGTATTTGTTTTTTATTTACAGCTTTAAGTGTGTTTCAGAAGTAGAGATAGCGTAATGGCAGTACCTGCAGCTTTAATTATCATTTTCCTGCTAATGGATAGAAGTAATAAATACGCGCTTAGAGCAATAAATTAGCAACAAAGTACTTAGCATTTAATTATGTAGTAATCTATCTGAACTTGAATTTTCGTGGTAGATTAATAAGAATGATATTGAATATAACTATATATAGATAAACGTAAATTTATACTTGTCGTATTTATGTTTGTATAATAAATTAACAAACTCCGTAATTATATATTATATTTTTATATCCTTAATTCTATAACCGTCACTCTCCAAAAAACATACTCGCAAATAATCCATTTGTCGCATTACAATCATTTAGCTGCGATCGCAAATTATACTACTCTTACATAGCCCATTTTCGTACTTAATAAAACGTATAAATATTAAAATATTATTATTTTGTAAAAAATATTAGAAAAATTTTTGAAACATTAATAATAACGTCTTTGATGTTTGTCATAAATAATTATTGGAATGCGACTAATCTAAATTTTTAACTATATTTAACTATATTTACGATATATAATATTGAAGTAAAAATGCAAGACAGTTGACATTACAAGCAAGTTCTTTTCAAGCTTATTACCCGTTTATTTCACGATTGACTATTTTTTGCGAAAAAAGTCAACAGACAGTCAATTTTTCGAGGGGGACATTTAAGTACATTTTAAAAAGTTGCTACAGGATAGCTTTGCATTCTTGTATAATTCTTCGATGCAATCGTTTATGTTTTTCATAAACAACATATTTTAAGTATCCTCACAGATAAAAGTCTTTTTCAAAATGTTCATTCAGAATTTGAGAATTGTTTAGATTATTTAGAAATTCTTTAGATTATTTAGAAATATTGTTTAGAAAACAATGGGAAACATTTTGAATATTTATTATAATAAATGACTAATAAATAAATTCTACTCTAAATTGTATCTTTGTATGTAAAACTTTTGATACCTAAAACTTCCAAATACAATTTTTCAAAAAATATTCACTTAAATAAAAAAAAGAAAGAGAATTGTACACAGAATCAAAAGATCTTTAAAATGATATATCACTTGATTCTTATTGCCATTTATTTAAGATAGCATTTTTCGCAAAAAAAAATAGTCAATCATGAAATAAACGGATGGAAAGTTTTGAAATGAACACTGCATATACAAAATGTATCAGAGCGACTGTAACAGCAGTTTCTTGAGGAATCTAAGCATTTTAGAGAAAAATGTTTCATAAAAAAGTTATAGGGCTTAAAATAATTTATTTAATGATTATATTAGTTTGACTTTGAACAGAACTGTCAAGATTATATAAAAAATACTTTGAATTTTTTAAATGGAAACCCCCATTTTTTATCGTTATATGACATATTCTTGTAGCTTACCTCGAGAGCTTTCCAAAACACTATAATAAAATATTTTTCTCTTAAGTAATTTTTGAGTATGAGGCTTGAAATCGTTTCTTAATTTTACATAAATCATAAAATATCTAGCAAGATATTCATTTTTCGATTATCTTATCTTAATACTTTTATGTAAAAAATAATGAGAGGAATCGATTGCTGTAAAGGAAACACATAGTTGTCTCGAAGAAAAAATATGTAATTTGCAATTAACAATTACATATTTTTTCTTCAAAACAACTATGTGTTTTCTTTATATCAATTCATTCCTCTCATTATTTTGTACATAAAAGTATTAAGGTAAAATAATTGAAAAATGAATATTTTACAAGATGTTTTACGGTTTATGTAAAATTAAGAAATAATTTAAAGCCTCCTAACTCGGAAAGTACTTAATGAAAACTAACTTGATTGTAGTTTTAGGGCTACAAGAATATGCAATAAAAAATAGAGTCCCATTTAAAAAATTCTAGGTGAGACTTTGCTCTGATCTTGGCGACGCCACCCAAGGTTAAACTCATAACGTCAGTAAATAGACCTTTGGAAATCCTACAACTTTTATCTGAAACATTTTTTTCTGAAATTTTTAGTTTTCAAGATATTCCACCGTTCCGGTACTTTTTATACACCCTATATAAATATATACAGAGTGTCCCAGTTATCTTCCGTCATTTTTCAAAGACAGATTCCTGGGATCATTTGAAGACGATTTTTCCTCAGCAAAAATGTCAATGAAGGTCATTATTTTTTGCATGTTCCCGATTTTTGTCATCATATATCTTTGCAAGTAAATCTTAAATTAAAACTCAACTAAAGTAAACTCTATTTAAAATTAATCAAAGAATGTGATTTTATTTCTACAAAGCTTAGTTTACAGAAAACCCCTTATTTCCAATAACTTATAATTCGAAAATTATTAATGCCTCGACATTTTCGTTGAGGAAAAATCGTTTTCAGATGATCCCAGGAATCTGTCTTTGAAAGATGACGGAAGATAACTGGGACACCCTGTATGTATATATATATATATATATATATATATATATATATATATATATATATATATATACAGGGTCTACCAAAAGTGTGGAAACCCCTAAATATCTCGGAAAATATACGTTTTACAGAAAAGTGTTTCCAACAAAAGTTGTAGGGTTTAAGAAGATCTATATACTGATTCTATCAGTTTGACCTTGGATGGCGTCGTCAAGGTCAGGTCAAGGTCACATTGACTTTTTTAAATGACACCCCCTACATTTGATTGCATATTCTTATAGCTTAATTCAAGAGCTTTCCAAAACACTATAATAATGTTCATTTTTATTAAGTACTTTGCGAGTTATGAGGATTGAAATAATTTCTTAATTTTACATAAACCATAAAATATCTAGTAAACCATTCATTTTTCGATTATCTTACCTTCATACTTTTATGTACAAAATAATGAAAGGAATCAATTGGTGTAAAGAAAACATACAGTTGTTTTTAAGAAAAAATATGGAATTGTTAATTGCAAATTACATATTTTTTCTTAGAAACAACTATGTGTTTTCTTTACACCAATTGATTCCTCTCATTAATTTGTACATAAAAGTATGAAGGTAAGATAATCGAAAAATGAATGGTTTACTAGATATTTTATGGTTTATGTAAAATTAAGAAATTATTTCAATCCTCATAACTCGCAAAGTACTTAATAAAAATGAACATTATTATAGTGTTTTGGAAAGCTCTTGAATTAAGCTATAAGAATATGCAATCAAATGTAGGGGGTGTCATTTAAAAAAGTCAATGTGACCTTGACCTGACCTTGACGACGCCATCCAAGGTCAAACTGATAGAATCAGTATATAGATCTTCTTAAACCCTACAACTTTTGTTGGAAACACTTTTCTGTAAAACGTATATTTTCCGAGATATTTAGGGGTTTCCACACTTTTGGTAGACCCTGTATATATATATATAGATGTATGTATGTATATATACATCGTATTTTTTAAAAATTTACATAAATGCATTACATTTACAGCGTACATTTACTTTTAAATCTTTTTTAAGCTTACATTGACAGTAATACATGTTCTTAGATTTTATATAGCGGTTCCTATAGAATCTGTAGAATAAGAACAGATTTATTATCAAATTTCCAATAAATACAGGTCCGAAAACAGCTGGTACTGGACAACTTGGCAGTAATGTTTGAGCTAAGTAAATTATCTGTATGGTAAATTGCACCTGTTTGAATAGAAATCAGAGTTTATTAAATAATTCATTACACACGTAAAATTTTCACATGCCATCTTAATTGTATTTTTATTTAAAGATGTACGTACGTGTATATAAATATATATAAATATATATATTTATACAGATTTACATATTCACGAAACGATACAAATGTTTCGTGAATATCTCGATAACAAATCAATAAACATTTTATGTTAACTTGCCATTTGTAGGATAGTTATGGATGGTTTTATCGGATTAATGACTTTCCGTACAGTCGGTCCAAATGTCGCGAGCAAATAGTAAGTGTACATTATAACATGTACAAAGCAATTAAGCAAGGTGATAAAAGTCGTCATTCCACCAGCGACATACTTTGTGTAAATCCAGCTAAACACACAATTGGACACGTGATGATATACGTGTAAAAACGAGATCTGATTGTATTTTTTTCTGAGAACATATATGCCTGTTTCGATAAGATCAGCCAGCTTCAAGAGCGATATCCACCACATAGTCGTAGCCAACTAAAAAAATTCGTACGATTTGTTAAATGTTTATGATTCATTTATAATGTATACATAATTTATAAGTAGATGTGTGTGAAATTCACACATACGTAATAGTTTTTCATTATTCAATTACGGATTTTACACATACGTAATAGCTTTTAATATTATACGATTAATTTAGTATATCATTATGACTATGACAAAAAAAATCAGCAAAATCACATAAAAATTTTTTTAAACGGATAATGTAATTTATTATTGAAACTGTAAATAAACTAATAAAATGTATGATTAAACATATTATAGTTGTTGACTTTAAACGTTTGTTAAATTTTTAAAGAAGAGATAAATAATTAGCAACATACTCTATAAGGATCAGGCTTGTAAGAATAATCAACCGGCACACAAGTTAATGGTATTTTCGTAAACCAACCCGCGGCAATGTGTTCGTACACTAACCATGCATTTGCAATTATTTGAAAAATATTATAGAATTTCATAAAAGTTCTTAGCGAATATGGTGGCCGATTCTTCATGTATCGAGGTCCGCATCGTAAGACAAAATATACATAAGCAATTAACAGAAACGGTATTTGATACATAGAATTCATTAATAACCAATTGTTTGTTCTTTGATCTGAAAACTCAAATACAGATTTATAATGTGCAGTTATTAGGTGATATATTGAGAATATTATTAAATAAAATCTATTCAGTGAAGAAATATTTTTCGCTTTTTTAATTCTAAACTCAATCTAAGTCATTTTGATGTAAAATAATAGCTCTAATATTATTGCTAATATGTAAATTATATTTTTTGAGAAATATGTAATTTGCTATTTTAATAACATTTTATATTTCTCAAGAACAACAATGATGAAAGAGGAAATGATTATTATTCTGATCAATGTATATTTATACTCACCGGCAATTTCTGTCCAGTAATAGTGGAATGTATTTATCAAAGTCATCATGACACACAAATCTACTATTGTAGCGTGACAATGCACTCAATAATCGATTATCACTGCAATTTTTCGAAATATTTTAAACCAATCGAATCTTTAACAACAGTGATATATTCGATTTTATTAAAAAAATGAACTCTATATATTTATACCACTTTATTTATACCGTTTACTTTGTATCATTATATTCATTTATTATGCATTTTATATGCAATGAAATCGTGAAGCCGAATATATCGAATGTCCAAAAAGTTCGTGTCCATTTTTTATTTTAATGTTAATTGTTGATTACAATTCATTATTAATAACAATTTTATTTTATTCGCAAAAAACATACAATCTACTTAAATGCGTAATTGTATTATTTATATATATTAAGATAATATTAGTATTAGCACAATTGCATTATCATAATCATTAATTTAAAAAAATTTTTTAAATTGTAATTAAATTTGAATCAATTGTCGTCAAAAAAATAAAAATATTTTCATTTCTTCAAATTGTTATTACTTTTTATATAATTTTCATGAAAGATATAAAAAGCAATAATAGTTTCGTGTAAAAAAAATTTTTTATATTTTTATTAAAAAAAATATGTTATTTTTAAATTTACTAACGAAATATCCATTGTAGTTTGCGAAACTACCAGTACACTGCATATATGCAGGAATTCAATATTTTAAAACATGCAGATGAAAACATTCAACAATGCCGAATCAATCTTTATTCAACTTTTAACATTTAACCTTATTCAAATAAGCAATTTATTGTCATACTTTTCTGAAGAATTGTAAATACTTAATGTTTATTTTATTCAAGTCATTTGACTTGACGTCAAATAACAAAATAAATATTCATAAACAAAAATTCATTAAGTATTCTTCGTTATATTCTAGCCAAATTAACAATTTTTTATTGTTATTCCTTTTAATATTACTTCTTTTTATAACTTTTTTTTATAAAAATCAGAAATAGAAAAATATATTAATTAATAAACTTATCGTGTGTGCAAAGGAAGGATTCAATTTCCGAACGAAGACAATCACAAGAAATTTTTTCTAGAACAATGCATAGCAAGTAACATACATACAAACAAATGCAAAAGAAGAATATATGTTTATATATCTTTCTAGATACAAAGATAATCATATTCATTAGATCTATTATCTTTAAAATCTTATTACATATTATAGCATAGTAAAAAATTTATGTCAGAATGTGTTAACGATTATCGTGAATTAATTGTGTATAATTTATTAACAGTTAAATAGCAAGTTTTTTTTACGAAAAATAATTTGTATATTAAGATACTTATTTATTTCTTGAAATTATAAATAATTAAATAATCTTTATAATTTAATAATTTATTAAGCTTAAAAGAATAATATACAGAATGAAAAGAAGAGAGAAAATTAAAATGATGAATTAACCAATTATATGCTCGCACTATCTAGTTCACGTTCATAGAATTTTTAAAAATATTATATAATCTTGTAAAAATTTACAGAAGAAATGTGCGATTCTCTATTAAATCGCTGATGAATCTGTAATATAAGTACAAATAAAAGAATATGTAAATAGCAAATATAATTAATATTTGATATGAGAAATTCATTTGCTGCCTTTACATCTAGATAGAAATATAAATACAGATGTAAATGAGATATGCTTATAATAAATAATAAAGTACAAATATGTATAAATGTAAATTATAATATAAATATAAATATAATTAAAATTAGAAAATAATTATAAAATTAATTTTTAATTAAATTAATTATAAAATTTGCTCTCAAATCATACAGTTCTAAAAATATATTAAAGAAGATTATATTTTGTAAAAAAAGTTGCTGAAGATTGCAAATACAAAAAGATAAATAGAGAGAAATAAGACTAAAAAAAAAAATGAAAAAGATATATGTATAATGAAAAAGAAAGATGAATCATTTTTATTTTTGACTTCAAAATAAAGATTATAAAGATTATAATTAATTTTTAGAACCTATTAAAATGAAAATATAGAAAGCTTCTATTTTTTATTCATTATTTTATTGATTTTGTTATTTTGTCTACGAATAACTTTAGATACGTATACATAAGAAATAATTACACAAACACGAAAAAAAAGTATTTTTTAGTAATTTATATGTGTGTATCATTTTTATAGATTATATTATTATAAATTTATCACAACTTGCATGCTAAAATTAACAATAACGTTGATATAATAATTAACGTTGATATCATGAAATTATCCTGGATGTTGATATTATTCACCGACTGATCATTTGTTGCCAATAATAATGATATGATTCCGCGGAAATCCATTGTACGTGATTGCACTTGCATCAATGTGATTATCGATAATCAATCGAAGTGCACTTGTCAATCGATAGCCGATCACTATAATTTCTATCTATCATAATCCATCAGTGTATCATTCCTATTATTATCACTCACTATCACTTCTCGACGTAACCATAATGAAAGAAAAGCTAGTTCGATAAATATAAGAATCAGTTTGGTAATTTCGCATATATGTGTTGCATACATACACAAACATCTATACACATATATAAAATATATAATATATACTATATAATATATATTATATACTATATAATATATACTATATAAAATTCAGATTATATTTGCATCGATGCATTAAGTATAAATAAGTAAATACATTATTCATCAATCTTTACTATCCTACAGATATCGCTATTAAATAAATATATCAATCTATAAATTATATAATATTATTTTCAACATGTTTTTAATATCTGTATCAAACGAACAATTTAGTAAAAATACATATACTATAACGTTCCAAGTAAAATCGGTGTATATGTTTAAAATTATTACGAATCTTTTAAGTTTAACACAATTTTTTTCGATCGTGAATTTATAGCAATCATAGCAAATATAATAATGAAACATTAGATGATGATTCGAAGCGAGCAGACTCGTTAATATTATGTTTGCAGTGCATTTCTTCACTGGGGGGATTCTCGTAATGAATAATTTTAACGTGTGAATAGCATATAACATCATGAAGCTTTAATAGATACTAACATTGCTGAACATCGCAATAAGTTATACTAATTATATATAATAAATATTATAGTAAATGCACTGCACGCGTTCTCTGTCTCTCTTTTTCTCTCTCTTTCTCAAACTTGATGATGTTATACATAACGCAAGCTTTGTAATAATCCATTTGATGGAAATTCGAAGTTCATACCTGGTATGCGCTTTATTGTTGCTTCATATCAGTCTCGTGTATTTTACTTTATGTGTATATAAGTAGGAGATAACAAAAATAAGTCGAGATATCATTTTGTATTGCAATTCCGCCGTTTATATTATTCCTTACTTTTTATATACATTTTATATTATTCATCACTTGCTAGTCCCACTGTTTTCTTTTGCGTTACCAGCACAATTTTTCTTCAATAAAATACGAGATAGAGAGAGAAAAAAGTTGAAATTTATATACACACATATCATAGATTGTTAATATTAAATTAAAATTCTTCTCATTTTGAAAATTAGATTTAATTATAAACATGTGCAGTGGCATAAACATTCATACAGAAAAGAAAGAAAAGGCTAGAGATTAAATTTTTTCATTCGTTCTTTTTCAATAATCTTTTCATGATAAAAGAATCTAATTTCTTTTTTATATCACAGATTTATAAAAACTCTTTTGAGATAACACAAAGAACCTTTCGATTCTTATTTTTTTCTTGTTTCTTTTACTATAAAAGCTATTGTTAAAATAAACGAGTCATAAATATCTAATTGCATGGAAAATTTCTCAACATTTCTAAAAATATATAAATAAAAAATATTTATCATTTTAATATAAAGATAAAAATTATATAAAGTGCTTGATGCCAGAAAAGTAAAACAAAAAATTTAAATTTGTTAATAATTAAGCAAAAGCTATCTTATTTGCGAAAGTAAAAACCAAGATATATCAAAGATTTATATTGCAGATGCAGTTTTAATAAATCGATAGTTATTTTTATTTATATAGAATTTTTAATAAGAAGAAAATATCAAAACCTAAAAGTTTCTCCTTTTTAAGTGATTGATTTAAATAATACTGTCTTATTTATTTTATATATTTATTATGTTTAATATCTTTTATTTCTCAATTGCATTGAATTTAAATGAGAAAAAGTAACTCTCCAGAAGTTTATTCCTTCTATACATACTTTCGAGATAAGTACCTAGACGGAAGCGAAAACTTTTTGCCACTAAGGAGCTATCCAGACTGCAACTAGAAAGTAGTAAAGTTTGCAATATTGCAAAAGGATATATTAAGAATGGCTAATCGAGCTTTTCTATAATCGATTACGAGAGAAAAGCCTATAGTCTCATCAGAGCAAAAGAGCTTAGACACGTTCAATCCAGCAATTTCTCAAGAGGCTTGCAAGAATACAATAATTTCTTTTACTTAGCGTCTTACGAAAACTTATTTAATCGCGACGAAAGCAAACTCGAACGTAATTTACACCATGGCCGAGTCGATTGAACTCGCCGTGTATCGATGAGAGGACGAATATCGAGAGCTGTTCGTCGACAAATTCGTACTCGAGGCTGCACAAGTCGGATTTTCTCTTGTAGGTCGTTTTTCGCTCGTATGGACCGATGTGTTGCTTTTTTAAGGCTGCCTGACGCGCTCTCTTTCTCTCTTTCTCTCTCTCTCTCATTTTTTTTTCAATCGCCAGGTAGAAAAAGAGGTCATCCGATAGAATGAACTCACCCGCTTTAACATGAACAACCATATTTTTTGCCAGCCGCTTACACCATGAACCATGTATACAGAATATCGAACATTTAATAAGGAGGAGTGATGCTTCCGCGAAGATTGAAGTAAGTTTTTCTCATATCAAAGTTTCGAATTATGCATAAATTCCTTTCATAGAAGCTCTGACGTTAAATTTCAATTGATTAAGAGGACAAGAATCCGCTGAAGAGAATAATACACTTAAATATATTCGAAGTTGGATTTCTTTCAGACTCTTATGATGAAGCAAAAAAATTATTCATAATTGCAATTATAGTTTCAAAATTTCATCAAAATGATTAAACGATCGAGTGTGATTTATCTTCGTGACAGCTGTGCAATTTTGTCGATGCGTCACTGCCGCAATGAAGTTTCCCTCGCGAGATTTAGTTACCGGTACAACATTAACGGCCTTCCCATCACGGAAGTGAGGCGACGTCACAGAACAGCAGAAACGCAGAAGAAAAGGCGGAATTCCGGTGCGAACCGGAATCCGGTGATAATTTGTCGCGGGATTACCATCGTAGTCGGCGCGTAAAATAATAGTGCGCGTTTAATATGAAATAAATCTGAGCACGAGCGACGTATCGGTGGGAGAGATAACCGGTTGAGAATTGTCTGTTATATGTGAAAAGGTGTTAAAAATTATTTTTTCCTTTATCATTAAATTATGGAGATCTTTATATTTTTGTGACAAAACTAAATCTATGCAATAACAGTATTTTCAGAAAAAGTCTAACATCAAACAAGTTTGTGTTAAGATATTGCGATATGTTACTCTGCTTTAGTTGCAATAATATATAAATATATATTAAGTACGTTTAGCTAACAATCATGTTTAGTCGACAAAATTTTTTCTTGAAAAAATCTTACATACATAAAATGCATAATTGACTTGTTAAAATGCATTATTTAATTAAAATAATTATTAATTTAATTAATTTAATTTTGAAAAACATGATAGACATTTAGAAAAAACTAAACTTAATAGCTGGCAATCTCTCTTAAAGTGTTACTAATTACTTTTCGATTTGATACTACTAATGATACTACTAATGTAAGTAATTTTTAACATTACAAGTTTCAGTTATAGTATTAGTATTTATATAAAATCAAGAAATTAATATCTAAAATACGATATATATAATATAATATAAATTTAGAAACGTGTTATGAAAAATGGCCAAATTTCATTGCAATTATATTTAGAATTATATATAAACATAAATTCTAAAAATAAATAAATAATATGTAAGTAATATGTTAGATCGCGATCTTATGTTCAGCCAAATAAAAATTTTCCAATTATCCAACAAAATATTATATATACATATAAATTATATTAATAAAGATTAACATTAAATTTTGTATAGTAGAGATCTATTACAATTAAATGTATATCCGCGTTACCTTCTAGCACTGTGCATAATATAGCGACGCAAGTCAAGAGGTCGTATTATATAAAGAAAATTACATAAGGAAAATTATTCCTTCATGAAAAACCAAGTGCAAAGTACGTAATAGCGCACGGTATAAATACAACGAGAATGTGTTCTAAATAATCATGCGTACTACATGATTGAGTCTGATCGTTAAATCAATACGGTTATTTTACGATATAAATATAAAAACGATACTAGTCAAACTGTGAGATTTTATCATAAAACAAAATCCAAGAAAAAAACAACATTTATTAATTCATAAGTAAGATTCAACAAAAAAAATCAACCCTTATGGATTTTTTGCAAGAAATTCAATATAAATGGACAGAGAAGCTTGGTAAGAATATTGTTTATACTATTATAATAGTAACAATAGTTCTTTATTTAAATAAGACATTATAATACGTATTATACTATATTATACTATAATATAATTTGTTTCATATTATTATATTATACTAAATACAGTGATTTGAAATTTTGCGATAATTAATAAATATTTCCAGTTATCAAAGAAAAATTCACTCACAGAAAAATTTCATAAAAAATACTTTCAACATTAAACACAAATTTTCTTACATAATAAAATAAAGATGACATTTTATAGTTCAAAATATATTTCTAATTTGTAAAACTTTCAAAGCAAGTAACTGATAATGATATGATAATGTGATAATAACAAATAATATAGACATAATATTTTAACTATAAAACTATGTAATATATTAACGTTATATATAATAGAAATAATAATATATAAATAAATTAACAAATAATTTTGAGAATATAATGTCATTATTACAGTATGTCAGTTATATTCTGTGCACACTGAAATATACAGAGAAATGTAGAATTTAAATATTGATTAATTTGTGTAGTCTTTTTATGACCTGAATGCTTTCCATAATTGAAAATATTAATTTATTTTTTCAGATAAACGAGTAGCCGATTTTCCTTTAGTCGAGTCTTTTTATTACGTGCCACTTATAATATTCGCGTATCTATATTTTGTACTCAGGTGTGGGCCACGATTTATGAAGGACAGACAACCATATTCATTGAAAACGTTTATAAAGTTATATAATATCATTCAAATTATCGGAAACGCTTGGTTGATTTATGATAACATCGATGCCGGTTTGTTCACAAAAACAAAATTAATATGTTATAGCGGGAACGTAATGGATTACTCCTATAATTATACTTTATTGAGGGTAATAAGTTACATATATAAAACACAGGAAACAGATATATATATATATATATATATATATATATATATATATATATCATAGACAAATATCTATTTAAAAATCTTGAACGAAATTCAATTCGTATTTCTCCATATTAAATGCAACTTTGTGTCAAATTTTTGTTCAGATAAAACAACTTTCGGCAATTATGTTTCCGGCTAAGTTTTATTTAAAAAATGATGCGAAAGAGTCATAAGTAAAAAGAAACTAACAAAATAGATTTTGTAAATGGTATACACATACTTTTACAGTATAAAGGGTCAACGATTGTGAGCGAGTAAAGCGTAGTAAACGCGTAGCGAACAAAAAAGTCCTTCATTATTTTGCAATTTTTGCAATAATTATTAAAATATTAAATGAAAAAAATTGGAAAAAATGAGCGCATATTACTCGTAGCTAGACTATGGAATGTGTGCTTCAGGCGTGCCAATAGCGAGAGTTGCACGAAAAAACAAGAGTCGGAGAATGCACTGTCAAACTTTTCGTTGTAACACTTGCCATTGACATGTCTAGAAAACACATCCCACAATTTAGGCGCACGAAACGCATATCAATTCGCTAATCTTTTTTAATTAATATTTCAATAATTATTGTAAAAATTGCAAAATGGCAAAGGAATTTTTTGTTGAGTTTTACTCTATGTTCACGAACGTTGATCCAATCTTTATCAATACTCTGTATATCAAAAGTTCCGGAACGGTCAATTATCTTATAAAATATTATAAAATATATACTTGAGTTTTGGATGATTTTAAATATTCTCATCAAGATCAACATAAAAGTTTTAAATGGAAACTTTTATTTTTTATCAGATATTTTTGCAGCTTATATCGAAAGTTCTTTAATGGGTCTTTTGATGGAGCTTTTCAAAATTTCAATATTCGATTTCTTTAACATTCAAATAAATATCATCAGCTAATAGATTTTCGAATCTTACGATTTTTGCCTGAAATATTTGTCCATTAATAAATTTCTGTGATAATTAACCGTTTCGAAAATTTTGATACGAACTGTACATCGAAGTATTCTTATGTTAACAATCGAATAATATATATATCAACGAAATATAATAATTACTATATATCGCTTACCATACTCATACATATTCGTTTCGTACAATAATAATAAAACAAAAATAATAAAACAAATAAAATAATAAAACAAATTAATTAATATATCTGAATATTATATTGCAGTTATGTAGATGTGTATGGTTTTATTTTATGTTGAAAATCTTGGATTATGTCGAAACATGTGTGTTCATATTAAGGAAGAAAAATAAGCAAGTGTCTGGTTTGCATTTATATCATCATGTATCCACCTTGCTTATTACATGGTTAGGCTTAAGATATTTTGCTGTTGCTCCAATCTTCTTAAGCATCTTCATCAACAGTTTCATACATATGATAATGTACACCTACTACTTCCTAGCAGCTTGGGGACCGGAAGTTCAAGAAGCTATAGCACCTATGAAACAATGGATAACTAAAGCACAAATGGTAAATGATCCTAATTTTTTGCACATTTTTTATATAGCGTAGTGCTATTATTTCTATCCTTTTTAAATTATCTTATTAAGACTTCACGTTTAATTAATGGTATTTATGAATCTCAAAAATTTCTCTTATATTTGCGATTTTATTGTTTTCAAAAATTCATTAAAATATTATCCTATTATATTTTATGGTGGTTTTTTTTTTATATTGCAGGTCCAATTCGTCATATTGATACTGTATGTTTCGCAGAACTTTTTGCCAAATTGCAAGTCCACCGATCATTGGATTGTCATGCTATTCATCGGAAATTTATTGTTTAATTTCTATATGTTTTATGATTTCTATCAAAAGGCATACAATAAACCTAAAAGAAAGACCAAATAGATTGTAAAATATATGTAATATATGTAAATTCAAAAATTGTTTTTATACAGCCAAATGTTCATATTATAAACTCATTGGAATCGAAAAACATTCTATTTTTCGCTTGCTTTATTACTTTAATGTCATATGCTAAATGTAAATAATGGGGGAAGCAACATAGAAAAGTCCTTCATTCTATCATTATTACATTTAGCTAATTTAGTATATAAACAAATTTATAATATGAACATTTAATTGTATGAATATATAGAGAATTTTAAATTAGTATTTTTACATTTATAAATATATAAAATATAAATTTAAAAACAAAAATTTGTAAATAATTAATAAATAATATATAAATAATCATTAATGTTTCTCATATGAATGATGTGCGTGATTGTCCTAATTATCCGTTTTATATACATTATGCAACTTTTTTTATTAAATATTCTGCATTATAATTATTATCTCTCATACATTTTTGAATTATTTATTATATGTCTAGCTATTTTCTATGTTTGATATAGAAGACTATTTCTCTATAACTGTATATCTAATTATAAACTCAGATGAATATTAGTGCTGGACATTTATTATTAACTCTTTTAAGATCTTCTGGATCTTCAATTAATAATTTAATAAATTAATTATTATAATTCTTATATTATTTTCACAAATTATACTTTTTACTTTAGAAATTTCTATGAGATTTATTCAAGATTATGTTTCTTTCTATTTTATCAACTTTATATAGTATGGAAATCTAAAAGATTGGAACATATTCCAATTATTAGTCTAACATTTAAATTTAATGACCTAATTTCTTTAATTAATTTATATTGATTTACATTTGGAAATATAGACTTTTAAGCTGAACAACATATTAGTAAAATTGACAGCGCCAAGTTTTTTTAATTAAAATTTTCTTTACCTTTTTGTTTTATATTAATATTCAGTTTTCAATTTTTAAATTAATTTTTAATTTTTTAATATTATTATTTTTGAAAATTAAAACAACTATTTTGTATAGCAATGTTTTCAATTAAAATATTTATATTTAACTTGTACAAGTTTTCTTCCTTGTACTTCTATTTATCTTGTACAAATTTTTATACTTAGTTGGCGCAATTTCTTTATATCACTACTTTTGTAGACAATATAACGGTTGGATACAATTAGTATGAACTCAAGCATAAACTTGACGCCCTTTTTTAACTTTTTCTAAAAAGGTAAATTTTTGTCGATTATATCACTTTCTTTTTTTAGTCTAATTTGCTAAAAGATATTATATTAAAAAAAAAAATATATATATATATATATATACATATATACATATATGTATATATGTGTATATGTATATGTATATTTTTTAAATATTTAAGCTAATTATATAAGAATATATATAAAATAAATAAATAAATATATATATATATATATATATATATATATATAGAGAGAGAGAGAGAGAGAGAGAGAGGGTGTCCGATTCATGAGGGACCAAACGAAAAGTGATAATAGATTGGGTCAAACTAAGAAGAATAATCCTCTAACATTTTGCAAAATTCGCAATAATTATTAAGTAACAAGCAAAAATGTACATACATATACATACATGCATACATATATATGTATGCATATATACATACATGCATACATACATATGATGATAGATTGGGTCAAACTAAGAAGAATAGTCCTCTACCATTTTGCAAAATTCGCAATAATTATTAAGCAATAAGCAAAAAGTGGTCTACCGCTTCTCATGCGCCGGGACATTTTTAAATATAAATATATATACAATTATATATATATATATATATATATATATATAATTGTATATATATTTATATTTAATAGTTAGATAAAATTCTGCAAGATAGTTGAAATTACTTTTTATATTCAAAGTAATAACGTTTTCATTCAGATAATTCAATAAAATTACATATGAAATATTAACGTCAATAATTTTTAATATTAATTTCCATAATGTATTATTGAAATCTTAATCTATTTCCAAATCCCCTTTGTATATAATAAATTCAATTATATAATTAATATTTTTGATATATAGTTTTGCTACAAAAAATCGCGCATATGCGCGTGTATATTTAATGTCATTATAGTACAATTTCATTAATTCTTTTATTTCGTTATTTCTTATTCGAATCATTAAGTTTGTTTAGCTCTTCTTGTTTTTTTATAAATTATAGCTATATTATATTGAAAATTCTTGTTCAATATTATTGCTCCAATTTAATAATATTTATTACATTTTTGTTTTCCGGAAGATCTGTATTTTTAACTGTTTTGACATTTTCTCTTTTTTTTATTTCTTTTTCAGGAAATGCACATATACAGGGTGAGGAAAAAGTATCGGGACACCTAAATAACTTCTGAACGGTTTGAGATATCGGATTGAAATTTACAAGGTTACAATGGTATCACACAATCTATCAGATAACACCAAAAACGCCCATTTTGACACCCCCGGGGGGCGGGGGGGAGGGAGGACGAGAAAATTTTAAATGGAATGTGGGGTCGAGTGAGGGTTCGTTTGAAAGAGCTTTTCGAGATAAGAACAACGCGATGTCGCCGAGGTCTCTACGATTTTTTTTCGCAGAATTATGATCATTTAAACATTGAGATTTCGCAGTAGCGGAGGACCCAC
This sequence comes from Camponotus floridanus, assembly GCF_003227725.1. Classification (NCBI taxonomy): domain Eukaryota; kingdom Metazoa; phylum Arthropoda; class Insecta; order Hymenoptera; family Formicidae; genus Camponotus; species Camponotus floridanus. The sequence continues at coordinate 408,047 of NW_020229692.1, read as the reverse complement.
GACGAAGACGTGAGAAAGACTTTCCGCGGACACGTGTGGATAAAATTGCATGTAGGAAGGCATGTGGAGTGTGCGTGCTGGCGCAGTAATTAATGACTCCAAACCACCTCTGCTGTGTGCGCGCGCGCGCGTGTGTGTATGTGTGTGTGTGTGCAAGACCGAGGATGTAGTATGTAATTAACTAAGACAGGTATAGGAAGGTTTATATCAATTGTTCAAAATGTGCACCGTCAACTGTTTGACAACAGGCTCCGATGATAAAAAGATGAAATGGCACACCCCACATGCCTTCCTATATGCAATTTTATCCACACGTATCCGCGAAAAGTTTTTCTCACGTCCTCGTCGTGGGTCCTCCGCTACTGCGAAATCTCAATGTTTAAATGATCATAACTTTGCGAAAAAAAATCGTAGAGCGGCGACATCGCGTTGTTCTCATCTCGAAAAGCTCTTTCAAACGAACCCTCACTCGACCCCACATTCCAATTTAAAATTTTCTCGCCCTCCCTCCCCCCCGCCCCCCGGGGATGTCAAAATGGGCGTTTTTGGTGTTTTGTGATAGATTGTGTGATACCATTGTAACCTTGTAAATTTCAATCCGATATCTCAAACCGTTCAGAAGTTATTTAGGTGTCCCGATACTTTTTCCTCACTCTGTACATTTATATACATATATACATATATACATATATAGTAAATTTTTTATAATATGGACTAAGTTTCAAGTACAAAGTTCTATCTTCTACTCTTCATAATAAACTACTAGTAAGTCAATCAGTGATAAGTCAGAGTCCGACGAGTTTAGCAGTGAATGATTGACTTCTTAAATATCACAATTAAGTTCTCATCAAGTTCTTCTTGTATCTCTTTTTCTTCTCGAAATACAAATCGGACATAATCACATAATGGACTTGTCTAAAAAATTTCATTACTATTGGACGGAAATGGCAGGTGAGTATCATTAATACCAATGAATAATTGGACTTTCTGCATTTCTAAATGTTCAAATTCATAGAAATATTATTCAGAGAGTGATTTATTAATTTAAGCAATTCATTCATTATCCTGCATAAAACAAAGAAAATAAACAAAATAAGTAAAAAAAGAAAAGTGTCTTAGTACGCATTTTTCAAGAACAATATTTTTGAAAAAACTTGAACATATATTTTCAGATCCACGAACAAATGATTGGACTCTGATTAATTCGATATACGAAATTCCATTTATATTAATGACATATTTATTGGTCGTTCTATATTGGGGTCCTCGATTTATGAAGAATAAGCAGCCTTACTCTTTAAAAACATTAATAAAAATTTACAATTTTTGCCAAATCATAGCAAATGCTTGGTTAGTGCGAGAACATCTAGCTGCCGGGTGGATGAAAGATATACCGTTAACTTGCATGCCTGTTATTCTTATGAACCACGTTATTATAAGGTACGCAAATTTTTTACTTACACGTATATATAATAATATGCTTCTCAAAAACATATACCACGCAATAAGATGCATAGATATTTGAAATATGTAAGATATTCTACATGAGACATTCATAAAACATATTCTCAGAAAAGATAGAGCGATAGAGTATGTGTGTGTGTGTGTGTGTGTGTGTGTGTGTGTGTATATATATATATATATATATATATATATATACAACGAATTCTGTTAAAAATATGAATAATTAATAATTTCTTCAAAACGAAATACATTTCTTACACAAGTATAACATATAATATATTAATATTTGCAATTTGATTCTCAGCTTAGTCAAATTCTGTGGTGGGTTCTACTACTAAAAATAGCGGATTGCGGAGAAACGGTAATGTTTATGCTGAGAAAGAAAGATAAACAGATTTCGTTCTTACATGTATATCATCACGTATCGAGTATAACGCTTGTTTGGTTAGCAGTAAAGTACCACGCTGGAGAAATGACCACGTTCGTCACGATTATTAATTGTAGCGTGCATGTATTGATGTATATCTATTATTTCCTCGCAGCATTTGGACCGCGCGTTCAAACGATTATTAAGCCGATTAAACCTTACATCACTATTCTTCAAATGGCAAGTATTACTATTATAATCTTTTATATTAAAAATTAATAATTATATTCTTAATTACAAAACTTATTTCTAAAAGATTTTTTCAAATATCAGCATATTTAAAAGATTAGAATAATTAAAAGATTATTTGAAACATTAGTAAACAGAGAAGATAAAAGAAAAAAATAAAAAAAAATAAAAAAGAGAATATTACTTATTACTCTAACAACTTTTATGTTTATATTGTACAAAATTTTTTTTATTCAATTTGAAAAAAATTAAAATAAGTTTTAATCAATTTTATGTTGATTTGTTTGTTATATAAATAGGTGCAGTTCTTTGTTGTTATACTCTACGCGATGCAAACTTTAATGCCAAGCTGTCATGTATCAAGTGGTTTCGGCATTATGTTTTTACTAAATGTGCTAATAAATTGGTTCATGTTTTATCAATTTTATCAACAATCGTACGTTTCACCAAAAGTGAAACAATAAAACAGAGAAAGGAGAAGATAATTACTAAAGAATATACATATATGTATAAAAGGATATTACTATTATAAAAATATATGATAAAAAAACGTAATAATAATTTATTTATCAAACTTCTGTGTGCATCTTAAATATCTATGTGGAAATAATTGTGTAAAATACATTATAAATAATTATTCTATAAATATTGTGTTATCAGACATACTTATTATTGTACAAATAATATTTATTGTATTTATATATTTATGTTTTTTATTAGCTTTTGTTTTTTATTAGTTTTTTATTATCTTTTTCCATTAACTGTTAAAAACCATAGAAATAAGTTATTTATTATATATAAATATAGATAAATATAGTAACATTTTTATTGGCAATATAATAAAATTTATTGTTTAATTCTGAATTTAAATGTTTAAAAAATAAAATTCAAATCTGACAAGCATCTTATACACAGAGGAAAAATGAATTCCTGTCCTATATTCGCAATTGAATCAACATGATGTAATAAATATGTACATAAAATAATAAAGATATAACATGTGTGTGTGTCTGTGTATGTGTGTTTAACAAGCAACAAAAAATTTTATAAAAATGTTAATATCTGCGATTCAATCGATAATTAAAATGCATTTCTTTTGATTTTCTTTTATATAATTGATAATAATTTATTTGAATAAAGAAGTATCACAAGTATGCTTATTATTTCACATCACATATTATGTAACATCCTTAGAAGTTAAATAATTTTATACAATCTAAGAAAAGAGAAATGCCACGAGTGTAAAAAGATAGGATATGTCTGCAGGGATTATTCTAAAAAGAATAAACTACAAATCAACTATTTATGAAAATTCAGTACCGATGAACAGATTTTGCAACATAAATATCTTACAGATTTAGCAACATAAGTATATTACAGATTTTGCAAACTAAATGTTCCGCTATTAGATTAATAAAGAACCTCGCACGTACCCTTATGGAAATTGAAATTCGGTTGAATCGTCTGAAACTTTCAGAAAAGTTAGTTCTTACCATGCTCATCAAAAGTCATAATGGGCATGAAATCCAGAAATGGCCAGGTTTTGAGATACGTTTGATTAAAAGTCGGAAAAATAGCTGTTTGAGACTAGATTGCTGTGTCGGAAAAATAGCTGTTTGAGACTAGATTGCTGTGTAGGTTACGCAAAACCAATAAAGTATGTGTGTATGTGTGTGTGCGTGTGTATGCTGTGTGTGTATGTGTGTAAGTGTGGTAGGTTATTAAGCTTCCAGGTCAACAATAACGTCACATACAATTATATACACAGACACACAGACACACACACAGACACACACACACACACACACACTTTATTGGTGTTGCGTAATCTACACAGCATCTAGTCTCAAAAAGCCATTTTTTCAACTTTTAACCATATGTATCTCAAATCCTGGCCATTTCTAGACTTCGTGCCCATTATGACTTTTGATCAGCATGATAAGAACTTTTCTGAAAGTTTGAGATGATTCGACCGAATCATCTCAAACTTTCAGAAAAGTCTTCTATTTCCATAAGGGTGTGTGCGGGGTCCTTTCATTGCAATTATTTTTAAAATTATATGTAAAAATAAATTCTAAAAATAAATAAATAATATATAAGTAATATGTTAGATCGCGATCTTATGTTCAACCAAATAAAAATTTTCCAATTAACAAAATATCACATATATAAATTATATTAATAGAGATTAAAATTAAACTTTATAGAGATCTATTTTAATTTACTGTTTATGTGTGTCACATTCTGGCAGTGTGTTCGGGACTGTGACAGAACATAGCGACGCAAGTCAAGAGGTCGTATCACAGGAAAATTACATTCTTGCATGAGAAACCAAGTGCAAAGTACGTGATAGTGAATGGTATAAATACAACAGAAGTGTGTTCTAGACAACCATCCGTACTACATGATGCGGATGATCGATTCTGATCGTTAAATCAATACGTTATTTTACGATATAAATTTAAAAACGATACTAGTTAAACTGTGAGATTTATCATAAAACAAAATTCAAGAAAAAAACATTTATTAATTCATAAGTAAAATTCAACAAATAAAATCAACCTTCATGGATTTTTTGCAAGAAATTCAATATAAATGGACAGAGAAGCTTGGTAAGAATATTGTTTATACTATTATAATAGTAACAATAGTTCTTTATTTAAATAAGACATTATAATACGTATTATACTATATTATACTATAACATAATTTGTTTCATATCATTGTATTATATTAAATATAGTGACTTGAAATTTTGCGATAATTAATATTCTCAATTATCAAAGAAAAATTCACTCACAGAAAAATTTCATAAAAATACTTTCAGCATTAAACATAAATTTTCTTACATAATAAAATAAAGGTGACATTTTATAATTCAAAATATATTTCTATTTTGTAAAACTTTCAAAGCAAGTAATTGATAATGATATGATAATGTGATAATAACAAATAAAATAAACATAATATTTTAACTATAAAACTATGTAATATATTAATGTCATATATAATGAAAATAATAATATATAAATAAATTAACAAATAATTTTGAGAATATAATGTCATTATTACAGTATGTCAGTTATATTCTGTGCACACTGAAATATACAGAGAAATGTAGAATTTAAATATTGATTAATTTGTGTAGTCTTTTTATGACCTGAATGCTTTCCATAATTGAAAATATTAATTTATTTTTTCAGATAAACGAGTAGCCGATTTTCCTTTAGTCGAGTCTTTTTATTACGTGCCACTTATAATATTCGCGTATCTATATTTTGTACTCAGGTGTGGGCCACGATTTATGAAGGACAGACAACCATATTCATTGAAAACGTTTATGAAGTTATATAATATCATTCAAATTATCGCAAACGCTTGGTTGGTTTATGATCACATCGATGCCGGTTTGTTCACGAACTCAAAATTAATATTCTATAACGGGAACATAATGGATTACTCCTACAATTATACTCCATTAAGGGTAATAAGTTACATATAATAAGTTACATATATAAAACACAGGAAACAGATATATATATATATATATATATATATATATATATATATATATATCGTAGACAAATATCTGTTTAAAAATCTTGAACGAAACTCAGTATGTATTTCTCCATAATATTTGCAATTTTGTGTCAAACTTTGTTAAGATAAAACAACTTTCGGCAATTATGTTTCCGGCTAAGTTTTATTTAAAAAATGATGCAAAAAAGAGTGAGTAAAAAAACTAACAAAATAGTTTTGGTGAGTGGTATACACACAGTATAAAGAGTGCTTGATAAAGGATCAATGCTTGTGAGCGAGTAAAGCGTAGTAAACTGAACAAATAAGTCCTTCATTAGTTTGCAATTTTTGTAATAATTATTGAAATATTAAATTTAAAAAATTGAAAAAAAATGAGCGCATATTACTCGTAGCTAGACTATGGAATGTGTGCTTCGGGCCAATAACGAGTATTGCACGGTAACGAAAGAACAAGAGTCGGAAAATGCACTGTCAAACTTTTCGTTGCAATGTAACATTTGACAGGTCTAGAAAATACATCCTACAACTTAGGCGCACGAAACGCATACCAATTCGCTAGTCTTTTTTAATTAATATTTCAATAATTATTGTAAAAATTGCAAAATGGCAAAGGAATTTTTTGTTGAGTTTACTCTATGTTCATGAACGTTGATCCAATCTTTATCAACAACCTATATATGAAAAGTTCCGGAACGGCCAATTATCTTAGAAAATATTATAAAATATATACTTAAGTTTCGGGTAATTTTAAAAATTCTTATCAAGAACAACATAAAAGTTTTAAATGGAAACTTTTGTTTTTTATTAGATATTTTTGTAGCTTATATTGAGAGTTCCTCAATAGGGCTTTTGATGGAACTTTTCAAAAAATTTCAATATTTGACTTCTTTAATATTCAACATTTAAATAAATATCGTCAGCTAATAGATTTTCGAATCTTACGATTTTTGCCTGAAATATTTGTCCATTAATAAATTTCTGTGATAATTAACCGTTTCGAAAATTTTGATACGAACTGTACATCGAAGTATTCTTATGTTAACAATCGAATAATATATATATCAACGAAATATAATAATTACTATATATCGCTTACCATACTCATACATATTCGTTTCGTACAATAATAATAAAACAAAAATAATAAAACAAATAAAATAATAAAACAAATTAATTAATATATCTGAATATTATATTGCAGTTATGTAGATGTGTATGGTTTTATTTTATGTTGAAAATCTTGGATTATGTCGAAACATGTGTGTTCATATTAAGGAAGAAAAATAAGCAAGTGTCTGGTTTGCATTTATATCATCATGTATCCACCTTGCTTATTACATGGTTAGGCTTAAGATATTTTGCTGTTGGTCCCGCCGTAATAAATAGCCTCGTCAACAGTTTCATACATACGATAATGTACACTTACTACTTCCTAGCAACTTGGGGACCGGAAGTTCAAGAAGCTATAGCACCTATGAAACAATGGATAACTAAAGCACAAATGGTAAACGCTTCTAATTTTTTTGTGCGTTTTTTTATATAGCGTAGTGTGTATTATTTCTATTCTCTTTAAATTATCTTATTAACACTTCACGTTTAATTAATAGTATTTATGAATCTCAAAAATTTCTCTTATATTTGCGATTTTATTGTTTTCAAAAATTCATTAAAACATCTAATTATATTTTATGGTGTTCTTTTTTACATTACAGGTCCAATTCGTCATATTAATACTGTATGTTTCGCAGAACTTTTTGCCAAATTGCAAGGTCATCGACCATTGGATTGTCATACTATTCATCGGAAATTTATTGTTTAATTTCTATATGTTTTATGATTTCTATCAAAAGGCATACAATAAACCTAAAAGAAAGACCAAATAGATTGTAAAATATATGTAATATATGTAAAAATTCAAATAATATTGTAATATATTCAAAAATTGTTTTTATACAGCCAAATGTTCATATTATAAACTCATAGGAATCAAAAAACATTCTATTTTTCGCTCGCTTTATTACTTTAATGTCATATGCTAAATGTAAATAATGGGAGAAGCAACATAGAAAAGTCCTTCATTCTATCATTATTACATTTAGTTAATTTAGAATCTGAACAAATTTATAATATGAACATTTAATTGTATGAATATATAGAGAATTTTAAATTATTATTTTTACATTTATAAATATATAAAATACAAATATAAAAACAAAAATTTGTAAATAATTTGTAAATAATTAATAAATAATATATAAATAATCATTAATGTTTCTCATATGAATGATGTGCGTGATTGTCCTAATTATCCGTTTTATATACATTATGCAACTTTTTTTATTAAATATTCTGCATTATAATTATTATCTCTCATACATTTTTGAATTATTTATTATATGTCTAGCTATTTTCTATGTTTGATATAGAAGACTATTTCTCTGTAACTGTATATTTAATAATAAGATAAATATTGTTTTGAATAAATATTAATATTATGAATTTATTTGATGTTATCTTATTATTTGATGTTTATTTGATATTACCTGTCTAGTCAGTAATCTGTGTGACAAATTTAAGCGTTGTGATAGTTTTAGAATTATATCATTACAATAAAAGTTTTCCTCATAATAAACGTAAGGCGTGTTTAAAGTGAAAAAACTCAGGATAATAGCCAATCAAGATGTTATCGTAATGTAAAATAATCCACATTTCTTATTATTTTATTAAACACATTAACACTTTCCAAAACAAGATAAAACAATTAACCACAGGAAGATAATGAAAGAAAAAACAAAAGCAAGATTTCTTATTTAGATGGAATATAATCAAAGGTAATTTAATAGTTAGATAAAATTCTGCAAGAGAGTTGAAATTACTTTTTATATTCAAAGTAATAACGTTTTCATTCAGATAATTCAATAAAATTGCATATGAAATATTAATGTCAATAATTTTTAATATTAATTTGCATAATGCATTATTGAAATCTTAATCTATTTCCAAATCCCCTTCGTATATAATAAATTCAGTTATATAATTAATATTTTTGATATACAGTTTTGTTACAAAAAATCGCGCATATGCATATTTAATGTCATTATAATACAATTTCGTTAATTCTTTTATTCCGTTACTTCTTATTCGATTCATTAAGTTTGTTTAGCTCTTCTTGTTTTTTTATAAATTATAGCTATATTATATTGGAAGTTCTTATTCAATATTATTACTCCAATTTAATAATATTTATTACATTTTTGTTTTCTGAAAAATATGTATTTTTAACAGAAAATCTGTTTTGACAATTTCTCTTTTTTTTCTTTTTTTTCAGGAACACATATACATTTGGATACATATACAAATTTTTTATAATATGGACTAAGTTTCAAATACAAAGTTCTATCTTCTACTACTCTTCAGAATAAACTATTATTAAGTCAATCAGAAAGTGATAAGACAGAATCTGACGAGGTTAGCAATGAATGATTGACTTCTTAAATATCATCATAATCAAGTTCTTTTGTATCTCTTTTTTTCTCGAAATACAAAGCGGATATAATCACATAATGGACTTGTCTAAAAATATTTCATTACTATTGGACGGAAATGGCTGGTGAGTAGAATTAATAGCAATGATGAATAATTGGACGTTTTCTGCTTTTTTAAATGTTAAGATTGATAGAAATATTATTTAAAGAATGATTTACTAATTTAAGCAGTTTATTCATAATCCTGCGTAAACGAAGAATATAAATAAAATAAGTAAAAAAGAGAAAAATCTTAGTGCGTACTTTTCAAGAACAATATTTTTTAAAAAACTTGAACATTTGTTTTTAGATCCACGAACAAATGATTGGACTCTAATCAATTCGATATACGAAATTCCATTTATATTAATACATATTTATTATATATTTAATAGTCTTCCTATTAGGGTCCTCGATTTATGAAGAATAAGCGTCCTTACTCTTTAAAAACATTAATAAAAATTTACAATTTTTGCCAAATCATAGCAAATGTTTGGCTAGAGCGAGAACATTTAGCTGCCGGGTGGATGAAGGATTTACCGTTAACTTGCATGCCTGTTACTTATTCTTATGAACCACGTTATTATAAGGTACGCAAATTTTTTATTTACACGTATATATAATAACATGCTTCTCAAAAACATATATCACGCAATAAGATGCATAGATATTTGAAATATGTAAGATATTCTACATAAGACATTCAGAAAACATATTCTCAGAAAAGATAGAGCGATATAGTATCTACACACACACACAAACACACACACACACATGTATGTATGTATGTATGTGTATATATATATATATATATATATATATATATATATATACACACAACGAATTGTGTTAAAAATATGAATAATTAATAATTTCTTCAAAATGTACGAATCACATTTCTTATACAAGTATAACATATAATATATTAATATTTGCAATTTGATTCTCAGCTTAATCAAATTCTGTGGTGGGTTCTACTACTAAAAGTAGCGGATTGCGGAGAAACGGTAATGTTTATGCTGAGAAAGAAAGATAAACAGATTTCGTTCTTACATGTATATCATCACGTATCGAGTATAACGCTTACTTGGTTAAGAGTAAAGTACCAAGCTGGAGAAATGGCCACGTTCGTCACGATTATTAATTGTAGCGTGCATGTATTGATGTATTGTATATCTATTATTTCCTCGCAGCATTTGGACCGCGTGTCCAAACGATTATTAAGCCGATTAAATCTTACATCACTATTCTTCAAATGGCAAGTATTACTATTATAATCTTTCATATTGAAAATTAATTAATTATATTCTCAAAAAATTACAAAACTTATTTCTAAAAGACTTTTTCAAATATCAGCATATTTAAAAGATTAGAATAATTAAAAGATTATTTGAAACATTAGTAAACAGAGAAGATAAAGGAAAAAGATAAAAAAAAAGAAAATATTACTTTATGTAACATATTACTGTAACAACTTTTATTATTAATATTTTGTTATCATACTTATTATTGTACAAATAATATTTATTGTATTTATATATTTATGTTTTTTATTAGCATCTTTTACCTTTAACTGTTAAAAACCATAGAAATAAGTTATTTATATATAAATTTAGTTATATATAAATATAGATAAACATAGTAACATTTATTGGCAATGTAATAAAATTTATTGTTTAGTTCTGAATTTAAATGTTTAAAAAATAAAATTCAAATCTGACAAGCATCAAATCTTACACACAGAGGAAAAATGAATTCCTGTTCTATATTCGCATTCCAATTGAATCAACATGATGTAATAAATATGTACATAAAATATAAAGATATAACATGTGTGTATGTGTGTCTGTGTATGTGTGTTTGACAAGCAACAAAAAATTTTATAAAAATGTTAATATCTGCGATAATTAAAATGCATTTCTTTTGAGTTTCTTTTATATAATTGATAATAATTTAATTGAATAAAGAAGCGTCACAAGTATGCTTATTATTTTACATCACATACAACATGTAACATCCTTAAAAGTTAAATAATTTTATACAGTCTAGAAAAAGAGATATGCCACGAGTTTAAAGAGGTGGGACATGTCTTCAGGGATTATTCTATAAACTGCAAATCAACTATTGAATCAACTATTTATGAAAATTCAGTATCGATGAACAGATTTTGCAACATAAGTATCTTACAGATTTAGCAACATAAGTATATTTCAGATTTTGCAACTTAAATGTTCCGCTATTAGATTAATAAATTTTTTAATCAGGTTTTTTTAATCATTTACTAGAACTCGTTTATATGTCATTTTTTAAACTGCAATAAATTCTATTTAAAAAATTTTTTAAATGTATTAGATTCGCATACGGCTTTTGTATCTCATGTAGAGACTGTTATATCGTCTCTACATATTGTACTTCCATGTCTATTGTTCCATGTCTTCGCCAACCAACGCAAGCCAACTAAGGCACGACAGTCAACGTGATGTCTGACGGCGGCGACAATGTGACGGCGCGTTTAACATAACACGTTGTTATAGTTTAGTTTCCAGCATAGAAACGAGGAAACTGAAAGCGTCCTTTTCCCCACCCTACCAATCGATTAATAAAACTCGGCTGATGTTTGCGTAAAGAATAGTCAAAAGCGCGCATTTTCGTATAACTCATTATAATCACATCCCGACATGCTTATTTCAGATAATACGCTGGTTATTCTGTTATTCATAAAAAGAATGTGTCATTTGCGTTACTTAATCTGATATTGTTTGGAAAAAAAGTTATTCGGCTCGCAATAAACTAAGATATTTCGCTCAGACGATAGAAATAATCGAGTCGTTTCTTGTGCAATGCAAGATTACAACGATGATGAGATTCGTTATTACGAAGTAAAGTCTTTTGTCTTCTCATTATATAGTTTTCCACGAGAAGAAAGAGACCCCATAATCTTTTTGTATCTGGCATAGCAGAAACTTCATTCCCTTTAAGCCTCTCTTTAGTTGTCAAAAGAAATTGTACGTGACGTTAAACCTTGTCGTCAATTGCAGGATATTCCGCTAAGAAGATAAATATCCCAAGTTATGTAACAACAAAGTATATCCGATTTAATAAATAAATATTGCCACAGATTTCTCTCTTCTCCCTCTCATTATTATTATCTTGTATAAATATTATTACTAAAATTTCGCTTCTAACTGATTCCAATCAATCTAATCTATTCAATTGAAATATACATTTTCCGTCCAGTAGCAAATTATATAAAGTTGTTGGATTGAAAAATGTGGAAAGATTTGTGTTCTGTTAAATATGATTCATATATAGATATATCATAGATATATCATAAATATCATAAAAAATTTTAATAACAAATAGCAATGCCTTGTGTAATTTTTAAAAAAGAGATGCTAGAATATGGATAATCACGTACTGTCTCTCGCATCTTGATGCTCTACTTTGTTCCTGGCACATGCATGCGCAAACTTGAACGTATCATCGGAGATCCATCGATAGATCACGTCCGTGAGATAAGAAACGATTGGTAGCGTATTGAGGACAAAGAAAAAGAGAGAGAGAAAAAGAGAAAGAGAGAGATAGCGAGAAAGAGAAAAAAAGGACGAAAAAATCGAGAAGAGATCGAGAAGATTTATCTCCTCATCGAAAGCTTTGGAAAGATTCATGAACCTTAATTTTAACGTTAATAAAAAAGACAAAAATAACTTTCTCAATAATAATTGTAAAATAAAAACATTTATTATAAATATTAGTAAAAATATCATAACAATATAAAATTAAGAATATTCAGTGTATATTGTGTACAAGCAATAAGAATGATTGTACTAAAAGCAAGTAAGTAGAAAAACATAAACAAATATCCTATCTTAAACAAATATGATAAGAGATACAGATGACAAGTATGACAAATGATTGCAAAACGTATGAGAGACGGAAGTGAATACTTTGCTATGACATCTTAATAAAATATTTATAATTTACCGTATTTCCGTGCGAAAATAATTATTTTTTTCCCGAGAAAAATCACATTTTGTCGTTAATGTTATGTTGTTTTGCGGACTCTTAAAGTTTTCTTTAACATCGTGATGTAAAGATACATGTATATAGATTTATATATAGGTATACAAGAGAGAGTATGACCGAGCAAAACTCGCAAAAATTCATCTTTTAGCTATACTGTAAAAAATATAAAAAGAGAGAACTATATAAACCGATACAAATATATAACCCGAAACAAATATTTTGACATCAGTGTAATCGGTTCGCGTAATATCTAAATTTAACTCATCATTTTTGTCATTGGAAATCGCAAATTGTTTAGATGCAGATAAATATGTTCTTCTTATGCGTTCCAAAAACTGTAATTTTTTAAGTTTAAAATAATAAAATAATCTATAATCTATATTTTTTCAAAAAATAGAAAAAACTTGCGAGAATTATGATAAAAATACATTCTAAAATATTATCTCAATTTAAATAATTCGTATTTAAATTATTGGTAATTTAAGATTCTGATATTTTAATATTTTATAATCAGAGATATATATTTGTTTGTGTTTATTAATATATGATCATTGGATCATTGTTCATTGAATTTATTAAAATTTTTTATAAATGAATTTATATATTAATAAACACGGACAAATTTATATAGAAATATGGGAATTTATATAAAAGTACATTAAAATCCATAAGTTTTCGAAGTTATATAGATTATATCGAAAATTCGATACAGTTTAAATTAAATCTAATCAAGCAAAGAGTAAAACTCACATACAAAAAAACCATAGAATTAAAGAAAATAATATGATTTAAATAATGCAATCAAATCCAATCAAAAACTATAATATTACAAAATTTAATGGTATAGAGCACATATGTAAAATGTTCTTGATTGAAATTTTCTTCATGTGAAAATTTGTTTTAATTAGAAATTATCTCAATATACTTAAAGTTAGAATGTTTATTATCAATAATGAATTACAATTTTATTTAATTAATTTATAAATTAATATATAAATTAATTTATAAATTAACAACATAAGATGGCCGAAGTATAAAATGATTGTTAATAAAAAAACGTAAATATACAAAAACATTTATGATAATTAGTTATATATATATATATATATATATATATATACAGGGTGACCCATTTTAACTTAGGCAGCCAAATAACTCGAAAAATAAGCACACTACGAAAAAATGGTTAGAATCAAAATTTCGTCATTTCGAGGGGGACGTACAATGACGTTAAAATCAGCCCCCCCACCCCTCCACCTGAGCGGTGAGGGGGGGCAAGTTTGAAATCTTAAATGGAACCCCCTATTTTTCATTGCATATTCTTGTAGCTTATCTCGAGAGCTTTCCAAAACACTATAATTAAGTACCTTTTTATTAAGTACTTTTTGAGTTATAAGGCTTGAAATAATTTCTTAATTTTACATAAACCATAAAATATCTAGTAAACCATTCATTTTTCGATTATCTTACCTTCATACTTTTATGTACAAAATAATGAGAGGAATCCATTGGTGTAAAGAAAACACATAGTTGTTTCTAAGAAAAAATATATAATTTGCAATTAACAATTCCATATTTTTTCTTAAAAACAACTGTATGTTTTCTTTACACCAATTGATTCCTCTCATTATTTTGTACATAAAAGTATGAAGGTAAGATAATCGAAAAATAAATGGCTTACTAGATATTTTATGGTTTATGTAAAATTAAGAAATTATTTCAAGCCTTATAACTCAAAAAGTACTTAATAAAAAGGTACTTAATTATAGTGTTTTGGAAAGCTCTCGAGATAAGCTACAAGAATATGTAATGAAAAATAGGGGGTTCCATTTAAGATTTCAAACTTGCCCCCCCTCACCGCCCAGGGGGAGGGGTGGGGGGGCTGATTTTAACATCATTGTACGTCCCCCTCGAAATGACGAAATTTTGATTCTAACCATTTTTTCGTAGTGTGCTTATTTTTCGAGTTATTTGGCTGCCTAAGTTAAAATGGGTCACCCTGTATATAAAGCATAGAATGTAGCAGAATTTCTTATCAAAAATATTTTCATTTTACTTTTAAGCCAAAGGACATTTCACATCATAACAATATTGTTTCGAAATCAAAGGTTAGCCATATTCGTTACAGCCGTTTATACTCGTTTATAACCGTTGTAATGTACAATAGTGGTATTTTCATAATTTAACGCACTTTCAATATTATTACTGCAATAACACAAATAAAAAGAAACGCCGAAATACTAACGAAATGGTATCCAAGGTAAAGAAAAATTACATGTATGTAATAAGATAAGATTAACCATAAGATTCATTCTGTGATCAAAAAATCTAAAAAGATAGAAATATTATTCCTTTAACAGTAATAATGTTGTATTGTATAGATATGCGTGTATGTGTATTTTAGCTCCCCTTCAAGATAGAAAATGATATATTGATTGGGGAAGAAGATCTAATCGATGATAGTTGCATCAATACCGGAGAATTGATTTTAAACGCATTTAAATCCAGACCGGACTTCATTGGTCAAGTATGGCACATAATAATAATTAACATTATTTTTTTTTAATATGTGAAGAAAAAAGATTTATTAATTATCAAAATTACATAATTCTAATAATGCATTACATTATTTCATTGCACTAAGATTGATATGTGTGATAGGTGGATGCAATGACGGGAGAAGAAAATACATTCCAGCAAATGAGAGAACGGAGCGTAAAATGTGCATTATGGCTGAAAAAATTAGGTGTTCAACACAATGACATTATAATAGTGTATACTTCTAATCATTTGGATACTTACATACCTTTTTTAGCGACTCTATATATCGGCGTTGTTTTGTATATATGTAATATAAATAAGCCGAGTAAGTTATTTTTTTTTTCTAAATTTCTGTTTTAATTGTTTTTATGATACATATGCATAGATAGGCCGGTTGGTATACTTAATTGTTAATATTTTTAGTAAATTTACTATGCCATTTGCAAGCTCATCCAAAAGTAATTTTTGCCGATGTTGACAAAGCTTCGTCAATCCTCAAATTGACAAAAGCAATGAACATTTCTACGACAATTGTAGTTTTTATAAGAGAAAACAAAGAGAGTGAGCATAAAATGGAAGAGAAGTTTCAATCTTTAAAATTTATTTTAAATAGTAATTTTAATAAAACCGAAATCAATGAATTTTCTTGTACAAAATTGAAGAGTAGTAAAGACACCGCAGTGATACTACTTTCTTCTGGTTCAACTAATGTGATTCGACAACATGTGACAATTCCGCATGCGTTCTTCACAGCACCCTCGAATCAGCAGATACCTGCTATGGAATCTAATGATGTTGGCCTATGGATCGAATCTTTGCATTGGAATATCAGTTTGCTTTTGACAGTTCGCGCTATTTTTTCATACGTGAAAGCAATCAAAATAAATATATTTTTAAACCCTAAAGACAATTTAATTTCAGACTCAGATGTTAAATATCTTTGTAGTGCTATACAAAAATATAAGGTAACGTAAGAAATAGTTTTAATCTCTTGTTGAAAGTGTATAAATTATAAAAAATTTTTACACTTTTATTTTTCAGGTAAATTGGGTATTTCTGAAAAATGATATGAGTAGAGGGTTCATTAATTTCAAAATTTTCGAGAAATACGACGTCTCTTCCTTGAAACAAATAATAATCGGTGGCAGACAACTTTGTACAGAAGTTTACTTACGTTTTACTTTTGCGCTGCCAAACACTTCTTTTAGTAAAGTATATTGTATGTATACTTATACGAATGTAATGAAGGACCACACACACACACACACACACACACACACACACACACACATACACACACACACATACACACACACACACACACAACAATAGTGAAGAAACGCTTGTAATCTTAATATTATTGATAATAGTATTGTTCTTATATTGTTTGAGGTTTGCCTGAAGTAGGTGTGATCACCTATCAACCAAAGACTAGAAAATTTGGAGATAGCGGTCATGTGAGTAAAAATGTTTCTTTGTTGATTGCTGATCCTATTACTAATTCTCCGTTGAAAGTACAAAAAATAGGTGTTATCTGCTGCAAATCTCCATCTTTAACAAACGGCTACTTAACTTCTATGCGCGGAACTTTAGAGAGTGTTACCGATGATAAAGGTTAGTTATAATTTTATTTAATTGATTTTATTACTATAATATAGAAGGTGGTTAAAATAATACAAATAATACAAATAAAAAAATCATCATCATATAAACATATACATGTAAACATAGAAAATCGCCTACATTAATTACGGATGTTATAAAGTGTATTGAAATCATCGGGCTGTCTTTTTTCTTGTAGATTACATATATTTTTATGCAATTTTCTATCATTGATAAAATTCTAAATAAAATAAAAACAAATAAATGTTTTGTTTCTGTTAAAACTTTTATGTAAATTATACTTCTAAAATATTACGTATTTCTCAGGATGGTTCCATACTGATGATATGGGCTTCTATGATTCAGATGGTAATATCCACATTCTTGAACGTCGTAGAAATGTTATAACATACCAAAATCATACTATTTTACCAATATCTATCGAGCATATATTAAAAATGCATCCGAAGGTAAAAGACGCTTGTGTAATACCTATATATGATAGGATTGATGGTCATCATCCATTTGCAGTCGTTGCACAAAAGGAAGATTCAGAGGTCCGAAAATGAAAACTGATTATTTTTCTTCAAATTAAATATATTGATCATTAATTGATTTATACTATTAATGATATTATAGTAAAAAATCTATGTGAACAAATTTAAATTTGTTGTATTTCAGATAACGAAGGAGGAGTTAATAAAATTTGTAGCAAGTAAAGTATTCAAGCTTCGTGCGGAGTGCGTCATGATCGAAGATTTTCCATATCTTCCCAATGGATATCCGAATCGAAGAGCTATTTCTATACTGGCAAAGGCTTATAAAAAAGTATATGACAAAAAAGTATATTGTGCTGAAAAGAAAACTGAATTCTGAAGAAACTTAATTGATTTATATTAAACAAGTTTTTCGAAAAAGTCAGATTTGAATTAGTGCTATAATTATTTTACTGTCGGTAGAAATAGATGTTTATCTAAATAACTTTACGTAAATCTGTAATATCGAATTACACAATATCACAAAACTTTAATATGCATTTAAAATGTACTCATATATGTAGTAACATGTATAATTTTTTATAACTTATGGTTTTTTATATATTTATATAAAATAATACATATATTTATATATTTTTTTATAAAAATATATATAATAAAATAAATATATAAAAATATATATAATTTTATTATAACCATAAGTTATAAAAAAATTATATATTTTATATATTTTTATAAAAAAATATATAAATATATATATTATTTTATATAAATATATAAAAAACCATAAGTTATAAAAAATTATACATGTTACTACATATACATTTTAAATGCATATTAAAGTTTTGTGATATTGTGTAATTCGATATTACAGATTTACGTAAAGTTATTTAGATAAACATCTATTTCTACCAACAGTAAAATAATATAAAATATAGAATGAAGCGGATGGTGAATAGTAGCATAGTGGAGCCTTATGAAAGAAGATTAACCTATCTTCTTTCATGACAGAATGTTTGTATACATATTTCAGAATAAGAACTTATATTTGAATTTTTATCTTATTTAATTAAAAAATTTTTTGAATATCGGCATTATTTTGTCTGTATGGCATTAAAATCGGCAGAGTAAATTAATCTTTCTAAATTTCCGTTTTGTTTATTTTTATGATATATGTGTGATTTTTATGATTTCATTTATACAGAATTTGTATTTCTGTTCTTTAAGTGACAAAAGAAGAGTTAATGCAATTTGTTGCGAAATATTCGCCTTGCGACTGCTTGCGCCTTTATGCAGACGTATTATTCGCCGAAAATTTTCCATTTCTTCAAAATAAACATTTTAATGTCAAAAAATTCATAAAATAGCAAGTCACTATTTCAATGCAACGAGAAATTACTTGATTATAGATTAATTCTTATTTTTTAAAGATCTATAGAAATATTTTTAAATATATATATAAACTAACATATATACATATAAACATATATACATATAAATGTCGAATTGTACAATATTGAATTAGCGAAATTTTGTAAAATGTGTATTATATTATAAAAAAACATGATGCATTTTTTATTAAAGGCTTTGAGTAAAATATATATTTTATATTGTAAATATATATTTAGTAATAAATAATTTTTTATACTGCAAACTTATAAAATCTATTTTGTATATATTTAGAATATACATATATGTATATGTATGTGTGTTGTGTGTGCGCATATGTTTTTTATAAATATAAATTGAGAGTGATGAATAAAATGTAGGATAAAAAAACAAACATATGAAGATTAAATCCATGTGTCAGCATTTTCAGCAAAATTTATCTAATCATCTGCAATCTGTAAAAGATAATTCTAGTTACAAATGAGTATTCACATGTAAAGTAAACACGCAAATTATATTGAAAAAACCATTAATTGTTTTTTATAAAATTTTTATTTTTCTTTCGTTCCTGTCGATATTTCAACATTCGATTTTATTTCTATAGACAAATAGTTTTGTACGCATTTGATTCCGTAATATCATAGTTTCTTACTAAAATTAATTGTTTTATTTAAAACGTTTTGGTTTTTTTAAATTTCTTTTCTTGCATTTTATTTCCTCTGCTTGATTAGAATAAATTTTGTTTAATTGTCACTTATTTAATTAAGATGAATGTTTGAAACTACATTTTGTACACATAATAATTTTAACAACCAGAAGTGTAATTCTTTAATTAATAATTCATCAGTCTATCTGCGCGACTCTATTTTCATTTAATTCTTTTCTTACATTTTTCGCAATATTATTGACATTCACTGTATTCGAAAAATATAAGTTAACAAATCATTAAAAATGGATGCTCCGCAAAAAACAATATTTTGAAGTTTTTCTTTTGCTTTGCTCTTTTGCTCTTAGGTATAAAATATTGCTTTCGATATACTTTCACGAAACAATAGAAGTGACGAAGAGTACTCGCAATAAGAAAATACTCGGATATGGTGAAGTAAAAATCTGAAACATTTTCGAATTTCTATTGAGCTAGTAAAATCAAATTAACAAAATTAAACTAGATCTATCAGATATAGTATTTAATTCGTATTAATTAAAATTAATATTAATAAAAATTTTGTCCTGTGCTATTTGGAAAAAAAAACTATGATGCTGTCACCTTAATATCAAGGTAGCAAGACCACAATAAAAATAAAGAAAAGAATAAAATCAAGAAAAATAGAGAAAAATAGAGAAAATGTAACAAACTGAATTTGTACTAATTTGTATCACCACCAAAAAACCTAATATTAAAAAAACCTAATACTTATCCTTTCTTCTTCAAACAACTTCCAATTAAATTCACCCTATCAGTTTCAAGAGTATTCTTTCTTATCAGCAGAATCAATTGCTACTTTTATATTCCACGACAATGATTCATTCCTTGATCTCTTCCGCGAGGCAAGAGGAACGTAGAAATGTAGCATAACGTCATCAGCCAGCTGACTGGCGCTGATTTACGTCGCAAAAAAGTACGCTATTTTAAATAAAATATTAGATTTCCTATACATTAATGTCATTGTAATGTTATTTCTGATTTAATATTTTTGATTAATTGTGTGTGTGATAAATCGCACGCATAAATTCTTAGTATATTCAGTATAGTAAATTCTTAATATAATTGATTCAGCGTATTTCCTGGTGGCGATCGATAATTACATTGATAAATCAGCGCCAGTCAGCTGATGATGCCACGACTATATTTCTATGCGAGAAGACCCAAGGAACGAATCATTATCGCGTGTGTATTCGATGCGACATAATGTATACCATTAAAATATAATATAAAGTTCCAGATTTTGTACCTCAGCTGATACTTCTAAAATGACCCCCAACTTTTATCAGTCTCCTCCCATCCAGTTTCAAGAGTAAAGTATTCTTTTCTATCAGAAGGATCAATCGCTACTTATGTAATTGAGACAGCATAATTTGTATCATCAAAATATAAAGTTTCAGATTTTTGTACTCCCGCCGGTTCTTTAGAAACTATCCTCGATCCCCAGTCTTAAGAGATATTAAATCAATACTTTCTATGATCATTAGCTCTTCCGAAAATTTTGATACGCATTGTATATCAAAATATTCCGATTTTAACAATCGAATGAATATGTATGTTGTAATACCATAATTGTTGTAATACCATAATTACGCTATTTATCGCATATTCATACATATTCGTACAATATAATTTAATAATATAACAATGTTTCGTACAATAATAATATAACAACGCGAATTAATTAATATATCTGAATATTATATTGCAGTTAGGTTATGTAAATGTGCATGGAATTTTATGTTAAAAATCCTGGATTATATTAAAACAGATGTATTCATATTGTGGATGAAAAATAAACAAGTATCGGGTTTGAATTTATATCATTATATATTCACATTTATTTTATGATTAGACGTAAGATATATTTTGCTGTTGCTCCTGCAGTGTTAAACAACTTGATTAACAGTTTCACACATGTGATAATGTACATCTACTACTTCCTAGCAGCATGGAGAATGGAAGTTGAAAAAACTGTAGCATCTATGAAACAGTGGATAAAACATAAATAGTAAATGCTTTCAATTTTTCTGCACATTTTTTATATGACAAAGTGTGTTCATTTCTCTTAAATTACTTTATTAATGTTTCATGTTTGATTAATATTACTTATAAAACTCAAAAATTTCTCCTATATTTGTGATTTTACATCAGCTTTTAATATTTATATTTTATTATGTATATTTTATATCAGCTTTTAATAAAAAAAATAATTTACTTTTAATAAAATTCAAATCAAAACATCAGCCATGAAAAATCTAATTATATTTTATGATGTTTCTTTTGAAAATACAGATCCAATTCGTCCTATTAGCGCTATATCGCAAAACTTTCTGCCAGATTGCAAGGTCATGGAACATTGTATTGTTATATTATTTAGTTATATTTTTCGGAAATTTAATGTTTAATTTTTATACGCTTTATAATTTCTATCAAAAGCCATAAACTTAAAAATAAACTTAAAAAGAGGACTTAATAGATTGTAAAATATATTTAAATTCAAAAAGCGTCAATTGTTGTTTCTATATAACTAAATATTCATATAAACTTATTGGGATTAAAAAATATTCTATTTTTCGTTCTTTTTCTCACAAATATTCTATTTTTCGTTATTTTCTCACTCTTTAATGTCATCAAATTTATAGTATGGACATTCAATTGTATGAATATATGGAGAATTTTGCACTAGCATTTTTAAATTTATAAATATATAAAATATGAAATTATTTTTTATTCAAAGTATAATGGCTTCATTTAGATAACCAAATTCAATGAAATTGTATATAAAATATTAATGTTAATAATTTTTAATAATTAATTTGCATAATGTATTATTGAAATCTTGATTTAAATATTCTTCTGCTTAATTATATAAATTCAATTAAATAATTAATAAATTATATAAATTCAATTATATAATTAATATCTTTGATGCATAACTTTACTATAAAAATTGCTTTGTTACACAAATTCATTATCGCAGTACAATTTTGTTAATTCCTTGATTCCTCCCCCCCTCGTTGTTCCTTCTGTTAATTATTAAATTATTTCATTAATCCTTATTCCGTTCATTAAGTTTGTTTAATTTTTATTGTATCTTTTTTCTTTTTTTACAAAATATTGTGATATATATTGGGAGTTTTTAATCAATATTATTGTTCCAATTTATATTAATATTTATGTATTTCCGATTTATAATAATATTTATAATAATGTTTGTATTTCCAATTTATAATAATATTTATTACATTTTTATTTCATTCTGAAGATCTGTATATTTAACGTGTGTGAATTAGGCACTCGACTTTTAAAAAAACAAGTTTAATACAAACATTCGATTAAGCATCGTATGTACCGTTTGTATTCTTTCTGTTTCGTTTGTGCCTCAAATGAATGGAAGTTATAAGGGGTTTTAATCCCTAAAATCATCCCATTTTAAAATACAGCAATTTTCAAAATGCTATTCGATCAAGCATTGTTTGCATGCGTTTGTACCGCTTTTCTTTTGTACTCTTACGGGGATGGAAAGATCGAAAATTGAAGAATTGCATAAGAAATAACTGTCATTTTTAAAGATATTCGAAATCTGAAGGCGCGTGCTGTTTCGTAATCGTTTGTACCTGTTTGTACCATCTTTCATTCCGTTTGTACTCCCACAGAAGTGAAAATATGGTACAAATAGATATAAACAACGATGCTTAATCGAATGCTCGTATTGAAAGTTTTTAAAAATTTTTTAAAAGTCGGGTGCCCAATTCACACACGTATATTTCATTTTAACTCCACTTGATTTATTTTTTCCAAAAAATGCACATATATTTGCATACATATGTAAATTTCATGTAATATGGATTAAGTTTCGAGTACAAAGTTTTATCTTCTACTAGTTTCTCTTTATAATTTCTCTTTATAATAAATTAATAGTAATAAGTCAATCAGACAGTAATACATCAAAGTCAAACGAGGTTAGCAGTGAATTTGACTTTTTAAATATCACCACAATTAAGTTGTCATCAAGTTTTTTTAAAGTTTCTTTTTTTCTCGAAAGCAGACATAATCTCATAATGGACTCGTCTAAAATATTTCGTTACTATTGGACGAAAATGGCTGATGAGTAAAATTAATAGCAATGATGAATAATTGGACGTTTTCTGCTTTTTTAAATGTTAAGATTGATAGAAATATTATTCAAAGAGTGATTTACTAATTTAAGCAGTTTATTCATTATCCTGCGTAAAACAAAAAATATAAATAAAATAAGTAAAAAAGAGAAAAGTCTTAGTGCGCACTTTTCAATATTTTTGAAAAAACTTGAACATATATTTTCAGATCCACGAACAAATGATTGAACTCTAATCAGTTCGATATACGAAATTCCATTTATATTAATTATATACTTATTGGTTGTCCTATATTGGGGTCCTCGATTTATGAAGAATAGGCGGCCTTATTCTTTGCAAACATTTGTAAAGATTTACAATTTTTGCCGAATCATAGCAAACGTTTGGCTAGTGCGAGAACATTTCACCGAAAATGAAACAATAAGACAACAAAAATACAAGATAATATATATATATTCTTCAAAAATTATCTTGTCTTTTTTCTGTTTTATTGTTTCATTTTTGATAAAACGTATAAAAAGTTATGAAAATGTTGAATGTTTTTTGCATGCTACATTTTATTTATCATCTTATGACTTTATAACGGAAATATCTCATTATCCAAACTACATGTGTGAATACCGCATATCAATTAAAGAGAAATGAAAGTCATAACAAGCGAGGTAAGGAATCGATTGTACATATTTGATTTGTAAAATCATAAGATGATAAAGAAAATGTTGTAGTACGAAAAAAAATCCAACATTTTCATAACTTTTTAATACGTTATGTATTTTAATAAAAGAATAAAAATATAATTATTCAAAAGTATGCGACTCTTTGACTGAAACATAAGATTCAATACGTTCAACTGAAATATAAACATACATAGGTCGTTGTTTTATAAAAATCTCACACTTTATGTTTCATTTAAACATACTATGTATTATTCCTCGAGGAGGAATATGAGAAAATTATATGAGAAATTTTTTATTACGTTATTAAGATGAATGTATAAAATTAAGTTTTGTATACACGATAATTTTGGCAATGCAAAGAAATATACTTCAAAGAAATATACCACAAAGAAATATAATTCTTCAATTCATAATTAATCAACTAATATTTTGCAATTTGTCAAATCATACAAATTATGAGAAAATAAACAATCCTATGACTTCAATCAAATTTCCATTTCTTTCAAATATCAATTAAATCAGCTTATCCGCGACTTCTATTTAATTTATTTCGTTCCTTCCATTTTTCGCAATATTTAATGTATTTGAAAAATAAGTTGATAAGCCATTAAAAATGCATTCTCCATATTACATGAAACAATATTTTAAAGTTTTTCTTCCGCCTTGGCTCTTAGGCCAGTATAAAATATTGCCTGCGACTCGTAATTTCGAACTTTTGCGAAACAATAGGAATGCGAAGAGATACTCGCAACGAGAAAGTACTCGGACACGGTGAAATAAAAGTTTGAAATAATTTCGACGTCGAAAAATTAGGAAAATTGAAAGCTCACGAACGCTTTGTGGATATAAAAATCTCACTCCAGATGACGGAAGAATAATTTCTTTTATAGAAAGAAGTAAATCTTGTAGTAGAATAATATGTAACGATAAAAAGAGAAACTTTAAATATAAGATATACTAAACCGAACGAACGAAAGAACGAATGAAAATATTCTTTTTTTCTCTTAGAAACGCGACGTATATTTCTTCCTAGTGTATTCTAAATTAATAAATCATTTAAGAACATTATATAATAAAACAAAAGTAAAAAAAAATTACTTATTCCAAAAGAAATTATTTGTGATTTTTTTATGATCGAAATTTTTTCATTTTTCCAAATGAGAGGAAAGAAAGAATATCAACAACGATCTGAACGAAGAAAGGAAAATATGTGGAAAGTCTATATGCTTCTGTAAACGTCGGCGAAACAGAATTCGACGCGAAAGACCACGTATAATCTCACGGTTGATTACGTAAGTTTACAAGTTCAATGGATATCGCGAGATTGCAATATCGCGAAAGTAGAGCATACCAATAGTGGTTCTCATCCTCAACATTGGCGTGTTTGTAGAAAAGAGAAAAAAAATAAAATTAATAGTTGGTAATAATGAAGGAAATTATCGTTATTTGAGAGATGTATCGGTAAAACTTGGCTATTAGACAGTTTCGAATTCTCTCCATCGAATGATTCTGTCAGTCGTTTTGGAAAATTTAATTCAGACTCATCCTCATCTATCCTCCGTTCTCTATCCAACCGAAAATCTCATTTCTGAATTTGTGGACCAGCAGAGAAATTTTCAGCACCCTTATTAACTTGATTCCTACTACGAAAAATCGGATGTATTACGTAATTAATTAACTTGTTGTTAATTTATTACTCTAAATGCGAAATTAGTGTTCCTATCCATTAGTAGGGACATGATGTTAAAAATCACATATAATAACGTATTGTATTGCGAATTCATTATGATTGATGTTAATAATAAATCCGCTTCTCTATTAATCAATAATTTGTGCATTATACTGTATGTATATCACGTAATGATACGCAAATACAAATGATATTTTTCAATGCTACAGTAGAATAAGGATTGTCATTTCCACTATACGCATGCTTAAGAATATTTACCTTGACCTCTATTAACAAAGCCATAATAAGCTATAAGCTTACAATGATTGACATTGGTTTAGTATTTCTGGAAAATAATTTCTGTACTTCACTTTAACACTTTGACTGCCATGTTATCCGGGAGTTTTCTTCATATTTCGCGTGATTGATCGTTAACTTACTTTTCTTTATCTTATTCTACTATAACTTTTATTCTAATATACTTTTCTTTATCTTATTCTAATATAACTTTTATTTTATTTATGTTTCTATTTTATTTATTATTTATATGCATTATTTAAAATTATATTAAATTTAGTGTGTGTGTGTGTGTGTGTGTGTGTGTGTGTGTGTATTTTAAGTATGTTGATTTAAACAAATAAGAAATTATTAAAGTGAAATTTGTATGAATCGGAATTGCAAAAAAAATTTAAAAAGTCAAATATTTGGAATTTTTGCTAATTTCCTAGGAACACTTTCTTAGCTGTTTACCGGATTCTCGAAACTGTGTTAAGTGATTGACTTGTCTACACACATTCCCCAGTATATTAAAAATAAAAAAAATATATACTTTGAGTGTTTTCTTATCTCTATTCGCAGCGTGTTTTTCGATATTGAATATCGCACAATCTATTAATATTAATATGTAATAGAAATCGAGAAATAGTGGACAATTGAAATATTTGGAATTGCATTTGCTTTAATCTTTGTGAGAGTTTCCAATTCATATCAGTATTTTATATTTATTTTCAAAGCTAATCAAAATTTATTTTGTAGCAGCATGATAGGTAGAGTGTTAATTTTTTATTTTTTATTTTTTATTCAATATTATATTATTCACTAATAAAATAGATAACACAACGCGAAAAACAAATTTCAATGTCGCACTTAGAGAAATTTTGAAATAGGCATCTACATCTCCTATCTTTGACAAAAAGAAAAAAATGATATTTGCAAAGATCCTGTAGACACGACTGCCTTTAAGTAGAGTAAGAGCCTCATTATTTTCGTGATCGATCGGAACGGCCAAGTTCACCATCGGCAGAGATCTCACGATTCGGCAAAATACGGCTTTCAGTTCATTTTGCTGCTGGATTCAAGGTAGATTCCGCATTCGAGAGAGGTTATCGCTTCAAGATGAGACAGAATTGCTATGCTCCAAAGGACATAATCGCCCAGCTGGTCGGGGAGAAAATTACGCAACCGAATGCTATTGATTATTTGACCATTGGTTTACCTCTGGACGGAAGACAGGTGATTTTGTAATTATTTCATGCTATTTTAAGAGAAATCAAAGAAGTAAGTCAAAGAAGAGATAGTAAAAGATTCCTATTCATGAGTCAACGATAGCAAGAATAAAAGAATGAGAATAAAGGAGCAACGATAGTGTGTGACACTTTGTGAATTGTGCAATTCATATTCAGCACATTGAAATAAATTTTTTTTTTTTCATTTTCAGTTTTTCTATTTCTGATAGTCTGCAGCCATACGATTCTGAAAGCGCGAATTGAAATTACAATTTTATATTCAAATAGCAATTTTATATATATATATATATATATATATATATATATATATATATAACGCGTGAAACTTTCTACATGTATTAAGAATTCTCTTTTCTACTAAATAGTGCTCGAAATAGTGTTTGTTTGAAATTGTACATATTATCCATAAATTTGTTAATTTTGAAGCGAGAATCTGTCTTTCATAAATATTAATAATACTAAAATTTTTTTGTGTTGTTGGATAATAACATAAATTATTCATGAATTAATATACATATGCATTTAGATATACAGATTATTAATTTAAGACACAACCAAACTGAATGAAAAGATCATCATAAATATCAAGAAAAAAAGAGACGAAATTTGTGAGATGAAGTGCATGATTGTAGATTATATGAAAGATTGCATATCATGAAATACAAAAGAACCGATTAACAGATGTAATTCTCTGACCAGATGAAAATTAACGTGACATTAAATAATAATTTGACGGTTGCTTTTTTTGAAAAAATCAAGCGAGAACTTTCTTGTGCCGTTTTGAATTACATAAATCGTCAGAATTTTTTAAAGTTGAAATCATCATGCGACACAAATATTCTTGATTCGAGATTAATTAATTAATATCGATAATATGTATTGCGTATAGTGTATAATATTTATTGACAGTAATGATTGATAAAACATAATGAAGAAAGATATACATTTCCTCAATATATTTATTCAATAAGTAGTTCTTAATAAATTTACTCAATTATAATTGTATAAAAAAAATAAAAATAGTGTTTAAATTTCTTTTGTTTTATAACAAAGATAAATGAATAAATGAATCGTATAAAAGAAATATATAGGTAGAATCAACCGATTCCTATAAAGGAAAATGATTTTTACAAGAAACGTGCTTCCATCGAGACTTAACAAATTCCTGATTGTCAATTTTTCGTGGGAGCGTGCACGGAATATCGCGGGCATACTGCCGTGTCCAGACATGGTTTTTCGTGTTCTTTCAACCATTTCCTCTTTTTCTTTCGTTCGTTTCCGACTCTCGTTCTGCGCCAAGACGTTGAAAACGATGAACCGGAAATTGCCATGAGACTTCGAAGAGTAGATCCTTAGCACGTTAGTCTACTCGCTAGTTCGCATTTTCTGTCTTAAACAGTTTTATTCGGCATCTTAATTGTTGTTTTTATATTTGAAAAAATTAACTTTGTAAAAATATATTGATTATTTTTATGTAATTTTGTAAAAATCTGTTAATTCATTTAAAAAATTTGTCTAACAACTGCGTAATTCTTATTTCTTAATAATTAAATTTAAATGAGTTTGATATAATCCAAGACTGATAAAATGTGTACACTAATAATATTGAAGAATAATTTTTCTAAGTATAACAGTTCATATTGTATAATTATTACACATTATTTATAGTGAAATATATATAATTTATAGTGAAAATATATTATTGAAAATATATTACTTATAAGTATTTCTCATTATAAATATTATCAAAATATGACAATATCAATTTTATACTCTTATTAATCTGGCATTCCTACCATGAAATTAAATGCTAATTTATTGTTAATTTATTATTCTAAGCACGAATTTATTATTCCTACTCATTAGTAGGAAAATTATATTAAAGATGAAAGGATATTAACTTGCTATTTATTAATATTCCGTCTTCCCTCTTTCAAACAACGTTTAAACGAAAAACACGCAAATCAAGAAACAAATACACTAAAATTTCTTTCTAATTAATTACTCAATAATACTGAAAAAATTTTTGAAAATATTAAATTTTTAGACACATCAACACGATATAATATGAACATATATAAATACATATAAAAATAAAATTGTCACATATTTCTATAATAATTTTTGACATCTTTAGAGAAAATAAATTCGCGCTTAAAACAATAAATTAACAGCAATTTAGCACTTAATTACAGAATATACACGAATCTGATTCTTCTAATGAAAATACTAGATATAATAAGGTTAATGGAAACCCATTATAATATTACATACATCATTGTTTAATTACTAACAATCGCATAAAATAACAATTTTCATTAATAAATAATTATTCCTGTCAGTTAAAGTATACTTCATTAATTCGACTTTTTCCTTTTTTTTCTCAGAAACATGAGAATAACAAACTTTTTCGCAATATTAGTTATATATTTCGTTTTAGACATTGATACTATGCTTTCAACTAAAAGATACTATTTGTACAAGCAATGTTGAACATTGTCTAACATTAAGCAAACAGAATAGTGTATTCGCATCTTAAGACAAACCCGGTACGAGGTTTGGACACGGAAGGATCGTGATCCTCCAATGACCGCATGCCGATTCCCATTGGAGCGTCTCCTGTTGACCGCAAGCGATTCCACCGGGTGTCCCGGGAATTCCGTCCGGCGGTTGCATTCTCGACGGTCGATGGGAAAGGCCGCGGCTGGGTTCTCAGCACCTAAATCAATTAAATATCTCGCAGTGACCCGCTCGCTCGTCCGGTCACTTGCGTCGCGAGCTGACCGTACTACATAGTTCTCACCCCTGGTCGCGTGGTCGCATTTTCCGCATATGGACCCGGTGAAGAAACTTATGCGAGGCAATAACAATGGAGATAATCAAATAGATCTCATTTCTATGATTTTTCATTCGTTTTTCGCGCAACGTACATAAATATAAAATTTATAAGAACGCACATGCAGATTATATTTTAAATTTATTTCCCTAAATCGAATAAAATTTGAAAATGAATTCCTTAATAAGAGTAAAGTATTCACGAATAAGCAGAAAGAGTGACGTAAGTTAAAAGAGATTTTATTGAGAAATACAAGAAAAAACGTAAAAATTATCAGTTTTAGTTTAAAATAATTATATAATTATTTTATTAATTTAGTTTAAAATAATTATATAATTATTATTAATTGTATAATTTTTCATAACATTGATGTTATTGATGTTAATAGTTTCTTAATAACTTTTTAGTAACTCCACCTTTACTGTAATATGTGCTTTCTTTCAAATATATATTCAATATAAATTTAAAGAAAAATATACATGTCAACGAAAAAGAATTACGAGAAAAGATTCAGAATTTGAAATCAATTAGTTGTCGAGTTTTATTAAAATAAATAGTATATCTACGATGTTAATAATGACTTAACCAATTAAAAAGACGCGATATCTAGTTTATTTTCGTTCGAACTTCGTCGAACGAGGCATTGTGGATAACAATTGGGAATTCAATACACTTTCATGCAAATTTCTAACGAAGCCATAACCACGGTTTTGAATTGGCTACGCAAATATTATACAATATAAATGGAATTAATACTTAAAAAATAAAGTTTTTTTTTTTCGTGGAAGAATTTTCATTGACTTGCTTCTCTCTGTTGACTATTTTTTATTTTAGATATACATGTCCAGTTTGCAATATCGCAAAGTCGAATTGTTGAAAGTGATAAAATAAAAATTTATTTTTTAATGAATAATATGAATATGATTTTACAATTTTTTAATTAATTTACTTCAAAAAATAATTGTAAATACATTAATTTCATAATTTAAATTATTTAAAAAAAATATTTTATCTCACAAATAATTTGAATTCAGAAACCAATGCGGAATTCCAAGGCATTTACTCAGATAATTGTATTTTATTGTTATGCACTGTGCTTAAAGACGACCGGATATAAAAATCGAGCGTATGTCAAGTCGCATGCCCTTGTGAAATCTTCGTGGAAGGCACTTGAATCGCAAGAGAATGTAACATTTTGACAAAGTTCATCGTCGTGAATTAAATGCAACTTGAGTCATCTCGTTTTCATCGCTCGTCGTAAAGAACTTTCAATTACTCTTCCTATTCATGTTTCTCTCTTATTCAAGAACTTCATCTCCATCTTTCACGGAGGTCCTCCTTTCCGCTACACTTGCCCTACTCATCGTAATCGGCTCGGAAGCCATTAGCACTAGACCTCTCACAGAAACAGTGCATCAGATATGAAATCCGCGTTGAATTATCATGCGCATTAATTCTAGCAGTCCATAATCGTTGTTTATCGACGAAAAAAACGTTTATTTCGAATATGCAAACGCATCTGAAATCTTGTATTACGATTTATATAACAACAATATATTATATAACAAATATTATATAATATTTATATAATAATATTATGTAAAAATTATTTGCGATTCCAGTTCAAAACAGATGTACATAATTTATACAAATGCAATTTTCCACGTTACAAATGCCATTTTAAACCGCTCGTTACAGTTCCATTTTCATGCATCTACTACAACATCGAGTTCCGGACGTATCGAAATTACAGCCATCTCAACTATTACTCTGAACATTAATCGCTCGGAACGTCTGTCGTGATATATGGACTAGAACGGATCGATCGCACTGCGACAAAATCACAAACGCGATTGCGGAAATCATCAATGATGCGGCTTAATTGCGGTCGTCGGAGAAAATAATTGCGACAATTATTGCGGCTGCGGCATCATCGCTCAAATATATCTCATAATACGAGCAACTGCTCTCAATCACGGAGCACTCCACAGAACGTATAACTTCCATGAGCTCGCGAAACGCGTCCGCACGAGTAGCGGCGATTAAATTTATGAATCCGAATTAACGATAAGAGACGATGCTGGTGCCGCTAGCGACCGGTAAACTAGGCTAGCGCTTAATTATTACTAAGAGCGCGCACGATGGAGTCGTATGCAAATGGAAGAGCTATTAATTATCATTGAATCTCGCCTTGCGCCCATGTTTTCCTTTGATGTTAATGCTACTCGAAAAAATATGCTAGGTTTTATTCACTCATCAATTATCGACGCATTCAAGTAATTAAGATGCAAACAACAAGCAATCGTAATTTATTTTTTTTTATATAATATATTTTTATTATATTTTTAAAATATACTTTTTATTATATTTTTTAAATATAAATCAAATAAATTATATATATAAATATATAAATATATATATAAATATATAAAGAGAATATTATATATAAATATTATTAGATTATATATAAATATATAAAGAGAAAATGGGGTATTTTTTATTCGGTTCGAGATAGACATATTATGTATAATAAAAATGATAATAAGCGAAACATCGATTATATGTATAATTTTCGTCCTAATAAACACATTGAAATCTTTTTTTGGCAACCATGGATATTAATTAAGAGTAATTAAAGCAAGCTAATGAATATTTCGGCGAGTGCGCGGCATAATCCGCATTTACCGAAATTGCAGGATGGCCGGCTGCCGCGATGGACGGCTGGCTGGCAGCTGCATCCGCGCATCCGTTGCAGCGCAGCAAGTGCAAAGCCCGCTCGCTCGATCATTCCCTCATCTCAAGCTGCATCCCGACCGTGCGTCGCGCCGCCTGTCTCGTGCCAATTGGCCGCATAATCAGTAATTGCCACGATGCAACGACCACGAGCATCCCTTATAGCCTGGCATGCTCGACAATTAAACGCTACGAACATTGTGACAACGGCCACGTAAAATTTATCGCAATTTATCGCGACCGATTTATAAGCGAATATCACTAGACATGGATTTATTATCTTCCGACGTTATTCGTGGAATATCTATGACTTTGACGTTTAATCACGCGCATACGAGTTTGTGCAAAGTATGAACGCGTAATACATATCTTGTATTATATTGTTACGTTATATTGTTACAGAGTTGCGAGATTATTTCGACATTATATTGTCGATCCCCCGTCAATATCGAGCAGGCTACCGTGATGAATCATCTTTTTCATCGCCTTCGGATGAGAATTAATTGCACGCGACGTCAGCAGAAAGTTACTTTACGTTCGAGGAGAGAGTGCATTTCGCACTTGGCGCTTGGCAAACAGCACGAAGAAGGTAGCCAAGACAAATCCGCAAAAAGTCCGCTACGCCAAGTGTAAATACCGAAGTACCATTGAATTGGAAAATTCTTAGCGAAGCATTGCAAGCGAAGTTCTGATGCGGGGACTCTAAGCTCAAGAAGAAGGTCGGCGTGTCACCTTATCCGCAACTTCCGCTTTCGACAGCGCACGAGAATCAGTCGGATATTAATAAAGTTCAACGTAAACGCGATTCGTCAGTAACCTTTTTCGATCGCAAAATGAGTGAAGAACTTTTAAATCATTTTTTAATTATCTTCTGCACACTCTCTACAGAAAAATAAAATTTCTAGTATGATGTCAATGAAAACAGCTGTGCTAATGGCAAATAGATAACGAGATATAAACTGATATACACTTGTATAAATAAGTGAGTTAAAAAAGAATCAATTTTAATATTATTAAAACAACAGGTACAAATATAAAATGTAATGTTTAAATTAATATATATATATATATATATATATATATATATATACATACATATATATAATATGATATTTAAATTAATAATCGAATATTCAATCGAAATTATTTATTGAATATTTTTTACAGAATGTTTCTCGTGTGCCTCAAACTTTACAATTCTATAGTTATTTTTATTTTTATTTCTCTCTAATTTTATAGTGTGTGTGTGTGTGTGTGTGTTATTTTTATCTCTTATAACTGGTTATTATATATACGAATCTATATAAATTATATATAACGATATTATACGATACTATACGAATTATACGATATTTAATTAGAATATAATATCAATAAAATATTCTGAAATTACAATAAGAATTAATGCGGAATGTAATGTGTCAACTGATAGATATCGAGCAAAATAAACAGAACAACGGCCATTTTGATGAGTATCCAGAGAATTTAGTTAAATGTACGCGCACTATAACGAATCTGCGATTTACATTTAATTTTATATACACAATATTTCTCTAGAAAATCACGTTATGCGATTTTATAAATAATTTCGTCGAATTTTTTTTCGGAGGAATGCGTTTCATTCTTCCACGCATCGTTTTTTCACATCGATTGTGTCAACTATGTAAAATGTAACGGGCCAAAACAAAAGTAAAAAAAATAATAAAAAACGACAAGTAAATAGACAGAGCAAAGTAAATAGCAATTTTGCACTTTCACAATATTGGCATGTGGCAGCCTCGCATAGATAGTACTATTTAATTAATTAGCGCGACTTTAAAACGCTTTAGCAATTGCGCGATTACCGTTTTCATCACGTGCCAGGACCATTATCGAACGTATAATCGGATTCCACTATCGCCCAATGGAAAGTCAAACGAACACCAAAATGTCGGACGGAAAGCGCTCGCTAAAATATTTTTCGCGTAACCTGATTTGCTCTCGGTATGCACGACACGTGTCCAAAACGCATTTCGCAATTTGTTTTCGTCAACATTTCTCCGTAGATTGTATGGTCTATCATGCCATAAAAAAAATCGCTGACTTTTACAATGATTTGCAATGTGGTTTCGCATGTCAACGGATAAATGATATGGGGAATTACATGTACATACTATGTTTTTACTATGTTTTTGAAAAAAAAAAACAAGCGATATCTACTCATTGTCAGATTCGATACAATTTCGAGATGATTCGTGATCGAGATGTTCCGTGATAGCGTCGCTAGTTGTAACGCATCGCGCAAATATCGATGCGATATGCATTGATACGACCGCACCATGACGGATATTGCCAAATTCGTGCACCATGAATATTCGATTCTCATAAATCACAGGAAAATGCAGTCCGCTAGAGAATCACAATTTTTGTGTCAAATGTTTAGCGAATAGTCGATCCTTCGAACCAATAACATACACTATCTGACAATGGATTTTCTTTGGATAACCGATTTTTACGTCACAATTATTACGTTACAAATATTGCCGTATGAAATCAATTTAATATTTATTTTTTCTAAAATTTAATATAATTTCTTTCAATTTTGTAAAAGAACCCAATAACTTATGATATTAAATTAAAAAAGAAAATATATTATCAAGTAATATTAGATTATCAAGTAATATTAGATTCTAATAAAATCTGTCATATATATTATATTATACATATGTGTATTTGTGTGTGTATGTTTTAGAAATTTATTAATTTTAACAAAGATATATATCACGACGGTCTCTTGTAATAAAACGTAAGACAAACTACGCATTTGTTCACTCGATTATACATATATGATGCATGATCAACTGAAAATCTAATGAAAACAATTTCCTGAATTTTGATGTCGAACGAGATATTCTAAGGCGCAGTAATCGTCGGAACGAACTTATTCCCATCGGCGAAATTAATTCGGGAAACCAATTTGCATCATCGGCTAATACCATCGTCGTCGGTGATGCAGCCTAGTTTGTCTGTAGCGTGTGTCACGTGCGAAATTGCAATTACCGAGATCGCGCGCGTGGTCCATCCTCAGATCACCGGAAACATACCATACTCCATCTGCTTGTTTTATCAGCTCAGGAATATTTCGAATTTCGTAAGATAATGACGTATTAACAAAGAAATCGAGATGAAATTCAAATTACAAAAAAATTGACAAAATTTATAACTCAAATTTTATGCAATTTATTTAAACGATATGCAAAAGTAAGTGCAAACGTAATCACGACGTAATTCACGATATTCAAATAAGTTAAATAATTGTAGAAAAAAGTTGTGCTATATAAATATGCTCTTTCTACCTGTATTCACATAAATGTAACACAAAATATTTGAAAGTAGAATTTGCTCTTAAAGTAAGAACTCTAAATATGGGTCAACGAGAAGAAAATTCCTATATTACTTTACCAAAACATTTTCATTTCTCTTGAATCTTTTATTGGCTTCCCTTTATGCGATTTCAAGACAAAATAGCAATGAAACGAGCATTAAAAAAATTGTGGAAACATTATTTTCTTCTCAAACCATTAAGTATTTGCATTGCTAAATATTTACTTTGCACTTTAGTGACGTGCGGAGTTAAACGGCGAAATAAAATTTCACTCGTCGTCTTCGATCGCGTCGCGACTTTTCCTATGAAACTCGGCAAACTTCTTACAGCTGATGTCATGCTTCTTTTACAATCTTTGTTGGAATTCGAATTTATGATCGTATGATCCGGACTTCATTTTGACTTAACTCGTTCCATTTATTATACTCGTATGTTGAAGAACTTTCATTCTCTATCCATTATAAATTTATTTCAATATTGAATAAATAAATGAATTAATTTCAGAAATAATATATATACATTACATTTTGTAAATAATACAGAAATGCAGTTTTTTACGCGTGCATATAAATAATTTCGATATTGTGCATAACGTCAGGTAAATATTAACTTAAAACATTTTTTATTAAAAATGTTTAAAAAGATCAATATTGCAACATTATAATCTTTAATGTATTGCGACATTATAACCTTTAGTTCTTAGAATATGCCTCTAATTTTTTTTTCAATTTTTCATTTCTAATTTTTTTATTTATTAATATATACAGCTGAATTGTTGCGTTAAAACAATTCACGTATTATAATATCACTTTTATGTAGTTGTGTTGAAGCAAGTTTATTTTCGAAAAATATAAATAATATGTAC
This sequence comes from Camponotus floridanus, assembly GCF_003227725.1. Lineage (NCBI taxonomy): Eukaryota > Metazoa > Arthropoda > Insecta > Hymenoptera > Formicidae > Camponotus > Camponotus floridanus. The sequence continues at coordinate 370,354 of NW_020229692.1, read as the reverse complement.
ACAGAAAAGAAATATTTGTAAAGAGACAATATGACAAGAGAAAGATTAAAAATAAAACCTTGGATAATAGCGCGTGCTTTCTTCATATGTGACTGACATATTTGCTCGAACCGAGATTCAAAATCCTAAAAAATATTTGTTTCAATGCAAAAGTTTCTTTTCTTCTATTTTTTGTTTTTCTAAATACTTTAGATATTTTATTACTTTAGATAAATATTATTAAAATATTTCAATTAAAATTAATATTACGTTCAGATGGTCAAAAAAACATAAAAAAGGAAAGAGATTCAAAAAATTCCTTATCATGCTAATTTCTAATTAACTTTTTTGTCAATTTTAACATCCCAAGTTTAAGGATTAAATATCTATTACAGTGCACAATCTGTAGCATACATGCGGTGTCACATGGCATTATGGTATAACGATGATGTCATCATATCGTAATAATTTCATCCGTCCTTTGGCGCTTAGCGATACTCGATAGCGCATCGATCGGCACATCGAAAAACGAGAATTCTTTATTAGATTCATCTAGATTTATGCAATTTATTCCGTTTATTCGAGCTTGCCGTTAGATTACGTAATTCGTAGAAATAAATGTATTGACATCGATGCAACTCGACAAATCAATCGTACATCCTATTCTTGATCCAGTACACACGAATAACAATCGTGTCGCATTTCTATGCCATCCGATGACAAAACATTCACAATAATACATAAAGTTCGATCATGATAAAAAACGGATGACAAGAAACTCGGGGAGTGATAAAAGAAAGAAAGAGCGAGGTCTATATAATTGTCTGCAGAAGAGACTAACCGCATCAAAATTATCGCATCGATTGCTTAGAAAGCATTATGCATTAATGTACGTATGCATAAATTTTGTCATCGTCATTTTGCTAATGTGAAAGATACGTAATGCAAGAAAGAACGTCTCACAAATTTGAATAGTTGCGAAAATACGCGCATGGAGAGCTTGGTCGCTCGTGATCCTCTAAAAAATTCTATGCATCCGCGATACACTTGTCTCTCACATAAACTATTCTCGAGTATTTCCCATGAGTCGTCGTTGTTGACCAAACCCCGGACATGTATTCTCCTTTTTCTTACTCTCCTCTCGCGGTCTTATATCCGCGGAAATTCGTGATCAACTTAAAATTCACCATATTGTGTTATAACTTTCCAGCTTGCCAGAATTGAGAAATTTTCGTTATTCTCGTCTTACGATTACGTTATTCTCGTCTTTATATAAATATTCAATCAAGGCTGACGTAAACAATATTCTTATCATGAGAAATGAAGAAAGTGAATACAATTTATGCTATACAATTATAATATCAAATATTTACGCGACATTCTTGGCACAAGAAGCAAGAAAATAATTGTACACATTTCAATTATAACATAAAATTCATAATATAACGTATGTATGTATATGTGATATAAAACAAATGCGCAAATACAACTTTTGAAATATACACAGTAAAAAATAAAATGTTCATTATAAACATTTTCCATATATCCCAGAAAGTCCACTTTAAATTTTAAGTTAAAATAACTTATTAGTCGAATGTTACTTACTACATACTAAAAATGGTAAATAATTAACATTATACTTTACATTTATTCTTGTTATTGGGACTTTAAGTGTAATGTAAAAATAACATACAAATTAATTAAAAATTACATGAAAAAATAGTTAGAATAACTCGTAAGAAATGTTGAGAACATTAACATATCATTATTTTAACTTAAATTACTTGTAATAGAAATATTTGATTTTAATAAATTTGATTATTTTTGTATGTCAAAGTTCAAGATTATTTAAAGATTCACTTTAACTTTTCTTAGAATGTTAAATCGACTTTCAGACATGTTCACTGTTTAAAATAATTATGTGAAAAATATAAATAATATTATATTCCATTTCTCAAAATAATATTCCATTTCTAAGAGACATATACAAAGTATTAATTTATAAAGTTGACATAAATATAACACATGAAAACGTTATAAAAATAATAACATATATATTATATGTTAATTTTACATTAAAGTACTAATCAAAACGTGATAACACAGGAAAATTTTAGTATATGGACGCACAATTTTTTACTGTGTAAAATGTGAAAATCCTGTTTACCGAATCAAAAGTAAAAAGCAAATATTTTGTGAATATATCTTGTAGTATCGCTAATGGATTAAAGAACCACTCTCGCGAAAAATCCGGTAAACATACACTCTCGTGATATATCATATACTTAATCCTCGCCACCCCTTCTCTCTTTTGTTATATACCAAACACCCTCCCTTTTTTAACGTCAATCCAATTCGTCCGCGAAGAAGTTACGGATTAAAACAGACGATGCAAGGGAGACTCTTCTGTGCTCCTTCTCGAATCGAATCACGTCTCCACGAGAGTCTTATCGGCCGTTAAGCTTCGTAACGGCGGCACTAGTGCTGATCCTGATCGATCCTGGCAAAGTTCATAATGGCACAGGCGATATAACCCGTGTGAGGCGCGTAAACGTAGCTCACATATATGCGGGCGCTCTCGTATATCGCCAACGTTACCAAACGCCCTTTGATCTCAGCTTGCATTATGTATGAGGAAAAATTATACGTTCTGGCAAAGCAATGCAGTATACAATATGCAGTAGTTCGCGGCAAATCAAACGAGAAAATAATCGGAGCAGAGATGACTGAATTCGATCTTTAAATCGTTTGGAAATGCGAGAGTTGAAAATTAGAAGCACCTTATTATCATGTGAAAGCTTTCGCTTCCTTCCATTTAATGTTGTTATATAATAAACAGTATAATAAACAGTATTTATATAATGTTGTTATATAAATAAACAGTATTTATATAACAGTATTTAACAGTAATAAACATAATGTTGTTATATAATAAACAGTATTTATATTTTATATATATACGAGTATATATATATATATATATATATATATATATATATATATATATACAGGGTATTTCAGATCACCTGTACTACCCATTTAAAAACTAGAGAACTGGTTATTTTAAAAAAGTAAAAACATTTTCTTTATAAATCAGGTGCGCTCTATCGAATGGTGATATTTTCAACTTCTGATTCCGGCCGGAAATAGGCGATTCAGACCGAAAGTGCATTTTTTTAAATGAAACCCCCTATTTTTCATTGCATATTTTTGTAGCTTATCTCGAGAGTTTTCCAAAACACTATGATAAATTATTTTTCCATAAAGTACTTTTTGAGTTATAAAGCTTGAAATCATTTCTTAATTTTACATAAACCATAAAATATCTTGTAAGATATTCATTTCTCGATTATCTTACCTTAATACTTTTATGTACAAAATAATGAGAGGAATCAATTGGTGCAAAGAAAACACATAGTTGTTTCTAAGAAAAAATATATAATTTGCAATTAACAATTCCATATTTTTTCTTAAAAACAACTGTGTGTTTTCTTTGCATCAATTGATTCCGCTCATTATTTTGTACATAAAAGTATTAAGGTAAGATAATCGGAAAATGAATATTTTACAAAATATTTTATAGTTTATGTAAAATTAAGAAATGATTTCAAGCCTCATAACTCAAAACGTACTTCATGGAAAAATAATTTATTATAGTGCGAGGTAAGCTTGAAGAATGTGCAATGAAAAATAGGGGGTTCCATTTAAAAAAATGCACTTCCGGTCTGAATCGCCTATTTCCGGCCAGAACCAGAAGTTGAAAATATTACCATTCGATAGAGCGCACCCAATTTATCAAGAAAATGTTTTTACTTTTTGAAATAACCACTTCTCTAGTTTTTAAATGGGTGGTCTGAAACACTCTGTGTGTGTGTATATATATATAAATTTTATGAAAAGGTTAATTATTATAATTCATATTAATTTTTTTATATAATTAATGTACAAAAAAAGAAATTCATTAAATATGAATATTATGCGAATATTGATTATAATAATTATAATTACATTTACCTTAAAAATTTATGTAATTTAAATTTAACTGTATTTATTTAATTGAAAAGTTAAAAGATTTAAGTGCGCATTTTATTTGAAAAAGGTGTGATATTCTGATTACAAATATTTATTATGTTACAGGATATTACGTCTGTCGCTTTCTGCTTAAAAATGTCACATGTTACATATGTGTTGCTAAATAAATAAATAAATTACAATAACTTGTATAAATTACAATAAAGAAATATTATAATGATATTTATCAAAACACAACATACGTGATAATTTAATTTTCATTATCGTTATTTCAAAGCATGTGAGATTTATTATGATATTGATACTACATCATTCATCATGATAGCATATATCACAATGCAATATTATATGTTGCAAAACATTTTTAAAAATCGAAGTATTGTATAGAAATCTGTGATTTCATCATAAAAATCATATCGATAATCCGATAACACATTTTCTTTATTTTTCTGAAAATAAAGAATCACACTTATATGCAATTGTTCTAATTCTAGTTAATCGACTAACAACGTAGTGCCAATCGTATAATATAATAGAATGGATGGTGAAAGCTATACGTTTCGCTCTCTTTCTCTCCTATATCGATTCTTTTGTAAACGACGAGCATTTTTTCTTTTTTTATCGCTCTTTCATCCTATTTCGGGATGTCGAGTGCCAGAGGTCCATCAATTCCCTCAAACGCTATTCGTTCGATGTTCACAAGAGTGTGCATCGGTAGCGTACCGAAGTGGGGTTGAAGGGGTGAAGATTGGCCGGAAAAAAAGCCGGGCATCGAAGGCGGATGGGCAGCGAGAGTGGTAAACGGTCAGGCACATTGAACGAATGGGGGATGGATGACGGTTAAAAGCCGTGCTTGCCCATCGATCGTAAGTACTGCGAATTTTTCACGTCCGAGACAACGATTTTTTTGGTCACAATCACGTGTGACTTGAAGAAAAGGAAAAAACGTGAAGAACATCAGGCCGTACAATCTTAAATATGTATAAATAGAAATGAACTATAAATAGAGTTTTCATTTTCTGACATTTAAACTTTCGTTGGATAAATGTCACTAATTTAATCGACGATTCCAAAGATAAAGAAAATTAATTATGAAACATCTTATACGAGAAATCGAATATTTATAAGGAAAAATACGACAACGAAATTTCCGCACGCAAATCATAAGAAGATGAACGACACGATAAATGCGTGCAGAAGAAAATTCCAAGGAAACACCTTTCCTCGGGAAATATACGATTGAGAAAAGGAGGAAAAGTCGTAGAGAGAAAATATATTCTACGACTATAGACATGCGCGAAGGGGAGTGAACATCGGGAAGCAGAAAGCGGAGCAGGAGGAAGAAAAGAATCCTTCTTGCGGTAAAAAGAATTCGTGCTGACTAGAGATGCAACGAGGCAATTATCATATAAATTGCCGTAGACTGATTCTACACGAGCGAATACTGCACCGCACCAACCGTCATTTTGTACTTTTAATCGCGCCAGCTGTCGCGGAAAACACAACTGTCTTTTTCTTTTTTTTTCTTTGCCAAGTTTATGCAAGCGAGAATCTCTAGCAACAGAGATCTCTTGCGACAGAGATAATATTATACATAATATTTTATTTCCAAATATCTATTATAAATTGATTATCAAAACGTAAAGTCCTTGATATCGAAACTTTAAATATTGAATTGTTTTAATGATTTAAAATTGAAGAGAACTTTTAGGGATTTATTCAAATAATTTTTTTTAAATAAAATTAACAATGTTCTGTAAATTAAATCTACTGCGAACGAGATTTTATGTAAAGTATATGATTATGCAGACTAAGGAAACTCCATGTTCAAAAACTTTAATGCGTAACCATATTTTCACATCCTAAAGAGGGTTCGAAAATTGCTTTCTTTTTACGAGATAGTGAACTTACAAAGTTTTATAATAAGTGTGTTTTTATCCTTAGAAAGGATGAAAGAAATATGTTATCGTTTTACCAATATGATTCTTCGGTGATAAGAGATTACATATTTTTAGACTTCAATTTTTTTTTAATTCTTTGTTACATATAATATAATATTACAGTACGTTATGATAATATTTGATAATCGTAACATGGACAAGTTTCATATATCCTCTATAATTCAGAATTACTATTGTCAGATCAGAGACAATACAAACTAGACTTGATCAGCATGAGAAGTTTATTCAGGAGCTGATCCCTGTTAAAACCAAGTACTAAAGATAATATTCAGAGAGAAATAAAGAAAGATTATTCCTTTGATAGAGTTGGATCGAACTACAGATCTTGTTCGATCAGCGAGCCTAATAAAATTGCCATAAATATGCCGACGCAGCGTTCGCTTTGGATGGATGCCATTTGGATTTTCTTGTGATTGCGATTCTCTGTTCGGTTCAACGATCCTGACAATCTAGCAGAGGCATCTTGTTGTCGATATAACTATTGATCGACTGTAAAGCTACATCTTTGTAAATGGGATACGCTATTCGCGAATGTTATATATGACCCTGTCCATTTCGATTCGGTCGATCCACAGTAACGTAATGCGGCAAACGCGAGTACGAATTTAAGATCGATCGCGTAATTGAATTTAAGAGAAATATTGGGAGTGTATCTCTCGTCTAGTGAAATGCAATAATTCTGCAAGCTCTAGACAAGGTGTAATTTCAAATACTCAGAAAACAAGAAAGAAAAAATCTTTCAGATTTGGCAAATTTTCAAATCATTATACACTTTTCTCCGAAAAAATTTAGATTTAGTTCTATTATTATTTAAAAAAATGTATACGCAATATTTTTAAATGATATCTTATTTATATAAATCTTTATTTATCAATGTATATATTCTGAGGTTAGAAATTCACTTATAAAACGATAATAAAAATTAATTCCGTTATTAAATACAAATTAATTCCTTTAGATTATAAGACGCTAAATCCTCTGCACGAGTGATCGAAATACGTACGTATATATTAGTTAAAACGCCATACATCAAAGATATATTAAATTGGCGCACGAAATAGGAAGGCTAAAAAAAACAGCTGATTCCAGTGAACCACATCCGTCGCTTCGAAAAAACCTTTACGAGAAGAACGCCGACGTGTCTATGTCGACGAGTTTCGAGCACCGGTTATGGCCCTCCTCAACACGGCAAAACACACTGACAGGTTTCAAGCTCAGAGTCAGCGATAAACGTTACACGGAGGAGCAAACATCTAGACGCGGATTGGCCGGTGATGTTGCCGATCGGAAGTTTCGCGCGTAAACAGGGTGATTTCGCGCGAGAGAATCGCATCCGCCTGGAAATTGTGTACCGGCGAGACTTTTCCAAACAACTTCTACCTACTTCGACACTACTACTACTATTACGAGAAAGTATCTTCGCCAGTCGCACGCGCGGATGTACTCATCGCGATGCGAAGTGTCTCGCTTCTCTTCTTTTTCGTTTTTATCGAAATAACGCTCACAGCTGTTATTTCGATCAGAAAAAAAAGAAAAAAGAAAAAAATCGATCGTGACAGAACACGATGGAAGAGAGAAAAACTGGAAAACGATGAAGCATCCTAGTTTACGAGAAAGACGTATAGGGAAAATTCTTCGCGCTGCGACACGGAAATCGATAAAAAAATAGAAAATCATAAATACTACTAATGGACTATAAAAGAAGTGAACTGTCAAAGAGAAGGACATTGATGCTTTTTATATCGCAACGTTTTTCTCGATAAATTAATATGAAAATTAATAGGGTAACATTAAGTATACCAATCAATATATAATAAAAGAATAATTAAAATTATATTAATTAAAAACGCAAAAATTTTGTAAGTACACTTCTAAAAAATTAATATATTATATAAACAAATAGTACAATAGTAAAATTGTGCAAGTTCAATAAAACTGTATTAAATAATCAAATTTCAAAGAAAGAGTATAAATCGAATATTCAAATCTGTAGAGGAAAATTCGATTTATATGCATGCACTCGTAATGTATATCCGGAAAACAAAATTACATTATGCAAATCCAGTCGTCGTAGTTTCCATAAATTTCTCCCCATAATCCATAATTTTACAATCTAAAAAAGTATTAGCACCATATCTCGATTAATTCCGTGCACGCGCGCATTGTATTCTCTTTCGTTAAAGGCGGGAGAATGCAAATTGCATAAAATCGTGCGTTTTGTTTTAATTGTAATCCGACGTATAAATCGCTTGGCATTCAATCCAAGGCATTAATCAAATGACTATAGATTTGTTGCGCGCGTTTATTAAACTTTATTCCGCGCCAATACATATTTCATGAAGCCGTTACTTGGCAACTCGATTATATTTCATTCGAGAGTTTTCCGCATTTGTTACCACATTTTCACCGGCAGCGAATCGATAAACTTCTCTGTCGATTAAGCTCAAAGCTCTAGACTGTAGACAACCGTTGGCCAATACAATCTACATTATCAGCTGCATCTCGACAGTCGGGAAAATTGCAAGATACATAATATTTCGTTCGAATAAAAAATCAAATTTTAACAATGAATTTGTGCATAATAAAATACACGAAGATTATATGTTCAAAACTCAAGATGTAAATAAAAATGCATATTTCCAACGTAATTAATCGATTCATAGTAAAGAAAAATACTATTACAAGATGCTTAAGATGCATACAAAGCAAAAGTGTTAATATAAAATTTGTCGATTAATAAATAAAATTGTCTGGCTTAGAAGACGTTTCCCTTCAGCTAGAACTCAAGAGCAAAGTTACCGATAGGGAAATGCAGAATTCTGCTATATCCTTCATTGAGAGACGAGTATGTTTTCCGAGCTTGCACTCTCTTGCCTGCATGTTGTAAGAATTGCGCAAGCTTTGGCCGTCGATAACGTCGGTAAAAAAAGCTGATCAGCTGACAAACGCGAGATAACGCTTGATAAAAGCACAAAGTTACCATCTGTAGCATACCGCGGGAATAATTAAAGTATTGGATCGTTATAAGATTTTTTAGCTAATTATAAGGTAAAATGTCATTTGTATTTATCAAGCAAGAGAGCTTCGAGTCTTATGTAATTATCTGATCAATATAGGTTTGATGTAGAAAGATAATCTCGTTGGCTTGAAAAAGCACTTGCACTTCTGAACGTTTTTACAATTCAATACTGTATTTTTAACATTAATTGGCTACGATTAATTGCTTAGATATCATCTGACTTTCATTTCTATAATTATATATTTAATGAATAAATATATTGAATATATTGAATATATTGAATATATTGAATATATTGAATATATTGAATATATTGAATATATTGAATATATTGAATATACATATATGCAGCCAAATTTTCATAAATAACGTAAAAATAAACTATTCTAAAACACTTCCTGCACAAAATACTGTAAAAAATATAAAAAAATATAAAACTCGTGTAAATTACTTTATCATACTTTAATATACTTTAAGAACAGAACAGATTCTCTGATAAATTTCAAATCGATGTTTCCTTAGTATAAAAAAGATATAACAATAGTAATAATTTGTGATTTTATAAGACAATGAAAAGAAAACCTTCTGATATCTTAAAATTGCAGCATGAATATAATTAATAAAGACATCCAATTTTAAGAAACAAACTGTAATAAAATTTTATATTTAATTAATTTTAATTTTTATATTTTAAGATTTAGATATTAAAAATATTTCTCGCCAAAATTTGAACGGTACAGTTTGATTCGCGTTTGTATTATTCGTGAATTCATAAATTTCAGTACGAAACGTGGGTAAACGCAAACGCTTAATCATCGGACATTCACAATTTCTTTCTGACCTGGATTCGATGGGCAGATTAATCGCCAATCCATACATTACGCGTATCACGCTTATAACAGACACATACGCACACATCTGCACACTAGTGAATGACATGAAAAATACGTCGTTGTGACCGTCCGAATTAATTATTCGTAGTTCTTGTCGGACACGACTATTTCCGGACATACACTTTTACAACCCGACATCGAGATAGACGGGATTGTAACTATCAACCCTAGAGAGGGAAAAACAAGATAGTTAAGATAGCGATCACGGCTAGGTGATAAGAAAATGAAATTAATTCCGCATTGCGTCGTAAACGCTTCCTCTTTTCTCTTTCTCTATTTCATTTCTTTTCTGGTCGATAAGAAATAACAAATATTATATATTGTTATAATGCTTGCAGTATCACGGAAAAATATTATGTCAATAATCAGCTGTTATATATAATTTTGAAAAAATTTTATTAAAAATATGTGTGTTATATATATATGCATTACAAAATTTTTAATATGTAATTTTTAATATTTAATATATAATATAATATTAAAATATGAAAAATTCATGTTTTTCAAAACTGTCGCAAATGAAAACCACGAATACAAGAAGAATAAATATACACATATAAAAAAATTGTATCAAATCTAGAAAAAAAATATTTAAAAAGCCAGAAAACAGAAACCCCGTGTTTATTTATTTTTATATATCTTTTTTAATTAAGCTTATAAAAACCGACAATACAATTAATTTAGCTTATAAAATAAAAACTGCAATGTTTTAATTTTCAGGATTTTTTAAATTTAAGCATGCGCTACATACATTATTTTTTTATACGTTATTTTATTGTTTCTTTGTAAAACTTGACATCAATTGTATTTTAGGCTCACGGAAACGATTATAAATATCAAATAAAAAAAATATATATATAAAAGTACACATATGGAAGCTTTATGGCACTTTCCGTGAAACATATACGCATGTGTCAAGAAACTTATATGTAAGAGGTAATAAATATCTGTCAAGAATATATCGATTATATATAACATTTGTCTCGAAAAGAAAATAAATTCTTTTAAATAAATCTATTCATTTATCCAAACTGTCAAAACAATGTGATTTTTTATTTTCGCTCCAGAATTTTTTAGAAATGGTCTTCAAATGAGTGACAAGGGTGGCAACAGATCACCGCAAGATCCAACCATCAAATTCTGAGAGATTGGCAAACATCTAGCATGAAAAAGGGAGCAAAAGGTTGATGTCTCATCTTGCTGTTTTCTGCCGTTGCCAGCCAGGTCATGTAAGGTCGGAACTTCAAAAGATCGGTCATGTTACTAGTCTAAATGCAAACTATGAGAATGCGCGCAGACCGAAGATCATCATTTCTTATTCTGGCTTCTTCTTGTCTTATTTTTTTCCATTTCTTTATTTCAAACGGCATAAATTTTGGAGAAATCTTTTCAAAATCACTTTTCCTAATTTAACTCTGAAAAGTGACAAGAATATTCCTCTCCCTCCCACAAAAAATTTGTTTCTACAATTTGCGTAATTATTTATTTTCTTTGTGTATTATTTTCTTTGTGTATATTTTTGCATTTACAAACTTAACTGCAAATATATCTTAAAATGAGGACAATTGTTTTTCCATGTCCTTTAATTATTGACACGCGATTATTTCGTCAATTAGAACTCTATTGCAGAAAATAATAATTTTCGCATTCTTTAATAGTTAATTAATTTTCACGCATTTAATATTCTATATTTTCATGAATATTTACCTATTTTGCACAAATTACTAATTTATTTGAAAAACAGCACTCTGCTTTTCGATTGAACCCGCAGGCAATTAACAATCTCGGGGCAGTATCGATGATAGCCAGAAAATAACGTCATTAGACAGATAATTTCGAATTACAATTCGATCGATCTTACATTTTCAGACGAGATTGTCATCCGTATTTGCATTGTAATTTTACAAAAATATTACGCGAGCAATGCAGAAGTTTAAACGCACGTTTTACGAGTGAATCTAGTAATTAAAAACATAAAGAATTTCTTAACACAATGGAAAACCGTCGATCTCTCGATAGCAATATTAATATTGATTGTACAGAGAATTATCTGGTGAAACATGTACCGTGTGTATCGAATGTGTTTGTGTACGCGTTTATGTGTGTATGCACGCAAACGTATATATTTGCGCAATCATCCAGCGTGCAAATAGAGCAAATGGAAATTGCGTGGCCAACAGTCGGCGCAATGCCGAAACAATACATCTCGTGACTCGCCGACATTACATCCAATCATCGCTTGATACGTGATTTTCAGAAATTGTTTGTGACACCGCGTTTAAAAGCGAGGGCTATCAAACGCGCGCATATGTAACAAGATCAATTGTAAAAATTGATTACTTAATTTTAATTAATTTATTCGTAATAATTTTTTGCAGACTAAGCTTCTCTCATCACTTCTATATATCGTTTCAATTTTACTTAATATTTATATCGCGCATTTTTTTAAATATACTTTAAAAATGCAATTTAATGCAAGCATTAAAAAGTGAATAAATTACTTGCGCTACAAATAATCGATATTCGAATGAATAAAAATTCTCATGTGAATAAAAATTCGCAATCTTTCTCTCTTTCATGTATATATTAGCAATAAATGTTTATCGTTCGATGTAATCTTTCAATTAGGACTCGATCGTTTATTCTGGGATATATATCTATATGAACTGTGTACCTCGTTTCGCTGCCGAAAGTTCATTCCAGAGATTTGTTCAAGCGCTTTAGTAACACTCTGCATTCCTCGCAGTCGCCAGACATTTGCATAACATCGCCATCGGCGGTCAAATGCCCCGAGATTACGGCAGCTTAACGAAATCCCTCTCGGGCGATCGAACTCGACTGGTCGATTTTTCCGCTGGACTTTTCAGCATATCGAAAAATCGCCGGCCCCACCGAGGAATAGTAAATCGTTTCACCCACTCCTCCGGCCAATTTGTATTTTTCCTTTTATCTCCTCGCCTTGCGAAAGTTTCGCGCTGAAAATGGCACAAGCGGAGCCACAAAGACTTTTAAATATGTTTCTTCATCTCCATCCTCGACACGATCGCGTAGCATTCGTCTTGGCCGAAAGGTAACTAGGCGCAAAAGTTGTCAGAATTCCTGCGAAAAGTTCGACGCGAATATCCGAGGAGACGAGGAGAGCAGGACAAGAGTAGGAAAATCCGGAAAGAACGCTCGTCGAGAAAACTCGCGTCCGGCGCTTCCTTTATGCAGGCATGAAAGGGTGCGCTATGAAATGCAAAAATCCTATAAAAATTGCATTGCTCGACGACGACGACAGCAGAGGGAATAAAAAAAAAGCAGTAGTCTTGTGGAAAATCTCGGAGTACAATTGTGAGAAAGGTAATTTTGATCCCGCAAACTATTATCCGCTCTGCGCGGAGTAATACTATTATTACACTGTTAAATAGAAGCTTATATAAAATATACTTTCATCCTTACTTCACAATAAAAGACAATTTTGGATTTATAATTTTAATTTTATTATTTATTTAAAATTTATTAATTTAAAATATTCTCTTATATATTTAGTGACTCTGATAACTTTAATTCTGTCAATCCAATAATTACTCCTATTCATATTCAACCTGAGTGATACTTTTTATTTGCTTATGCTATTCTACGTTCAATTCCCAACAAATTAAGGAAAGTAATTGTGCCCAATAGTGCCCTTATTTCATCGATTATTATTTTATACTTTATTTCTATTATCAACTCTAAATTAAACTCATCGTATGGTTAACCTTTAAACCAATTTATTTATTGAATTTTTATTAATAATTTTATCTTATTAGCATGAGCAGGAGCTCAATATATCTCATTAATTATTAATATTATGGATAAAATAGCTAATTTAAATGTTGCTAACTTACAATCTGAGAAAAAGAGAGATAACAATAAATTATCATTGAATACAAATTTTAAAAGAAATATGAGTTTGATTACTCATATATTTAAAAATAATAAAACCGAATCTTATTGCAGAAAAATCAATATCTTCAATAATTAAAAAAAATAGTTTCGACTTTCTTATTTCAAAACCGAATCAGCAAGAGCGACTAACAGTATTAGATATGTAAGAAATTCTCTCAACTAAATTTCTTAATTAAGTTTTACAACAAGGAACGTAAATGCGTGTCCGACAAATGAAAGTTATCTCGAAAAAAAACTAATAATTAATCACAAACATTGTTCTCTCTAAGTTAAATCTGTAGAGAAGAAAAGTTTACGCGCAAAGTGGTGTCATTTTACATGGAACATATTCCTTGATGAATACAAAGTTACCAGCGGCGATCCTAGCAGTAGTGTATATAAAGCAACGTGGCCACGAAAATTTCGCTTGCATCGTCGAGGTGCTGGCGTAAGCAACGGGAATGAAAATAGATGGAAAAAGTTTGGCCGGGGACATCTATTAGCCAATAACCTACATATGAAGTAACTTTGGGGTTCACAGCGAGTGTCGCGACACGACACGACGCGACGCGCCATCGTAAACCAACCCGGAGCGCTTAATTGCACATTTCGCCTGGTCCGAGCAGGATAATCTGGCGAGTGCGCTTCTTAACTTCGCGAAAACGCGAGCGTGTTCCACCCGTAAATTACGTCACTTACGCGACAGCACCCCGGTTTATTTATCCATCCTGAATGCGGAAAATATGCATCGCAACTTGCGAGCGTCCAGAGAGATAATCGCGACGACCATTTCTCGAAAACGAGCCATAAAGAGTGAGTCGACTTTAATCAGAGTCTCATTTTTTCGAGAATCCGTATCATGTTTGTCCTCGCGGATTTTCATTTCATTTCATCTCTCAATTCCTCTCGAGCTTCTACTCCTGCTCGATAAACATTGGCTCGAGACGGAATTGCTCTATCTTAGGCTGTTATTTGAAACCGATAAACAATTAATCCCGTTATTATCCGCAGAGGATTAATTTGCGAGAGGTGGAAAAGTATGATGAAAAAATCCTCTCTGTTTCCCGCTATTTCAATTGTTATCTTGAGTTTTCCCAGGATGCCACAAGTGTTTGCAAACGATGCGATGTATGTAGTTTATATTCCTTTGAGAAATCAACTTCTTCTCAAGCATTACCAGCTATGACCGTTTTGTTTACTTTATCACATTGACGAAAATTGAATTTTGTCCGCGGAGTAATATGAAAGTAACCTCCATGTCGTGAAATCATTAAATAAATAACAACGCATTAACACGCATTCAAATCATCTCGTTACGATATATTTACATTTCAATAATTTTAACACAACACGGCCAAACATTCGATAACATAATTTACTTTATATATAACATAATTTACTTTATACACATATTATATGCGATTTATATATTAATGTACATCGACAAACATTTACATCGGTTTCATTTATACAATTGAATAATTAATAGCCAATTATGTTGGCTTGTTCCAATCGTGGTCTATCATGTAGAACGATGATACGTTTAACAATGTGAGAATGTGCCATACACATGCATACACGTTGTCTGGTAATACTAATTACATTATTCTAATAACCATTTCAACGATCCTTCAAGCATATCGCTAACAGATTTATGTGAGGTGAAAATATACAGTCCAAATTTGCGTTCCATTATTCATGCGAGTTATTCTAGCAAATTGCTGGTGAAAATTTTGCGAGAAAAGTCAAATGTATCGAGTAAATCTTAATAATA
Source organism: Camponotus floridanus (assembly GCF_003227725.1). NCBI lineage: Eukaryota > Metazoa > Arthropoda > Insecta > Hymenoptera > Formicidae > Camponotus > Camponotus floridanus. The sequence goes on along the minus strand of NW_020229692.1, from coordinate 354,784 downwards.
AAAAATGTTAATATTAAAAACTAATAATAAAAAATACTAATATTAAATACTAACAATTTAATCGTACAATTAATTAAACAGAGACATTTTTTAAAAAGAATGTCTTATTTTTCACGAAAAAATGCTTGATATGACAGACACAACAAAGAGTTCGCTTGTGTGTGTGTGTGTGTGTGTGTGTAATAAGGAAAAAGTTACTGTAAAAGATTTTGACAAAAACCGACCATGTGCAAAGCTTCGTAGCTTGCTTAATTGCATTCCTGAGAATCAACTCTGTAAGACACACAGATATATCACAGATGTACGAACGGGAGCTGCATGCAAAACTGCATAATTTATCTGACGACTTGGAACCAAAGAGAAATACGGATGACGCGCGAAAGTTGGAATTCTAACGTGCTTTCCTCAACATCTCGAAAATAGACGACGTATAATCCTAAGTAATCAGCCTTACAAACTTCTCAGACAATCGCGTAAAATTAAAATATTTTTTATTTGAGAAATTCGTGTGTGATTTTTAATAATATTCGTATAAATATATTTTAGAGAGATTATTCATAAACTCCAAAATTTTATAAATATTTTGAGAACACTCATAATTACATTTATGTTGATGAATAAAATATTTATAACTACTTATCCTCCAATAGATATATTATTGCGTAAGAATATTTAACAAAGAATTGTTTTGAAATTGCAAAAAATTGTTCTCAAACAATTTTGTTGACAGTTTTAATTATATACCTAATTGTTTTTCTCAAAGGGAAAATATTATTTGAAAAATATTTTAATAATACTTATATAATTAAAATTCTAACATGAATATGCTTATAATTATATAAAAATATTTTAGAATAAATACTACTCTTAAAAATAAACCAGCGAGATCTTATCTATAAATATAGATGTAGTGATATGTCTTCCTCGGAACAAATAAATTAATGAAAAAAAATATTTAATACTGCTAATAGTTACAATTCTTTTTAGAAAATATACGAGTATTCAATCCCGCCCAAAATTATCAATTATAGTTGCATGGATTATTTGGCAGGCTAACAATGAAACCGGTCGAACATTTTGATAGCAAACCGCACTATGTATTACAGACGTTTCCATTTGTCTGTATAAAACGGAACAATAATCTGCACACAACGAACGCGATAAAAACAATTCTCATGTGTACAAGTATGTATGTACACATATATGTGTAACGCTTATAAATAATATGCATAAATAACATATAACGATGTGCGACTAACTTGCATTTTTATAGGAGAGGAAAATATGCAAAAAAAGTTTAAATTAAATTAATTCAGCTATAAGTTCAAAAAAAAAAGAGAATTTATATTTGTCGATTTATATATCATTTATATGCATCGAATATAGATTAAGCTACAAGAGATAATTTTTTATATTTATTTTTTTTATTTTGCACTTTATATAAGACGCAATTATATAATTCTAATAACTTATATTTATATAGAAATGTATTTATATATGTTATTATCTTATAATAAAAACAACGCATGAATTTATATCGCAGATAATTGCATGTTATATAAGGAGTAAAATAAGTAGTATAATGCTATCGAATAATTTAATTGCTACAGACTGACAAGGTAAAAAAATACGTCAAAAAAAGTTGCGAAAGTTTTCGATTAAAATTCAGCGCCTAATAGGAAAAAAAAAACAGAAAGAAAAGAGAGAGAGAAAGAAAAAAAACGTATTCCAAGACGTATTGGAGTAATCGTGAGATATCAAACTTAGCAAACGGGAGCAACGGAATAAAAAGAAATCAAAGATATGTGTATATATGTATACCTATATATCTGATATTATTAGCGTATATTTTTAATCTTCAGTTTTTTAATTAATTATGTAAATTCTATTAAATTGGAAAAAATAAGCATATAGTTCCCACATTTCTTTCATTGTCCCACTTTTTAGTCATACCAATTACAACAACGATATTGTAATATTGTTGTAATTAGCACGACAAAAAATGTGAAAATAAAAGAAGTGCGAAAAACATATGCGTATTTTTTCCAATTTAATAGAATTTACATAATTAATTAAAAAATAAAGATTAAAAATATATGCTAATAATTTTTAAGAAATATGAATAAGAATAATTGTCCAAATGTTTTAAATATTTGATAACAAAGATGCTCAAGTATAGTTTGTCATTAAAAGTATAATTGCGTAGTATTTCATTCTACAGAAATATTCAACATGCAGTCAAATTAATCTATTCAACAAAATAATCGGAATAGCAATAAATATTCTATGTATACACCCTTCGTTATTTTTAATTTCCGAAACATTCTAAAATAAATATGTCGAATTTCATTGGATAAAAGTGCGTATTAACATCCAGCGACAAATCGTCATGGTGGCTCATTAGTTACGAGCTACTTCTAATGCGACTATTTAGAGTCTAAATTTCAGGATTGATCATAAACATTCCGTTGAAATCTGCCGATTACCGCCAATCTGGATAGTGAGGTATTTATCATAAATACCAACATCGCAAAAATTTCGCATGCATTTTTGTAGGATAGGCAAAGAATAATAATGTACGCGCAACAATAATGAATTATTGTTTCGCTGTAACGAAAAACTGCAAATATTCTCATACCAAATGCATATATCGCATCTTCATGAGAGAGAGAGAATTTCGCGCACGAAAATACTTTTCTATTCAAAATCATTTGAAAAATATATGTAAAAAATATATATATATATATATATGTATGTATGTATAAATAAAATATATATATATACAATTTATATGTTGCATTAGCATACACTTGGATATACTTTGGATATTTCGAGAAATATAAAAATAAATTTTTTGAGATAATATAAACACAAATATAAAATACGCACACAAATGTTCGTAAAAAATAAAAGTTGACGGAGAGAGAGAATATATATTCTCGTACATATTATACAGTTCATGAAAATAAATGTATGCTAACTACTAACAATAACGATATAATTTTTCAACATGAAAATAGAAATTAATGACAAATATAAATAACAGATAAAAACTTTTTAATCTACGTTGCGCATCTTCAATTAACATTGTATAAACAATCCATGTAAACTTGTGCCTGACTTTAAAAAGTAAAAATTAATAATATAATCCGTTTGTACCTCAATTGCACCTATTTGTACTATACTTTATTTCGTTTGTACCTCAAAAAGCAAAAAATACAAATTGATTAAAAAATGGCCAGCGTTCAATTTTAAGATATTTTAATTTCATTAATGCCATTCTCGATAGAGAATCGTTTTTATGCCTCTTTTCGTTTTTACCTTAAAGAAAATATTTTCTAACTTTTAGATCTGTTATTTTTTAAGATATCGCAAAACGGGTAATGGAGTTCAATAAAAAATCGTTTGTATTCATTCGTATCTTTTCTCGTTTGTATTTTAAAAAATGCGAAAAAAATGATATTTTTTAATTTTTAGATTTAATGTCAAAACGATAAATTCGCTATTTTTTATAGTATTGCAAAACTGTCTATCTAACGTAGTAACAAAGAGAGCACCGTCGCGCAGAATACAAATGAATAAATAAATAAATAAATAAATAAATATATACATATCTGTATTCTACACGACGCGACGGTGCTCTCTTTGTTGCATTAGATCACCAGACAGGCGGTTTTGTGGTAAAAACCGTAAAAATAGCGGTTTCACTGTTAGCATTAAGTCCAAAAGTTAAAAAATATCATATTTCTGAACTTTTTAAAATACAAACAAAATAAAAAAAATACAAACGGGTACAAACGATTCTGTATCGAATGGTATTAATGGCATTAAAATATTTTGAAATTTAGCCCTATGTTTTAATCAATTTGTATTTTTTTTGCTCTTTAAGACAAACGAAATAAAGTGCAATATAAACAAGTAATTGAGAACTGAATTACAAATCGACTTACAACCGAATTACACATTATATTAATTATATTAATTTTTACTTTTTATAAAGCCGGGCGCCAAAATTCATATCAAACATGTGTTCACACATGTAGAATTATGTTGCATTTTTTTTTAAGAAATATTTTTTGCATGATTGCATGATTATAAATATTTGCACAAATATCTCTGTTAATCTAACATTTAGATTCCTCATGACAAATAAAAAATGAATATTATAATTAATTTATTGGTAATTTATTGCTTTATTCCCGAATCTATTGTTATTTATGACGGTATCACATTAATCTGGAGCAAGCTTATTATATCGTCGATTTTAGCGCCATATTCATTTACGAATAAACGATAAAAAATACTCGCGTTATGATGGCGCCGCCGGTTATAATCTCACCCCTAAAGTGATAAACCTGAGAGCTTAGCATCTTCATATCACATCATCAGTAAGTTTATATACCACCGAATCAGTATTATTTGATCTACAATTAACTATGTCAATATTTATGATACCAGTGATACCTGACTCCGAAATTAACATCTAAAATGTTCCTAAAATTTATTAGTTCATTTGATGTGTAACATTTTCGTGTGTATATATATATATATATATATATATATATATATATATATATATTTAACTAATGATATTAGTATAAATGACCTCTTTGCGGTTTATATATATATATATATATATATATATATATATATATTTGTGTGTGTGTGTGCGCGCGCGCGCGCGCGCGCGTGCGTGCGTGTGTGTGTGTGTGCGTGCGTGCGTGTGTGTGCGTGCGTGCGTGTGTGTGTGTGCGTGTGTAAACCGCAAAGAGATCGTTTATATTAATACCATTGGTTAAATTTTATCGTTCTATCTATGAATATTTATTCATATGCAATATCATACTATGAGATTTGTATATTCTATTAGCGTTATTGGATAGCAAAAAAATTATTAATTGTGCAAAAGCGTCGATGACTAATTATGAGATAATAAATTTCTTTTTAAAAAAATAAATATAAAAATAAAAATCAAGATTAATAAATAAAAGCAGTTGAAAATAAATAACGATAAAAGTCTTTCTCAAAAAAGGAATGAAATCTTCGTATTTAATCAGCGAAGTTGTCTGAATTAAGATGTTCAGGCGTCGGTAGAAAAGACTTGATTTGATCAGACAACAGAGAAATATAATACTTCGCTGAATCCATTATAAGGGAGCAAGTTTAAATAGAACGAGATAAAACCGCTGTTATCGTCAGACTTAAAGTAGTCAAAGTCGAAATATAATTAATGCCGAAACGGGGAAAAACTCTTTTTCTCTCACTTTCTCATTTTGCGAAGTCTATTTTTGTGTTTAAGTCAGCTGATAGACGATGCCAGAAAATTCATACTCTTAAGATATTGAACGCAAATAAATTTATCATCAACTTTATGAGAGGATGAAGGAGAGTAGAAGAGTAAATATTCATATAGTTATATTCATCTACCAATCATTTGCATAATCATTACGAGAAACTTTAACAATACGTTAAACACACACACATATATTATGTGATATTATGTTAACATGTTACCATTTTCTACAATATATTGTAATGTGTAATCCGGAGGAAATGCATTATACACGGAAACGATTTATTATATATAAATTTACGTAAATATTTTTACGTAAATACTTCATTATAAAAATTACGAAGAGTCATTTTATTCAGATAATACATGATTTAAAAAAAAATGTACATTTCAAAATGCAATTTGTATGTAGATTTGATGTTTATTTACTTTCAATAAATAAACTCCAAGAATTAGAATTGAAATTAAAGTTTAACTCATTAAGCTCATTCAAAGAGAGAGAGAGAGAGAGAGAGAGAGAGAGAGAGAGAGAATAAAAAAATTTTTAAAACCTCAAAAGTTAAAACTTCTTCTATTTTCCTTTTTCTCCTCCTTTATTATGTTAAAACATATATATATATATATTCTTCTTCTATCCCTCCTTCTACCCCCCCTCTCTTTCTCTTTGTAATTTGATATTTTACAAAATATTAATTTAATTCTTATTTTTTAAAAATATGATGAGCGTAAAAAATTAATTAATCTAAGCTAATATGTTAAAAAAAAAATTGTAAGACAAAATCAATTTAGGCTAAAGTCACTCTAACCGTGAAAATGAAAAGACATTCACAAACTATCTCCGGACTAATCTCGGCGCTTAACAGACATAACAAGATCTCGAGTCCGTGGTAACTTGTTAACAATCGCCTACGGGCCGATGCTGTAGCAAGTGACGGCCCAGAACGCCGACGTGCATTACGCAAATAAGGCATAATAACTATCTCTCTCTCTCCCTCCCTTCCTCCCTCCCTCCCTTTCTCTAATACTCAATGGGGATTATTAAACTAGTAAATCACTTAGTGGCCTTTCACGTAAAACGCATTTGTACGCGGAGAATCAGATAGAATTGCGATTTGTGTCAAGAGAAGCTTGCAAAAAAAGCGAGAAATTTAAACGTCAATGAGATTAAAAAGTGCACATAGAAATATTTCATCTCATAGAGACTTTTTGGATAGGCAATATGAATTTCCGAGTATATAATTACAGGCTCATCAAATTGAGAAATTAAAGAGAAACGTCAGGAAAAAATTAAATAACTATAAGAGAGAATTTATGAATTAAATTGAACGCGAGGAATATATATTCACTAGCAGGAACTCTCTACGGGGAAAAAAATTCAATTTTTTAAATTGAATGTATTTTCGCGTGACTAAAATGCCAAATAACAACGAAATAAATATAGGTAAAAATACAATAAAGAAAACATTAAACATTAAACATAGATAAAACACAATAGAGTAAATGAAAATCGCTGATATCGAATATTTCTCATCGATAAAATTAAAATTAAATATCCTTAATTAAATATTCCTTAATTAGATATTCCTTATGTGTTCGTATTAATAATCGCATTAATAATCGCAATTAATAATTATCATGTTCATTAAATCTCATGAAATTATTTATGATTTTAATAGAGATAATTTAGAGATAATTTTAAATTTTAATAGAGATAATCGCATTGACATTAAAAAAAAATTAATTATTAATATATATCAAATGTGCTAACATAAGGATGATCAATCTGATACAATACTGTATATATTGGTCAGAATTTTTTTATCAAACTTGTAGAAAAATCTATAAGTGTGTAGTATATTATACAGACTCACCAGTCTCGCTGTTTCCTTCTGGTCACCTGATCCATTCATCTTTCCATCCGAAGCTTTGATTAGTGATACTCGATGATCCACGTCACAAGTAATGTAGTCGATGGGATATCAATCACTATATCACTCACAGTAATCACTATATTTAAAATTCGATAATCGCGCGATATTTTTTCGACACTTCCGAGAACATTTTTATTTATTCATTCAGATATTAACAATCGTGAAAAAAAAATATTCGTGATACTTGTACTTTCTCCCGACACTCACACGCGACGATATACTTTCAATCGAATATCGATTACCGATATACATGTATATCCGCACCATTTGCATTCGCGTAACCATAATAATAATCGCCCGTTATTTTTATCCGGTACTCCCGACGATGATCCATTCGCTGTATTCCATTCGTTGTATCCATCTGTTGTATAACACACTGCTCGCTATTATTCGCGAGAATAGAACACACGGTACAATCGCGACATATTTTTCTCGACACTCCCGAAATTCACTTATACACAATCGCCATTTGACGACGATCGACGGATGTAAACGGTTTTTCTTGCTCACACATTCGCGTATTCGACGATTACGATTTGACGACTGAGAGATGAAAGGTTCAAAAGGTTAGGTTCGACGAGAAACACTCGACGAAGCTAACTCGCGATCTCGATGCGTATCTCTGATCTCGTATTATCTTTGATAATCGCGATTTACGCATCGATTAAATAAAGATTATTATGTTTCATTAGGCGCTTAAGCTCAACGTAATCACGATAATCATGTGATGCTCCGATCAACGCTTCGAAAATTCAACTACTCACGACGGTTACCATTCGGCGACTAGCGATAATGCGACGTACTTCACGTCGCATTGTCAAACGTCAAAATGGCCGCGATTGCAAAATTTCGATAAAATATTTAACTATCTCTCACCGTTCGCAATCGAAAATATTAATTCTATTAAGTACAAACTTCATAATTACAACGTAATCGAAATAAATATTCGAACAAACATAAAATTTTATTCACACACATTTCTCTGTCCCGTGTATTTTAATGTCATGCGACTAAAAAATACGATTTACAAGTCTGCTAACTGTTCTTTATCAAATTCCTCATCAGTATCGATAGAACGATATTCAATGTATCAAAATCTCTAGTCGATCGAAAAATAATTGTTAGTTAATATCAAATATCTCGACTGTACGCGCAAGTTAATTTTCTGTAATAAGCGAAACATGTACCTCGGAAGGACACACTCGATATACTGATTTACGTAGCACGATAGATACAATTGTGTTTACGAATTCTTTTGTGTTTTTTTCCCTGTCTACCGAGTCGTCTGAGTGTTTTTCTTTTCAATAGTGAAACGTGTTCTTCAAATAAAAAAGCACGTAAATAATCACGCGATCGCGATTCATTCTATTTTCTTTCTTTCTTTTCCTTTCCTCTTCCTCTCTCTCTCTTTCCTGAATATTAATTTTATTAAATTCAAAATTTCAAAGTTACAATAAAATGGAAATACCTAATAGTTTAACGATAAAATTTTACTCTCTCTCTCTCTCTTTCTCCCACACAAATTCGCGACGCTTAATATTAAAAACGCAATTAAAAAACGAGAAAGAAATCTGTACAGATTTACTAGTACAATGTTAATGATTTACAAGTCTGCCAACTGCTTACAGAGTTTTTTTTATCTGGATTTGATGACACGGAACGATGTATTCATTAATCGCGGTGAGAATTTTCCGTCGATCGAAAGACAATTGTTGTATGTGCGAAATTAAATTCAAATTTCACACGCGAAACTTTCATCAGGACGAAAATAATGGGATAATTCGTAAACGAATGAAATATATCAGGAGCGCGGACTCGATAGATCCATCGCGACGAACGCTCGCTCGATAGACTGATCGACCAGTGGATGCTGATTGGTTGTGGCGCAAGCTCGTTCCCTCTCTCTCCGAGTCCCTGTGTTTATCCCCATCAGTACGCTTTTCGAAGTACGTATCCTTCGACTAGGAGAGCGCATTTATATCACGTTGAAAAAAAAGGGATATTATATTCTGCGAATCCTCATGTCGAGCTAATTCTGAATCTTTTTACAACGTTTTTGTACGTTCTTTCTGCAGCTGTAGAAAACTAGCCTGGACACGACGTTGAATAAATCTGATAAAATATTAATTGTTTGCGTAATTTCCTTTCTTGCTGTTATAATAATAATTATTATCGATCGATGCGAGGTATGATATCGTACTTGGAATAAATAATATATAAAGATGAAAAATTATAGATAGCTTTTTTATGATAATATTTGAAGATTATCATTAATATTTGAGATTTTGTCGAACATCAGCGAAAAATTTATATTCGTTAAGTATAAATAAATAAAAGTACATTTTTCTTTAAAATTACGTAAGCACGTAAATTTAAAAGATGACGGAATAATAAAAATTGAAATAGATAAAATTTGCTCACTTGATGTTGCTTTTAAAGATATTAGAAAAAAATTTGTATCAGTTGTTTTTTAATTTATGTATTTTTACTTTAAAATCTCTCTGATAAAGGTAATTACGCGTAATTAAAAACATTATTTTATGATAATCATAAGTAAAACATTATTTTATGATAATCATAAGTTTTATTCATGAATAACAGATTGAAAATATTTTTTTATTCTCAAAAAATTGAATTACTAGATTTATTTGGGGAAAAAGAAGAAATATATATGCAAATAATTTTCCATAAATAAACGGAATATTTCGGGAATGCGAACTCGAAAGATCATGATACATTGAAAAAAAAAAATAATAATTTGTAAAATTTTATATTATAAAATTATTTAAAAAATATAAAATTATACAATAAAGTTGTACAATGAAAATGTACAACATTTCTATCATAATTATGTAACTTTATACATATTCGGATAATTGTATATTTTATTTTTACATAGACATTCGACTATGTTTATGCAGAGCAAATTCGCGTCCACCACCAATCCTGGGAATAATCCAGCGAGTCTCACGTTTTAAAAACGATATATGATACCCTCGCTATACGAAATTATCGTGTTAAATTGGTGGCCTCGTACGTGTGCGCGACAGGAATTTCGCAAAAGAGCCGCTCTACGCCTCGTAGGCAGCTGCAGCAGCAACTGTAAGGGCAATGTTCACAACGTTCGGTTAACGATCTTACAACAGCGTCGAGTCATGGATTGAATTTCAAATCGACAGCCACGCGAACCAATGGCAATACCACTAGTGAGGGAATTCGATGCTAACGATCCCCTGTCATCGGATGAAGAAGTTTCCTTCAGTCTGTAATGCTCCGATAACATTAGCGATGGAGGTCTCATTTTAACAGACAAATTTACATACCACGTTCAAACGTGGTTTATCATTAGGCATAAATTTTGATAATAAAATTGTTGTATAAATTGGATTCGAAATTTCCTGTTTTTGTTTTAGTTTTCTCGACGTTATCGTTATTTTCTTTTTTTATAATTTATAATTTTTTATAATTTTTTAGCACTATAATTGTAGCATTTCACGGACAATGAATGGAAACTGAGTTTATTTCAAATTTACTCAACAAGATAAAAAATAGAGAGAGAGAGAGAGAGAGAGAGAAAGGAGAGGAAGATGATTGCAATTCGAAGAAAAATAGGATAATATTGTGAGAAAGCAAAATAATTGTGTTTTTGTGTTATTTCTTAGATGAATATGTGATATAACAAATTATATGAACTATAACTTTCTTGGAAAGGCATTGTATTTTGAAGTATATAACGAAATGCTATAAATACATTATCAATAAAAATATCAAAGAGAAAAATATACAACAGAGATATAAAGTATTTTTCTCCATAAAGAACACCAATGCAACTACTGTGTCCACAAATAAAATTCTTATGATCCTTTAACATAAAATTTTTAAATAAAAGGTAACATAATAGTTTTTAAACATAATAAAAAATAATTAATTAAAAACAAATAATTAAAATAATTAAAGATTTTTGTATATAACTCTCTAATCGTGCTTCTTTGATAAATTAAACTTTGAATTAATATAAAAAAGCTCTTAATATAAAAAATCAATTATCTTATGACAACTTTGATGGAATGTAATCATAGCGCTAAAACAGCATGAATTTTATTGAAAGAAAAATAAATAGAAGAAATCCATTTCATCCATTTTCGGAAGAAAAATTAATGAGCATGAACTGCAGAGGAAAAAATGATGACATTTCTGGCACATAATGTCGCGATAAAATAAAGAAGAAAAGAAAGAGAAAAATTTGCGATATAATCATCGCAAAAGCGAGTAAGAAAAGCGACATAAGGTGTCATTAAAATTTTAGCAATAATCTTCTTTAAAAGATTTTAATTCTTATTGTGCTAAAATGTATGCATACGTCCTTTTTCCTCGAGACAAAAGTAGAATTGACAGCTCGGCTATTAAGATCCATTTTAAGATTCATCTGCGATGCATATTTGCGAGGAGATATTTAACACATGGATGAAATTTAAAACGTTGGAGTAAAAAATCTCTCGTTCTTTTATTCATTTTATCGTTTTTCATTATATGCTATAAAGGATGTCCTGTTCAACAGATCGTTTAGCCAGATGGAATTGCAATTTTCTCAATTAATGTCACGTCTATTGATGCTCAAAGCGAAACCGATTTCCCATATAATGCCCGAAGAAATAATCAAATTGTCGTGGAAAATAATTCTATTACGTTTATTATCAAAATTATATTTTCGAACACGCATTGTTAATGACGCATATAGATAAATATTTTTCGATTTGCACGCACATATGGCGTTATAATGGCAATTAAACGACGCAACAATTTATATAAAAGTCCATGAAATAATATTGCGATTTCGCGTTATTATATTTTAAAATTCAAAAATCATCACAGATGTCATTGCGTCGACGTATTTCATTACGAACACAAAAATAAAAGCGATGACAACGTTTTCTCAAGCTGATAGCAAAATATCTCGGTAAAATGCATGACATTCCCTCGAGTAATATAGTGGAATCTATAGCTTGTATCTAAGAAAACTAGAGTTTACTTCGTGAAAACATAGAGTGTGGATGGTAATAATGCGCGGGAGAAGAGAGGAAATTGTGCGTTCGATCGTGAATATAATATTCTACGTTCGCTGCAGTCGCTCGGTAGTTTAAGGTAAACCAAATCGCCCATCATCCTCTTATTCCAAGAAAAAAGAACAGAGTTTACCTTAACGGCCCGAACGGTCAGCAAACCGCTCAATGAATTAGAAATACCGCGCTGACGCTTTTGTTACTTTCTATGAATGGAAATAATTAATTTTAACGCGATTTCTTTCATACCTTCGAGAAATAATTCCGAAAGCAATTCTAATCTCATTTTTCTCATCATCGAGACGAATTTTTGTCTTCGTTGTCAATCGATGCAATTAAATAATTTTCATAAATTACTCGTAAAACTTAAGCAAACGCATTTAAAACTGAATCACGTCTGATTTAGAAAATTAAATCGCTTAGAAAGAACTTAGAAAATTAAATTACTCCGAAAGGAAGATAAGAAAAGGATATATGTAAATTTATGTAAATGTATGTAGATAGAAGATTGTAATATGCATGTGGAAAGAAGAATAAATATCTCGAAAGTCAGACACCTGTGAGACGCATAATCTGTACGCATAGTCCAATTTTAGATCACATCTGTGTTTGAGGATAAAATAAAAATTGTCAGATTTGTGCATTCGTGTTCGGCGAGCAATCCGACTCCGCAAACAGCGCCAAATTCACAAGTGCGTCCTGCGCTGTCGGGCAGATAGGGATTAAGCACCCACGAGATGCACGGATGCATCTACGCGGCTCGTGTTGGTGCACGCGTTGGTTTACCTGTTGGACACGTTTTATACGCGTTTGTCGCGCACTCACACGGCACACTTCGTCGCGACCTATTACGCGTGACCAGAACGCACAACCGCAATACGCGTGAATGACCGAGTGTAATATATTATAATACGAGCCCGCGGATGCGCCGGACACAAGGCATGGCCGGTTGACAAATTTCGGTTATCTCGCCCGCTCGCGTACGGCAATACATATTTCGCAATCCGGCGCCGCGTTTCTCTTCCATTTCCCATGCATTTCAAATTTACCATCCAGATACTTGATTCTTCCGATTGGCTGACTTGTTGTAAATATATGTATCTGTTATATTTCACTCATCATGTTTGACATTTTGTATCAAGATAAATATGAATCGCGGGAGATCAATTCGACAAGATTTACAATTCTCGATGATGAAACTTGATAATAAATATTTGCAAAAGCAGACAATGTTAAAAGAAAAAGATCGCGTTCAGGGATGCGACATTCGTTGACTTAAGATTTAGCTTAAAAAACAGTGTTAGATAAATGCTGATCACGGATTACAAGTCGTGAATTTGAAATGTGGAGAAAAGGAATAAGATGCGAGAAGCAAGAGAAATCGAGGTCATTATCTCTTTTTCGATCCTGATGAAAGTGAATCACACGGATTACGGTTAGTAATTTCGATCTGCCAATGAAGAATCGACATAATGATATAGAATATGAAAAAAGCGCGAGCTCAAAAAATTCTTTTCCATTAATTTTCAAAAGATAAATGAAGTAATCCGTCGATGTTACGTGTTACATCTCGAGTTTCGCGGCTGGTAGTCACAGGATTACACGTCATAAAGATAGCACCAAGTATATAACGAAGTTACAACAGCTACGAAACTCAAAATTAGTTTTGGGACACGGCTCAACGTCGTTCCAATTGACAGAGTATCCGATGGTACGTATAAGGATTCTTGCGGATATACATTTCGCGATTTCCAATTGACAATTCAATATTAAAAAATTGCTGATGGCCAATATATAATTTTATTTCTATACTAATTTCAATTTATATGTAATAAATAAGAATCATTTATCATCTCTTTCTCATACACACACATAGCGTTTTCAAAATACAATCCACCGATAATTTACAACAATGATAGATACGAGAGTCGTTATCCACTTTAATATATATGTAACGAAACTTTGCTACTTGCATCACGATTAGATCCTGTACAGCAAATCGAAAGAAATAAAATGATAAACGAAATAACACGATCGAATAAATGTTATCTCGTTAAATCGACGAGATTCTTAAGCCGTTTTGTTCATATCGTTTAATAACGGTGGTGCAATTGTAGTTGCTTGTGCGGCATTTCGTAATTTAATCCTGTCGAAAAATACAAACGATCTTTAATTCCAACAATTTATCAGCGAAAAAATAGTCTCTGGATATTTCCTTTTCGCCATTTTTATATTTGTTGTTCGATATTGGAAATTCTTTTTTTAAAGTTACTTTGAACACTAGATAATTGAATTAAAATTCAAAATAAGATTATAAAAAAGTTATGAATACATATACCTAAACAAGAGATGTATGTTTATGTCGCGAATTTTCTTTTTTTAATAGTTATTTTTTCGCAAAAAAAAATAGTTTTTTTTTTCGCAAACAGCAATACTCTGAGTTCTCTTTTCATTTGAATTCATTTGAATAAAATTGACGCGCATCTTCGCACATCTGTTCGAAATTTTGCGCACAAGTCGCGTTTTCTTTGATCAATAAAGCGACACTCTGGAGATTTCCGATCGCAAATTTAAATTCGCTAGTCTGTGTTTGCAGTGGAGCTCGAGTAGCCCCAAGTGCACCGTACACCAAGTGCACTTTATCTATCGACATCTGTCGACGCCTCAGGCTATCTCAAAAAACTTTTCTAAACTGGCGAATTTCTGGACACACAGTGAGAGAGATCAACTATATCATGAGATCTCGATTGGTAACACACACTTGAGTCAATTTTCTTCCACTCGAATATTCCAAAATCATCGCGTATTCCGTTCAGAATTTGTCCGAATAATTTGAGAATACAAAAAACGCGTGTGACAAGAATAAAAACGTGCAGAATTTCAACGTTTCCAGAATTTATTTCTATATATATATATATATATATATATATATATATATATATATATATATATCATGAAGATATGAAATCTTTCTCCTGAGAATTATATATTAAAGATGTTTCTTTTTCATATTATTATTTTTATAGTATTTATATATATATTAGAAAAATAAGTAGAAAAAAATGAAAAAATGGCAATAAGGAATGATAAATTGAAGAAATAATTGAAGAATTATTTTTCAGAAATTTCTTTATTTCTTTATTTCTTTAATTTCGAATTTACCTTGGATATTCTTACCGTCTTTCTAACTTTATTTTCGATTATTTTCAAGTTTAATTAACAAGAGAAAACAAAACTCGATCTTAAAAATAGTTAAAGAAAACAAATTTACATCTGGAAATTGCGATACATTTTGAAAACAAATGTTATATAGGTGCTCCAACTTCGCTAAAGGTATTAAGAGATTCTCAGCCATTATATGTTCGGCTAATCGAGCGAAAAACAATGAACACGTTCGTGGATCGTGGTATGACATATTATAGTTGGACGGAACCGGTTACACGTTAATCTCCCGGCTAATTTCGCGGCCAGCGGGTGGCAACTTCGTCACATCGCATCCGTCACTTGACAGTCTCGGTAGGGCGTATAATCTTGACGCTATTGTCCCAAAAGCTGATAGAACACAAGCCGTGGAGCCTGAGTCCGCTCAGTTTATCGGCTAGCAACACACCGGTCGCGACGCAACGTATTATGTGGGGGTGCATGGGCCTCGCAGCAGATACATTTGACTAATCTCCGATGCGGAAGCCGCTCGGCCGGATGGCGAGTTTGAAACAAAGTAACGAATACAACTGTGTGATGGACGTGACGGAAATGAAAGGAACGACTTTCGGTGCAAATCGATTTGACGCGTGAGCGAGCTATCCGAGTAACAACAATGCGCTGTATCAACTTCGCTTCTGCGAGAAAATTGATTATAATATACCCGGTGGTATTGCGTATTTTTGAGATTCTTCGAGAATAAATGGAACGAAGTTTAAAGAGGAAAAGAAATATTGGTTGCGAGAAGAATCAAGAAGGAATAAATCGTTATCGTATCTCACGCAATAATACGCGAAAAATCTTCGAGGGTCGACGCGCGCCACTTCTAATAAATAATGATAAGTTGGAGATTTGATTCTTTCTTGCTATTCACCTTTCTTCCGGTCAGAAAGAACTTTCAGATATGTCGATATTTTACAGAACGATTCAACGTACGTGCCGATGTTAATTTGTTTTTCAATTAAATCTGGTATTTTGACGTTTACGTTACATTTTTATCAAATTTTCAGAAGATTAAAGAGATAAAATATTTCTGTAAATTCTTTCCTAGATATACAGGGATTGCTTTGAATGCGATGGATATTTACTCATTGAATGAATGATCACGATTGAAATATAAGTAAATAATTTTAATTTTTTTAGGCATCGCAAATTCCACCTTTTAACTATAGTGAATGTAATTGACATTTCATCAATAAAAGAGAAAAAAACATAACGTATATAATTCTCTTAGAGGTATATTTTCAAATGAAATGTATTAATTGTGTCGAAATGATTTTAACGCGCAACTGCACGCTATCTCGAAACTATCAAAGAGAATTGCGAAATAATTAGTGATTATTGTGAAAGCGTGTCTTCAAATACTCGCAATAATTAGCCGCCGTTATTTCGAGCTAAAGCGATTGGCATTATCGACTATGATGATCGTTTCACGAAAAAATTTTGAATTATGAGCTTTTTGAAACCGCAAGTTATGAGTGAGATTTTCATAAAAAGCGATATATCCTGTTCGTCTCAATAAGACTGATTTTTTATCATCGATCAGCTGATATGAAGAATTTGTGAAAATATCAACTTAATCACTAAATACTCATATTTCTTAAATTTCATGATCGTTGTTCGCAATTGATTAATAGAGAAATTTTTGATACAGCCATCAGCATATCTAGGCGTATTATTTCAAATGTATAAAAATTTACAAAAACATTACAATGATCTGACTTACCTAGCAATGCCTGAAAGAGTCTGCTCTTGAAAATACGTATGACACGTTCGATTGCTAATCGCAGTTGTTTGTCTTGCGGTCTCGTTAACTTGGCATGATAATCCTCGAGGAGCTCCAGAGCTCGATGAGCTTCTAAAAACAAGCAAAAGATAAACAGATTAAAAAATCAGTCAATTACTTTTCATAAAATTAAAAATATAAAATTTTATCATATACGATATAATATACAGATACATATGATACATACAATACGTATATATCATTCACTTAAATTTAATCAATTATATCACGCATTTCAATTTCATTGTTCATTAAACATTTTGCTATTGCTTTACAAACATTAGCTATTTCTTTCGCCATCAGTACAGTTCTACATGCTAATTGATTAACCATATTTATAATGTAAATCGGATGTACATAATTAAATAATTAATTTGATTATATTTTGTATTTCTATCTAAAAGTATTATTTTCACATGTTTTATTAAATATATCTGTCAATGTGCATTAATTACAGTATATTATCCATATTACACTTTCCGTACATCTAATTAATTTTAAAAAATTCATGATTTTCCTCTCTACAATTTCGATATAAAATTCAAAGACTCGTGATGCGTGACTAGTGATCCGAAAAATTAAAAATGGGACCAAACTGCGTAAGAATAAAAACAGAATGGAGAATGGAAGTATTTAATTCACGAGCAAAAGAAAAAAAAAACAATATTAGAATAAAGCAATAACTTTACACTAGTTATTTAAACGTCGATAAATAAAAAAGCACACCCATATAAATACCGGAATTTTATTTTCAATTTAATTGAATTTTGACAATTAAGTTTTAATAAAACAAAATATGCGAATAAGTGCAATGACATATCTTATAACGTTACGATTTTATCATTATATATGATTCTCGCTCTTGGTTAGAAATATGACAAACAATTTTCAATATCTAATTTCCCAGATAAGATTTTTTAAAATTATTTTTACTGCTTATTTTGCACGTATATGATTTATGGTATTATAAAGTAGAGGCGCCAATATAATATATATTGCATCTTGTGAACGAAAATTTCTCAATTACGCGCTATATATCTCTTTCACGCACCAAGATCGTATTTAACCCATTTCCTCTCCCCACTAGCCATAAACACCAACCCCTTCACCGAGGTAACGAGAGTGCCAAGCCATTCGGAAGGTGAAACGACTCAGAGATCTCGTGCACCGGTGAGTACAAGTCGAGAACAAATAACGGCAATTGCATCGGTTTCATGACAACGACCGATGATACAATAGTTTCTTTGCACTTTCGATCTTTATCTTTCCCTTTCTGCGACATGACGAGAGTATTCTCGTCGCGCATTACAACTATACGATCGTCGCCGTATTTCCATAGATGCAAACGTAAAAATTCTATACGCAAATCTTTTGCAATAAATTATTAAATCGACAATTATTATAATATATCTACTGAAATGTATTTTCGCAACATAAACATTTTAATACTTGATATAAAAAAATTGAGTTATTGATATATATTATCTATGACACGTGCTAATTGCAAAATATATTTTTTCACCACTTTATAAAAAGCGATAGATCGTTTTTTGGCCAATGTATATATTCAATCTAATTTCTTTTATTAAACATAAATTTAATATTCAAAATTATTTGTAATTTTATTTCGTAAATAAGAAAGCAACAAATTTGACAAATAAATATGAGAATAAAAAAAGATTAATAAAAAATTCTACTTGAAGAGAAAGAGAGAAAGAGAGAGAGAGAGAGAGAAAGAGAGAAATAAAAAATGGAAATAATTAAAAAAACCAACTCAAATGTTCATATAGATACACGGAGATAATTTTGAGTTAACGAGTAATAAAGAGACGGATGTGCTAGACTGTCTACTGATTTATGCAATTAGCATTATCATGACCCTCCATGCACTTGTTGATCCGCATCACTGTACATCGCAGAAGGAATTTCTGCAAAATAAATTTTTATTCATCAAACAACAAAGTAGACTCCTTTCTTGCTCTGAATGTTTCTTTAGAAACAACAAACATGCGCATATATATTCGATTGGATGATAATACGCTCTTAAATTCGCTGAATTTTTTGCTTCATTCCTATTTTACAATTCATATAAGCATGATAAATTACTTTATCAACGCTTTCATTATATTAAAAATATCTCTGCCATAAAAATATTAGGACTTTACGTTCTGAATTATTTTATATCATACTTTTTCTTATTAAGCTAATCTTTTTTCTTATTAAGACTTATATTTCATTTTAAAGCTTTCTTTTAGAGGAACATGAAATAATTTTAATTTTATATCTCCGCCATATTATCTCAAGTTTATGACCATATCAATACGGCAAAATGTTTTAAAACAACTATGAAATTTGATAGAGAAGACCGCATACATGTCGCGATAGAATTTAGAAGAATGTAAAGCAAAATAACATTTTATAATTTCCAGATAAATTCGGTTACATATGTATGCATATCTGTATTTGTTCGCAACAATTTTTTTTAACGACTTATACATTCTCATGCGTTTGCGAAGATTTGTAAAATAGCTGAAATGGCCAAATGTTTTTTCGCAAAATTTTCAAAAAGTCTGTCATACATGAAAAATATTCATATGGTCTGATAGTGATATTTATGTGTCCCATTTTAACTAAAAAAATTTTTTTAAGAATAAAAAGAATAATTCCTATGAAAAACGAGTCAAATTTGCTATATCCATCCATTCAATGTTATACAAAAAAATGAGAAATTTTGAAAAACAACATGACTTGGTTAATTAGCGATATTAATACATGTGTGATGCGTTATATATATGTATATACTTCACAGTAATATTCACATGCATGAAAAATTCAGCAAATAGTCTTATATGCTTAAATTATTTCATAATATGAATACTTACATGAAAAAGCAGACTAAGCATTACTTTTATCTATGTATACTTTTGTTTTAAAAAAACTAAAATAAAAAGAAACTAAAAGAAAAATTTAAATCCAGAACAGAGAAAGAGAGAGACAAAAAAAGGGAGAGAAGGGAAAGGAAATTTCTCTGGTGGTAATAACACGGCAATGGGCATGTCATCTACCTTCGCGAATGACAACGGAACTATGCCAAGTATGGCCGTTCGTCCCGGCTTTATGGTTCATCCGGTTGCACGTCGCGCTTCATGAATTATAACGCCGTATCTCCTTTACGAGATGCCGCTGTGCTCGATTTTCATGAGCACGAGGCGAACGAACGAGCTCGTCATGGTTGTGAGAGGGCTGTGTTTATCAAGCCCCATGGCCCATCCGAGAGCCTCGGACTTTTATTAAGAAAGGGGAACGCGTTTTCCTCGGCGTTTGCCAAGTTGATTCCATTCTTAAGAGACGAGCTTAAAGACGACATTGATGCAGTAATTGCAATTACATCTCATACATTAAATATGAAATGTTATCTTTTTTTTATAAAAGCAATACAAATTGAATTATTAAGCGCATAAGAGAGCTTGAGAAGTAAATTAATGATACTATTAAAATAAATAACACATTTTGTTTTCGATAAACAACCAAATTTTGTTTCAAATAATATATCAGAAAATATCTTAATGTTACTTAAATGTTAATTAATTACGTTGTCTAAATCTAGTGCATAGATATGTATATACGTTGTCTATGAATAATTCGTAGACTGTCTGAAGTTACTTTCCATGAACTTTCTATCGTGTTTTCTGTTTACACTTACTCGTCCTGTATTTTCAATAAATTTTGAAACTGTTTTATTCGAAAACGTCCACATACTGCTAACTTTCCACAATTAAAGTAAACTTATCGTTTGATAAAGAAAACTTTGTAAGAGAATTTGTTTGCGAATACTACGTAGTATACTACGTAGATTTTTATCTACTGTTTTCCATTTTGAGCGAAAGACAACAGATACTGTCCGCAAAATATTTGTTCGCGTATAGTCCACAGATATTCAAGATATCCATGTTGTATATATCTACAAGCAGTGTATGCAGGCTACAAAGTTTAAGTGAAGCAAAGAAATATGTGAATTTCATTTAGGATCTAACTTAGAATTATGGCCATGGTCGAGTTTAATTCGAGGTCTAATTTAAGATGAAGGTTGCCGAAAAACAAGGACGATCGATATACTATTATTTTCATTGTTCATTACATGAGCCGCTGACATAGTTCGCATGTAATAATTAAAGGGAACCCCTCTGCGTTTGTCTAATTAAAGCACGGTAATTATCGAAGTAAACTACAAGTCGTTATTTCACTGTCTTCTTCGTTTCACGGTGGCATAAGACAAGTCGTCGACAAGAAGCAATAATTATTTCATTCGTAGCAGCTACTTAAGAAAACTGGAAGGATAGAAAAACAAATTAGAAAGAAATGTTCAATTTAATAAACTCGTTCAAAATGTTAAATATCTTCAGTTAGACTTTTTCGTACATGTTATGCTAATAACAGATGATAACAACGGAGTATCCTTAAAAACATGTTTTGCAAATTTAGATAAGAGTAATGTATATACAATTTCTCATTAGATATTTGTTTAATACAAAATATTTATATATGATTTTCTTCAATTTATTTTCACATATTTGCCAAAAATTGTCTAAACTTTTCTAAATAAAAATTCATCTTCGATTACGCAATTGTATATTACGATTTTATTGACACACGACTGACGCATTTATATAGGAATATCAACAACTCTTCGTAGTTTCATATAACAGTAAATTCGGAATTCATCATTCTGGCAGTAAAAACGAACTATCGACAAACTGTCGAGCAAGGACACGGGCCAGAAATCTCAGTTACATACAATGTACCTAATGCATACATATGCACGACTCGCTGAAATTCTACAGACGATAGTTCCAATCGTGCTTATATAGTAAGTCATATGATAAGTCATGATGCAGCGATCGAATAAATGCAAATAAATAAAGTACGTATGGAAAACGTGATTATTAGAAGACTAATTAAAATATTGAAAAAAATCGTATAATTGATTCGAACAAAAATATACTATGTGTAAAATATGTATCTCTTTAAATAAAAATTGCATTTTGTTACAAATTTCTTTGCATTGAAAAAATGATTATCCTAGTTGCATCAATTAATTGTTAAAATGCTTGCTATGTCTACATAAATAGGAAAGAATAGTTATTCGTTATTCACGTTTGTAAAACCATATATAAAGGCAAATGGAACAATTGTCATACAGAAACTTATGAAAAATGAGAGCTATATTCTAACTAACGATGACCCATGCAACATACCCATAGACTATTATACTTCATATATAGAATGTCAAAAAAGGAACGAATGTTCCACTAGTAACTACATTCTTGCAAATATAGAAAAGATAAAATTGGGAGATAAAAATAGCACAAATTAACTTATTTATCAGGTCAAATTGAAACTCATTTTGTCGAAAATATATTACGTATTTATGATGTGACATGAAAATGAAAATGAACGAAGATTCAAAATACATATTATTCAAAATACATGTTATTGTTTATAAAGTAATTTCCACTTCCGAGGTAGAATATATATCCGCGAATCTAATTCGACTGAGTAACAATCACGCTCGGAGTCACGGAAATTCGCGGAGGCATTTAATCCTCGACGCCATATTCGTCATGATATCTGACGCACATAAGGTAAACAAGCCAGCTGTGGAATATAGATTTTGCGAATTTGCAACCCGCAAGAATATGGATTTGTATTCGCGGAATTATGTAAATTCCAGTAATTGGATCTCGCCCTTCCGCCCTACGCGCTTTGTTCGCGAAAGCACGCATACGCGTGAGACATCGGGTATATTAATGCAAAGAGTTTTATTCCTAAATATCACGCAAATTAATTTAAATCTTAAATTGTTAATCTTTGTTGAAAATATTTTATTTCGTCCTTTAAACAAATTTATTTAGTATTAAACACGAAAATTTTTCCGTTTTAATAAAATTGCGAATTGCTTCAAAAGATTTTATTAAAAACATTTTATAAAATAATTTATATTAATACGGAAAATGTATGTGATCAGATTAAAATATGGAAAATCAGTTTCAGCTTGTATTTCAATCAAATTATATATTTTTATCTTTTATATTGTATAATTCAAGCTTTGACTTTAATGGAATTCTAATGTGTGATTTACAATCACAAGAGATATTTAATATTGAATTATTACAGTTATTTTATATAAGGATGCTCTCTCCCATCCTCCAAGTATATTCACAAATAGTAATATCCAGAATATAATCGCCATTTACCTAAATTTACAGCAATGCACGATTGGGTTTTGCCATCTTTTTTCTCGTTACTGATAGAAAACATAAATCCAGTATGCGAACTGCAAGATCCGCTATTTTGCAATCGGCAAACCGCATGCCGGAGAGAGGAAAGGTATACCGGAAGCAAATTACCATTTAGACCAACTATCTCTAATTACTAGTGGCGATAGAACAATGCGCGGCTGTGTAATATTAAGGGATGAGCTGGATAGTTGGTGTGTAGCTGGATCTATCCAAAATAGTCGGATAACTGTGGATTCAGGCTGCATGCGCAGAACGCAGGATGTTCGATTTATCTTCGAAGAGAAGGAGGTACATTGCCGAGCGATTAAGAAGCAGGATATATAGTAGAAACGGACTGCTGAACTCGTTAACATTTAATGTTTTCCTAGAAGAATTATACAAAAGACCTAAAAGGAGAATTAGTATAACGAATTTCAATAATCGCAGAATCCATCTAAAAAAGAAAAAAAATATATCCTTGTAAGAGTAAAGATAAAAATAAAATATTAAAATAAAAAAAAACGATAAAGATAATAAGAGATAAATCGCGATAAAAAATGTTGAAATTAAAATTATTAAATTTATAGATGTTTAATATTAAAATAGTTATAGGTATTTATTAATAAAATTATTATATAGATATTTTAAAATAATTCTTTTCTCTAAATATTAACATAATTTCTTAAAATTTTTTCCCCAAATATATATATATATATATATATATATATATATATATATATATATATCTTTTATGTACTTTTAATGCTCGTGAAATTGATAGAACAGATCTGACATTACTTTCATTTCGCCTTCCTGCTGTCGCATATACATGTAATCTTATTGCTCTTCTCTGCATGCGTATTGTCGAACTTTGTCTTAAAGAAAGCTTTGCTGTACAGTGAGGTAATACTACAGAGAGGGAAGAGGACATCAGAAATGCTTTTATTGAAATCGAAGAGAATGTTCGGCGCATACGAAGAAAAGCGGAGCGTATATTACTTTGATCAAGATAAAATCTAAGAATTTAAGTAGCGCACATTGCGCTTTAAAGTCTTATATTAAAATCGAAGTCTTATATTAAAACACGTATGGCTTGCTAGTCTCTGGATTACTTTATGATTAATCATGATGTTCCTCATCGAATAGTTAAATCACAAAACTTTCCTATCACCTATCGAAATTACCGGGATAGTACTAACAATAAGTAAAACTGTCATCCCCTTTCTGTTCTTGTCAGCGGGTGGTGAGTGAAGAAAGGAAAGACTGTGTCGCGCACATATAGCAGTAGCTGGATGGGAGTTGGCAGATGCAAAGGTACTCGACGAGGGGGAAAGATGTGAAGAATAAACCCGTCGGACGAGAACAGTACAGTTGCATAATGTGCAGTCGACGAGGGAAAAACGTAGCGTAAGAAAGGAACGACGACAGTGCTGAAATGTTATTTTGTAATAGCATAAAAGAAGCGTAAAACGCTCGCGGATCAAGCGCTATCTCTTATGACTCTATCCATAATCCTTCACGTGTTTTACATTATCTAGTCTACTTGGTATCATACAGTTAAACAGCTCACGGTTTTTTTATTAGTAATAATTCCTAGTAATAATACTTCATTATAATAATATTTTTACTACATTATAATAATACTATTATAATAATACATTCATATAAATTACGATATGTGATAAATTACGAATTCATATAAATTACAAAAGGTGAGCCAATAAATTATTTAATATATGTATATATGTATATATTTTTTGGCATACACACAAATGCGCGTATCTATTCTCTTATACTTCTTTGGCTTTTTTTTCTTTATTGCGAGACCATCAATTGAAAGGGAAGAACGATTTCCTATAGACAGGCAGATGCTGCCAGATGTAAAGATATTTTCCTCGGGAGTGAGTCGCGGTGCGAAGAATAAATCGGTCACCAACGCGAGCAGAGGAAAAAAAAACGAAGTAGGCAAGATGGAAACAGGTGGAAAAGTTGACTCGACGTTGCGAATGCTTTTTTCTCGTCTCGACTATAGAAAGATGGGAAGCTCCTTCCGTCCTGGAGGAACAACTGTCTTTCGCTTTATTCATCTCTTTCTCTGCTCTATGCTGCTCTATTCATATTTTCGTGCTGCTCTATTCTTATTTTCGTGCTACTCTCTTCAATCTTTTTTTACTGATACTATAGTTTCATTATTCCTTTAAGTTTTCTGTTTTTTTCATTATATTTTTTATTATTTATTGCTAATTATATCACAAGAAAGAAAGTTCTTTTGTTCCGAAGTTGAAGAAAACTACTGTTTGACAAGTTAACGTAAACTTATCAATTCGAAATGTTTTTTCAATTATTTTACGATTCGAGACATGCATCGACCTTATTTCAAATATCTAAATAAATTAAAACTAATAAATTTAGATTAAATTGCTTTAAATAAAATTGATAACGCGATACAGAGATATGTAGCTATGTAAATTTCGCACAGCAATGTGCAGAAAACGCAACGTCCGAATGAATTAAGACAAACTAGACAAACGGAAGACGGTAAAGTCCCTTCTGGAATTAATCACGGTCACGCGGACGTTATTCAACCGACGAATATAAACAGTAGACAATAAAGTGGAGAGTCGCGAGCGCGAGCGGGACTCAAAAGCAGGCAGTACAACAAACAGCACCGATTTAATCTGCGTTCTGCGCACGACGTTAAAATGGACCACCGCCCAGCTAGCTAGCCACCCAGCGGTCGTCCGAGCCAACTGTAGCGTGAAACCGCGATAATCTGGATGGCCATTTGCCTCCAATCTCGTTCGCGAATTTTTCGTCCTACGGAATCTTCCTCGACGAATTCACTCCAATTCAAACTCTATCGCGCATCTGCTTCCAGTGTATTAACTTCAGCAACGGCAATAAAATTATCACTTGTTATTTTATTTTGGTTAAAAATATCAAATAATACGATGCAACATATCGGCTTATATTCGCGATATATATCTCAAAATAAGAATAACACCGCACATTTTTTTACACGACAAGAATAAACTCCGAAAACAGAATTTTTAATAATTGTCATGTAATCGATAATTTTTTTATTCGTAAACGGTATATCTGGAATTATATAAGAGATTAAAGAGTTTTTATATAATTCTTTCCTCTCTGAGCGTCACCGATACGAGACTTTATGTAATCAATTTTACGTTCTGCCCTTCGACGTCGTCGTCCGCGCGTAAATCGTCGCCTGGCGCGCGACGGAATATTAAATTGCGCTACTTTAATTGTTGTTGCCCGCTTCGCCATTGCCGATCGACAAATCACGAGTCGCGGATAAATCACAGCGATATGCCAGTTAGGGGCGTGCAATCCTTCGTCCCTTTTTTGTTGTTCTCACATTCTTTCGTTTTTTCCAAAAAGTTAGCGCCGCGTTGAATCGAATCGGACGGGCAGCTGGCGCAACGAGAAAATGAAATTGACGATAGGTTTTCTCCACACACACGGCGAGATTTTCTTAAAATCGCGACAACGAATTTCTCGAGAAAATACGTCGATTGGTCAAAGGAAAAATAACGAATGAAGATAAATAAAAACACGACATTACCGTATGTCATTACGATACAAATCAAAATACTCTTCGATCATACGATTATTATGATCACATCGATAGCTTCTGCATCTTTGCAAAGGAAATTACGTCGAAACAACGTAAATAAGGGATACATATAACGAAAATTTCATAGTTAAATTGATGTAAACATTCAGTAAGTTACAAGCACAAGAGTGACGAGCCAGGGATTATTTGATAATAACGTTAATGATATTACATTATATGCGTCGATCGATAAAGTTCTTTTGCGAAACATGTTAGATAAAAAGTCAGTTTCAACGGAAGACGCAAGCGGATGCAGTTTACCCCTCGTTTATTCGATAACCTCTCCACGGAATTTACATGTACCAGGCGCGACTACCGCGCATCGCGCTTAAACCGCTTTATTATGCAAAATCTTTCGTTATCTTTCCTTTCTCTGTTTTTTTCCTTTGAATAAGTCCGGCCTCGCGTTACAGTCGTTTCCTTCCGCTCGCTTCCGCGGTGATCGCCCCCTAAAATTACGCCAAAATCCGCTGGTTCCCAGAAGTGACATGCGCGTGCGTGGAAATGTATGCTTCGCTTAACTTCTACATATGAAACTCCCCGCGAGCGTCGAGTTGACTTCCCGAATTAATTATCCCATTTCCGTCACCCACAAGCTTCGTGTCAACGATGGACAGAGAAGTAGGTATTTGAAACTGTAGAAATAATTACAACGGTCTTCCGCGAAAGCTCCAAATTTTGTCCAACTAAACTTATTCGCTGTACCATAAATGTCATGGCAAATCTCTTGTCTCTATGATATTACGAATCATATCGACATTTGACATGTCCATAAGTAAACTTAGAAAAACAAATATGAGGGAGAAAGTAATACCTGCGTTAGAATGAAATCCGTTCGTTGCAATATTTTATATTTGCACATTAATATAATTAAAGTACTTACGATATCGTTCAAGATAGAGAACTGTGGGAAGATAACAGCACATGCCATTATCCCCGTGTACGTGAGTATACATGTCTGCTAATTAATAGATGATCCTCCGGTAGTGGTTGTGCAGCAATATTGTATTCCCAAGTCTCTACCGGCTCAATTGGTGCCTCGTGAAAGATTTCACGTTGCCACTTTGAGTAGGCGAACACATTTCTTGCGGCGACTTCCGCTCGATCGAGAAAAGTTTTCAATGTCTTTGATAGCAAAAATTGGGAGTACGGGAGTCACGGCACGTATTCTCGAAACTTTCGCAAATTTTTTGCAAGTTGAATCAACGATCGTTCGAGAAATTCCAATGAATACCTTTTAAAATATCGTTAATGCGAACGATCAGATGTTATAGATTAACGTTCAAACTTGTTCAAAAGACTTTTATAAAATCTTTAAGCTTGTTAGAAATGTACGTACGAATTATAGCCGTTATCGAATGTAATGTATATATTTTAAATATAAATATAGAATAAGTTTTTCAAATAATATGATTTTAATTATACGGTTATTTCTTTATGTTTCTTTCTTTTTTCGATCCTGGATTAGAAAATAAATCCGTTTCTGCGACAGATTAAACAATCTATTCCATTTCGAGGGAAAAAAAACAACAGTATACGTAATGCAATTTCGCACAGATATGCACAGATACAACCGGCGATGAAAAAATTCACTGAAACGCGCGGTAGATATGCTCGGTTAGGTTTGTTCGGAGCACTAGATAGCAGCAATGTTTCCATCAAACACTATTCAATAAAATCATCCAAATTATATCTGCAAGGAATATCTTATATGTTATACATTTGTATTCAATCTACTAATTAGCAATAATATCGAGAATTTTCGCAAATGATCTGGCAAACACACACTTATACATTTTTATTTACATAATTTTTTCTTTAAGAATGCGTGAAAATTAATTTTAATAAATTAGAAGAAATTATAAATTTAATTAAGAAAATATAAAAAAAAATTGAAGTGCAAAAATATCTCAGATTGTTTACAATTTATGCTTAACTGAATATGTGCCATTTACCAGCCAATTAAAGAAAACAAAAGTAATTACAGCATTATTCGTCGAGACTGGCAAAAGACCGATTATGCGATCGCATGCCGGAAATGCCTGTAGTCAAGTACATCCGATGTCACACGTAGCGCGTGTTGTCACAAGCATCTGCATCGGATGTACGAAATCGATTTTCGGGGTTACGCACCTGTCAACAGGTTAATTTCTCTGTCATGCTGTACGTGACGACTTGTTCTGTTTTTTTTATAACTCGCTGACGTGACGCATTTACGTTTAACAAACATTACCGAACCCGATGGTTATTGTAAAGTTCAATGTGATTTGAAAAAATAGATGAAGAATATATTCCACGTGTTGTATATAGTTGTATATAGTTGTTTATGCACATGTATGATTGAATTGAAATAATAAGAAAATTTAGAAAAAACAATAGCTTCGCAAAAGCTATTACATTTCATTTAATCTTCAACGACACTATTTATATTTTTTCATCGATGTTTTACATATTTCGGAGAAATAAACTTGCAATTGTAGAACGTAAAGGAGAATGTAGGTAATATATATTCTTCGTAAAATTGATCGCACCCTATTCCTCTTCACGACGCAATAACGTTAAACGGTCTGGGTTAACGAGTCACGTGAGATTGGCATTAGTCTTGCGGACATTTAAGACACGGTGGAATACCATTTCTTGACGTTACATAACATTTTGCATAACGAGCAACATCTCGTTCTACGGGATTATATTTTTATTTACGATGCGTTCAGTGAATTTTGCTGTCAATACATGATCTTCGAATCGTTCGATTGTCCCGTTCGTAATTTCGATTATGTTCAATGTCGAATACACGGACACGGACAAACCATCACCATATTCTAATTATGTAATTTCTATGGAAACGATTTCCATTTCCATAATGAGCTTGCGAAATGAAATTATCGGTCGTTACACTAACCGGGAACCAGCCCGGAATTTGCATCGCTCCCGATCTACACCAGTCAGAGAATGACGATTATGCCGAATGTGCCTTCCTCCATGGCTTGTTAACATCATTTTGCAATATCGATTGCGAGATGAGCTCGCTGGAAAGTTTGAAACAATGAAAATTATGTCACTATTATATCTCTCGCAAAACGTGTTCTCTCAGAAAAAATAAGCTGTCATTGTTGAAACGTTTAATAAAACGAAAATTACATGTAATATCTAATAATATGTTACATTGTCTCTGAAATAAAGAGACAATCTATAAAAACCCGACAACATATAAAAATAAATAAATATTTACCTACATATCTATCTATGCTGTTTGTAAAATAATGTCTGTTAAAACTTTATACCAGGATGTATTATTATAAAAAAAGGAAAAGTTAAACAGACAGCGAGTTTTTCTTGCAGTTTTCAGAAAGGAAACTCAATGCTACGAAGGCTCTCCTGTTATCCCGTTCTCGTACTTACGAGTTAAGAAGAATCTCGAGTTGCCGGAAGAATTGCTATTTATCGTAATGAAAAACGTAGTAGTACACGAAAAGGGAAAACAAAAAAGAGCGAAAGAGAAGGACTCTCAAAGCCTTTACAATTTAAAAATATATATTTTGCACCAAAACAACGTTATTTTGCTTTGTTCACGCGTAATTACATCTTAAATGACGTAATGTAACGTGTACGTGTGAAGCCACAAATTTAATTACTAATACACATCACTGATTGCTAAACACGTATAACGATACACGATGATGATGATGCTGTGCGAAAATTCTAATAGCAACTGAAGTCAATCGCGAAATGAAAATTCATAGCGGCGGACACGAAATATGCAAAGCACCTGCTTTTGCTCGTTCGTCGCATTAACTTTCTAGCATTTTTTAAACTATATATCTCAACGTATATATCTTAATGTCATATATTATATGACGCACGTGAATGGAAAATTATTTCATTATTTTTTGCACGCTACGATGTTGAAATATGCAAGATACGCGATGTGTTTCCATAAAAAGAGGAATTTTTCTCGCTATAATCATACTTGCGAGAATTTCGAGAGCATGTGATGTGAGTAATGTTATATTCTCATACAACAACACTTCTGATCTTATTACAAAAGTCAAAAATGTGCTCAAATTGTAAAAAAAAAAAAATCGAATTTTTCACTTTGAAAATAGCATTTAGAAATTTGTTGATGATTTATAATTACTCCACGAAAATTATCATATAATTTTGTTTTAATATTATTTAATTGAAATTACGAAAATATTAAGATTCATAGAAATAAGATTATTTTTTTAGTTTGTAGTATTATATTCATAATGACAAGTTGGAACACTCTCTCAAACAGTATATCTTGCTCACATAGATGACACTTTTAATGACACATGATTTAAAAACCTCCATCCATCACATTAACAATCACTTCTGCAATGCACAATGCACTCGCGCGTTTCACGTGATAATTGCTTAACAATTCCATAAATTTATCCAACGTTTCTCGTTTTAACGATTTTATGATGCTTTAAGACGCTCAGAGTATCTTTAACGAATGTCCCGAAAGAGTGCATATACGAAAATTCACGTGCGATATCGCGGGACGATGACTGCCGACGAGATTGACAGAAGAACGAATCGAATTCACGGTACATTCCTGTCATTTATCGCTCGAAATCGCTTGAGATAACGTTAATAAATGCGAAAAAATTTTCCCCGAAAAAAAATTTGCAAAAGCACGCGTACGGGTTAGCGTTCGCCCGCACGGAGCGGCACTAACCCGCTGACTGCCGGAGTCGCCCCTTTTCGCCCGCCACGACCCGTCAGCCCCTAACCCGGAGGCTATCCCCTGGTCCCCGCGCGGTCGACCTACCGCCACCCACATCCACCCATTCACCCCGCGCCAACATCACCTACCCTACTACTATCACCTCCGCCGCCACCTTCGCGAAACCGTCGCCGCCACCGCACCTCCCGCCGCCAGTGTCTATTACCATGGTGATGTTGACCCGTTGCGCTCTTTACTCGTGGACAGAATTTATTTTTTTCCTCTTTTTCTTATATTTTCATAAGACGAGAGTAAGTAACCTACACATATCAGCTTCCAATGCTCTTATATCCTTATCGATATCTGATCTTCATCAGAATTCCGGGATTATTAAAATGTAATATTTTTAATTCAACGATTCTAAAGAAAAGTCTCTAAATGGAAAATTTAAGAAAAGATAAGGCTTTACAAACATATAGAAAATATTTTAATAAGTAATATGCAGTTTTTTATTTATTGCCTAAATTTTGGGAAAACAAAATCAATTTCCTAGAATTGAAATATTTTTCAGTTTTTATTTTATTATTTAACCAAAAAAGTATATTACGCGAAAATAAAATATTTTATAGAAGAAAGAAAAATTATTTACTTCCCTCAAAAAAAAAAATAAAAAAATAAAGAGAAATTATTTATTTCCGTCAAAATAAATTCAGCAGCGAAAAAACGTATTATTTATCAAGATGCCGTCAACATATTCTAAATATCTCATAATTTTTCAGAATTTTGAATTGGGAACTTTTCCTCATAAACTAAAATTATTACTCATTCATTCATATTAGTCATTCATTCATTATTATAAGAAATATAGCAATAAATAGTAAATACATATAAAGTATAATAACATATAAAATATAATACATCACTTATATTTTATATGTATGTAATTTGCATAAAATATGTAACCAAGAGATACAAGAAAACTATATAGTGAATTTAAATTCACAGCTGCTTTAAATAGCAAAAAAAATATCGTAATGCAAAGACGAGAAAAAAAAATGTCCTCAGTCTCGTGCTTTCATCTTTCTCATCGGTTGAGTCGAAGGCTTTTTAAGTCCCACAGATCTCTCGAGAGAAAGAACGGATGAAGCTGGCGCGGAACGGAAGATCTCGTCGACCAATTTAATAGCTTTTTACGCCTTATTACTCATCGTTGCGCTTAACCGAGTAGCGGTTGGAATAGGAAAATGTTCGCATGTAATATGTTCAACCGAGTACGAATAAACCTGGATTGGGAAGGAAGAGATTCGAACAGCGTGAATTCTTGTGGCAGCTAATACAGCGGAAGGAAACGCGTTCGTAAATTCACGGAACTTTTAGAAGTCGAGCATGTATCTCCTTTAATTCCTCCGAACAAGAACGACTCAACATAAAGACGATCTGTTGACATGTAAAAAATTTGATAGATGCTGTCGCGCGAATGAAAAATTCCAATCATCTCACTTCATTAAATGACTATAAAATCAAGCAGCATTAAACACTTCCTCTGTATTTATACCGCGTGATTAGAAACTTAAATTCTTAAATCGATATATCTAACTTAATAAAAAAAGAAAAATAGAAAACAAGAAAAATAGAAGAAGAAATATCGATATTATGATTAATAATAAGATATTAATAATAATATCGATATTTCTTCTTCTATTTTTTCTTGTTTTCTATTTTTCTTTTTTTATTAAGTTAGATATATGGATTTAAGAATTTAAGTTTCTAAAATCATGTATATTATCTCTACTAAGAGAAAAGCTAAATTTGGTCAGATATTGTAATTAATGAGTACGCTCGCTTGACGTGTTACATCACAAAAGTAGACGTGAATTAAGCAAAAGCGGGAAATCGTGCTTCTTGCGGTCCGTTTGATCACGATTATTTGATCATGGCATCAAAGAGACTTCGAGAAGCTCTCTTGTGACTAGATAGACAACCAGAAATTGGGAAAGGAGACGGAGAATCAAGAAGAGTGATTTGTTTGAATAGGTCAAGAAACAGGTAAATCAATAGCATTGATCTTACCGTTAACATACAAGTCGTAATCATTCTGAATGAAATATTATATGTCCTCTCATTCATGAGACACAAATATCATTAATATACAATTTAATAAACCACAATCATTGACATTACAATAACATTAGTTATTGTTGAGTTCATCACTTATGCTTGATATTAATATATCTTAATATCGACAAACATCTCATATATTAAAATCTAACAATTATATATTGAAAGTAAAACCGTTAATACTGTAATGCTATGTGTTAACAACAGCAGATAATAATAGAGGCAAAATATATTCTGATCTATATCGAAATTTTCAATCAAAGATAATTTTATAAAATATATACTATTAATATTTATAATGTAAAACATAAAATGTAAAGTTTGGTATATAAATGATTTAATATTACGTTTTATACTGCATGCCGAATTTTTATGTAACATATAAAGCGAACGCAAGTTACTATTGGCAGCTCAAATTCGTAAATTGTTTTTGAACGATGTTTGCCGATAATGTTGATGAACACGCATCAAATCGTCTAGCATACCGATCATCGTAATACGATTGCGTCGCGGTAGATTACAAGCAATTACGTCCGTCGATCAGACGAATCGTAGGCACGTAGTTCGAGGTCGACGCGAGTTATATGTCATCCCCGAGAGTAGTCCGGTGTAATCCAGGAACTTCAATATTTGATATAGCTAGATCCTGTATACCGATGTGGAGATGGAGAGAGAAGGAAGAAGAGAATCTTCGAACTAGTTTCGCCATGTGCGGCTTGATGACGTGCAAATTGGGTTACCTGCCCATGGGAATCGTATAATTAAATTTCGTCAGGTATGCTTATTATCGAATACACCTTTAGTCGAGTGGCACACGAACGGAACGATATTTTTGTCAAGAGTTTTGAAGTCTTATCGTGTTGACGTACCTCTTTCCACTGAAGCGAGTCGGATTAAAGTATAAATTGATTAAATCGTTACATTAAATAAGACTACCACGTACATCTGTTTGCAAATCATCGAATATCGAGTTTATGTAAACTTTCAGAATAATTATAAGATCAAGTTTTCTCTCTAAATTGATAGTTACTTAAAATAAAATCAATGTCGGCAGAAATATCAGCGCGTTAAACAAATTAATTCATTTCAATTGTCTTAAGAAATCGAGAAACCTGTACATTTTTAATAACTATTTAAGCTTGTGAAGTAAATGATCTGTTCCAGCGTACAACACGAGTCCCCACTTTTGTAGTTCCTTCTACGCGGGAAATCCTATGTAATTTACTGACACTGCATGTAGTCATATAGCGCCTTCATCTAGAAAACATATTTAACAAACTCTGACCTGTTCCCATTTACGGGAGATATAAGCGCATGTCTGACAATGAGATATTTTCCTATCTCGTAAGCAATATTGCAGATAATTGGACTGGAAATTTGAAATTATTTTGCCTTGCGATTTGGTTACATATATAATATGGAATATATGACATTATGTCCATGATTACATATGAATATTTATTCAACATTTTATCGAAATGTCATATATTATTCTGTCAAATAATTTTAATAGTGTAAAAGCCGCAACATGCGTTTATTATATGATATACTAAAGACGCGCGTATAATTCTATAAGCCTGTACATTATTTTTACACGCCATATATTTCTAAAGGCTATATATATAACGACAAACCTGAGCGTCATATTTACTAAGTTATTGAATTAAAACGCCATAAATAACACCGGTAATTTCGCAAAGTCAAACATTTCGTCACGAGTGCGATAAATCATTAACTGTGGGGGGGTCGATTCGAGATCGTAAATTCTCGAGATCGTAAAAATATGACGACGCAACAAAAGCAAGCATCGCGACGCAAAAATCAACTTATTGAATTATAGTCCCTAATTACATAATACAATATGCATAATGGACGTTTCACAAGAGCACCGAGCGGGAACCTGGGCGTTTAACGATCACCGTCATCCTCTGGGTTGCATGAAGTACGAGCGGTGTCAAAGGGGAAGGCCCGAAGGAAGCAGAATAAGGCAGACGCGGAAGTAGGAGTGTCGGGGACCATAAACTCGTCGAGCACAGATAATGCCGTGTATATAGAGAAGCGCACTCTTCATCCTCTTCTGCACCAGATGAAGTGGAGCTGTGACGACGCGCTGCAACGAGTATTATACTACAGGAACGAGGACGGGAGCTTCCCGAGACTGCGTTTCGAAAGCTATTATCCTCCAGTCGTAAGACTAGGATCCCTTCGCGTGACGTAACCTTATTTCATCCCATTTAAGTTAGCTCGACTTTCCATAGCTTACAGCATTGCTCGGCTGACCGGCCGTATAACTAGCGTTCGGAAAATCGCTGTTTCAAGATTCGCATCAACGCAACGCGCAACAGTTTTCACCTCCGTTAAATCGTTCGAAATAATCTTGTTATCAAATTCTGTTATTAAACATAAGCTCTCAATTTTAAACTAATCATCGATTTAATTACGATATAAAATCCGCTTAATATTTATTACTGCAGTTCTTTTTAATGGGAAAGACTAACGAGAATATGAGTATGGCTTTATGGAACGGATCATTCAATTATTAAATAGAAATAGCTATTTTCACTATTAATATCGTTAATGAATTTACCTATATTGATTGTTATCGATTGTGAATAATAAAAAGTTAAGAGAATGATGCAAAAACATCTTCTAAATTTAGCAAAATTCGACAAAAATTAAAATCATGATAATTGCGCAGCGTTAAAAATGTTGATAAAGTTTATTATATTGCACGAAACGTGAGAGTGATGTTTCGGAGACAAAGTTTGCATAAATGAATATGCATTAATTTCTCACATTTCGTACGATATTTGGCAAAAAAAATGTTATCTTTATTCTTGTTTGAATAAAGATGATTGTTTTGTTACATGAAAAGCAAACTGAAAAATAAAATCACAAGATTACGCGACCTCCTAAGGAACTTATTTGAATTGGAATTTACTTGATTGCAAAATTAGTTTGCATAATTGACAGAAGAGATTAAATTATAATTATAATTTACAGCTCCAATTTGTATTAAATAAACGTATTAGCAATTTTTGTGACAAAATATATTTAAATATATTATATATTTAGCGACTTTTGCTCTACGCAGAACAAGATTGTCGTTTTGTTTTACATTAGTGTACTTCCAGTTGGGCTTTGATAAATACCATTAGCAAAATCAGTGCATTGTTACAAAGTTTAACACGCTTTTTTTGTAAGCCGATAAAATATCACAATTTTAAAATTTTACAATTTTAATCTTCTTCTCGTTCAAGTTACTCCCGATATTTTTGAACATTTTGTTTCAAAGCTTTGTATTTTATCAAAATTAAAATTGTATTTTTTTTCAATCAAATTTTAGAAACATTTATTCGTCATTATGCTCGTTGTGTTGATGAATATACATAATTAAATATAATAATATATTTATATAAAACATATATTACATATATGTATATATGTATATAAACATTATTACATATTAGGTTGTACGTGAAAAATTAAAGCAATTTAAATTACATTCATAATATTGCATACAGATAATATTTAATTATCATACAATAATAAATATATAAACACCGTAAATGAATAAAAAAGTTAATAACATGAAATATTGATATGCAATTTGCATGTGCAAACTGGGAAAATTTTACGCGACGAGTAATATAATTTTAAATATCAGCTGTTTTCTTAAAAAGCAGCGTTGTTATATACCAAGAACACATTTGCTAAAAAAAAAAGTATAAATTCATTATATATACGTGCAACTTTTCACCCAGTCAAAATTTTCGTTCTCATACCTCTATAATCTATCATTAAAGTATCTAATTTAATAATTACATATGAGCATATTCTATTATAATATTATGCATTTCAAATACGTTTATCGCATATCATAGCAAAACACAGCAATATCACTATTTGAGAATGAATATTCCCGAATCAAACTTGTATTATCGACAGATGTCACAATCGACTTGCCGCGAGATCGACATCGTCGAAAAGTGATTTTTGCTGTTAACGCTAACTATTAGATGAAAAATATTCACGCTGCTGCCCATATAAAATAAACGAGCACCGACGAAATGAAGTGACAGTTTAATCGAAAATAACCATACTCCTTCCAATATATCATAAACGTGTTTCTGAAATGTATCCTGCAAATCGCATGCGTCCAATGCTGCGACTGCTTGTCTTCACGTGCAATATATATAACTGTAAGAATATGGATAACTCTACAAATAGAAATGAGATAATTTTTTCTTATCTCTCGCATTTTTATTTTCAAGGGCACCTATAATAAGTGGAATCGAAATAATAATAATGTACAAGGCTCTAGTTCGATTATGGCCTCAGTGGCTCGCTGCTCTAATAGGTTAGTTAACTTGTCGATTTATTTATATTTCAATTTAATCCTTTCGCTGCTGTAAGCGCCTTTAGAGGTTTTGAAATTTTAATAATTGTGTACTATTAGCGCTTTAAACCGTTCAAGTGTTATCACCTAGATAATACTGATGACGTATTTAAACGTGCAGATTTATATTATCATCATTCACATATTTTTATTAGTAATCCAATTATATCTTCTACTAGGTTTTGAAATTTTAATAATTGTGCACTATTAGCGCTTTAAACCGTTCAAGTGTTATCACCTAGATAATACTGATGACGTATTTAAACGTGCAGATTTATATTATTATCATTCACATACTAGTAATCCAATTGTATTTTCTATTAATAACTGATAAGCGATGCGCGATAGTAAAAAGTTTCACTGCTTATAGCAGCTAAACATGTACGGTTTGTCCGCATTGCATTAGATTTCGTCGCAACGAAAGGATTCATTACGAAAGAGAAAGAAAGAGAGATTTTCACTCTTAAAAAGTAAAATAA
The DNA here is from genome assembly GCF_003227725.1 of Camponotus floridanus. Taxonomy (NCBI): domain Eukaryota; kingdom Metazoa; phylum Arthropoda; class Insecta; order Hymenoptera; family Formicidae; genus Camponotus; species Camponotus floridanus. Next base: position 315,909 of record NW_020229692.1, on the reverse strand, counting down.
TATTTAACATATTTTCCGAATATATTGGTGTGCTCATGTGATATATAATGATACATTGTATCATAGTATGCCTATTAGTCCTCAGTACTGGTCTCGTAATCGGTTGGACATCGCCTTATTTAGCGCAATTAACCGGTGAGGATCCACCGTTTCCGGTAACACATGAACAAGCATCATGGATAGCCTCTTTATTACAACTTGGACGTCTATTCGGTGCTGTCATTGGATCTCTCTTCGTGGAATATCTTGGCAGCAAGATGTCTCTGTTGTTAACCGGATTGCCAATGATCTTTGGATGGATTTGCGTAATTTGCGCCAATTCTGTTACATGGCTATATATGTTTAGAATATTTTCAGGTAACAATCTTAATTATAGCTATTAATTACCAGCTTATATACAGAACAAATCGATTCGTCAGTATAATCTGTTGCAAAGCGTAATTTTATATTGCCTTTTATATTCAAGCATTTAAATTCTACAATTATATAATCTTTTTCAGAGTTTTATGTAAATTTTTCAAGATCTCATTGAACTTATTGTTCTATACTAATATTTCTAGCTCTATGTAATTTTATGAACAATTATATTATACTAATCAGGTATATCAATGGGAATGCTATTCGCTTGCTATCCGCTTTACATCGGTGAAACTTCGGCGCCGTCAATTCGCGGGGCCTTAGTAAGTTTCATTGTCAATACATTGCCTTTGGGTACACTTCTCGGTAATATAATGGGTCCCAATATGTCTATGACATATTTCGGAGTTATCAGCTTGATATTGACGATATGCTACCTAATTGCTTTCCTATTTCTTCCACGATCGCCGCACTATTTCGTGCGACGCAATGATATGAAGAGGTAAATATGATGATATATATATATATATATATATATATATATATATATATATATAATGTAAAAAAATTGTTTCGCTAATTTGTTGTTCAAAGTTGTATTCAAACTTTGTTATTTAATGGGCCATGACTGATCTTGTGACTAATGAATGTTTTTCGACTTTTATTTTTAATGCATGATTGATATGACTCGGCAAAGAGAGAAGATAAGCATTCATTTAGAGTGATGAGTTTGGTTCGATAAATCTTCCGTAATGATAATATTATGCTGAGTAATTGTGTAATATATTGTGCAATATATGTTATCGGTTGATTTAATTCATAAATTAATTGCGTGATTATATATATATATCAAATAATCTACAGCAGAGTAAATATAATTATTGATACTTTAAGTGTCATCTTTATTATATATTCATCTTGAATATTTTCATTATTTTTTAAAGATAAAATAAAATTAAAAAAATAATTTGTTTCATTCTTTTAATTTAATATTTAATATTAAATTAAGCTTTTAAACTTTTCGAGGTTTGCTTAAAAAAATTACATAATTTTTCAAAGACGTGAGTATTTTACAAGAAATATTTTATATTTTATTCTGTATATTTTATTCTATATTCCTTCTCCGTGGCTAATATCCATTTCTATTATCTTACTTTTTATACACATAATAATAAATGAAATAAATGAAATAAATTTAGTCGTGTAAAAAAATATAACTATATTTAATCTTCTATCGGTCACGTCGATTATTAAAAGTTAATTTAAAGAATGAAAACACAAACGATCAGGAAGACAAATAATTTTTTAAAAAAGCAAGATATTCAATAGCTATTCATTATTCATAAAGTATGTAATGTTCGGACATAACTCGTGCTTTGAAAAAGAAAAGAAAAAAAATAGGTGTTGGAAGAAAAATAGCAAATAGAAAAAGAATGAAAAGACAATATAATTATATACTGCAGATATGCGAGGAATAAATGCAAGGCGGTTTAACTAGAAAATATTCTGTACATCTCAGATACATATTTATAATAACTATGCAAATTAAGATATTTTTTTCCACTTCTTACATAATTCCAGAGCGGAAAAAGCCATTCAATGGTATTTTCGAAAATCTGATATAAAAAGCGAATTGGAAGCCGTAGAGCATTTCGTAAAGTCAACGCGTGCAGTAACTATAAAGGAACGGTTGGAACAAATAAGAATGCCGAAAAATCGCCGCGCTTTCACGATAATAATACTACTGTTCATGTTTATGCAACTCTGTGGACTAAATACCATTACATTTTATATGGAGATTATCGTGAGAAAGGGGATGGTCACGTCGATTGCGCCTTCGTCTGTAGTAATGATCATTAATGCAATTGGTAAGCGATTAATTTCGATATCAATAATGTAATTATTATATCTCTTCCTTATTATTTTGTTAATTCATATGTATGTTTGGAGCAATCTAATCCTTAAATTTAAAGATAAATTGATAAATCTCGCCTTGTATATTAATCACAATGTATACTCATCTTTTAAACTCCATTTTCATCCGTTTCAAAATAATAAGAGGTAGAATCGTTTGTCACTTTATCCAATTATGACACAGGTATAATTTTCGGCTGGTGCGCCGCATACGCCATCGATCGTCTGGGTCGTAGAATCGTGCTAGCGATCTCATCTTCTGGTGTGATACTCGGCATGCTGTCACTAGGCTTACATTTTCATCTTTTGAATCTCGATTACGATCCCGGTGATCTCGAGTGGCTTCTCATCCTATCACTGATAATATTTATGTTGATGTACTTCGGACTCGTGCCGGTGCCAAGCACGATGCTGAGCGAACTGTTTCCATCCGATCTAAAAAGTATGGCTGGATTCGTCAGCAGCATGACGTCGGCTATTTTCGCGTTTATCGCCACCAAAACCTATCAGCCATTAGTAGATATCATAGGCGAACAGTATGTTTTCTGGATCTATGCTGGAATCATCATAATTTGTCTACTGTACTCGCTCACTTTAATGCCAGAGACGAAAGGAAAAACATTGCAGGTAAATTTATTGTATGCGATTTCAGCATGATTTATTTTATTTGCATACGTATTTTTACTTGGACATATTAGTAATAATTTGTTAGTTATGATGATTCATATATTATTACGGAATAACATAAAAAGAAAATATATAAAATAAAATAAATTTTATCTTGGATGTATAAATGCATATTAATTAATGATGATGTTAAGGAAATTCAAGACATGATGGCAGGAACTACTGAAAGATCGCGACGAAGAAACCGTGTTGAAACGGAAGATACTTTTACGAGTTAAATTGCATGTAAGTAATAAAAATTTAATCACGAAAGATGTATGTATTTTATATACTTTTGTAGATAATATTACTAATATGTATGCTTCTGTTAATATTGTAGATATTATTAGTACATTTACATAAACGATTGCAAAAATAAAAGTAGATAGAAAATGAATGTCTATAAACAATAAAAGTAACTAATTACAATGATTCGAATTGATACATAAGAAAATTTAAAATTAAGCCAGTATAATATATTTGAAAAATATATAATATATTTGAATATATTGTAAAAAAGATAAAATTGTTTGAACAAAGAAAATATAAATAGCAATGTTTTGTTCATAAAACATTCGTAAAAATATATATTTATAAATATACTTGTTGATAAAGATACTTCGGATTTAACCATATATGATTCACAACTGTAACATGAGTAATTTTATAATTTTGTCCTAAATGTTTTCTTTTTCATGAAATTAAACCCAAGTTTAGAAACCAAGTTTAGAAATATTTTAAAAACGTAAAATATACTTGTAAATATGAATACATCGAAAACTATTTATTTTAATATTCAAATTGTATATGTAATAAGTTATAAGCATCATTTAATATAAATTATATTTTACATCTTGCATACGTTTAATAAAAAAACATCATGCCTTTAATAATTTATTAATCACTTTATTTTGCATCTTGGTAAAAAATTTTTAATACACAAATATATGTGTGTTACTCTTTTAAACATATATTATAAAAATAAATTTATATGTTTTATATATTACATTATTTATATTTTTGATAGATTAATCAATCTAGTTGTCATTGAATTATGCAAGATTTGTAGTGTATATTAGATTTTTATTGAGTTTTTAAAAATAGAACACATATATTTTTACAACATTAACAAAAGACAAAATATGTGTGAAGAAATAATCAAACAAAAGACAAAATATGTCTGAAGAAATAATCATTGTCCTACATAAAATTTTAAATAGTTATTTTGGTAGTGTATTTTTTAAAAGATTAATTTTATAAATTCAGATCCCCTAATATAATAGTTCAAAATTTCAAAGTTATAAACGACTTAATAAGTAGAAATCGCATGTTTTATAATTATATGCAAATGTATCCATACCAATCACTATATTATTACTACATTAATTTTCATCATTAGCTAACATTAGTTGTTATTGTTTAATTTATCTTGCTTTTTACGCTTGTTATAAAGAGAAAAATTTATGTTGTAGAAATAGTTATAAATTAAAATAGGATTTCAAATTTTTAATTTGTATTTTCTGCCTCTTCATAATTATTTTTTTTCTAAATTATTAAAAATTATTAAAATATTAAAACTTTTGAAATTTAAAATATGTAGCGTATAACAACGGCATATTAATGTAAGAAAAAATAAATATGACTTATGTTATTACTTATGACTTATGACATTATTAAATCAAATTTCACAATAAACAATACAGTTATTTACTAACACATAATTAGTCTACAATAAACAATAAAGTTATTTACTAACACATAATTTTCATCGCGTTAATAACATTAAATTTAAAAATACATAATTTTCACAATGATAATTTCTTACTATAAAACAATACGTATTGATATACATAGATTTGAGGCATATTAGAATTTTTTTCATTTCTAATCATTAAATGATATTAATTTGTTTAATAATCAGATAAATCCCTGATAACAAATATAAAATTCTTAGCATACATATAGTTACTAATTCATTTAATTTAAACTAAACGAAATACTTAAATACTATAGCCATGATAGTTCCACGTGACGTTTACAATGCTCATATCATCTTTATTGTTCACTGACAGTTAAATAAAGATAGATGATGTCTGTGAATTGTGAACGAGTAGGATAGTGGGACATGCTCCATGATGACAATATAAAGTATATATATGTATCTCATTAAGAATACATACATCACTTATCTCGATGACGCAGAACGTTTTAGATTTCACATCTCGACGATTGTTGAGAACAGATACTCTTCACGAAAGCTCAGTCATAAACATGCTGCGGAAAGATCATTATGGATCATAAGATGGAAAAGAAAGAAATAAGGAAAGCAATTTGGCCTCAATGGATTGCTGGTACCGGAGGTGTGTGTATTCCACATTTTAATATATTTCTTCATATATATATATAAAATATAAACAACTAATAATTTTTTAATTTTCAGTCACGCTTTCGCTGATACAAGTAGGAATAATGGGGGCTTGGAGCTCGCCATATATCGCGTATCTAACTTCATCCAAATCCCATATTTCCGTAACAATGGACGAAGCTTCTTGGATAGTTTCATTGCTTAACCTAGGCAGACCAGTTGGCGCCATTCTCGGTTCTGTCGCCGTCAACTATTTCGGTACTAAAACAACGATTCTCGTGAGCAGTTTACCAATGGCTTTCTGTTGGCTCTTTATAATGTTGGCTGATCGAGCGGAGTGGTTATATGCAGCTAGATTTCTAAGTGGCATTGGTATAGGAAAAACATACAGCAGTTTTTCGCTTTACTTAAGCGAAATCGCGGATCCTACCATTCGCGGAGCTTTGGTATTTCTGGGTATGTGTGTTTTATATCTCATATATATACATAAATCTTTATAAATAAGCACAATATAAAAATGTGAAAAATGTTGAATATTGTGATATTATAATATCTCGTTAAATGGTTGATGATTTTCTCTCTCTCTCTCTCTTTCTCTCTCTATTTGTTACGAAAATTTTAGTATGAAAGCCTTGTTTGTCACATTTTATAATTTATAATATGTTATATCATTTCACAAGAGAATACGTTTTAAAGTTTAACAGAAAATAATGATAGTATCTGATAATGATAATACTTCGTTTTATAGTATCTAATAATGATATTACTTCCTGTTTTAATAAAACAAAATAAGATTTAGACATGAAAAAAAACAAAAGATCGAAAGAATTAAAATGCACATTCGCGTTGATGATAGGCACAATTGTACGAAACTAACAAGATTGTTGAACTTTTATCCGCAGCGGTGTCTGGCTTATCAATAGGCAATCTAATGATATGCATCATGGGTGCGAATTTAAACATGGAGATCTCTGCTAGCATATGTCTCGCCCTTTGTTTTATACTGATGATCATCTTCCTCTGGTTACCGGAATCGCCGCATCATCTCGTCAAGATTAATGCCGAGGAAAAAGCCCGAGCATCGATGCTCTGGTATCACCGCGAATGTGACGTAGAATCAGAGTTGCAAACCCTGAAGAAATTTATTGAAATAAACAATAGCATAAGCTTCATAAACGTTCTAAAAGAATTCAAAGTTCCGCATATTTGGAAAGCGCTAGTACTCGTGTTGGTGCTCTTTATGTACAGTCAAATGAGTGGTTTGAATAATGTGGTGTTCTACATGGAAAGCATTCTGCGAAGCGCCAATGTAAATGTCATAGATCCGTCAACGGTCGTGATCATCGTTACCGCTTTTGGGATTGTTAGTTCCTTGCTCTTTATGCTGTTAATTGACAAGTTTGGCAGACGAATCCTGATGATCGCTTCCAGTTTGTCTGTCGCGATCTCGCTAATTTGCCTGGGGACGGCATTCCAGCTTCTCGATGCGAATTATGACGATTTGCAAGCACTAGCAATCTTCTCAATGTTCTTCTTCGAGCTGGCCGTTTTTAGCGGTATTATCTCGATACCTACCACGGTAATGGGCGAGATATTTCCGCCGCATGTTAAGTGCATGGCTGGCTGTTTAACCAATGTCATGGCTGGATTCTTTGCTTTCATATCCACGTCGACCTATCAGCCTCTAATTAATTTAATCACCGAGAAGTACGTATTCTACATCTACTCTCTGCTGCTGTTAACTGCTGTACCGTTTACACTCTCCTGCATGCCAGAAACCAAGGGCAAATCGTTGCAGCAAATCCAGGAAGAATTGACGAAGAAAAGTTGAATCAAGTACGTTTATTAAATTGTATCAGTGAACAATTTATAGCAATGACTTGTAGCGATGATTTATAGCAATGATTTACGAATCTTGTGATAATGACTCATTTTCTCGCACTCATTGCAAGAAGTTTTTCATAACATATTAATATCAGCGCCAAGTAACGTTAGTACGTCCAATAATAATCTAATAAATTGTAATTTCACGCGATATTTTCATTCGGTATTAACAAATCGATACAAATAAGTAATATCTTATCGTTAAAAAAAGCTGTGAATTGATGCGAAATAGTAAATGAATATTTTAACTTTAATTCATTGCCTTTAATTCATAGACTTAGTCTACGCTCATTGCATTATTGATACACATATGCACAATATATTTTATCTTTATATATATTATAATTGTTAAAAAATTTTAATTGTTTGTTTTGTTGAATACTTTTTATTTTGTTAACTACTAAAGAATTATTTAACTATATAAAGATTATATTAAAAATTGCGTTATAATGAATAATAATGAATGATAAATTTATAAAATCAGACGCGGCAGAGCGACACGAAATAATCTTGCTGTAATATAATTATACAAACTGAAACTAATTCTTACCTAATTTTTCTTTAGAACAAAATTATAATTAAAATCATGAAATTTTTTCACGATTGATATAAGGTTCTCATATTTACAAATGTGACGAAAACGATTTGGTAAGATAAGAGGCTATTTTAGTTGCATTATCATGTTACTTTTAAATAAGCACGATACATTAAATTATCAACATTTTGATAAAAATAAATGTAATCTCATATATGAAACAATAGAATCTCTTCTAGAAAGATTTAGAAAGTCAGATGAACTGTCTAGTCTCACGATACTGACAACGAGACATGATAAATGAATGTAATGTAATAAAAATATAAAAGCCATTTTTAAATTAGAATCTGGATTAAAATTAATATATCTCATAATGTAATTAAGCAATAATAATTGCATGAAATGTTATTCAGACAGATCTGATGTACCGTTCTGATTTATTCCATCGTTAATTAAAACACAATGTAATTATTTTTTTTAATAAATATAACGCATCATATAATACGATGATCCACGATGGAATTCGGCAAATATTTCTTATTTTATTATAAGATGACGTTTGATTTGAACGATGACGTCTAATCTTGAGACCGACGTTGTAAATTCAATACTATCTTATCTCATATATTCCCAGTAGCATCGTTGTGTATCATTGAGTAAGCAAAATACAAAAAAAATTATGTATATTATCAAAATATGAGCAACGTGTACATTAGCGTGATGATTAATGATGTTGACTTAAAAATAAAAAAGACTATTATAATACTATTATATGTATACGATTCTATTATTAGATTAATAAAAAAGATTATATTATTAGATTAATATTCTATTCAATAAAAATCTACTCAATAAAAAAGATTCTATTATTAGATTAATAAAAAAATTACATGTTAAATTACAATTAAACAATCAGGCAAACGTATCACACATGTTTAAAACAATGTAAAAAAATATTTTAATAAAACATAGCACGAAAAAGATATGTCTTGAAAATAATTAAAATTTAGAATAAAATAATTCAGACTTAATCTGATAAGTAAAATTTTTATTATTCATACTAATTTTCTTGCATTTTATTTACATAATAGATTTTGTGCTACAATATTTGATGGAACATCACGAATATGTTCTCTTAATATGCCGACATATACTCTCAACTAGGATTTTAAATTCATTACCGTAAAATGTGATTATAATGCAAGAGGTGTATAAACCAATAACTGCAACCACCACATCACGGGCAAACGTTGTATACGCATAATGTCCCGTAATGCACCAATTACATTAGCATACAGGTAACGCGTACGCATTTGCTTGCATCAAAATGCTCGTCTTTTTTGTCTACACGTTGCATTCCGCATACGATAGTAATCGGTAGAATTTTCCTTTACAAAATAGAGATAATGCCTTATATGCGGGATGGAATGAGTATGAAAAGAATTAGCCGTGCATAAATGAAGAAGGCGCATTCGCAACGTTGTTTAAATAACGCTGTTACCGTGAACGCACGTGAAATTCTAGGTAAATTACGGATTTATTCAGAGAACAGATGGAAAGATCCCCTAGAAGATACTTGGTCCGACTTAATTTAGATAATAACGGATCGTTTTGTCTCTTATCTGTCCGCCTTTACGACTTTTTATCCCTTTACTTCGCGAAGGTCGTTACGTATAGTTTAGTATCCATAAAAAAATATATATCGTAAAAGCGTTATTTGGTGAAATTAAATACGTCGATTTACGAAGCGGCTGAGTATTTGATAAACTTGAAGTAAGTAACAATTATTTACGATACAATTACGTATTTTTTGTTTTATCGACAGCGCATGTGAATCACACGATGAGCATTTTAGATTAATAGAGCAATTTCAAGTACTATTCCGGTGCCTGGCTACATCGGGGAAGTTAAAAGCAAACATATAAATGGAACGCGCCGCTACTGTTTAATCTTTGTTATTGTTTGATTGACTGGCATACAACAATGAACAAGCAAACAGCGGAACTTACTTTACCCAGCAATTACTGCAACTTTCAGCTCAACGAAAATGGCCTCAATCGGGCGCGCGGGACACGACGTCTTTCGCCGCCGCGAGAAAGTTCCGCGTTCAAACCGCGTAACGAGCAGAGAGTGTAATTGCCAGCGGAGCGCAAACTCGATTGTCCTCTGAGAAACCTACGTCCGCTCCGGAACTACCAATCACATTAGACCTGTCTGCAAGTAAACCCCGAGACAATTATCCCTCACCGCTATCCAGATATTCATATTTTACGGCAAACAATCACTTCAACAACCAATGGATATATTATGCTCGATAATGTATGTAGTATTATTCGATGGCGTTTATTATTGTCAAGTTTAGTCAACTCGTATATAATTGGATATCTGACGCGCGATATCTGATATATATGAATTAAATATATAATTAGAGTCCTCGTATACAGGAAATTCTCACAGTAAAAACTGAATTCAATCTTTTTGTGTATTTTACATATTTTATAAAACGTATTTTATAAAAAAATATAAATATAAGTTACTTGTATATGTATATAAAGCAATGATATTCGGAGAATTCTTTATTTCGTGAATAAATCACCCGCAACGATCACTCGGTATAAATGAAAGGAGGGATTTACCCTCGTCGTATGCCGCTAAAACGAAGACATTCATTTTATTCGCCTAAATCTGTCGCGCGCGTTCTCGCTTAATTTTCGCGGGAGTTATTCTTCATGCGAAAGAAGAATATTTTCGTTCTCCTATATAAGAATAACCCGTACTTGAGCTGAAAACGAACAGATAGGCAATAACGGGAATTCTTAGGGAAGCGGCCGCGAATCAAGCCGGAATCTTCGCATGCAATTTTGCAATGCAATTACCTGTCGCCAACAATCTTCCACGTTTTCTCCAAGTTTCTTCATTCGCCACTCTCCCCTTAGAATTTTAAAATTCAACAAACCTTGAGCGAGAAAGAATCGTCTTTCCATTCACGCTGTTAGAACATCTCGTTTTTATTGCATGAATCGCCTGATCGGCTGTAAGAGCAGAAAAAGCCGCATGCGATGCTAAATTATCGACATGAAAGACGATTTTCTCCCGTTTTAAACAAGATAATAATTTTTGTAAAAATTTGCAAAATCGGATGTCAGGCTAAACAAAGTTTATAGCCTTCTATAATCGTAATAAAATAGAAATTTAGTAGTATTTTCTATAATAAAAAAATTAATATGTTGTACTTTTTTTGCTATATTTTTTTTATGAAATTAATAATTTAATTTATTGTGATCGATTATCATTCATTTCTTATTTGAAATAACTTACAATCCTTTCTTATGAATTATACTATCGTATGAATAATATCATCAATAATACCATCTATTTATGAATGTTTGTGTCAATCATTTGACAAACTTTTAATTTAAATGTGTATATGCAATACAATATAATTAAAGTTTCATATTTCTTTTACTAAACGTTAAATCGAAATTCACACGCTTAGTGTATATGTATAAATGATTAGAGAGAGAGGGAGGAGGATTACAGAACCGGCATCAAATTGTCAGGAAACAACAATACGTTTATATTGGTTTTGATATCAGTGTAACACAGAACTGTGCATTGATTCAGGAAATTTGTTGAAAATAGTGAATAATCAAATTGTTTGCGAAAGCTTCGTTATATATTAAATTACGTATATTATCTCGACATAAAATGACAGTTTTGAACAATCAATTGACCACAGGACAACATACCGCAAATTCATTCAGCACGTCATTCATTTATCAACTGCGAAACAAATGTAAGCCGATCAGAGGAAGAATAATTTTCATTAAAAGAGCTTTTACACAAAATAAAAATTATTGCGTGCAATTGAGATACAGATTATTGGTTTTGCAAAAAAGAAATGGTTTGGTTGACTGCCAAGTTGCAATCGCAGCCAATGAAACAAAAACAAAAGAAAAAGAAAGAAACACAAGAAGAAAAAAGGAAGATTTTGAGGAAAAAAGTCGTCGATCTACCATTTTCGTGGCACAACTCAATAAATCGTGAAAAGCAGTTTGGTTTGTTTCAAGTGGATCGATAATTTTTGTGGCCAACTCATATTCATTGTGTTACGTGGTTACAAATACCACTTTTAACAAACATGTGGTCAACTATTTAACCATATGTCGCTTCCAATAACAACTTGACACAATTAAAATTAGATTAATGATTTAACATCAAATCAATTTGATTATTTAACCGCCTCTCTCTTTTCGAATTGCATAGTCATAAAAGTTATATTTTTATATATATTTTAAGTAATATATAGCTATAACCAAAAACAAAAATTCCCGTCTTAAGAGACTTCCATATTTCTAACTAAAAATAAAATCTTTTATATAATTTCTCTCCTTTATTAAATAAAATAAAAAATTTTTCTGTAGAAAATCATGAATTTTTGCTAGTAGTTTTAATAATAAAATAACATTAAATTAAATAAAATTTATCACAACATTGAATAAATTAAATTAAAATAAATTAATTCAATTTCAATAAAATATATCTATAATGAACGATGATATTTTCAATCATCGATACAAGCACAGTATGTATCGATACGTATGAGCATTTTCCAGGAAAGTAAGAAAGAGAAAATAAAAGAGGACGATTGTACATCTACGCTGACTAGGTACATGAATATTTACACAAGGGAAATGAGGCTGTAGGAAACGAGCGGAAGCGAGGATTCGCGTGGGACTGATAGTCGGCCCGACAGTACTCTCATACCAATATCCCTTTCTGGTCTATTTCCACCGTACCCTTGCTCAGTTTGTTCCGCGTGAGCTCTTTATTTTCCCCATTCCTGCCAATTTCTTTCGTACTATTCTTCTCGCTACAAGCCAAATATGTCATTATTTATATTGCGAACCAATGTATATAAAAGTAGCCTTGTCCTTTTTTTCAAAAAACTATGTGTTTTGAAAGGAACTTTTGTTTTACAAACACAAAATTAGCCAAGTTCTTAAAAGAAGCATTTGCCGAAACGACTTTTTTACCAAATGGTATTTAAAAATTCCTGTAGTTTACAATATTAAAATTTCAGCTATTTCTATATCACTAAAAAAATTCTAAAATATTAAACGTTACAATAATATATAAATTATAGATATAATTTTTTCACCGCGTACGATTATGTATATATTTCAAAATTTTTATTTAGAACAATCTGTATGTGTATTTATTAAATGTATGTGTATTTAGGACAATAAATGTGTATTTACTAAGTTTAAAAGATTCATCTATTTAACGGATCTCCACCAATTATGCATCTCTACGAAGGGAGCTTGTAGAACGATTCATCTTAATTTACAGTAGATGCGCACAGGTAATTAGCCCAATTAATATCAGCCATCGGAACTTACGGTGATTGACCGAACTAATGAACAATCGTGATTAACCCAATTAATGTTTCGGTGCTGAACATTTTAATGACTTCGATCGCCAACAGTCAAGGTCGGTGATCTATAATTATTGTCTTCAGAAAACAGCACGAATCTTTGCTAACTCATATTTTTATTTCGCTCCTTCTCTTCAGTGGATGTAATTATGAGCTGCAAAGCAGGAGCAATCAATTTATCTGTCGAATATACAGAAATCTCTAAAATGTATCTAAAAATTTTTTTATGCAATTCTTAATGAATCATGATTTCTTTAAGATTATATTTTCAATATAAACAACATAATCAAAATTGCTATTTCTGCAATAGTTTGCATTCATATGTGTGCGATGTTATTAAAAATCTCTTTAAATACAAAGTGTTTACACTGTTAAATAAATTATATCTTACAGACTATATTAAAAATCATTGAATTTTTTTTCTCAACGTACTAAATTCTTGAGTACAATTCTCTTCTCCGCTTATCCTATATAACTTTGTTGCGATAATGCCGCAGTGAAGATGAGAAATCCGGATTAAATTTGTACAATGCAGCGACAAGTTTCAAAATATATTGCAATGTCGAAAAATACATTGCTCGTACTGCAACAGCGAATAAGTCTCCCGCCGGTTTGGGAAAGATTCGCGAGGAGAAAGAGCCGAACGCAGGCCGGAGAAGCGGATGCGAGAGTCATCGTTGTCTCAGCACGCCGATTCGGAATGGACCCTGTATCCTTTATATGCTTCTTTCTTCCCTGAAGGAAAGAAGGCAAAGAGCGGGTTACGATACCAACGGGAATATCCCTTTAGTCACGGTGCACGACTTTCCTCCTTTTCTTTATCTTTCGACTTTCTCCGCGCATCGTCGATGCATCGCGGCGAGATGAAATACGACTAGTACTCCCACGAGAGTGTCGATGTCGAACGCTCTTGAGATTACATGGTCTCCCGAGAAGATTCTCCCGTGAAAATATCGAAATAACTTCCAAATACATTCGAGCAAAAATTCGTTATCGAAGTCAAGATAAATCTGCGACGAATAATAATGAAACATGGGAATACATCCAGAATCGAGACAAAAGTAGTTCAACGAGAGATACATTAAAGATGCATTTTTATGTAGCAATACAATTTTATATCTATATTAAAGCATATGTTGTAAGTTAATAATGTTTCGAATTTCAGCCAGAAATGAGAGGAAAAAATATTTAAAATTATTTCCAAAAATAAATCGGGAACAAAATATCATTAAGGAAATATATATTGTACATATATTCGTGAGTTGTTATTCACCGAAAAAGCGTTTAAACGTTTCGAGCACCTAAGAGTTACTACTGTAGTGGACTGGGGAATGACTGAAGGAGAAAGAACAAAGAAGAGAGCTTCTTTTCCGCGAGTTTTGAATCCGCATTGGCAACCGCGTGGCAGCTGCAGATGGAGTCTAAGGAGACAGCCAAGGTTCGCCACTTGCCTCTCGAGAGCTTTGCTTGCCACTAGACTCTCGAGCACTTGGTTAACACAAGGTAATTCCGTTGCGATGTAACATCTTTGAGGAGGCTTGTGCTCAATATTCTGATAATCTCGAAGCAAATTAAATAGTCACAAACGTTGCACCTTACGGTAGAGATATATAAATTCGAGACTAATAAAATATTAAAAGTAATATGCAGTAAAGATACAGTTGCTTAATTTTTATTTAATTTTTGATTTAATGACACGTGTGCAAACGGATTGGCAAATCATTTTCCTTCATTTACGTTTAACAAATATAAGTACACAGCAACAAAAATATTTTTTTAAAAAATAAACAAAAAAGCACACCAAATATATACAATATAAAATAAGTAAATATAAAATTACAGTATTATATTTTTTGAAAGCTCGCTCTTTTCAAAATGTTTTATATTTTAGTTTGCGTTTTGAATTTTAATTATTAATTAAAAAGAGTAATCACACAATTGTGTGTGTGAATATGTTGTAGAATAATAATTGCCGAAAAATACAGCTTCGAATAATTTATATTAAACCCAATACGAATAAAAAACGTAAAGCTTTACAGGTTACACAATATGTTCGCAAAATTAATAAAAATAGAAAAAGGTATGCGGAATGAGCAGTTTCATACGTTGTATATTCAAACGTTATATGTTCAAAATGTTTTACATGCATCCGCACGTGTTGCAGACTCACGTTTAACTTTCCGAACTGAGCACCGAGCATCAAATCACGGAACCCTTGAGGCTACAGTTTACTCCGTCCGACGCGAGAAACGCACCTACTTCCGATTTCGGAATTCAAAGGAAAGCAAATATGACCCTCCACACGTTACCGCACATAAATATTTGAAAAGTAATGTACTTGCAGCGTATATATGACATTGGCTATAAGAGAATACGCGAATATATCTCGCAACGATGGAAAAAGATATAAACTCCGTATAATAAAATAGACGATTAATAAACCAGCAATTAACAACATTTTTATTAAAAAATTTTAAAAAATTATCAGAAGTAGAAAAAGGCCAGGAATCAAAGACGCAGGTAATGGTAAGTGATAATAATAATATAATGTATTATAATAGAACCTCTGTATGCGTAAAATTATTCAACTTACATATAATAAGTGCAAAAATATATGTTGAAAGTGTGCTGTCGATTTCGACCCTGCTCTGGGTCCTTTTCAAAATCAAATAAAAAAAACATAATATTACTTGGTTCCTAGCCTTCTTCTACTTCTTATTGGATTTGTATCATTTGAATCATTTTTACATATTAAAATTTGTACTTATTTAAAAAATTATAAAAATGTCGCAGTACGTGAATATGCTATCTCTCTCTATTTCCTTTATATGTGATATATAATTGAAAATATCCTTTTACTTTGAAAAATGAAGACATAGAAACGTCGAGCCTCTTGTAATAAATTCCAATACTTCACAGCGATTATACTTCAAAATCCGTAGTTGTACTTTAATCTAGTTGTGCGACTTGATGCGACTTTGTTCTTAAAGAAGCTTCTATACGATTTCATCAAGATATTGCATTTAATATATTTTGAATTTCCAGAGTATGTGTGTATATCTTAGTAATAAATTAAAGCGAGTTTTAAAGTGCAATTTGCTATGGCTCTCTAAGTATAATTCCTGTGAAGCGTTAGAACTTATTGCGAAAAACTCGCTGTTTTTATTTTCATTTTTTCGTTTCTCAAAATAAACAGATATTTTTAATTATATATATAAATTACATAGTTTATAAATATGTCTAATTTTCGACTGAAACACAATCTAGAGTGTAAATAGCTCGGAAAATAATATATATCTATTTAAAAAAAGAAAACACTAATAAGTATCTCTCTCACTATTTCAAAAAAGAGACAACTATTGCGATAGAAAAATATGTTAAAATTGATTTTTATAAAATATATAATACACATATATACACACACACGTACAGAATTAATCTACATTCATGCATATTGATTTCCAGAAACGTGCAGCATTGTGTGTAACGCGTGCCTAGTCTTGCTAAGGCAAATAAAGAATCAAATTTGGAGCGCAACGACAGTGAATAAAAGGACGAATAAATGCCATAAATGAGATGAAACTGAAAGAAGAAACGAAAGAGCTTTGTGAAAAACGTGACTGGTTTATTCCAGTTTATCCCGCGGCTTCTCCACTTCGTGGATTCGCCTCGCCTAACTTATCTATCTTCTTATAGAAATCTCGCCGAATCTTCCCAAGAGAGGATTTAGCTAGGCGCGATAAAGCGAATCCGCAGTTACGCCCGCGGCCGCGCGAATTATATCGCTCGGCTTATCCGGAGAACGAAGAAATTATTGCAATGTTGTCGCAGCCGACCGCAAAAGCTTCTTCTTTCTCCTAAAGTCAAGTTATTGGCCGGCGAATCGCTCACCAACCATAAAGCCGAAAAGCCAATGAATATGTTTGTTGATGTTTGAATCTCTATACCATGTATAATATTTACAATGTATATTCAGTTCTATTCGGATGAAATAGGAGCATCAGATAGATGCATATGTAGATAGCAGTTGTTAATTCATAAGAATGCATTATATACTAAAAAAAAGAACTTAACTTGCACATTTTTTAAAACATTATCAATATGTCGATACTGCCGCAGATGACACTTTTACTCAATTTTTTCTAAAAAATATTCAAAATAGATTGATAATATTGAGAGTATGCAGTGTAAAAAGTGCAAAACCGATCAGATGAAACTTCTGACAAGCCTCTGTTACGCGAAATGTTTGAAGTTTGAATACTTGCCGTTATTATTGTTACGTCCTTGAGTGACGAAGGTTTCACACCGTTCGAGCTTTCAAGCCTTATGCGCGCGTTAAAAGACTATTGAATTTCAAGAATGCTAGTGCTTTAGCAGTCGCTAAAGAGCATCTATAGTTTTCGCGAAGAAAAGTCCTTGCGCTTTGGAGATTGAATCTGATGAATAAAATGTTACGCTTGGGCGCCTCGACATCTTAGAATCTCTGCCAGAAGCACGTGAGAGAACTCAAAGATTATATACAAGTTTTATATGTACAAAGTAATGTATGTATGTAAGAAGAAGCTGTGTCTTTCACCGTATGCTGTATCAATTTAATCGAATTTTTCCGTAAAACCCAGTAAAACTCTTTATTCTTTGAAATTAAAATTTTAAGAAATTATAGAGAAAGTTTTTAGGAAAAAAAGTTAATCAAATTCGACAGATATATTTTTGTAATAATTATAAAACAATTTTATATATTTTATGTATTTTATAATAATTATAATCTAATTTTATTATATTTTTATAATTTTTATAATAATTTTATAATAATTATCGATTATAATGTACTAATAAAGAAAAACTCGTAAGAGAAATATGTAAGAGAATAGAAGTATGATTGTAAAAATCACATCGTATATTCAATTACATTATTTTTATGTATTTCACAAGACAATTGCCATCACACAATCGCACAGCGACAATCGCTGTTTATTCGCAAATCTGTTAATGCGCCAGTTATCGTCCGACTACAGCATTTGATTGTTTGTGTAGTCAATGATACATCGCGGCAATTAACGTAGTTGAATAATCAATACAGTTTAACTTTCATTCTAGCGAATTTCGTGCTACATCCTGGATCCGTTCGACTGTTCGACCATTATCGATTCATTGCGAAGTAAAAATTTCCATAAATACAGATAGCATATCGAAAAATGTTGAAAACTTTTATGCACACTCGTTTAAGATTGCATTGCGTACAATCATGTTCATATAATTAAAACTTTAGCGCGATATGATGTTCACGCCGCTAATTTTAATTTCAAATAAATTTCGCGTATTGCTCTAATCCATACATTTTTGACGCATGAGACAATAAAAAAATTAATTATCTAATCCATACATTTTTGACGCATAAGACGATAAAAAAATTAATTATCTAAAATTAAAATGTAATAAACAAAACATATAATTTATAATTTCGTAATTCATAATTTTACAATCCGTTCAGATAATAACAGTTAAATATATTATAAAGTGATTCACATTCGAGATTATTTAATAAAAAACTTATTATATCCTATCACATATGAATGCAAAAACGATAAAAACACGTTATAAATAATTAAACATGTTCAAAAGCTTTCTGAAAGCACGCGAAATATTTTCAACACAATATAATACTTCTGAGCAGTTTCGAGTTTCATCGCACGTGCGACTACCAGGAGACATTTTCTATCCCCACAGGTACGTCAAAATTGCAAAGTTTCGAATCGGCGAAAGTACTCAGACCTTTTTCATGCGACCCAAGGATCGTACCTCATCGCTCTGATGCTATCGAAATGATCATGTTTGGCAAACGTGGTCAGCAAAGTTTCGTCAATGTGTCCAATATTACACCAGTTCTTGTTATTTTTTATCTAATGATTTAAGTTTAATTAAATATTGTTGCATATTTGCGTATATTTATTTTCAATTTACAATAATAAATTTTATATGAAAATTATCAATAATTTTGTTTCTTTTGCAGGCAATGCAAAAGAAATATCTTCTTACTCAATAAAATTTTAATCTTAGTCTCAATAAAATCTTAATCTTAATCTCAATAAAATCTTAATCTTAATCTCAATAAAGTTTTAAGAATATGATATTTTTAGATAATTTTAGAAAATTTCTCAGAAACCTTTTACATGAGATGAAAATATATTAGGATAATAAATCTAGAATGAATGCAAATCTGGTTTAAATTTTTTAAATGTTGCATTGTCACATGCATGACGATATACAGTTGTAATTTCAACGTGTACGTGATCGATGTACGTGATGATGAAAATCAAGGCGACTTGCCAGCGATACCTAAAATTACCTGATGATAGGAATCAAACGATGTTGGAAATTGTCCATACAAAATTGCTCCCTTGAATAATAACTTCCAATTTTATACGTGCAGAAAATATACACGGCATTTAATCAAGAAACCACAAATATGTGATACATGTATTGATGTAATATAAAATCGATAGAACTTTTTCAATATACGGTGAAAATATGGCGAGCCATAATGTCACAACGACTATCAAATACTGCTGAAACTGCAGTTACATCGGCGTTAAGCGATAGGCATGGGCGTGAATTGTCCTCCGATCTTTCACATCCTTATTCTCTTTTTGCGACTTCGTCTTTTTTTACTTCTCCGTGTTTTCTTCCGAGACATCGTTTACCCTCATTTTTCTTTAAAAACAGGGTAATCCAGGATATCCATTTTCAACATATTTTTATTTTATTTTCGAATTTGTTGCAATCAATACGATTCTTGTTAAAAGAAAAATCTAACATTTCATTGTATAAGTTTACTAATCTTCGGTTAACATGCTAATGTTGATACAATTAAGGTCTTTTCAAGATTCGATCTACTTCAAACATATTAAGAACTCTCGTTTAGATACGTGTTACGTGCATCTTAGCTTGGAAAATTTCTGAAAAGCGACAAGAAATTCGTGCTACCGCGGGGCATGGTTGCCTATATTTTTTTCGCCTACTAAGTACCGAGCGTAGTTTTATCTGTCTACCTATCTATGTTCTTCTCTACGACTGCATCGCATCTTCATCTTTCGACATCGCCAGCGTACCTTCCAGCCAGATCTTCATTTCCTGCTACTTCCTCGCCGTTTCTCTCTCCTCCAGACCACCCCAGCGACCCAATAAATATCTTTTTCCCTTCGAGAGACACGAAGATTCGCTCTCTTCGTCTTTCGATCTTCCTCCTTCAGATCGTCGCCCTCGAATCCCACGAGCTGCTGTCTCTTCGTTACCACGTCGTTGCGGGAGGCGTCTGGCGGTCCGAGAACTCCTTCGGAAATCCTTCAATGAAATCCTCGAGAAACGGAGTCCGAAGCCCTTCGTCGTTGTAAAGCCAGGTCCTACCGAATCGATCCGGCTTCAAGACGAGCATCCTAGCCGGAAGAAGCAGGAAGAAGAAGGTGAATGCGCGAGAGAGAAACGAGCACAGGTGTGGGCGGATACGTCGTGATACGTAGGTGAATCGCTCGAAACGAGATAGTCGAGAGCGACCCTGAAGGATTGCGCTAGAGTTAGACTTGGGTTGGGCGGTCGTAGAATGGTCGATTCTTGTAAATCCTTGATAGTGTAGCATCAAGATATATACATTTGTGAAGATACGGATGTATATGATATGCGCTTCATGCACGTTTGTCGTATTTGTCGAAAAATCAAATATTACTATCCCACTGTTCAACGAATCAGAATACAAAATGTATCATAGACGATATATATATATATATATATATATATATATATATATATATATATATATTTCGAGACTCAAATAACCGGCAATTGTAACGCATTTTTATCGTCAAAATAAAAACGGCTCCTAAAATGATCGTGGTAGCGATGTCCTTCGACACTTGGCAATACGTAGACAAAGTCATGCTCGTTAATCCCAGATTGTTTGCATGCGGAAAATATTTATGAGTGGCAATCGACGATTGCCAAGAAGTCGCGAATCATCGAGCGACTAACACGTGGTGCTCTTTCGCAACTTTTCATTCGATGATTTTGGCGCGGAACTCGACTCGCACAAATTCTCGTATTAATCGAATACGGAATTTAATAAATTTAATAAAAGTCCGGTGGAAAATCATTGCTCTTTGTTCCCGTGAGATAGTAGATCATGATAAATGTTAAATGCACACGCTATTCTTATCCTGGTATGCCATCAATTTTTGAAAAATGCTTCAAACACTTTTCAAAAGGAATATGCGTTGCAAACGCATGCTTATCGAAATTTTTACAACGCGTTTTGCAGTCGTGAAATACTATGACAAAATAAAAAAGTGATTTTCTTTTATTTTTATAATTTATAAAATCACAGACTTTGCATTCATTAAACTAAATTAATATCGAACATCACTCCCTTATTTTCAAAAAAATATTCTTTTATTAAAAATGTATTTCTTCTTACTATTATAATTATAATTTATTATAATTTTTCTTCCTATTATAATTATTGACATATATTGACAATAAATCAATAAAAATCATAAGATGCTGGTTAATACTGTGATTATCAAATATTTCATTAGTGTTTAATAATCATCAAAATATCTCATGCTGATGTAGAATATCTTCAATAAGAAAACAATGTAGCAGTCAAAGGGTAGCAAAAAATAATCCGGCCATCACTTCTCGAAAACGCTAGGGGCGAGTTTTCTCGTAAGCACTTTACTTTCGTGTAACTATCGCGAAATAGCCTACTTTCTGGTAAGAAACTACATATTACAGGAAGCACATACGACCAGAACGCCAATCTTGGCAACTTCTCTACGCTCTCACATTCGATACGGAAATTTGTTTTAAAGCAATATTATCACGATTTGCCATGAATTCTTCCCAATGTTTGTCGCAATGACTATAACTAATTGTTAGTAATAACAGCAAAAATACCAATATTATCTGAGAAAGATTATAACAGAACGACATTTCATTGCTCTGCCTTAGAAGTTAAAATCTTTTGAATTTTCTTCAGCGCGCAGTAATGTGGAAATTGAAAACCATCGTTCTATTGTAATCTGTTCAGATAAATCTAACGTCGAGCTTCTAGACGTTAAAGATTGTTATTTCTTCGATCGACAAACAACGTGGCTTTCTAATCTTTAATCTTGATCTTCTCTACTGCAGTTATATTGAATTACGATATCAGAAGAGAAAAATTACGCAAATTTTTTTCTTGCGTTACACGTTAAAATAAATTAGTTATTTCGTATGCAACCAATTTGCAAATTCACGTTCAGATTGGTAAAATGTACTGTAAACTTTATTTTTTAATATCTTCTATTAATAAATACATATATAACTGAAATTTATATTATACATTTGTATTAAAGTAAACATTACGATAAATGACCAAGATATATTGTTATTTATTAATTTACGATATATTATTATTTATTAATTTACGGTTTCAACTGCGCAAAAAAAGTTTTTGATATATTTTATTATAACTCATGTTATCAAGAGTGATATGTAAATAAATTCGATTATTCAAATAAATAAGTTCAATTAACATTTTACAAAAAAATATGAGTTTTTTAACATAATAATTTAATATGACTACAGAGGAGAATTTTATATTAAAAAAAAATAACTTATATATTTAAAAAATAACTAAAAGTTTTTTCAGCTATTTCGATATTTCAATATACGACGTACAAGTCCTAAGCAAAATGATAAGAGATTCTATTTGCCGGATCGCTATAAATTGATATAGAGATGATAAAAAAAATATTGCCGTCCTCCATCTGAATGAATATGCATTAAGAAAATGCAATGTCTCTCTCTCTCTCTCTTTCTCTCTTCCTCTTTCTCCCTCTTTCTCTCACTCTCTCTATTTCCCTCTTTTTCTCTTTCTCCCTTTACGAGTATTGATTTCCTCGATGTCTTGGAATAATTGAACGGGGGCGCGTGAGAGCGACGATACGATCGGATGCAGGTACAAGATGCACGTAGCAGACAGGTAATAGTAGTAGTGAGGGAGAGATACAAGTTGAGAGAAGGAAGGGTGCCCCTGCTGGACGCGGAGGCCTCTGGGGTATTCAGTAGAAGGAGGGGGCGGGTAGGCGCACGTAGATAGAGGCCCGTATCTGTACGATATACCGACACCCCATTCCTGCCGAATTTATGACCAAAGTACCCGCCAGATAGGGGAACTAGTCGTACATCTCGACTGCGGCGTCAGAATTTGCGCTATATGACCCTCGCACGCCTATATGATCGTCTTACTTGCATCTGCATAGCGACAATGTAGTTTCGCAACGTGCGCATTCAAAATAATTTCTCGGTCAATACGCCTGGCTTTAAGATTAGGTGAACATCAGTAATCGAAGTTTCCGTTAAATTGATTTCATAAAATGCCACCGCAATAATTTTCTAATTGATAAAAATTAATTTATATTATTTTATCTGACTGTGCTGCCTGACATATCTCTGTTACAATATTAATTACAATAGAGGTTATAAATATTAGAGCAAATATATATAATTACTTTATTTAATTAAATATAGTTTTAACTTATAACTTTTTTGTCTCTTCAAGAATTATTATGTAATAAATATGTAAGATTCGACTTTGAAAAAAGCGAATAATCTTCAAAGCGAAAAAGAACAAAGTTACATTTTGACATGAAAAATTTTATTCTTCTTTTCTCATTAAACAAGTAAACATATTCTGGATGATCAGATTAATGAAATCGATACAATCACGATAGATTCATGTACAGAAAACAAGCATTAATTTTCTATCAATAGCATCTAGAAAATTATTGGGTAAATATAAACGCGTGCACAGAAAGTCATCGGATAAATAATTTATATACTATTTATAGATAGAGCCCCACAGATAATTTAATAAATTACGATCAATATCTCTCTCTTTCCTTCTTTTTCTCTCTTTCTCTCTACTTGTCGATGTTCACAGATAGCTAAGGAGATGCGATAAGAAAACTTGTTTCTTCGATCGTTCCCTTTCGCGAAATGCCGCAGGCACGTGCATGAAATTGACGCATAATAGAGACCGACCTCATAGTCAGCTGATTCCCTTTACAAAAGATACAAAAGAAAACCGGATAAAGCGTTCAATATATTTCGCTCGTGCACAAACAAAGACCAGTAACGAGAATGATCGCGGAATCGTTCCTCAAATAGATTAATCGCTTTCACGCTTTCCTTTTTGAAATTTTATCAAATCCTAAGTCGATTGATCTTAACGGAGAACAGGAGAAAATATTTATAAGCGCATTTTTCTGATATTTTTATTTTATTCCTTAAAAAACCTTAGAAACTGCCGCGCCGATGCTGACGTCGGATCTCTTCGGAAAGATGATATTTTTTCCGAAGAGAAATTCTTTTTCTTGAGATATTTGCTTGAGCAGGCTCGAGAGATTAAACGTGCAAGCCGAGTTCCTGGACGGAAGCTCCAAGTCATCCGAGGAAAGATTCACAGCGACCATTACTCACAAACGATTTAGCACCGGAATAATGAATACAACGATGTATATGCGCCGGGGAAGCAGACGACGCAGGAGCTTGAGAGATGCCGCGAAACTTGAGAGCATCGTTCAAAAGCTTCTGCTTTTTCCATGCGCCATATTGAATACTGCCGTGAAATCTTGAAGAAGTTTCGCGATGTGTCGCTGGATTGGAGAACCGTGACATTATTATTGATATCCATGCGAATAAAGTTAGCGTTCGAAACGCCTGACAGTCAAATACATAGCCTGAGAATCCCCAAGAGGCCCGCGGCACTTTTCTTCTTTTTAACTTTACAAACTTTTATTAAATGAAATCCGTCGTGTGTTGAAATAATATATAAGTAATACAATCGCTTGAGAGAGAAAGAGAGAGAGAAACGATCGATATTTAAAGATCTGCAAACGAAACGTCAATAGAATCAACGAACGGCGAATGTCGAAAAGAACGTCAAGCAAGAAATTTTTAATTCGTTCAAAAGTCACGACCATTTCCAGTATCCGTAATCAATACATTCCACCGAGTGTTGATGCTCTTGGAGCTTTTCCTCCTCTCTCCTTCCCTCTCCTGTTCCACCTCTTCCTCCCACAATCCTGTGCGTCATTGACGGACGCCAAAAACTTCGCCGATAAATCTGACCCCGGCGAAACACTCTACCGGTTAACGATCCGTTAAAGCTCGACAATCGACTTTAACATCCAGTTTGACGCTCGCGTATGCCTCTCAATTTTTTTCATTTCTCTATCGAAATAATAAATGCGGCGATTAAGATGAAAAATTATTCGCGCTTTAATTAACAACGACTACGTCGAATTTTTGATCGATAGTTAAAAATCGCAGAAATCGTTACGTGATTCGTCGTTTCTGAAATTCCTTTTTTCTTAAGATGATGTTTTAATCATGACTGAAAAAATTCTTTTTCCACCTGTGTCTGTAATTAATATTTAAAAATTCCTATCGCAAATCCATTCAGAAGCATATTAAAGAAGCCTATTAAAGAAGCACAACGAGAAAATATGATTTGCGGATATTTTCACCGAGAAAACCTCTTACATCTCTCGATGCAATTTTTATTCCGCCTCATTTCATTTACCCTCTAGGATTTTACTGAAGCAAGCTACCGCCATAATGCGCAAGTAAAGAAATGATATTTAAGATTCTCCTGAAGAAATCGATTTCCTGACCGTTGCAGACGAGCACGCCCAGACGTCTCCAGGAAAGTGCCTCGCGCCTTCATAAATGAATCAACTTGTACGCCGAGCCGTAAGTCACGAATAAAAAGCGCAGCGTCGTAAAGTCTGAGAAACGCTTCTCGCGAAATGTCGCGTTCGCGAAGATCGCGACGTTAAACTTACCTTTCGCAAGGAAAGATTTATTCGCGCCGCAACAACGTGCGATCTACGAAAGATAGCGTGAAACTTACATAAGAACGCTCTAAACTTTATAAAAATTATGACTGACATTTCAAGATCGATATTCTTCCATATTTGAATATTTGACTTAAGGTTAAAAGTAATACAATATAAACAAGATAAAGTCATAAAAGTAATTTTGTTTGTTTTCATCTCGACATTTCAATTTATAATTAAAATTACATTATGAATAATAGCATTATTTGAACATGATTCAATAACTCTTCATCAAACACTTCATAATATGTAACATTTAAAATCCCGGTATTTCGTATGCCATTAATCGAAATCCGCTTTCATAAAAAACGATACCATTTCATATTTGCGTCCGCTTAATCAATCTACAATATAATGAATTAATCGAAAATTTGATGCATATAAGAACTAATCGTATAAAGTTAAGCTTTTCGATTAATTATCATTTATTCCTCGATTACATCAGACTCAGTCGAATATCTTTATTATTTTCCTCGTGATTAAATAAATATTAATTAATTAATCGATATCTATTAATTAGTATAGCTTGATTATGCAAGTATATTCATTTACTGGGAAGTACTGCGCTTATTTTACATCCTTATTTTCTCGTAAAAAAAAAAGAAAACATAAAAAGAAATTTATTTTTATACGTTACTTCGTTATATCACGCCACGAATTTCCGCAGCTGCAAATCGCATTCCTCCGCCGTCATATGTATTTCTGTATAGCGACATTCTCACGCCGGTCCACGTACTCGATGCTATGTAAACCGTAGCAATTCCGTGTGCTCCAGTTTTTCACGGCAGCTAAATAAGGTACGCGAAGTGCGAAAAAAGCGACGGCAGGAAAGTGCTGCGAAAGCAAAGCGGATTTCTCAGCGTTTTAGGTCGCAGCCGTAGTGCTGCATCGGATTGCACCTTCCTCGCAATGATGTATCAATCTCGTTCAGAAATTT
This sequence comes from Camponotus floridanus, assembly GCF_003227725.1. Lineage (NCBI taxonomy): Eukaryota > Metazoa > Arthropoda > Insecta > Hymenoptera > Formicidae > Camponotus > Camponotus floridanus. Next base: position 288,879 of record NW_020229692.1, on the reverse strand, counting down.
TTTTCGAAGAATTCGCGAATTGTTTCGAGACAAATGTTACTAATCATGCATTATATAACGTGTAAAGTGTAATCGCTATGCGATCTTAAATTTCCGTTTCCTCTCTCGTTAATTTCTTCGATGGTACGTAATCATCGTCGGACCTTTCAGATTGCGAGTATTTGTGACGGATAAATTTCAGAATAGACGAGGATACGCCCGAGATTAATTTAATGAAATTCTTAATTAGCAATCGGTTGCATCAATGTTAGTTTAGCGTCAACTTTGCATCAAGTAAATTTTCTTTCTTCGTCTCTATAGTTTGGGTATGAGACTATAATCTAGGAAGCGCAGCAGCGAAGAAAGAGACTCGCTAATCCGGGCTTACCCGACCCTAACTGTTGGTACAGCAAAGGGCTTTAGTCTGCTTGATAAGCCTTAAGCACGAATATGCTCACAAGGCTGCTCAAAGATGCATCAATAACGGATGAGAAATAAAATAATGCAGTCTAACAACGTTAATACAGTAGATAGATCGTGAGTGTGGATTGCAGATCTCTGCACATTTCATGTAAAAATGTAACGAATAGTTGTCCGCACGCGCGTATACTACTGTCATCCTGTAAGCAATAAAAGAAAGATACGCGCGATATCCGATGTCGCAATCCGCGAGCGTATTTCGAAATGTCCCAAGACTACTTCCGCATTTTCAATTCCCGCCGTTGCGGAAAAACGAAGCGCACGTTTGGCGGCACGACGCCTATGATTTACGCGCAATAGCAGCCGGTGCCATTTACACCCTGCTGACAGGTAATTCGGTCCAGGAGGCCGCAGTGTGGCACGATTGCAGTCCGAGCGACGGTGCAACTGCAGCCGTACCGTTTCGCTGTAATACGATGATCCGACTGACCCCCGAGTACGCGCTACCGCATATTTCGCGTTGCTAGATAGCCCCATAGAATCATAGTAAGAAGCTTGTACCGGAGATATAACCGGATATATAACCACGACATATAAAAAAATTTCATATTATTTTTAGATTACTTTTTGCAGTGACTAAACAGAATTAACAGAATAAAAAGCGCCGTATAAATTTCATAAACGAGAAACAAATAATTAATTTAAAATTTCACTCATCATATATCTCGTTCACATACACTGATACAATTATTGCTATTATTGTAGTATTTTTTAACAGTTTTATTTTATCGAATTTATCAATCTACATATTCGCTTTACTTTGAATATGTAATGGAATTTTTATAAATGCAGCTGTGGAAAAATGCAATTATATAACGATAAATTAATATTCCGCAAATGTTATTGTAAATCAAATTGGGACCGATAATTACATCAATTTTTCAACGAGAGCTGTGCAATAAATTGATTACGAGATAATTAAATTCGGAGTAGTATCCTTGACGATGAAGGAGGTCAACAAGCAAGGATGATGAAAGCATTAGTGTTAGAAGGTATGGTACATCGCAGAACACTAACCAAGAAAGGCACACTGACATGACAATCGAAAGGCTTGAAATTATCACAAGAGGCTACTAACTTCTCTGCTGATTTACCTTTACCTACCTTCACCTTTACCTTTACCTTTAATCCACTCACATCTATTATCAATACGTAACACAAATATAGTTCTTCTGAATAAATATTTATCAAGCTTAACAACGGATAAGTTTATTTTAATAAATTAATATTTTCAATAATTACTAACAGATGTCTATTATATAAAATATGTTAGATATCTTTCTTTAGATAATTTTCTCTTAGTTAGATAATTTTTTATCTAACTAAAAATAGCAGAATTGTATTAATTAAAGAAGCACATAGTTATGGAAACAAAAGTATAAATTTGTGTTTCGTGTAAGAGCGCTAACCATGTTTACGACGCTCATAAGAGGATGCGGAAATGAATATTCATGAAAATCGTTCGTCGGAGAAGCAGCAATTGCGGTTGAATGCTTCCTTTCTACTTGCGTATTTAACGCACTTAACGATACACCTTCCTGTGCATTTTCTCCATCGCTATAGCGCTGCAAGAATTAGTTACATCAGAAACCTATGAATTTAAGTTTAAAATGAAATTACTCAGAAAGCACCAAATGCGCAGACACGTAGTACATTTGAAATGATTTTATTCCATTGATTTCAATAATCTGATTTAAATAATCAAAGAAGAGAGAAAGAAACACTATATATAATTCATTTTTTTGATAAAATTTTCATCTTTGGTATAAAAAAAAATTTAAAATAATGAGATACAAGTCAATATTCTTTGCAAAATCGAAAGATCCAGTTCTCAATATATTCTTATTGCTAGATTCGTGTTGCAAGGAGCCTCAACAAAGAATCAAAGCATGAGAAATGGTTCACGTGACAGTCTGCAATTTTCTTTTGGCGACCTTATTTCCTTCAATAACCATTCGAGTTTCCCTTCGTGCCTCCGTCCCATCATAAGAAAGACAACGTTGCCGTTGTTCTCCGACGAAGCGAAATCTCAACGGGTGTCTCAGATGCAGCTGCTGTACAATATGTATCTCTCACTCTGTTCCGCAAGAATACATCAAAGAATAACCAAAGACAGTCCTTGTTTTGACCGAAGAACGCAAAATATGACACCACATTTGAGCAACAACGATGACTGGAAAAACGAATGTAACTTTTGCTACACTTTATACACCGATAAATATAAAAACAATCTCTCTTAAAATTCCATAAATCAATTTTCTTATAAAAGATAGATCTAAAAATATCTTATATTTCAAGAAATAAATAGGATTTTTAAAAAATATTAAAAAATGTTATATTTTTAAAAAAATTATTTGCATACTAAAACTAAAAAGATAAAACTAAAAAATCTACGTTTTCTATAGAAAATAGGAAACAATCGTAAATCAGGAGCAATCATAAATCTAGAAAACTCGAAAAATTTGCGGAAGTAATATAATATAGGCTCAAGCAATATAGAAAAAAACACAAAGCGTCATATAATATAGCTACACTCAAATTTATCTGTATGACAGCATATCCTTTCAACGATGTGCAAACACGTTATAGTTGTATTGTAATGAAAAATAGTATAGTTTTAGTTGCAAATGTTACACAGTATATATTGACAGTCATAAAGCTCAATCAAAGAGCAAAAAAATGTGATTTTATGTGATTATTATACTTTTATAATTATTATAATTACTTTTATAATTACTTTTATCTACAAAAATTTATGATTAGACTTTTCCCGTGAGTAATTTCGCCGCGATAAAATATGAAACGCTCGGCAAAAACAAACATTTAAAACACATCTTATAATTTATTAATTTTTGCGGTTAAATAATATTTCAATGCCATATGTGTACTATTATGTATACCAAAACACGAAAAAAATAAAGCATAAAAATTGATGAGCATAAATTTTACACGAAACAAATGACATCTTTCAAGTAAGACATATTATCGTACCTGCATTCTTTCGGGCTGGGCGATGTGTGAAGCCTATAGTTACAGGAGTTTCTTGGTAGTCGACAAAGCGATTGGACTCACCTGTAATAAATAAGAATTATGAATAAAATATTTATTAGAAATATATCTCGCTTAATAAATTATAATTTTAATAATGTCAATCAAACATTTTACAATTTTACAATATCGATTAAGTAATTTTCGTAGTTTAACAGATACAGAGATTTTTATCTCTTTTAAAATAAGTTTTCAAATAAGAACAGAAAATAAGATAATGGTGTAACTGTAGACTTGATGCCCCGTGCTTGTACCTCTGACCTAGTTTCACGTCCTCTGAGGTTACGTAGCTATCCCATTAAACGATGACGTCACAGAGAAACGACATTATATCTTGGTGCTACGTAATCGTCTCCTTCTTTCTCCATTTTCTTACAGAAACTGAAGAAAAAGAAGATCGATTAAGATCGACCTTTTTTATTTTGATTTGTCACCACTAACTTTGAAAAAGCTGTTACTAATTTCATGTATTTTTATCTCTTTAAAAAATTATTTTCTTTAACACATTATAAGAATATTTATAAAGATATTTCCATAATAAAAGAGTTTTTTTGTAACATAATAATAATAAATTTTGTAACATTATGGAAATTAAAGGCAATGTATCATGAAAAATCTGATATAAATGTTGTATCTAAAATGTATAAATAAAAAAAATAACATTTATACATATAAAGTACCTAACATCAAATTTTATGTAATCACGAAAGAGATGATAATAATCATTCATGTAAATGTCACAAAAAAGTTAATGGCATGTGAGATTAGTTCTTCCTACAACCTTGACCTATGTACATTTCTACATTTATGAGACTATGAAATGTAAATTTCTATATCAACTACCCATTTTATGATAAAATAAATCCTGAATATCATGATACTTTTTTAAAAATTCTTTTATTTAACATAAAATATACGAATAAATTACCTGAAAAAAATCGACGAATAAAATTACATAATTATAAGTCAGTTAGATCGAAATTACAATCAATCTCATATTTTAGAATTCATCAATTAAAATTATAACGTAGTCTCTTTAAGAAATTTATAATGTAGTCTTTAAAATTATAATTTATAATGTAGTTTATTTAAGGAAAAAAGTGAACAATTTGAAAAATATAAAAACTAAACTTTCAGTAAAATGAAAAATTCAATTGAAATTTAATGTCATAGGTCAGATTATATAAAATAAATTCGTTGCATCAACTACTCACTAAAAAAAGAAACATTTATGTGATAAATATATTGTGACCTCAAAATAAAGAGGATAAAGTTGAAAACTTTTTAAAAACTGATTATGATCATAAAACCCGTGCAAGCCGTTATAATACCGTTATAAAAGCAATTTGCTATCATCAAATAAGTCGTTAATCGGCATTTATATAAACCGCTGATTTATATAAAAACTTGATTCTAAATTCATTCCGGCAGATACAATCAAAGTATGACATGTTTAAGAAGAAAATTTAATTTATTGGATTAAATACACAAAATTTGCATTTGTTATTTGATCGTATTTTTGTTTTATCAATTTAAGTGTCATAAAAAATAATTTTGATTAATCTAATACTTTTTTAAAAACAGAAATACGTAAACATATAATTTTTTGTTTTATTTATCGATTCCATTTTTATTTAATATTCCATATTTTATACAATCTATATAAAAATAATAATTTATAGTATATATAAATACTAGATTTATATATAACATTAAATTACCAATTAAGTAAGTGTGTTATTATATGTTATATTTATATTTTTCCTTTATACAAAATTAAAAAGAAAAGATAAAAAATTATTATATATATATATATAAATATATATATATGTTATATTTATATTTTTCCTTTATACAAAATTAAAAAGAAAAGATAAAAAATTATTATTATCAAATTCAATCCTATCTGTTCTTAGCTTATAGATGCTTTTATGATTGTTACAGAAATACACAAAAAAATATTTTAACGGATAAGAAACTCACTCACGTTTGTACGAGGGATAAATGCGCGTGGAATGCGGGTTGCGAAGTTTAAAGACGCCGTTTGCTGTACGGAAATATATTTATGTCAGGTACTTCAGAGATAGGGAGACATAAAACGCAATAAAGGGAAGAAGAAGAAAAGACGCAGGGAAAGGCAGGATCAGAGCGAAAGAAAGGTAAAGAAGAGGAAGAAGAAGCCGGCTTGATGCAGCCAGCCGCGAAAAAGCGTTCGTCGTTCTCGGGAGCGAGATCCACTTTAAAGAAAAAAGGAAAATAAAGCAAAGTCGCAGTGTACCAACGGCCACCGTTCTTCCAACCATTTTCCGGACTTACCTGTACCCATTCTTCCGGTACCCGCAAGTGGCCAGCTGGCTGGCTGCGTTACTTCATTATCCAAGAGGAGAGAAAAACGGAATAGCAGAACGCTAATTAAATTTTTCTTATTTGTGCTCATAGTCAACGTAATATTCTTCGAATCTAGTATGCACTCAAACAATCGCCTGAGGAAAGCTCTTTGTTTATTTAATTCTTTTGCTTAATAATATCTTTTTCAGTGATATTAGAAGAAAGGAAAGTTTCTTCAATGTATTTAATGTATATTTTATTTGAATTTCTCTTCCAAAAATGTTATCAAGCTCTATACATATTATATAACATCTCTATACTTATTATATAAAAATATAATCAAACTCTATACATTGCATTATTATATAATAATATATTTTAAGCGAACGAGATTAAATGATCAAAAATCTATCATTTCAAAGTTAAAAAACCTAAAATTTATCGTGATAAATAAAACGAAAGGGAAAGTGAAAGTGTGCTGAAATGGATCTCGAACTATTAACCGCGAGACTAAGAGAAAAACGACTACATAAGAGTAGCTGGGAGAAAATAGACGACCAAGATTTATCGCGCTACAGCGAACTTTTTTCCCATTTCTCAATCGGGTAAATCGATTGGCAACGCCCGTCCGCTATTGGGAAGCATAATGCGATTTTACGACAGCGGGAATAAAAGGCCTTGAAAACATCGCAAGGCAAAATCGTCGTCCAGAGATTTTTCTTGTAGCGCTCGTCGCTATGAAATCTACGTTTTCGCATAATCTCTAAATCAGGTCAGACGAAACTTTCGCGATATGCAATGTGATGCAAAGCTCGAAAAAGATGTAATGTCGAAAAGAGTTTTAAACGTTTGACCTAATTTCGATTATCTTCAATCTTCATATCCACAAAGTATGGTTTTAAAACTCTTTGCATTCAATCATATCATTTGTTTATTGGCGCAAAATTAAAATTTTCCACAGATTATTGATGTACTCATTGATAATACAATAATCGTTAAATGGTATCTCGTTCAGATCAAGAAGGAAAAAACGAAAGATAATCGGAGAGACAGAGAGGCTACGAAGCCAGCACCTTACTACTTGAGTTTATTTCTGGACGTCCCGAGGACGACGTCACGAGCTGACCAAAATAGCGTACATCTACGTCATGCCTGGGTAACCCCCGTGGCGAATTTCGGAGACAGACGGCAAGGTAGGCGACGCAGCGTGCGACGAGACAGGCTGCGCTAAGACGTCAGCTGTTCGATCTGTCTACCGTAGACTTGTGATGAGCACGTGAACTCCGAGGCTGACCCGGCACATATCGATGTTAAATTGCTCGCGGAATCCTGTCTAGGATTATGCGATTAATGCTCTTTACTCTTTCTCAATGAACAATATTGTGCAAAAATAAGCAACTCGCCAAGTAATTTCAATAGCTAGAATCTAGAATGCAGAGAATTACATTTACCTAGTTGTGTACATAACATTTGTATCTATTTAACTTTTGAATTAATTGATTTCTGTATAATATCGTTCAATTATGCAAATTCGTAAAACGCCCCAAGATAGTAAATAGGATATAATAAGTATATTTCGTTGCTTTTAATTAACTGTCATACTTCCAATCTATATTCAACCGCAAATCGACCTGACATTGTATGAAAATTATTTCTCGACGAAGAAAGCTCATTCGTATTCTGTTAAGCAGACGCACCGACAATTCATCGTCTCGTTACGTTACGAAGACGAGAGAAATGGCAGAGAAGGAACCCGAGATGAGAACAAGAAATGGGAAGGTAATGAAGATGAGCAAGGAAACAGGAGAGAAGGAGGGTAACACGTCTAAGGTACTTTTCTAAGTACGCGAGAGCGCAACGTTATTCAATTAACGAAGGTTATGCCGCTCGTCGTTTCCGCCTTCATTACTTAAATTTCGTCTACTCCTGGTTTTCCTGATTTTCATTTCGGAAATTAATAAGTCTTTTGAAATATTCGTAAGAGGCTGATATAAAATTAAAAAGATTACGATAAATCTAAAGAAAAACAAGAGCATAAAAACCATAATGCCAAATATTAATCGATTGAAAGATTTTCTAACGTGACGTAATCATTTTATGATTTTTTCAGGTCAAAAAAATATCTGAAAATTTCCGAATTTATTTAGTAAATCTTTCTTTTATTTACAAAATTTCTCATACAAAAATTTGGCCAAGAAAAAAACTAAGAAGTTCGAAATATAAATTGATAAAATTCCACTCATTCTAAAATTGTTGAATCTATTGTACGAAATTTTCTCGGCCTTCAACGAAAACATATGTTAAACTGACCGATCTGAAACACTGCCAAATGTTATTTTACGTAACACTGTCTTAGATTTATTCGAGCTGGGTGTAAAATAATAGAAAACGACACTTTTCTCTTTCTCCCTCTTCTCTCTATACATGTATTGATCACAAAGTAAATAGGCTCTATGGACAATATGATAATTAAACATATAATTTTTTTATTAGTAAAATCTCATTTCCCTTATATACATTAATACGATATACTATAAACGAGGCAAATTTTCGACGTGTATGGTCCCTATCGAAGGCGGGAAACAATTAACGCGCATTCCCGCATCCAGCCAGCTTTCAATTAATCCCGTAATACAACATTCGAAATTGCATATCGAATTCCAGAAAGCTTAACGTGACCTTGCATCTAAATCATGCAAATTACATGCAAGCAGAGATATTGAGATAGAAGTCGCATAACAACGTCCGCCGCATGCTCGTACTGCAGCCGAATTCTGCATATTGTAGGACTGCTCATAAATCTCTGTTGCGAAACGGTCAACGAGTTCCACACGTGGCATACGACTATTTCATTATCAACGCAGAAGAGGCGTTTCAGGTTCACCGTACCAAGCGCGGACGATTTTATCTAATCATTTCGTTCGTAATCGATTATTCGATATAAGACAAACATTTGGTGCTTATTGAATAGCAAAAATGAATCCACAAAATAAACTGGATTTATTTAAAATTTCAAATTGGCAATATTTACCTCCTTCTTTTAATTATATTTTATTATTTAATTAAATTTTCGAGTGCAATTAATTAAATTTTATTTATATTATAGTCGAAAAGAAAAAACGAATAAAAACTCGACTCTGAAGTAAAATTCAAACAATAAAATATGTAATACAATCTAAAGTAATTTACCCTTCATATTCTTCGATGTTTGATGGTCTAGATCTTCCATTATTTTTCGTTGCATTGTATACATAAGAGCCCATATGATAGATATCACCGGTGCCCACATGTCGCAAATATCGCACACTTATGTAGATTAATGCGTGGTACTTTTTTCGAATTAGAAAATTAATTCATAGTTCATCGTCAAAAAATTATACATTGCACGAGATTAAATATAAAATATAAAATTATTTAAATTTTTCAAGTGCGACCAAGCAATTCATTATTCATTCGAAATAATAATTTAAAAAAAAATGTTTACAATTATATATGTATTCGAAAAGTTAGGAGAAACTCGAGCCAGACAGAGAAATGATCGAGATCATCGACCGTAACAGATAGCAGCCAGTTTGACAAATCACTCTGAAGAATGTCCGCACACATATAAAATATTATATTTTAAATTTGGAAAGCTATGTTCACTCACGTATATAAATATTTGAAATAAGTCATTTGTCGAAAAAGAAAACGAGTGATGAGAACCACTAAAAAATTAAGTACATATATATGTATTTTCCCGAAATATTAACGATAACAATAGTGCATTTCGGCAATCCGCCAAGCCGGTTCGTATTTATCTGCCTTATAACACGTGATGTTCGATGACACGTGACACTCGAAGATATTATACGAACTCTCGAATCCCGCCGATTTTCAAGTCGCGACTGTTGATGAAAATGAGTCGCTATCTTTTCGTACTCGAGGAAGCGGATTTGCGCAGACAGATCAAAGAATTTTCGCGATTAATGATAGGGGATGTGCGCGAATAAAAAAAAAAATCGCACCGATAGTCGTCACGTTAACGACAAGCGTAGGCACGCTTCGAGATTCGACTGCTGCATCTTATCCTAAATTTAGTCTTGTCGGTTGCGTCCTACATTAGAAGGATCCGTATATATGTGCGTGCGTGTAAACGATATACGTACGTATTTATGTATATGTGACTTTAATGACGCGCGTCAGCCAATGAGTGTAATGCAAAACGGAAATTCGATGTCTGCGTTAAAATTATTTAAATTTATTTATATACATGTTTGTATAGATATATAAACATTGCCGTCATTGGTCCCATTATTATTATGCTAATTTTGATATTGTATTTGGAATATTGTTTTAATTATTTTAACATATGTAAATGCCGATTTCGTTACAGAAAAGTTAAAGTATATATTCCCTTATCGATATAACAGTATTTTTTAAAATATTAAATGTACATATTATTTGATAATATGTACATATTATTTGATATATAAATGAATATATGCATGTTATTTGAATACCTCAATAATCCGACCACTTGTTAAAACATTTCATTTAGCGAATCTAATTATAAGGAAAGTGATTATTGAAAAGTGTAAGCTTATGAGAATAAAATCAAGGCACAAAATATTCATCAAAATTCGATCATAAATAAAAATTCCTTTCGTCGTCTTATTACATCATAACAATCAATAGATTACGAAATAAAATAAATGACCGTTTTATGTCAGATTTAATATAACGCACAGTATCATATATAATTATGAATGTAGTTGGTATAAAAAATGAGTAATGTGATCAACGCGATTATACCACGTGGTGTAGTAACGTTCAGTGGACCGCGATCTCGAGACGTAAACTATCGATACTAATTGGCAGCCACGACTAACATTCGATGCCAAATATATCGGTACCAGTATAACCCGGTAACGATATCGGCCAATAATAATTGGAGCGACTAACCGAACTAACAGCATGATGGAAAGTTCTCTGTTATAACGAACGGAATAGAATCTATTGTAAATATTGTTCTATTTAAACAATTATAACACACACACAACGTGACTAATAATAATTTATGAACGCGAACAAAATAATTTGCAACGCATTTAGAATGTTATGTGCTTTGATTTCGAGCACGTATTATATAATATAACGTACAACATGCTGACAAATAACGCGAGGTTATCGATGTATCGAAATATAATCGAAAATTATCCTTCCGTTGCACGCGCAATACTGTATGTTAATCGCTCGCCATCCAATGTAAACCGAGGGAAATTCGTGCGCACATGTACAAGCGTACATTATTCCTCCGTATACAATTAAGTTCACCATCAAAGCATGTCACAAGTAATGCATGAGACACGGATAATTCTATTGATTTCGCTTCGCCTTGATATTAATCGATACGAATCCCTTTCGTAAATGCACCATCCATTAGCGATCGAATCTCGCACACCGCTTCGCACATTCACCGTTAGTGCCTCAAAGGAAACGTTCAGAACCGATATCTTGATATGTTTTCATTACAGATCAGCTCAAAAGAAGAGACAAATATCCCTCGCATGGGCTTTAAAAGATGACAATAAAATCATTATATCTTTCCAAATGCATTATATTTATTTAGATATATATATGCATTAAAAATAAACACAAAAATATAAAAAAACTGCAATTGGATGAGAAAATTATAGATTTGTATTTTTAACAACTATTCACATTTTATTGTTGCTTTATTTTATCTGTATCTTGATATAACATATCAGGATATACAAAAGCATCGATTTTTTAAGTCGCAAAGAAAGCTTCCATTTTCGATCAACGACTTCGACTTCTTTCTGTAGTCATTTTGAGGTTCGATCAAAGAGAGTCTTGCCAAGAGCTCCTACGCTAATACTGAAACATGAAAAAGTCTTTCGACCAACATTCCAGTAATACCTTTCAGCTTCGTATTCAGTTTGTCGACCTTTTCACGTGCATCGACTTTGTGAGCATTTTTCTTCCAACGCAATCCCTTGGTTTGTCAAATTTTGCATAATGATATAATTTTGTATCATGATATATAAATTGCACAGACTTACATACGTAAGTCATTAATATTCGATATATCTCTCCGCAATGTTCGATATATTTGTAAAGTAACAATCTGATATATAAATCAAAACTATGCTCACTAAATATCTCTCTTTTAATGGCATAAAACAATAGACTTCGAAATGGAAGTTTTAATTGCATATTTATTGCACAGTGTGACTAATAATCGAATATAGATAATAGATAATAGATAATACTATAATGCACTACTATACATATAGAATATTCAGAATATTCAATTTCAAATTGATTTTGTTTCGTAAAATATGTCATATATTATTCTGTATCGAGTCGAGTTAATTGTTATCTAATTTGCAATACAAATCGGAAACTGGAATAAAATCAGTCTAATCGCGTTAAATTTAGTTGAGATTAATATCAGTACGCAAATGCGCGGAAAGCGAATTGGAAAGGGACAGGAAGTTATGAAAAGCGGAACAACGCGCATACTTGCTGGCTTAAACGAACATTAACAAGGTCGGTTAACCCCGATGCACGATGGCCTGACGGTAGAAACCAATGCGATGAAATATTTGCAAACTTCGCACGCAGCGTAGCCGGAAGCTGGCGAATTGTTTTGGTGAAACTTGCCCGGTTGTACAGGTGCATTTGCGAATAGGTGTATTGCTAAAGCCCGAACGGCAGGAAAGATCCAATTTAACGCGCCCTTTCTTCCCCACACTTTCCTCCTCGACGTCGATTTCGCATTTATTTTAATCCTTCAGATTATTTCTCGATCCATCACGAGCAGACAGTTTCAAAAACTTCGTAATTAGATTTTAATTAAGAATGATTGAAATTTATTTAAATATTGAAGCCGTCAATCATCAATCAACATACTTTAAAATGTTTTAAAGAGATTTAGATTTAGAATTAACACACACACACAAACATGTTTATTTGCAGAAATTGCGAAAAGATCGCAAATCTTTATTCAACGGTATCTATGCAGAATATTATGCAATCTTTATTTTTCTATGACAAAAGTTTACATCTTATGAAGGCAGCAGATGCTAATAAGAATATAACGAGGCACGTGTTTAATTTATCGCTTACCAGGAATCTCGCTGAAATGTCTATTTTCTTCGACGAGTTAAGAATAAAGCCAACATACCATTCTCCATCGGCTACGTCGCCGGAAACAATGATGACGGGTATTGTCACGTTGAATATAACGAGTGCCAACCTATAGATGGTATAGATGGTTGTTGTTTGCGACAATAAGACTTTACAGTAATGCTTTATGATGAAGCTTGCCGAATTATCACGACTACCGTCGTGAACGATGAAAATACGGAAGCTAAAGCATTATTGTTAGAAGCATTATATAAGAAAGTTTCACAGAAAGACTTGCAAAAAAGTATACAATAATTTACAAAGAGTGTTAATAATTTATATAAAATTAATAAGCTTTTTCTAATGAGATCTGCCGTATTATTATTCGATAATGTGATAATTTCGAGATAAATTTCTTTTATTTTGACTACTTTTTTCCTGAAAAATAATATTTCTAAAACTATTTTTTCGGACTATTAATTTCCATTATCATGTAACAAATATACGTGAAATTATTTTTTCAAAAAATATTTCAAAATATCAAATGTTAAAGGCAAAATTCAATTAATAAATAAACAAAACAAACGCGAGAGTAAAGCTTAAAAAAATTTCCATATGAGATAAAATACTCTTTCAAAAAATTTGAAGACGTTAGATTATAAAAACATATATGAATTTTTTAATATGTAAATATGCTTAATAAATAATATGACTTATTTTTTCTATCATACAAATAAGTGTTACATTTCGCGATAACGTTATTGTAGTAAATGGCAACTGCAACGAAAATGTTCGATTGCACATCGTGCAGTTTGAAGACTTTGCGCAAAAATATTCAAACTGAAAGTAACAAACTTTTTTCTGGACACAAGATTGCGCTATAAAATACGATGGCCAATAGCTAGAGACAAACCAGGCTACCGAAGACTCACACCTGCATGTAACGTACATAAGTAAATATCGAAGCTCTTGTGTGAAACGGCAAACACATCTCTGCTCTGGGAAGAGCACATAAGCACTTGCCCCACTTCCCATTCATTGCTCTCATTATCAGGCATGTCATCTCCTCTTTCGTCCTTCATTGCCGCATCTTCTATCATACTCGAGCGTGTATTTGCCGTGCATGTACAAGATAAAGTATTACATTGTGTGAGAACAAAGAGCTTGTACATAAAACGCCTACAGATCTCTGCTAACGGGAGCTACGATATTTCAGACATCGATCGAATTCGAATTTTATTCGCTCGAAATCATTTCACGATCCGCAAAAATTTATTGAAAACGTTTATTTATATTTTAAAGCAAAAAAGAGTATATTTTTATAACAGCGTAATCCCTTTTATTCGATTAGGTTTTAAAAATTCTATTTAGACAATATCTCTTTTAATTTTAAATAATACATGTGAAATTTAAATTTTTAAACTTTAATTTTGAGTCTATCAATTTTATATCAAATGATAGTGATAATCATATATGGTTTTGATATGACGATTAATGAAATGTTTCATTAATCAAGCAGCATGACAGCAGTTATAAATAATATAGTGAATCACTATCATATTATTTATAATTGCTATCATGATAAAGTAAACCAAGATTTACAATTTAGCATATCTTTGTAAAAAATTCCAATATATATTTCGCGATAAAGTATGAAATAACATACGATATCCAATTAAGATAAAGAAGTGGAAGATCACGTGCAATTGTATACTGTATCTGAATATTTGCACTGTACACATGTATGCGAGCGAACATATAAGACTCGTAGCTTGTCAAGCTAAGCGAACTACCGAGCCATAAACCATCCGCGACCGTATTTCTATCTCTTCACGTCTTCGTGAGTTCGTCTACGAAAGCGCATACACTGCAGAAATTGAAAACTATCGTTGCTCCGACCTTGTCGCACGTTTCATCTTACAAATTAGAAGCGCACCGTGATATTTGATTAATGTAAGTAATCGAAGATACAATAAATTAAATGTTTACAGAATGATCTATGATCTATGAATATAATTATCAGAAACATAAGAACAATGTACAATATTATATATATTTTTGCGTACAAATATTGTAATATTTCTAAATAACATACAATTGAAAAATGCAAAACATTATTATGAAATATAAATTTTATATATATATATATATATATATATATATATATAAATATATATAATTAATATATATAATTAATACATATATAAGTATATGTGTGTATGTATAATTTCCTAAAAGTTTTATTTAATGATTGATAATATTTGATGATATTTGATGACTGAACGTCAATGTAAAAGCGTTTTGTTAATTTTCCCACGTTAATAACGAGTCTTCCATAGAAAAAAAAATATCTGCGACTTGTCGGAGTCATACGATCGTTTTAGCAATGAATGTGTCTATTTTAGCGTTAACGCTATTTACGCCCGAATGCCCTTCTGGATACATCCACCGTGGCCTACATACGCAGAAGTTCATAGCTAAAAAGAATCAATACGTTACCTTTACCTCTACCTCGTTTCCGCGCAGCACGTGCATACAATCGTTATTCCCTACACAACGTATTTTCTTATGTTATCGCTAGTCTCAGCAATGTTATTTTTTTACAAGAATTTTTAAATTTCAACGATATAATTTGTACGTTTATAAAAGACGCTGCAAATATGCCCCCTGCCCCTCCCCACCCCAGGAGCACAGCTGGGATATTTGAACTCCGAGATATCGATTTTTCATGCGAGACTATTTGACGCGCTGCTGCACCACGCTCACGAACACGTGGCATTCTAGAATTACATATAACCTTAGATCCGCATAATCTCAAAAATTACACACTATCCATGACATCCTAAAGTTTCAATTAGTTATGCTTTTCTTATATTTTAATAATGATAATAATTGTTAATTTAACAAATGCACCAAAATGCTTGAAAATATTAATACTCGACTGATATACATATTTCAATTTCTACCTCCTATATAATAAATTCATTTCTTAATGATAAAAAAATATTGTAAAAAATATCATTAAAGGAGTAAATTTTATAAAGACTCTAATTTTAAAATATTAAAAGTAATTCATTTTTAATACAATCAGCTTCAAGCGAATTCTAAAGTTTCGCTTCCGACTTCTCGAGAATCTACTTAAAGAAACCCATCCCCATTGTAGTACGATCGATTTCTCGACGATAGCGTAATTAAAGATTGATTCAATGTTAAATATTCCGGCAACTTTCGAGATTTCGCGATCGTTCGCGTTCTCGCGTTTTAAAAGAGGAGTTAAATTTAAATCAAACGACAAGTTTAAATTACACTTAAACTTTATGCGCCATCACGACACGACGCGATTTTAAACAAACACCCATACATATTGTCACTACAAAATTCTAATTAAACGGCTAAAGTGAATTATGTTTAGATATTAAATTTGAAATAAAATAAAGTCATGCTGCTTTTAATAGAGAAACGTATTGGAACATAATTTCAAAGATACTTTTATAAATTTGTCAAAAATTTAAAAAAATGTAAAAAAATATTGTCATCTTCTTACAGTCAGCGAAAAAATTTCACTTAATTTCAAAAAACAATATAAACGAAATAAATATATTCATCATTTCAGTGCGATAATATTTTTTAAAAAATATTTAGATGTTTAAAATATTTTAAAATTATTTAACGCACAAAATATAATCTCGTATTCAAATTTCATATTTCAAATTTCATTTCGCATAACCAATGCAAGATTTATGCGTATCGATATACATAAATTTATATAAAATAATGCAATAAATATTATCTTGAATTGCGTATAATAAGTCAAATTCTAAACAATTCTAAATTCTAAATTCCACGAGATGACAGGGCGACGAAATTTGAAATATCTTGTTATTATAGAGCAAGGTTAGCTCTAGAGAACGTTCACTTGAAATACGCCGTCACTTAAAAGCGAGGCGACCAAGAGTGCGGTGTAATTTCGAGAGCAAAATCGTCGGTACGCTGGTGACCGAGCCCATGGCCGTGAGTTACTCGTCGCATAACCGTGGCAAAAGAGCCTCGCCTAGAGCCGAAATTATTGCGTTTTCTTGGCCCCTGTTCAAACACTGGCTTATGCCGAGACGACGGCACGATTATTGCAACATACAGCCAGACTGGCCTACATCGAAGAAAATTGCGTATAAGCAGACGGGCTCGCTTACTTCCGATGTCTCCGTGGTCCACGTGCGAGAATCGAATAGTCCGAGAACAATATTCATCTTTCTTCCATGGAGCTTATGTAATTTAAAAATAAAAGAAGATTATAATAAAATTAGAGATTATAATAAAAAAAAAATTATATTTAATTTAAAATGCGATTGCATCTATCACGATAGATACTACTATTATTCTCTCATGGAGTTTTTGAATAAGGAAAAGCTTTAACAAAATATATCAAAATAAAAAAATAGAGAAAATAAATTTATAATATTTTTGTGTGTGAATATAATATAACGTAAAAAGTGAAATTAATTTATTGAATCTGAAATATTATTCTCGTATTGTTACATGTAAATTATATGTAACTATATTTAATGAGCAGCACGAGATATATTTTTTTATAATAACATTTCTACAAAAAATAAAAAACGTTAATTGCCTTCAATTTTATTTCAATTCAAACATCCTGCACAATACAATAATCAATTTTGATCGCAACGTGATACGTAGCTTATGATTTGATGTCGCACAATTTCCGCATTCGTGCGAACACGCAGTTTTGCCATGCGTATCAAAGCGAGAAATATGCGACGCATAAAATATTCATCATTAACGTATTCACCAACATTCTTTGTTCAACGATATATGTACAAATGTGCTGACTCTGTGTCGAATTTATCGCATATCGTGTCAAACAGAAGATTAAGAGACCGCGTGCAGCCCCGAGCTATCCTCTTTAACCCCTCGTTCCGCTCCGAAAAAGGGTCGCGAGTTCATTACACGTGGCCAATGCTCCGACGAGTTTTGCGCGATCATCAAGGCGTCGAAAAGCTCGAATGTCATTTTCGATCGCTCGAATCACTACGGCGCGCGAACTCAAGGTCGCGAGAGTTAGCGCGCAGTAGCTAAAAAAACGATCGTACACTCGAAACACCTGATCATCGCATTAACGCATATGCGACAATCGCTCGGGTAATGATTTCGCGCTCATAAATTCCCAAAAGCGTGATTCGAGACGACCGCATTTCGATAAGAAGGAAGGAAGAGAGGAGTACGCGCGCGATCTGTCAGTCCGAATGACAGTTGACCGAGTGACCCATACAAGCCGCAGCCACCCCTCCCCGCACGACACGCATTCCCACGATCTTGCTCTCGAATGACGGACAAACAGATGATTCATCTGCCGACCAGCTGACATTCGTAAGACATGTACGAGCTTACCACCTTGTTTACGCACTGGCATCCTTCTCGGTAGGTAGCCTCGCAGGGGATGAACGACGACGAAAACACGGCACTGGCAGGTGCAGAGCTTAGTGGTACTCTGGAACGGTCCAATACGGCGACTGGGGGAGAGACAGAGAAAGAGAGTGAGAGAGGAGGAGACGGGAAAACACAGAAACGAAAACAGCGGCGCGAAGACGACGACGAGGCACGACTGTCCGCGGCGGTCTATCACTCGGGCGCCTGAGCTTCCGCGGAAGAATCGCACAGCGATGTCGCGCGCACTGTTGTCACGATAAACGACGGGCCTTTCCGCACGCGGCGTCCGCGGACACGCGCACCGCTCGAAATGTCACTCGCGAGAATCCGACGCGGCGAGCCCGTGCGAAACGTGTGGAAAAACCGCGTAACGACGATATAAACACACACAGGCGGCCGCCGCCACCACTCGGCCACGGGCAATATGGCGTCCCGCTTGGTCTAGCAGCCGGAAAACCGGCTGGCTGGCAGGGGTGGCTCGACTCCGATTGGTCCGTCGCCCGCCACGTGACGTCACCGTTCGTAAGCTCGCGCGCCCGTCCGTCACGCGTTACTTCACCGCGCAAACAACCCCCTCGTGCACCGTCGATATTTCATTGTTCCCCGGCACTGTCCGATAATCGAGACGACTTTTACCGTCTCGAGTCGGCGCTTTCGCGCACCCCGTTTTGCGTTTTCGAACGAACAGCAGCGGAAACGTTACACATTATTATTTATGTTGATTGAATTATTTAATTCCACCTGGAACGTTTGAATAATGCACGCTAAAGGTCACTATGCTAATTCGCCAATCAGAGGAATGTATAATTTGAAGTTGGCAATTGATTTTGCGATATGGCGCGATAAGCTACTGGCATTAATGGAAATAAAAACGAGAAATATCTACGTGTAACAATTTTAACGATATGAATTTATACTTGTTATTTTGTGATCAATACAACAAACCGCGTTATATTAAGTTGTACAATAAACGCGAGATCTTTGTTAGTAAATTTGAATATATAGATTTTCAAGTATGTCAAACCAGACTGATATAACGAGCGTATTCGAAATATCAAAATTATTTCGATATTATTAAATATATACCTTTTATACGAGATAATGGAGTGAACTGGGAATCTGAATCTGAATAATTGTCGCTATGCAAAGCTTGTTCGATATTAGAATACGTTCTTTTCTTCGTGGTCACTCACAAATACAATACTTTTACTTGACAATTAATTGCAAACGCCACTAAGCGTGGCGCTACTAATCAGATACTTAACTGCTGCCACCTTGTGACAACATTCAATAATAAATTAAATATTTCGTTTGATAATATCTATTATTATCGATAATTGGTAATAAAAAAATCAATAGATTGATAAAAAAATTGTAATAAATTAGTTTAAAATATATGAAATTCTTGAATATTAAAAGTAATATTAAAATATTAAAATACTGTCAAACTAGCAAAATAATAATTTAACGAATAATAAAAATAATCGAAATATAGCATCAAATTATTGTAGAAATAATAATAAATATATTATCAGAGAGAAGACTGAGAATGTCATGGCTGTTGAGATACACATAATTACAAAATAATAATATATTATATACATATATGACGATAATCACCGATTATGTTTAATGCATTTCGGCGAGAAAATAACATAAGCGAAGAAAATTTCGATTGAAATTTTCCGCTCAGAGAATCAAAGTTAATAAAAAATTTTTGTTTTTGTGTACATAATAATTGTTCTCCGAGAATTTATCCAAAAAATAAAGAACTCTGAGAAATAACAAATATCGGAAGAAATAAAAAGAATTTATGCCATAATATTTTTACGTTAGAAAATTAGATTTTTAATTTTAATTTTATCCTTTTGCACCTTTTATATTCAGAATGGAATAAATATACAGAAAGAGAAAAAAGCAAAATATAAAAAAATGAATGAAAGCAAAATCTGTTGCGTAACTTTAAACCTTGCATGCTCGTTTCATTGTACATATAGTACATAATACATGCGACCTGTGTGGCTACTGTCACGCGAGTGTTTTTAGTCTGAAAAAACTGAAAAAATGGAAAGGGCACAACAATATATTCGACATGATATACCGAAAGATGCCATAATGTTGACAAAATATGAGGCTTTAAATCATCAAACAAAATTTTATACAAACTGGAAACCACAAAGCGATGTGTACATAACCTTATCATTGTTTCTTTTCTATCAGATCATACTCTTCTAATAATAGTCCAAGCACTTGCTTTGGATGATTTTTTATTACGATTTATAACTTTCGTTATATATATATATATATATATATTTTTATTTTATATATATATATATATATATATTTATTTTATATATATATATATATATATATATATATATATATATATATTTTATATAAAATAGTATTTCGTTTTAGATGGCCGTTATTATATGGACGTCCTATTCTAGCCACAGCAGCAGCATGTACCGGTTTTTACATCAATCTTCGATTCAGAAAGAAATTAAAGCTCCGAGATTATAGTTCGATTTTTACAATAGCTGGTGTTACAGCAGTTCCAACTGCAATGACAGGACTTTGTTACTCAGAGGTACAATCTGCGAATAAAAACTGAATAAGCAAAAATATTTAGTAACTTAGTACATAATGGAAAAGCAATAACGCAAAATATGTTTCAGTTTGTCTTGAATAAACTGTTATTATTAGAGGTTCGTTGCCCTTTATGTCTGGAAACCAGGTCTGTTTTCTCACAAATTTTTACTGGCATATTTTTTCCATTGATGTTAGTACCAATCGCAAATTTCTCTGTAAGTATAAATTATTTTTGTTCTATTACTCTCATATGATGCTAATTTTTCTCCATATAAAAAGTTTTCTAGATTTATATTTATTATGCCATTATTTTATGTTTGTTTCATAGATGGCTTTTACAAGTGGGACATTTAACGTACCACTCATAACTGATGTAAAAAGAACATTCAAAATTATTTCATCAGTCTATCAACCAATGCTACCTATGTTTGCAACAATTTTTACTCTTCAAGTACTATTAGCTGGTTTTATAACACATTCACAAATTAAATCTTTTCTTCATATATTGGATGTACAATATTACATAGAAGAACAACAAAAAAATGAGAAACATGCATCAAGTAATCTTTAAACTTGTACAATATTTTATCGTATAATTATAGTAAAAAAATATATATATATAAATTAAAGAAACATTTTCTTCTCTAATACGACCAATTTTATTCCATTCTAAAAATAAGTCCAATTAGTCTCGCACTTATTTTAACTTAATTATTCTATTAGATTTATGACACTATAAGGATAAAAAAATAATAATGTGTAGAATATAAAAACGTATTTTTATTTCATCACTGACATAATGTTATATCTATTTATAATCATTCACACCGATGTGTGTGCTCTCATTTTTACTATAAGAATTGTATATGCAGTTATACATTATATTTCTTTTTTTTAAAATTATCTAGTGTCTAGGCACCACATGATTTATTACAATAATAAACGCTTTTAAATTGTTTAAAATGTCGCTGCTTTAAATATTTATGGTATATACAACTTTTTTGATTCAAGACAAATTTTTTCAAATGTTAATTTTTTTTTATTTAATTGATATATAAGTTTACGATATCTCGAATCGAATGTGTACATTTATATATATAAACTCATTAAATATGTTATTTTTTTTATAAGCTCAAGATATAGAAAATTCGATATTCTCATTTACTGATGTAGATTTTTATTTTGAAAATCCTGAGATATATTTCACATAAATTTCTAAACTATATAGATGAAAATTCTAATTTAAATTATGTTTAATGTTAATCTTTTATTATGTTAAACAAACTATTTGAAACTTGAACTTTATATTATTAAATTTGCAAACTTTATGAATTCCTATCTCAGCGTGTATTCAAGAAAATAGTACAATAGCACCTCCATTTTGCATGCCTATGTTACATCTTCTAAACGTTTTAATCAGAAGAAGATTTTTTATCTTTTATGTGATCAGGTTTTTAAGGTCAATTTGGGCATTTGATAAGCACAATTTTGATTTTGCCAACTATTCTACAATTAAGTATATTACTGGCAGTTTACTGGACGTTACACAGGGCCCAAGTAACAAGGAGATCCCAGGAACTATATGTGTATGCAATAAGAATATATAAAAGATAACACCAGATGCTAAGGCATCAATTCAACCAAAGTACAACAACCTGATTTGTTTATTCTTTTGAGAATAGGATTTGTATATCTACAACAATGATTATGTTGGCAGTGAATGAAATCAGCTATCGCGTAGCTGTGGAATCTAAGAAGCATGATAGTTTAATATAAAATATTCCTGAAACTTCTATTTTTGTGTGACAATGCTACTTAAAAGTACCATACATTTAAGATGCACATATGTATATTCTAGTACACCTTTTTCCATGCTATTTTTCTTCAAATATCTATCTTGTGTTATTTACCTTGAATGATATGCCAATTATGCAATAATATAACATAATCATGTTTTGTGCATTTTAATATTATTTTAAAATTTTTAAGCGTTGGAAAAAGATTTTATCTGATACTATAATGAACATGAATCATCACCATGATTTGCACAGTAATTAACATCACAATGAGATCGTCATTTTCGTTAATATATATCTTAAATCTATACTTTATATATGTACTTAATATTCCTTTTATTAATAATGTAGTCCATTGTTTATTTACAGTAGAGGTTCTATGCCATAGATCATCAAATATATTTATCTATTGATTTAGAAGCAATTAAAGCACAAATTATGTAATTTTTTTCAAATTAAATTTCATTAAAATATTATAATCTAATTATAATTACTTATTAAATGATTATGGTATTTAATTACTCATTTAATTATTATACATAGTATAAAGAATCTTTTGCTGTAATAAAACTTTGAACTACTTTAAACTAACGTATTAATTCTCAAACGCCTTTAAACTTCATTGTAGGAATGGTATAAATATGCAACATTGAATATTTATACAACATTTACATGTGTCATTTAATTTAATGTCACTTTTATATTCCAATAACAACACACAATCCGAATACATCATTAAAAACAAAAAAAACCAAAAAATCCATGCAAAAATAAATTAATATGAGATAGTAACAGCAACTCGACAAAAAAGTTTTCAAAAGAAAAATTTTTATTTATACCATTAATGCAAAGAAATTATGTATAGACGTTAAGTATTACTGTGTCAAATATTAAGTATGAATAATTAACAATTATACTTTAAGAAAATAATTTCTTTTAAGTTTTAAACAATAGTATGCATATGATAGCACACTATATTATTTTGCAGAAATTGAAGAATTTGTTTAAAAACTCTGATGTGAAATTATTATTTGGCCATTTTTAAGAAAATCAAAATATTTTATTGTTCGTATAAATATCTATTCTGACACTTTAAATCTGTTTTTAACATGGGCAATATAAACAAGTAATAATGAATTTGTGCATGAATTTACTAATGGATGGACTAACATAGTCAGTTTTAATAATAGAGATAGCATTGTGTTTTTATTATGAAATTCTTTGTATCACTTGTTTCCCAGTTAATGAGTCCTAGCATGATGGCAAAGCTAATCTTACTATTTACATTATATTGATTGGTAGTATTAAATGATAAGCGTTAAATTGCAAACTGAACTTGCATCGTTGCACGCACGCGCGCAAATATTACTTTTATTATTTTCAATTTAACAATCATAAAATTGTACAATACGAGAACAAGACCCTATCTTACACGAATATCTAGCCAATATTATTTATGCTTACAGCAAATATTTTGGAAGAACATTGCCACCATACTCAAAATTGTACATTTTCGTTCTCTGAAGAATATTATCGCACAAGGACTACAGAAATCGTGAAAGAGGTAGAAAGAATAAATGCTATTGAACAATAAAAATAAAATAGGCACCATAATTCAAGCAATAGAAAATTGTACATAATAGCCGCCTTCAGTGTTATTTTTTTCTTATGCATTTAATTTAATTTATTTTTTTACTTTACAAAAGTTTATGTAAAGAATAACAATATATGCACTGAAGGATGCAATACATATAATTCCATTAGAATGGTGGATAATTCTGCATAGGTACCACAACTGAAGGAATTGGTGGCATTGGAAGTGTATGTACGAATGTGGGATGATTCGGTTGAACCATAACTAATGTATGTTGTTGATTGGCCATGAAGGAGTTGTACTGAGTAGTACTGTATTGTGGATAAGATGCATTAACTGTATCAACAGTATTTTTGTAACAAAATGTGCCAGCAGTTTGGCAAGGTAGGGGCCCTTGAATAGGACCCCAAGCCAGCTGCTAGCATCTTCGGTTATGCCAATGTGTCATGTAATCTTGATAGCTTACAGTAATCTTTTCGCTCTGGTATCGAGTCAATTTCACGCTGCGTCTAATATCTGGTGTGACTAAGCCCTTATAACCACCCTTATGTAGTAGGGAATCTATTGTTTGAATCTGGTCCCAACCTATAGAAAAGACATTAAATGAGATAGATTAAATTATATATATAAAAAACATAATGATCAATGGACCAATCTAGCAACAATTTATTTAACATAATGTACATATTTACAAACCTTGTTCAGTTGCAACATCAGGTAAGTAAGTAGCAGTTCTCTTATTGCCCTTTTCGTTATGGAACTCTATGCGAATCCCATGGACTCCTATTTCCCAATCTAAGTAATCCACACCATCTTCAAAATGCCGCAGGATAGAAACACTCACATGTAAGCGTGGTAGTTCCTCTCGCGTTATAGGATTGAACCGTGAATCTTTAAAAGCACTATAAAAAATATAATTGATTATTTAAAAATACATTCCATAATTCTAATTAAATTAAAAAATAAAAAGATATATTACCTAGTAGTAGCATATTCCCTAAGTCCTGCATGCAAGTGCATGGCATTGAATGTACCAATACAGCCACGCAGTCGCATATCTTTACCAATAGTCCATGTTACAAACAGAGGACTAAAAAGATGAAAAATAATGTATTAATTATAGAATAATCATAAATCACATAGAAGACGATGCATTAATGGATTTGTTTCTTAAAAAAGCTTACGAATATTATCGAATGTTTGATATAACTTTAGATATGTGAGCAATATAAAGCTCTAATAACTAATCTTTTTTAAATAAAGAATTTCTGTTATCTTTATATGTAAATAATTATATAATACAAACATAGAAGTATATCATAAAATATACCATATTAATTAATAATTAAATTAAATTAATCAATAATTACAATTCTTATATATTTTTATAATTCCTAAGAAAATATATATACATTTAAATATATATTTAATTAGGAGCAAAATAGAACGAAGGGACAAAGCATAATATGAAAATTGATTTTTATTTCTTACAAATCGAAGAAAGAGAGAGTTAACGCGTGTAAAACAAAGGCAGAAAGTTTCCAGCGTTTACATATAGATAAATGAAGCTAAACAATGCATTCTGCATAACCTCGGCACGAGGTTGACAGTTCACAATCAGAGCGGAAGATGTCAAAAGACGCAAGACGCGCATCTTATCTTATAGACGAAGAGGAGCCTGCGAATGTATTCGTGGCCTTTCTTTCTTTTCTCCTCCTTCTCTTCTTCATCCAATGCAACGACAGTGATCGAAAACATAAAAGCGAGAGCGGTTTCAACAAAGAGGCTGGCGTAGGTGGCGGGAGAAAGAGGACGAGAGGCAACGAAAGAAAAAAGGCGCCTTAGCAAAGGAGAGAATGGAATGGTGGAAGAGGTGCGGGGAAGACGCGCAAGCCACGGGAAAGCCACGAGCGCGAGAGAGATGCGATTGGCGCAACGCACAGCGGGGACAGGGAAGAAGTAACGGAGAGGTGCTAGGTAAGCTCTAGCCCAGCGTGGTTTTTCCACTCACAATGCTTCGTTGCTGAAGTTGGGCGGTTTTGGTGGGTCAAGTTGGTGCAGTTGGCAGTAGAGGACATCGAAGCAGTAGAAGCCCATCTCGGGTTGCACGATTGGCGTATTACGTATACGCGTACCGTTCGACAATACCGTTGTGCCGTTGCACGGTGCACCCGTGGGGTTGTTGTTCAGCTTTTGCTTTTTCGTACCGCAACAACCGGCAGCCATGTTTCTCTCTCAGCCGTCGTCGTTGTCGACTACCACGACCCGAACTGCGGACCCGAACGGTCTACGACCCGCGTATGCGTCTCTCACTCTCGTTTCGTCTCGTCTCGTCTCGTCTCGTCTCGTCCGTCGCGGCCGCCGCCGTCGTCTAGCGTGCCGTGCCGCGCGCGCGCCCCGCCAGATGGCGCGGCGCGCGCCAAAACAGCTGTTTCATCGCCCGCCATTTCGCCTCGCCGTCCTTTCCGCCCGTCCCTCTGTCGATGCAAACGACGACATCAAAACAACGTTCATTCATTCTCTCGCGAGTCGAGTCTCCGCTTGTAGTAAATACCTCTCAATGTATTTCTTATGACTGTAGTGTGAAAAATGCGTTTTGTGTGATAAGAAATGATACGGTATACAATGAATTAAAGATTGATTGGTGGTGCGTCGTTTTTTCTTACGCGAGATCTTATATGCAAAATTTATTAATCGTTTGTAAATTAATTATATTTAATCGAGAAATACTTTCACAGATTAGATATTATATGCGAATATCAAAATATGTTAATTACACGTTAATATGCGCGTAATGCGAAAGTACTTGATACAAAGACATACATAACATTGTGTGCATATTGAGCGCATGACTAATCAAACATGAAACATTTTAAAATTCGTAAAAACTTTAAAATTTTTATTATACTGCTAATTACATAATTATTGAAAAAATATTTGATCAGAGTAATTTTATGTCGAATTTTGAGCGAATAAATTTCTCAATCTATTTTTCGACACAATAGGCAGTTATTAAAATTCTAAGTATTATATGCAATGCAATGCATGTTGTTTTTTTTACTTTTAAGAAAGTATATTAAATATGCCCCTTCTAAAAAAAATGTAGAGTATTTTAATCCTTATTCAAGTTTTGTGATTCAGTAATTACTGTATATATCATAATCGCTGCCAATAAATAACGTTTATTTGATCGAATTAAAAAAAATTAAATCTTTAATTCTTTATATTATATGGGTCATGTATTTTTGATCTCCCCTTCAAGTTTATCATTCGTAAATTACATAATATGAAGATCAAATTTAAAAATTACTACTTATTGATGAAAGAAATGCGAAATGATTGTATCTTTTGGTCTATCTAGCATAACGTTTTTACGAAAATCATCAGAGTGTAACGAGTAAAAGCAACGGATGTCAGTGATATGATTCTTTCGTATAATTTTCGATTTCCGCACAGTCTACTTACCGCGGCAACTATAAAAGATCCTGCCTTTCGGCGAGCACCCGATGAGATTTTGTCACGCACCTTCCGTTTTTGAGGAGGGTGGAAGAACGGCACCCAACTACGTCGTACACGGAAACGCAACGCAAGTCTGCGCGAGCGAACAAAGATCGCACAAATATCGCGTCGTTAACGACGAGCGACGAGACGCACAATTTCTCTGGATTCGCAACTTGTCGGGCGAAATGAAACGATTGCGGCTCGGAAACGATACGCGGTTCGAGGACTCGTCCGGAACACGGCAACATGTCGACGCCCGTCGTGTGTCAGCCGGACGACCGCTGGAAAAAGGATGACCGTCGACCGCCTACAAGTGGGAAACTGTCACCGAGCGTACAATCTCGACGATGACGCGTCTGCCGTGTACGCGCTCTCACGCTCGTGTACGAGATACGCGTGCGACCCAGCACCGCGATTGCCGCCGATATGCCCATCTATGACGCGACGCGATCAGGCCGGCTGTGTTGTGCGTCGCGACGCCGGTTGCGTCTACTCGCGCGCGTCACACCGCGGCGCCATCTCGCAGCTGTTCTTTTGCGCGATTAGAATTAATATATATTATATATATTAATTTATTTATATATTTATATATAGATGTATTTTTTTTATTTTTCTTTGAATTGCGCTCTTTTCGTACTCTCGTTATATTCGAATGAGATAAGAGTCCGTTTTCCGTGCGTAACAGATGCGAAACAGATGTACATTAAAGTCTTTAAAGGAAGAAAGGAGAAACAATATTTGGAGGAAAATTGATTTTATAATAATTCTCATGATAATATAAAATTTTATTTTATTTTTTGTTACAGTGAAAAGTTGCCTGTAGTGTTCTAACATAAAATCACCGAGTTTATATATACATATATTTGTGATTCCTTAATTTGCTACATCCGACTTATGAATGAAAATAAAGAATGGTTTGTAATTTTCGTTCCATTATTAATATGCAATCAAAACAGATATATGTGCTTCCTTGTATAATTACATATTAATATTGTACTAATATATTAGAGCAAAAAATGATATCATATATAACAATAAATTATAATAATTTATAATTAAACTTTAATTAACTTATAATAATTTATAATTAAGTTATAAATATGTAAGCTGTTTTGAAAATTATTAATATTTTTTTTATGTAATACTTTGCATTACATTTTATTGATTATTGAAAAAGAGATTAGGCTAAATTATACACACAAACATTGTACGTTTACTCTGTGCAATTACGAAATATGTAAGTATATATAAATTTCTATGGCAATTTTACAAAATAATTCATTCAGCAAATTTATATCATACAATGATTATTTGAATTTAATTAATATTTAATGCTATTTAATTGTATTAATAATATTAGAAATTTGCTTTGTAAGTGCATTTTTATTGTATTTTACAGATCAAATTCAATAAACATGAATATAATTTATATATTAGTATATATATCGTAAAATATAATTACAATATTAGTTAGAATTATTTTTCGTTTTTAATTATAAAAGTCATATATGCATAAATCGTTACATAAATAGAGTCCCATAGGCCAAATGAGCGCATACATGAATGAGGTATGCATGGCAGTTAATTGGACGTTTATGCCGAGACTCAGAAGGCAAGATCTTTTTCAGGAACTCACTAATTATTATCGATGCAAAGACTATACAATAAATAATGACGCGAACCAATATGAATAGCATAGATATAATATAATAAAGATACAATAACAGTTTTTATTTATTTTTAACGAAGTTCACTATAGTATAAAAGATAATAGAGCGCGCGAATAAAAATTGGCAGTGTTTAAAGCCCGCTATTGAAAATAGCTGGCAGTTTAAGAGAAAAATCAAATTTTAATGCCGAAAAATATATTAATAATTTTTATAGTCACATATTTAGTTTGTAATATTAGCATATAATGGCGTAAGATGCGATTAATTTATGAAATATATAGATATATACATATACAATTAATGCACACCATAAGATAATTAGTGTAATTAGCGTAATTACCACAAAATTATGATTTATCAATCGAAAAAACATTTAATCTTAAACTCACAATGAGATCTTTATATTTTTTCGCTTACATCTAACTTATATTTAATATTTATCTAATATTTATTTATATTTATATATATTTTCTACTGTGTTATATATATGCTTTGTTTTATATTTTCCTAACTAAATCATCAATTGCAGATGATGTCACTTCTTTGTCAAGTTTATTGTTTTATGTGATTAAATATATAATTGATGTAATTTAAGGCGAAAATCTTTCTATCGCGCGATGCAAAAAAGCTCACGCTAAAATACGAATAAAATATATATATATATTAGCGAGAAATATATATTAAAACAGAGAGAAATTACATTTCTATCAAAAACTTTAAATTTTTCTTCAATTTTCACTTGATATATATCTAAGAATATTTCATGTCATACATATTATACAAAAATGGAATAATCCGACATCTGTTTGTACATTAAATCTTGTAAAGCAGGCAGTGAATTTTAAACTTACTCACTGTCCTATACAAGTGCCCATTATCATTCTTATATTTATAAAATATAATAATTATATTATAAAACAAATATACAAAAAAAAAACAAAATCTTTATAATATGCTGGCAGCGCTAATTGCTATTATGAAAAAATAATTGAAAAAAGTATATTTATGAGAAATTAAAAGATATATTTAAAATTTTTTGTTTATCTATTGATAAATTTCGAGAGTTTTAGACATTTTAAAAATTATATTAATATAACATTTAAAAATATTTAAAACCTACAATGTGTGTATGAGCATAATTTTTTTTAATTAATTTTTCAAATTGCAAATAAACACCATGTGATACATATTAATATCGCGAATAATCAGCATATTATTACTTATAATCCCAACATCAGTACAGCAATGAATTAAGCGGTGCCATCATATATGAAGTTATTATTCTCAAGACGGAGCGTGTGGTATCATAAACGGGAGGCTGTGTATACTGAGACATAAAAATACGCACCACTTTAAACAGTGGAAAATCGCGAGGAACAACCGTTTCCAATGTCATTTACGTTTACGTACCGCACGTTCCGTGTTTTCCTGCGTTGAAAAACGATGTGGTGGTCGAGGGTAAAATGGCGCAGGCGGATAGGACGGACCTGCGTTATCCCACCAGAAGGATGGACTATCGCGTACCGGTGCTATAACCGGGGAAATTGGAGGTAAGGGTAACGGATGTATAAACGTCGAACGATTAGACTGTGTCACAATCTGCGAGTGCTGCCGACCGGATGCGAAGGAATTATTATATCGAATGTTATCATTTTGCGAATGGGACGAATTGACTGTATGCGCGTTGTTATAACGAGCTTCAGCGGATCGTTGAAGCGGGGGCCCCTGACTAGGACCCCAGGCGATCTGCTAGCATCTTCGATTGTGACAATGCGTCATATAATCTTGATAGCTCACGGTGACTTCCTCGCTCTGATAACGAGTCAGTTTCAGACTACGACGGATATCGGGTGTGACTAGACCCTTGAAGCCGCCTTTGTGTAGCAGAGAGTCTATTGTTTGTATCTGGTCCCATCCTGAATATCGAATTGAATATAATTTTTTAATGCAAAGATAGTCTCGAAAATTTCTAAAACCTGTTCTATATTTTAACGGATACGCACCTTGCTCCATAGCTACACTGGGCAAATAAGTAGCCGTTCGCTTATTACCCTTCTCATTGTGAAACTCTATGCGAATTCCATGCACGCCCACTTCCCAATCTAAATAATCGATTCCGTCCTCAAAATGCCGCAAAATAGACACGCTTACGTGCAAGCGTGGCAGCTCGTCTTGAGTTATGGGATTAAAACGAGAGTCTTTGAATGCACTTTAAAACACAGATAAAACGTATGTAAAGGTAAAAAACCGTGATTATTATTTCATAATTTTAAATATAACGTATTATACTAAATTCTGATATATATACATACACTCTAAATCTTTTATATATATATAAATTATATCTATTATATTATATATTTATTTTTGTTAATTATGTTATATATTTAATGTGAGCATTGTCTCACCTAGTTGCAGCATATTCGCGTAGACCGGCATGTAAATGCATCGCATTAAAAGTACCGATACAACCCCGTAATCTCATATCTTTTCCTATTGTCCATGTCACAAATAAAGGGCTGAAAAGACATACTTATATTAAAAATTTCATATTTAGACACATTATTTCTTATCAGACAACAAACATTGGATGGAAAGGAAATAAGTAAAATAAGTTAGAGTATATCGATATTCCTTTGTATTTGGCCAAAGTTGAAATCATTAGAAACTAAAGCGTCGTCTACAATGAGATTTTAAGGCGACTTAAGACGTAAGACTTAAGAAATTGACCAATCACAGTCGAGAATTAAGAGAATATTCGATTATGATTGGTCAATTTCTTAAATCTTACGCCTTAAGTCTCCTTAAAATCTCATTGTAGACGCCGCTTTATATATAAAAGAAATAATTAAAAAAAATATATATATATACAATTACTGAATAATAGTAATTTTTGGATTTATTTTTCATCATAAATTCTTTCGAGATGATGAAATTAATAACATAATAAAAGAACGTGTACGATAAAATATAGCAATTTTTATTAACAACATTTCTGTAGATATAATAATAACAAATATGCTTCGTTAGCCTCATTGACCTGTACAGGGCGTTTTTCAGCAAGCGAAACAGAGGATATAGAGAATCATTTCATCCTTGTTTACATTCAGCAAGTGATACATTGATCGCTTGCTATAAAACGCCCATTAGTTGGCATAACGTTAAACGTTATAGAAGAATTCGAGAAATCGATACAATGTGCATCGACAGATAAATTGCACGCGAGACTCAAATAAATGCGCGAATAATGCGATTGTTCTGTAACGAATAGACTTCTCGACGAATGTCAAATATCGAAAATAAAAGCCTGAAGAATTCGAAGTATAATATAGACATATACATATAAAAATCTGCCATGTAGTTAGCGTAAAGATTACGTCCGTCCCTTTTTCTCTAATTTCGAAATTTAATCTCAAAAGTCGCATCCTCGTGACGCGAAGCGCAGCGCGGCTCATCGGAGATAAACGGAGATAACAGCTGACGCGATGCACGAGACGAGACGGACAAAGATGGAGACAGAGAGATAGAGAGAGAGAGAAAGACACATATACATCGAAAGCGAGAGCTACTCACAACGCTTCGTTGCTGAAGTTGGGCGCCTTCGGCGGATCCAACTGATGCAGCTGGCAATAGAGCACGTCGAAGCAGAAGAAGCCCATCTCCGGTTGGGCGATCGTCGTGGGCTTCCTCGGGTGAGGCACGCCGTGTCGTATAACGGTGCTGTCACACGATGACAGGCTCGGCGTCGCGCCGCCGCCGCCGACGCCGCCGACGCCCAGCCTCTGCTTCTTCGCGCCGCAGCATCCGGCGGCCATGTTCCTCTTGGACGGTTCACCAGCGAGCACCACCGCCTCGGTTCTCCTCCTTATTCCTCGTCTACGCGTCTCCTCGCCACGGCGTACCCTACGTCGACGTCGTCGCCGACGCGTGCCCGATCGCGCCCGCGCTCCGCTAGATGTCGAGCCAGCGGTGACATAAACAGCTGTTTCTTTGCCCGCCATTTGTAGTACGGCGTCGCGTCATCGCGCCATTGATAATTAGCGGCGATCAGCCGCCGCCGCTGTCGCCGCGCAAGGTTGATCGTGGTCATGCGCGAGGCGAGAGGCACGCGGACGGTGGCGCACTCTTCGTCATTTCAAATTTCCCTCATTGATTATGCTCATCTTTATAATGTTGAGTTTAATGAGAGTAGTGTATTATATCGTGCTGTGGCATTCCGTTCTCCTATCGTTATATGTCTATGGCTTGACATCTCGATGCGCGAGAAACGACGCGGGAATGACCGAGTGGCAGAATTCCAAGTCGAAAAGAAACTCAAAGGTAGAAGAATCCAAGGTATGAATGTTAAATATATTCGTCTAAGGAAAACGCAAGAAAGATTTAATCAATGTTTGATGATAAACGGTTATGTTGTGATGATTGAAATGCTTTACTCGTGCATGCTTCATTTCAAATAGACTTCGATATTAAAGCATGCATGCTTAGAAAACTAAGTATAACCAATTCAACTTTCTTTTATATCTCTATCTTTTTATTGCGATGTAAACTTTATCGAGTTATGTCTCCGACTAGTATTACGAGGTTTAACTTTTCTCTCTCTCTCTTTTTTGCTAGATATACATCAAGAGTTCGGTTCTTTACTCGACACCCCGTATAATGGCGCGCGACTGCGCACATCGCTGAAGCGCGCCGCGCAAATTGCGAAAGCGAGTCGCGGCCGCGTAATGACGTTGCCGGCAGCAAGGGCACCTGGATTCCTAGTTCCTTACCTGGCACCTGCTGCCTACGATGTTGCACCGCCGTAGAAGCCCGAGGCGTGACAGCAACCTGGCAACGTGCGTCACTCGCTATCTGTCATACAATTCGCCGAGCGAACGCGACAAAGTTCGGGCTGCGAATTCGGGAGTGCATCGACGGTGAAGATTTACGTCGATTCGTGTGCCAACGAATCCAAAACGCGTGCCGATTCGGCAGCTCGAGTGCCGCCAGCATAGGATTGGATTTTCAAAGTGCAATGCACCCCAAGGATAACTTCGAATCGCAACCGATGCACTTCGCGGACAGGATCAACCTTCGGACTCGTCGCCGGTGAGTTCTTCTTTTTTATCGAATCTTTTTGTGCCGCTTCGAGAACGCTCGTATTATTGCAATCTTCCGATCTTCTGATTTATTTATAACATCTTCGAAGTTGATGCATCCATGTGCATCTCGCAGGCGCGTTATATAAAACGACAGGCGCGTGTGATTAAATGCGAGTCACGTTTGCGCAACCTGACACACGTCGCCGGCGTGAAATCACGTCTCGCGATTTTCCAATTTGGTCGAAACTTCGACGAATGGACGCCGGCGATTTAGTAAACAGGACGCATATCTCACAATTTTTAACATCGAGTGATGATAAAATCAATTAAGCTACATTTCTTGTCTCTTTCTTTTTTTGAGAAAATAATTATTTCCACGGAGCAAAAATAATTATACCAATAATTCGTTAACATTTTTCGATACTTTTTACAATTAAAGTTGTATAAGAAGGAAATTTATATCTGTTCAGTGGTTTTTACGGTATTATAAGTTCTTTCTCTTTGCGATAATCAGTGATTAACAAGTTGCGCATACAACGTACATGGATGAACACTCGTGTTATCCGTTTTATCATACAATCTGGTCTTAGGTAAGAGTAATTAGTCTCGTAACTTCGAAAACTATTTGGCCGCTGCGCGTTTCTCATCGGTACTCTCGGGAATTGATTACGTTACATCAGGTACTTATCGTGATAATGAGCATCACTGGCTATGTCGTCACACGTTCCAATTCACGTGCTGCAATTATCGTTAGTATCATATAATTTATGAGATGCAATCAAACGCAACAAAAGTTATAATGTGGTTCTTAATAATAATAATAAATTGCGATTACATGTATGCATCTGCGTAGAAACAGATTCGTCGATTAATTAATTGAGAAAATTATTTTCTTGATACATATTATTTTTATTCATTACGCGTTATAACTTTACTTAGAGATTCTATAGCTTACACCGAGATGATGATTACATCAAACCGTTATTGATTCATAGATTAAAGGATTTTGTCTCCCCCTGTCTCTCTGTCTCTGTCTCTCTCTCTCTTTCTCTATTCCTCAATTTGTAACGCTAATATTTTTTAGATTTTATCACGGAGAATATCACAGCGATCCGGCGACACGACATGGGATACAATCCTACCGAAACATACAAAATGCATTTGCCGGTTTAACGCAGTTGCTGTTGATAATGCACTCGCTCACATACCGCAGACTCGATTCCGCCATTAGTATTTCGCGAGATAAAGGACACACATTTCGCCGAAATTTCGATATATTATTGAACGAGAAGATATGCACACAGCATAAAAAAATCGTTAATTAAGAAAAATTTTACAATATAAAAAAAATTGCACCAAAATGATAGTCCGTTTTCTCTGCCGAAAGATTCCTTACTTCAAACTCGCTTACTCGTTGTTCGGAAAATATTTTATTGGTCGGAAAATCGCAGCGCTTTTCTCGAGATTCAAATGATGTAATCATCACGCAGGTGAATTACGCATGTAAGAAAATACCACATACCACTTGAAGTACACGGCCAGAGAAGCCACGATGATTTAATGCTCACGGTCGTACGCACATCTCGTTGTAAAATATACATACAATGCTCATCCTTCGTAATTGTTGGTAACAGTCGTAACGATTACCACCTTTCTACTCCCACTTTATCCGATTTTTCCAACAATCTAATCTTATTCGGCTTCGGGAGACTTATATTCCTTTCTCAGAACGCATAGACATGCATATGTTTCTTTTCATTTCATTTATTGTCTGACTATATCGAATGCTAAAGATGAAGATAAATTTAAATGTTAAAGCAGGATTTTTGTACAACAAAAGATATTGCATTTCATGAGCACGTGCGCAAATCTTAAGTTTTGTCCTCGACCTTCAGCAGTGGCAGCAAAGGATATATTACAGTAACTATTATATATGAATGCTTGCAGCAGGAATGCATTACATTGCAATCTTTTATTTATGAAATAAGCTGCACAGCCGAGAAAAGCACTTGTAAAAAATACGTGATGGACTCATAACAAGCCCTTTCTTGCATTTTACATAAGGATATTCTGAATAAAATATTTTTTAACAAAAAAAAAAAATAAAACGAAAAGGTAATTTATGTAAAAAGTGAGAAATTATTTTTAAAAAAAGTATTAATATAATAATAATCTTGAAAAATTTATATTGTGTCGAAACAATTGTGTATGTGTTTATATCTGTAGTTAGCCATCTATTAGTATAAACGAATGACAATAATGATTAAATTAGATAGAATATTATATATATGTTTACATTTCCTTATTACGTTTTACTATTTATTGTTGTCATATGATAAATAACAAAATTTTTGTTTAAATTTACTATTAATTTACTATTAATGTTATTAATATTAATATCTTTATTTATCAGTACTCTCTATAATTTATATAATTACATTATATTCTATCTTGTTTATTTGACAAAATTTTGCGACATTGCTTGCTGGCAGCCGACTAAATCTCGAAAATATTTATAACGGTAAATATATATGCGACGATGAAATTTGCATAATACAAACTAGAAATTCCTCGATGCTTCTTCGACATCATATCTGCACCTTCCACTTAAACAATCATACGTCTATTGAGAAACCCTTGCCTTGAGAAACATTAGCTACCACTCATCGATGGTATGCATTCCCACACCTTCACCTTTATACGATTATAATTTGTCCTTTCTTATGATAAGGTACACATGCCTCCGAACATGTGTTGTGTGTGATCACTATTCATAAATAATTCGCGAAAAAGAATAACATATATTACATTTATTAAAATCTCTGTTTTTATTAACATGCAATGATTTTTCTAATAGCACGAAAAAATTTAAAATTAAAATATTAATTAATGGAAAAATTTAAATATTTTGACTATATATTTTAATAAAGAAATATCAAAACCAGATTATATATATTCTAATGAGAAGAAATCTCTCGTACATTAGACGTCTAAAGTAGTGATACTTTAGACGTACTTTAGACAAACGAGTAATCGCGTTAACGACCCGTTCAGATTTCGGAGCTTTAAATTCAACTGTTAATTATTTAAATTGAGCGTATTTGCACATTGTATAATTTCGTACAATTTCGTGTAAATTAGCATAGCAGTTGCTTGTAGCGCGTATCGAATAGTACGGAGCTGGACTATATCGGAGACAGCAAATTATGGATATCGAAAACGTTTCCCTTACACCTACCGAAAACGTTTCTCTTATTTAATCTCGAGATATTATCCCGATTAGTTCTTCATTGGAAACGAATCAATATATTGCCCGAGATTTAAATTTATATTTCAATAAAATACGTGGCGTATCACAGAAGTAAAAACACAAAATGCATTTACAGCAGTAGAAAGAAAAATAGGTTAACTAATTTTATCAAGCATAATTTAGAGTTGTATTTATACCCACGCAATTATTTGTGTTAATTCGAATAATAACTTGTTTTAAACCGGGTCAAATAGAAGAAAGGGAGAAGAGAGGAGTCGCTATTAATTTTTTATACCGTTTTAATTTTCAACCGCATTGGATGTACTAATCTCATTGATAACAGAAGAATATAAAATAAACGTATATCATTTGTGATATCATGATATCCTATCATGGCAGTATGCCATCAAGAACCATCGTTATGTAAATAATGCGCTTCATACGAAACGTACTTACTCCTTAACGGA
Organism: Camponotus floridanus; assembly: GCF_003227725.1. Taxonomy (NCBI): domain Eukaryota; kingdom Metazoa; phylum Arthropoda; class Insecta; order Hymenoptera; family Formicidae; genus Camponotus; species Camponotus floridanus. The sequence goes on along the minus strand of NW_020229692.1, from coordinate 250,511 downwards.
TGCATCTTAGATGCACACGCATTCGTAGTTTCGCCACGCAAGGTGAATCACCGTAACGAAAGTGCAGGGACCCCTCTTGGTTGCGCGTATCTGCATCGAGATACTTGATTCCATGCAGAACGGAAAACGACAAGCGAAGGATCACGAATCGCACAGGAGCAGTGTTTCTCAAATATTTTAACGCACTGTAAATATTATATCGCACATTATATGAAATATAGATATTAATGGAGCAAATAGAGATATTACGGATTGCCATTTTTCTCTTTTACAATTTTAACGACTCTCCAAATTAAAGTGACAAACGTATCGATTGAAATCGCGGTATCCATTTTTATCTCGTGGAAGTTGCTATTCGATCGCGTACGGGTTCTTGAACTCTTCAACTCGACGAGAATAGAAAAGTCAATCTGTTCATTTTGGAATCAAATTTGCTCCAATTTCGCATTCGGAGAACTTAATCCGATTAGCTGTGACATTAAAACGGCTGTCAAACTGACGTCTACTTTTTACATCTTCAGGTCACTGCATTATTTTCTTCATTATATTATCAGCATGTAAAAAATCGTATAAAAAATTTATCTATATATTTTATATGTATTAGAAGATCTAATTTTGGTTGCATAATACTATCAATTGTACCTATGTGTATATATAACAATAAATGGCAAAAAACACACCATAATTTTTCACAAAACAATTTTTCGATTTATTAATATTTTATTTTCGTTAAGCTTTTTACACAAGATCATAAATACAATGTTATTTAAAATATTAATATTAACGAATAATAGTAGCGATATCTAGATACTTGTATGGCAGTAAATGTCATAGAATATTGATTTTAGTCGGTAAAATTTACTTACGAGCATGATTGATTGATTAAATCCGATGTAGGCTTTGAAAATCCCACGTTCTAGATAACATGAGTTTATGAATGAGATGTTTGTTTTAAAATGATTACGATATTGAGACTACAATAAAATCAATATACTGACAGCTATTTACATATGTACATAGTAGTTCACGTATGTAACGTGACAGTGTAACAACACGTGCGGTAAAATACATCAACGCGCTAACCACAACATACGTAGCGAAATGTATAACCGCAACCTCGCTGGGCCTTCCGAGTACTCTCATAGTTCGATAAAGTATTTCCGATACAGGTATCGGTCGTAATACGCGAGTGGCAACTATTTATTTTCGCAACTATTTCCCTGGGTTAAGATCACGTTTCTCGAAGAAAAAGGACAATAAATATTTTAGATTTAGAATTATTATATCTGCGTCGATAAATCATTTTTGTATAAATTTCGACGTGAACGCGAATAAAATGACGAAGAAAAAGTATCGCCAAAATTGGTCGTCGTTTATATGTGTCGCAGATGATTGATAATGTGGCACATGAGCTTCTGTTGTTTTATTTCGCCGACAATAATACTCGTCGTCATTCGGTAAAACATCTTTTATAATATCGAGAAATTTTACAAAGGGACACAATTCCGTGCAACCTGGAATCGTCTGTATAATTAGTTGTTCCGTAACGCCAGTCCACAGTAAGACCTGTGAAAACGAAGCAATGAAAAATAAATCTCTTATGTATTATTAAAATATTATAACAAAAGTGACAAAGAAGGAATAATCTATTTTTTTTAACTATATTTCAAAAGATTTGTTATCTCGATTGTTCTGTAGGGAAAATCTAGCACATCTAAATGAATCAATTTGATTTCTCTTAGATTTATCTTATTGATGTAAAATGTATCATGTAACGTACTCGGACGTAGTAAATTCCTTTCTTGTCTTGGAGAGTCTCTAGAATAATTGTAGCACCATAAGCAGGGACCGTTGGTTCGTTTGTTCCCAAAGCGTAGGCAACGGCGGCTATATTGACTTCGTGACTGCCAAAGAAAAAAGCTTTTCTATCATGTGGCAATTTTCCTGTTCTTTTCTCTTGGATATTGTCCACCATTTTGCGAAGCAAAATACCTACATGGTATAACATAAAATTATAATAAAAATCTTAGTAGTTTTGTTTTAAATAATTGAAATAAAAAATGTATCAATTATATATGAGAAATATTTTTAGAGTGAATTATCTATAATACTAGTAGCGTATTTCATTCATTTGAACATAAGAGAAGGCATGATTATAAGTCAAGAAACGCATTCTTTTCAAGTTATAAATGCCTTGTGCCAGCAGTAAAGTTTTGCGAGAATACCTCAGAAATTCATAAAGAATTCATAAAGCTTTGATCTTAAAAGATGAATATTATGTTTCCTTTAGTTTTAAAGGAATTGTTGGAAATCACTCCCTCTTGCGATGATACATACTTTACTCCTACTGTCGTTTCATGAATTCAATTGTAGATCGGATTTAGAGAACGCAGGATAAAATAATTGCATATATATTTGATATTCTCATCTATTTATCTAATTTTCAAGATTAGCGAAAGAGAATATAATTTTTTGATATATCTCATGTATTATATGATCTTTTGAAAATAATTATATCAAATTATTTAAGAAAATATAAAATATATAATGTATACTTTCCTTTTCGCTAATTTTAAAGAATAGACGAACATATTCATCTTGATATATTTACTATATAATTAATTATTAACACAATAAAATAATTGTATTTGTGATCTAATTTTGCCAAAAAGAATTTTGATATTGAATTTTTGAAAAAAAAAATATTTTTATTGTATTTTATACTATACAGTTGATCTTTTTTCTGGGTAAACAAAATATTATCAAAATTTGCTAACATTTTTAGAGAGATTTTCTATAATAATTGTACCAACCTCCATTTAATCTTTTCAAAGTCTTCGTATATGATCGAAGTTTGAAATCCATTTCTATCATTTCTTCCATCGGATTAGGGAAAACATTTTGGGTCCATCTTGGTAGCGTCAAATTTTGCGCAGCCTAAAAATGATTAATGATAAAAATTTAAATGGATATATTTTAAATGTTCTATTATTATCAGAAAATAATTGCTCACCTCTTCTTTAAGTAAATTGTACATGTGAGTGACAGCTTCCGTACTGTTAATCAATTTACCAGAATGATCAGTCAAATAATCCATTACGTTCTTGTATTTATTAATTATCTCTTTTGTACTATTCAGTTGAAGGAACCGTTGATATTCTTCTCTATACCTAAAAATCAATAAAAGAGAAAATAATAATGTTTATTACAATTTTTTACATTGAAATATTATTGGAGAAAGTTACAAAGTATATAAAAATGATAAAATAATTAAATCTTTTTCTTTTTATTCCGGATCTTTTTCACCTTGAATTAAAGAGAAAAAATGATTAAATATATAAAATAAAAAGAGCAATGAAATAAAATAAAATGCCTGTAGATGTTGAAAAAAAGTACAAAGAGCATCGGGAAAACGAGACTAAAAATAAGATTTAAGGATTTCGTTATAATATCTCTGCAATCAAATTCCTGTAAAGTTACTCACCGATGACAGTAATGCGGAAACAAGAGGTTGTCAGTCTTGTACGGAACGAAGAACGTCCACGTTGGAATCCAGGGCAAGTGTGGATTCCAGGTTTGTCTCTCGGAGGGCGGGAATAATCCTGCTAGGACTAATTGAAGAGACAGTTGGGTTCGCGGGACATCCGTAGATCGAGCATAGATCTTGGCCGGCCAGTAATCCGGTCCGAAATATTGATCGTATCTTTCGCGCAGCATCGTCCCGATTTTGTATTCCCGCATCTTGCCTTGCTAATCGCGCGAGGGAAGACGTTATAGTTAGACAAGTCTCCGCGAAATGGATATCACGAGATGAAAGATTACACAAATGTTTTTTTAGACCGAAATATTTTCCTCTCTTTAGTTCAAAATAAGAATTATTTATCAAAATTAAGGAATTTATTTTGTTTTTTTTATTTTATGAAAAAAAAGATATTGAGACTTTGAATGATAATAATAAATGTTAGATATGTGTGTGTGGTGTTCGCGTTATATAAGGTGAAGACTATTAAATAGATAACTATCTTTATAGATCCTAACTAGGTAGCTTATCATAAGCGTTTGATGACAGCATGTGATTTAATCTACTTTTAAAAAGCACGCAATAAAAATATGATATAGCAAAAATATACTATAATATATAGTGTTTCTGAATATTAAATCATGCAATTGCTGAATGCATAGTTAAATTGATATCGTTTAATTATACAATACAGTATTTCATTTTAACCGTTATAATTACTCACATTGGTCAAATCCCCGTCTCCTATCGGATAGTAAGTATGTTCTCGATACGGATCATTGGGATAATTTTGGAACTCTCGATGGGGCACTTTGTCACCATGGCGAAATACCTTTGAAACAGAACATACTTATATATGTACATATGTAAAATATGTCATTATTATCCATTTATCATCACTGTCACCTCACAAAACTGTCACGATAATGCAAATGTTTTGTTACTTGTCTCACGTACAAGAAATTACTTTCTCATAATTTCTGAATTTCTTTCGAAAACTTCTCAACTTCACACTCACACATTTGTGCGATTCGCATGATAAAAGTATCTATCTGCTTTTTATTGACTTAAAATAATTTAGAAGTAATATTTATTTTATATTTTCAAAAGAAAAAGAAATATCAAATGCTACTTTTTATTTCTATTATTACTTTTATTACTTTTCCCTGACTAAAAAATCAGGGAAAAATAAAATTCTTAGAAAGAATGAAATGTCTTTCATTTTGTTGTTCACACATATCCTCTATAAAAACAATTCTCATTGATTTTATGATTTTACATATGAAATCTATGAAAAATTAAATAATTCTTTACCACGTGAAGTAATTGCAGTTCCACATCGGGATCGGCAGATGAGACGAAGTTAATAAAAAATAAAACGAAAATCGTTAACTGTATTAAAAACATTGTTACAATATCCTTCCAAAGACTACTTTAATTTGAATGAACACTTAATTAATACGACCTGGACGACGGTTGCGTGCAGAATCAACGATTTCACGGCACAATCTGCGGGTGATGTTTATATTTCTACTCTCACCTCTCTCAGTTGGCACCTGTGAGTGGGAGGAATATGGAATAATCAAACAGGCTCACAATTCCAATTATTTTTAGTAGGAAGTTCCCTGCTCTTAATGACGTTCGATCTTTTTTTTTATCTCGATCGTCACCTTTCTCGAAGGACGTTTAACCAAATAGTAAAAACCCACAGAAAACCGCAAATGATGTGAATCACGTAAGGAATTCTCTAGTATTTTTAGATTATACGTTCACATTCTTTACAGTATGTAATGTTTTATTTATAAATTATGCAAACGTATTATTATCGCATCGTTGTATGAATGATAAAATGAAATTGTGTTTGACAGATTTTAAAATAGATTTTAAAATATTTTTTAATGTGTAATAAAGTACAGCAGATATTTATATTAATGTTTTTTAAAATATGTGAAGAAAATGTTATTTTTTAATTGATATATGAACAGAATTTTATTTTTTGATTAAATATGTGGATTTTGGTCTAATTTTTCTTTTATAAAGTTTCAACTTTAGAGCTAATTTTTAATAAATCATTATTTTAAGATCTAAAAATCAAAAGGAAAAGGCAATCTTTTTCCAAATTGTTTTATTAAAAATGTTAAAAAATTGATATATAGCGATATCAACTATATAATAGTTTTATAATAGAGAAAAAGATAAGATAAGAAAATTGAGGATTACCGACGAGAATTTTTGTCATAAATAAAAAAAACAGAAAATATCTTTTTAATAATTTTTTATTATATTCTTTAACGCATCTGAGTATCAAATCTTTGTTGTCTTTTTATATAGAATCACTTTATACAGCGCATTTATCTTGTCTGTCTTTAATTTGTATTCTTTTTTTTCTCTTAATTGAAAAATGCTTGTATATCCATGAATGTGCTGAATTTATGAGCTTCGCAAATGCTTGGTCGTTCGGCGAGGTTTATCTGCATGTGCGTAAATAACCAAACGGATCTGTAGTTACCATAAAAGCGGTATATGATTTACGAACTTTTAAAGGTTTGAGAAGTTCAGAGCTACAGAACTACAGAATCCTTTATATCTAAAACATTATTAAATATAATTTATTATCAAGTATTTTAAATTTAATTTTCTGAATTCTCCTTCCTATAGTTTTTTCTGAATAAGATTAGTATTATTTTGCTAGATATGTATCTTTGTATGTCTACATATATTCTCCATTTTTTAGAGATCCTCGTATTTTAGAGACATAGCATTTCTTAATTCAAGCATTATTTATATTTTTTTATACTTATTAAATATCGGCATTCCTGCGATACATCAACATACTAAATTGATATGTCATACCAGGTGCAAACGTGTATTAAATCGACTAGTTCGAATACGTATCATATTGAAATCCCAAGGATATCCAGTTTATTCTTTTGACTACAACATTGCGCTTATATTTTGATATTTATTATACTATGGCTTTAGCATTGCTATAGTGCAATCAGAGTATTAATAGGAATTATTTACTTTAAAATTAAATTGTGAAATTTTTTTTAATTTTAAAGTTTTTATTCCGTAATTATATCTTTCCGTAATCGTATCTGATCTTGGATAAATTTAAAAAAATTTTATCCGTTTTTGATGGAATCAATGCGGTTTTGTCATTTATCCACGACAGTCCATGAAAATTCAAGAAAATCTAATGATTCATGGATAGTTGTATAGGACAGAAAGATAAAGACTTTGTCAACGACGTTTTTTTATGTAAATTCCGCGGAATCATAGCACTTGATTTCACCGCACACAATGAATTTTCCTTCCGTGATTCAATTCATGGAAAGCAGGAAAACCTGAGAGCGCCTTTTGAAACAAAGATAAAATGCGTAATTGGAGATTTCTGTTTCGGTGTCGAAAATTTCTGATTAACATTCGCAATGGAATTAATTAATTTGCGAAACAGTAAAGCGACATGTTGTTCGAATAATCATTTATGTAACGTGTAGTTACGAAAACAATAAACCACGATCGCGCACATATTACACACATTAACGTTTGCAACGAGGCGCGTTTCAATTTGCGGAACAGTAAAATATCAGCATTGCTGAAATAATTGTTTACGTAACGTGTACAAAAAAGTGAATTGCCATTGTGTATATACAAGGTATCTTAAAAGTACTGAATTCTTTTAATAGTAGATTTCATGGCAAAAACTATAAGTGATCAATGAAATACGCGACGAGAAATATTTAAAATTCTTATAAAAGAATTAAAATTTTTTAATATACCTTGATATTACTAGTTATAATTAACATTAATGATAGCCGACCACATTATAATTAACGATCAGTTTGAGTGTGATAGATGTATGATTTCATAATTCTAACGATCACAAATAGGCTCGATAGTGACGCACAATTATACGTAATCAATAACTATAAAACGATTGAAGGAAAAAAAAATAAGATGTTATAAGATTGTTATATATTTATTAACCATATCTATGATATTTAACATCTTGTTCGAATGAAAAAAGCTTCTATTTTAAATTTTAATGAAAAATATGAGAATTTTTCCTAAGAATTTTCCGGTCTATTAGAACGTTTTGAGAGTATCTGCTCATTATACTTTTTGCTATAAATGTATAAGTCCTTAAAGCTCTTTTTGTCATGGGTGATGATTTCTTATTATCTGATGAAATTCCATTCTGTAATGCGTCATATTTGGACGAGTCTAATAAATAATTTACAACAAATTTAATATTCTAAAAATCTAATAAAACTCTCTTTTTCTTTCTCTCTTTTCGTAATTTCATGTTTTACATGTCCATCGATATATCAGAGCTATTACAAAATATGTATGTATATTAATCATAAAATAATAAAACATACAACTTTTCATATGTGAGGTCAATGTTAGTGTAGTATAAGATCAAGTAAATGAGATCAAGTGTTATTATATATCCGTGTATACAACTTACGTATACTTACTTATAAAACACCTTTCGCGCGGCCTTCATTCAGTTATACCTTGTTACAACTAGACGAATCATTATAAATCATTTAATGCCTAACCTTCCATATCACTTATATTTCTACCTTAATTATATAGCAAAATGCAGTAATCATAACTACTTATATAACAATTTACGGTTTAAAAAAATAAATAAAATGATGATGAAATTTTTTCGTCAATTTTTTCTCGAAGATTCGTCGATTAACAATATATAGCAACTTTTCTCTAAAATAAATATATTTCCATTGTTAACTTGTTATAACAGTTATTAAATTGTACAATGACATATACATCGCTGCATATCATAATCATATAGAATTGATTAAAAAATTCATACTTATAAATGTAACGAAATCTTGTATAGAGAAATAATGACAATTATAATAATTATATTCAATAATATCATTTTTCATTATAAAATTTACATTAATATTTGATAAACTTTTATCTTGCGTTTCTCTTTTTCTTTCTCTCTTTTGTAATGTCATTTCCATATATACAAGATTTTGTTATATTTAAGTTCGAATTTTAATTAATTCCTGTCTATATAAGAATTTCTTTGTGCGACGATGTGTATGTTATTGTAAAGTTGGAGATAATATTTTAACTGTTATAATTATTCTTAACAAGTTAAGAATCGAAATATATGTCTATAATATACCCATGTTATTTTTATGAAGTATTTTATAATATATTAGCTAAAGATAATATATATATTATCTTTAGCAAATGTGTGCAATATATATATTATCTTTAGCAAATGTGTGCAAGTTAAAATAATATTTTCAATATTTGAACATTTGAATGTGTAAACCTCGTGTATATTAGTAATAAATGTTAAAGCTATTTATTTGTCTGAGTAGAAACATATGTTGTTGATTTTTTTATTGAAATTTTAATATCAAAATAATATTAGTTTTATTATTAATTAACTTTTTATATAGCAATATATAAATTAGTATGAAACATGAGATTACAATATAATTGTCTATCAATTAATCAATTGATAAAAAAAAATTGATTTTGAAATTAATTTTGATATTTAAATGTCATTTGATTAAATTAATTATCAATTTACATACACACACACACACACACACACATATATATGTACATATGTACATATATATACAGTTAAGAAATATATTTCTTGAAAACGAAGCATGTTCCATTTCCAATGGAAAAAAATCACATTCATGATGTTAACATATAGATAATGATTTGTGAGTTACATTTAACTGTAAATGTGGACATATATATATATAGAGTGGAAAATAAAGCTATCATATGTGCTATAATTACAATCAATCATTTATGATGTTCGTACTTAATTGCAATTAAACTCGTTTATACGTATATATATGCTTCATTTTATCATGATATGCAATATAATTTTAATCTCAATGTGATTATAATCTTCTTATAATCTACAAAAAATGTTATATTGAAATAGTAGATTTCAAATTTTTTTATAACAGAAGGAAATTTTTTTATTAACTAACTTTAATAATAATATATAATATAATTAGTAATAACTAAAATATAACAACAAAGTTATCAAATTAATTTGAAATATATAAAATAAAAAAAAATTATACATAATAAGAGATGGATGCCATTAATCACTCGTATATAACTGTTTGTAATATCATTCAATCTACAATTGCGCGCGTGCGGTTCTACGAATTTTACGATTAATTCTATCTTGCTAATAAATATTGTACATGCGCTTCAATATCGTACGTACTATAGATACGACTATAGATTTCAAGATACATAATACATATATAATTTCACAGATACATAATTTCATAGATACATATAACATGCATTACGTGTTTCATTCCTTCATTTACAAATCATTTATCAACGATTATAAATATTCGTCAATTCTAACCAATTTACAATTTACAATTTCACACAAAATAGAGGAAAATAAACAAAATGTATTTATTTAAATATTATCAAGTAACTTCAAATTAATTGATACACAATATTTTACATGGCATTATTTTATGTTGACAAAGTAAGAAGTAGTGTTGAGAGAACACTTAAAAACTTGCAAATAATAATGTACTGAGACAAATTTACATAATCATTTGCACATTTGATACATACAAACGTATATATAACTCATTTAACATTTGTAATTTATGCAGTACAATTTGAAATTAGAAATTAATCTATCCACATGCACAATCTGAGTCTGAAAAGACTGTATAAATTACAATACGTTATTTACGTTTTATGTAAAAATAATTCTATGCTAAGATTCTAATAATAAGCGATGTCAAATATTATGCGCGCCATATATGGTAAAAAGAAATTCGAACATAAAAAGAGTAAATTTTCTTTATAAAATTTTATTTCCTAAATTAAACAAGAGATATCGTCAACTATGAGAATTGCTTTTTTAACGTCAAATTAAATATTGTTGGTTTTCACCCGCATGTTCGAGAGATTTTGATCCAAGTTTTATTCACGAGGAAGCATGTATATGGAATAGTCAGATATGTATTTGTTTTTACTAAACGTGCGTCGGCGATATATCGTTAATGCTTGCATTTTTTGCAATCGCACGGCGATCGCCTCCTCTCATTCTGTATCGATTATTTGATTGCGCGTTTGTTCGCACCAATGATGACCTTGATACATCGACAGATGAAGAGAGAAGGAAAAAGAGGAAGTGCGAAAGAGAGAAAAGCAGAAACACCGGATATTTCTAGTTTTTATTAAAATATTATTCACACGTGATAGAAACATAGTTACGTTTCCATAAGCATGGAATGCAAATGTGCTCTGTCGATGAAAAAAAAAAGAAAAAAACAAGATATATCGGCAATCTCGCGAATCTTGAAATGCATATGCCATTCTTATGTGTTGCAAGACGAACTTGAGAGAATTGATAAAATCATAGCAGCATAAATTACTCGATTATAATATGAATAAATACGAATAATATTCATATATATCAATAAGCTAAATCCAGTTTTTAATTTCTTCATCTCTGCAAATTTTAATTGCGAGATTGCAGGAAACACGTTTCACAGCTGTTCGTTAGATCGTCGATGCATAATCGTTCATTTCATGTACGAGAAGCACGTATCGTCGTGCAAGTCTATAATCTTATATTCTTTCGCGCATAACTCGAATACTTTATTCGATATATGTAATCTTGGTACAGAAAGAATTCGTACATAAACGCTAAAAATGTAAAATTTCGAAAAACTTTTTTTAAATCATTTATAAAGAAAACATAACATAAAATTTAATATATCTAAAAAGTTTATTAGAGTTTCCACGTAGAAGAAAGAAGGAATATACCCATTGCTTGCAGAAAATAGCAATGATCGATGTGCGAAATGATACCATTACCAGATATTCAGGAACGCTCCATCCATTCTCAAAGATATCTATGAATTTTAATCCTCCGTCGCCTCAAGTGCAATATTCTCGTTGCAAGTAACGTAGTATAGCAGGAGAGAGAAGCTTTTATTGCATACATGGCATTAATAATGAATGGAGCCGCAAATCAGACGCGAGCTTCTTATCACGAGCATACAGACTTACGAATTTTATTACGACCATACATTCACTGGACACATCTTCCAACATTAATTCATAATTGTATACAACTTCGCGTTTAAACAATGTCTCATGCTATCTATCATTTCACTTTTATTCTCTTTGAGAGAATGAAATTCAAATTCACGAAATTATTCGTTCAAAAATCGGTTATAGATGCACACATGCGTTAAAAGATGAACGAAAAACGAATTCGTCCTCTTTCGAGTCGTTACGACTACGAAGATATAGTTAAACCGCAACTGAGGATTCATCTCACGAGGAGAGAGAAATCCAATAGAGTCGAGAATTGAATAACTTATCGACAGATGTCCTGGAGCGTGAAGAGGTACGTTCGGGAACAAATTCTTCCTCTCTCTCTTTCTCTTTAGGAACCATTGCAGATTAGTCTAAGATCGATAGACTACATCGAATCGATCTAATGCACGGTTTTCGTGTTAAATTTCAACCTTCACCTCCATTCTACGTCCTCGTTTTCCATTTCTCTCTCTCTCTCTCTCTCTCTCTCTCTCTCTCTCTTTCTCTCTCTCCCCCCTCCCTCTTTACTTCATATATTATTTCCATTTCACGAAATATTTTTAAATTTTCATTTTTTGACAGATTATTCCTTTTTTTTATTGTTTTTTTAATTTCTTTGCGACGAAAACATTTTTCATTTTTATATAAAACTCTAGCTGACTTTGGATAATCAAAGAGATTATTTAATTAAGCGTTTTCTTTTTACTTATTTATTAAAATATCAAACGTAATTTTAAATTACTGTTTTACAAAAGTTCTTTCGTTCATTTAAATACAACTCGACTAATTATTATCGCATAATTACTTTTTACACACATTGATTTTCTAAAATCTCAAAAAAACTGATCTAATATGATTAGATGTTAAAAACAAGTGTTATCAACACCTGCTGTACTTTTTTTTTTAATGAAATGTATTCTGCTTACATTGAAACAATTTTCAATATAAAAAACAATTGAAGGATATTTATAAAGAATTAAAAAAGAAAATTTGTATTCAATACCGCAAGCATACACATTCCTTATTCAGATCGTTGAAAGATTAAAAAGCTTGCCAAACGTTGTTTATCAATAAAATAGCGACAAATCTTTTTTCCAAGCTATTTTTTTCTCAAATCTCAAAATCTAGCCAAAAAGATGACTAATTTTTCAATTGCGAAGTAAAGAGCTTATTTATTTATTATAACTTTGGTATTATATCGGATCATAATAAATCCATCGCGGCACAAAATCCTTTTATACTCAAAGTATTACAAAATGTGTCTAAGTAACGTATAAATATTATAGTTTTAACTAGTTTGTAAGATATTTAAAAATATTTTGCTCCTGTTGGAATCTGGACGTAAATATGGGGAGAGAACAATGTCGTGGTGGAATATATGGGTCACACAGGAAGTGCCTGCAGCGTATTACCTGGCGTGGTGCACGAGCTCGCGCGATAACCCGGGGCATAGTTTCGGCGAGACCTTGGACCAGTGACCCACATAATGTGCGCGCGGAAGTAACGAGAATGTCCTTCGAATAACATCGATAAACATCCACGAACCAAGCTTTATTTTACCGTCCGCGTTCTGTCTTCCCGAATATCCTTCACCCTTGAAATTCACGCATGACGCTCGATTTTTTAGATTTGCTGACATGTCCGATAAGAACATTTTCGCGCTGGTTTTATTATCGAATCGGTTTTTGAGATCTTGAAAAATATTGGTATGACGTAGAATGCACTGCTTATGGAAATTTCTTGCGATAAGAATTATATAAATGAGAAATTATATAGAGTCAATATAGAAGAGCAAAAAAAGAGGGACGTAAACGCAATTGTGTACAAATAGTTGTAATAATTGTACCAATATATATGAGAAAGTGAAGAACGCAAAATATTTCGTGCGTCATTTTTATTTCGTTTAAGTAAAGCATACATCAAATACAATTTTAATTGATCTTTTTCTTTTATATTGTAATTACACTTATTCTATGACAGAATACGTTAATATTTTACTTTATCATCTTAAAAATAGATCTAATAAAAATAGATATAATAGATCTAATTTTTATAAATTTTGTTTTTGTATTTTTGACCAGTTTTATTTTTATCTTTGACACGTAGAATTATGACCTACTTTATTCCATATAAAGTTATACTTAGGTTGCATGAATAAAAAATTATGTAGCAATAACGTTCAACAATCAATCTTAATAAGAATAATAAAAATCATCAATCTTAATAAGAAGATCTTAATCATCAATCTTAATAAGAATAATAAAAATAATTCATCTTAATAAGAATAATAAAAATAATTCAGATTCATGTTAAGACAAATTTAAGATTCATATTAAAAGAATTATATTCAAGTTTAAATTATTTTTGCTGATATTAAAATTATAGCTTAACAGATTAAATGCGGTAGATGTTTTAAACATTCAGCGAGATTGAATGCATTTGAACAACTACATTTCCATTACGTTCATCAAATTTGTTAAATTTTTGTTAGAGAAAGAGTAAAAGAAAAGAAGAATTCTCGGCGAGAATTTTAATCTCGATGAGAATGATTCGAGTTATACAGAAGTTTCAAATAATTGCAAACCAATTAATTAACAATAACGTGTATAATACTCAAAGCATAGAAATTATATAGTTAAAATAGAATTCTTAAAACAACACAACCATTTATACTATTAGTGCAGCAAGTTACATTATAAGAAAAGTAGTTTAGCAATTTATTTCTTAATTCTTTTTATTTTAAAGAAACTCTCATGAATATTTTTTTTGTAGTAGAAAAAATTTACAGAATTAAAACGATTTAAATGTGTATTAAAATCTATGCCTTGCGCGCGCATATATACATATATACATATATCTATCGACACTACGGATTTATATTCTTATTATATGTTCCAATATTTTATTGTATTAATGGATCTTCCAGAAACATTTATTGTCGTTGTTCCTTTCTTCGGATCTTCGATTAGAATTGCTTTCTCCTCTTCGTTCCTGAAAAAACAAAAACACAGTTGATACGAGAATTTCCTCATGATGTATCATGTATATTAGGTATTAACAAAGTAAGGGATAGAATACATAATACATCAATCGACATTTAAATATTTTAGAGTGTTTATATATGTACAAGAGAAAAACTTACAGATTTAAGATTATTAGTGCGACACCACCGTCTGGTGTGGAAAACGCAACATTTTTAATTCCTTTCATATTTCCCATTGTTGAACCGATCCTTTTACTATTAGGTGGAACATATCTATTTAAATAAAATTTAATCAATAATGATTTAAATCGCTAATAAAAAAATATGCAAAAACATTAATTTTAACTATTCCATGAATTTATGTCGTTTTAAGAACTATATCATTAATATTACAAATATATCTTACGACACATATATAGACACATGTGGCATTACGACACATGTGTATGTGTACACACACTATAATCCAAATATAAAAGAGTAATGCTTACTAACTTCGAAAAATGTCCAAGAGCGTAGAACATTGGTTGTTTATAGAATTCATCACGTTTGTTGTTGACTATTATAGGTGAATCAACGAAATTATTGACCCAATTTGGTCCACCAGTCATATCTAAAGCTATGTTCCAATCGATCCAAGAAGATACCCAGTGCCGCATATTTTCGATAATGTTTTTCGCATATACCTCACCACGTATCCATGAACCTAGGATTACTCCGTTTTCTATAAATATACATTTATTCTATAATTAGCTATATATTATATAACAAGCAACAAACACATTGACTATAACTCAGTATTTGCCCTATAAAACTTTGAGTCTTAATATTTTAACAAAAATAAGTTCAATATAAAATTATTCTTTCATATTTTAATATCACATAACGTAAACTTTATATAAATAAGAAATTGTTTGAAAAAGATTAAAAGCATACAAAAGATTTATTTATAAAAATGTGTTATAATAACAACTAAAGAATTTATATAATATTTATTAACAATATTTGTTGACAAATATGCTATATTTGTTAACAAATGCATATTGCAAAAACATATATTTTTCGAATTAAATCGAACCTAAGGATTCTTTTGCTATTTTTTTCTTTGATGAGCAATTATTGAGTATCATGAACTAAAAATTGGAAAATATGACGAATAATACAATGGTATATTAATAATTTTTTTACAAAGATTGTGATGCTTTAACGTATGAAAATTTGCAATCTTTATGATCTATATATTTCGATACTTTTTGCCGAATGAAAAAATGGTAAAAATTTTTCGATTTACTTTAATCTGAAGAATATACTGTTGCAATAGTATTTGAAAAAGAGAAAGAGAGAAAGAGAGAGAGAGAGGAAATGCTGTGGTTAAAACTATGTATAAAACATAATCAATTTTTCGTTCTAGTCAAATTTATTCTCGTTTCAATAATTATCAGTTACTAAGAAAGACCTTTTGGAATATGCTAAATTTATAATGTAAAAATTATTCTTTACCAACCTTTATCAACTCCAGTGCAAGCTTCTGTGTACATTATTAATTTCTCTGGAAAATTTCGTTTTATTTCCGTTAACGTATGCGATCTGACTTTTTTATCGAAGTAAAAATGAACTGTAACTCCGGAAACGATATCTCTTACTCTTTGATCCTTAAATACTTTTTTCGGCCAATCGGGAAGTGTCAGCCTGTTTTCTTCCATTATAAAGATCTTTATGTGCTCGAAGCCATTTTTTTTTAGGGTTGGTGACAAATACTCGATAATCCAGTCACGCTCTTCCTCAGCAGTCCATACCATTCCGTTTATATTCGGTGCATAGAGGTAACTGACTGGTTCATTCTGAGATGACACACCCCAGAATTCCAATCCAGCATTACGATAAGCTTCAAAATATCTATATAAAAGTATACAAAATAAAATAAACATTTATAACAATATATTTTAAATTTTTATTATTTTTATATAAATTTACTTGTGAAATTTAATCTCCACACATAGATTCATACACACATACACACACACACACACACACACACACACACACACACACACACACGTACATATATACATACATACATATATATACAAATTATGCATTATAAAAATAAATATCCTGATCAGTTATTATAAATAAAAAATTAATAAAAATATATTATAATAATATACAATATCTTTACAATATATCTTTACTTTACAAAGTAATTTGCCCACAATTGTCGATATTCTGGGCGTAATTTAGCATTGCTTGTCCAACTGTATTTTGTTTTCATCCAGGGACTGGCAGTCCATGGTACAGTCAATAACTTGATTTCATTTTCTTTTAATTCTTGCGCTCGCTTTGTCAGCGGTATCTACAAACA
This sequence comes from Camponotus floridanus, assembly GCF_003227725.1. Taxonomy (NCBI): domain Eukaryota; kingdom Metazoa; phylum Arthropoda; class Insecta; order Hymenoptera; family Formicidae; genus Camponotus; species Camponotus floridanus. The sequence continues at coordinate 233,534 of NW_020229692.1, read as the reverse complement.
ATTGAGATATTTAATGATCATATATATTTCATACTTTACAACTATGAATTATATTATTCATTCTTTAACTTTAGAGAAGTGTAAAAATTTTCCTTCACAAGTTTTTAAAAAAATAGATTGTCTTATAATGAAAAAATTAATTATTAAATGAAGTAACCTTATAATTATAATCTTCTGGTTGCAAATCGAAATCGGAAAGTAAAACGTCATTTTCTATCATCGCGTAAGTATAAGGTCTTGTTGAGAAATCCGTACCACCCATAGGCATTCTAATAAAGTTATAATTGATCCCATGCGGGCCGAAGTAGCTTCTATAATTTTAAACAAAAATTAAATATAGAATTATCATCTTTTGATAAAAGTCATTAATTCTTCTTAAATATTTCGTATAACAATCGTTAAATTAGAAAAATTTTTTTAGAATTTAAGTATTTTATATAATTCATTATACTTTAGCAAATTATCGGACGTGTTATGCGTTAGATTCAGAATATTTATGGCCGCTGAATCGGTCATTGCTCCTCCAAATCCAAAGATTTTTTGATACATGTCCGTTTGATTTACAGTAATCTTTCCTAGCTGACCTAGAGATGGATTTATAAATTTTTTTTAGAACTTCCGCGAAATACTTTCATTGTGACAATTGTTTTTAATTGTTGAATTATATTGGGCTTTTGTGTTTAGGATTTCAAAACTGTTCACATATATATATATTATACATTATACATTATACATATACATTATACATTTATATAATTTATATATATATATATATATATATATATATATATATAATAAAACTTAAAAATTTACTTTATCTTTTATAATGGAAATTAAATACTTACAGTAATCAGAATTAACATTTTTAAATATACCCTTCGATTCACGAAATCGTAAACCATTTTTATTTGAAGTTATCAAGGTATATTCATCGAGATTGGTCGGCTTGATCACATCCGGTGTTTGATCGCATTGCTGTGCATTGCAAACGCAATAATGTCCATCATCTCCACTTGTCGTTGACCGACGTTTGATATTACAGTCAGATAATGTAACTACATTTATAAAAAAATATAATTTATTAATTTTATTTCGCTATTATTATTGCACTACGTATTTTGACGATATGTGCTATATCTTTGTGCATATAAATAGATTTTCAAAATTACATGTGGCTTTAAATCGAATTGAATGTTTCAGACTTGTTAGAACTAAAAATTTCATTACTTGTTTTGCATGTCTTATGTTTTATATTTTAAAACATATTCTATATTATATATAAAAATACGTAAAAATATTTACACTTTTGTGAGATTTGTAAAATTTACAAAATCATAGAAAAATAGAAATAATATTTTATTTATATTATAATTACAACGATGTCTTTATGATATGAAAAGAAAATTATTTTTGTAAGCAAATATTTTTAATTAGTAATATAATAACATAAATTATAGAAACATACGACAAATAATACAATTTAAATTAAAATGTATTTAAAATAAATAAAATTCAATAAATAAAATTAAATAGGACATTATTTAACTTAAATGTTAAAATAAGTAATAAACGATAAATACAAATAAAATATATAAAGGATACAAACAATCTTAATGAAATACAATTGAGATATGAAATATAATCTATTATCTACCTGTCACTAAAACAGCAACGAGGATGATCAAGCGCCACATTATGACTGAGGCAAGAATTAAGCTGAGGCAGCTTCTATATAAATTTTTGCACACCTGTTATATAAAACGATAATTATAGAGCTATATCTGTAGCAAGAGTTATATATATAGCATTTGTACAATAGGAAACATAAGTTTAAAAAATAGGAAACTTTAAAAGAAATTATATGAAAAAATATAATTGAAAAATACATATGATGATTACTTTTCAAATTTTTAAAATCAATTTAAAAAAAAAATAAAATCTTACGTAAAAATTGTATGTTAAAAATTTTGGATATCCTCTTTTTACTTACTAATATAAATTGTCTGTCTTTGTATCGATTTTTACCATATTGTATTTATTGTATCTAATATTTGTATGTATTGTATCTAATACTTTACAAAAATATTGAACAATGATGGTCAGGATAAATAGTTTGTGCTTTTCTTTCGATAGTTCGAAAAATGTTTCTTTTGATAAAATATGATAAAAAGATAAAATTATCTTTTTTCCTTAAAAATTCAACTGATTATATACACATGGTATCTGCAAGCCAATTATTACTGATAAGGAAATTTCAAGATAAGTTTATTTTATCACAAAGTAAAAGAAAATTGACTGAACTAAATTAAAAAGAAGACCCTCTACAACAATAAGTGAAAACACAATTTTTTTAAATCGCGGGCTAGCAGAAAAACGCAGGTCGTGTATCAGTTTAACAGAAAAATTAATTATTCTGTGAAACTGATTATTGTGCACAAGGCACGATTTTTTTTTAATTAGACCAAGTGAAAATTCAATCTCAATTCGAGATTTTTAATACCCGTTTTACCCTCCAAAAAGAAAAATTTTAATATTTTCAGTCGTATTATATATTTCAATCGACTATCAGTTTGATAGTCACTGAATCGAGAAATGACTGAAAATATTAAAATGTATACACTATGTTAGTTTCATTGTATCATCAAGTAAATGCATTTTATTAAACCATTTTCATACGTTAAATTATAATCATTATTTTATCTTTACTATTTTCATTCTTGCTTATTCTTGCTTTCATTCTTGCTTAAAGAAATCGTTTCATTCTTGCTTAAAGAAATATTTCTTATAAAAATGATGAGTTTCGAATATATTATAATATAAAATTTAAAGAGAATGTTTGTATATAACTGCTTAATTTTATTTTAAAAGATTTCCTTCGAATCAAAATTGATATTCGTTTTGCTGAACAAAGAGTAAGAGATTTTTATCGAAATGATAAGAAATATGAAAAAAATTTTAAATAAAAATTTCACAACTTTTAATTTATCTTTTATAATGTTCATAAATATTTATAAATTATATTATAAGCTACAGGCATAAATTTTATAATAAGCTTTTTCACAAAAATTTTATATTTTTCAAAAGATAATAAAAATTTTAAAACAATTAACGCCAAATTTAGTCATATATGAAAGTTTTATAAAATCGCATTTTTTAAAAATGAGTTTCAACTTTCTTAAATTATGGTACTCATTACTTGGCAACTTTATTTTCGTTATCAATGTTAACTTACAGGGACTAACTATAAAAGCAAATAATCCTCATAATCTTACAGAGATTACTATGAAAGCAAATATGGCAATTTATTATTTTTACATAATATATTATTTCTAAATAATAACATGTTTTTTAAATATTATAATTAAAGCTAGTTTAATATTTTTGGAACGAAATAAAGAATGTTTTTGACAAGATATCAAAGGTTAAAAGGAAAAATGGCATAGTAAATGTGTAAACAGGTGCACTGACTCCGTCATAAAATCTACGCAATATTACACATTAATATATTTTATTTACAATATATGTATTCTATATGTATCAAAGTGCTGCTATGCAAAAAAATTTAATTTTCACATATTATATAATTCAAAAAGTAATAAAATAAAATACCTGGCTATTAATAATAACTTTTTTTGTTATAATAGTTGTTATTTGCATATTGTGCATATGTATGTGTTAAGCAACAATTTTTACACATTATGTTATATATATATATATATCTTAACTAATCTAATAAAATACTTAATTTTTAATAACTTTATTATGACAGTCGTTAGTTTTAATTAATAATAGTGTCAAGTTTTCATACATTTTCTTTATTTTTAATTAATTCTGTTATTTTTTCTGATATATGCACATGTATATGCGATACTTATGATATTTTTTTAAAATTCTTTATTTAAAATGTATTTCATAAATTTTACAATCATATTAAAATAAATACATACTATATATATTAAGTATAAAATATATAACAATTCTACTTCAATTGTGTTTTGCATGTCAAGCAGTTGTAAATAAAATTATACTATTGCGTCACAGTGTCACTGCATAAATTTTAATGAAGTCAGCATATGTATTTATTCATTCCATAGTGTCTCATTTTTTTATTAATCTTTAATATATCATCAAAAATATGAAGCCAGTCTGTTTTTTAAACACACATTTAAAAACACATCATTGATTTCATATATGAAAATTGTTTATTGCTATAATTGCTATAATTTTATAAATATTTCTTGAAGATAAAAAAGATATCGTTTAGAATAATAAGGAATATATTAATTTATAATACGGATAAGACGTATATATATATAACGTTCATAACGTTTTCTAGATCATTTGTGATATTTTTAAAAAACAATTTTATGATGTATGATTAAATTTATTAAGTAATCTTTAGTGTTTGCTATTTCACAAGTATTAAAAAGATGAGAGAAAGAGGGACATTATTTTGAAAAATATAATATTTAAAAGAAATGAATTCAGATATTTGAAATTTTAAGTCATTTAAATTTTCCCATGAAAATTTTTTTTATACATTTTATATTCTTTTAATGATATTTACGTAAGAATATAATCGATTTTGCTTTAAACGTCTCAAAATTGATTTACATATAAAAAAAATATATATTTTTTATAATTTATGCATATTTTGTATATTACTGCGCCATATCCATAACTCATCAAAATCGGGGGAGACAGTTGAGTATTGTTCAAACAATTGTAAATTAAGACGAGATGACGTATTAACGATTAAAAACATTTTTCGTTACTGAATGACACACAACAATTACTTTTTTATTAATGAACACAAGAATCAACGATTACTAAATCCTTTTAGAGATTATTAAATCCTTTCCAGATTGTCTACTTTATATTTTAATTACATGAACTAAAATACTACGACTATTATCAGGAATAAATGAACCTAGTTTTTTTTAGCAAAGTAATTGAAATTATATCACAATGCAGAGTATAATTAATCAAATACAGCGCACTCTCTCCGCCAACGAATGTGCAAATTCTACGAATTGTAGAAAATTACGCGAAGTTATGACTTATACTTAATAGTCTAAAAATCTGAAGCAATCGAAAATATTCACGAACTTAATTTTCCATTAAGAAATTATTTACGTTTTATATTATAGAAAACCTTATTGGTTGCTATAAAAAACTGTCTATTCATATATTTTTTACTTACTTTCGTTTTCATTGTCACAGAGAGTTTTAATAACGAAGTTCTTATTTTCTAATATAAATTACTAACATGAAAACTTTTTTTTACTTAGTTTTCAAATCAATGAAAGAAGCAACGAAAAGATGCATTTTTTATATATTTTTTATATTTTTTCCATGATTATATGCTTTTTTCTTACGCTCTACCAAATTTATTTGATAATTGAGCATGTTAGCAAAAGTGAACTAGATTCATTAATTGCGCATATTCGGTCTCATTTCAAGATTAAATTGAGATTCTTTTGTAAACAGGAAACAAGGTCGCACGATCAGCGAAGCATGTCCTCTGCCTCTAAGGTAATCGTTGAACCAAATATATTCATTTAGCTTTGGAGAGCGTTTGTAGGAGCTCCCACAGCTTAAATAATACATCTCGATATATCCTGCGTTGTGTCGCGCGACCTTTTTTAGATTCGTTGTGATGAATTCATCAAAACGGGTGGTGCTTCGTTTATAAAAGACTTTTACGAACAAACAGTGCATATCGCAGCTTGAACCATACGCGAACATTAGAGGGAGGGAAAAATGTATAGGGAGAAAAAAGAGATATATGTCAATATATGTACAATATATACATATATGTGATAACAATAAAAATTGCAAAACTATAATTGCTCAAGAGAATTATTTATAAAATTGACTTTCAAAAAATTTCTTTCTTTATAATTATAACAAAAACAAAATATTAAATAAATAGTAAGATTAGACTAGCATTACAATTTATTTTTGGAAATTTAATAAAATCATCGGAAAAAAATATTCTAATTGAAATTTCTCAAAAATTACGATACTTAATTAAATAAATTACTTTTCAGGAGCATCGTACATGTGTACGTTGCGCAGATTTTCGCATTAAAAGCTTTGCTTGATGCATTTATTAATTATTTATTATTTATAAATTATGTGAGTAATGAAATATAATTAGACATAAAATATCAAATATTTCATATTACTTTGTTTAATAAATTAAATCCAGAAAAAAATATAATAAAAAATAAAATTATAATTCGATTATTTAGCAAAGTTTATATGTAATAAAAGTGTTAATCTATCTACATTAATAAAATTATTCGTTTGTATATTTTCGTTTTACATCTGTTTAAATAAACCGAGTTAATGTGTCAATTCTGTTCTCGTTTGGCTCGCAGCAGTTACTATATATAAATTATAAATCAATTTTAGTATTATAATATCAATATTAGTGTTAATAGTGATGATATTTGATCACTCATTTACATGCAAATTAAAAAATTTATATAACTTTTGTTAATATAAACTAATCGAATTGAAATTAATGTAAATAGTTAATGAAGTATTACAAGAATACATATATACTCACATAACGATAAGTAAAATTTCACATTATTCATAAAAAACTGATGAAGTACTGTTTTTGAAATTTATTTCAAAAGTTGCGAATTTTTAAAACGCGTGCAGTTATCGAAGTCGTTTTTACCATTGAACTTTATGCGAATACATTTAGTACTAATTGTCAAATAAGTTATATAATATGTACGAGAACTGCGGTGTAATTTTGCAATTAGGCATGCTCAAAGCTATGTTAATTTTCGAAATATACATGTAAATTTCATAAAATATATCTTGATGCGTACTAATGTTTAAGCTGTTTATATACATATGACAACGCGCATTAATTGAAAGATATCTGATACAAAATTGCCGATATCTCTTTTACACTTATTTATTGTGAAAAAAATTCTTTTTTTAATAAAAAATAAGACTCATACGTGTATCATGTGCGTGTGTTTGTGTGTGTGTATGTGTGTTTTATATCTCTTAATTTTTGTATATTTTAATTTTGTATATTGTATGTTAATTTTGATGTATTGTTGTGATTTTTCCTATAGATATGAAAAATAATTTTATTAATTACAAGATATATATATATATATATATATATATATATATATATATATATATTAACGTATATCAATTAATTGCCATTTGCATACAGTATAGAATCATTGAAACATTAAGCAATTAATATATATATATATATATATATATATAATCTTGTTACATATTTTATATATATATATATATATATATATATATATATATAGTATTATATGTAACAAGATTTTTTTCATTTATAATAATATTTGCATTTTTCTTTTCTTATGCTAAGACCGAAAATTCGTTAAAATTGTCCGTGACACTGAATATTTCCTACAATTGACGACTTATTCACTTTGCAAATTAATCCATTGTAATCTTTATTCGGAAAGTAGATCTTCCAATAATTGCAGCATTATTTGTATCGATTTTCTTGTTATCGATCCATCAAGCATCTTTTTCATACATGATTGAAACGCCTTTTTTCCTTATTTGTTCATTTTTATAAAATCGATAAAATATTATTTGCCATAAACGTGATCGATTATCGTATTGTAATCATTCGAGTGAGTTTTTTTATCCAATTAATATCCGATTAATATAAAACTTACTAAATTATTTGTCTTGATTGAAATGTTGGAATGCATACGATTCCACGTTATCATTTTGATTTACATTTAAATTATCATTGTTCCAAAATAAAATTTGATTGGTTTGATCAACAAACATATATGTAAATAGTGCAACTGATGTACTCAAGTATAATTGATGTATTCAAGTTTTAAACAATATACATTATGTAATCGGTAAAATATGAAACATGAATACATCATGAATTTATAAGCTCATATAAGCGAGAATTTTAATTCAGAATTTTTAAGCTGTAATGGGTGATTAATTTTAAAAAAGACTCGCGTGGTTTGTGATGCATTATTAACGCCAGAAAATAGTCAATTAATAATGCGAATGATATCGATCGGAGAAAGATCATCTATTTCACTTACAGATAGAACAAATAGGTCACAAGATCATAAGTGAACCAGTAATCTTATTTCTTTTTTTCGTAATATATCTCTCATCGACGAAGAATATAAAAAATAAAACTAAAGTATTTTTATAATCGCTGATTTTTTTTAAATAAATACAAAAGCATTTATCGAAATAATTCATCACTTTATTATTATTGTAAAATCTCTCCCTCGTGATAATAATTTTAATGTGTATAAATATTATCAAAAGACACTGTCATAAAAATTATTTGAAACATTTAAATTACATACAAAAACTATCAAAATTTGTTTATAGGAAGGCTTTTTTAAATTATTTTTAATTTGTAATAGATAGAATTTTATTTATAAATTTTATGTGTCTCATATATGTATATACATACATTGTTGCGTCCGTGGCGATGATATATCGAACACGTGCCGCACAACTATCGGCACACGCTCACACTCGCGCACTCGTGATTTTTGATAAAATAACATGCGTAATAGCATTGTTTGTATCTCCGCGTGAGTATCGCTGTTTTTATATCGATGTATGATTTATTAAATTATATTGTTTTCCACGACTTCTTGAGCAATTACTTAAGAGAGCAAGCGAAACAGACGGACGCAAAAAAGAGGGACATAGGAACAAGAATGTTCACACGAAAAATTTAGTATGAGTCCGAAGTGAAGATAGTAGATCGCTTCTTGATGTCGCTCTTATCCATCTATGGTGTGGCACAAGTCGAGGTGAAAAGTGATCGATCAAAAATTGATGAAACCACGCTTGCCCGGGCGAGAGACAGTAAATTCGACATCCCAAGGCGTGAGCCTCTGAGGCATCCCGATAATGGCGTCTGTGAAGATCGTCGAACACAAATTGAAGGGGACAGACTAACAATTTTCGCTACACAAGAGTGCCTAAAAATGCATCTTTTATTTTGCTTCGCGAAATGAATGACTATTATGTACAATTGCGTCTATCACAATATTGCTATATAATTAAGAATCCAGGATATTTTGATACCTGAAACCTGTTCCTCTCCAAGTTAATTACTTTCCTTATTTTTATTCACTTGGGGAACTTTCTTCGCATTCAACATCAAGAGAAAATCATATCGAGCGAAGTTTTCATAGAAATTAACCAGGTTGTTAAAGCACGTCGAGTTATAATTGGAAATCTTAAAATCAAAACTGATAAAATTTCTCTTTGATGTTGACGATATGATCTTGTTTTTGTGCTGGGTTTAACTTAAATCGAATTTATGATGGAGAGAAAATTCATATTTCTAATAAATAAATGTGAGGGCAATCTCTTAAAAAATCTTACTAATATAATTACAAAAATGCTAGGAATTATAAAATAAATTACTTTAAAGTCAAATTGAAAAAAAAATATTTGTCAGTCACAAATTGATATCTTAAATTCATGATAAAATATAATGTCGATTAATATTCTTAAATATTATTTGAATGTATGTATATATTTTTTGGCACAATGGTATAATATAAAAGACTGCATTTTTTCACGAATCATCGCAATAAGGTGGATTAAGATGGCGGATTTCGCATGATGGGTGGTCGACAAGAGTCGCGAAGCGCAATTGTCGTCGGTTAATCTCCATAAACTCGGTCGTACTAGTGCTCGGGATGCTCTCGCGAAAATCCTTCGGCAACATGCGCGACATAACGAGTACGATGTGAGTTCGTTGCGGGAATTAAGGAAACTCCAAACTCCAAATTGTCGACGTGTACGTCCGTTCGTCTGCATAATAAATATTCCAGCATCATAAAGGTTGCGAAAAAAAGATTATCACTAAAGAATCAATTTATTATAAACAGGGGACTGATAGAACGCAACTGATTTTACGCGTAGATATGCAAGATAAACTGATATTATAAATAAAATTGTTCCAAAATATTATAATATTAATAATGAATTCGCATATCGCGTCGTAATTGTGTGCAATTCACGCTTATTTAAAGATATTGTTTTATTTAATTCATGCGTATGTCGAAGAATGATAGAATACGGACAGAAATTGCGAGAGAATATTAGTCCATTTTCTATCGCTTCCTGGCACAGTCCGTTGCACTTTGACATACTTCAGCCTGCTGTTCTTTTTTTATCTCACTTCTTATTTTGACATTTATCTTTACTTTGCTTGATTTATGTCAGAAAATCTATTAATTAAATTATATACTAACATGGTAAAAAGAAAAAAAAACGAAAAAAGAAGTAATATGTCACTTATTGTTAGAGTTAAATTCAAATGTCTCTCTTTTCTCTATCATCTCTCTTTCTCTCATTAATTGCGGAAGAAAACATACTTTTATATGTACATATTATTTCAACAATATCCTACATCCTACGCTGATGATCTGTTTTGTGATCTTTTTTGATCGCATTACCTCGACGAGAGAATTTCACGAGATTTACAGCTTTCTGAATTTATCCTCCATTTCTCTAGTATCCAGCGGAGAATGTCTCTTTTATCATTTCAGTCAGAAGGACCTTCCATGTGTGATACTTGACGCGTTCACTCGAATCCTCCCCTGTGTACGATCGAAGATATATTTCGTCATCACTCATGTCTTAAAAAGATGTGGGTTACTGTCCATTCCGTCTTACTTTTGAATATATATAAATAAACGCATCTTTGTTTTTTTCTCCTTGCTAAATGACTCTCATTCGAAGAAGTATCATCAAGCGTGTCTCATCTTATTACGTACTGATATTTCGTATCAATTCTTTATCGAATTTTCTTCACGTATTCAAGAATTAAAAAAAGAGTGAAACTCTGAAGCATTTTCCTTGTACATTTTTCCAATATTTATATAGATAGAGTCAATATCCGCCTTTCAATCTATTTACACTAAGTAGTTATAAAAAATATAGTATAATTACTTTAGATTGATTGTCAGCTGATCGTTAGTAACAATTTTGCGACGATTTGATAAAAATTAAATAAAAAGAAAAGATATAATAAAATAACGTATTGTTGCACATTTCATTAAAACGTGACGAATTTATCGCGTTGCCCTACTTTCCATATCGAATCGTCTGTGAATGTAACCGTGATATATCCATATCGAGATCAAATTTCCTCGCGCGTGAGATATTTCCAAGCGGCGTTAATGAGATCCTTTGTCACTCTTATTGTCATTTCATGCTTCTTGGGGTTGGCGCATATATTTTCCGTATCCCCGCATGTAGCTGGGGCATCCGGTAGATCCGCCCGGCATCTTTTTCATCTCAATTTCGAAGATCACTCATCGGCCATAGACAAAGCGCTGGCGTAAGCTAACTTCCCTTATTGTCTGACCGCAGATCGAGTGCCACTACTGGCCGTAAGTAGACTCATCCCTTCGTGATCAACCACGAATAGCAGCAAGAAAATACACCTCGTTTATTTGCGCCTCGGCTTTACTCTCCCTCGTTTTTTTTCGTTTGTTATTGTGCCTTCGTTTATCTCGATTTAATTTCTATTCTATTTTATTCTTTCTTTCGTTAACTAAACATATTTTAACTTAATTGAAAATTTATTTGATTTTAACACAAATAATAACGGCGGACACATTTTTCAAATTCCTATCTTGAAAATAAGATCTTCTGATCTTATATGATAGAACAATGAAATTCATAATAATAATAATAATAATAATAATAATAATAATAATAATAATAATAATAATAATAATAATAATAATAATAATAATATAATAATGATAATAATAATAATAATAATAATAATAATGATAAGAATATTGAATAACAATAAGGACTGGTTTTATAAACATGCTTTGTTATAATAATAAATTTTTATTAATAATGAGAAGACAAATAATTAAGTAAACATGTTGAACTTGATTGAAAACGAGGACAATTAATTGAAAGACATATAATATCATTATATACGTAATATTGTTGCATCTTCTATATTATACACCTGCCTTCTACCACTGTCAACCATAATTAAAATGAACATATGGCGCCTCTAGTGGTATGGCAATGTCTGAATTTTCCTATCCGATACGTCGAGCAAGCAGATTCGATAATCGGCAAAGTTTTGATCCACCCTTGGGGCTTTATTGCCTTCTCTTGCGGCCGACTATGTTTATAATTAGAATCGTTCCAAACTATCTGGACTGTCCAATGGCACGGTAGATGTTATCGAGACACATAGCGGCCGCACAATGGATATTTAATCTCAGTCTCTCATCAGGAGACCGCATTGAAATGATCGATCGCTTGCGCATTGCTTTTTAGTGAGTGAGTTCAATCTACCGTAACTTTTAGATCTCGCGAGTTTTCCGCTGTGCGCATCTTAATTCAATAAAAAATTGTAATGTGTGTATATATTGACGTAAAATGTCTCTGGAATATTTTTCACAGCATTTTATGTTTATTTATACACGACGAAATATAACATGTATGTTTTTTTTGCTCTTCGTAATATTATTAAAATTTTATGCATGTTGAGAATATATAATACTATTCGATATCAGATGCGTCACGCTAACTTTTTTTCTTCCGTGATAAACTGATTATTAAATTCCCGCATATTAGGAACATTACTAAAGAAACATACATATTTTACGAGTAATAATAGTGCGAGTCACAAGGCGTAAATTAAATTTTTTGTTATCGTGAAATAAAATGAAATTAATTTAATACAAAGAACAATACAAGCAAGCAATTAATCGCAATTATTTAATGTATATGTCAAGGTTTATTAAATAAATATATTATTAATTTGAACAAAATATATAATTATGTTAAATAGCGTTATAATTGAATTAATTAAATGATGAAGGCATATGGTCATTGTAAATTATCGTCAATAGTTATATAATAATAATGTTATTAAGTATATATGTATGAGAAACAGATACGAAGTTAACGAGCAAGATTGTAATTGCGAAGAGCGACTTACACTTGATATACGTTGCTGTGAATTATTAAATATGTCAAGGTAATATTAATTACGTTATATATGTATTATACAATCATCATCATTATATATCATGCGTACATGTTACGTCAAAAATTATATTATGCTGCTTAATAATTATTAGAAGCTCTTAATTTGCAAGACGTGTAAATTGTTTGAGATGACTGCTAAGGATTAATTCGATAAACATCAACATTCATTAGCGACTAAAAATCACCAACGTATCTCTCATCATAGTCATCAATGACTTATCTAAGCAAGTAAACCGAGTAAGCGAATAATCCGACAATAAATACGAACAATAAATCCGACAATAAATAAGAAGTGAGAGAAATAAGACGAGAATTCAGAAAAAAATTTGTAAGAGAAAAAGTAATAAGATTATGCGTACAATTCAATTCGTCAACTTACTTTATAAATTTGGATTCTTCCATTTTTGATTAATCAAAATCATATTTTTAAATGGTATATTTTGATTTGTACATCATCCGTTGTGCAATATTTAGCAAATTAATGTTATTAGTTTGGCTTCTTTTCTAAACAAAGTATATAGTTCCTACTTGTAAAGATACGGAAGATCAGAAATGCCTCTTCAAACCATGATCAAATGCAATCTTAACAATCTTGCATCTCTCAATTAACTTCATCGTCATAATCTCGCGGCTTATCAAGGATATCACGAACATTCTTCCCGTAAGTCTCAATGCGATCAAACGTTTGTGGTAAAGGAGACAAAACCGGGATCGCGCAGGACAGGGGAGCCGTCGACAGGACTAGCTAGAGCAGAGATGTGCACCGGCGTGTTCCGGTCGCGGAGGCTGCGCGGAAAAATCGATAGTCGACGCTCGCCGGCAGCGGCGGCGTCGCCGTCGTCGTCGCCGCCGATGTCGGGTAGCGCGATGGAGTCTGCCCGATGGCGCAGTCAACGTCGGGACCGGCACCCCAAAAGATCACCCCACGCAGTTAAACCCATGTTCGCCAATCCACCTCTTTCTGACTGGCGCCCCCTCAAGAGACGTCGTACTTTTCATTCGTTTGAATAGCCTCAACCGATCGCACGAACGTTTTTACGAGGCAAAGCTCGCTTGTACGAGAACGGACGACTTATTAAGCGTATCGTATTTACGGAAAAAGTGTGTGCAATGTGGGTATGTGCGACTATGTGTGCGTGCGTGCGTGCGTGCGCGTCGCCGGCACGTTGACACCTTCGTCTCTTCGACGTTCCCCGGGACGAAGAAACCCACGAGGAAGGGTGAGCCGCGTCGTAATTTTCATCCGGGTCGACGACCTCGAATCCAAGGACGTTCCTTTCGATAAACCTGCGACGTGCATCGCGCATTATTGCCTGCAGAACGAGTGCCGGTGAGTTTCTCGACGAACTGAAGGAGCTCCATTGCGAAATGCGGGCGATGTGCGTCGCAAGGTGAAGAGGATTCGTGCGTAACACTAGACTCGGGAACGAGTCTGTACATCTTCTATCCTCGCGAGGATATTCGCCGGGATAATCTGGAGTATTTGCGATTGCATTTACCGTGGGCTTTTATTTTCTTTATTTGCGCAATTTCTATTAGAATGTTCTTTGACATTGATGAGATGACAGTGATGAGATAATATATATTAAATAAAATATCTTTAATAAAAGCAGATTTATTTTTTCTTGCGCGAGAACTTTTATATATAAATTATCTATGAATTCTTTACATGAAATATAGTTCACGCTACGATTACCTACATCCGTATATATAATTATCGTCGCACGGAAGATATATTTTGTAGCTTCTCTTCTAATTAATTTATAGATTCGTAAGTTCGGAATGTCTTTTGTAAATGACAGCGATGTTTTTGCCTTTCGGTGAAAAGACGCTTTTGAAACGACGACACGTGGTCTGATCTTTCGAGTTTTCACGTATTCGAGTTTCCTCTGACGAGATGTAAGCCGCGAAATCTCCGATACGACCCTGCGATACGCGCCTTTTCGAGGACGTTGACCTCAAGCTTCCGCGTCTGTCTGGCTAGTTTATCTGTTTTCTCTGCGTTCAAACGTCCTCGAACCATCGAATTTCGATAGTGCGCATACCACGGATGCAAATGGGAAATATTTTTCGCAAAGACGTTCCAAAGGCAAATTTCACAGCACGTTGCGATGCAACGTTTATTCTCCTGTCCATTCGTTTCTGTCGGATATAAATTTATCGTTTAATATTTGCTATAGCTCTTCTATCGTTTCCACAAAGAATTCTAATAATTCACATGTTTACGTATATATCATGTTTAGTAAACGTATCTTCAAACACTGAATTAAATTTACTAAGTGTTAAATTAATAGGCTATACGAAGCTATCTAACGATATAAATTTATCGTGATTAGAAGTAGTAGTTTTTTCTCGATGTATTTCTATTAATTGTTAATCTCATTGCTCAAGTAATATCATTTCATATCGCAATTTCCTGATTACCGTCATAATTTCTCCGCTAAGTTGACCTACAAACACGAATTTTGCATTTGTGATTTATATTCTTTTCCATATTTCGCATATTTTTATGCGGACTAATTACCGTGTACAAAATTTATCATTTGTTCACTTCGAATTTAGTGCACGCATATATAGGCGAGGTCACGCGATTAAATTTTAATTTTTCATTTGTATGTTTAATTACCCCATTTACTAAAATAACAGTCTGACAAAATGACAATATATAACAACGGTAGAATAAAAGAAGAATGAATGATTCACTATTTATAATAAAGATGTAGGTCGCGAATAACGCGAAATACGAATCAAATATTTAAATTAATGTATAATCAAACCTTAGTACTTAAAATTATAAGCGCGGAATAAGAATTATAATAATTTTTTAAAATGTTAAACACACATTTAAAGAATAATTCATTTAAGATTTATAATTATATAGAGATCGTTGTTATTTTCTTTGTGAATAAAAATATCCATCATGAAAGGTTATAGTATGATCATTATTCGTCATCACGATGACACGTCGTGACGTAATCTAACGCATTGCACTATAATTGGCGACTTCTATTTTCCTCTTTCTTTTAATGTCTGTCTTCTTGCTTTTTTTCTTCTTTTCAGGAATGATTCCAAAGGCCCGAATCTACTTCAATGATTAATCACATGCATATCATCCATGTAAGATATGAGATTAAAGACATTACGAGCTGTAAAAGCACATTTATTGCTGTCGTTACAATTTCAATTAATTTTAATCCAAGAGTATATGAGTCGCTATATATGAATATTAATTTTATATCTCATCTCTCGTCCGTTTGCTCGTTAAATCTGAAAGTCTGAATCATGAGTAGTCTGAAAGTCTGAATAACGAGACCAGACGAGCGCGCATCAATAAGTGAGTTAGATACAGCAACGAATTAGTTAGAAAATATTGCTCAGATAAATTCTTCAATATTTAATAAAGATATCACTTATATAGAAATAAAGATAGCATTCTCATTTCATATGATAAATATATCATGTCATAAAATGCATACTATTAGAAATTAATACGAAAAAATAGTTAGACCCGGTTGCACCAACGTTATTTTAGCTTTAAGCGAGACTTAAATATATATCTATCTTTATCTTTCTTTCTAAATAAATAAAGATAGACATATATTTAAGTTTCGCTTAAAACTAAAATAATGTTGGTGCAACCGGGCCTTAACATTTCTGATATTTAACATCTGACATTTAACATGTCAGAATATGTTTAAATTTATCACTGAATAAGAGATTACCAGCTGCATGCATCATTTTACTAACTATTTATATAAAAACGTTTCAACCTTCATTAAGCCAACAACTCGTGATGACTCGTCGATGATTTAATAGAATAATTCCAAATGACTAAATTTGTTTCGCTGTTTAGAATTATAAATTTCAAAAATCATTAAATTAATCATCTGTAATTTGTCTTTTATGTAAAATATTCGTTTGACTTTATATATAAAATTTTTATATAAAAATATCAAAATTAAATTAAACTAAGAAACTAAATTAATTAATTGTTTAATTTATACCGTCAAATGCAAAATACTTAAAAAAAAGTGAACTTTAAGCTATGTCACAATATTTCTTTATACGACATAATCTAACGCAGATAAAAAATTTCATAAAATTCGCAATTATATGATTCCTAAAATTATTTGAAGGATTATATTTTTGCGGATTATCATTTCCGATCACGTTGCGAGGCTAAATTTCATTACTGTCATATTTGAAGTGCATTCTTTGCAGTTATCTCGATCGTTAGCTAAACCGTTTCAACTGCTTTGTGGCAATTTTGGCGTGAAAATAAAAATTAATTGATGTTTTTTAATGAGAAATAGAAGAGCGGAAACATACCAACCGTGTCCCAGAAAGTTTGTCATTATTATATCATGTGATTTTTGTCACAAAAATGTCGATCACGCGCAGGATTCGTTGTCGATATCACAAAAATTCCATCCGCATCGCTTTCTCTCTTTCAAAACTTTTTTACCGAAATCATCGTTTTTCCGAGGAAAATGATCATTTCTCAGATTGAAGGTACAAGTTTCGCAAAGCGTCGTGAGAAATAAAAATGGTTTTTGCAATATGTATGCCAGAGGAAATGAGATCAAAGGGATATTTTTATGGCGACTTTGAATGATCGTAAGTTTTTCGATGGCACATGAAAGTGCCACCGTAACATAAGAGTTTCTTCTTTCTTAAGAAGTCGCAGATCCGTTTCCTTGTCGTAGGTCGATATTTTGTTATCGGGAAACAGTAGTGTCTGATGAAACGATATGGCGGATATCGAGATAAATTACAAACTGACAGCGCTGAAATCGTTACGATGTTCACGATCTTGTTCATCGTCGTATCCGCTACGAATTCTGAATTTCTCATGAAGTTCGTTGCACAGAAATTGTGATCTATAAATTCCTACAGCTCGCTATTACTCAAATATGGGTAGATTATTTTGTCAAAAACATACGAAGATTCTAATCAATTAGATAGGTTTGTGGTTTGAATCTCAACTTAATGTGATAAGAGTAGTGTATTTCGGAAAATATAAAAATGAATTTAGTTTTTTTCAAGTTTACTTCGATATATTTACAGTTTAAATAAAATTTGCTATTATTGCGATAAATTGCATCTAATATTTCAGTTCTAATTTAAATATGATCCAATTATTAGTAATTAAATGCATCATTATTATAAAATGATCTATTTAAGATGCTTATACATATAAAGAGAGTTATGCGTGAAAACGAAAGAATAAAGGAAAGAAACAGGTTCGAGATTTGAGAAATAAGAACAATGTTAAATCCGCGCCGCCTAAATGGCCTTTCGCGATATCTTGTTGAAATGAGCGTGTCTCGACGGACCAATAAAGACTAGCTTTTTCTTTTTCTGTCTTTCGCAATAAAGAAAGGACTTGCTCCACGTGTAATCCTTGATTCTGTCATAAACATAAAAACGCGAGAGTTTCGATGTAAACGGAACAGGGGAGAAGACAAATTATAAAAAACAAAGTGATTAAAAGATTTCCAATTGCGCAGATTGATGTGAAAAACATGAAAAATTTGCATAATGCTAGCTTGATGGATTTTTTATCATAAACTTCAAACCGCAGAGAAATATATTATTAACAATATAATGTATCCTTTAATAGATTTATGTGAACTGAAAATCTGATGAAATAGAAGTAGATCCTTGCATTTATAAATTTCTTGCAAATAATTGACTGTATTTATGGACATATTTCATTATAACAGCATGTAAAAAATATAGGGATATGTTATTAATATCATGTATGCGTATATACAATATCTTGATAGCCTTAAAAATAATTACGTAAATTATAAATCTGATATAAAAAGAATAAATTCTAGAAAATACAAATAATTGCAAAACACATAGTTTAGTTTATACATTACAGTGAAATAATAAAAGAATAGAAATTAAGAGGCATAGAGGATTTCTTTTTACGACAATCATTAAACACGAATATTATTTCACGTAAATTTTCCAGAAGTTATTATCGTCCTACATGAAGAAAGAGACTTTAAAAAAAGGTGATCTCTCGACGCAGCGTGCAATAAACATTTTTATTGGAAAAGAAAAAACTTACAAGCGAACTTTTCTAAGAGAAAAGAAAAAGTGAAGGAGCAAAAAGATACATTTTGATAAAATGACAACGGATGGAGTTGCCATCGAATAAACAATTTTATTTGTTCTTGTAATACAGAGCACAACGCTTTTCTTGATAAAATGGAAACTAATTAAGTGAAAGAGAAGATACCGAGGAGCAAACGAATGTCGCGTAGAAATTGTCTGCGGGCTGCGGATTTGCAAGATGAAGTGCATTGCAAGTTCCATCGAGAAAACACGCGAAAATAATTTTGACCGTGATCGCTCGGAGAATCACGCCAGATGGAAGTTCTAAGACAGTGGCAGCCGGCGGAATTGCAAGAACGTCAATTTCTTCTATTCTTCTACGGATCTCTAGCGCGCTTCTGAAGAATGGACGAGGCTGGATTCCGTGAACGACAGGTGTGGGAGGAACACCGGAATCATCAGGTAAGAAATCGACGATTGCTCATCTCATAAACGTGCACTTCCTCAGTTCTTTGTTTCTTTGTTCCTGTTTCGCATAATCAGAATCGCATTAGAGATGAAAATCCTTCTGGAATGACTCGGATATCGAATAATTCTGTGCGAAATTTATTCTTTAAATCTATCGACAAGAAGAGTTTATCTTGATTTTATGATAGTTAATTTCACAATTGTGTCTTTTGATTAATAATAATAATTAATAAAAACTCTCTTGTTAAGAAATAACTATAATTTATGCAGGTTGAAGATAATTGCATTTTTATGCATAATATACTCGTATATCGACATATTTCAATGCTTAACATTGAGCATGTTGTTTGCACAGCATTTGTGAGAGGCAAAGAAAATTTTGGTAATTTATCATGTTTATTATCATAATTTTAACCCAAATAGGAAAACGAGATAAAAGAAATTAAACCGGCTCTTTTTGTTTTTTCCCACCGTTGCAAGCACGCTTATCCTCGTTTCTCTTGTTAAGCTTTTTTTCTGTGAGTATTTGAGAGAGACACGCAGGAAAGCCCGAAGAAGAAGCTCGGCATCAGTTGACCTCATTGCACTTTTTTCCGTAATATGTCTCGTATAGTTTTTTTTTCTTCACTCAGCTTACAAGCAACTAAGGGAAGCGTTTGTTCTCAAACGTTTTCCCTTGCGGAAAAGTCCGTCGATTTCCCGAGGACAACGACCTGACGATGGTTGCATTAAACAGGAGATTTATTTTTATCTCCAAGAGAGAGAACATTGTTACAAAAGTAGCGTCAAATTGAAGAAAATTTCATTATGCGTCCGAGCGATGCACTGGATCGAAGTTTCGTCAAATTTTTTATACGGCATATAAATAGATATATGTACACATACATGCACACAGGTTACACGAGTAAGATTTTCATGGATGCTAGTATCGATTTCCGTAACACGCGTTACGTCTCGTTGAAGTCGCCCGTTGCACTTTATACAGTTATGAAGTACATTCTCTTGTGTCATCCTGTATCGTCACCTCTCTCATTCTTCTCTTTTCTTCTTTTATTTTTTAACTTTTGAACGTTTCTAGAATTTTTCGAGACAGACTGTCAGTAACACAATTACAATTTTTGAGGGTTTGATTGTTACTCTAAATACATCGAGCTACGCAGTCTATAAGCGCTTTTCTCATGCACTTTAAATTTCCAATAGATTTTACTTTGGTTGATTGTTTCTTAAATGAATTCGTTTTCTACCTAAATTTAATTTTTCTAGTATAATCTAGTATAATCTATTATTTTCTAGTATAATCTAGTATAATATATAATGCCAATATTTCCATGTGTTTTACATAAAATATCGAAAATATTTAAAATACATGTGCTATTGTCGAATAAAAAAATCAATATTTAGAAAGATTGAAGATTGAAATCTAGGAACAAAATTCATGAACAATAATTTTATGTATATTTTATTTCTTCAATTGTTTTCTATATTACATTATATATATATATATATATATATATATATATATACATATAATGTAATATATAATAGAAGACTATACATATATAAAATTATAAATGGAATTTTATAAATCTAATTTTGTCGTGTTTTTATCATAAACAGGTTTTTACAGGTCATCTAAAATAAATTTTTTAAAATCAGAAATAGATATATTATATATAATTATTCGAATATATTATTTAATTATTTAGATATGTTATTTTATTATTTGGATATGTTATATAATTATATTATATAATTATAAGTAATATATCAAAATAAATTATAAAATAATTTGAAATTATTAATTTACGTATATATAATTTATGTATATATAATTTGATATGTTATTATATGAGTTATGTAATAATCCGATTCGATCAGTATTTTGTAATGAGAAATAGAACAGTTAATTTGAAACGCGAAAAATTAATCATGTCACACATCGGACATTCAGTCATGTGAAATATTCAGCATCGCATCTATGGTCATCCACTTCATAAATTTTCACCGGTGCGTTTATTTGTAGAATGAGATTTAATTTGTGCAGCTTCGAGTATTTTGTTTTCGTTTAACAGTTTCTACTGCGACCATAACACGTTGTTAACGAAGGGGCTTGTTTGATCATCACGCGCGCATACCGGCAAATATTTTCAGCTGGTACTTGCAATCAAGCTAAT
Organism: Camponotus floridanus; assembly: GCF_003227725.1. Classification (NCBI taxonomy): domain Eukaryota; kingdom Metazoa; phylum Arthropoda; class Insecta; order Hymenoptera; family Formicidae; genus Camponotus; species Camponotus floridanus. Next base: position 211,752 of record NW_020229692.1, on the reverse strand, counting down.
AGTATTTCGTCGCGGTGAGGTTCTATGAGAGCTTCCATGTAGAAACGCATTTCCGCGATGCTTATATATATGTGCAGACAATGTGGGCGACAGTGGCCAATCTCATTAGGAATTTTTAGTTCACATTAAGCTGCGGCAATGTGCGTACAGTAGTATTTCATATTTTGTCCATCAATCCTGTTTATTCCTCACGAAAATGAAAGGAACGAAATTGTGTGGAGAAAACAAATGGAAAGTTATTTTTAGTATAAAAATATGCATTTTCTATCATTCGCTTTTTTCGTCACTACACCTGAAATGAACAATTATTTGCGTAAAAATAGACATATATACATAATACAAACTTTTCAAAATTATCGGGATAATATATAATATATAATAATATCGTGTATTGACGTATAACTAATATAGCCAATAATTCATGTTACACCGTCGTCTTTCAATCACGGATACATTTTTACGAACGATTTACGTCACGACGAAGTTAGAGGATTCACACGGGCAGTCGATGTGGCACGCGGACAGATTTCGCGTGGAACATGCTGTTGACGCGCATTTGATAAGGACACTTTTCGCCCATTGAGGGCGAATAAAAGCCCGTGCACTGCAACTGTCGTTTATGCGTCGCGCCGATAAATTCGAGCGCGTCATTTCTTTTTGTTTGCGTTTCTCATGCATGCTCGTTTATATCGAAATAATGATGCTGTTGCATAACGCCCGGTACTCCGCGTGTACACGCTTGTTTGCTCATGCGAATCGAATTTGCCTTTCCGCGCAATAGATAAGAACACTGCTACTGGTACAAACCATTTAATCGTACAAACCATTTAATCGTACATTCCTTTCATTGATCGTAGTTTATGTGTTTCTAAAGAAACGAAAATTTAAATATAATATTAATATTTCTTTCCCACAATTTATGATCGCAACCAATGTTGTTATGCTATATTTGCATCTAATATGTCATTTTTTATAAAGAAGGAAAGAAAACTATTCTTGAATGTATTACTTTTCCTCGTTTAAAAATCGCGCGTATTTCATTCATGGAATTAACTTGTAATTTTCTTTGTACTGCATATGTGCGATTAATTAATACCCATCGTATCCTATACATTATTTTAAAAATTTAAGTAATGTGAATAAATTATTTCTGGAGATTGAATTTGATTAATTAAATAATATATTATGTGATACACGCACACATATTACGAATTTATAATTAATTGTAACCATTTATAATTATAATTGCAATAACTGTTAAAACATTTTTTATGACATATGAAACGTAATCTTCGAATTTTACTTAGTCTTGAGGAAAGAATTGCTAAAATCTCTGATAAAGATGATTAATAACTTTTGATTATCTTTCAGAGGCATTCTTAGCGTGCTCAAAAGCATCTAACTCAGAAGAAGCATAGTTTCGATTATGCTTCCTTGTAGGACTCCAGCTGCCACGCGAGCTCGTCAGAAGAAGCTTGCAATACAAAGAGCTATTTCAACAAGATGAATGATTACAATACAGGAAATCCACAATAATATTGTTCCAAATTTTCAAATTTTTAGTTGCTCTCATTTCTTAAATCTCAATTATTATATTAATATTTTCAATTTTTATAAATTGGCAATGATATTTTGGAATTTTCTGTTGAATTAAATTATACTTATTATATTTTTAATAATAATTATTTTTTTATTATATTTTTAAAAACACGAGATTAAGCTTTCAGTGAGTATTATCGCACTAATGTGATATGTAAATAATTGTAATTTTGAATATTGACATTTGAATATTCTCATTATTATTTTTACGAAATTTTCGCAAAATTTTGATAACTATTTAGAACAAAATTATTACATGATAAAAAGTTGAAAAGCAATATTGATTATCAATTTTGAAATTAAATTCGGACAAATCTAAAGTTAACAAATATTTTTTAAATTCTCTTTAATTTCCGCATTTATTTTTGCAAATATAATAATTAAAGTATAGAAATTACAAGTTTTCTGCATAGTAATTTCGTTTTTTTAATAAGATTTTACATCTGTAACCGTGTACATTTATGGGATTATATTTTACATAAATTTGGGAATTATCTGTGATTAATTAAAAGTTGTACATTTTATTTATTGTTAATTTTATCCTATTTATATATAACGTAAAATTTTATTCCATTATATATAACGTTATAAATTAAAAATAATTATATATTTTTTAACCATACACAATATATATTTTAATAACGCAATAAAATATATGTGTATTTACATATATTTACGTAAATTAATATGCACAAATATTCAATTAGAATTCCTATTTGAATATTATATGTTCTTTTAACTTTATTATTTATTCAATGTGAAGCATTCTTTTTGCTCCTGGATATTAATTAATATTATGTCAATAAGTAGAATCTGGATTTATCGAACTTATTCGTTCGGTTAGAAAAATTAAATAAATGACTACAGAATTATTCAAATCAGTGTCGATAGCTTATAATCAAATTAATGCTCTTTAGAAGGATGCATTCGTTCGAGTAATCAGTGCGTACGAACTGAAACATGTTTGCGCGATGCGGTCGCGATCAATACAAAAGAGAGATAGAGAGAGAGAGAGAGAGGGAGAGGGAGAGAGGGAGAGCCATTTATAATCAAGCTCGAGAGCGAGACGAATACTATTAAACATTCTCTTGTAATAGAGGACGCTATCTTGCGAACGAACTTTGAGACATACCCGAGTTAGTTTGTCGAGAAAAGGAGTTTTCGACAACATCTGCGAGAAACTGATATCTTATGCGAAAACTGCGCGGAAGATTTACGCGTACTTATAGAAAGATGCACGACTAAGAGATATCTGTAATCTTCAGACATGCGTTTCGCAAACTCACGCTTTTAGTTATTATTTATCATAAATTATGCAAGTAGAATGATGTATTCACTGTTAGACCTATGTTAATGCATCGCGTAAAAAGTGCGAGAAAGATTTGCATTTTTTTTAAAATATAACACCATGTGTGTGATTAATTTACTACTTTACTGATAGGCAATTTTCTTAATTCTCGATTGTAAACTGATAAGTATCAATATTATAATATCTGCATAATCATAATTGATGTTCTTGATATCGCGAGAGACCGTTTCAATATTTGTTAAAGAATTTAAGAGATTATTTTTAAGCTTTTTAAATATTTGAAAAAATTGTGTTTTCATAAGCCTAATATAAGAGCCTCCTTCCACAGCTCAGTAATTCATAATTTCTATTTTTCGAAAATATAGATTTAAATAAGATTATAAATAAATAATTATAATTTCTTCAATTATGACCGTGTTCAACAAATGCGTCTGTTATCTGCATTTATCCGATAAATTCTTTGAGCTTGTATCCAGCCAGTGCGGCCTGCAAATAGCAATATATTATTATATTTTAAGTCAAGCGTATCGTTTATTTGCTATTATTTCTGTTAATATATTATCATTTCGAGTACATTAGCGGTAAACGGGCGTCATGGTTCGTTAAATAAACTAGTTCGAGTGAAAAGCGAGACGCAACCATCCCTATCGGGTCTGTTCTCGAAACTAGTCAGGATTGCAGCCACCGTATCATTTTAACTAAACCGTCGAACTCTCCAGAAACTACGGATTCGTTTCACGAACTCGTATATATACACACCCTTAACGTATTCAAATCGAAGTTGTCACTTCCTATCCCGATTGTGATCGACATGTTACTTTCAACCTCACTTCGTTGTTCTGTACAGCGACGGTTTATATGTGTATGTGTCGCCATTTTCTTCTGTTCTTTTCTATTTTTAAAAATAGTGAGATATCCATGCAATGCGTGTCACTTATGTTAGCTTCAGTGATAAGTCGATTAATCTCTAAAGGCAAGAAATTATTTTTCATTATTTTCTCTGCTATCTTTCTTAAGCTAAAAATCTATAACTAATTTACTGTAAAAGATAGACTTATAATTAAATTTCGATAAAGAGTTGATTATATTAAATAACATTTATATAAAAATTGTTATTAAATTAATTTAATTTTGAAATTTATTTTAATTTTTTATTAATAGGAAACAAGTTATAACGCTCACAACTTTTTGCAAGTTTATTATTATTATGCGTTTGTAAATGTAATTCGATTCAAAAAATTGCAGCTGGCATTATTTCAAAAATATTCGCAAAAATTTCTCTCGCATCTAACGAATAAGATAAAGATAGATATTTCTTTAGTCTTATATTCACCCGTGTATTCCATGGGGAAATCACTTGTAAAATTGCATAACCAGTTTCGACCCAACTTTAATTTACTATCATGTTCAAACGAATGGGATAAGCATTATGCGATTAATCACTTGGCTAAGATTGCGAAAGAAAGGATTATTATGAGGATAGCGATTAATATTAACGAATGATAACGTGATGCATATATCTGCAAATATACATACACTAGTCTTTGCGAATTAAATTGCACAAAGAATCAAAGATTGTAGAAGTATATAGTAATTGTAAATATAATTTAATTTATTATCGCGACTGATATCTTTTAAATTGCCACGATAAACACACATATCGGCTATTATTCTGCGCGCTATTATATAATGTTATTATTATTTTAATGATTATAGTATTTATATAATCGATATAGCTAATATACTATATTATTTATTAATTATAAGTTTTTAATATAAATATTAACATTTTTAATATAAATATTATTTAATAATTACTAGTAGATTTATTAATGTAATCAAATTATATAATCACAAATTTATTTATTTGTCTGCCTTTTTTCTCTTTTTTTTCTTTCTCATCTGTAAATGTTGTTAACACTTTTTAAATAGTTGATAAAATTTAAGATAAAGAATAAATGCTTAATAAAGATAAAAAGCAATAATCTTCACAAATCAATCTTCCTACACAAGAATGACAAAGTATTTTAAATCAATGCCAGTTGATGAAAAGTTAAATGGTATCATGTACGACGATGGTAGCTTCGAATTTTTGCTATCAAGGAACAGAGTCAGTTCTTGAAAAAAGCTGTTCGAAAGTTCTAATAATCCGACGTAATTCGATGGTAGCCGAGCTGGAAGAGCTTTTACGTGATTCATCATGTTCTCACTAACATGTCATTCTTTTTCTCTCTTTTTTCTTCTTTTCTTTCTCTCTTTCTTTTTCTCTTTAAACGCAGATAGTTATGTTCTAACTTATAGCTGTCGCTGTCATTGTATCCACATATATATATATATTATAACTCTTGAATAAATCTCCTTTAGTTGTATGCACATCTATGTTATATATTCGTAAATTGTCACTTAAATATTATTGTAATAAATCTAAAAATCTAAAAATTTTTAATGGTTGCACTGATCATAGCTTTTTATATAAAAAAAAACTTGCAAAATAGAACTTTTTATCGATTTTATTTTTTATTTGTTTTTTTTATCGAAAATATTTAAAAGTATATTGTAGGAATTATATATATTTCAGAAGTCTTCTCTCGAAAGAAACAAGTATTCGTATAAAAAATAAATTTATTGCTAAACGCGTTTCTTCCTTTGTTAAATTCCGCAGAATTGCAATTATCATAACGTTTAAGTTAATCCAAGAGATTATGCATTTGCCATTTCATTGATATTCTCGTTCGTTGTGAATTTCATATGTATTATCTGTATGCTGCACATGGATCGAATTGATGATTTGTTCCAGCTAATCAAATTTGTAAAAAAAATATAATAAATTTTTATATAACAATGACAGAACTTTTTTTGCAATAATTTATTAATTGATAGGTATTATTTACATGAATTTTGTATCAAATAAACTATCTATGTTTAATAAAAATACGAAAAAATTTAAACGTCACTTATCATATTTACTGTTATGATTTCTATTAAGATTTATTTAAGTTCTTATACTATATAATTGAACAACATTAATCCGCTTACTAGATGTGGATGTTTATTTTTAATTAACGTGTCCTGCTTTCGATTTGTTGATTTTCTATACCGAGAGATTTAGGGTTATAGAAAGTTCCGAAATATGAAGATTAAGGAAAAGTCCACTAATATTATCATCAAATTATATGAAAATAATATGCAAACATTCATTGTTTGAACAAAAATTTAAGTCTTATGATATTTTTTATAGAATTACATAAGCGAAATGCGAATTTTCTTTAAATCATAGTTATTTATTGCAACGCCTGCAGACAGATATTCCGCTATACCAATGAATCGTCTCGACTCTTATATTAAGTGTGCAGGTAGACGTAAGATTTTATTCGGTGCATTTCAACATTATAAAGAAAATAAAATAGGAGATTAAAACTTTGATTCTTTTAAGTTTGAATTTAATATTTATATTTTAAATATAGATTTACGTTTATTCATATAATATGTAAATGTCTTTATATATATTTCGTTTCACATTTTATATAATAATGTTTATTTTTAATATATATTTTTAATATATATTTTTCTTTTATATTTTTCATTGTATTTTAATTTTTATTTATTTATTTTACTGCTTTTAATTCTAATTGTTTTATTCTAATAATTGATATCGATGATAGAGCACGCGCAACATTTATGTGATAAATCACTCATAAATTTTTCTTTCCTCTTTTCTTTTACTATAATTTTTTTGTCAGCGATTCACGTTATTCGCAAGTTGGCAGTGATCCTGGAACATATGTCCGGCAAATCTAGACTCATGTTATCGAAGTACGTGATTCGATGTTAGGATAGAACTCTAGACGATAAAATTCAAGTTATAAAATGCCGTCTGTATTAAATCAAGAACTCACTTCCCTTCTTCAAACCTCATCACGTATTAATCTTCCCTTCTATTTGTTGCACAAATTGTTTCTATCTTTTCATTACTAGTTTTGCACAGATAGGAATATTCAAAGGAATTCCTATCGTTTTATTTTATTTCAACTTGGGTGAAGTTCCGCGCAATTGTTGAATTTACAAATAATTGACTTACAGATATAGATGGATTTGCAAATTCAGAATTTTGTTAAAGTTCCATCAAAATAAAATCTGTTTGTGATTAATACAAAGGACAAGAATATTTCATTATCTACATTATCGGAAATTAAGTCGTAAAAATCCATATCCTTGACAGTTTTTAATTACAAACTAATATTTATAAAAAATATATTAATAATATATTAATAATTAATTTTAAGAATCTGGCATATGTATTATATATATAATATCAATCAAAAGACAATTTATTTGATAAATCATATATATAAAATAAAAAAATATAAAAATATAAAATATAAAAAATATAAAAAAATATAAAAATATAAAATTTAAAAATATATATAAAATATTAATATAAAAGAAATGAAAAGTATCGAAAACATTTATGTTGTTTCAAAACATAAAAATTTACAATGGAATCCCCTTCTATTAGTGAGATTCATTCCCTCATTTTTCCTGTTTTCTTTCGCGAGGTACCCAGCCATAAATTTCGATTGGAGAACTCACGGTGCACTTCGTGGTTCTCGTATTAAAGAGGACCACAACGTGCACGCGTGCTTGCACCCTCCACTCGTAAATCCCAATCAGAACTCGCAATTTATGGAGTGGGTTACCATCGCACGTCTCGCAATTCGTTGTCCAAATGTACGCAAATCCGATCATCCCCCGGCGACGAACAACCGTACGCGATTTGCTCTTTGATTTGACCGCTTCCGCGTTTTCTGCGTCTTTTTTCCTAGCTGCCGCCGGCGACGATAACTCTAAACGAACGATACTTTTATAGGCAACAAATTACATTTCGAATCACCGCAATTCCTCGAACGGAATCTAACGGAACAAAATTAACGACGCACCAACGTGATCTCCGATTCTCGAAAATTACATTTTCTCTCTCTCGTGGCTTATGTTGACTTTCAAATAAAATTATGAAGAAAAATATCTCGTTTAACACGTTCTCAAAATACATCATGCGAAAAGATATAATTTTTTTCTAGATTAATTTTCCAAAATGTTTAATCGATTATTTTTTCAGAACGTTTAGCCGACTTAAAAGAAAATGTTGCTGAACATGTGCTGAATTTTTTTTTTTCGCATAATGCCCGATCGGCTTTTAAAACTTTCGATTCCAGTCCTAGCGTTTGTAACGGAGCTCGGACAGGAAAAATCGTTGTTAAATTTCAATAAATGGAGTTGTCGCCGATGGGCTCGCGGAAGAGGTTCCTGCCTGAAGTGGCGGGAAACGAGGTTTTCATTGAGCCCGACTGAACTGAAATACAGATTACGCGTCAACGTATTCAGGAGCTGTAAAAGAGAGCGGTGACTCTTAATGGAATCGGAAAACGATTTGTAATGGGAAGTAAAATCGTCGCTTAAGGCGCGTCAGCATCGAGTTGGCGAGCTCGATTCGGTGAAAAAATTGTCGGCTGTAGATATGTTCACCCGAGTGAACTGCGACAATGATCGATGAATTTCAAGATGCAACTCAAGATGCAATCTTATCTTACTTGCCTTAAAGTATCTTTGATTGAAAGAACATCCTGTATGTTTATCACAATTTCATTTTTAGAATTTTGATAGTTTTCTCACGTATTGGAAACATCGAATGATGGACTGGGAATTTAAATATTCAACAAATGTTCAAAATATTTCTATAAAATATTCTTATTAGCTAATTTCATAATTTTTGACACATGTTACATTTTCCGACACATTGCTTCTATAATTAATTATTCGCGATAATATTTAAACTTTTTTCCTTGATATTCTCAGCGATAATTAATGTCACTTAAGCGCGATGCATAGAGAAAATATATCATTGTCGATTGTCATGCGAGAAGAGACTACTCACCAGCTTCATCATTTTCGACGATGAGGATCTGCCAGATAATTGGCGGGCTACCATTTATCATAATAAAGCTGCTATGTATGAGAATTACATCAAATAATTGCGTATAATCAAATATGCAATCTTTTCACAAAAAATTTTGAAGATTAATAAATTAAATTGGAATGTACAAAATATGCTAAGCAAAAAACACATGATTTTAATGATACTTTAGAAATAACACTTTTTTCTCTACATCTTCCATTCTTCAATTAAAAGATTTTTTTATGGAATGTCGAGCAAAGATACAAGTTCTAATCATGTTATTTACACAATAGAATGGAAATTGATACAAGAGGAAATTATCGTTTTTTCCAAAAAAATATAAAATTTTATATATACGCGATAAGGGATTACCTCATTCGGGAGGCAAGAGGGAAATATTTTTAAAGGCAACCAGGCGAGCTAAAACAATATCTAGCAGGCTGGTATTTTTGCGCTAGAAAAGGACATCATTTTTCTCATGCTTTTCATATATCTACTATCTCTCTACCCTTTTCGCATCAAAGCGAGATAAAAGAGAAAACGAGTGTGAAAAGCGGCGCAAATAATGTGTCCGTAGCATAAATTTTTCTCTGATCTCAAATAATTCTCGTGGAAAAAATTAAAAGTGCTATTTTACATTCTTATGAATTTTATAATAGATTGTAAACAAGACATATATTTTACTAAATAATATTTACTAAATTATTTGTTATTGTAAACGTTGTTATAAATATTTGAATTAATTTATTCTTTTGCATGTGTTACGCTTCTTGTATTCGCGCCGATAAAAAATTTTACAAACAAACAATAATTCTTCTTAAATCTTTTTTATTATTTTTTACTTTTTTTATTATAATATTTTTTCTATTATTATATACTTTGAAAGAATATTTTGCTTTATTCTGGGAAATATTCAAAATAACAGTGTAAAAATATTATCATTCGTGTGCAAATTATATTTGCGTCGCATAAAAGTATCAAAGAGCAAGTACAAATATAATCTTCTAATGAGAATTAACTTTTTTCCATTTTGGAATAATTTCAGAATGCAGGATTCCAGGTGCACAGGATAGAATGAATCGTCGGGAAGACCCGCTGTTACGGCAGCATCGAAATCGTTTGCTGCAATTGGCCGAAGCGACGAATATCAAGCCTGGTCGTGGCAGCGGGAAAAGACGGGGACAAAGACAGTCACATGGATTCGGACCCAGGTCAGTTCATAATTTGCAAATTTATCAAGAATTCGTTTTAATCAATAATTGAAAAAATAATTTAGATATCTTTTTTGCATAAATATTAAAGTAGTAGTAATAGCATTAATAAAATAAATTTTTGTAAAAAAGATTTATCTTTAAGTAAGAAATTGACGGCTATATTTAAGATACTACGCGACAAAGCGATTTTATAAAGGAAAATAATATATCATTTAATAGTTAAAATTGTTTTTGTCGGATATCGAGCAGAATAATTTGTTGAAATTAATTAATTAATAAAAAAATATTGTTTGAAAATCGAATCCTCTATAAATGGGCATTTAATTCCAAGTAATTCAAGTAGTAATTGTACATCGCCATTAACAACCATTTATCAATTGACGAAATTTGGCACTATGTGTAATTTATTGCAGTAATGGCGGACCCAGCCGCGTGACGCTCCAAGATATCGTCAGGAGCGATCCTGGATACACGCCGAACATCGAGCACTTAGTGTTTCCGGAGCGTAAGAGCAGCAATCCGAATTTAGCAGGCGCCACCGATGGCTCGCCGCCAAATAAATCGAAGTCTAATGCGACAAGCTCGGCAAGATCCAGGCTCGCCGAGGTCTTCTCTTCTCGACATTACGTAAGAGGATCTTCGCAGGACTCCTCTGTTACGTCCAGAAAGAATCACGTTAATGTATGTATTCGAAATTTAAAATTGTATAAAATTGTATAATTTTTAATTAATTTATATTATTGATCGGCATTACTACTTATCGTTATTTAATTGTGATGAGAATCATCGAAGTGATATTTTCTTTTGATTTATTAGAAGCAACATATGGATAAAAGCAATAAATTAGATATTTCTAAAGATAGATTTAACCTAGATCTTTTATGAATTAAAACTTCATTACCATATATGCTTGTTGATTGACAATAAATGACGTCTCCAGATAGGATGTATGCCTTTCGTAGCTTCCCAATGCGCGATATTTTTTTTCTGTAACACGACTTTAACACTTGTAATATTAATGTTAATTTTAGCGTGCATTGCGATAATATTCATTTCAGTTTCATATCAACCTTGAAAGAAAGAGGATATTTTGCTTCAAATCACAATATGCTGATTAAACATTCAGTTATGAAAAACATTGGCATGATTGATTCCTCATCATTTCATAATATTTTATCAGCATTTCATAATAATATTTTCACTTTACTTTATATTAGCGCAGTTATAAGAAACGATTGAAATTACCGGTTTTTAAAAAAAAATTATATATTTTTTTAAAGCTAATTTTTTATTATCTGAAGCTTGTTCGATCGATTGTGACATTGTAAATAAGTTGACAGACAGCTGTTCTAAAATCGGACAGCGCATCAATGGGATGTTGGCTCACACGGAGTAATAAAAGTCAATAAAATGACACGCACGTTTGACGGGACTTGCGACTCATCGACAGATCAACCGACGAACGAGTTCTCTTCTTGGTCACAGGACGAGGATAAAAATACTTTCATCGACACACGGAGTTGCGCCAGCTTGCCAGTCGCTCGAACGTGCTTCGACCGTATTTGGAAGTAGAAACAGTCGCGCAGCATTTATACGGCCACACGAGTTTAATCTGTGATCCAATGTAACGATAATGATACCCTAACGCGGGCCCCCCTTTAGCGATTGACACAATTTCATAACGATCACGGCTGGTGATAATGGCAGCCGCTAATGAGTCGCGATTAATAAAGGAATCCAAAAGCGGACGGAAAAAAGAGAAACTTTACTAACGTAACGTGATACGATTACATTTTGATTTCCGTTTCAATAGCTTTTTTTATAAATAATTGAAATCGAAACATTATCGAGATAAAATCGCGGAAATTTAAATTATTTATTATAGTAAATTTTGTATACAGGAAATATAATATACATCTCAGTCTCTTATCTGAATAATTCGTTAGCAAGTTACGTCCCACAGATTTTCTCTCGCGTGCCCACGAAGAATGGCCTTGGATTTTTTTGGTTACAGAGTACGTCGCTGGACAGTGGAAACGTGGTAGGTCATCAGCCCGGGCCTGGCGGACCCACGGTAGTGACGCGAAGCACCGGACGCCGTTGGCTGTCGCAGAACTCGCAGTCCTCGAGACAACATTCGGTCGAGGATGGGATACGTGGGGGTAACGTGGGCGTTGGAGGGCCCGTTTCGACCTCGTCCTCGAGTCAGACCCCCGGTCAAACTGTACCTCCCGCTCTGCCACCACGAAGAGTCAATCCGGCTACAGATACAAGCGAGATCGCCAATCCTATCTCGCGTATCGACAGGTAATGTTGCGTGTTTAATTCGCTTTTCGTTTAGCCTTGCCGCGACCGAAGTGGTCTCATTATGTTCTGTGAGTTTCCTACAAATTTCGCGATTACTGGCTATCGCGTAGTGCCTTTGGCAATTGCTTTCGGAATATTTCGAAGTGCAAGATCAGAAAACTTATAGAAAAATCGAATTTTTTGCGTTTATGTGTATTTGAGAAAATTTCGTTGAATGGTTATTGTCGTCTGGTAAAATCGTGTGTGTTATAGTGTACTGACTCCTTGTGTTGTTGAAAAAAACATTCAGGATAAAATCTGATCTCTCAGGATAAGAGTCCGTGTCGTGTCAGAAACAGAGCGAATATTTTCGCTTCATCATCATTCTGTGTGTTCGAGTTTCCCTTTTCCTCTTAGAGTCTGTCTAGATGCAGCAGTGTTTACATATAATGTAAATTTCATGAGGCCCAACGGACTACCGCGAGGACCATTCTCTTCTCGCGCTTTGTACACTTGGCGGATACTCTTCGTCGAACGTAATCTGTTTACAGGAAGGAGTTTAAAATTCATTGAGCAAATGCCAAATCCAGTAGATTCTCAAGGCCGATTGTTTGTCCATTAATCTGCGAGGATAATTAGAGATCCTTAAAAATGTTTTACATAATAAAGAAATTTAAAAAATTCACGACATAAAAAGTTTATTTCATCTAAAAAATATTTGTCGGTGTTTACTCATACATAAATTTAACGAATTTGCAATCGCATGCAAATGAGTTTTAATGAACGCAAAATATATACTAGATAACACAAGTGAGAGAGAGAAATATAAATCTGCAGCCTGTGGATTGACAGTGACTATTCCATCCCCTGTTTGGACTGACAGAATGTTCTATTTAAAGAATGATTCTATTTAAAACACCATGAGTAAAGAAGCAAACAACTCTCTACGTATCATGTCGATTAAGAGGTAAATATGATTAATCGAGGACAGATATTTTCGTTCTATCCGTGGTAGCGATTGCCCGATTTATTTCGTCAGCCATATGTGGAACGATATCGACTAAAGGTTATTCGCAGCGAATAATATGCCCGAAATATGCTTTGTCACCTAGTTTCACCATATGGACATTTAGCCCAAATTAATTAACGGTTCCATAAATTATGCCGAGCTTTGCACTCTTTACATAAATTCAATAAAGACGTCTGCATTTTTCATTAATAATTCTTTTCAGCACATCCGTTAAATTAAGTTGAAACTCTCATAAAATCACGTCTTCTTCAATGATTTTGCCGACTAAAAGCTCTTAAAGTGCTTTCGAGCAGCTAATTTCGAATTTATCCGACAGATCAAAATAGCATCTAATATGGCAGCATCAGCGCGACTTTGAGAGGCGACTCGAATTCTCCTCCGAAGAATTTCAATTTCGCGAGCATTTTTCTCATCTCCTGTGAGATTTCTTTGATCGTGCGCAAATGACGGCGAATCTTTCGGACGACGAACTTTATTCAGGCCGTGTGGCGAAAAGATCAATCATATTTAGTCTACCAATTATACCCCGAGCTCGTTTTATAGAGAAATTTATAGGCGAGCTTCACACTCGCAAATTGTCTTTCTTGTTAATCTTAATATTCTTGTGAAAAAAAATTTCATCTCCTTGTATAGCGTGAAATGTAATATTTCCACGATGGTCTATGACAGAACTTTTTTATGACAGGCTTTTTCTATACAATGAGAAGCGTACGAGGGAAGAGAATGACAGAAACAAAAAAGAAGGAAAGATATACGCGGAGATGTATTTTGTTTGTGAAAAGATCTTATCCGAGGAAAACTGTCCGGATATCTGATGTTCACTGTGGTTTTTAGCTGATGCATAGATGTATGCAATGCAATCTGAATGCAGCTTTGCTTTCTCTCTCTCTCTCTCTCTCTCTCTCTCTCTCTCTCTCTCTCTCTCTCTCTCTCTCTCTTTCTCTCTCTCTTTCTTGTATACTTCTTAATGTACAATTTCGTTTTATAAATATTCATCGTCTAACCGTCAAATATGATACAGATATCGTTGAATGGGGGAGAGAGAAGCGAATGAAAATACCGCGAAGAAGAAGTGAGGAGGCGTATATATAAGCAAAAACGGGCGCATCTATCTTACTTTAAGACGTCGGCGGAGGCGAGAGCCTTCCTGTGCCAAGTGTCGCATAAAATCCCCAGAGATACTAAAAGTGCATCGCAAGTCGATTTCCTTTTGCAACGAAGTAAAACGAAATTTTAGATTTGATGATAGCAAATCAAAAGAAGTACGAAAACAGGATACGAATTTACGTAGCCGTGAAAGAACTCTTGTATGATTGCAACTCCATTAATCTCAATAATGCGTAAATTACATGAAGACTAAGAAATATAAAATTTTATAAAAATTTATTAAATTAAGAGAGATTTAATATACATTACATTTAAAATTAAAATTGAAATTAAATTATCATCCTGCACATAAATTCCAATAATTGCAATGGCATATCATGGAGGACATGGGAGAAAAAAACATGTACTTAAAAAACGATAATAAAATAAGGCATACCTACTAACGAAAAAAATGTCATACTCGTTTAAAATTCCCGGAATATATGTTTATATGTTTACTTATTATATTTTATTATTAAACAGGTAGAATAAAATTTAAATTTATATTCAACGAATTTCATCCCATCGTCACTATATAAATGCTAATCAGCTGTACGAAACTTTATTTCAAGGATAAGCGTTGTTATATGTATGTGTCTGCAGAAAAAATGATTATATTATATTCTTGGAATATTTTGTGCGTGGAGAGCTGAACTTGAAGGGAGGAAAATTTTGATTGCAGGGGCCCGAACGTGTCGATCCTCCATCTTCGCAACGCGTCGGCGGACCCTTGGGAAGTCGGCTCTCAAGGCTCCTCGTACAGCGTCGGCAGCAACAAGAGTCAGACAGCAGGTAGCAGAGGCAAATCCGGCGGGAACACACGAGGAT
Source organism: Camponotus floridanus (assembly GCF_003227725.1). Taxonomy (NCBI): domain Eukaryota; kingdom Metazoa; phylum Arthropoda; class Insecta; order Hymenoptera; family Formicidae; genus Camponotus; species Camponotus floridanus. Next base: position 196,387 of record NW_020229692.1, on the reverse strand, counting down.
CTTACAGTCGCGGTAGCTCGATACCATCCTTGAAACGTCACGATACATCCACGTCGACCACGTCGACGTCAAGTCTTAAGCAGCATCGACAAGACAGTCATGGTCAGGTAAGCAGAATCCTATATTAGACATAAATTGGCGTCTCCGTCAGTCTATTTGCGAAATCTGAGATACAGGTCGAGCTCCTGCGAGAGTTTCAGGAGAATAATAACAAAATAGTTTGTCCCGGAGTTAATATTAACTAAAATTGTCGTAATTAGTATTAAAAGTTTAGATGATTCTTTTTATTTTTATTCCGTACCGCTCGAAAAAAGAAGATAATAAATCGTTTAAATTACGATTAACGATAATTAATATTTACGAAAATGGTTTTATATGATTTATCCCATAATTATTTTTGTATTCTACTGAGTACAAAAAGGATAATGAGAAATAATAGTGCCGTATATTTTCTTTCTTTTTCTCCCTTTAATCTTTTTAACATAAATTAAGATATTACTTTTTCAGATTTTAATTTAACTTTACTATAATTGTTACCTGTATCATGTAAATAATATAAGAGTCTGATTATTACCCCCTTCATTTTCTATTTTAGTTCTAAGAAATTTTATTAATGAAGGATCTGGAACAGGCTGAACTATTTACTTTATTTACCCTCCTTAGTATCTAATATTTTTCATAGAGTCCTTCAGTGGATTTAATTATTTTTTCCCTTCATATTGCTAGAGTATATTTTCAATTAATTTTATTTTAACAATTTTAAATATACATAAACATTAATATTTCTCTTAATAAAATCCCCCTCCTAGTTTGATCTATTCTTATTACTGCAATTTTTCTTCTTTCTCTTCCTGTCTTGCAATTACAATAATATTAACTGATTGTAATCTTAATACTTCTTTTTTTGATCCATCTGATGGAGGAGATCCAATTTTATATCAACATTTATTTTGATTTTATGCCATCCTAAAGTTTATATTTTAATTCTTACTGAATTTTGTTTAATTTCTTATATTATTGTAAACGAAAGAGGAAAAAAGAAACCTTTGGAGCTCTAGGAATAATTTATGTAATTATAACTCTTGGATCAGGTTTTGTTTCAGCTCATCATATATTTACTATTGCATTAGATATTGATACACGAGCTCATTTTACTTCTGCAACTATAATTATTGTTATTCCTACAGATATTAAAAAGTAAAAAATCACGTAACGTTAAATTTAAGTACTTAATATAAATTATAATAGCATAATAAATAGAACTATTAATTGTTGAAAAATATATATATAAGAAAAATAATGAGAGAAATTATATTATTTTTCCAAATCAATTTTCTAATATCAATTAGAACGTTATTACTTTATTAGATTCAAACTTTGTTGTTGCATTATTCAAACATTAACGTGATTAAATAAATAAACAAATATGACGTGACAGAATAAAAATTAAAATAATGTTTAGAAAATCCATTAGCGACGAGAATGCTTGTCCATATAGGTATCCTCCAGTGCTCGTCGACGTGAGGCTACGAATTCTTTCCTCTCGGGTAATAGTGGCACTTCCGGCGAGCTGTTCATCAGTGGCGACTGCAGCCGCGAGCTGTCACCTGTCCGATGGTGCGATCGCGAGGTCGATGGCGTTTATCTCGGCCGTTCTGGCTGGGTGCAAGTGCAACAACGGTCTCTCGACGAGAATCGTCGTGCAAACTACGAGAGCAACCTGGTAACCGCTACTACTGGCACTCTACCGTTGTCACGACGCGCGGCCGTCAAGCTAGCGGATTATCACTGCAACAGTGAGCCGGGCAAGTGCCCGCAGGATTTTGCCAGAGGATTAGATTCGCAAAGGCCAGACTTCCTCGCACTGCATAGCCAGGATTTCGATTCCATCACGACCAGCGCCTGCACGTCGCCGCACAGCATCCCAGAATCGTTCTCGCCGCCATCGATCACACCGATTATATCGCCACCGCCGGCTTTCCAAGATGCCGTCACCGGCAGAAAATCATCTTCCTCCAGGCACTCCTCCGGCGGGCGTAACAATTACGGCAGTAAGGCGCCCTTTTTGCCGCGATCGAACGCCATCGTCGATAGCGACATCATCAGTCCGCCTCCGACCCCGCCGCCTCATCAAGTGAACTGGAGTTCCCTACCGTCCGGATCTAGGAAAAATCTCGGTTCGGCAGCTTCCAGATCGAAGAGACAGAATTCCAGCCAGCAGCAACAGCAGCAGCAGCAACAACAGTATCGTATGGCGCAGGCCAAATCTTTGGAGGATCAATCATCCTCCAGAAGATCACAGTTTGCGCAGAGATATCTCGAGTCATCCAGTTCATCGTCGTCGTCGATGGGATTCAGGAGTCTCGACAGCTGTGTCACCAAGTCCATTATGCCCAGCTTAGCAGAGAATACAGATTCTTCAGTTGAAGGGTATGTGAAAAAAATCTAATTGCGATTAATGACTTCGTCGGCTTATTTAATATTAAAAATTAACGATTAAAAATTATTGAAAATGACTGCGTTTTATCTGGGTTAAAAATATTTGATAGATTAGGAGTAATCTCGCAGAATTAAAACCGCACCGCAAATATATACACACATTTATTTTTATTAACCAATAAAATATATATGTGTGAATATATACCTGTGAATTGACGTATGTAAAAGGTAGTAAATTTTTTAGTAAAATTGAAATCTAAAAATGTTCATCGAAAATATATTGATTTTTCAATATTAGATACGAGGATGGTGACGAAGACGAAAACCCCAGTTCATCCTTAAATCTCAGTTTAGTGTCGTCATCAGCTCTTGCATTGAATTCATCCACGGAGTCAATTCGTGCCAACGGCGAACGAATTTCGCCCAACAGACAAGGGTAGGCATATAAAACCTAATGAAATTCAGAAATAAAATTTTAATAAAAAAAATAATAAACATTGTAAAAATCTTATTTAAAAAATTTTTTTTCTACATAATCTTTTTGTTTACACAACAAAAATAATTATTTTAATATCTTTTAATTTTAATTATTTTTTTAATTATTAGTAATTATTATTGTATATGTTATAAAAGAATAAATATTATAGAGGAAAAATATAAATTTAATATTACATAGTGCAAATCTTTCGCGATATTTTATTCGAAAATAAAACGCAGTGTTATATTCAGGAGAATCCATAGAAGTCAACAGGGACTGAGAAGATCGCCAGGATCCTCCGAGTCAGGGAAACAGATGTTCAGTTCATCCTCGTCATCATCTTCCTCCTCATCCACCAGTGAGGAACGACAAGGACGATCACCTACACCTAATCCTTTCAGACGTAATAATGCTTCACGGCAGCTTCAGAGCGCCAGGACCAATCAGATGTCACCCGATTCTCATCAATCCCGGGTCAGAAGATCCAGAAGTCTCCAATTGCCCGAGAAAAGGTCGCCGGGAACGACTGGACCGCAGAGGGATCACTCTCGAGAATCAAACGAGGCTCACAGAGTTGTCGTGAAGATCGTGAATGATCGAGGAAACGAGAGGCCCAAACGCCACGTTCTTCAGAATAGTGAGTACTACGTCTCAAATATTCTATATATCAATTTTCGATGCTGCACATGTGTATTGAATATTTTATATTGGGGGGGATATTGGGGGCATAGATAGAAATGTTTGTAAGCATATTTTACAAAGCTGCTTTCATGAAAGAATAATGATCGTGTTCAAAAAATATCAATGATGAATTATTTCCTGTCTTTTGTAATATCAATTTTATATGTGTATTTTTATCATCTACAAGTATTTTATATTTCAAAAAAGATTTTGTATATAAAATACAAAGCTTTATAAAAAATTAAAAAAATATAATAAATATAGAAAAAGTTTTGAAAAAAATATAAAGGGAATCACATATTCTCTTTTTAAAACACTCAATATAAAAACTAACATAGTGTTAAAGTAGAACATATTCAATATTTGTTATATAAAATTTAATATAAATAAAAAGATTTAACAAGAGGAAAAGTATTTTCGTAAAGAACGCGTATATCAAATCTCAATAATCAAAATGGATTAAATCCATCGATTTCAGTTTTGTATTCGATCATCTTTTCCAAACGTCTAGGAAAGGCTCAGTCTACCGATGACACCATAAACGAAAATCTTCTTCGCGAAACGGAAGTAGTAACCGAATATCTGTATGGCACGAGAAGTCGAGTCGTGCCAAGAAGCAGTTTGTCAAGTCGCTACGAACGTCGCGATGAAAATCAAGAGCAACGGCGAGGCACTCCCAATACCTACGATGTCTACATCATATCTTCCAAGCAGCAGCAACAACAACATCAATCGTCGAAAGTGTTCAACTCTTCGCAGCCGCAGCAGCAGTCACAGCAGTCGCAACAGCAGCAACAACAATCCCGGCGACCGCGAACGCTACAGAGAGGCGCGACGACGCCAAATACGAGCGCACCGTCTGTCAATCAAGATTTCTGCATCAGTTCGGACACAAAGCTACGTTGCAATAGCAGCACGTGTGACTTCTGGCCTCACTGCTCCCAAAGAGAAACTCTGTATTCGCCAAATCAGGCACCACCCCCGGTCTTCATGAAGCTATCGCAGAGTTATCCGGCGCATCAAAGACTTTCCACCGACACCGGCAGCCACCGTGGTAGCGCTAGCTCGTCACCGGCTTCCCTGGAACGGATGGATGATCGAGAGCTGCGCGAAAGAGATAATTTAAGAAAAAGAAACAATCAGCAGGGTAACTCCAAGTATCAAGAGAGATCCAAGGGCGTGCTCAAGCAGACTAACAGATGGTCACCACTGGAGGGAATTAATGGCAATGGTTTGTAACAAATATGTTAAATTATTAAAAATTAGAAAACAAGAAATGGCACTGCATTAAATAATTTCTGCGAAAGTATAAAAACTAATTTTCCTGAAATCAATAAATATTTTATTTTTTATTCGATAAAATACAGTGATTATTTTTGTTTTAATATTTAATAAACAAAAAACAATTTATCACATCAATAACGTTTTTGCTATGAATGAAACAGGTTCCGGAGTGGAGAAGAGGGATCAAATGCATCACCGAGTGTATCGGAAACCCGATTTTCCGGGATCTTTCGAAGGCACCGACAATAAGGACAGGAGGGTATCGCCCATCCAAGGAATGAACGTTGCCACCAAATCGCCGAGCGGTGGTCCTATCGCCTCCTCGTCGACGAATACATCGTCGTCTTCGAGCAGCGATATCTGGATCACCACGTCGGATCGCACGGTGACAAAGAGCCCGCGGAATGCGAAGAGCTCCGGCGCATCTACGCCGATGGAGGATGCCGTGATCGGTTCGCTAAAGACGCTGATAGAGCCGCCGAAGGACGGTACGCTATCCAGGCCCGGAAGCGCGCCGACTCGGGGCGAGGATTCGCTCACGGATGACATCATCCTAGACCCTCATCAACGATCCTTGTCGCTGCCAAAGTCCTTCCTAGCGCACAATACGGCGGACAGGTGAGTATTAGTGACAGTATATTTTTCGCGTATTCCCCATCGACTTGTTCGCGGAGGGAGAAAGAGATAGAAGTTATTGAAATACACCGGTAAATCGTGACAGCTGCATCAGCTGATCGAACGAAACGGCGGAGGCAATTTCGAGGCAGGTGGTCGGCGAATTGATTCGCCTTAAATATTAGTACGCGGCCGCGTTCGTTTAAATCTTGCGGTTAAGTTTACTAGGTTGCTGGGCTACCATGCTGCGCGCGCGGTCGATTGCACTGGTAATTGGCTCTCCTGGATCGAAATCCCGTCGGGTATTCCATTATACGTGCTCTGCATACGCGAGTCGTGCCGGGAATCGGCTTATCCTTGCCAGCACATCCTTGGGATTAGAGTTAAGCCTTGGATGCGAATGTTACGCGATCGCATGCGTTTATTAGCAAGCTTCTTGAAATCGATATAATAGCGTACGCTATAACATTTATTAGATATTTAACATGTATGTGTGTATGGTATTAAAAAAAATGTAATTACAAGTCCGTACTTAATTAACGTATCGATTTTTACAATTAAAATTTAATTTTTTTTTCAATAATCCTCCAATAAAGTACAAAAAATTAAGCATTCTGCAGATATTAGATTTCACATCGGATCTGATATGTCATATATAAACTCACGATTTTCATAAAAAAATTTTAATATGAGGAAATGATTAAATACATATGCATTCGTAGAATAATATTTTTTTAGTAGTGATTTTCATCGGCAAACATTTGCGAATGACACAAAGATATATTCAATTCGATATTAAGTTAGATATATTGAAGTTTAGAAATTTTTATGCGAACCTATCGAAATATAAATCATTAAGTATATTAATAATATAAATTATAAGTATATTAATAATATAAATCATTAAGTATATTAATAATATAAATTATTAAGAAGAGAGATTATGCAAAGCCATCTAAACGAGCAGTATTACAAAACATCGCAGCTGGCGCTATATTAATATACTTGACGTGTTATGATGTGTTTACGTGCTAAAGGACACTCAGGGACGATAGTTCTGCGCGAAGCTGCAAAGCGCTTCGTTATAAAAAGACGTGGCCTCTCATAAACGACACGTGCGAAACTTTCGATTAAACTGTCAAAAGATAAAAGATGCAGCGCGACGCGTCTTTTAACACATAATTATAATTTTAGTGATAAGAGAGCACTTCCTTTCTTGACACGAGTCACTTCCCGCTTGCTAATCACTCGATTATAAGTGACGAAAGCCGGATAGAAACGTAATGGCGCTACTAATAGCGAGATCGCATGTCCGTGACATGCAGATATATCGATGCACCCCGCGGGAGTTAAGATGTTTGATTCTCTCTTGAATGTATCGCCTTCGCGTGTACACGTTAATTCTCTCGCTATTGCCGCCGTCGTGTTTTGCATCATCCTGTTAGCCAAGTTCGTGCAAATGTGCGATAGATAGATCCTATACGCTTGAAATTCACCGCAGCTGGCATTATCTGTTAATTTCCGACTTCGACCATGAATCCGAGTGTCGTGTCGACTCGGAAGGATTAATCGGTACACACGCAATTTCCCCGTGACATAATTCTCTTTGTGATTAGATCACTATAAGAAAGATTCCTCGATTCGTTTTGTCAGACGAGAATATTTTTTCAGATCTTAATCATCTGCCTGATATTCGGCAATATTCAAAAGCTTTGAAAACAGTTTCTGAAACAGTCTGCGGGGTCATTGCAAGAAAGCGGTCGGTGTCGAGAATCTCTGCTATAATGATGCAACATAGTGGTTTCTCAATATCGTCGTAACGAAAATGTCGCATTCACGATAAATCTCCCGAGGACCTTTCTTTGTTTGCTTTTGGAAACGCATGTGTAATGCGACGTAATCGCACGATTGACAAACCGCTTAAGTATGCATGTAATCCGCCCACGCACAGCCCACGTATGATTCGTGCCTTCATCCGCAACACAAGGTGGTAGAAGAAACGATCGCGATTCTCGACTACTGTCAAAAATAATATATAATACGAGGCATATATTTATTTATAATCTTTCGAAGATGATGCGAAAAAATTGAAAAAATTATCAAATAGAGCGAATTAGATATATTAATTCTTTCTTAAAAATTTGCAATTTTGCATGATTTAAAACTTAGATTCGCGAACATTTAATTTTGATACGAGATGGAACGTAAACTGCCGCATTGATCGTCTTTCTCAAAGCTTTCGATGTCCGGTCGGTTTGCGCACTATCAGACTTCCAAACTCGACATTATGCGCTTCGAGTTTCTGACGTCTCTGAACTCGATACTTAATCCGGTAAACGCAAAGTTTCGCGACGCGTAACTCCTTCCTTCTTTTTAAACGTGAGAAGCGAAAACTTTCGATCCGCCAACCTCTCTTGAAACTGCGGAGCTTCCTGCTTTAGCGCCGCAGAAATCGCGCGCCCTGGAGCTCGTTGGTGCGGAATTCGCGTTGGACATCCAAAGGATCGTAAGACTATGTGTTTTCCGCGAGAAGTTTCAAGGAATATCTCGCAAATCAATCGAAATGGAGTGGCTAAAGCCTTGACTTATAACTCTTAGTCTTTATTGAAGGGTTAAATCATTCTGGAAAAGATGACAAACAGATTCTGACTTTTTATTATACTCAAGCTGATTTTAGGAAATATTTTATACTCTTTTATATTATTACATACACAAATACATATACGTATATATATTTAACATTATTCACACATCTAACATGTCATATAACATATTGGAAAATATTAATAATTCGTGATTGATATTGCAATTCGCAGATGACAGATTATTCATTTTGGTTTAAATAGAAATATATCTATCTCTTACTATTTTTATTCATCTCCATAATAATTATGGTGCGTGCTATAAATCATAGTACTCTCCATAAATATCTTCTAATAAAAGCAGCAACCATAAATCGTATAAACTACACTCGTCGGCAAAGGAAGATATCGATCTTTATCTATCAAATCTTCACATCAATACACGATATAACTGACGTTTATTGAATATTTATGGAGTATTATCTATCGCGTAAAAGATAACATATTTCGCTATGCCTTAATAATGTCACCGCTCAATGTATCATACTATCTCTCTCTCTCTCTCTCTTTCTCTTTCTCTGTCGAATCCTCCTCGAGAACATCCTTTAGTTATTTTCATTCGTCTTAGTCGCTTTCAGAGAATCCTCTTGATGAAAAAGCAAGTACCAATCAAATGATTTCACAAGTCATAGATAATGAAGTACTTTTCAAAAAGCGCGATTAAAATTCCCTTTTTTTAAATTTATATAATATATTAATTTACATATAAAAAAATATTAGAGATATTTTACATATTTTAATTAGTATTTTTTTTAATTATTTTATTTTAATTGTAAGTAAAATATTGAATTCTTTTTAATTCAACAATAATAAAAGTTCGAGAGAATTTTCTATATTTCCTTTGTACATTTCCTCTATTTGCTAAATTCATTAGTCATGATAAAATAACAGCAATATCTTGCAGTCGAGTTAATTCTTATTTGCGTCTTTGGCAAATTCCAAAAACAACACCTACGAAAATCTCATACGTAGGCGAAGAAGTCGATGACTTCTCGGTTACAAAGCTCGTGCCATATATTGATGTCGTCCACGCCATGCTCGAAGTATTAATCTTGCAAGGGTCGTAATTTGCGCGACAGGTGGTCGGTCGAATCTCGAAGCATCGACCACCGATTCCGATTAGAGATGAGAATTACCGTTTAATTGTTGGCCGAGGATAAATGCCTCTCTGATAATCGTAATGCCCGCGTATTTCGCAAATTTATACGTCTTCGCATCTCTTCTTTGTAAGATAACATATCGTTTCTTTAAAATTTATCGATACGAATAGCGGCGAGTATTCTAGTGACAGAGAACCATCAATTTAGCAAAATTTATTTCATGCAAGATACTCAAGTTAAATTACTTTTGGGGGTACGACGAATATGTAAAATGTTGAGCGAGATTTTATCACTGGAAAAAGTGGTCTCCGAAGCATGATTGCTAAAAAAAAAGAAGAAATGAATTGATGAACTTTAATTGATTTTTTCAAAGCTAATATAGCTGGACTCGTGCGGCTATGAAATTCATTGTTCCACTTTTTGAATATATGGGTATGCAATCTACGCCAAATGTTATATATGAAACGCAAATTGCAAACTGTCGTATTAAAAGCGCTTGAAATGATGGATTGCGCTCGTGGTTTTCAATATCGCTATTCATATTATATTTGGGACTTCATCGCTCGCATCCCTGCATCCTATTGCCACTAATTTTCTTTGGTCCATTTCATTGATCCTGGACGACCATCGATTTCGCTAACCGACGTGTCCGTTCATACACGTAATTAGGACGGCACTACATTCGATACACTTGAAAGCGCAAACCGCGTGCTTCGTGTCAAAGTCAAGCGGAAAGTACGATTTCTATTCGTCAGTTGGATATTTGCAACTCGATCTTTTGATTAATCAACTACGTGAGATTCACCGTATTTAACGTTACGAAAAGGCGAGCATTAAATTCATAAATATCATTTGCAAGAAAAAAATCTTTTTCTATCATTTTATGAATATTTATCTCGTAATATTAATCGAAAATCTTCCGCATAATCGTCGCAATAATTACATGTTATTATAAATCGATGTTCTCGAAGAGAAAAGCCACTGTAAAATTTAATGACTTGGAACTAAAATTAATTATTTCTTTTTTGTGACTCGAATGAAGCAAATATTAATTTCAAGAGGAAAGCAAATGGTTTTTAGATTAACGGCATTTGTGATTTTTATTTAAATTTCTTAACTCTTTCGTAATCTGTGCATCGATAATCGAATAATCTGCGCATCGATAATCAATATTTAGACGAACATAATCTGTTAGCTCGGAGTTGTATTTTAAGTACGGATTACATGGTCGCATTACGTCTACGATAACAACAATCGGTTTTGTTTGCGATACTATATATTATGAGAAGATATCGCGATGGTGAATGTCAATCTCGTATCTTCGTTGGATCGAACAAACGTGCTTTATCCTCTGACTTCGCTGACGAATAGTATAATATAATTTATGTACAGTCAATATATTATATTTGCATTAATATTGGCAGATGCTATTATTTATTTTAAAAATGTTTATTAAAATGAAATAATGTATTTCCTCTCTCTCTAAAATTAATTTTTATTTTATCTATTTAATTAATTAAAATTCGATATTATTTAATTAATTAAATATTTTATTTTATTTTGTTTCTGATCGAGTGCAAGGAATTATTTTTTTTTAATAACAGAGATTATATCTGTAATTTATTAATTAATTGACTTTTATAATAATAATAAATATATCAATTTAAATCATAATGAAATCACATTTATAAAGATATTTATACAAGACAAATGCAAATATAGATCTACAATATTCTCGAGAATCAATTGTATTGCATTGATATTTTTTAATTTTTTGTAAAAAATTCTATGAAAATTAAAGATAATTTATGCACTTCTCTTTTATTTCATTACGAGATTTTATAATTGTAATTCTAATAATCGTTAAGAATCCAACAACAAGAAGCAAAGATTCGATATAATAAAACATATAATAAAATATACATATAATAAAATTCACTTTCGATTATTTATAATTTGCAACAGATGGCAACTAGATATTCTAATTGCAATGCATTTCTCTTGCACAGCACATGAAATTATATCTAAATAGAATAGAAATCTGTCTTGGGTCTTTCTTTGTCGCGACTTATAGATTGTTTAAGTTAACATTCTCGGAGAGATTACCACGTGCGTGCAACTTTCGTAACGGTGAACGAATACGGCACAATTGCGCGAAATTCTGATTCGCTAAACATTTTATCTCACGGCGAATCGTCCGAGCGACGAGCGAGGAATTTCGAAAGTGCGAAAACGCGGCCAAAACGCCATTATTGCCAACTAACATCATCGGCCCGTTCGCGCAATTAGGATCAAGCAACGGTGCAGGCGCGCATTTCTTTCACCTTGACGATGGAGCGAAACGAACTCTCGGATGTTCCGGCCGCGGCGAGCGGCCCCGAACTAATTGCGACCCCGTAATTACTGCGAAAACACCGCCACCGTCATTGGAATCCAGAACGGATGGCTTAGGGGTTACTAGCCTTCAGGATGAAATCATTAACGTTCCCTCTGAACGCGCTCGGGCATCTCTTACCGCTCGTTTCTCACCATCGCGCGATTTCCGAGCGAAATATGAAAAACGAAATCGCTTGGACGCAATTACTTGCCTCATTATTTCCGCATAAGTAAGATAAAATATTAAGCTTTTAGGTTCATACTCTAAATATAAATTCTTTATAATATCTCTTATTTAACTAAAATTAATTTAATTTAATTTAATTTTTTTTAATAATTTATATTTAATAGAGATCAAACTATTTCTTTAAAATGTAAAATTTTACATGCATAAATACATTAAAATATATTTTTAAAAATCTTTCAAATATTTTTAAATAATTTTTTTAATTATTTTTAATTAAGAATAATTTTTTTAAAAATATATTTATTAAATTTTTTATTATTTCTAACTTATTATTATTTTCAATATTACCAATTTTTTTAAATGATTTTTTTATTATTTGATTTTTATAGAAATTAATAATTTTATATTTTTATAGAAATTAATAATTTTATATTTATTTGCCTGTTAAAAATTTTTAATAAAAAAATTTTTTTTAAATTTTATCATCCAAACTAGCTTCTTTATTCATTATATTCTCTGCATTATTACTTGCTCGATAAATTACAATTGCGGGAGTCGCGCATAGCTCGACGCATTTCGAACGACGCATTCGCATTCGGACGAGCATTATTGTTATCGTCGTTGTCAACGATAAAAGCTCATCGTTCAAAGTACCGCGGTAATTCAAAAATAGGACGAATTATTCGATGTAATTAATCCCGCCACTCGCGTGGCAGTCATTGCGGCGGAATGACGGATGTGCGCACGAGCGGCAATCTTCGGCGAGAGTCTCGGCTCGTGCGTTTCTGCTCGCATCCCGTTGGCTCGATTATTCATCAGCTTGCACGGCATTACACTCGAGAACTTTACCGGACGCACTCGTCCATTTGTGTTCCGCCTGCGGATGTCTGTTTTTTTTTTGTTACCTTTTCTCCGCGAGCAACGTTCAAGAAAAGTACTCGAGCGTCAAAATTTTCTATTGCGACATTTCCGTTCTCTATTTCCCTGTAACGAAACATTTCGAAGAAATGAATCAAAGATGTGCTTTCCTTTCAATCTCACAGAACATTTGCGGCATCTTTATTTGCATTGCATCTCATATAAGAGTCTTTAAAATTAAAAATCATATAGTCCATAAAGAATTGCTTACATAGCACAATCGTATTTTTGTTTCAATAAAAAAAATCAGGAAAAATTGATTATATCAAGTATTTTATTCAAACGCGATAAATTAATTAAAATATTAATAATGTTTTTAACTTCGAAATTAAAGATTAAATATATCAAATAAGACACAGATTAAACGAAAAGCTAGATAGTATTAGAAATAAGTATTAGAATAATAAGGACAATTTTTCTCTTTTAATTGGCTTTTGATTAGAAACTTGATGTGAATTTCAAAAAATGGACGTGCTCATATATAATGGCTAATCCTAAACTCGATTTGCTCATTTCACAAATATGTCTATAAAACTCCCACGTTGACTCGACGCATAATGAGACAGATTAATAGTAGGAATTCTCAACGACATTCGCAGCAAATTTACAAGCCATGCGATGCGAGTGCAATTATACTTTTCATTGAATACGTTAACTCATTACCTTATCATTCTCAATGTTGTAAATTGAGACAATTATGATGACAAACATGTAAGAAATTTTAATATTTTTAAGTCTATATACATTCTAATAAATCAGGCATTTTCCATTCGATTTTTGTACATTTTACATATCTCTGATATAAATTAATTATAGAATACAATAATTAAAGATTTAAAAATTAATTATAAAAGAATGTGTAGATATCAATACAATAGAAATCACGGTAATTGACGATGTTTTAACATTTTGATAAAAAAGAGATAGAGGAAAATATTTCGAATTAATTCATAAATTTTAAATTTCCGGAAAATTGTGTATAAATTGATAAATAATTATTTCGTATTTTTTTTTATTTCGTGATTTCATGAAGAATTATCGATGGAATTTTTCGTTTCTCAGATATTCTGATTGCAAAATGTCTTTTATAACTTTACATATTACAAATTCCGTGAGGGATAAAGTACTGAAATATTCCGATGATCGTCACACACAAATTTATTTTTACAATTCAGAAAATTCTTGCATGCTGGCTGCTAAATATATTATCAGAATTAAAGCGATGAATGCAACGTCTCGCGTGGATTATGCATCGGCCGAAAGTTTGTGCATTCGTGTAGGTGCACGATAGATTCCGCAGTGGTCATCAATTAGTTGAAGCTACCGCTCGTCCCTGGTGTTCCAACACACGATCGAACCGAATCGAAAGGGGCGAAGCCCACCCCTACCCCATCGTAACGCTTGCACCCCCACGTTCCCTCTTATCCGAATTCCCTGAATCATTAAACATGGCCCGACCGGACATTTAGCACGTCGTTCGACAAGTCACGCCTCCTGTTTAACAAGGATAAACGACAGAGACAAATAATCGTATGTAACATGACGAGTGAACGAGACCGCGCAGCGTAATCGCATTTTAAATTAAAAACTCGTTCATTGACATATTTTTGCTTGTTTTCATTTACATTGCTAATTGTACTGGTTACAATATGCGCGGTTACTTTTTTTCTATTAAATTGTTCCTCGAAGAACGAGTTTATAAGGATTCCTTTATATTCATAAACTCGCTAGAGGATTTTTTAATTCTATTAGTCCACCTATATATTATATATCCTTAGATTCCTGTACGAACGATCATGTAAATTGTTTTTAGACTAAGAAACAAGGTAAATGCGCGTGAAATGATTCCTTCGCGAGATGTAAATTGAAATGTAGAAGCGAACTCTCCTCTGGATTTATGTTAAATCCAGATTTGCTGGGACGTTTTTCTTTTCTCGTCTTTTGAAGGATCAATTTTGTACTTCGGTGAAACGAAACAGATTCCTTTCCGAGAGTCAACGAGAGGGAGCTTCTTCGAACACTGAATCCGCACGTGAGAAAAACAGAAATACGACGCTATTCGACGGGATCGAGCATAAAAGAGTCTGAAAATGCGATTTGACAAATTCGGCGATTCGCTCAAACGCCCGGTAAATTCGCCGGGAGATAATCTCTTTGGAAAGCAATCGCGAGAAAGTATCCGTCAGCTCGAAGAAGATTCTTTTGGCTATACAATCTCGATAATCGTGTGTGCCTTCGAGCGTCTTCGCGGGAAATGCAATTAAACCGCAGGAGTAACGGGGTAAGAGCTTTACACCGTCATCAATATTAAACAAGAAAGTTATCTCATCGAACGCTTTAACGCCGTCAAACTATAATATAACGTAATAACGGAAAAGAGGAAAATTCTTATCGAAAGTTCTCTACTATCGGAAGTGAATGGACTAGTCGTTCATTTTAGAATTCTTTATTGTTTTCTTTGTTTCGAATTTTTAATATGAAAATTCCTATCGCAAACATATTATCATGTTGGATATTTAAATCTGCAAATATTTTAATAGACAAAATATTATATTTTTATGTATATCTCATGCTAGAAGAATTTCAATGATTATTCAATTAATTCTAGAGCTAATTGTATTGAACTTAATTTCTAAAGTTGATACCTCTACGCCAAATTTTTACATTTTATTGATTTAGATTTCTATTTACCAGATAACTGGGGAAAAAGGATCAAAAAATGCTACCATCAAAACGGAATTTTTTCGTTAGAAACTAAAAGTTTCTTTACTATTAATGCGGCCATCGAGTATCAAATTGAGAAACACTGACAGGGTGAAATGCATTCGGTAGCGCCCACGCATGCATACCTGGAGCAGTCAGCCAATATTAGCGATGTAACGATCGTTGTGCGGCTTTGTTTGTCGGACACGGACATTTAGATCTGCACTCGTTACGCATATGCAGCTAATATAATCATAAACTTGTGAAACGGAATCTCTCTACAAAGCTAAATCGCGTGATTTATTTTTTTAATGCCCATTCTCATTTGCATTCATTATTTTTTATGTCTCTCCCGCTCGCTCTGTTAGAGGTATCCTTTTATGTTTGTAATTTGCATTTACGTGCGTCAACCATATATTTTTTATTAACTACTTTCTATATAGCTCAATGAATATTCAAGTACAAACATTTAGAAATCGGTATATTATTTCACTGACAAATTGACATCCTGTTGGCGTAAAGTCTAAAACTAACGCGCAAAAAAAAAAATTCTGTCACATAAAATTTAACGTTTTAAATTATTCAAAATTCACTTAGCCGTGTGTTATTGTAACGATCAATTTCCATGACTCGTTCTGACGACGGCTAGGACATGTGTGAAACGTAACAAATTGAATTTTCCAGTTTAATCTCATCACGTGTATCTGTCGTCATGAGATTTCCATTCGAAATTCGACAATCGAATTGTTTACGCCGCAGGCGATCATAAAAAAGAACGAGTATTCTTTTTGGAGTATATTTAATCTTCATATTATCATTTATCCCCTAATTTCTATATTAAATTTTATTACAATTTTATTATTATGAGTCTTTTTTCACACTTATATACCGATCTTCTTCATCGAATTCAAGCGATACAACATGGAGGGCACAGTTACGAGTAGCTCGAGCGTATAATTTCGCGATAAAGGAATGCAAGCGCGGTTCTCTCTTGTCGATCTCGCGCGTCGTGATTCATAAACCTGTCGGTCCATTATCCCTCGTGACTAATCGATAGCCATCGCCTCCGTACAAGAGTCACCCATTATTATCCGTCATATTCTATCCGCGTCGTCGTTTTATCGCCATTCGCGTATATTAAATTGATCAAATTGTATTGGGCGTGCATCCCATTCGATGCGCTGGAGATAAAGGGCACCGGGTCGGACCCAGCCCTATCGGCGTCCTTTAAAGACACATTTCGCGAGTCGATTAGTTCGATCGCGAGCAGCGCAAACTCCGTTTTCGAGCGACCAAAAGAGCGGGATATCCGAGAATGCTCCACCTGAGCGCTCCTCGCGCACCTTTCTTTCCTCCCTTTTCTCCCCTTCGCCTCGCGCGAAGAGGAAGAAGGGAGTAGCAGCAGCAGCAGCAGCGGGCGGTCGGCGAACCGGCTCGATCATTCCGAAGGTTCAACGCGGCGCATCGCGGGACGCGCGGCACGTCACCGGCTTAGCAGAGCGCTGCAATCGACGGAGCAGTACGCCGCGTGCCTTCGTGCCGAAAGCACGTTATCGTCGTCGTCCTCGTCGTCGTCGTCGACGTCGTCCGTAGACAGTCGTCGTCGTCGTCGTCGATACCGCGTCTCGATATCGTCCTCTGCGCACTCGCGCTCGCGCACTTTGTTTACCACCCCCGGTCCGCGCATTTTCGAGCGCCGCGTGTCTGCGCGCAAACCCGGATCCGCGCTCGCAAATCGATCGAGTGTCGATGGTAAATACGGTCTGTCGAAAAAATTGTTGAAACATTTGAAACAATTGTTGGACGATGAGTCTTTTTGGTGCGCCTCTTCTTTCGATCGAGAAGTAGCGACCGACGTCGCGTTATTCAGACGATTTTCAGACGAAGAATGAATCTCTCGCGAGACTGTGTTTATATTTGAAAAGGGTACTTATGCTATGATTTTTTAATGCAAGATATATCGTTATTTCCTCTCTGCACTCTCTATCTGCAGCCACGATGTAATGAAATAAAAATAGGGATATCGTAAATATTTGATATACAGGGAAAGAAATACGTCAAATTGTTGCAGGCGTTGCGATGTATTAAAACTATCCGACTAAAAATAGTATTCCGTGAATTATACCGTGTAATGCAAAAATAATTTGGAGCGCGATATATGTAAAGGGCGAGAGCGATCCCGGCGTTATTTAGCGCGTGCGCGCGTCAGTTTTTCTCTCCTCCACCGACATTTCCGGCCTCGTTGAGACCCACGCAAAATGATATCGCAACCCACCTTCGTTAATTGCATCGAGGTCACCGGATTCAGAACCGACAATCTGCGCCCCGTAATTTCGGCATGAAAAAAAAGAGAAATGGAAAAACGGGGGGAAGAGAGATTCTAAATTAATTTCTGAGTTCGCAGCGCGTTCTGCTAATGACATTTTAATTAGTGGAAAGATATCCTCAATTTGTCATCTGAATTTCTCACGGAGAGCTTAAGCAAAGATTCGCTCTTGTGTTTGTATGTACTTGCACGCACGTCGACCTTGAACAAATACGTTTGCATGATCCATTGAGTGGAGTGAGTCGATTGGTGGCAGGCACCACGCGGGATTCTTGCAGAAGACCCGCTCACCTTCGGTCTACTCCGATTCGGGAATTCATCAGTCACACTGCCCGACTGCTTCGTTCACATGTATTCGAGTCTTCTTTTTAAAATTAATTTTTGGAGTAGAAATTCGGAGAAATTTATGTAAAATTGATAGTTTTTATTATTTTATTTCTTCCATATTTTCCTTCTAAAGTGAATTTTTGGAGTAGAAGTTCCACGAGAGGAATTTACATAAAAGATTGATATTTTATTATTTTTATTTATTTATTTATTACTCTAATATAAATCATTTATATATTTAATTATAAAAATTATAATTAAATTATAAATATAGTAATTGAATTATAAATAATTTAATTATTTATATATATATGATTATAAATTATTTTCATTTTTTGACAAATATATTTAATCAGATAAATAAATAATTTTTTGAAAAATTAAACAATAATTATAAAATATATATAATTATAAAATTTTATTAGTATAAAATTTTATTATTAAAAATTACTTTTTTAATTATTGCAACTAACAATCATGAGATGCTTCAAAACATTCCAGAGAATAAAAAACTCTTGAGTGATACAAAAAAAGTTGCCGATTAAATTTTTTAACATTTCACAATTATATTGAGAAATAATATTTTATTGAAAAGTAATATCAACATTCATTTGCAATATAACGATACGATATATTTAAATGAATATAAAAACAAGAGTCCTGTCAAACCGGAAGTTACGTCTTTCGTGAAGAGCAACGATAACTCGCACGTAACCGAGCCAATAAAATTTCAAAACGACCGCGATTAATCAACCCCCGGGGGAATACAAAGAGGAATTCTCGCAGGAAACCTGCTCACCTTCGTCAATCCGCGAATCTCTCTGCTGGATTCTTCCGCTCACGCGAACTCGGAGATCTTCTTCTTCCTCTCGGATCGTGCTAGTCAGATCCGAGGGGAAGAAACGCGGAGTCAGCGTGGATTCTGAATCCTCGCGACATCGCTTGGAGTTTCTCGTTATTTATCGTGTGAGATAAATTATTGGCTTAATTAAGCGAGACATAACCAGAGAGTCTTTCTTGTTGTTTACCTGCGAGGTTGCCTCGCCGACTCCTCCGACGGAAATAATTTAGCTACCATGCACTTCTCTCTTATCTCAGCAATTACCTCAACGATCTGACCTGCGTACTAACGTTATACTGCAACTCGTTTTATGCAAGTGCATGAAATTTTTCGAAAATTATATTACTCAGAAAAAAATTAATAATTAAATTATTAAAAATAATTAATAATCAAATTATTCGTCTGTCGGATATAACATTGATTACAATATTATTCTTATTATAGACGATTAATCAAAAATATATTCGACAATATCTGCAAAATACTCTAGAATTTATTTTCTGTTAATATCCTCGCTTTTTTTATATATAATTAAACTGTCGAACGAAGATATCGGGAAAATGAAACAATTACTTAGATAATAGCTTCATTAAGATTCATTTAAGCGAAGTAATATTCTCCATAATATTTGGGCGGCTGAGAATTCCACGAATACTTTGTCGTTGAGTCTTCTTCAAATCAAGCAGAAGCTCTCTCAATTTAACTGTCCTCAATTATTATAGGAATGCCTCCGATCGCGAAATACTTTATCGACAATTCGCGAGAATTTCATCGACCCTAGTATTTTATTCACTCGTGACTCTATTTGATTGTCAAGAGTATTAGTTTATTTGGCTATCAGCTGACTGTTTGAAGTGCAACGATTCACGAGGCACTCGAAATCGCTTATATAATTTTAAACTATATTATTAAGCTAATTATTTTACTACTAGATAAAACGAAATTCTATCTCATCGACTCTATAAAATAAGCGGAATCTTGTATCAAAATCTTGCCGAAGACAAAGTGAAGTCACGGAAGAAATATTAGTATTGTGTTATGCGAGATACGTATGCAACATGTAAAATCTTTGTGTTCTCCGCGTGTTCCACGAGGCCGATGTCACAAATGAATGTGTGAACACGGTATATGAAATAGGCCTCGTCGTGGACAGTGAAATGAGTGAGAAAGGTATAGTGTCGTCGTTGAAGAATCGAGAAAGGGTGAGCGGAAGTACCTTTTGGAGACACAGCTGGCACTGTTCCGCTTATTTGCCAAGGGAATCCTCTTTCACAAGACTCGCCAACCCAGTTCGCAGTTGGGAAAACATGGCGCGAGCTAAAATCGACAAGTAAGAATATTTATACCACTTATTTCGATTAACAATAGAGAAAACAGTTGTGTTTACTGCAGTTAGACGCGAGCAAAAGTATTTAATTTTATTTAGCCAAGTCTTTGATACGCGAACTTTTCGAAAACAAACTTATACGTACTACTTTGTGTTCTTTCTCATATTTACCTTTTATTAAGAGACGCATAAATTTTCCATATTGAAGAATTATAAATAACGTTTTTAAAATCACAATTTTAAACGCTATATATGCACTTTTGTAGGGCTTTGAAAAGATTTCTTGATTAATATATAAAAGAAAGAATCTGTATATATAGGAAACATTATGTATACAGCAGCAATATGCATTTCATGAGTACATCAAAGTATTGCTTTTACTGGCTTATTTCCCTTCATATTTATATTATCGAGAATATTTCTATTCGATCGAATGTAAATTTTGAATTTAGCATCTGTCAATAAATATTACGAACCATGTTGTCATATATGTTGTTAGTTTTTCGATGCACGATCTTGTTATCAATAAATATCTTCTTTTGTATTCTTGGAAATGATATAAATTGAGATGGTGATGTATTCATATTTTAATATTTCGACATGCAAATTGAGAAAATAAATGTCTAAGACAATCACCACGATGTAAATTTCAACAATAAAACTATAATCAATTTAAATTTAGTTTTCCTTGGGTAGATCATTATTTGTTAGTTAATACTTCACATTAACTTTAATGATAAATATTCCAAGTAATCTAAATTCGATTTTTTCTCAGAAAATACTTTTTAAGAGACTATTATTTATTGTAACTATTTTATATTGTAAACCTTAATATTGGAAACTATATATATATTTAATACACTAATTAACATTTGCAAGCAAATTTCTATCACAATTTGCACAAATTATACTGAATTTACCAAAGTACAACTATACAGCTGTACAGCTTATTCACCAAAGTTCTCGAAACTTAAGAAAAGTTATATATATATATATATATATATATATATATATATATATATATATTTAATAATTTACCATCCAATTCTCGTGCTATACCGAGTAGCTGGAACAAGCAACAAAATACAAATAGAACTTTAATTTTCCCTGTACTGGGTAGTTGGTGAACGATTAAACATCTATTAGTATACACATTCGTTGAAGTTCATCGAGCAGCGAACGTGCAAAAGTTACCGGGCGTTTGATATTAATTCAACAGGAAATCCATTCAAAAATCTCGCAACATGTGCAGTAGAAGCTCAATTACGAATTAATAAATTGATAGCAATTACAGCGCAATTTTGCAGCAAACTGTGGAAACCGTGTTGCTTTTGCAACTACCTGTCTACTCCACACAAACTCAATGTCATAAATGCTACCGTCATGTTTTTTTCAAGATAACTATGCAAAACGAATACATTGAGTTATATAATGATGCACGCTTGCGATTTATATACTTCTCGTAAAAAATACAAAAAATCAGTGCGTCACGTGTTATGAGATATCTTTGTAGATGCAAGCGCATATGAGATATCATAATGCACGGCGTGAGACTCAGCTACCTTTATCATTGTAATGAAATTTTTCATGACAGGAATGAGGTAGAAGGTGATTTAATATCACACTGAACGAGTATTTCGTGCTTCTAACGTCGAACGAAGTCGTATCGATCGAGACAAAAATACACGCGAATTGCGCAGCGATCGCGAGCACTCGACTCGTAAACCCACGTATGCTTTCAACTATTTCAAGTAGCTGTGTTATTAAAATATACAGAGATATTCGAAATTTTTAATTTGCATATCTACGTACACAATATACCTCATATTCGTAGAAACAGATTTCAGAGACAGTCTAATATGGAATAGTCTACATACATATAATATATGCATATTTTAAAATCATAATTAATGTCATTTTATGATACAAATATGACAAAAGCAATCTTTGTAAAAGAAATAATGGATTTAAATAAATGAAAAATAATTTATTTATTCCAACAGTCGATCTTCAGAATCAAGGAAAATTATTCAATCTTGTTTAATGAATTACAAGGAATAATCAAAATCGATCTCTCTATCATCTTTTCCGTATCTCTGAGATGCCTTGATCTTCTCTCGAATACACGAGTTCTCATGTACCTCATGAGGGCAGGTTCTTCCAGGACCAGTTTTTCTCGGCGCCGATGGCCGCTTCTTCTTCCTTGCTTGGATTGCGATGTGGACAACGGTCCAACACAGGCCGATCTTTTGGATACCTCATTTTATCCATATTGTATCGTGTATTTTCGATCCGAATCAGATATCACAGAAAGTTTTTCTTTCGCCGCATTATTTTCTGATCGAATACGAATTATTTACGACATGGCGAACTCGAAACTTCCGCTTATCTTTCGTGGTACTGCCGCGTTCGACAAGCTTCAGAATTTGTTAGGCTCTTCATCTCAAGCCTCGATCCACGCTCTAGATTGGATTCTTTACGAGCAACTGAAGAAACGACAAAAGGTCACGTTTTCGAAAACAGTATATCTATATATTTTCTTTATATATACAATTCTCTCTTACAAGAAGTAAAATAAGAATCTAATAAGAATTTAAGGATATTTGATAGCTCTCTCGATATATTATAGATATAATAAATATTTCTCGATTTAATATAATTTTTTTTTAGAACGATTAAAATATAATGTTTTAAAATAATATTATAACGATTAAAATATTATTAAAATAATATTTTTATAAATATTCTTTTATTTTTTACAGTGATTGTATTTCTATTCTTGTGAAAAGAATTTGTACTTAAATTGATATTTTATTTTTAATTGTTTTTACATAAAGTGTGTAAGAGACAGGCTTTAGAAATTGTTTCATCTTTTGCATAATTTTTTGAAATTTTTTTCTATTAAAAGTACAAATAATGAAGATACGTTCTTTTTTCATATCTTTTAGAATATTTATCAATATTTATATATAAATGTTTATAGATTTATATATAAATGTTTATAGATTTAGTTTATATATAAGTGTTTATAGATTTTTCTTTATTATACAACTTTTTAAAAATATATTCTTAGTTTTAATTATTTCTTTGGTTCTTCGTAACAAATATATTCCATTATAAATATACAGCAATATATGTCGCAAAAGTTTCTCTTCCTGGAAGTTTTCTACGCGTTCAACGTTACTATTGGAAGTACGTCAATATCGATTCTATAGGATTCGCGACACGTAATTCGCTCCCACTGCATTCGTTTATCATATCTGAATAATGCATTCGGCAGATTCTTCTTGTTAATAAATGGGAATTGATTTATCGGTAGCTGAATTTTCTGGATCGCGAGTGAGGAGATGTAAAATTCCCATAAACGATTGTGAGTCAGATGCGTTTCTGCGACGTTAGGTACCCAAAGAAGCAACGGAAGAAACGCATGTCTTGTTGTTCTGCACGTTAATTTTATGCACGTGTATGTGTGCGCGGGTGTGCATATGCGACCTGAAGTTTCACCTTCGCACGAAACACGAAACTGGCGGGGCTCACCACATCCTTCCCATGGTTGGTAACCATTCACTGTCGTTTGCCATCGTCACGCACGATATACGCACACCACTGATTACTAGACATGTATATCCGGCCGCCCTGATGCAACACGGGCATGCCGATAATATACAATTCGTAATTTAATAAAATGTGAGATCATAATAAAGATATAAAATAAATCCTTGAAAAATTTTTACATTTAAAATCAAAGTGTATACATATATATATATTGTACATCAAAGTATATACATATTAGAAATGAAGATTTTATGTGAGCAAAGTTTAATTCTTTTGCGACTTTCGATTTGTACTGCAAATACAAAAATCTTACGTATATATCATTATATATTTAAGTACAAAAATGAGTTCGTAAATTTTAAAAAATCTCGCGCTAAAGTTAATCGTAAAAGAATCAATTTGTGTAATTTTTCTTTTTTAAATTAATAATATTTCTATATAAAAAATCTAAGACTAAATTGAAATTTATAATAGTATCCTCTCGCTATACACGTTTTCATATTTTTAAGTTGGAACCTTTTATATTTTCAATGAAAATAGAAGAAGAGTAAAAGAAGATGAACCGGATGGCCGTTCCCTTTCACTTCCGGTAATTACCGATAATTGTTGTTCGAATGTACTCAAAGGGCTAAAAACGGAGAGATAGTAGAGTTAAATTAGGAGGAATTGTGACAAAGTTGTATGCACATCTCGCAGCATAATCAGAATGTATCTGTAACAGTAGCTTTGCCAAGAATTTCATGAGAGTCCTCAAAGTCCGGGTGGTCCTTGTTGCTTCCTTCCTTCCTCTTATCTCTTCTCTGCTCGGACTCTTCTCTCGATAGATCGGACGACTGTTAAAGGACTTTGTCACCCTCAACTATCTTACTAATTGTAAGACATGGTTGGCTTTCCAGGCGTATTTCCTATCTCTCTTCTCTCTTGCCTTTTCCCTCCTCCCTTCTCTCCTCCCTCTCTCCTCTTCTTTTTCTCTCTCTCTCTCTTTCTCTCTCTCTCTCTCTCTCTCTCTCTCTCTCTCTCTTATATATATATATATATATATATATATATATATCTCTTGAACATTGACACACAGAAGGAAATTATCGTCGCGCAAGTTTCCGGGAAACTTAATAAAGATTTATGACGGAAATTTAATAAGCACCTCGTTGCGCTAACAACTCCGTACACCATGACGATATTTGCGCGAGCCATTTACAAACAAAAAACAGAAATACTCGAAGTGCACTTTGTATCTATATTTATAATTATTGACATGTAATACGAAAGAATTGATATTAGCAGCGAAGAATTTATTGTTATGAGGTTACTTTAAACTCTTACATATAGTGCGAAAAATTTCACGTCTTTTAATGAAGTCTAATTGATATTAGTGACACGTTAATAAAGATCATTAATAATATACTGATAAAAAAATAGTTATAATTATCATAAATATTATTTATTTTTAGTAAATATTAGTTATTTTTAGTGCCAACTATAAAGTTAAAGTTATTATTAATATATCGTATATATTATAATTGGCTCCTTTTTTTCATTATTCATTCTCAGAATTTTGCTTATGTCTAGAAATTATTGCTACCTCAAAAATTGTTATTGCAATCTCAGAGTTTCGATTTAGAAGAAACAATGTTCGCTTTAATCGAAAAATATCTATAAATAATTAAGTGCCAATGATAAATGAACCGTAAAGAAGAGAATG
The DNA here is from genome assembly GCF_003227725.1 of Camponotus floridanus. Classification (NCBI taxonomy): domain Eukaryota; kingdom Metazoa; phylum Arthropoda; class Insecta; order Hymenoptera; family Formicidae; genus Camponotus; species Camponotus floridanus. The sequence continues at coordinate 170,886 of NW_020229692.1, read as the reverse complement.
ACAGGTTTACTTTTATTTCACGAAAAAGTTATTTAAGGCGATTTATCAAAAGCTAAACGGGTTTCTTTCGCAATTTGCACATGGATTTGTGATTGCTCATCCGCAAAGGCGTATTGTCCAAGCACCCACACATTATCACGCAGTCATTATATTATACCAAACTGTGGATAATATGGTTACTAGAAGCCGCAAAAATATCGTGAGATTTCTTATCTTCGGCACATCGCGTGTGTCTCTTGGTACGTCTTTTTTTCATTTTTTTACTTTCTTTTCTAGCACGAAAAGAATCCTGACACGACCGTTTTTGCGGAGATCCAATTTTCTATATAAAAAGTTCCTGTCTCTCGAAATTCTCAACCAATCCAATTCTTTTTTTCCCAAAAAATTATAGCACTAAACTTCCTAAAATTTCAAAAAGCTAATATTGTACACGTTAATTTGCAGAAATGTAAAAATGTAGGATCAAAAGAGCTAGTAATCAATCTCTTAAATCAAACTTTACGAGAACGAACTTGTTCGTGAAATAGACATAAAAATCATGTTGATTGCTTCACTAACGAAGCACAATGAGAATTCGACCGAGTTTACTGTACCATACGGAAATTTTCGTTCGCGTAGATTGCAGGCTCGTGAATTTGACCGTTTGCAATCGGCGTCAGTTACAGCAGTCTTCTCTCTTTTTCTCTTCCTCTATATTGTCCCTCGTTTGGCAATTAACGCCGTGCTAACAAATCCGATATTGCGTATTCGTCCCTTTCAGAGGAATTCAGAATGTTTCCAAGGGAGGACGAAATATATACCCCAGATAAAGCGTGATCAAAAAATGTATACGTCAACCCTCTTCGTTTGCATGCATCTAACAATTCTATTAAAAAATCGACCGAAATTCAATTCAATTGAATTAATTAGTAAAAAAAAACGCATACACACATATGAGTATAGAATCTCTTTTAATCAATCTTTCGATTTTATTTTTAATTTCAAAGAGAAGAAGTATTAATCTAAAAGCACAACATCTTCGAATCCATAAATCGAATTTCGGAAAAGAAGATGTTTAACTCTAATTTCACGAAATGAATTTTCAATTGTCTCCTTACTACTTTTCTACGAGACTCAATTCAATTCTTTCTATCCAGCCACGTTCATTTCGCGCAAGTGGAACAAACGGGTTAGCTCGATCGCGTTTATACACTTTCGCGAACACGACAACGATTTTACGAAAATAAGAATTAGGATCGCATCTTCTTTGCGAACACCAGGGACAATATCGGCCTTAAAGATATCGTTAAGATTAACGATGCTCTGGTATTCCTGACGCTTAATATTACCACCATAAGTCTTCCTTAGCAATCGCATTTGAGACGCGCAACGGAAGAACGCCCTTCCGCAATTAGATCGCGTAATTGCATTACTTTACTGTTCGCAATTACGCTTCTTTTCCGCGTAATAAGGGTGTGTCTCGAGATACTTGCGCGAACGTCAGCGAAAGCAAGAGTAAGTTTATTCAAGTTACTCGTAACTATTGGCGAACATTCGCCTCACGATGTCGCCGGACTTTTGCGATAAGTTTCATTTTATTAATTCTCTTTTATTAATTTAATTTAAAAAATATGATCGCGAGGCTGCTTAATAAAAAACAATATAACTTGTAAAAGTATTTGAAAAACGTTAAGTGTTATTTCTTCTCATGCTTAAAGATTCTATCTACAAAACGAGTTATTTTTTACTTACTCCGAGAAGTAGATTTAAGGTCTTCTTTTCTCAAGCCCACGAAATCTTTACGGCCATCGAAGTAGGTTTCGACAACCGCAATGTGCGCTACAATGTAATCAACGGAAAGGTAATGATCGTAGCACTACTAACCTTTGAATCGACCTCGTTCTACCGCCGCGCGAACAGTTTATTCACACGAAATCGCCGCGAACGAAGTAAGCTAATTAATACAAGTTCGCGTAAATTAGACGTGTAGTGCATAGTTGTGGATCTTGGTAGTCTCGGTAGCTTTCGTGGAAATTAGTTCCATTAATTAATGTACTTATCATCCATCATGCCGCATTATACGGATGCGGATGTAATATTTACATCGTGATACCGATACCTTGTGTGGGGATATTTCGTAATCGATCGGCACACGTTTACGTTTCTATCGACACGTGGGTACACAAAGCTGCGGGGGCGTTGGCGAATTCCGTCGAGGTCTCCTCGACGACGTCTCGCCGCAATTTTTGTCACGTTTAATTCGCCACGCAAGCACCTTTCTCTGCCTCTTAGCTGATCTTTCACCGTTTGAGCGCGAGAACTATCACGCGCTGACGATTCTTCAGATTATGAAATTTCTCAATAAGTATGCCACGTGTGACAAATGCGGTCAGTAGATAAATATCAATTAGGGAAGAAAACTGAGAAAAATTTAAACATAAAAAGATTTAGAAAATCTTCATATAAAGTATAAAAAATTATAAATTATATACCTATAAATTAAATTTAATTAATTTGATGATGATTAAAGAGACGTATTATATTAAAATGATACATTATATAATATTGCTATATAATAATAATGTACGTGTACATAAAATTAATACACATATAATCTGGCTTAATAAATTTCTAAGAAATTCTTTCTCTGCATATTTATATCTTTCTAAGCATATATAATTTATATACAAATAACTAATCTAAAAATTTAATTATAAACTTATGATTAAAAATATTTTTTGTTGGCTTGAAGATAAGTTTATGCTTTAAATATAATTGAATAAATACATATAATTATGATATATATTTTACATATGATTATAAAATATATTAATTAATCCAAATGAAATTTATAGTTTAATTAATGAAATATATAAATATTAATATTAAAAGCATTTATAATTTAATCTTGATTTGCATTTCAGAAGAACCTTCATGTAAAACGTCCTTTCCATACAGGAATAAAGTAGCATTACAATGAGTCTCTAGAAATATCCACTGTGGACATCTGTATTTACTGGGCATTTATCAGGGCGTTTAAACGTTTACGGTTTATATAAGAGTAGCAGGAAAATCTGTACTCGCATAATACCTTTCACAACCCGAGTACCCTTATACGGAGATATGAGCTTATTCTGTCGCTTGGCGGTTAATATCATCTCTTTCTCCCGATTATCCCCGCGTTTGGGTCCGAGCGGAGATTAATCTTGCTGTTGCTCTCTCTCTCTCCCGGCCGGCAGAGTTGGACAGTTCCGACAAACTGCACGATTGCTGCAATGTAGCCCGACTGCATTCGACGCGATATGAACGATGCGCCCGTGTCGTAGAGCCGAGCCCCGACGAGTGAATGGCGTTCGTTAACCACCTGGCGTTACGAAATATTAACTGTGCTTCAACAACGCGGCAGCCCTCGTCTTACGGATTAACGTACACACGCGTGCTGTGTATATGTGCCTTCTTTTTATGCCTCTTGTACCTATTTTTTTTACGCTTCCTCCTGCGCACGTGGCACCGCACGAAATGGTCGAGAAATTGAATCGCGACGCGAGCCTTCTTCGACTTTTATTTAAAAAGACTTTGAAATTGTGTACCAACTTTCCTCGAATATAATTTTTTCCTTGAATGTCACATCTTTCGTATCATCGTTCTCATTTATATACTAATTATAAATGTAATTCACGCTTTTATTGGCCTGATATTTTAATAGAGATTCTCATAATTCCGAGATAATGAGCTGTTCTCGATATTGTACCTCCCCTCGTAAATCGATCTTTTATTTGCTAAGCGAGTACGTACTTGAGAAGTGCAGCCAATTATTTCTATCAGAAAGAACAACTCAATCAATTTCGATGTCGATCCCATTTTGTTATATAAGGGTATTTTCTGAAGTAGAGCGCGAGACTTCTCGTGGGACACTGGTGTATATACTCTTCTCGATAACGCAACAACCTGAAAGTAATTACACTAATTGTGGTGGGCACTTAATAACGTGCGTCTAATACCACTTGGCGACAGAGTTAATGAGTTTGTGCTGGTCAACTTATCATGCATCTACGTGACTGCAACCTAACTTTCAAATATTGATTTCCCGGAATTTCGAACGACTTGCGCTAAATTTTATAAATTGCATCTTGATGTTATTCGCTGTTATAATACAATTCTTGCAAAAATATAATCGTTATCGATTATCATTTAGATATTAATCATCGTTTATTGGAACGATAAGATAAAATCATGTTTAAAATAGAATATACATAATAATGTTCTCCTCTTTTTCCCTTTCCCTTTCTTTTATTAAATAGAAACTTGAATTGAGTCACCTCGCTCATATATTGCTGCGACGTCATTTCTTTACGCGATGATAAGATGGCCTTATTAGATCCGGTGAAATCGATATAGTCGTCCATTCGCGGCGCGTACATGACTAAGATGCTTAAACTATTGGAGAGAAACTCTGTAATTGAAATCATATTTGTGCAATGTACGCTGCTAGTTAACGATAATTGACAATATCATATCTCTTCATATTTTGCTACTACAACTTTCATCATGTGTTTCTTTTTTTATAAATTGTACCAAAGAACAATGTTAACAAATTACATTAAATTGTTTTTCCATTAAATACACGTTTACACATTGTTTTGTGCACAAGCATAATTGCACACCTTAACTTATTATTATATTAAAACTTCTTCACATTTTTTCTTTATATACTTAATTTTACTGATATTATGTACATTATCTTTTTTACATTCTTTTCTTAACTTTCTAATTTTTTAACGCATTAAAAAATTATATGATCGATGATGAGGTTTTTGCATGAGAAAAAAATATAATACAATATCTTAGAGATATAGAGACAAAAGATTACTGTACAATTTCGTAGAATTTTGCAATTTCTTCGAAGTTGTAATCGTTAAAATTCTGACTCAGATAGAACGTCGATAGCGAAGTCGAACAATCCAACCGCAATTACGGACCAATTGATTCAAATTACCTCAGTTGAAATTCTGGAATTGCTGCGCCCAATTTTCCTCCGCCTTTTGAATCTGCTTTCATCTCGCGAAATTTCGATGCATTCGCTAGCTCGTGACATATTTACTCAACCCTATACATCAATGTTGCTTTATCAACACACGTACAAAATGCTTTGTGCCATTAAACTTGATTTAATCTTATCTATTTCATTTCTTTTATAATATTACATTTATAATATTAAATTTATCATATTTTTATTTAGCAATAATTATAATTAAATTGTAAATCTAAATTTTTCAGTATTTAATGTTTTGCGAAGCACTTGTGTGTAAGTTATAAACCGAATTTGTTATTTATCCAAAAATGGGAATTTCGTGATTTCATCCAGAATGATAATTAGTTTTATTATAAAATGATATTTTTTATTTAAAAAATAAATGCAAGATATCATCTTTCATCGTCTTATTATAATACTAGAGTTAATATAAAAGCGTTTGTGAATATTTGATACATGTGATACTTCCGAATACTAAGGCGGACGTGGAAACGCCGTGTAATTAATGCATCGCGCGGTAATCGTGCAAAAACAAGCGTGTAATTCTATGGGATTCAAGCTGCAGCTGTATCGACAGGATAATCGCATCACCCGCGGCAACACAACTTCGTACCTACGAGATTATGACGACCTATAATTTCGCGCGCACGCCCGGGAAAGTGCACATAATGAATACGCGGCAGACACACGTGGTACCTTTCGCATACATCTAGGAAATTGTTCAATTCGCAGATGTTCCCTATTATGCTGTTATCAGATGCCTTACGAATAAGTATTGAATATAATGAAAATTTTTTCCAATTAATATATAATTATAAATATAAGATAGAAGAAATCGTGGATGCAAAGATATTCTTTTTCATTTTTATATTAAATAAAAATCTCTTGTAACTCTTGTAAAGTTCGGATTTAATGAGCGAAACGAGATATTGTACGAGAATTATACGATAGTGTCTCTTTCAATTAAGCTTAACCGCGAAAGGCCATTAGGAAAATAATTGGCCGCTCGAATCCGCAAAGAAAGCAAGCATCTGGAACGGTAGCGAGGTAGTTTACGAGCTCCGAATTTTCCTCGGGAGGGCGGACAATAATAGAGCAGCCACTAACATTATTAGTTAATTGGTACGACTTGCAAAGTTTCCGCCACGGATATTAAACAGCCGGCTACGAGAACCACACGATAAAATTCAACGCGAGCGTATTCAATTCGCCATTGCGAATTGAATTTATTCACTTCCGCGCGAAATTCTCGTTCGATTAATTATCTTTGTTGCGAATAAAGATAAGTACCGATTTTCTGCGGATACACGCGCTATACAACAAGATACAACAAAGCAAGCTTCGAATCAAGATCCGCATGTAACGTACCGTGCATCGCGCTTTCTGATAACGAGTACGGTGCCATTTCCCTCTTACGACGAATTAACTATGCAAATGCGATTCGTACCGCGGCAGTCAACGCACTCTCGCTACTAAAGTTGGTGGTTATTCCAACGCACGCGAACATGCGTGGGACGTTTCGCATGATGCGTGAAGATTAATGCGACCGATCATCGAATAAGCACTGAAGCGCGAAGTAATCGGAGGATCTTGGCATGATCCAAGATCTAAGGAGAAAGAGAGATTGAGAATTTTTTAATAAATGTGTTAAATTAATTTATACATTTTAATTAATTTAAAAAATTTCAACATTTTAGGAATCGAAAATTTGGACGCTTAAAGAGAAGCACGAATTTTTTAAATTAAACCAAATATAATAATCTTGTTATTTTAATCAATCACGATATAAAATAGAAAATATGAAAATTGATCAATATAAAAAATATATAAATATAAAAAATGACCAACATAAAAAAGCATAAATTAATATAACTTGAATCTATAAGTAGAAAATATCCTTTAGGAAAATACCGTGAAATATCACGTTTTGCAATTTTATATTACATGTTTTTTTCGTTTGCTTTATTATCGATATCAAATTGATAATATTGATTGCTGTTTCTTAACAAGGTCGCCGACCCTCCTTGACCGTTATGGCGGCCAGTATCGATTTCCGTTGCTGCTCCACTTGCTACGTGAATTATATAAGTTGTCGTAGACCGTATAGATCGAATATTCTATTAAGCACGATATCTCACGTGTGATGACACTTCTCTCAATAATCGCGAATACGGGTTAGCATAATTTCTACGATAGGTACATATATCAGGTTTTTGATTTATACATATATATATCACATATCCTTACTGTAACAGAAATTAATATCTTGAAAAAAATTGTTTCCAATACTTCTTAGCGAAGTTTGAATATTTCCTCAAATAATAGTCGAGTGAGCATATTGCAATATCGAAATAGGGAGTCATGCTTCAGTAACGATATGCGAAGAGCTAAAAATAGACGGTTAGTCCTCTATTCTTGGCACACCGTTGTCCATTTTTAAATCTGCCATCGCGATATTATTGAAGATTACAATTTGGGTCAGTCCACGAATGCACGAATATCGAATCGGGTCAACAGAATTGATATCGTCAAGACATTTAAATTTTTTCAAAAGTTTTTTGAAGATTGATAAAGGTAAATCTCTGAAAAGGTGCTCGCACAAGTCTTTATTCATTTGCTGAGAATTGGACGGAACCCTTTTACAGAGCCGGCAGATGGTCGCCATCGAGAGATCAGACGAGTTTAAGGGACGAGAATCGATCGGAACACCACGCTCTGTGAAATAATAACAGGAAAAAGGTAAAAGAACGAAGATCCTTAAGGGCAAGCCAGCTCAGGGGAAGGAACTGGCAGGAGTAAGCACCGACTGGCAGATGTGCTTTTGCTGCGGCCACGCGACAGCTGCCGGACATGTTTGGTGTTTCCGTTTCAATATATTACAGAATGGACCTAGAAAAGGATTAGGAAACTAAAGAAGAAAAAGAATGAGCAAGTATTCTCGTGCAATATACTTTATCGCACTTTAAAAGTTTTCTGAAGGATTTGTTCTTAAAGCTACAACTTTGCTCGAATTTCTAATTACTTGTAATTGCCATTGAAATCTTCGCTTTCGTGATAATTTAAAATTTATCTATCTAAAAAATATAAAATATATATATTAGAGAGATAATATTTTTTATTAAATTATTAATTACTTTATTATATAATTATTTATATGTGTCTTAATTAATCACGAGTATCATTTACTTCTTTTAAAAAACCGTAAAAAATCTTCTTTCTGCGGGCTCGTTCATCCAGATGCATTGCCAAAACCGGTTCAGATTGCATTTTATTGCATACCAGCTGCCGTCGTTTTGCAAAACCGAGGCAGTTGCCATACAGGCGAGAAGAATGTCATGCCGACGTGCGTGAGAGAAGTCAATCATATCTGCTTTCCATCGAATTTTTCAAATATTTGTCGCAACGACATATCTGTCATATCCTCTCACGTTAATTTTTCACAGTAATAAAATCACAGCAAAAGCTGCAACAATTTTACAACAAAAACTATAATAATTTTAGAAATGAAAAACAATTTTCATAAATAAATATTTAAGAGGAAATTTTTCAAGATGTGAAAAATTTTGAAGAGATGAAATTTTTCAAAGCCTGACAAGAGAAGGAAAAAGAGAAATGGGTTTCTGCTGGTTTATCTCTTCACTGATCTTTGTCACGCTGGTGTTAGAGAGTCGTGGAACGCGCCGATGCACAGAAATAGTATATCCACCCACGACTGGTCTACGAACGCGCGACGCATATTTCGTGCCAGCGGATAAAGAGAGGATACCAGAGCCCTCGCTGTATCTTTCGAGGGGGGACATCCTCGCCGGATGCAATCGCGGCAAGAACCGGTCCAGATGCGGTGCGCGCGTGCACATTCGATTGGCAGCTGCCGGCCAGGTATATGCAGATGTGCATGCCGCACCCACATCTGATTGTGAGTGCATACGCATGAGAACTTTCGCTCATTCGATCGACGCTGCAATTATCATCTCCCATCTATTAGCAGCACAACGAGCTTTGTTATTAACGACGGTTGCGCTAATTATATATATATATGTATTCGTATAATAAAGTAATACTGACGTATACGAAAAGGTGCGGACTCTCTTGTTACAGAAAATGAAGGTAATTGCGGCAAGAGGGCTCCGAGGGCATGATTCTCGCGGTTCGTGGGTAAAGCCGCGATTTGTGATGATGAGGATGAACGATCGTGCGATAAAAGTATTATTACTATGCGCAGTATTGTTATTATGCGATTATCCCTGGGATAAACACCGCAGGAGAGAAAAATTGCCGAAATTGGAGATAATTAAATCCCCCTCGCGCTTCGCGTAATTTTTTCAATTTTTCTAGGATACAAAAGTATAATCGCATACATTTTAGAAAGAAAGAAATTTTATCACGTATAATTAATTAACATATATTAAATTAACATATATTAATTAACATAAAGCGTATTTGTTATGATTATAATGTTTTTTAATATATTTTTTAAATATATTTTTTAGCTTTTTTCTTTAATACATTAAAATATGTAGATTAATCACGGTTAACAATCTTCCACGAATATTTCGGAATTTATTAATTATTTTTTTTCTCCTAATACTGAGGCTTTGTGAAGCAACGAAATTCGTATGAAAGTTGACAAACCAGTTATATACGGCGAATAAATTTTCATTTGATGAATCAGCCGAAGGACATTTTCGCCGGTGGGTCGTGTCTCGCAAGATACATTCTGAATCGACAAGAGATAAGCCATGTCGGAAATCATTGACGTCGCGACAGGTTTCCGGCGGCGTGGCGCGTGCCACCATCGGCTACGTACTCGTTTGTATTCAGCGAAAAGTGCCGTGTCGTTCTGATAAATTGTAAACGAGCTCTCTCACGTCTCTCATGTATTTAAACCGGCATTTCATGTTTTCTTCCGCTTCAAGACGGAGTCTGTTAAGAATTTCTTTGTCATGCAACCGCCACCATTATTCCATTCACGAAAGTTGCCATTGTTACAGCGTTTATATTATTCTTCTATTGAAATTTCGGTGGGGGCTATTTCATTGCCGGTTATCAGCTTCCAAAAGATGAAAACGTGACGGTAAATTTTAATTTTAAGATTTTATAGAAGGGGAAATTATTTGTCGACATATACATTATATTACAGAAATTTTATCTGGATGTGTATTAATTGTATTTAATTTTAATTCATTTATTCTACAAATTAAGTAATGTTTAATCGTAAAAAAATTTCCAGCACCGTCTTTTTAATTACAAATCTTTAGGAATCATCAATCTAAAATCAATTAGCCGATTCGCGAATCAAATTCGCAAACGTTATTTGGAAATAAAAAGACAATAGGAATGCTGAGGAGTCAATGGCAACACTTAAGATCCTCTCTTTGTACTCTTCAAGACTTCCGTTAGTCTTGTTTCGTGTGAACGCGGCCTTAAAAGAACCACCTTGCTTTATGCACGTTGCCATTCCGAGCAATGACACTGGAATTCACTCGGTCATTCACTTCTCTTCTTTCCCTTTCCGACATTCTTTTTATTATTCGTCCGATCTTTCGTTTTTCCACCTTCCTACCTTCTTCACTTCTTCTCGCTCTTCATTCTCATGACAATGAACTTGTTAAGAAATAAGACTGTTACTGTCTGCAATCATCCAAAGCGTTAACTTTTCCTTAGAAATTTATATTCTTATCTAACCGAAAGTTGAAATCTAGAATTAAAAGTCGCTCTTATATAATAACATCGCCATGAACTTCCGAAAAAGAAATTTACTTGCAAATACATCGTGACGTCACGGTAAAATTAAGAAAATTCTTCTTGATATTGGATATTAAGAAAGTAAAATGCAAAAACCGAAAAGTGCGATTGTGTGTGTGTGTGTGTGTGAACGAGCGCGCGCGCGCAATTTTATGAACACAGTTATGAAGGAATATCTCTTTGAATATTCAAGTAAAAATAAGTTGATGATAAAATGCCGAGAGGGAATTTAAAAAAAAGAGGTAATCCCCTGTGCGAGGCTTTGAAATTTTATACTTCCACCTTCTGCGCAACAATAAAGCGTCGCGTTCGCATAATTACGCACGTGTCTCGGTATGCGTTCTGATACACGCGCTGTCTGTCGCAAACAGAATATATATTACTAACATATCAATTTTATGTAGATCCAGTTACGCCATGCTTAAACCAATATATTTCATGAAATGCGCATGACCCGAATACCTCTGCGATTGTTTTCCGAAAGGACAATTCGTTATCTACGTTTCGTAAAAATATGAGCAATAAAAAAATTTCTTAAACCATTTTATAGAAATAAATTTTATAGGAATTATCTATTATATATATATATATATTTTATATAAATTATTTTATAGAAATAATCTTCTTTTTGCATAGAAAGCTTATCTCTTGAGATATATTGCTTTTCAACAAACAAATTATATTAATTTACAATATAAGGGGCAGAATTTTTATTTTAAAATATTCACTAAAAATATTTTTATTAAATATTATAAAAAGAACAAAATATTCACTCTCAGCTTGTCGAAGAATCTTATCCTAATATCTGCTGGTATTTCAGGGATATAATTTGCTTCCCCTAAACCGTTACACTTTATGAGGAACACACACATACACACACCCTGACTCTTATTCCCTGACTCTTCTACTAGAGAATAACCAACTTTGGGCAAGCATGATCCGGTCTATGGATCCATACTATTAATCCGCTTAGCCGCGGAGATTTCATTCAGTAAAACCATTATAAAGTTTGAGGAAACCACGAAAGTTGGTCCCTGGGAAGCTGGACACATGAGATACACCAGTCTCGATGGATATATGCAATTCGAAAAGTCTCTCTGATTTTCAGTGAAGCTGGATTAACTGAAGCTCGCCTTGTTCTAACATAAGAATTAACTTAGGATTTGTTATGTGTAAGTCGCTTTGTGAGAGAATTACTCGACAATGTTCAACGTGAATCACTGAAGCGTTTAATAACAAAAACAAGACAAGAAAATACTAACTTAGCTTAACGATCTTTCCACAAGAGCTTCGAACTTGTAACCAATCTTAAAAGTCAATTTTCATCTAAAGAAAATTAAAGCAAGGTTGTAATTTTAAAGTTTTTTTTACCTATTAGAAAAATCCGACTCCTCTGATGATACAAATAAAATAGAAAAATTGCGTAAAGATGACAGAAAAGATTATCGAGAATGAACATAATCAATTGGCATAATCAATTAAAATAATAAACTTGCTTTTTATTTATTTTATTAGAAAATTTTTCAAAAATGAATTAATTACTTATGAATTAATCTGATACTTAACTTTGTCTTATTCATAGTTTATCATATTGGATATCTAGGTCGCAGCAAATGCGCATCGTGCGCAGGCGGATGCATTTGCGGAACGTATCAAACGATGATGTGCCAGTTCCGTGGGAACAAATTAATAGATTTGCCGCCATCAGCTCGAAAAGGCGGGAAATGGGAGATAGACGCGAGAGAGCGTAAATCTGTATATATGTGCATATGCTGTATGCATATGTATAAATATGTATATATGTATATTTATAAATATATATATATATATATGTGTGTGTATCTATATAAGAGAGGATCGTATTAATTAGACAGCGGTATCGCAAATTGAAATTCAATAGCCGTGTAGCGAGTAGGGTCACACGCATCGCGTGGGGCCGTATCGGCTTTCACGCGAGACGCACATTCGTGGGACACGCATCCCATCTACGGCCGGAATACGGTATCCGCCATGCGCGCAAGGAAACGAGCTGAAAGCTCACGACCGATGAGGATTCTACATTCGTTTAATTCTCGATTTACGCGGTCGATATTTCCCCTGTGACATAAATCAAAATAGGCATTAATCTAAACGAGAATTGAATCGTACGTTTGTGTGTCGCAGAATATGTAATGAAGAGGCGCCGGGTCGATACAAACGACGCGATATTTCTTTTTGATATATCCTTGCCGCCGTTCAAAGCTTCATTTTTTTTAAATTTATTAATTAAACTCTGGAATTAATTTAATTAAATCATAAATTAATACCTTAAATTAATCTATCCGAGAGACATAGAGATATAAGATTTATTCATAATGACGAAGCTTAATTTGCCGAAAGCTTTTCCTTTCTTTTTTGGTTCTATATAATTTATTTTGTTTGTATTTACATATTTTCACGAATTATTAATATCACAACACAGTATTACAAATGTCCAAATAATCTCTTGCCATGTACGCAACTGCATTATTGTGCATTTCCGTGATGTGCAATCTCTATGCATTACTTTAAAGTTATGATTTATCTCAGCAACGATGTTGAGAAAAAGCGGGGGACAAGATAAAGAAAATAAAACGAAATAGATAAAGAAGAGTCGACAAAAGGCGGAATCATATATCAATAGATATATCTATATACAGACTCGTCGCGAGATTGTACTGCGAATGCAAAGAGGGCTTTATATTCCGCCGACCACCATCGGCGTCGTTTTGTCCCTTCGGGCGGTCTTCTTCCCGTCTTGCAGGTGATTCTCGAGAAGAGATGTTTTACGACGAACGGTCACATCGACTATGATCTCATATATGTATGATAGAGACTTTTAGAAAAATTTGAAGATTGCAGAAACATCGAAAGAAGATATATATAATTATAGATTATTTAACTATTGACAATAGAATCGTTCTCATCAGATAATTTAATTTTTTTGTTAAATAAAAATATTATTTAAAATATTTCACCAGCTCATTTGCAATTAAGATTTTAATCTAAAACGCTATTGAATCTATATGAAAAATACATTAAAATTAAATTAATAATTTTAAATTAATAATTTTAATGCTGGAGAATGTTGAAGATAATATAATATAATGCTAAAAATATATAATATAATAATACTGTAATATAATAATAATATAATACGAAAATGGGGGAAAATTATCAGTGAATAATCACTAATTGTATTAAATATTTATTATCATTTATGAGTCTATATTTCACGTATTTATTTTATATTCCATTAAATGAGTATAACAATGGTAGGCTCGTATTTTTATATTAAGCCCGGCAAACATGAAAATGAAAACTGAAAATCTCTTCATGCAGCAGCACGCGAATTCACGATGTACGTTTAACGGACATAGCATTTAACGAAGCGCGGATTCTAGAATCGATTTTTTATAATCTAACAAAATCCCCCTTTATTGTCGAGTATTCGTCGAGATAAATCGAGGAAATAACATTCGATTTACGAGCGTCGCGATCTGTGTCGAGTATTTATGGTGTAAATAAAAAAGATCAATTTGAATAGATATAAATATTTTTTATAGGCAATATCATATCATATCACGATATTATGCACTTATTGTTATATCTTATTTTTACGTGTAAATAGCGTTATGAATATGTTTGCAATTCATTGCAATGCTCATTCTCCTCACTATATTTATGCAATAGCATAAGTAATATTATAAATAAGCATTTTTTTACACAGAAATATGAATGCCATGACATATGAAGACGGAATATATCGGAGCATATATGAAAAATCATACATGTGATATTTTATATATTAAGATCTTTTTATTTCTATATATCTTTTATTTCTATGTAGCTTTTTCTATTTCTTTATATACTATTATTTACTAGAGGGATCTTGAGGGATGTGGTCACTCTTGTGCTCGTCGGTGCCGTTTCTTACGGAAGGCTAGTTGGAAGCCAGTATGCAGTGCACGCGAATACCTCCACCGACACTTATTTGGTCAGCGAGCGATCTTTCAAGGATCTTCCATGGCAATTGGCATTGCATCCATCGAGCAAGATACCAACATTGCTCTGAAGTCGCATATTACTGTGTTAAAAAGCAGAATTAGGTGTGAGATCTGGATAGCTCAGTGATCTAGAGCAGTTGCCCGAGCGAAAGACTCGGGTTTGATTCCTGATCCAGTTACTTGCACCTCACATATTTTCTAGTCCACGAATATTGTTTTCTAGCAATTATTCGTTGAGCTGAAAAGTGAATGCCTCTCTCCATAGGATGCCATTGCCACGGATGGATTCTTCCGTGTCGCCCGTTGATCAAATGGACATGTCTGACCTCTTCCTATATGCATCCCTATCTTTTCTGGATATTGTGTAATTATTATATATAGGGCTACGTTTCAAAACTGTTTGTAGGAAAAATGAAAGGCAAATAAAGGGAAACAGCCGAAATTGCATGAGGAAAACAAGATTAATCCAATTTTGGAATGCACTGGATAAAAAAAAGCCGTTATTAATTTATATCGAAATCAGTAAAGTTCAATACTGGAATTCCAGTGCTTTCGATTATAATGAATTATTGTTAA
The DNA here is from genome assembly GCF_003227725.1 of Camponotus floridanus. NCBI lineage: Eukaryota > Metazoa > Arthropoda > Insecta > Hymenoptera > Formicidae > Camponotus > Camponotus floridanus. The sequence goes on along the minus strand of NW_020229692.1, from coordinate 155,529 downwards.
TTTTAAATTCATTAATTAATTAAGTACGAAAATCTCTATATAAAACTTAAATATGATTGGAATGTTATCCATTTTAAACTCGCACTTTCCGCCATATCTATTTCTTCATTTATTCGCATAAAATGCAGATGAGAATTTTATACGAATGGAAGAATGGACGAACATTTCCTCTCAGTTCTGTAACGCTCTCAAGTAATGGATCGAAACTAATCGGAAATGCTCGAAGCAGTTTCGCAACAACTATCGATTAAAATTTTCCTCGGAGAGTACATTTTTGAAACGTAACCCAAAATTATATATCTTTTCAATTAGATCTCGCGTGCTCCTTCTCTCCTAACTTAATTATCACAATTAATTACACAACTACATTTATTACAATTAATATTTAAATAAGTATTTAAATATATAAAAAATTAAAACATTAATTTTTAAATAAATATTTAAATAAAATATTGAAACATTATTATTTAAATTAATATTTTAATATATTAAAAACATAATAATTATGTATATATGTGTATAAATTTTATGACGTTACATATATATTCTAAATATTTACAACTTGTCGAAAAATACCTGTCATTGAAAGTTCTATATAACTTTACTGACTTAATCAATGATCACGCGATATGCGAATATGAGTTTCACAACGGATGAAAAAAGAAGCTGCCGCAGTTGTCATTAACACATAAATCGTAATAGCCTGAAAGAGATCTCGCAAACGTCAGCAAACGGCCGCGATAACGTATGGGCACATGTGCTATTAACAACGAATCGATAAATGCCGCAATCCCGTTTTAACGTTCGCGTGAGTTGCGAAAGTCTTTAATCCTTGAAAATGCGAGAAAAAGAGAAACTGGCATTCCGAATAGCTCTTAGTGATTCGGTAATCTACCTTGTAATGCAGCCAGTTTTTATCGTGCACACGCGCGATAACTTTATTCATTCAATATATGTATGTTCAGTGATTAATTAAAAAATCTTATTAAAACAAAAATTAAAAAAATTTTTTAAATATACATAATTTCAATCGAAAGGAATTAGGCTCGGATACGCCAGTTTTCTTATCTTATTGTTTAATACATAATTTCCTATCTTTATATAATTTTATTTAATTATTATTAAATCTCTTAATTCTTACGCGGGAGTAAATTCTTTTATTCTCTATGGATTTATAATTATAATGTATTAATATATGTATACTTCTTTGTTAATATTATTAGTTGCTGCTTTGTCAATAATCCAGAAAAAAATGACTCAAAGAGAAATAATTTTATATAATTACTAAATTCTTAAATTCTCAAATATTAAATTTATAAAATTTTTGGAATCCTTTTTATCATTAAATCTTTTAAATTCTTATGCATGTAAATTCTTTTATTCTACGAATTTATAATTATAATGTATTTATATATATGTATAATTATTTATTTATTTAATTATTTATTTATTTATTTATTTATTTAATATATTTCTTTGTTAATATTATTATTTGCTGCTTTATCAATAATCCATTCCAGATAAATCGACTCAAAGAGAAATAAAAAATGTTAAGCATATACGATTTATTAACTTGCTAAGTTTATTGCGCGATTACATTATTAAATTTTATTTTATTAAGGTATATAATTGCATTATGTATGGATATGTAACGGTATAGCCCTGCGGAAACATGTTGCATGAAACGAAGCAATATGTCACGCGAATTATTATGGACGCGCGATGGGCGTTACGATCGTTATCGATGGTTGCGCGATAAAATGATCATTCGGAGGACGCACGCGGATCTTATATCAATTTAATGCGCACGCGGTTGTACCTGCTGAAAAGGAAAAAAATCGTGCGCCCATCAGTGAATCTGCGTGCTGCAGGGCGCGGAGTAGCAGCAGCGCACATGATGCGCGCCTCTTAAGTGTACGCGCCGAGCGAGAGGCAAAGAAGTCACATACAGGTACACATTCGTAAGATGCAGCTGGACCTGAGGGAAGCTGCGCCATGAAATCGCGGTAAGATTTTACGACCGGTTATTGCCCATCAGCGAGCACACCCACGCATAAGGACCGATAGAGGTATTTTGGCCGCCTCAGGCGAATTGGCGAGTCTGCGTCTCGCATGATAGAGAGAAACATAGGTTTGGCGAATTAAGTCTACCTCTTTCTCCGTAAAGTTAATATGATGCAGTATCATAATGTTGGAATATATTATATATAATGGAATAAAACATATTATGCGTGATATAATTTTAAATAATATTTATAGGCATAGGGTGTGAAAATTAAGAAACATATAGTTCACATAGATAAGTAACAAAATAGAGTCTGTAAATAAATAATAAAATAACATTTTTAAACACTGGACTGGACACTTAAAAAGGATAAATTTAAAATAAAGTTTCGGCTAACAAATAATTATGTATAAATATAATTTTACAATTATGTATCTAATGAATAACACATTAATCTGTTATCATTAATTTTTTTCCAAAATTGATCATATATACTAATTGTATACTTATCGTTTCATGGCTGATACTCTTTTGTATTTCAAGAAGAAAATAATTACGTTGAAAAATGTTTTTCTTAGTACTTGCATAATTGATCAAATTTTTCAATTTTGCCAACATATTATTAATCGTTATAGATTTGCACTTAAAGAAAGAAAGAATTTAATTATGAAAAATTGATTATGTAAATTATTTTTTCAATAAATTTACTTTATATATTGATATATGGATTAATATATATAAAAAATAATTAAAAGATATATTTATCAAGAAAGTGTCCCTCGCAATATATTTTGCAAAATATGATTTATCATTATTTTTGTTCAGGAGAAAAATTGATTAATATTATCTGAGGATTATCTGTGATAATTTTAAAATTTCTCTGGTTCTATAGGATTATCCAATTTTATATATTTATCTCTTTAGAATTAAAAAATAAAGAAGTAAATTCATTTATCAGAGATAAATTCAATATTTCTAAGAATTATCAGGAGAATCATATATATGCGTATTATAAGAACAATCACAAGATGATAAAACATTTGTAAAGTATTAAAATTAAACTTGAGACAAAAAAGGAGAGAGATATAATTCCAAATATAATTAATTTATTGAATATTTCAAGACAATACAACGAAAAATAGGTTTTCCAAGAAATGGAAAATATTTTTGTTTCCCAACTTTTAAAGAATGCAATCTTTGTTTGATAGAGAATAATAATACATACAATTCCGATATAAAATTACTTTGCAGATATTACTAGCGATGTTTGCATTGTCCACATGAAAATGACGCACGATCGGAAAGTAAGCATGCATCCAGGTGCACCTGGTCACGAATATGTATCGCACGAAGCAGGTATTCGTTTACGTGTATCAGGCATGTGCCAATATCCTTCGATCGTGTCATGTGGCAGGTAACGTAGTTTCCAAGGAACAGATGGTAAATATTAGCTCCCGCGAGGCAGTTTTTATAATCATCCATCAAACTTTAATATATTATATTTCATAATAATCTCACACTTATCTAACTACCTACGTTAGCGTTTTTCTAGATAAGATAGATGTAGATATCTTGTACAAAATATATTGATCTTTATATATACTTTTGCGAAATTATAAAAAAAACATACATAATACTAATTAATTAATTAAAATTTTATTTATTTATAGAGAAAAAAATCCTAAAAAATCAGGATATAAAATATTCTATTTCTTCTAATTTCGTCTATTTATTTGAAAATAAATCTATTAATATTTTTAAAAATAACAAATTGAACAAAATATTTACTTTTAATAATACTACTAATTTATAATCTATCTTTGACTAATTTAATATTAATCTTGTATTAGAATCGCACGATTCTAATTATATATAAACGTTAAAGGAAGCTTTAACAAGCACTCTCATACTTCCAGCAGCCAAGAATAGAGAAGGTTAACATGACAGCGAACAGAATCAACATCGAAAATTGATCTCTCAGGGCAAGAAAAAGAGAGCTCCATGTCGCTTATCTAGCTAAGAGGTTAAATAAATCTCATCCGTTCTTTAAATGATAGCTGACCGCTCCCATCGTGTTCAAGAAAAGACAATTTCGCGCTGGCTTCGCGCGTTTGGCCGACATATAGAAAGTGGAATAAATCGATGAACTCTCAGGTGCTTAAGCGCATCGTGACCTGCCTTCAGCATAGCTTTTGCAGTCGCTATTTGCTCATCGTCATCTCTCGGGGGACTTTCTTCTTATCGGGGGGGCTTTTCTTCTTTTCTTCTCTCCTCGACAATGCAAATGGCTCGAGTGCACTCGTTCGTTCGAGCTCTGCGTTTATTATCGCCTTTCACCGAGACTTTGACGATCGGTATGTCATACCTGTCGTCGTAGATTTTCTAATACAACTTACGCGAGGTATATTTATGCGTGAATAATGAAACGTCGTTGCGTGAAAATGCGAAACCAAGCGATTTCAAGTTCCACCTCCCACGCGCCTTTTCCGATCCGAACTCGCTGATTCTCTCATGAACTGATTTTCTTTTCGATGACGAGTCGAATCCCATGCGCAGAAGATCAAGCACAAATGCCTTTGCTCTTTACTTATCGAAACAATCGCAAAAGCTCGTGATTCGTTTAGAATTTTAGGAGAAAGCAACGAGTTGCGTATGTGCGATAATGAGAATAAGTAAGAGAAAATATTATAGAGAAATTGTGCGCGTTCGCTTATGCATACGCGTTTTGCGTACGTACGCATTGCCAGGTTTTTTTTCGAATAGAAAGCCGAATCCATGTCGTTTGTACACCACATGTTATACGTAACCTTAGATTATTGTCTCGCGGCTCGACAATCGGGACGATTAATCGCCGTCTTTGTAAGAGGGGTCATCGAAACGAACGTTGGTACAAATCGTACCTGATGACCCTTGACCCCATAATTTATAACATCGCACCCATTATCGCGTCAGAACGATAAGCTATGGTGCTTCATCATAATTTATTACAAATATGTTTTTCTCGTTCACGAAAGTCACAATTAATGGCGATCCAATGTTTCTATCGACAAAGGAAAATGCATTATTAATTATATAATACTTTCGCTTCATTTCTGCACGTTTATCATCAATGGTTGTGACATGGGTTGTGACATGATTTCATGTAATGTAAGAAAAACAAAATTTTAATATGAATATTATTTCTTTTATCAAACTGTGAATTTTAATAATTTACTTTCTACTGTATGTGTACGTGTACACATTTATTTAGAAAGTAAATTATTAAAATTCACAGTTTGATAAAAGAAATAATATTCATATTAAAATTTTGCTTTTCTTCAAATATTAATACAAATAATAAAATTTATTATAAAATTAATTTATTATATAATAATAATTTCTTTGTGCAATGTATAAATATTAAATTATTTTAAATATGGATTTTTTTAAATATTTCAAATAATGTCGGATTATTTCTATTATTTCGATATGATTTAAAACGGATCTTTTTTTTCGACGAAAAATATCAATTATGATTTTCGTATAATTAAAAAACTCACGCATACACTCCCTTCTCTTTGTAATTTCAGAATATGTTACGTAATGATTATATTTTAGTTTCCATAGCACTTTCACAGCGTCGTATATATTATGATATGTAAAATATCAGATTATAAAAGTGAGTTTACGACATGCATATCCATCTTCTGCACGATTGCGAAGCGGAAAATTATTTTTCCGCGTAATTAAAACAAGTACGCCAATTAATTTAACGCGATTTTATTACGCGAAACCTGCTCCTCGGATTAAATCTTACCGCACTCGCGGATGTGACCTACTAAGATAACGATATGTAACTCCGAGACATGTGTTACATCTGCTCAGTTCTACCTTGCTTCTCCTACCCCATTAATTAAGATTCAAGTGACGTATCGCGCTGTCGTGATTATTGATTAATCACCCGTATGGCGCATCGTGCCTATCAGACGTTCTGCAATTCAATACTGATAATATACGATAATTCTATACATGTGCCTGTGCGAATTAATTGAGATAACGATACTTATATATACAATCTTACTGCAAACGTAAGCAGTTCGCGTACTGATGAATAAGTCTTTGAACCTCTCTTATTCACTCTCAGCTGTGGACATATCAAATAACATTAATTACGTTAGCAAAGATGAGCAGAGATGAAGATTCGTGATATTTTAATCATCAATTCTTGCAAGCTCGCCGTAAGTGTGATCGCAATAATTGTAAAAAATAAGGATTTTTAGAATCTCTCTCTTTATATAAGAATCACGATTAATCATCGATTAAAAATCGATTAAACATTGTCTCTGCTAATTTTTAACTTTTTTAAATAACTCGTAGGAGCAGTAAAAAATGAATTTCTTTATTTCATATGTTACAGCAGCAATAAGTCAGGATCTTGGCATCGCGGGCAGGTTTCCCAGCGATCCAGCCCCAGCCCCAGCAGACTCCATCGCGTGCAGGAAGCGGCCACATCTCACACAGCTCCAGTTTCTGTAAGTACTTTAATCCGCCCTCTCAGAAGAGTGATATTTTTTGCCGCGTCTAATAACAATGGCTCTACACGCTATCTATACCAGAGAAAGATCAGTTGAATTAATGACGTATTATTATGGCTTTGATATTATTTGATATAAATTATTCATTTTGATTTGATGAGAAAATTATTCTTCGCATATATGTCTTTTAGACGTATTGATAAAAAAGTTTCAGTACTCAATTACTATTAAACGTACATAAAAAATAATGATTTGGTCTATTATTTTAAAAATTTGAGGAGATCAATCTGAAAAACTTTAATATTATATAATATTTTTTTTCTACTTATTTGAAAATTCATGGAAACAACACTTAATAATAAAACGAATTTTCATGTTTTGTCTTCTCCGAATGGCAGATAAATACAATTGATTCCTAAGGATGAAATCGATATGCATATTTCGTATCAAATGAGATTCAATAAGAATACTAGTTGACATAATAAATCGTAAAATGACTATATTTCTAATGCAACCTAGTAAACTCACTGTTATACGACGATTAAGTTAGTCATGAGACACATTCCCGGGTTTAATTAAGCAGACCACAAGCGGCGCCATTAATCTTCTGGGCTTCGATATATACAATACATGCTTAAATCGAAGCACAATATGATCGTATATCTAATATCATTAATTTTTATTTTTCACCTGTGTTTACAAAAAATGACGAGAAAAAGATTTCCGAAGACAAATATTTGATTCTATCAATAATAATACGTTAAAAATCCATTAATCCTCAAATTGGACGTATATCTCTATTTTTCACTGGATTTGTGATTTTTTTTCATTTTTAAAGAGCCTGTTCTTGACAGTTTGGTGCATTTGATATACCCAATTACAGAATTATATAAGAATCCATCTACCTCTTTTTCATCGGCTGGATTTGTAATTTTTTTGTAACATGTTCTCGAGGAGACTGTTCTTGATAGCTCGATGCACTTGATATACCAGATTACGGGGATTATATAAGAACCTATACTCGTTTTCCCGGAATTAAAAGTTGATATATATTACGCTAATGCGATTCATTCGTCATGCGTTTCAAGTAGCTTTCCTTAGCTTTCTGGTATTTCCGGCATCGCGTCAGGAAACTGCGATATTTTATCCGACGAGGTAACGTAAATATGCGACAAATACAGCGGAGCTTGTCACGGATTCCTAGTCGATAATTACGCGGAAGTGATCATCGATCGGCGACACCATGAATAATAGGCAGCGTTGCGGATGACGTCTCGGCTGTGGATGCATGCGTAGAGATGCATCCTCTGCGCTGCACGCGACTGTGGTGAACCGCGGCTGGCTGCCAACGACCCACATGTATCATTCGCAGTGACGACAGTGTGTGTCAATTCGTTAACGTCCATCGCGATGTGTCGTATCGTACTGACGCTATCCGCCACGCATTTACGATGTTCGTTAGCATAACCAAACGGAAACGGACGTTTCAAAGCGAGAAATCTCAAGTACGCATATTTTTAACAATGATATGCGCGCTAAAATATTCGTGCGAACAAAAGCGATCATGTCATAAGTCTTAATTATTACGAACACGCCTAGATATTTGCACAGGATACTCTGCGAAAAAGCTTGAGAAATATTTTCTCTCTCGTGAACAAATTCTTTGATAAAATTAGTGCGGATTTTCACGTAGGATGAAGCGGATCGAGGTCATAATTGATGACAGATTTTCGAGTTTTTGGGAGCAAGTAAATGTTAAACGAAATTTCCATTTGAAATAAAGAGCGTTGAATAAAGCTCGATTCAAATTTCCGTAATTCTGCTTAAATTAAACGCCATTATAGCGAGATGTTTAAAGAATGTATGTCAACGATTACAATCCACGAGAGAGCAAATTTATTTTAAAGGATAGATTATACGTGTGTGTATATGTGTATATATATATATATCTTATATATCATTATGCATCGCTTTCTCGCCACGTGGGAATTTTAATTAATAAAACGTCGCGCACAGTGGCGAGACAGCTGCAGAGATATAATCGAGCTTGGTGGCACGATAGCATTTGCACCCCTTTCATTTTCCATCTAACGCGAGAGTACACATGAAAGGCTGGACAAAAACCAACGCGAAATCAATGCTTTCGTTGATTATCGCACGAATAAAATGTAGTTTCCAGCGACGCGTATTGAGCCGATAATGTGCGGATTAAATTAATAAATTACTGAAAAGAGAACTATTAAAACAATTATTATAACTGGCATTGATTATATCATTCGTACGCATTTACGCATTTAATATGTAAATAAAGGAGAAATTGTTTCAGAGCTCTGTAAATAATCATTCTTCATTTTTCTGATAAAAAAGTTATAAATTAAAATTAAAATTCTGTTATTTGTAATTTATTCATCACGAAGATCAACAGCATTGAGAAAATCAATACGATGATATAACGAGAATCGTTGATCTTAAATAAAACCAGTTGCCCGGTAACCCATATGTAGCGAAGCTTAGCAATATAATATTGAGTAACCCGGTCAACGACATCGATATTGATATAAAGGTATATGAATGATCAAGCACATTCTAGTGCGTACCTAGTCGAATCGTGGGAAAGATATATACGCAACTTTCTCAGGTTATCAATTATCATCACTAGTATATTCCTAAGTATGCTTCTTGCGCATACTAATCTTGCATTTGAAAATAAATTTGACCCCCTTGTCAGTCTATTGGTATACATGGGGAAGATGGAGCAAGCAAATGTCTTATCGATAAATGAATTATATTGTTCTGGAATTATCTAAATCGTCATCTAATACTTCATCAATTTACTATTCGATTTGTTAATATCTTGTTGCAGCCTTTGCACGACTACAGAACGAGTGGCCACGCCGGAAGAGAGAGGAGGCGAATTCCCGGTCTCAGCAAAGCTCAACGGCGGATCAAAGCGTCCAGCACCCCGGCGCTTTTAGATAGGAACCATGATAGGTAAGTGTGTATCATGAATTGACTTAGCGTTAATATTCAGAAATACTTAGAATTAATCATCGCGATATTGTCCTATAAATCCTGCATTCTGTAATTCGAATTTATTTTTTCTTTGCAAGTTGAATAATAAGTTAAAATACAACATCTTTAATATAGAATTATATTCACATATTAAAGACTTCAGCCTAATTTTTAAATCTTTATTGAAAATTTGTCAGTTTACATATTATTATGTATAAATTTTTAATATATCATTAATTAATACAGAATTAATTATCGCGATATTGTCCTATAAATTGTGCATTCTGTAATTCGAATTTATTTTTTCTTTGCAAATTGAATAATAAGTTAAAATACAACATCTTTAATATAAAATTATATTCATATATTAAAGATTTCAGCCTAATTTTTAAATCCTTATTGAAAATATGTCAATTTGCATATTATTATGTATAGATTTTTAATATATCATATCCCATTAATTTCTCTCATGATTGGAAAATTGAATATTGTATCATAAAGATCATTGAAAAAATATCATTTTATAGCCTACATTCCTAGACATGGATAGAATTCTTTTGAATCACGGAAACGTAAAAGTATGAGCGTAAAAATGTTATGTGGGTGGTAACCTCCCATCTTGCGTTCTCTTGGGAAACCGGGTTTCCTCAAAAAGAACGATACGAAGGGTGGCCACGACAAAGGTGATTGTGAGAATTTTTATTCCGCTCTCCCTCAACACGATATGTTGCATCTATTCTACCGATACATGTCTCCACTTGTGTTCTTGCCCATAAATATTGCTGCGTTCAAAGCTTGCTTATGAAACCTGCCCGCTTTGTTCGCACATTTTACGATTTTCTTGAAATTGAACTGCAAACATCATAAATAATCAACCCCCGCAGTTGAATATCGCCTGGACCAATATTCCGGATACGTGACGATGACGATAATGATATTCTTACCGAAGCTGTGAATTTATTCGCTTGAAAATTTTCCCCGTGTGGAAATGTGCGATTCGAATCATATATAAGAAGTTGAAAAAGTTCACGAAAGAAATGAAATAACTTAGGAGAGAGAGCGTACTTGAAGCAAGAAGTTCTTCAAAGTTGTCGAAGTATCTGTGTACTCATTAAGACTTTTTAATATGTATTCGAACTCTCTTTTTTCTCTCTCTTTCTCTGGAAATTAAACACTTGACATTATGTACTAAAATCAATAATTTCACTTTGCGAATTCAATACAGTATTTACAATATTTCAATACAGTTTTTCTGTTATATATTATGTAGCATATACAGAAAAAAGCAATATTATTTTTAATATCAACATATAATATATAATCAACTATAAATTACAATAGATTAAAATTTAATTGGCTAAATGATTCGATATATTAAGTGTATATAAAAATGATCATTTATTATATTAATTTTACTTAAATATATATTTATTAATATATATTTATATATTTATTTATCAATTTTATGTAAATATATATATATATATATATATATATATAAAGATTTTAATAATCTGAAAATATAATTTAGATTATATATTTTAATATTTATACAGTATCACACGGGACATGGGTGAATCCAACTGATCTTTGTGACCCTGCTTTATGTGTTGATTTTTATAAAAAGTGTCGCAAGTAAACGTGAGATTTATCTTAAAAAATACCTTACCAAATATTTGAGAAGAATGTCTGTTAAAGATCGTGTATGCAGCAAAAAAATCGATGACACCGTTTTATTCGCTTGTCGAGGAAAGAGCACGCTCCGAAATCGTTTATCGGTTGTCAGTCTCGTCCACGACGAAAATGTCGAAATTGCAATAACGAACTAAAATTGAAAATTGAAAAAAAAACCACGACAAAGTCTAGAAATGTATCAAAATATTAAAACGTTGTACAAGGCAAAAGATCTAGAAAGTAGGTCAATGCCGTAACAAGACAATTAGAAGATGCACCTTGAAAGCGTCATTTCTTCGGAGTAAATTGACAACACGAAACGATTTGCAATTTCATCGCATCAATTGTTCGCGCGATTACATTTCTCTCGTTACCGCCGCGAAGATGTATTTCCCTAGAGAAAGAAACAGGACCTCCCAGAAGCTACTGTCAAAGGAAAATCTCCCCCATAACGAGAAATAATTAAAAAACGTCCTGCTGATAGGGGACAAAAGTAGACCGTGTCAAAGGTTGGGTGTCTTGATCTAGAAAGAGTGCCGCGTTTTTCGCGTTTTTTACCTCAATCTACCGATCTTCTCGTCGTATATGTATGTGTGCGTGTCGCAAAAAGGGAGATGTTTGCCGAAGGAAGGGCGCGCGTTATTTCGGATGACCTACCTGGGATGCATTGACATCTAAATATAGCTCGCACATACGTGTGACCATTGTGGACACTCCAATTATGAAGCTGTATAAAAAACGCTTTTTATCCAGCTACTTTTTTTCTCTCGGTAAAAAACCATCTCTTTTACTTCGCCGCTAAGAAGAGCTGTCCACTTTGATAAGGCGAATAGATCCGAGAGATACTTTCTCGCGCTTCGTAATCCTCCTCCATCGTCGAAGTTGATTAATTCCGAGGACTTGTAACGCTATCTGATGAACTACACTGGGGACGAGTATAATTACTCCAATTTATTTCAGTATATTAATATTAAATGTATCTTTCCCTCCAATTTATTTCAGTATATTAATATTAAATGTATTTTTCCCTCCAATTTATTTCAATATATTAATATTAAATCCAATATATCCAATATATTAATATTTAAATGTATCTTTCCCTCGTATAAAGTGAAAAAGTGAAATAATGTGATGTAAGAGATTATACAAACATTTCTAATCAATAATAATAATTCTAATAATAATAATAATAATAATAATAATAATAATAATAATAATAATAATAATTTCTAATCAAATTTGATAATAAATTGTACAGACTCGAGAAATTGATCAAGTGTGTACGTATGTGTTCCTAAGAATTTAAAAAATTATTCAATATTTTTAGTTATAAAGTATTTTTAACTTGTGTTCTTCTCTCTTAATAAGAAATATAAAAATTATGAAAATTTGTTTTTATATTGCTCTGTTTTCCTCTTTTCATTCAATATTTATACAAGTAGTAAATTTCACGAAATTTTTGAAACGTTTGATCAATTCCATATATATTTATCCTTGTGTCGATAATATCAGAATTAGCACTATATGTCCAAATGTCCAGGATATTTATTATAGAATCGATTTTCTCAATTTTTGAAACGTTTGATCAATTCCGCATATATTTATCCTTGTGTCGATAATATCAGAATTAACACTATATGTCCAAATGTCCAGGATATTTATTATAGAATCGATTTTCTCAATTTTTCATAGACCTCCCATAGAATTTAAACATTCTGTATAGACATCAAACGCTGCTCGGAACGTTAGTTGGCATCCTGCTGATTAAGAAAGGTAGATCCTCTGTCACTACACGGATAAATGGTGTCTTTTATAAACACCGCCGAAAGAAAGAAGAAGCGAAAAAAAGAACAAGGAAAAAGAGAGGGTGATATAGAGGGAGATATAAAAGGTCTAGCATCCCTCGCCTATACCTGATGCGATCCGATGCTCGACTTTCCGAATCTGTTTCTAGAAGAGGATCGTATACGCTTGCACACAGTCGTAGATCCCTTGTGCATCGAGAGCTCAGTCGCCGATGGAACGTCAGCCACTGCACTTCCTGTATGTCTGGCTTTCAAGTTGTCAGATATGTTTTTTTCAAAAATGTTTTTATTGAATGACTACGTCTCGGACGAAATCGTATGCAGATAATTTTTTTTTACTAGTGTCATTATTTAAACAAAATATTTTTTCTGTTTCGAGATATGAAATTATTACAAGTGGATTTTCAAATTTATATTGTCATCAGGAGATTGTTCGCGGGAAATTCTCTTTTTTCGCAAACAATTCAATCACATGTTCGTTGTTATCAAAACCATTGAATTTTAGGACAGTTTGAGATTTGATTTATATCAAAATGATTTGCACGTTAATGTGACACGAGTCATGAAGACGATACAGTAGAAAGTGACACCGGTGAGTGTAAGATGCGGCTTTACGTGCGGGAGATTACGCTCGCAGACAAGAAAGGATAAAGGATTGGCACGAGAGGAAATCACTCGTCTGTGACAAATATCCTTTATGATGTGGTGCGTGATTCCGATTAAACTGACTCAGACGATTACACTCATCCGTCCATTGTGACACATAATTGCTTTTCTAAAAAATTATATTTATCATCGCAATATTTTTATTTATATAATTTAGAAATATTTAGTCATCTTAATTTATTGTTAGACACACTGCAGAATTATGAGACATGATGTACATTCTACTAAAAATTTTTCACAAAGATTTTTAAAATATCGAATATTTATCGATAGGAGTTTCAAGGGATTCGTAATTTTTAAATAATTCATATTTTCATAAATTTAAACACATAAAAGATTTTTGGCTAATCAAACTTAAGGAGAAAAAGTATATTTTTCAAATAATTTCAAGAGTATTTATATTTTAAATTTTATATTTTAATTTAGAACTTAAGAAATATATATAATATCTAATTTTGAAAATTAAGGTAATAAAATGTGTGAATATATAATTTTTTTCAATTTTTTTCATCTTCATTAGGAAAATTTTAACTAACAAAGTTTATTTAAAAGAATATTCTAAAAAATTGAAACAACATATATGTATGTAGAATTACTTGGAATTTAATCTTAATTTCAACATATCTTTTCACAGATAAACTAGGTATATATAACTCTTAGGTATTACTTCATAACTTTTTTAAATATCACTTCTATAACTTTTAGATATCATTACAATTAAACAGTTCATGGAACGTTATATATAATAATTCATTAACACAGTACCTCATTAGAATTGCGATATTAATAGCAGTTACGCCTGTAGCGTAGATTATTAAAATATCTACACAATAATAGTTAATACAATGAAAATACTTCCCTCGCATAGAACTAACAACCGTGAGGTGTGCAATTAACATCATTAAATATTTCCTCGCGGCCTATTATAAACAAGTAAATTCGCGCACAATTCTACTATATTAATTGCACCAAAACACTGCACCGCAGGAGGATAATCGTATTACGGGAAATATATTTATACATTTAGCGCGAGAACGACGTAATTCGTACACTTGTTGGCGCGGAAGACAACGTCCCGACTTCGCGGGAAATAAAATTGCCGCGTTGCTAATTTCGCGAAAAAAAGAAACGCTAACGCAACTCCATTCGTAAAACGTTTGCGAAATATTTTTGCCGGTTTCCTCTTTCGCATACGCCGTAAACGCGCTTCCGCTGCTCAGTTTCGGATAGTCACTTTGTCAGCCACGGTCGCGCATGCATTCCCGTTGCACGTTCGTGATTTATCGATTTCATCTTCGTTGTGTCTTCTATGTGCAGTGAGAAACGACGTTGAATCTTTATGCAAGTCGCTTTGTCTCGCGACGCAAGAATATGAGTGCTTCGCGAAGCTGTCTCCTGTCAATTTTTGCCGGGGACCATCGGTCGGTTTCGAATAAAGCTTTGTAAAAAAAGAATAGATAAAATGAGATGGATCGGAGGGAATTTATTTCTATGAAATCGAACATCTAAATCGAAATCGAATGTTTCTTTTTTGTACAATGTAAAAACCTATACGTCCTTTTATCGCTTCTTCTACTTTTTCTATGCCGGATGAGAAAGATACTTCAACTCTACATTCAGAATCGAGTCTATAATTCATCGAGTATAATTTAATTCCGTTTTAATATCAAATGTTCCGCATTTTTAATTCATTATGTATAAGAAATTCGTTCTTTTTTAACTCCCGACTCTCATGAGTATTAAAACGAATCGCAGAGTTAGACAAGAATGAATACGAACTCGATAATTCCAAAGCCAATATCAGAAATGGAAGATCGGATATCTCTTGCTGTGAAAGCTGAATTTCCGCCGATTTTTCTCATTTGACTAATTTTGTTGAAAAATGAGTAAAACCGAGATGAAATTCTGTTTGCAGCCGACAGTGGTCCGGCGACGAAGAGGATGATGCGACGAGAAGAAGCCACGTGACGACCGAGCATCCCTTGACTGAAGCGACGATTCCTCTGGTCAGCCATTCCAGGCTGCAGGAGCCGTCTTCCGTCCTGAATGTTGCCAATGTGCCCACCGGCGGAAGTCAAAATACTGCGCATCGCGCGCAGAGCCAGCAAGAGAGCGTGTTGCAGAAATTCCGAAAGAGCTTCTCATTGAGGTTCCACAAGAAGGGCAGTAAGGAGAGCAACGAGGAATGTCCCGCGGAGGACAATGATGGCTCGGGGCCCTTGGACGAGGAGGAGGGCACGGAGACTCCTCCCGTAACCTCCTCCGAGCAAAGCAACCAGCACAAAGACGACTCTAGCAATGACCAGAAATTCCGGTTCGTAGCGCGTCCCTCGCTCTCTTTAACACCTCGGGCATGATTTTAAATTTAGATCTGAGGATATCGCGTTGTTAAAGAAGCGCGGATAATTTCCGGCAGGTGAAAGAAATTCTTCATTCGAGCTTTGCTTCGAGCATAGAAAGAGATGATCTCAATGCAGCTTAATACAAGATTATCATTAAAAAAACAAAGAGATCATATTCACATTACTTTTAATGAAATCAATCTTTCGTGGAACACGCGTTTTCTTTTATATATTTTTTTATCTTTCTTAACTTATCTTTTTTTGTATAATTCTTAGCTTATCTTTATTACCAACACCTGCCAATTTTAATTTTAAGAATTAATTAAATGACAGATAGGAATTTATAAATTATAATATCTACTTTAATATCATTTTTGTATGTATCTGATATTATATTAATTTAATATCGATATTTTATGTATGTAATATAGAAAGAACATTTTTATTCTCAGAACCCTCAGAATATTTAATGAGATTAAGTCAATTTTATTCAATTTCGATTATGTAAAAATAAATAATTAAATTTATTTCGAATATGTAAGAATAAATAATTAAATTGAGTTACACGTGTTTGATATAACGATACGAGAAGTACAGTAATAATATTCGTCTTGAGGAGAGAAGTTTGACTAGAACTTGACCGAATATATTTAGGTTCGGCCCACTCGTCTGGAGGAGTAGCAAAGAAAGGAAAAAAGGCAACAAGGCCGCTCGAAATGCAAAGTGTAACAGTGGAGACAGCGGTATACAAATCGAGGTGAGAAGACAGACACGATTTCTTACATTTCTTCAAATAAAAGCTCAAAAGCTCAACAAATATTCGAACGGCATCTCATAACATTTGAGAGATTAAAACAGTTTTTGATGCGAAGAAAATATCTCAGACATTTAAAGAGACATCTTCATCTTTCAAATGTCCTTTAAATATCTTTCGAACAATTTAAACGATATCTTTCGTGCTGTTCGAAACTTTCCCAACGAGAAAAATGCTAACGTATGAAAGGAATAAATATCGCAAACGTCTCGCACAAATGATGTAGATGGTATCTGGTGGAGCGTTGACTGGTGGCAGTGGCGGTGGAATAATGGAGGGTGGTGACAGCTCCGAGTCGCACGATACGGACGATGTTCCCGACGACACCGACAGCCCTCCGGCCCTTCGCAGGCGAGTCGCCGATAAATCGCGGCCCCAGTCCGAGCTCATCAACCAGATACTGATTGACAAGTTCAAGGTAAGCTTTGTTCTTTTCTTTATCTCACGGTAGCTAACACAACTTAACGGTTTATCGCAGCTTTACAAGGAAATGCTCCAGCTCGTGCAAACGTCATTCATGATATATTAATTCCATGTAATGTAAAATTAATTAATGCAAATTGGTTTATAATATTGATTAAATGAATGAAATTTAATATTATTGCCTTCAGTTTTTCTTTATTTCGAGGTCAGAACTAGAAGAGCAATAAATCGTAAGACACAATCAATTCTTTGAAAATGTTTAGCATAATTTTTTTTAATTAATCTCTCGTCGGCTGCGATGGCAACTAGGTTACTTTATTTTTGTATTTTAAGTATGTTTCTTCTCGCATACAAACGATGATTTACATTAATTATTAATTATAATAACATGATAATCACACGGCGTTTATCGGATTTATGGTTGTAACTGTTTCCTCTGTATGGCATTAGTCATCTTGTATACAGTTTGACCACGCTCGTAAAAAGATTCGCTCGTGCTATTCTGTGATAGCTGTTCTGTGATAACTGTTTCTTATCACGAGCGCCAGGATACCAAGGAGGAAACGCGCTCATCGTTAGTTGATATAGAACTCGCAGTCATTAATGTAATTCCTGATGTCGTTATGTTTGATCTGAGCAATTTGCTTCGTTTTGTGCGTGTTCAAATATTGCTTTATGTATTATTAATTAAAAATTCATTATTTTTAAAGATATTAAACTTGAAGAATGGTATTTGCAATTAATTATGGAATTAAAAAAATAAAACAGAATCTAGATATAAATAATAAAAATTAAAAATCGATTTTAGGAAAAGTAAAATTTTAATCCAACACAAAAAGAGAAAGAAAGAGAGACTCACGTGACTTGGAAGAATTAAATAAAAACCAGTGCGCTTGTGATATATACATGAAGTGACATGTATCAAAACTTTTAGGAGAGCAATTGCTTTTTATTTTGTACTTTGCTGATAATGCTGCTTTGATAATTCGCGAAATATTGTAGAAAGAAAAAGAAACTCGCTTAGTCTACGCGTTCCACTTCGGAGCGACAAGTTAATCAGCTAACGCATGATTCGCAATCTCTAATGGAATCTGCATGATTGTTTCAGGCGGATCTGCAGAGTCGTGCATCGCGACACAATCATGTGCGACGTACGAACAGTGACTTAGGAGGCCAAAGGCTGCTCCAATGGGACACCAGGTCGGGATACGTTCACAATTATCGTCGGATGCTGTCGACTCCGTCGCCGATCAAGACGAGGCCACCCAGGCTCAGCCCGAGGCATTCCTCCCATGATATCGTTACGCTTAGAAGGTGCGTTCAATTACCGCAAATGCGTTTAATGTTCAAGCAACCCTTGTCGCGTACGCCTCATTAAATCATCGCCATCTGCGAACTACTTACGGCCCCTTATGACGGCTGAAGGAAACCCAAGATAATCGTTGCGCTTGAACCTTCTCGAGACATTTTTGTTAGTATCTCACTTGAAAATTTCTAATAAGGAAAACACAAATTTGATGTAAGAAATTTGATAAAGGAAGTATTCTTGAAGTAATTTTCACTAATGAGACTAAATAATTAATCGAATTCTATTAGCAAAAAAAGAATTAGGAATTTTTCTTATTATTTTTGAAACTTTATATATTAAAATTTTTTAAATTTATTTTTAATTTATTCTATAAAAAATTGCAAGATTGTCTAACCGAAATTATAATGGAAAAAAGTTCTTGTCCATATAGGACTTACGATGTTATTGTTTTAGACTTTTCATTCTTTTCAAATATTTTAAATTAAAGTCTTTAAAAATCTATATATATTTTATACGTGCAATTATTATATTCAATGGAAAAACAATTTAATCTTAATATGTTGTTGTTTATTGCAATCATGCTTCATCTTTCTTAGTATTTTTCTCTTGTATTTTTATTATTGTTTCTTGTTTTTTTTTAAATTTATTTTTTATATAATGTTTTCTATTCACGTGCATCTATTGATGTTTTTTAAACTATAATTTTTGTCAGCTGTATTAAAGGAATTTCTTTCCCGTTTATAAATAAATATATAAATAGAGATGAATAAATTTGAAAGCTCGAGATCCAACGTGCAACATTTTCTTAGGTTTCTAGAATAAAGACAAGCATAAGCTATCACTGCAAGTGTGAAGAGCTAGCAGTGTCGCAATAAAGAGGCAATAAAAGAAAAAAAAAAGAAAATAATAAAGAGACATCAAACGCTTATTAACTTCGCTCTTTTTAGCCGCACGGCCGAACCTTTTTAGCCTGACGCGCTCGCTGCTTTTTTTTATTTTCGAATCAGTAATAATTTTGACTTCTTCTCACAAACGCGACACTTATATTGTAATTCACATCTCGAACCAACAAACCCCTGAAAAGTAACTGACAACTTGGGAAAAACTGAAACTCTTTGTTCTCGAACCTTTCCAGTAAATCGAGGGAAACTAGTGGTAGGTAGATGGGTATTATAACAAACCACCTTCTCTCTTAATCTTTCCTCCAGTAAAAAGTTGATCTGCCACGCGTAACATACGTATATATATACCCTGTCATGTTGTACTATATATATATATATATATATATATATATATATATATATATACATATACACATATATCTATATACATATTATACCTACCTACTGTAATTTGTTGCTGAATGTTGTACCGATATGCTTAATACCTGAATACACGCTTTTGTTAATCCTTTCGTTCGACGCCGCACGTTAACGCGGTAATAAAAGCGAATTAATATCGAATTAATGTTTTCTTCTTTTCCTTCGCTCCAGTAACGCGAAAGGGAGGAGTTCTCGGACAAATCTGAGACGTTCGCTTAGTCAGCCACTGGGAATCAATCAGCTTTCGCCTCTAATGCGCACCAAAACTGCAGGTGAGTGTGCTATCGTATTATTATACTATTCTCTTAACTCAAAGATAGACTTTGAAACGTAGATCACGTTCCTTTTATTTTGCCTACCAAGCACATGCGTAAACCGTTCTCTTATCGCATTTGGAGAAGACGAGGTTGCACGTTCAATAGTTGTTAAGAGATATCATATACTCGCAAAAAAATATTTGTCTCTTTGTAAATTAATTCGTCAAAAAGATCTTTAGATTGTTAATCAATTTAATGAACATAATGTAACGTTTGAAAAAAATAAAATAGAAATTTTTAAATAATGATAGGAAAGAGCAAAATAATTTTTCATCAATTATTTATATTTTTTATCTCAGGAAAGCAATTGATTTAGAAATCACTGCAAGATCAATGTTAAGACACATTTGCTGGGTAGACAGATTTAACACGCCAGTAGAAAACCTTTTAATGACGTCTAGTGCACAGTGTACTACAGAGATCTCCGATTTCTCTCTAGACATCACCTTGAAGAGTATTCAGAGCATGCATCCCCCGTAAAGACGTTGTTCAGATATTCACACTGTGTTGTCGTCGAATGCACCCTCGTAAGAAAAAAAAAAGAAAGAACTGCGAGAATAAGAAATAGAAATACCTCCATATAATTATCGTGATGATTTCCGTGCCCTTGTGAAAACGTTGCTTCGTGTGGAATCGCTTCTGTTTTACAAGTAGTAAAGAATGGGTTTGCCGGAGAAAACCTCATAAGTGCACCATCCTGCATTCTCGCTTTTAAAAGAGGCGTAGCCTCTCATGGGTGCAATCAATTCACGCGTATTCACGGTTAATTGAATTTTTAAGAGGTACTCCGGCGAACTCTGTTATCTATCTCTCGAGAAATCTCATGAAAACTGTTTCATTCTTTTTCCGCTCACCAAAACGCTGCACGGTGGACGGTTTTTGGCCGGAGATCACGTGCTTGTTGTCACAATAACTTCCAGAAGGATGCTGACAAGCGAAAATCCAGCGGAATATCATTTACGTTACAGGATATTTTCTGCGCTGTGTATTAATGATTGATTTACTGATTGTGACTCTAATAGATAAAATTTTTATAAAAGGATTTAAAAAAAAGGAAAGATATTCCTTTGAAAAAGCTGAATTTTTGACATCTGTCATTTTAAGAAGAAAATTTTGAGATATACATTTTTCAGAAAACGTAGCAAAATCACGTATATCAATTATTATTTTTCATTTTATTTGTATTCAAGTATTTTCTTTACTTGTATTTATTTAAAAATCGGATCACACAACACTCGATTGACGACTGTCACGATGTATATCGCACTAAGGCTGATAGACTTGTATATTTTTTCTTTGTATTTTTTTCTTGATTACAACGAAATATTTTATTTCCAAAAAAATAGGCGTGAGATTACCCGGTGGCAACGTATTATCCGAGGACGAGCAGGATGGAAGAGCCGGCACATCTGACGACGAGATGATGTCCGACTCCGAATCCTCAATCGCTTCCTTGACAGATAAGAAGAAATCATTCGAGCAGACGATGGATGAAGAGATTGTCATCTTGGCCGAGGCTGTTTGGGACCATGTGGCGATGGAGCCGGAGGAGTTAGCTTTTCGTGCCGGGGATGTTATCGACGTCCTTGACACATTGGACAAAGATTGGTGGTGGGGCAGTTGCAGAGGGGAGCATGGGTGGTTTCCGGCCGCTTTTGTCAGGGTGAATATTTTCGAATGAGAATTTGTTTGATTTTAAATCAATTATGCACCCATCTTTTATTTCTAGAGTAATCCTAAAAGTTAGTAAAATATTAAAAATTACCTATTTCCATTTCTTCTACTTGATATATAAAATTTATTCCTGTCTGGCATATTAATTTAATTTTTTTGATTGATTAAATAATATTATTAATAATTAAGGATTTTAGCTAAAATAAATGTCTGCAGCTGCGAGTGAGCCAAGAGGATACAGTGGAAGATTGTTTGGCCGCGATAGCTTCAGGGGGATCCTCGGGCACTCAGCTGAGAAGACGAACGAGCGTTTCCTTGCTCTCGAATGAACAAGTGAGAACCAGCGTAGTCCGCGAGCTCGTCCAAACCGAGCGCGATTTCGTCAAGATCCTGCGCGATGTAGCCGAAGGCTATATCGCGGAATGTCGCAGGCGCACGGACATGTTTACCGAAGAGCAGATTGAAACGATTTTCATCAACCTCGAGGAGCTGTTGGACTTTCAATCTGAATTCCTGAAGGATCTTGAAGCTTGTATCGACTGGAACGCGCCGCACAAAAGCTGCGTCGGCGAATGCTTCCTCAATCATGTCAGTAGCATTATCGAATTAATTTGTTCGTGCTTCTTTTCCTTCACTAATAATTCTGTACTTGTCGATGAGATCGATATGTTTTCAAGTTCTTGCATTTTGACTTTCTGAAAAACTAGGTAAAAGAGTGTTCGAAGTAACTTTTTATGACTTTACATATATTTTGAATTATTTAAATAAAATTAAAGAATGTGACACGAGCATATGATTCTTTTAGAGAGCGGGCTTTCGCATGTATTCCGAATACTGCAACAGTCATCCAATGGCCACAGCGACGCTACAGGAGCTCTACCAGCACAATCGTTACAGCAAATTCTTCGAAGCTTGTCGTCTAATGCGGGGCCTCATAGAGATTCCCTTGGACGGATATCTATTGACGCCAGTCCAACGAATATGCAAGTACCCCCTTCAATTGGCGGAGCTACTGAAGTATACGAAAACCGATCATCCAGATTATCACAAGATTCAGGAGGCCTTGGAAGCAATGAGAGGCGTTGCGGTACTGATCAACGAGAGAAAAAGGCGGATGGAGAGTTTGGAGAAGTTGGCCGCGTGGCAAATGCGCGTAGAAGGTTGGGAGGTGCGTTACTCCTCGAGATTGTAGAGATAAAACTATCTTTGAAATTCGCCTGCGTTTCGGATCATCTCGGTAACGTTAATAAGTGCGAGTCTCTTGTTAAAGAAATTATTAAAATATACGTTTAATATCGATGATAATCGATCACAGGGCGAAGATCTCATAGAAGTTTCGTCGCAACTGATTTATCAAGGTGAGGCGATGAGAGTGAAGACCGGCATGTGGACGAACAATATCACGCTATTCCTCTTTGATCATCAACTGGTCTATTGCAAGAAAGACATTCTTAAGCGCAATACTTATGTCTACAAAGGTCGCATCTATCTTGACACTAGCGAGGTCATCGACGTACCCGATGGGAAGGGTAACTATTAATGTGACATTTCATTTTAATTACTGAAAAATATGTCTTTCTCTTACAATACAATAAAAACGAGAATAAATTGATGTAGAAAATTCTATTTTATATTTTAGCAAATGCCGTTAAATCAATAAGTAATTGAGAATATAAGAATTGATATACTATATTGCGATTTGTAAATGAAAATAAAACTCAATTTTATTCGTAGATCTTCAATCGGGGGTAACAGTAAGGCACTGTTTGAAAATATATAGTTGCGTCCGGGACAAGTGGTTGCTTTTTTGTTGCCGCACAGCGGAAGAGAAACGACGGTGGCTGTCGGCGATGGCCGAGGAACGAAGATTGGTAGCTCAGGACAGAAACGACGGATTAGAGTTTCCAGCAGCGGCCAGACAGCTTGCCAGGCTAGCTGCTAACAGGCAGCAAAATAGACCACCGATCAAACCTCGTAGTAAGTTTACATATGTGCATTTATCGTGTATCTATCCGATTAATTCATAAAAAAAGAATCTGATCCTAAACTATTTCTTTTATTATTATATTAACTTTTATTTTTATATTGAATTTCTATCATTGCAGATAAAACATACAAGAGGGAATCAACGTACGAGATGCCGACTATGATCACACAAGGTACTACCAACTCGCTAGGAAGGAAAGTCGGTACTTGGTTTACGTTTGGTAGCAGCAAAAAAAGCACGCGGCTTCAACCGTCCTGAGACAGGCCTACCTTCGTACCGTATATTGACCTATAAATCTGCAATTAACGGCGCTGTATCGTCCTGTCAGAATTTTGGTGTGAGATATCTCTCAATATTGATTGCTTAGAAATCTCTTTGAATAATCGTTTAAAAAGATCATTATTATCAATTGATATTTTGTCAATTAATACTGTTCATTTCACGATAGATTGAATCATACTATTTTTCATGAGTCGATGAACGATCTACTTTGATCGCTAGAGTTTCGTAGCATCAAGGACAAACAGCGTCTCGTCAAATGTACGGCACGGAGGTATTTAGATAACTCAAAAGTGAAAATTTT
The DNA here is from genome assembly GCF_003227725.1 of Camponotus floridanus. Lineage (NCBI taxonomy): Eukaryota > Metazoa > Arthropoda > Insecta > Hymenoptera > Formicidae > Camponotus > Camponotus floridanus. The sequence continues at coordinate 131,082 of NW_020229692.1, read as the reverse complement.
ATCCTACAAAATACACTTTTCTCTTAAAGTAGGAAAAACAATCGCCATCGATTCCATACTTATAGCCTGTAAAGAACGGTGCAGCGATTCAAAAACACGAAAAACTTCAACGATCTTTCATTCACTGCCTCTCTCATGAAAGCAGGTGCTTCTCTACCAAACAGATAGTGTCATTGTCCAAATTAAATACTTGCAGGTGCATATACGATAAATGAATAAAAATCGCTCATTATGTCTATAATCTGAATCAGGAATGTCTTTCGTGACGCTTTGAATCAGTAGTTCTTTAACTGCTTCAGATCTGAAATCAATGTTCGATCATCTTTGTTATGATTTTGTTTTCATTATTGACTTCGTGACGTTGTCAATGTGCAGTTCAAGAACTACTACTACTATTTAGAAAGATGTTTCCGAGATGAAAAAAAAAACGTTGTTACAAACTGAGAGGGAGCTGTATAATCGATTTTGTAGATGCTTGACATTAGAAACTATCATTAATAATAGAGAACATGCGGATAGATTAGAGAGCTAGAAAAGTAAATAGTGAGTGTATAAAGTCAATAGCGGGCTTTTAAGGTACTAAAGAGAAAGTACTAGTCACTCTTCACAACGCGGATTGATGATGAACCGTAATAGATATGTATTGTTACACGCGCAATCGCTTTTTGAATCGAGCAGCTATGGATGGTATGTATCAAACGGCTGTATTTTTTATTATAATCGAAAGACTGACGACCGAAATGCTTCCTCGGGAGGAAACCGGTTGTAACCTTGAGAGAGAAATGCGACGGGATCGATTAAGAAATTTTTAAGTTTAATTCTCGTCACGTGAATTTTGTTAATTAAATCATTTGATTATTTCGAGAGTGTTGTCGATGAATTTTATGTAAAAAAGATGCAGTGAGAAAACTCATTGTTTGTAATATGATATGCAATTCTGCGCAAGTGTTAGCAAGTTTAATCAGGAAATCCGTGTTGATTAGTTTCGTAATAAATTTTGATCGGCCGATTCCGCACACCACTTTTCTCTCAACGAAAATGTAGATATATTTCTTAGAAGAAATCTCCAGCGAGCTATACAAGGTAACTTACTGCCTAACTAATGTTCGTTATTTCGCATTATAATTAATAATACTCATAATAGTTTGTATGGAATTGCGATCGGCGGGGATAAATAGAAGAGAGACAGCATGAAACAAGAGCAAAGAAAAGAAAAAAAATTTTGTTTCCGCGAAACACAGCAACAGTATTATACAGAATACAGAAAATGTGATTAGATTCAAAAAATATGTAAATACTCGCATATCATTCATATTCGACTGCGATATGAAGCGACAAGCTTCTAAAAAAGCAAGAAAAAGAGGGGGAAAAAGATGATCGAGAGAAGATCAAGTTTTTCTACTCTTGTACAGAAAAGAGAATCAGTTAGCCCAATAGAAGAATCTATGTTATAATGATATGCATATATCTATGCAGTCCTTTGGCAAAATGTTCGATCTATCTACAATTTCAACAATTTAATCACGGATCCTGAAAGTTTCTAACACTGCCAATAAGTTTAAAGAAATACGTCTTCGTTCGTTAGAATTATTTGACCTGATCTTTAATAAAATAAGATCGGTCACTCCAGATTTTTTCTATCTGAAGAGACGAAAGCTCGATATTTTGTCCTTTTGACGTTTGTATGCGGATGTATGGCACAATTCTGAGCGAGAGGAGATATTTATTGTTTTGTATAACACGCAGAAAGATATATTTTTACTTATTTCGAGACAGCGCGTAATTTACTATATACGACGAGGACAATATAATGATAAAATGAATGGATCAAGATTCCTACTGTACAGAGAGATCATTAGCCTGTTGATGTTTAGATTTAGGAGAGACGCAATTTGTTGCTGGACCCAACTCATTTCAGAGTTATTTTTATAGGAAAAACTACTCATTGGTTCTTGAATGTGATTTTTCTTATAAGTATTGCTGTTATACACATGGACTGCTTTAATAATGGCCAATGTAAGTATAAGGAACAGATGTAACTCATTATAGGAAGGATAAGATAGCGAGGATATCCCGAACAACATGAAAGTCTACGAAAGATATTTCTTGGATGTTCAAGAAACGTCTTTTGTATGATTTTGCAGGCATCTTTCAGTGATGTTTGTGTTGTCTTCGGGTGCGAAATCGAGTAATGCACGATTAAGCACAACTTTCCACATTCATGAGAAGTATATTTGCGATTTTACGATAAACAAGTAATCGAAATACATGAAAGTTCGGACCTCGCATTCACAAGCTCCCACATATTGGCAAGTGAATTACATATCTTACATGATTGATTAATTTATACTTTGGAGGATACTGTCTATTACAGCTAGAAATTATTACTTCTGCAAATCGTCAGGCAGCATAAAACTTGAGGAAATGCGCTTTGAAGCAATAAGTATTGTATTAAGCGTTATTATTATGATAATTTAAACTGTTATGTACATGACGCGTTTATATAAACGTATATTTTTTCTGAGATTTGATATCGTAACCATACATATACATACTCTGATGACGAGAAATGGAATTCAGTTTTTTTTTTGTAGCGAGATCTCTAACTATACTAATAAATCTATAAGAGGAAAGGCACAGAGATATCGTATGTATCGTTCTGTTTTCTGTACATATATATAGATGTATTTTGTAAGTGTAAATAACATAGATCTATTGATTAGAAAAACCAACTTTAACGCGTTTTTTGTAGCAATTAAGTGAACTATTAATAATATTAAGCAATATATCTGACGTTCGCGTATGATTAATTGTTGATTCAACCGATGATATCGTTTTGTATATTTGTATATCTCTCTAATTTAACGATTTCGCTGATGAATTATCATGCGAGATCAATTGTTCATTATTGTTTATGTACAGTAGAACATTATATGATATGATTGTCATTATTTTACAATTATGAATATATATATATATATATATATATATATATATATATATATATATCCCAAGCTACACATATATATGTAAATAAACATTTTGTAACTATCATACTTTATTCATGATTTCTTTCTTTTTATTTGTTTATATAATGTGATAAAAAAAGATATATTTATACTGACATAAGATAATGCAATAAAAGGATTTTGCTTTGTCCAATGCTAATCCTAATCTAAGTACCCAGGACAAATGTATTACCCTGCTTTGAAATTTGCACTTTTAATTTTGAATTTTCATCTCTCAATTGACTTACGACTTGTCGAAGAGTCTTAGCTTCTTCTATCAACTGTGCGTTTTCATCCATACTCTGGGAAAGTTTTTCCTGAGCTTCCCTTAATTCTGTAATGTATTCACAAGCTCGTGCTAGTATACCTCCTTTGCTCTATAAACAAATCATCATTATAGAAAATAATAGAAAACTTATTTTTATGAAATTGTTGATACATTAATTTAAGAGTTTGCAAATATATACTTGTGGTTCAAAATTCCCTTTTGCATCTCCCTCTTTATTCACATTTTGATCGCATTCTGCCAAGAGTTTCCCTAACTTAGTAATCCAATTGTTAATTTTATCTCTTCTACGTCTCTCAACTTCATTGTGTGTTGCTCTTCGCCTTTCATCTCTCTATAAATATAATATATAGTAATTTAATTAATTTTCTAAATAGAAAAATAATATAAAATGCAATACAATAGAAAAAAAATTTACTTTTTTTACATTTGTAATAATATTCTGTGACCCTTCTAACTGTAATTTGGTTACACGTGGTGCAACTGTTCTTGCAGACTCTGATGTCGCAACATCATTGCCATTACTGAGTACATAGAATTGTCCATTTAACGACGATGCTAAAACCTGTACTGTATTGTTTACAGGAGTGGCTATAGAAACCTCATTGTTTTCTCTGTGATTATTGCTGACTTGCATAACTTTATAAGCTACTGTATTGTCACCTCTGTTTATTGCATATAAATGATACTGTACATTATCATCATCAGCCTCTACCTCAGCATCACAATCCACTATTTCTGCTTCTTCCAAAACTACACCAATAGTTTCGTCGTTCATTGTATTTTCATCTGCACTGTAACATAAATATTTTGTTTTAAATCAAAGAGAAGAGAGAGGGAAAATTATAATTTGTAACAAAAATAATAAATTTGTAACAAACATAAATTTTGTTTGAGAGAATATATATATATATTTATATACACCTTTGTGTATACAGAATATATAAGTATATATACACTTACCTCCCATCGATGGTATCGATGTGATTAACAACTTCCATCTCAATAAAAAGCAATAAACATTTTTATGATCATTAACTTTATATATAAACGACACACCTTTGATATATTAAAAGGTGTATATAAACGATTATAGACGATTTTATGGATGAAATTTTATGAGACCAATAATTCCCTGGGAACACTTGCACTGGTCGACACAATGTGAAAAATTACACTAGTGTTCTCACAAGAAATATTGCGACTGAAGTCTGGAGTTAATGTGTTTTTTCGCGAATAACGATTAGATTAGGAATGACATATCTATTTACAACACAGAGAAGAATGAAAGATTCATGGCCCGCTTTTAGATGATGAATCTTTCAAAGCGATACGCCTTCTGTAGACGTTAACAACTATGGACATGAACTATAAAGCCAGTGTCCACGAAGTGTGACGTGTTTTCGGAGGGTAACATATGATGTGCACAATTTCTGGTTCTGTTCCGTACTATGTTGCTCTCTCAGAAAAGATTTCTGTTAACGAGACAAAAATATTCTTAACATGTTTAAAATGTTTTACAATCTTATGCAGTGTAAAAATAAAACAATTTTAAAATAAAAACAATTCTTATTTTTATTCTTTTTTCTCAAATTAAATAAGATTGTCTTTATAATCTGGAAACAAGAATAACATAAAGAAATCTAAGCTTATACATTCTTGCAGTCTTAAAATAATTGGATATTAGCATCAGTGGTTGCGCGAAACTGATATGCGCTTCCATAGACTTAAGAATTTTTTATTTAAGATTAAAATATTTTCTTTTTAATAAAAAATATGATTGTCGCTATTAATAAAAAATATGATATCGCCAATTTTATGATAAATTGAAATGTAATAGCATTAGATGGAAATATTTTCTGTGGGTGTGTTCATCTGAGATATTTGCACTATATTTAGAGATATGAAAAAAAATATATACATATATACATATATATAATAAATGTAATAAATTAAATATAGGAAAATAAAACTATAGACTTAATTACTAGATTTAACAAGTATATGTATATGTATTTAACAAGTATATGTATTGAGTAATAAAATAATATTTCGTATGAAAAAAACAAAAGATTTATTTTATCTCATTTGGTTTTTATCAAAATTGTAGCTTCTATACTGATTAAATAAAATTTTAACGTTAAATGACATTTTCTGAGATACGTTTTATTTACTAAATTTTAAAATAGAAACTGTCAAATACAAATAATGATCTTGAAAAAAACTATAAGTATTCAAAAATAAGTTAAAGTGTGATGCATATGTTAACGATATCGTTTAAAAGAGATTTAAATTTTAAATTAAAAATATTATTTTTATATTTAAATATCATAATTAATCATACGTATATTTACATAAATTAGTATAAACATTTTAATGCATATATATGTATGTGTACATAAATGTAAATTTAACAACGATTTAAGGCTTCAAAGTTACAATTATTAAAATATTAAATTTTAAGATCATTTAATTAAATAAATCCGAATGATTGTGCAAACAATTCTCAAGGGCCCGAAGATTAGTGTAAAGATGAATCATCTGAAGGCTTTTTTTTACCCGCCGAATCTGACCGATGTAATTTGCATAACATATATTTTTCTCTTCGCAAGAAACAAATTAAATTAATACATTAGTCTATAATTTATTATATTAATTAACTATATATAAGTGAATCAAATTAAATAAATTTAATAAATATTAAATTTAAAATGTTTTATTAATTATTAGAATACAGAATTTAAATATTTGTATTTCATTAATTACCGATATTGATGTCAAGTTCTTGACAAGCTCGAAACGTATTCTGAAATATTAGGAAATTATTAGGCGAATATAATCATGTTGGAGGTAGCACAACTAGCACCTAACTAAATTATCGACCGTTGAAAGTTTACCTAACTAAATTATCGACCGTTGAAAGTTACCTTTACCTTTAGCGGTAGTCTGCTGCATTGTCGACGGTCGGTCTTTTTCTGTTAGTCTTAGCTCCTATCCGATCATATTCGCCTAATACTTTCCTAATATTTCAGAATATAAATGGAGCTTGAAAATCATCGACGTTGAGTGAATTGTCGATAATCAGCGATCTATAAATATTGAATTTCTGAAATATTAGTAAAATATCCGACGAATAATATAAAAAGTGGTGACACTAATTACAAAACCAAGAATTGCAAGTATTTTTATTTAAAATTTTAAGTCTAATAATAATTTGTATGACAAAAATATAAATTTGCAAATGTGTTAACTCTAAATATGCAAATAGATTACTCTTGAAAAGAATTCGTAATGACTTTATAAAACACTAGCTATATTTAATACATAATATATAGAAACATTTCTTTTCGAGGGATTGAAATGTCACTAAATGGAGATTTAAAAAAAAATATATTTTTTATCAGATATCTCTCGAAATATCAATTATGAATTTTTTAAATCAAACATATATTGCCATGACGCCATATGCAGTCTACAATCCAGCGACCAGATTATATTCGAAGTTTTAAGTCCAGCTACTATCTATGACAATCGATTGCAGTTGATCGAATCAATTAATTGAACGATTGTATTCCAGCTCGCTTTTTGGATCGACATATATAAATATTTAACCAATTAATCATTGACATATACACTGGACTGAGCATCGCGATAGACAGGCGAGCGCACGCTGTAGAGAGAGAAGTACTACATGGGAGGCCTATGTCTGTCTCTTTTGCTAGTATCTCATTTTGATAATTTTGTTTCCCATCTCGATGGGCAGGAACCAATTAAACAATTAATCGAATAATTGCATTTTGGGTCGCTTTTTTGTTCGGTATGTATATAAATATTTAAATCAATTAATCGTACAACTGCATTCGGCTCACACACCATATTACCCGGCGAGTTATCGCTCGAGAGAGGCAGGCAACATGCTCGACGACGTGCGCGATTTCGATCGTCCGCGCGCAGACGAAAAACGGCCAATTTATATCTGGACTTCCGGGCGCGATAGCGATTTCATTCTTTTTGCATAAAATTCTACACCATTTCGCGGCACTACCGTTTAAAACTCGTCCCGATCGTCTGAGGAGCGGCTGACTTACAGTGAATATCCGAAATTTGCTTCTGCTCTCACACTTAAGTGTAATATTTATATCTAATAAAAAAGCGAGTCGGAATGCAATCAGTCGAATAGTGAATTAAATATTTATATATACCAAACGAAAAGATGAATCGGAATGCATTCGTTCGATTAATTCGTTAAATATTTATATATATACGAATAAAACGAATAAAAAAGCGAGTCGGAATGCAATCAGTCGAATAGTGAATTAAATATTTATATATACCAAACGAAAAGATGAATCGGAATGCATTCGTTCGATTAATTTCTTAAATATTTATATATATAAATATATATATATATATATATATATATATATATATATATATTTATGCATTCCGATTCATCTTTTTGTTTGGTATATATAAATATTTAATTCACTATTCGACTGATTGCATTCCGACTCGCTTTTTTATTCGATATATATAAATATTTAATTAATTAATCGAACGATTGCATTCCGATTCATCTTTTCGTTCGATATATATAAATATTTAATCAATTAATCGAACGATTACATTCGGGTCCGCTTTTCGTTCGGTATATATAAATATTTAACAAATTAATCGAACGATTGCATTCGGCTTGCCATTTTACTCGCCGCGTTACAGTGAATATCGCGCGAGAGAGGCAGGCAACATGCGCGGCGTCGTGCACGATTTCGTCCGCGCGCAAACGAAAAACGGCCAATTTATATCTGGACTTCCGGACGCGATAACGATTTCATTCTTTTTGTATAAAATTCTACACCATTTCGCAGCACTACCGTTTAAATCTCGTCCTGATCGCCCGAGGAGCGGCTGACTTACAGTGAATATCCGAAATCTACTTCTTGGACTCACACTTAAGTGTAATATTTATATATATCGAATAAAAAAGCGAGTCGGAATGCAATCAGTCAAATAATGAATTAAATATTTATATATACCAAACGAAAAGATGAATCGGATTGCATAAATATATATATATATAAATATTTAAGGAATTAATCGAACGAATGCATTCCGATTCATCTTTTCGTTTGGTATATATAAATATTTAATTCACTATTCGACTGATTGCATTCCGACTCGCTTTTTTAATCGTTTTATTCCTATATATATAAATGTTTAACGAATTAATCGAACGAATGCGCGATATTCACTGTAACGCGGCGAATAAAATGGCAAGCCGAATGCAGTCGTTCGATTAATTTGTTAAATATTTATATATACCGAACGAAAAGCGAACCCAAATGTAATCATTCGATTAATTGATTAAATACTTATATATATCGAACGAAAAGATGAATCGGAATGCAATCGTTCGATTAATTAATTAAATATTTATATATATCGAATAAAAAAGCGAGTCGGAATGCAATCAGTCGAATAGTGAATTAAATATTTATATATACCAAACGAAAAGATGAATCGGAATGCATAAATATATATATATATATTTATATATATAAATATTTAAGGAATTAATCGAACGAATGCATTCCGATTCATCTTTTCGTTTGGTATATATAAATATTTAATTCACTATTCGACTGAGTGCATTCCGACTCGCTTTTTTATTCGATATATATAAATATTACACTTAAGTGTGAGAGCGGAAGCAGATTTCGGATATTCACTGTAAGTCAGCCGCTCCTCGGACGATCGGAACGAGATTTAAACGGTAGTGCTGCGATATGGTGTAGAATTTTATGAAAAAGAATGAAATCGCTATCGCGTCCGGAAGTCGAGATATAAATTGGCTGTTTTTCGTCTGCGCGCGGACGGTCGAAATCGCGCATGACGCGCGCATGTTGCCTCCTTCTCTCGAGCGATATTCGCTGGAACACGGCGAATAAAATGGCGATTCAATGCAATCGTTTAATTAATTGGGTGGTTATGTACGTATACAGAAAATAGCGAACCGAATGCAATTGTTCGATTAATTAATTAAATATTTATATATATCGGACGAAAAAGCGATGCGGAATGCAATCTTTTGATTAATTGATTTAATATTTATACATATCGAACGAAAAGCGAACCGGAATCGTTCGATTAATTGATTCGATCTGCAATCGATTGCCGCAGACAATCACTGATCGTGGACTCAAGATTTAGAATGCATATAGCATCAATATATTGATCAATATAGTTCAATAATTTGATTTCTAAAAGATTCATAATAGCACGATATTCCGAGAGATATTTGGTAAAGTAATATATTTTTTAAAAGTCTCCATTTAATGACATTTCAGTCCCCAGAAAAGAAATTTTTTTATATTAAATATAGCAAATATTTTATAAAGACATTGCGAATTCTTTTCAAGAGTTTAATATGTTTTTGAATCTATATTTTTATGTACAAAATTAAGGTACAAAGCTTTAGACTTAAAATTTTTAGAATACTTGCAATTCTTGGATTTTTAATTAATGCCACTCCTTATCTAATTATATTTGTCGGTTACTTTGTTAATATTTCAGAATTTCAATATTTACTATAATATTTATAGTTCGCGGATTACCGCGATTCAATTCACCCGACATTTATGATTTTCAGGCTCCATTTATATTCTGAAATATTAGGAAAGTATTAGGCAAATATGATCAGATAGGAGTTAACACTAACAGAAAATTACCGCTTGTCGATAACGCAGCAAACTAAAGGTAAACTTTCATCGGTCGATAATTTAGGTAGGTAATTTTACTAGCGTAGATAATTTGCTAGTTTGTGCTACCTCCAGCTTGATTATATTCGCCTAATAATTTCCTAATAATTTCAGAATACGTTTCCAGCGAAGAACGTGACATCAATGTCGGCAATTAATGAATCACAAATATTTAAATTTTGAAATATATATATTGCGATAACGAATATAATAATCAATAATATGTATAGTTTAAATTTAATATTTATTAAATATAAAATTTATTTGATTTGATTTATTTGCATATAAATAATTAACTAATATAATTAAGGTAATGATGTGTTGTCTTAAATATGCAAATGAAATATAAAATATCTTAGTAACTATAAGGAACTTGATTTGAAAAGAATGTTAATTACAAATAAATCCTTTACAACATTTAACAAGATCAATGTGATTAAAATATTGTGTATGCTCTTTCCTCTTTTTTTAATAGATTATTGCCTAATTTAATAAACTTTATTTATTAAATTTTAGTTAGAGATATAACATTTATTTCGTTTAGAGATATAACATCTATTTCTAAAAATATTGTTCATTATTTTCTGTTTATAATAAAGGTTCGGAGAAAAATGTACATAGAGAGAGAAACATAAAAAAAATTACGCACACGATATATTATTTCAATATATTGAATTTTATTACAAAATCTTTTTGTTTAGGCTACAACATGTAATATAATAATTGCGTTTAGTCTAGACCCTTATCAAAAGAAAAGCTAAACTGCACCACGTTTACTATTGTCTTAATGAGCCACTCCGCAAATTTATACGCCTCGAGGAAGGACTCATAGGGACAACGAGAAGGAAAACACACGTAAATGCTACAAATCATTCCTATGCATAAAAATTGAAATCCATGCCCGTATTACGGTCCAAAAATTATTCAACTTTCTCATTGTTGTACGATATCATTGTATCGCAAACGTGTGTCTATATATATAAATATATGTATATATATTATTCAAAATATTACAAATTAGGAAATACTTCACTAAATGCACAATGCCACGCGTAAAAATTCTATTTAGGATATCTCTAAATTGGAGTGACGAATATTCCAATACTCCATAAGTAGATATTTCGTGATAAACGCGATATTTATCGATATTTTAAATTACTGAAAAATTCGAGATACAAAGAATGATTTGAAACGCACATATGATCTATAACATTCCTTCGTTACAAACAAAATTTGCGCAAATTTAACAAAGAATTCACTCTTTCCCAATCTTCAGAATAATATTCTTAGTTCTCAGGAAAGCGGGCCATTGGATTTTGCATTGAATTCTTTAAATATTTATAAGTGATTTTTTGTGATTTATAAAATGACATTGGTCGTTCTAGCATCGACAATGTAGATTTGTCATCGAGAAAATTTCGCTGATTATACGATTTCCGATATGCCGGCGCGAATAAAACATGCTTATCTCTATACAAATCAATATCAATGTAAATGAGATCGCGGGACGATCATCCCGCCGATTGCACGCTAAAGAAAAAGGAAGCAGCATAATCGCTATATTGAACATGATACATCTAGTTCTCCTCGATGCGTAATCTAGAATCGGCGGCTCTTAAGACTTGCTGTGTCTAAAGAAGAAGACGAAGTAATTGCGTACATCAATCGCTGACAATCGACATACATCGTAATAGGTGTAAAAATAATAAAATTAGTGATAGTAAACCCCTCTATTACATGTTATACGGCATGTAATTTGTGTATGTGAATGTGTTCTTTCATACGTGTATACGTGTATATAACCGTTCGATCCGGTCGTAAAACGTTCAACATAATAAAGGAAACTCTCCCAAGCAAGCTAATTCTAAGATAATGTAATATCTTTTTCTTGTTTATTCATATAGCTTCTATTTATATTAGGTATGCACGTACGTGTGATAACTAAACAGATACATGATTTTCTTTTCTTCCATCGCATCACACACGTGATTTGCGGCCACTAGCGGCCTCGTCTTAACTTCAAAGAGCAGGAGGCTGTTATGATCATCGCCTTAAGATCAAAAGAAAATTTCGCGAGATGATCAAATATATCTGTTCGAATGTCGATTCTTATCCACTCTGATTTCCTTCCTGTATTCAGAATCGAATCATCGATATATCCATATGTTTATTTGCGCATATTACTAAATTTTTTACTAAATAAAAAAAAATTTCTAATGAATTTCGATTAGATAATTTTTGTTTAAAGTCAGAAAAGATTTAGAAAAAAGATTTGGATTTTTTAGATTAATTTAAAATTAATTAATCTAATTAATAGATTAATTAAACTCCAACACTTGATCAAATCTAATAAATATTTCTGATAGTCGTCTTTGATTCATTGAATTGTGTTAACAAAATTTTATTATCGAAAAAATTCAATTTCGATACTAAATTTTCACATTAAATACATAATCGGATGATTACACAATGTAAATACACTTTTATAAAACATTTAAAAAATGATATGGATATATCAATAATTTTAGAAATGTAGAAAGGAACTCACGATCGAGACAATGAATGTAAAATCGCACACTATAAACACAAATATCTCAGACATTTTAAGTCAAAATCATTATCTTAAGTGTCATCACATAATACATTTTTATATAATCTGCATATATATGTCATTCGTATCTCTTTAATATATAATTTGCTATACATAATATAAAGCTATTTCTTTTCATTTGTTTGAAAATCAGCGCGATATATGTTCTGCGCAAATTTTCAATTAAAAGAACTTGCATGTGCCTGAGTAAATCAAAAAATTATACAGAATTATACAATTAGAAATATAAGTCATTTTAAATATATAAATAATTGCACTGCTTCCACATATATGCAGTGGTACGCCAATTATGCTAATACTAGTTTTGTTAAAGTATATTTTCCTTGCTTTTTGCAAAGAGTATACTTAAAGCAGCCTCCTGCTCTCCAGTATAACTATATTTAATGGTTTCTCAGAATTATATGAAGTAAAATTTGTAAAATACAATATACTGCCTATATCATAAATTCTTAATCTTTTTCTTTATAAATAATTATAGTAATAGTCTTTCACAATCTTTTGTTAATTTATTATACTCAGATGCCATTCTCTTGGATTAAATTTAAATATTACATTTGTGCCCTTTCCGCACTAATTCATTTTTATAGTATATTCTGCATGACTGCATTCCTCTCTCTCTTTCTCTCTGTGTATGTTTATATATAATACATATATAATCCTTCTCTAAACGACTTATATATTATTTACATATGTACATGTTTAACAACGGTACGTCATTCTAGCCATTCGATTTTTCAATTTTCCTTTTTCATCATTATTAAAGGTCAATTTTTCGTCTTCTCCTTCACGGAACATACGATCACACGGATACTCTCTACTCTTGTTTTTAACTTTTTAAGGAATAACTTTGCTCGTGAATTTCCACTGACGGATTACAACAATAAATAATGATGAAAAATGATTCTGGCCAAATCTTTCATTTCGTTATCTCCTAGATAAAACGACCGTTGCATCTCCATTATCTTAGAGTTCTCACGCAATCGCACATCGTCGTATATAAATCCAATTAAACTGAAAGCTAATTACAGAAAAACTTACAACTCTTAAAAAATAGGCTCCGCCCTGTCGTTCTGATTTATCTTTCCGCTCACGCTATACTTGGCCAATCTCGGATTTGTCTTCAGTGACATTTTTTCCGTAAGAAGTGCAAAAACTACACAGAACAACTGTTTGCTTTAGAGGTGTCTCTAGAGGAAGACTCTAGTTCTATGTTTTGCGCGACACACGCACTAGTATCTTCAAAAGTCGAATCTCCTAGAGAATCATATTCGTTTATGTTATCGCTTTTTCCTCTGCGGCAAAAGTTGCGATTTTATCTGGGCATGCTCCCCCTAATGATTCAGGATTGGCCAAGCTCTCATTCATGCTACGAATCGAGATCGTCCTCTCTCTGGCTACTGAAATAAGATACCAGTCCGCCAAATTCGCCGGTGCCCTCTTCATCATACTGCTTATTACCGGCATTGGGGTCGCCTGGATGCGATTGCTGAGGTGGTGGCGGTGCCTGAGGTGGTGGTGGTCCTTGGATCGGAGGCTGGTTATCTGCCGGCGAGGAGAAATGCTCCGAGGGATACGGCGATCCTTGATAGGCGGCTGCATCGTCCGCCGTGGACATCGGCGGAGGTGGTGGATAGGCACCGTAATGGTAATTGGGAGGCGGAGGCGGATGATACGGTGAAAAGTTACCAGGTGGTCGATTGGGGGGTGGGGAAGGTTGTTGCATATTGTGATTAACCGGCGAGGCGTTAGTGAATGGCGGCATTTGATGCCTGGGCCCCATAGGGTTCTCGGCAAACCTAGCCATCGGCGGACCGCCTCGTACATATGGCGGGGGCGGTGGCGTAGGACCTCCTTTAGCTAATGGACTGCCGGCTGATGGTGGAATCATCGCCGGTCCGCCGGTTAAAGGTGAACTGCGATCTCGATTATTGATCGAGATCGGTCCACCGCCCGACGGCGATGGGTCCAGTGGATGGTGCGGCGTGTGATACATCTGCGGTCCGGGTACTCGCATACGCATTGGTGGCGTGCCCGATCTAACTGCAGCGAAATGCGGCGGCATAGACGATTGACCTGCTTGTCTATACGGTGATGGAATCCTGGCGCGTGGCTGCATCTCGTATCCCGTTCGCGGACCGCCCATTATTTGTCCTCCGACATTAGGCCCACCAAAGTACTTGTGGCCCATCGCGGCCGCTGCTGCGGTGAAGGACTGCGGACTGTTGGTTACTGGTTGGGACTGAAGCATCCTTGTAATGACGGAAGACTGTTGGCCGGATGGTAGCGATGGATAAACCGATTGCGAGTTTGACGATTGTGTTGCCGGTGGACCTGGTGTCGGAACGGCACTCGCCGGTGGTGTAGAGGGCGCCGAACCAGATGTACTGCTACCTGGTGTAGGAAGAATATTCGGAATATCGTTTTGTTTCATTTCCGGGTTTGAATCAGTACCCATACCGATCAAGCCGACTTCGGCCGCGGCCTTAGCCGCTGCTTCCGCGGCTCTGGCTGCCTCTAATGCGAGCGTTTTCTTGCCTTTGCCACGACCTCTTCGTTTCGGCCTCATCGGCGTACCATCCGGATTAAAGAGCTGTCCGTCTGGCCCAGTCATAAGAGGCATATGCCCGCCTTCGACGCTTCTGTCAGTTTCCGGTGTCAAGCTTGTAGGTAAAACAGCAGGATTGTGCGATTGTATATTACTCACGCTGTCCGGTGTCCCGATACCGCCGATGACTGATGTAGGCGCAATACCTAGATTCGATGCATTGTCTCTGCGCATTTGCTCAGCAATTATTTCAGCTTTGCTGCGACGTCCGCGTTTTTTCTTTTTAGGCGCCTCGCCGTCCATCCCTTCGGGCGCATTGGGATCTCTCTGTCTTTCCGCTGCCAATATCTCCAAAGCCTTCAAACGCGCCTTCTCCAACTTTTTGGCCTCTCGTTCCTCTTTCTTCTTCTTTTTCGCTATCTCAATTGCCGCGAGCTCCAATTGCCGTCGTCCGTATTCTTCGTCCAACATCATCTGTTCAAGCTGCTCATCATCCAAGTCAGCTAACTCCCCGGCACCGAGACTCGTCAGAGATCCCTCGGGAACATCTCCAGTAAATGAACTCGCTACCGACATCGTTGTACCTGTCAGTCCAACATTGTCCGGAAGACTCTCGTCCATTTTAGATGCTATATCGCCGATAGGATTGTCCATGACTGCGCCGATCATATCTCCATCTGCATCATCCTTTAATTTTTGTTTACGAGCTCTGTTTTTGCTTCCCGGTTTTGGTCCAGGTTTTTTCCTTTGTTTCGGCATATCGTCTGACAATGATTTTCGTTTCATTGCAAGACCCTTACCATTACGCGATTTCTTTGTCTTCAATGATTTGTTTTTAAATTTTAGAGCATCCTTCTTCGGAATATAAACATCTCCTGAAAAAGTTGATGATTAACGATTGTTATTTATATATTTATATATAATGTAATTCATAAATACATGACAAATGCACAATTCTCTTCAAGTAGAGAAAATATGTAAAACAAAAAAGAATTTAAACATAGATACTACAAAAGTTTTATTTCCCACAAGTTACGATAAATTAAAGAAAATAAAGCTTTCTATTACAATTGAATATCTCTTGATATATAATGAAATATAGAGACGCTACATCTGAATCATTTACCTGAATCGGAATCTTTCTCTCCATCATCATTTACGTCATCAGCTTCATTTACCACAAATTCATCTTCGCTCTCGCCAGTTTTTTTCATCATTAACGCCTTCTTCAGTTCCTATAAAATAATCAGAATTTTAATCTACATGATAACTTTGTTAAGTTAAAATGTCTCACCTCCTCACTATCTGATGCCATTGCCTCTCGATAATTAATTTTTCGTCCTCGAGTTCTTCTATCTAATATTTCTTCCTCTTCTCGTTTATTTTCATCTGGAAGTCCACCATAAATAATCTAAAAAAAATAAAATTTTATTATTATTATTATTATTATTTGAAAAAGATACAATTATTAAATCATTAAATCATTAAATTAAGATACGATATAGACATATACCTTTCGTCTGATAGTTGGGGCTTTTTTTGGTTTAGGCAGAATATCCTAAAAAAAAAAAAACATTTATGAATTTATACATTGTAATAATAAGAAAAAAGTGAAAAGAAATATTGGTTAGTAGCATCATATTCAAAAAGTTTATTATTTATTAGATATAGGATAGATATAAAAAGACTATATACAATTAATAAATTAGTAGTAATTTTTTTGTAAAAATCCAAAGAAATAGCATTAAATAGCAGACGAATGTATAAAATATTTAAATAAATTAAAAAGATTATTACCAAAGATTATTATCTTATAAAATATAGTGATATAAGAAACGAGATAGAAAATCTATTACCACGAGTATATTAACAATATGTGACATAAAGCTATATTATGCTATATATTGTGATAAAATGTATTGTGATGTCTTACATTATCTATGATGAGATATATTGTACAATATATATTACCCTTCACATGCCAAAAGGCACTATCATAAATAATCAATTAAAAAATAGTTACCTTTTTAATTTTTTGAATTGGCACTATCTCTGACGGTTGTGGAATCTGTGGAATCGGAACATCTGAAGCCATTTCTTGTAATTCATCCACTTTCATTTCAATATTATTTTTATCTGTATTATTTTCAAAATTCTCTTCTTTATTAATATCCATCACTTCATTCAACTCAGTAGTGTTTACATCTTGTAAGTTAGGTTCACTCTGTTCTTCAAGTTTTGGTTCATCTTCTTCATCGTTCTCACTCTGATTGTCGGATTCTATTATACGTTTTCTCTTTTTCCTCTTTTTGCCCTTTGTCTTGGGCACCGTCCTGATCCTAGATGTTGGTATTGTTTTGCTTCTATAATAATTTAAAAAAATTATATTATTTTAATAATTTTAAGTATTCTAGTTTATAATTTGTAATATATGATCTTTAATTTTTAATTTTTATTTCTATAAAAATATCTATTAAATGTATTAATTAAATCCTTCACATAAAATCCTGCTAAAAAAAAACTAAAATCTGATTAATCTTGAAATATAAAAAATCTTATTATTGTAATAGAAATACATTCATTTAATTTATCACACAACCAAATATCCTGATTTTATTATGTATTATATAATGGATTATATATAATATATATTCCAACATGTATAAGTAATAAAAATATAAAAATAGCACATATATAAGTAATAGAGATTTAAAAATAGCACGAGTTAATAAATGATAAAAAACTAAAAATTATAATCTCATCATTAAATTAAACTGTCTCAAAATAGATAAAAAAAAACAATAATTTTTTAAATCATTTTTTAAAATTTACTATTTATCAAATCTGATATAAATATTGTTAAAATTGATAAATAAAATAAAGTTTTGTCAACTATTCTATTGATTCTATTATTAATTAAAATGAATAAAATTATTAACATAATAAATCGATTAATAAAAATTTTTCCTCTTATATAAAATTTCATGTAATAAATAGATCTTTTAAATATAATTTCACCTTTTTTAGGAAGACATTGATTATATTTATATTAAATAGTGAATAAACCTTATAAACGAATAAAGCTTATTCACTATATTTATATTAAATAATGAATAAATCTTTAAAAAAAATAAACTATTATAATATAAATTATTATTATATACTTTTTCTTTCTCTGCCTCCATGAATTATCACTATCCTCGCTATCTGAATCTCCCCATATCGATCGTGATTTCTTTCTCTTTGGCCGATCACTCTCGTCACTATCGTCATTAACTGAAAAAAAATTTGCGATCATTTAAATAACTTATTTTTAAATTTTATTTAGGATATTTTATTATAGAGATCATGATAAATAATTTAATAAAACGCAAAACTCAATTAATCAATTTTATCGATTTAATTTTATATAACTTTATATGAATTAAATATTTTCATAAACAATTTTTAAAAAATTGCAAATAAAAATTATAGATTTTAATGAAATTTATATTTAAATAATTTTACATAGAAAATGTATGTAAATAATATTAAAAAGTATCAAGTGTTATAATTACTTACTAAAATCTTCATCGTAAGCCCTAGTACTGCGCGCTCTAGTAGATCTTCTAACAGGACGCGGCTCACCCTTTCTACCACGTCGCCTTACATTAGCAAAACTATCATCAGATGAAGTGATATGATCATCAAAGTCTTCCTCTTCTTCGGAACTCGTACCTTTGAAATCTTCATCACTATCTGGATCATCTTCGCTACTTATATCGAGGCTATTTAATTTTCGATGTTTCTTACGTGCTAACAATTTCTTAGCAACCGCACTTTGTTTCTCTTCCATTTCATCAATCATATCTTCATTCTCGATTTTATATTCCTCGTCACTTTCTTTTTCCGGTTTTGATTCGATATCATCTTTATCCTCTTCTAATTGCGTCATTTTTAACGCTTCGGCCTATAATAGACATTATATGTAATAATACTATCACATCTGCATATATATTTGTTGTTTAATCATTTTACCTCAGCCTCTTCTTTTTCCGCGTTGACTATCGTTGCAATGTCCTTACCCCTTCCCTGATTACCAGCTCCTTGAACCGCTTCAACTTCATCTTGAATCGCGGCGTTAATCATGTCATCATACTCGTTAAACTTATAGGTGTTAGCGCATCGACGTTCACGTAATTGATAAACTGGTTCGCTTTCATCACTGCTCGATGTTTCGGAACTAGAGGCTGACGAAGAGGAGTCCGAAGATTCTGTAAAAACAGAGAGATTAAATATGTATTACATAACAGTAACAATTATTGAATAACATAAAAATAACATAATTATTCATTTTAACTTAAAATAATTTAAATCAATCGCTACATAAAAATTTACCATTATCTGATTCCTGACTAGATGCTTTCGATCCTTTCACGCGTTGCGCTTCACCTTTATGAAGCACATTATCCAGACTTATGCCGACAAAAGCCAATCGTTTCTTCCGTAATACTTCATTCTCGTGTCTCTTTGTTAACTGATCGAGTGTCTTCAGTGTTTCTTGTAGCTTAGTCACCAGCAGATTCTTGAAGATCATATAAATATTTCATATAAAACATTTCATATAAATATATATAGAATTAAATTAATGTATTAGATGAAAAAAGAAATATTAATATATGTACAATATTTAAATGTTTTAAAAAAAGTGTAGTCGACCAAACTAGCCAGAAATTTTGTTTATTAATACGACGTTTCGACCATATGGTTGTGGTCCCTATCAAGTATATACTAGAAAGATTTATAAATAAATTAAACAATTAATTTACGGTTTGATTAATATAACAAGCACAACGAAATAAAGTGTGAACAATTTACCGATGTAATAATAATCAGGTAACAGGCATAGATGATAATCTTGCAAAACTGCACAAGTCACATTAACAAAAAACGTTATTTAACTAGATTCGAATTTGAGAGAAACTGATGCGTCCGTGTGAGACTTTGTCAAGAAACTAAACAACCAGAGGAAAAACGAAACTACGTGACCTTTATTATTTTGTCATAAATGTTGTTTAAACTATCCGTATCTTTTTGTAGATTGATTAGATTATTAAATCTCTTGATAAAGAACATCTCAGCGATCTCTTTCTTTCGAACATACTTTTCGCTATGCAAAATATTGGGTTTCGACCAATCAAAATCATGTTCGGATTCTAATCTATGTTTGCTAATGACCGAGTGATTAGTTTCATGTAACTTTATATTATTACAATGTTCTTTCACTCGCGTACGTAAATGTCTTTTTGTTTGTCCAATGTATGATAAATTACAATCTTTACAATTTAATTTGTATACAACACTTGTCTTGTCATTATTATGTAAGCTATCTTTACCGCGTCTAATTAAATTATTTAGTTTTTTTGTTATTTTGTAAACGACGTTAAAACCACTATTTCGTAAAAGACGGTAGAACATTGTAATAATATAAAGTTACATGAAACTAATCACTCGGTCATTAGCAAACATAGATTAGAATCCGAACATGATTTTGATTGGTCGAAACCCAATATTTTGCATAGCGAAAAGTATGTTCGACAGAGAGAGATCGCTGAGATGTTCTTTATCAAGAGATTTAATAATCTAATCAACCTACAAAAAGACACGGATAGTTTAAACAACATTTATGATAAAATAAGGGTCACGTAGTTTCGTTTTTCCTCTGGTTGTTTAGTTTCTTGACAAAGTCTCACACGGACGCATCAGTTTCTCTCAAATTCGAATCTAGTTAAATAACGTTTTTTGTTAATGTGACTTGTGCAGTTTTGCAAGATTATCGTCTATGCCTGTCACCTGATTATTATTACATCGGTAAATTGTTCACACTTTATTTCGTTGTGCTTGTTATATTAATCAAACCGTAAATTAATTGTTTAATTTATTTATAAATCTTTCCAGTATATACTTGATAAGAACCACAACCATATGGTCAAAACGTCGTATTAATAAACAAAATTTCTAGCTAGTTTGGTCGACTACATTTTTTTTCAACCTTGGATTATTGACTAGCGACATTAAATTATTATTTTTTAATTTTTAAATGTTTTATTTAAACATTTGTGTAAAGTTTTCAAAATGAGACAACTTACATGTTGGCATGGTGGACAAAACCAATCGCCTTCAGGTATAAGCATAAGAGCTGGCCTGAGGCATGAGCAATGCCAGCCTTTATCGCAAGAATCACACAAAAGAATCCATTCGGGATGATCAGCTTTCCCACATTTCTGACAGGCGTACTCATCCTCAGCTTCTTCAACATCGCTTTGGGCTAGTGACAAATATGAATGAAGTTATAATCGAATATAAATATCATTATATTTGTTTATTTTTTACGAAAAGCTTACCTTTCTGGGCGGTTCTAGCGCGTCTTAATGGTTCAGACTCTTGGTCTTTTTCGAGATCGCTTTCCGGAGAAAATTCGTGATCACTTTTAAACAGTAAAGATCCCTCGCTCTCGATATCTTCCTCTTCCTCTTCTTCGTCCTCATTCTCATTTTCTTCGTCGCTACTAGATCCGGATGAGCTCTGCCATGGATTCGCTTCATTGAATTTTGCTAACATCTTTTTCTTTTTTCTCTTTCGGCGTTTCTTTTTTGATTTTTTTTCTTTTTCCGTTTCTTTTATGACAACCTCTTTTATATAATCCTCTTCGCTTTCCGGCTACATGAGATAAACAATTATATGTGCAATCTATAAGTTATATAATTTTAATTTATTTAATCTAATAACTTACTTTTTGTTTCTTTCTCTTTTTCTTGTCTGATTCTTTTTTCTCTTCCAAATCACGCATAGTTTCCTCCTCGATTCTACGCCTATCTGCTTGTTCTTTAATTTTTAATTGTGCTATTCTTCTTGATTGCCTAACAGGCGTCTCATCCTGTGCCAGTCCTGATGCTTCCGTTTCCAATTTAATATCTCTGCCTATTTCTAAGCCAAGAACCATTTTTCCTGTAAAAACACAATTTTTCAATTTTAGTACATCTTTACGCTAATTTTTTATATTCAATAAGCTATTGCCACATATATTTATATACAGACTTACGTTTCTTTCGCTTCTTCTGTGCTGAATTTAAAGCATCATTGGAAGTCCCATCGGGATGAGCACCAGGCGAAATTTCGGACATTTGATCGCCCTGAAATTCCGCAAGTTTCGACCGATTAGGACGTCCACCTCCTCGACAACCACGCCTTCGTTTGCCTCTAGGACGACCCCTGATCTTTTTATCAATCGGCACCGATTGCATAATATTTGGATCATCACTGCCATCTTTAGTCGCGAGCTCCACTACATCAGGATCACATTTTACAGCCTCGTCCTCAGAGCTCACTGTTATCTCGCGGCTCTCCTCGATGGACTTTCGTAATTCCTTATCGGATATACGTTTTGCGCGTAATTTCATCCTCTTGCCGCCCATCATTTCTTCATCTTCCTTTGTAGCTCCGTCTTCAGAATTTGATTCGTGAGCACTATTTCGTCGTTTTCGCGAAATCTTCGGCGTTTCCGTAGTGCTGTCTAATTTCCATCCCTCGTAAACTATTTCTGATACCGGCTTTATACGGATACTTATCTTAGAAACATCATCATCCTCTGTAATATTTCTTAAAGCATCATCCTCGGTAATATTCTTTAAAGGGTCATCCTCGTTACATGCTAAAGGATCAACTTCTTCTGATGGTACGTTAAAACCGCCCTCGTTATCCATGCCTGTTGAATCGCTATCAGAAGCTACAGAAGCTACAGAAGCAGGCTTCATCTCGATATTTTGAATTTCTAAAGATGGTTCTTTTCTTTCTTCTAAATCGATTTTGGAATCCTCTATCGCTGTAGCAGTCGTGGAATCGTTAATCATACTAAAATCGTTTTGAAACAATTGTGTCGTAGAGATTGCCGATGTTTTCGCTTCGTCTTTGATTTGTGGTTTTAAGGTTTCCATCTCATTCAACGTATCTAAATTCTTAAGCGGTTGCACCTCGGTACTTACTAAATTTTCAAACATCTTATCGTCAGTTTCAAAATATGGTGGCTTAGACTTTAATGGAGGAACATCTTCCGTGTCCGAAGAATCGCTCAATCTTTTGCTAGCTTCTTTCTTGATATCAGATTTTACAGCGTTAACTTCTGAGATAGTCTCTTGAGCAAAAAATATCATCGATTCATCTTTCGTATTTAAAGGCGCACTGAAATTCTCTGTACTTTTATTTACATTCAGATTTACACTAAAAGGCTCATTTTGATTGCTACTATCCAAGTTATTAACATTTTCCATCTTCGTAGACATCGAATTTGGATAATATAAAGTGTTTGAAGATATGCTTTCTTCTAATTTCGGATCTTCAAGATACGATTTATCCGCAGTTAAAGTATTATCCAATTTCGCTGGCACTATATCCGATTCTGTTTGAATCGGTGGTAAACTCATCTCTTCCACGAATGGTTTAGTTAAACATTCTTCTTGCAATTTTACATCCCATTTATTGTCTTTAGCATAATCCGTTAGATCCTCTTTAAATCTTTTACATGGAATAGGCAGTTCTTCAGCAATGTGTTCATTTACATTCTTCAGCCTTACGATATTTTCTGTATCTAAATTGACATTCATTTTTTCATCAATATCCCTCATATGCTGCTCCTTTACATCAAATATGTTAGTCACTTGGTTATCCAGAGCGTTAATTTCCATACTTTCTTGGGCAAATGAAGATTTTGCAAATTTATTCGCGTCGTTTCTGTCGAAATTGCAAACATTCTCGGATGTCAAACATTCCCCTTTTTCCGTTATTTCATCAACAGTCTCTTGACAGTCTTGTACTGTTTTCATATTGTCGATCAAATTATTAAAATGTTCTTTATTTTTTTCACTATGGCTCATTTCAAAACTCTTGTTCAGAAGAGGCTCAATTATTTCTTCAGTCATGACTGGAGTAACTAATAGTTTCGTTGCATCTGATACTTCCAATGTTTTAATATTGTCAGTAACATTACGAATGTCTGTTTTTTCTTGAAATTCATCTTTATTTAAAGGCATTGTCGATTCATCATTCAAACAATCTTCAATATTACTATCAATATTGCAAGCAGATATAACATTTGTCTCGACAACACATTTTTGCTCACTAACGTTTGTAATATCTTCATTTAATATTTCATTCATTTTCGTTTCTGAAGGTTTCTCCGCTTGCTGTTCAGATGGTTCCTTTTGAGACGCATCGGAGACTAAATTTACGTTGTTGGTGTCATCTTTTTGGACAGATGATTTTTCGTGCAACTCTTCACTAATTTTTCGTTCCATCGAGACAGCAACATCATCCTTCGAATCACTTTGCGCCACATCAGGTTCGAAAACATTATCGCTACCATCATCATTGGAATCACTGTCGTAATTCGCAACTAGCGGTTGTTTATTCTCATTTGTTATCTCCTGTTGTGAGTCTTGAGAAATTACATTTATTGAATGTACATTCGATAATTCAGTAATTGCAACTGTCGTATTTATCTCTGATTCTTCTATGCTTTCGACAATTTCTTTACTTTTGCTGACGTCACAAATATCTTCCGCTACTATCGTATCTCGTTTATCAGTATTGTAGATTTTACTCTCATCATCTTCGGCAAATTCTTTATCATTTTTGCTTTCTACGTCAGCTTCAGACTTCTCTTTCTCTGAGGTTTCAGTTTCTGTCGCAATCTGACAAGATTCTTGTTCAATATTTGCAATAACTGGAGTTTCTTTTTCAGGATCCATCGTTGCTTCTTGCACTGCATCCTCCGGTTGTCCATCATTCATTGTAACTTCCTCAGTTTCTTTAAACGATTCATTAGATTCCGATATACGATCATCTATAACCATCTCTTCATTCGAATCTTGATCGATGCAAGAACTGAGGTTCTCAGAAACATCATCAACATATTCGCTTGTAGCCTGAACTATGTTAGACAAGTTCGTTCCTTTCGTAGTTTCGACAATATCCGACTTGGGCAATTCAAGAATATTTGTTTCAGGCATTATTTCTGGTAAAATGTTCTGGTTGAATGTAGAAGGTTTATCGATAACAGACAATGTATTTTCAACTTTTTCGCTGTCTATTTGCACAGGTCCACTCTGTTGAGACGAGGAGTCCTGCACAGATACATCATCCGAACTGCTTATGGTAGGAACTAAATCGTGTTTAGCATTTTCTTTAAGAGACTCCGAAACGGTCACAGAATCCATATCAAACACAGTATCGTTAACTTGCATATCGTTCAATCCTTTCTCTTTAATCTCTTCGGAATCACCTGATCCATCATCTTGCATCCCTATGTCAGATAATGCATCAGTTCTTTCGCTGTTTTTATCGTAATTAACGCATAACGAGTCGGCATCGGAACCGATCAGACCTTTCATCTTTTCGTTATCCGTGTCAGTCGAATGATCTTCCTGACCGTCGATTTCGGAAAAATTATCATTTTTATCACTCTGCTTGTCGCAACTCTCTCCAGCGGAATCGAGATCATTCTTTTGAAGGCTGTTTGCTTCCTGGTAATCTTCGGATAATCTTGTTGCATTTGTGGAATCTACTAATTCATTAGAATTGTTATCCTCAATTTTCTTAAAATCGGTCAATTCTATTTGTGAATCTTGAGTAAGAAGCGAAGACGAATGCGGTGTTGTTACAGATTCGATTTTCCCTTCGTCTTCCTTGAAGTTGTTTGAATTAACAGACTGATGATTGTACTCATTTTTACAATCATCGATTGGTTCTTCATCTTTATCTTCTTTATCATCCGACAATTGCGGTATAATATTGTCCGATATTTCAAAAGAAATATTTTCCTGAGTTTTTTCTATGCCTTCAGATTTTTCAGAATCAATAGATGTATCACATTGTGATTGTTCAACAATTCCACATTCTACTGGTCCAATTACGCTGGATTCATCAATCGAACTGATTTTAATCGGATCTTGTTCACTCATACTTATATCATTAATACTTTCATTTTCTGCCTCTGTACTCGTATGTATTTTTGAAAAGTTATCTTCTTCCGTTTCTTTGCTGGAACAAACAGATTCTTGCACGCTTGATTCCTTATTCGTCTCTGTCGAAACTTGAGCGACAGATGAATTAGTGACATCACACTCGGATACATCGCTTGGATCTATCGAACTATTAAGTGTTGAAATTGTATGTTGATCCCACGTGTTGCTTGGTGTTTCAATTTTTTCCGTGTCTTCGCTATTGTTTCCGCATGGAACACTGTCAGAATCTGAAGTAAACAGATCCGTCTTTAGCGAATTATTGTTTGTTTGCGTCAACTCAAAATCTTCCGTATTTTTGTATGGATAAACAGTATCGTCCACCAATTTCGATGAAGATACACATTCATATTGTACAGTATCCGTTTTACTATGCGCAGATGCGATCAAACTTTGCTCCGATTCTAATTCATCGGATTTCGAGGTATATGAGATACAATTGGGACCAAAAAAAAATCTCGGTGGAGAATTGGCAATTGTTGGTTTGCATTCATTATCCGTTATTTCAGGAGTATCCGGCTCGCGTGAAACTACACTATTCAAATCGTTTTGTACATTGGCTGAATCTACCATAGATAGTTCAGAATTTGTACATTCTTCGGGCGTCTGTGAAATATCTTGACACGACGATATAGAAGAATCACATTGCATGGATTCTTGAAGTTTAGCATCACTTTTCTGTTCCATACTCATATTTGTATTCGTACTCTTTAAACTTTCATCGAACATTTTAACACTGTCTTTGATGGTGGTTTCACTTTCCGTGTTTACAGGTTTGTCATCTGTTTTGACATCTTGATTTACATCAGCAGAAACTTCCATTTTCGATTCTGTATCCGTGTTCAATAGCTTCTGCTCTGCATCGTCACATTTATAATCATTTGTATTTTCCTTCAATGATATGTCTTCTTCCACATGTGATATGATACTACTGTCACATTCTGCTTTCTCCTCCGGTTTTCCCACGTCCCACCTAGATAACCTTTTGACGGGACCAGTTGTACTTTTAGGTATTATTTGGACGCCCAACGTTTGCTTAAACTTTGGCTTCTCTTGCATAGAATCTACTATTTGACAATTATCGTTTACGCTTATATTAGATTGCGGATAGTTTCTATTTAATTTTACAGGGGTTTTGTTCGATACTATCGAGCCCGTAGACACCTCGTTTTCGGTTAAAACCTTATTCTGCGATAATGTCGCGGTAGCGGAGTCAGGTTCAGTTTTTGATTCGTTGCTTTCTTTATTGTCAGTGGACGTGTCGTCACCGGGATTACCTGTCTCGCATTCCGTGCCGGAGCCCTCGCCGTAAAAAAAAATAGTTGGTTCTTCCACAGCTTCTCCGACAATAGGATTCACCGCATCACAATCGCTACCAGATCCTTCACCTTGTACCATCATCATAGGTTCCTCGATAGCCTCGCTCATTTCATCCCTCCAATTGCCGCTTATCATTGGTCTCTTATCTATGGAGCCTCTGATTGGAATTACGTCCGCTCTTATCCTCTTCAGCATATCTTGCTGCACATCGTCACCTTCTAGGGGACGTTTCAATGGCATGGTGTTCATCCTCAAGGAAGTGATCTTGCTATGATCGGGAAGTATCGTGTAGCTCGGTAATCTATGCTCGTCCTTGACAGGTAATCTAGCTGTATTGTGATACGGCGTCGATGACATCTCGTACGCAGTGAATGGCATTTGCCGTTTGCTCAAATCAGCCAACCTCGCGTGGTTACGCATCATCACGCTATGTGCGTCGTACGGCAAATTCGGTACTTCCGGTTTGTTTAGCTTCTTTGTGCTCAAATCCATCTCTCGATGTTGAAAATCTTGCGTTCTGTAGCCCGGGGAAGGCAGATCCATCGTCTTCCCTTTTCGACTAGAAAGATCGATTCCGGAAAAATCCATCGGTCTGTTTTGCTCGTTTGCGCTCTCCCAACCACGCGGTGATGTCGACAAGTCTATGCCTCTGTGACCTCTAAGAGTTGATTTTTCAGATTGATTTCTTGAGCAAAAATCTTGCGGCAACCTATCGTCCTCTCCATTCGCGGTATTTCCCAATATACCACCGGATCTTGCGAGAGATTCCGCTATCTTTTCCAATGATTTTGGTCCGCTTGGCTTCTCCAGTTTTTCTGATTGTATCCTCACAAGATTCGCAGCCAGTTGATCTATTGGCTTGATAGATAGTTTGCTGTGTGCCATAGAAATAGAATCTGTAGAGGAAAAAGGCAAGTTACTTTTGCCAGATAATTTCTCGAGCGATTTCATAACAGGATCTGTTATCTCGTCGGAAATACCATATTTTTTCGCTGCATTTAATGATGCCGTGACAGGTGTTGTTGGACTTAGTAATTTTTCTTCTGGCATTTGTTTTAACTCCGAAATATTCACTAGCTTCAGTGGAGACGAAGTAATAACAGGCGTTTCTATCGATTTTAATGGTGCCGATTCTTCAACCTCGAATTTCACGTTATCTGTTACTGTAGGTGCAGTCTGTTTATGTATAATCGCGGATTTACTCTCCGATGTTAAAGAATCGGATGTTACGTCGGTAGCCTCTCTGCGGCTTACTTCTTCCGATATTACATTCACCTTCATGTTTAGCGTTTTCAAATTAGACGCTGATAATGTAGACGAAGTATTCATACATCTTGATTCTATGCTCGAAGTTTGTACCATTTCTTGAGAATCGTCTTCCTCTGTAATTTGCTTGGAACTTTCGTCGTTTGTCATATCCTCCTCTTCCGCATCAATATCTTCTTCCTCATCATTTTCAACTTCATTAGTATCATCCTGATCCTGATCCTGATCCTGATCCTGATCCTGATCCTGATCATGTTCTTGTTCATCCTCAAACTCGTCACTCCTACCGTTGGGTAACTGTTTACCATTCATCTCATTTGTGTGAATGCCATTCTCTTGCACAACTTCGTCCTCCAAACTTGGTGATGTCGTTACTTGACCAGTGTCTATTATAGGTTTTTCAGAGATTTCTAAACTGTTGCTATCCTCATTAATTGGTATAGCTCCGGCTTCGCCATTCGACAAGGTGTTTATGAGACTAACAACACCTTCTCGATCCCTATTACAAAAGATATATAATATGCACTATTGATAGATTCAATTAAAATAATAAAATATAATAATACAAAAGCATATTATCGGTTAATCTAGTTTGTAAAAAAAAAACTTACTGAGCTACTAGTTCCCAATTCTCTTCGTCTAAATCTTCCCTATAAACTCTTATGTTGCACTCCTCGTCTAACTGACACCAATATGCTAATCCACTTTTGTCCCTTCCTAATGGTTCCACGCGCAATTCATCAGCTGCCAATTTGTTCACTTCATTCTTAAATTTTTGATTTAAATCAAACTGCGTTTCCAATAGTACCTAGAAAATAAAAAAGGCTTGCGCATGAAAAAAATCTTTCAATTTTATAGATAAAAAAAATAGAATTATATAATAGTTCATACTTTAAGTAAACGCAGTTTAACAGCAATGCGAGCCTTTTTATAACCAAAGCGTTCAAGTTCCCATCCATCCTGATTAGAGTACGTGTGGCAAAACTTGACTAGTGCCCGTTCCCATTTCTCCGGTGACACACTTTTACGTGTTTTACGTAACAACTTGATGTGCAGGTCTATTAATTCTCGTGACACTAAAAAGAACATATAATAAATTTGTAAGAATTACAAATAAATAAATATACCGAAGAAAATTTCTAATCTAAACTGTATATTGTGTAAATATATCAATGACTTGTGTCAAAGTTTTCAGAAAATGTAACATTGATCGAATGTCCACTTATTTTTTAAATACGTATAATTGAAACAATAACACTGATACAGAAACTCTAAAATAACAGAAAAATATATCTCCCTAGATTTAATTCAAATATTACAAAAAAGCAATTCAAGGTTAACGTTAAACTTGAATGAAAGTACAAATAACGTGACAAAAACAGAAAATACAAGTGTTTTGTTTCCACAGAGTAGACCTTCCGTCTACGGATTGACGATCGTATACGAGTCTCTACTACGTACTACGGCGATCAATGACATTTCCCCGAAATTGGAGCGAGCCGGCGTCGCTTGTAACTTGCATGTAATCACGTGTAACCGACAAGTTGACAACAAGGAAGGTGGCAGCACGCGGCGGAATAACAACAATGCGAAATCCGCGCTTATCTGTCAATACAACAACGCTTAACGCAAGGAAAGCCGCGTCGTCGTAAAACGGCGTAAAGGGAAAGGACGTTTCGCGATTACCTTCGTCTATCCCGCGCCGCCAAAACAGAAGGCGGCGGTCCCGCGTCCACCTTCCTCGCGCGTTCCAAGCGAGAGAGAGGCGCGACTCGTTTGCCGGAACGAATCAACAAACGGAGGGACGATCGAGGCTCGCAGTCGCAGCGGAGTCGTACGAAGGAAACTAATGGTACGGCGCTTAGACGACTGGCCTTTTGCGGGGGCGGGTCGCTGTCGTTGCCTCTCGCTTCCTCTCGCACACTTCGCATACACGCTATTCCCCTCTCTTTCTCTCCCACTCTCTCTATCTCTCTCTCTCTCTCTCGCTCACACCGTCTAGCGCGTATATACACGACCGTGTCTTCTGTCCCTCCCTTCCACCCGCGCACGAGAGAGCACGTACACACAAGCGTAAAGGGAGAGACCGCGGTAAAGACCCACCTTCCTGCGTGTTCTCGAGCATATCCTGGAGTCGCGCGATGTCCGGATAAACGATGCCGCAGGACTTGCCGAAGCAGCCAAGGAACGAGCAGATCACCGCGAAATTTGGGTCACTCGCGCAAGAGGCTTCGTTATCGGACGCCATTTTTCCGACCGCTTCTCGCCGTTGGGCCCCGTCGCCGCCACCGCCACCGCCGCCGCCGTCACCGCCGCCGCCGCCGCCGCCGCCACCGCCGCCGCCGCCGCCGCCGCCGCCGCCACCGCCGCCGTCAAACAGGCGCGACACACTACTACGCTAGGCGGCCCTGCGATGGCTTGCCGCGCATCCCATTTTTCACTACACCAGCGGGCCACTACACCAATAACGCGAACGAGTAGCTACGTGAGAAATTTCGCGCCTTCGATCGTCGAGGCAGGTAGTCAGTCGGCCGCCGAGCGCCTCGACGCCGACGCTTCCCGCTTCCTCGCCGCTCTCGTCTTCCTCTACCTCGTCGTTGTGCGCGCCCTTGGTGTCTTCGCGCGCCTCTACCTGCCACTCGCGCGCCGACGAGGAGGGGGGAGCGCACACAACACACACGCACTCACGCGCGCGCGCGCTCACAGGAGGAGTAGAAAGAGAGAGAGACGGAGGCACTTATTCCTCCGCCCTCTCTCAAAAGTGGACAAGTGAAAAGAAGCGGCGCCGCCGCCGCCGCTCTTTCTCTTTCTCTCTCCCTCTCTCTCCTTCTCTCTGTCTCTCTTCCTTCTCTTTTCCTCTCGCGCACTTTATATCGCTCTCGTTGGATCTGTCTCTTCTCCGCAAGTTTTTCACGAGTCACGAACACAGACGCACATCGCGCGTTAGAGCTCTAATGCGCGTTGTTTCCTTCCCTCTTCCCCCCTTCTCCCCCCCCGAAACTCCATCCGTTCCGCGCTATCTCCCTCCTTTTCTCTCTCGCGCGCACGATCACACACGCGCGACGTTTCGCTCCGTCGATGCCGAGAGCGCGCGCGGGCGTGCGCGGGCACGCACGCACGCACGCACGTACGTCGCGACGACTACGACGACGTTGTAGGCAGGAAAGTACGGCGCGTACGAGCCACGCTCCTCGAGACGGATATCGCGCACCGGAGGACGCACGGGGACGAATTATTCTCGCGAACGCTCCGACTTTCGCGACTCCTCGCGTCCTAGATGAACGTACGCGCGTGACGTCGAGACGCGATCGCCGAGTCACCGGGTGCACACGAGCGGCGCAGTAACGACCACCACGACGAAACGCATCCCCCTTCCTTGTCGCGCGCAACACGGAGCACTGGACATCGCCTTCGGGATTGGAAACATTCGGGGGGTTCTCAACCGAGGCGACGAAGCGCGGTACAATAGGGGCCAGGACCGTGCGAAAAGTCTGCGTCAAAAGTCGGGCTCGCGAACGATTTTCCCCGATGGAACAATGTCGACTTTGTTCGATTTTCAAATCATATGCAATCTACGCATTTTATATGAAATTATATTTGGAGGGTATAATGACAGGTGTCGATTATTGAAAAATAATCTATTATTACTACTGTAATTTGTTTTTCAATTATATTCTTATTTTTTATTGACATAGCATTTTTTAGAGTTACTATTTTTATAGAGTACTGCTATATAAATTTTCTTCGCATTTTATACGAAATTATATTTGGAGGGTATAATGACAGATGTCGATTATTGAAAAATAGTCTATTATTACTACTGTAAAAATTTGTTTTTCAATTATATTCTTATTTTTTATAGACATGGCATTTTTTAGTTATTATTTTTATAGAGTACTGTTATATAAATTCCTCCTTCATTTAATAAAAGGAAGAGAGAATTTTGAGAAATCAAATATTTTTACAACAAAGAATATGTTATATTCATTTTATTCTATTAATAGAGAAAACTCAAGAATCTTTAAGAATATATTTGTGTGATTCCAAATTTAATACAATCTAAATTTATTGTGAAAAATCGCGGACGAATAATACTTCGATATACAAGGTTTATATTGTTTATTGTTGGAGTAGTAGAACGCCTTAGACCCTCGAGCGACTTGATCGGCCCTGATGATCGTACCTGGCGGTCTTTAAGCCGCGTCCACGTACATCTCTCACATATACGTTCCTCCTCCCTTTCCCTCTTTCCCTCCACGATTATTATCTTCCTAATCACGCACGAGGTCGACGTTTACTCGACTAGTACTGGCGCATCGTTTTTATCGTCACGTGCTCAGACACTGCTGTCGAGAGCGAGAATCATTCGGACGGAGCGCGAAAATTCTCCACGAAAATCAGCTCAAATGTGTCAGGCTCTCAGGTTCGCTTCGCCGAACGACGTTCTCGCTCGATGACGTATCTGCGCAGTTTGCGATGTCGCGTCAAGAGCATGAGCACCATGACACAGGGCGACATTAACATCGCCAGGTACCCTTGCGCATCGCGCGTGATGGAGTCGCGCTTGTCAAGTTGACCCTTGAACAACCGAGGCGCTCGGAATCTCTCTTACGAACGCCTTTCTACATGAATCGGAAACGATAATCATTGAAACGCGAATAGCACATATATTTAGGATCGATCGCGAGGCGCGCTCGAGGTTCAACTCGCCAACATTCCTGCCGACAAAAAGGGGAAGGACGCGGGAGGAGGCTTGATCGCTCTCGAGAGCGCACGCTTCTTTCAAATTTAATTCCTCGAATGATCGTGACTTCTGCAAGTCTGCTCCGCTAAACATAACGCACAATCGCTCGCGTGATATATTTGTTCTCCATCGGCTGTCACTCGTGTTTGCGCTACACGTGATGCCTGTATGGCATCGACTTTCAAAGATGCCCCGAGAACATAAATAGGCTACAAACAGGAGCATAATCCGTGGATTTTGTTGGATATTTTGTTACGTTATATTGTAGACGATGTTTCAACATTCTTTGTTTCTGTTTTGAAAAAAAAATATTCAAAATTTTACAATGTATGAACCTGACAGTTCTCATACTTCCTGCTGGCAGCATAATTCTACTTTCCAGCGAGAAAATACAGATAGGTTCAATATCACACGATAGGCTTTTAAATAAAGAACATTTTTGAAATTCTGAAAATTTTTCAATTTGTGATAAAATCGATTGTTTGAATTTATTTC
Organism: Camponotus floridanus; assembly: GCF_003227725.1. Taxonomy (NCBI): domain Eukaryota; kingdom Metazoa; phylum Arthropoda; class Insecta; order Hymenoptera; family Formicidae; genus Camponotus; species Camponotus floridanus. The sequence goes on along the minus strand of NW_020229692.1, from coordinate 96,995 downwards.
TTGCTGAAAGACTCTCTTAGTATATTTCTAGACCAGAATCAGCATAGGGTATATTTCTCTGCGTCTTTATAGCGTCGGGGAAATCGTTCTCGGCGAAATTACATCGATTTTGAAATCCTAATAAAAAGAGCTCTCTCATGCATATACGTGAACGAACGTTCAATTTCGAGGACGGGATATGCGCCGCTTAAAGGGACACTATTTTGAAGCGAGAACGTGCAGTGGCGTTGGCAATGGGTCGAGTTTTACGATCGATCGGCGTCGAGAGGAGGCGTCCGAATATCCGTCTCACGGAAATCGAACGGGCTTGAAAGGGAATTGAATTCGTGGGCGCGACGTCGCGAAAGTACAATAAAAAATTCGCGATCCTTTTTCTTCTCGGCGAGATTCAGCTTCCACAAGGAACTACGTGCGGGAATGTCTAGGTGTGTCAACGGATTAAGTTATTTATCGATTGGCGCGCGTAGCCCACCCCTGAGAATTATCCGAGAACGCCCATGGGCGCGACGATTCGATCGATCGCCAAGTCGAGATGAGGGAACGATCGCCGAAAATACGCTCGCAACGTGTCGGAAAATCAGTTTCGGTCAAATGAGACTTGACGTATTCGTAATCGTTGAATAAAAATTAATCGTGTGCCAATAGTTCAGCAGGAGTCGACGTAAAGATCATTTTCACGTAAATATGACATCGGGATCTCGTTCATCTCCAGTACTTTATATATGTAGAGCGAGACTAGTCCTTTTAAAAGAGAGAGAGAGGCTGAGAAAGGAAAAGTGTCGCATATTAAGATACGGATGACAAATCTATTGCCGTAATCGATATTATGAAAATATCGCATTTACATGTAAACAGTATTCCGTTTTGACAAGTAATACATCATACATGAATAAACAAAATATATAAAATTTTAATATATATATAAAATTTTTTTCCCATAAAAATTGCCAGTCTCTATATTGGAACATGTAAATACATAAGAGACTGGAAATCTATAAAAGAAAAAAGCTATACAGTTACAACATTAGGATAAAATATCTATTAAACTATTAATATATAGCGTAAAACTTATTCTTGATTGAGAAATCAAGCGAGAGTCGAAAAATAATTATTTAAATTGTTTTTTTTTTTTAAATGCAAAATTCATCAGATTATACGTCAGATACGATGCCGCGAAATATTTAATTCGCGGGAAATATAGAAATATTCAACAAGTGGTATACATATATATTCTTCAACCTTTATGTATAATTTATGCATTATTTATACTAGGTTTTTTTTTTTAAATCATTAACATCAACATTCCATAATCGATATGATACTGATATGAAATACTTTTGTTACATAGAAAACAGTCTTTATTCCTGAATGAAATCTTTTCAGCTCATAATTAACAACTTTTATTAGTTTTTATATATAAAGTTATATTTACAATGTACATTGTGTGCTATAGAAAAATCTTATTTTAAAAAAAAGAATTATATCCTAGATATAGACCGTTGCATCCCAACTTTCTCCATAGCGCTTTATACAACGTAGTTTTTTTTTGTACCTGAGGTTAACTATTTTCCTGTACATTCTCTGCTGTACATTATCTCATTGTTTCACATTTCGTTCGAGATATCTTTAAATTAAATTACATTGGTCGAATACTCTAGTATCTAAAAATTTTAACATCGACACTAAACTAGTATCAATATTAAAAACTTTTATTTTTATTAATTTCTTCATAACAGCTATTAATTTATTATTGAAAACTTTAACTAATCAGCTGTTAAGAAAACATTTGGAATGCAAGCATTTCAGATTAAAAAGGATGAAATAATGTACTGTGTATCGAAAATAATTTTAAGATATGTTATATGCTCGGGATTACATGCCAAATTGATTTGCTTTCCACATTATTCTATTTAAAAGCATACAGAATTTCATGATGTCTCAACAATGTACATAATTTTAATAATGTTAATTATAACTTCAGAAAAAATTTACATAGACTTCATATTCAATAACTTTGAAAACATTTTATCATCTCAATGTTTATGTATGATAACAATATTTCATAGAAGTTAATTTGTGTATTTATAAAAGTACAATATGTATAAAATAGACAATAGTTTATACATTATTAACGGCACTAATTTTTGTGCTGAGTTACGCGTATCCTTTATCACACTTAATAACTGATACTGCACATAAAAGTAAATGCCTATATAGGATGAATATTAGACAGCAATCAACATGTGCTTATTTAAATAAAGCTTATGTCTCAACATTATACAATTCCAGTAATAAATCATGAATAATTAAGAAGAAATAATAATCGTCGAATTGTTTCTCTTTCTTTTTATATAAAAATGTATATATATATATATATATATATATATATATATATATACACACACACACATATATATATATATATATATATATATATATATTTGTTACAAAGAAAAAAGAAGATCCATATTTTATACAGATGAGTTTAGGATGTATGTATTAGGTATGATTATATGTATTAGGTTGAATCATAAATTTAAGGAAAAGAGAAGAGATATTTCTTTTTTTAAATAAATGATTCAAATAGCTAATGTAATAGATGAAATTGATAAATTTGACTGATAAATTTAAAGAAAATTAAAGAAACATTTTAGACATTTTAAATGGATAACAAGATTATTATTTAGTACTTAGTCATTTTCTTTTTAATTTTTTATGCAATTTAATTTAATATAATCTATCTATGGAACTGATACTGAAGAGATTAAACTGGATATATTATGTGGAAAGCAAAATAATTTATATATATATATATATATATATATTTACGTATTTATATATCAAATTGTGTAAATGTGTCTCCAAAAAATTTAGAAAGAGACTCAACCAAAAATTATTTAATTTTTACATCTCATTTACCTAACAAAAATAATGCTTACTAAAATTCATGCTTACTAAAAAATAAAATGAATATTAACATTTTTTAAGCACGTGAAAAATTCTCGATTTCCTATAACTATTCATTATAAGATTATGTTAGTAATGAAAATGGCAGACTGTTATTTTGTATTTATGGAAGCAAAATATATAAAAAAAAAAAAGATTTGTATTATTTCTGGACTACAATGTGATAAAATTTACTATAAATAACAAACTTCCAAAATTTTTTTGGTATAAAGAAATAAATCTGATTTGATGACATGTGAACCATGAAATTGAATATGAAATCTATACCTGTACAAAATCACTTAGATGTTATTTGCGCTGTGATGTTTTTAAGTTGTTGCTTATATATTTCCGCTTCTTTCTCTTTCTCTTGCAATTGTTTACGATATTCAGCAGCTTGTCTTCGCGCTTCTGCTAATTGTTTGCTTAATATCGCTACATCTGTTATGGGCTCATTATTTCCCGCATCCTCTTCAATTATTTCTTCTACCTCGTCATTCAATTGTAAAACTGTTGATTCTGTGACCTTAGTTGGAAAACTCGCAATTTTCTGCAATGTAAAAATATTTTCATGTACAAACTTGCCTGTGTGTTATTACTTAATATTTAAAATACATAAATAAATAATTTTACCTCCTTCAATGAAAGTGAGTTCTTGATTTCACTAACAGTAGGTGTTGTAACATTAGAGATTGTTGTAACAAATAACTTTGCCGCTTTGTTATCTACAGCATTTCTTTTCAAAATATTTGGACCCCGTGTAAGAGCAGATGTATTAGAATTTGGACTTAAGATTTTAGAGTGAATCTGATCCGTTCTAATTGCTATAACTTTTCTCGCCCCTTTTCGCGAAGCAAGGCGCTTAATCGACGAACCTTTTGTTAAATTTAAAGCAAGTTTTCCAGCTTCTGTAATCATGTATTAACATGAAAAATAGTTAAAATAAAAAAATACACAATAAGTTTCCAACATATCTACAACAAGAAAGACAAACCTGTCAAAACTACTGTTCTTCCACTTTCCATTGCATTTTCTACAATAGATGATTCATCGTCCATAGGTATCATTGTGATTCCATGTGCTTCTAATAACCTAAACTGTTTACTGATATTTCCTATCGACATAATATCTTTATGTTTTTTATTATTCGTAATAGTATTTGTATCAATCAATTCAACATCTTCAGTTTCTTTATCTTCACCATCCGTGTTGTTTGGTGATATAGAGATTTGATGAAAAACCATTTTTTGCTTTTTTTCAATTTGTGCTAAAAATTACAAGTAGATATGTAAAATACAAACCAAAATTACAAAAGTAGATGAAAAAAATTATATTAATACATTAGAGCATTTACCTTGAGAATGTTTACGTTTACGTTGTTGCTTTATGCTTTCAAACTTGTACTGTTCCTCTTCCTGCATTATCGAACTTCTGCTATTGTTTTCAGCCTCTAATTGTACTAAATTATGCGTAGCTACGTCTAATTCCGCAGAATTAGCTTGATTCTGTTGATGAGTTGGGATACCTATTATTTCCCTTTGTTGTTGTAATATATCCACTAAGTCTAACCTATCATGTTCTAACGCAAGACTAATTGGAGTTTTGTGAAATTTACTAGTTGCATTCGTATCAGCTCCATGATCTAATAAAATGTGCATCACATCTACATGCTCGTGTTCTACTGCCCAGTGTAGCGGGGTCATTTTTAGCTGTAAAAAATGTTTGTATTGTAATTGTAGTAAAAAAATCATTAAATCTGTAATCTACATTTTGTTATTGTACCATGTCTCTACTATCAACATCCGCTCCATAATTAAGCAACAATTGTACCATCTGATGATGGCCCTCATATGCTGCCATGTGTAACGGAGTTCTATCAACCTTTGTCCTAGCATCCCTCGATATTCCTGCTCTAAGTAAAACTTCAGCAGTCTCTAAATGATTGTTCTGTGCAGCTAAGTGAAGCGCACTGGTACCAAGCTAAAAGACAAGGATATACATCATGTTTATGTTTACAAGTTAAATATACAAACACTATTTAAACATTGCATGTACCCAATCTGTGGTAAATGGTGCGCCTCTACACATGAGCTCACGAACAGTCTCAGTGTCTCCATTTTTTGCATTATGTAGGAGCTGTTTCCCAAGTTCCACCATCGTCGAGGCATCTTGGGTTCTCGAATGAGATGAGACATTGCAATCGAATAGTTCAACCTAATTGCAGATTTAAGACAATTGCAGATTATTATCTGTACGATGTAACTTTATAAAATGATTAGACTAGCGCATGTTTTACACACTTTTGAGAAGGTCGATGAGAGACACTTACTGGTATAACAGTATCCGCATCTAGACTCTCGATATCATTAGCACATATGCTCTCTTGCATAGATTGCATCCTTGCGCGTCAAGCTCAATCCCCTTCGTGCAAACGGACTCTGAAATTAAATTATCCATGATGGTAATGATGAATTCTTCGGCGACGATCGACGGCAGCTGTAAGAACGACTCATTTTTCGGGCGTTAGTAGCTGCCATTCGACCTTGGGTCACCGGAATCCGAAAGTGGGCCATAAAAATAACGAACTCGCTCGACGAGAAACACGTAAGGAACCGCGTGTCAGATTCGCGCCACGTTCTCTGTCGCGTGCGCGTGGAGTGTTTATTTCGCGGAATCTTCGCATCGCAACAGGATGTTTTTATTTCGCCGTCTCGGGGTCGCGAGGAACTTCCTGTTCCTGTTTCATCGAACGGAAGTCCCATGCCATAGGCCCTGCGTCTCGTGCTCAAAAAAAACTAGCCGATCGCGCGGGATCGAACGGGGGTCGTACTTACGGCCGGCGCATTATTTCTCGTCCCTTTTCGCGATTTTTCTGACGGTCCTCGGGGGCCTCGACGTCCGCGCGAATTCTTCCTCGACACGGTCTTTACCGTCACGATAAAGTTTCGCGAAAATGGCGGCGCATTGGCGCCATTCCTGGCATCGTCCGGCTCGGGCGGTAAAAACGTTTCCGATGTGTTCAACGACGAATACATTGTCATGAGTTATATATATATATGTAAGCTCTCTAGCGTTCCAAATGCGAGAGAGATAGCGACGTCGGATATAGTTTTTTCGGTACAGTCCAATCAGAAAGTGTCCATCTTACATTTTACAGGGAACTAGGAAAAATCATAGACTTGAATATTAAGTAGACTGCGCGAACTCTTATTGAAGGCATGAAGGCAACGTTAGTGAGATGGAGATAAGGATAGAAACGAGAATTCCTTTCTTGTCTGATTTATTTTTTTTTTTGAACGAATTTTTCAGACGCTTTTACTATTTATACTTTAAAAGGTAGATCTAGATAGGACATATTATTTTATGATTGTTGGATCGAGAAGGATCATGAAAAGAGAATGATTATCCTTGAATAGTGCAGAGTCATATCGAGATGAAATATTTGGCAGCATGTTAGTGATCTGTTTTCTATCTCCCTTTCTCTCTCTCTCTCTCTCACTCTCTCGCTCGCTCGCTCGCTCTCTTGCTCTCTCTCTCTCTCTCTCTCTCTCTCTCTCTCTCGCTCGCTCGCTCACTCTTCTTTTTCTTATTTTCCTTGCCTTCATCCGTCATGAGTCGATCTTCAATTTAGCCTTTTCCTGTCTCGCAACTGACCCAGAATCGTGAAGATAACGGAGTAGCAAGGTGCAACAATGATGAATCTTTATACAATACAAACATAAGTCGGACGATGAGAATGATGAGATGAGAAACGATGCGACTAGAAGAGCTAGAGAATGTATTCGTCGCGAGCATTCGTGATGTATGTAAGTCGTACATATGTAGACGAATGTATGCAGATAGATATCGATTGTGTGCGGCTGCGGCTCATTACCGTAATTGACATTATCGCGGTACCACGCGTTAATTCAATTATTTCGACGACATTAGCTCGCATATTCGGACGCGAAAGAGATTCGACGAAATAATAAAAATACCTTATCTCCTTCCTGAACGATTTCCCTAAACGAGACAAATAATCGAAAAGGATACACATCTGATAATATAATAACTAAAATTTTTGCAATAACTAAAGTTTTTAAAAGTCATTTTTTTCATATTTAATGTAGATATTTAATGTATTCACACATTATGAATGTGTTAATTTTGAAACAAATCGGCAATTTTACAATGAATAATTTGTGTGGGTGACTGCTGTCATATTAAGGTGAAATATAAAGTTAATAAAATATAATATAACGTGTGTATCGTTTTTCATCTTTCATTTGATGATAACATTTCCGATTCTTTTTGTCATAATATATCTATTATATATGTGTGAATTTTTATGTATGAATGTATCATATATATGTATGAATATCTAAACATACTCCGGCTAAAAAAATATTTAAGCAGAAAATAAAGTGTTCTGAAAAAATATTCTGTGTAATACAAAAAAAAATATTTGAAAACTAAAACACATCCACACATGTATATACAAAATATGTAAAAGAGGATAGATTTACATATACTAATATACATATATACATATATATAGCATATTAAAATACGCGACGAATAAAATGATATATAAATTTCCATCTTGCATTTTATATCGTGAATTATAAATCATCTAAAGCAGTTTTTATCTTTAATTACTTATATAAGTAAATCCAGTAAGTTTTCTAGTAAGAGTTTTCTTAAGAGAAAAAGTTTTTAAAAACTTCATTAAAAAATAAAATAAAAAAATTTATTTGTGCAGTATATCTTTTCTTGTATATTTATCGTATATTTCTTAAGATGAAAAAAAGGAAAGAGAGAGAGAGAGAGAGAGAGAGAGAGAGAGAGAGAGAGTGTGTGTGTGTGTGTGTGTGTGTGTGTGTGTGTGTGTGTAATCGTTAAAAGGTAATCGGAAAAGGTGTAATTGATTTTCTTTGTCATTTTAAATTGTATGCAGTCGGAAAGCGCAATTTATATATACATGTATAGTATAGCATAGATAATATATATATATATATATATATATATATATATATATATATATTATTATCTATGCTATACTATACATGTATATACGTATATACATCATGGTTTATTTCTTTATATCATGGTTTAATTCTCGTATGTTCTTGTTTCATGTTGTCGCTCTGTTCATGATCTGCGTACACTTCAAGACGCATGACGTATCGCGTATCGCGTCAGTGTTCAATGTCAGTCACGGTCAGTCACCGGCGTAAAGGAGACGCGTCGCGATCCCTCCGCGAATTTTCCTTTCCGAAGCATATTTAATCCACGAATACAAGTGCCGGGAGTGTCGAATCAAACAAAATACGATCGTTGCGAATTCTCTCAACGTTTATTAATTATCAAGAGCAATCGCAATTAATGGCGTCCTTCGATGTTCGTGTGACGTTGCACACATACGTTGCATCATTCAAATCGACGACATTCGTCAAGAATTTCACACATTCGTGAACGTTTTTCGAGCTTGTCGAGTGCTCAAGAAACATCAAACGCGCGATCGAACATATTAAAGAGTGTGATACAAATTTGTGTTAAAATACGTCGTAATAATTAACTGTTTTCTGATCTTGGCACAAGTCGGATTCGGTCATTATATCTCGCGTCGCGAAGTTGTCGCATAATTCAAAATTTTCAAACGTTATTGCGCATGTAACCTAAGTCGAAGTTGCAAAATGTCGGGCGAGATAATTCCTTCTCCCTCCCCCCTCATTCGTGTTTCACGTTATTTACAAGTTATAAGTACGTCGCGCGCGTTAACGAGATGGTCAATTACTGTCATATCGCGGTAATTAGATGTGTAATTGATTTTCCTGTGCAATTTACGCGAGTGAGTGCGTAGTTCGATGGAGCGTCATCTTAAGAGAGCGGCCGGAGATGTCCAGGCTAACTAAATACATATGGGAAGTAGGAAATTCATCGGGTAAGTAAATTTGCTACTCAAATTAGTTGTATCGATAACGATTCGATAGCAGAAAGGTAGTCGGACTTAAATAATTAGAAAATAGCAAATTTTTTAAACGAGACATCGGCAACTGTCTTGAAAATCGGTAGATTTTAATTAATCGATTAATCAAATTTTTATTGAATTATGGAATGTTAATGTTCACGTGTATACAATTTTAAATTATTAATCTAAGTCAGAAAAAAATCAAGTTTTTGATAAATAAAACAATTGTTTAATATATTTCTTATTTTTATTTATTAATATCTTTCTCTCACCTTCAATATAATTTCTTATCAATAAACACATTTAGAAATGTTTAATGTACTTCATATATTTTAAATATTTAAAGATTTATTTTTTAAAAATTAATTTAAACATTCATTAAAAATTTTTCATAGAAATATGCAAAATTGTAAAGATAAAAGATAAATAATTCCATTTAGCAGCAAAGTTCCGTTAATGTCTCATCTTAAGCTGATGTCTCGTATATTTGCTCGATGCAATGCGTCGATATGCTCTAATCAAGTGAATACATCCAGAACTCAATATTTCCGCCTGATTATCAAAGTCCGATTCACTCGACGTGTTCTGCCAATCACTGTTAAGAGCAACCTCACACATTCGAGGGGATTACCTGAATATCTGAATAATATTTGATTTAGAGAATATTTAAAATTCAATAATATTTTTGTAGTTTTATCGTTTTATAATAATGCAGTGTTCTGTGCACATACACAGTAAAAAATAAAATGTTAATTATAACATTTTTTACATGTCCCAGAAAGTTCACTCTAAATTTTAAGTTAAAATAATTCATTCGTCGTACGTTATCGACAAACTAAAAATAAAATAACTGTTAAATAATTGACACAATATTTTACATTTATTTTTGTTATTGTGACTTTAAATGTAATGTAAAAATAACATACAACTTAATTAAAAATTACATGAAAAAATAGTTACAATAATTCGTAAGAAATGTTAAGGACATTAACATATAATAATAATTATTTTAATTTAAATTATTTATAATAGAAACATTTGATTTTAGTAAATTTGATTATTTTTGTATGTCAAAATTCAAGATTATTTGAAGAGTCACTTTAACTTTTCTCTGTATTAAATCGACTTTAAAACATGTTGACATTGCTTAAAATGATTATGTTAAAAATACTCAAAATAATATTCCATTCCATTCCATTCAAGAGACATATGTAAAGTTGAAAGTGACATAAATGTAACACATGAAAACGTTATAAAAATAATAACATATAGGTTGTATGTTAATTTTACATTGAAGAACTAATCAAAACGTGGTAATACAAGAAAATTTTAACATGTGGACGCATAATTTTTTACTGTGTATATAGCACATTAAAATTTTTCAATCTTTCCCATTCCACTTTTTCTGTATAAATTTGAACTGAAGCTGTCACAAATATTTCAGTAAATTCAGATTGTTATAAATACACAAAATTAACCCTCTTGCGTGTGATACTGAAAATTGAATTCGGCGAATTTACGTTTTCAAACCGCGCATCCGGATATACATGTATATCCGCCAATTTGAGGCGAATATTATATATTACGCGCTAGGCTAACATAATGAGATAACCCGAGATATATAATTTTCCGATACGCGGAAATTCGGGGGCACGCGGAGCATATATAGTACAGTCTCTAGAATTTCTCGCAAGGGTCTCGGGATTCACGAGCAGCCTCATTTTCAGCGCATCTTATCGATGTATGCGAAAGCTGGGTCAGCGAGAGGCAGTGCACATACATGCATACATATATACACACATATAACGGGGCGCGCTATCACGTGCGTGCACCGCCACATCGCGTTAACCATTCCTTATATCGTAATCTAAGAAGGTGGCTGGCCGCACGATCGCGCCTAGTGAGCTTGCATGTTTCGTTTTACGGGAGTACTTGGGACGTGTATGTGTGTATGTGTGTGTGTAGGTTGGTGGCCTCGTGAATTTCTCACGAGGGAAAATGCACGATGGTGTCGCACGATGCCGAGCTTTTCCCGCGACGAAGGAAACAACGATCGCGAACCGCTTTCGCCTCATACACTCTGTCGCCTTAAATTTTCAGAAACTTTCCGGATTAAAATTTCCCTGTCTTTCTCCCCTCGCGAGAGAGAGAGAGAGAGAGAGAGAAAGAGAGAGAGAGAGACACACATTTTCCCGAGAGAGTAAATCGTGCCATAAAAAATAAAATAAAGCTGCCCGCGCATATGGTGCAAAACTATGGCAAAGGGCGAAGATCGATCGACTTTTGTATTATGTTTTATTTAAGACGTCGGAACCGACGATTCTTAATCCTCGCTAAAAGATTGTTTCAAGAGGAAGATAACTTTGTTCACTTGATATAAAATGATAATTTTACTTCCTATTTATGAAAATGTGTTTCAATATCGTCACATTTCGTCTAGAATAAAGTTTCTTCGAGAATAAAGATTCTTCAATCTGTAGGACATGTTTTGATTAGATTCTTGCACCTTAAATGATCAATTTCAAAATCTGCATATGTTTGTGTGTATGTTTTTTTAATTATCGATGGCGAGTATTGTGCGATGAATTTACTACGATTAATTAAAATCTACTAACGAGAGTATAATAAACAAGAAAAATAATCCACACTCACAATTAATTAAAATTTATAACAGGAATAAAAAATAAAAATAATCAATTATGATTATGAATTCAACGCTATTATGACAATAGTACACACTGCAGTGACTGCATCGCGATGCAATGGCACATCTTTAAGCGTTATTTACACGATGTCTTATTTTACTTGTGATTAATATAATATGCATTAGTGAAAAGGTATCATGCATTTTAGATTTTATAGCTAAACTTCAGTTTTGCTTTTTGTCGCCAACACGCTACTCCAATTGAAATATTCAATTAACTAAATAAAACAATTAATTAAAATTTACTAACGGGAACAAAAAAAGAAAAATAAGCAAAATTATGATCATGAATTCAACGCTATTATGACAATAAATAGTACACACTGCAGTGACTGCATCGCGATGCAATGGCACATTTTTAAGCGTTATTTACACGATGTTTTATTTTACTCGTGATTAATATAATATGCATTAGTGAAAAGGTATCATGCATTTTAGATTTTATAGCTAAACTTCAGTTTTACTTTTTGTCGCCAACTACAACACGCTACTCCAATTAAAATATTCAAACTTCACCAACGGCTATTACTATGCTTTATTAATCGCCAATCTTATAAAAACGTTATAGATTACAATCACATTTTTAATACAAGTAGACACATCTCGGATAATCTTAAGTGATACGAATACGATATAATGTCGGTATATATTAATCTAAAAATATTCGGAATAGGCGGAATAACTTTTTCTCTCCCTAACTGTTGATTTTTAGCATGCTTTGAACAAACATGTTAGTAAAAAAAAAAAAAGCATCGTGTCAACTATACGCGTGCATGCCGGGCGTTCGCGTTCGTGCGGTGTATAAGTAGTCGATTATTACGCCGCGCGTTTCATGCGGCGTTTCAGAAACGCGCTGCGGGATCCAGGAAGTGCTGCACGGGAAATGAGATTCTTGCGTGAACAATACTTGACCCGCGCGGTGCGGTACATGTGTGTGTGCGTGTGTGTGTTACATCACGAGAAGAGGGCACGAAACCGAATTGGCATTCGACGACTCGCGGAATTTGCGCTTCACAATCGTAAGCGGCGTCGATATCGTGCCCGCCTCGATATTTCGTCTCGATTGTTCTCTCTCTCTCTCTCTCTTTTTTTTAGTGATTTCATTTTTTTTTAATGTCCGATACAGACGTTGAATTTCGTGCTTTCCAATAACTATGCAGTAGACGGCGGCAATACGTTTGTTTGTACGTACTTACATCGATTTCGCGAAGATCGTATAGCAATATACGTATCGGAAAAATAAGCTAAAAATATATTGCTTTATTGCTATATTCTAGTTTCGATCAGTAGAATCAATATTTTTTTCTCCACCAGCGAAAATAACTTACAAGAAACTGCCCTTTCCCATCCGGTGAAAATTTGCCGAACAAATGAAAATAATCTTAACATGCGCTTCGACACTGAAAAATTATCCACCTTAAAATTTCGAGACTTCAAATTACCATGTTCGATTAATCATTCGTAATCTCGGATAAATCGCTTAAATCGTTGGCAAATATAAATTAATCCACCCGCTCAGATTGAACAAATTAAAACCGATGCGGTACACAAGGGTAACTCGGTCGGGAGGAAAGTTATTTCTTCGTCTTAACAGGCCGCTTCTTCTTTTTCTCCTCGGGTCGATACGGCCCCAACTTCCGGCGCACCATGACGCCCCGCCACCAGGCTTGGATCCTGATTGTGCAACGTTGCACGTGATCCTCGTGTTCCTTTTGCCTTTGGAGTGCCTCCTGCTCCGCGAGATATGTGTCGATGAATTTCTGATTGCTGCAATACTGTAACAAACACTGTGTTTCAATACGAGTTTACTGGCACATCTTATGAAACTCCTTGTGCTCTTTCGAAAAAACAAGCATAAAATACATGGAGCCTTTCTTTTATATGATGGTCGCAAACCTTTGAAGACAATATGAGAAAGATGAATCTTGTACAATACATATCCATATTCATGTTGTATAAAATGTAAAACTTCCTCATATTGTCAAGTATCCTCATATGTCACAAATATTAACCAAAATATTAACAAGTATTATTTATAAAAGGCAATTAATATATTGTTTTACATTTTAAATGCATTGTAACAGATTATAATAAATTTAAAACAATATATTAATTACCATTTATAAATAATACTTTTTAATATTTTATTAATAGTTAATATTTGAGACATATATAAAATCTATAATTCAATAAAAATTCTTTCCAATTTATTACAAGTATTAATTGACTAATATATTATTAGAAATTATAAAAGATTTGTATTAAAATTTAATTTCTTTTTTTTGAAAGCAAGTTGAAAACGTGAGATCTTTTCATAATTAAATTTTCTTCTCTTCTCGATTAGGTTACATATTACAAAAAAAAAATTCGTTTCCTATACTCTATGTAAAAAAGTCCGAAGATTTGATAATTAATGCATAGACTTTTGGTCACATACAACGGGTAAATCCTAGCTTAAATGTATACCAACTCGAAATGTATCGTGTATGAAAGGCTTTCCGAGGCTTAGGATTTGAGGATACCAGCTATTAATAATGATCATCGAGACATTTCTGTATCTCAACCTGACGCGAATTATCGATTACCCGGCAAAACTTTGGCGCACCCTTTAAACTCGGCCGAACCAAGTTACCCGAGCTCGATTGCCTATAGGCTTACAGCGAAACGTGATGCAGTAAATTAGACAGTCATACAGAGAATACAAAATAAGACCGTGATTGTGTTGTTTGTTGCCTGGTCGGAAAATCCTCCTTATCCGGCAATTAAGGTTTAACAGAAGCGAAATAGTCGAAATAACGAGAGCGGCGAAATTGAATTACTTTTCTGCACCGTTTCTGACGCCTGAGAATGAAATGAAAATATTTCTCATACCGTAGCATAGTTTTCTAATCATTACCTCCGTTTTAAGTTGCTCCAAGTATTTCCGAGCGTCTTCTATCTCATTGCGTACTTTGAGGATCTCTCTCTCATAGATCTTCTTCTCCCGATCATACCTCTCTCGCCATTGCTCGATTCGATTCTCGATGAACTGTATAAATTCAAAGTAAATATTTTTGTTACCTACGTAAGGATGCTACGTTTTAAATTTTCTCGATGGAACTTATTTCGAGTAAATTACTTAACGTTCAGCAAAAACACTGGATCAATTTTAACATATTAAAAGAAATCGTAAAACGTTCGAATTTCAAGAAGAATCTTTTTCCACAACATTTTCAGCTTTTTCGCTAAAGAATTTACTGAAATTTATCGCTTAAACGTCTGCCTTAATTTTAACGACGGACCTTTTAAGACTTAAATATTTCAGTATACAATCTATCTAAAACTTTTCTGCTATATATTTTACGAGGAAAAAAATTGTAGAAAAAAAGATTTGCTCACTCACCGCGATACGCCATGTCAGATAACGCGTTAATTCGCTGTTTACGCAATTTTCGTTTTTCTCGCGTACGTAACAATTATTCAAAGTCCTCTCCAGTTCGTCCATCTTTAATTTGTAACGTAGTACGTTCTGTTCGCGACGTGCCGTCTCCCAAGCTCGGACGTATCTCATCTCTACGTCCTTAATTAGTTTCAGTCTCTCCTTCTCATCCTAAACATTTTGCCAACAAGTTTTGTTGAGCGTGACCTTATACGCATAACAAATAGCAGTTAAATAGTAAAACTTGATGATTTATCGTCATTGTATCGCGCGCGACACATGTATATGTTTTATATGCATATAGTATATGAACTTTCCTTGACTCGTATGAAGTATTGTATTTATACCCGTGTTAAAGTAAGCTTCCTTGTTAAATTTTCCTCCTCCTTCTCGTTCGACGTTTTCTTATCGACGATCTTTTTTCGTAACTCCGCTAGGATAATTTGCATTCTTCCGTTCTCCTCCGATAAAAAACTCTCCTGCTCCTCCTCCGATGTGATTTTCTCGATTTCCTTAATTAGTACCTCGATAGTCCCGCGTTCGCTAATTTCTTGCTTCAAGTCTCGTATTATATCGCTCACATACAAACTGCAATGTAACATTGATATCTCTTGAGACCGATATATATGAATATTACTGTAGTTGAGTTTACACATTAGATCTACGTAGCAATAAAAGATTAAAATAGCTTGAATTCTCTTAAACATAGCGTAATATTTTGGAGATAATATATATCTGTACATATCTTATATATAATTTTATCATAGAAGTATAAAGTAATCAAAATTTTTATCCAAATCAAAAGAAATAAACGTAAATATGAGACGTAAGTACACATTATAGGAGAAAAAATTGGAGTAATAATATCTAAAAGAGATAAAAAATGTAAAACGACAAGTGTAATCATCGTACTTTATTCGATTCAAGTTTTATATGAAACTGGATATGATATAAATGAAAAAGAAAACCGAATTTATTTATATTTATTTTTCGAGAAATTATTACGTATATTAATTTACTAATTATATAACTCATTTCGAAGTTTTCCGCTCGAGAGTGATCTATTCGCTACTGCCCAGTTGTCGGCTTTATACTTTCAGACGGTGTAGACAGGCTAAATGAACAACCTGTCTCGTTGAAGCTTTTCACGCACAGCTTCCCTTCGTGAATCTGTCATCTCCGCGACGTTTCCGATAAGCGACTGCAAAATTGACGTTTCCGAAATTCTGCAAGTAGATATGCAAGGACAAATTGTCATGATATTGGTGTTTTTTTATTGCGTATCCGTTAGACGTACTCAATTTTGGGATAAAAATTAACGGCGTCACCTCTCATCACCGGTTGCTGTCCCAAAGTGTTATGATAAATGATTAATGAATCCGCGCATTCCTGTAAGATCTCCAGAACAGCCTCACGTTCCGCCGGTGAGAATGTTGCAGAATTTTTCGCTTCTATTGACGCTTCCATTTTTTCTTTTTTCTTTTTTCTTTTTTTTTTAATTTTAGCGAAAAAAAATTTGTTGTTCGTTGATTGCTACAAACCTTGCGCTACTATTTTACGTTGACCGACTTGTGTACACACATGTGAAAGATAAAACTATAAAATACGAGAATATATAACTTTAAAATTGTTTTAGCAACAACTATGAAAATAACAAGATCAAATATTTCGCGTTGTAAAAGTTGTTTCTCACGGTAGAATAAAGTTTATACGTTTGCACATGGCACGTGTATAATATATGTATTGGTATGTACGTTTTGTGTCCAGAGTAGGCAAATTTAACATTAAACGTATCTGACTGGTAGATATATCATGTCAGTCTGCATCTATCTGATGAACCAATTTATCATGCGTTCGTCTGTAGATATGTTGTACCGCGATTTCAATGTTATTTTCTCCCATTACTTTCGTAAATTCTGAGCAACATTAACAGCAGAATCGAAATATAAATTATGCTTTCAGAGAAATATCTGCAGAAGAAATCCCCTTTATTATAGAAGGATATGAATATATAAATTAATCAAGAATATAAATATAAAAGAATAAAATAAAAATTTTTATTAAAATCAAAAGAAATAAACGTAAATATGAAATGTAAGTACATATTTAAATGGCGCAAACATATAAAAGCGAAGTAAATATGGAGTAAAAATTGGAGTAAGAATATCTAAAAGAAATAAAAAGTGAAGAGAAAAGGATAAAAATGAACGATTAAAGATGCGATTAATATGTTGCATATTAAATGAGATTTAACTTTCCAAAATTATTTTTTATAATATTGTAAACTAAATTAATATACATATATATTTTTTAATGATATAATACTTTATATTTCGATTTAATTTAATAATTAAAAATTGTTAATATTTTATTTTATATTTTATATTGCTTATTTTATATTATTTATTATTGTTTATTATATATTATTTATTATTTATTTCTGAAACAATATAATTATGTGATAGCAAGACAGAGAGAGGAAAACGCATTTAATTCACTTGTATACATATAGTCGAAGCATGCATATAGTGCAACACACATTGAAAATAGATAATACACGTATATTACCGCATATGTAATATTGTAAATTAAATTAATATACATATATATTTTTAAATGATATTATACTTTATATTTCAATTTAATTTAATAATAATTAAACATTGTTAATATTTTATTTTATATTGTTTATTTTATATTATTTATTGTTGTTTATTATATATTATTTATTATTGTTTATTATTTATTTCTGAAACAACATAATTATGTGATAGCAAGACAGAGAGAGGAAAACGCATTTAATAATTCACTTGTATACATGTAGTCGAAGCATATAGTGCAACATACATTGAAAATAGATAATACACGTACATTACCGTATATGTATGCGCAGACAGAGCGTTACAAATTACAAATAAGCAGACATTTTTCCGGCTTAATTAGGCACATCACATTACTGGACGCGCAGTCATCACATCGATCCTGACATGTGACTGTATTGCGAAAAAAAGAACCGACCAACTCTATGACTTTGCGAACCTTTCGAGCGAGTTAAACAGTTTGATCCATCGTCGCGGGCTGCCGTGGAAACGAACCCAGCGACCGCTGGGACATTAAAGCGAGAGAAAAAAAGGGGGCAGGGCTTCACGCAAAGAGCAGCGCTTACCGCAAATGAAAAGGAAGCATTTGCCGAGGAAATATCTCTTTTGCGATGTCAAAAAAAGCGCGAATACGGTTTCCGACTTGAGCGAGCTGTCGGCGCTTTTGAGATATAACTTTTTCAAATTAACTTCGTTGAATTCGCCGCACATTCAAAATTTTGTTAAACGAAAAATGAAATGGAAGAAAATCGCACGAAAAATCTGGAAAGTTGCGATTCAACGCATTCGCATGTGTATTTCGTTATTCTCAAACACGCTCTCCGAAACGCGATTTTGCTTTTCGCATTTGCGGAAAAGTTTGAAGTGAAACTCTCGCGAAGAAGTTTTGGCCTTTTAAAGGTGTAGACATCTAATGCGAACTTGAAGGAAACCAAGTACATCTTGGCTTACACGAAACCGAAGAAATGTACCGTATAGTTCTGCTGCAACACGCCATAGAATGCTTAGAATTATCGATCTTAAGTATCATAAAATTTTTTTCATTCGTTTTATTATTTCTCGTTAAAATGAAAGACATTTCATGCGATTTTCTTACTATTATCTCTATTTTCAACAACTATATAATGTTCTAATCTTTTTATTACAATATAATAATATAATATATTATTTATTATATTATTATATTATAATCAAAAGACTTGATTATTATTTTATTATAATAAAATATATTATAAAAATAATATAAATAATATATAATAAAATAAAAATATTATAAAATATAAAAATAATATATAATATCATAATATAATAAATTATAATATAATAAAATAGTACAAAATAAGTAGTACAAATATAGTCTGTAAGAAATAAAATGGAAAAGATCGTAAATTGTCGAATATATATTATACGCATTGCAAAGAAAGCTTTACAAACATAATTAAATATAATGGATGTCATGATAGATCTTATCTCCCTTTGCGACAAAACTCACATTGGCAAAAAGAAACTAGAGAAATTCGATCGGTCTGTCTGATCTGTTTAAAGAGGAGTGACCTCACGCTATTGATTCTTCATCAATTATTACGCTCCTACAAGCAAAGCAAAGTGGTCGAAAGTCGAAAACTGCTAAATTGATACCGACATAATTGCTATCCGATCGCATGAAGATCCTGGCCTCGGTATCCGTCGAGAAAAAATTCTTCAGGCAAAAAAGGACATGCTATCACGTACCAGTTTGATTGGAAAAGTTTCTCACGTCGAGAGAGGACATTAATTGAATCTGCATTGTCTAAAAAGAAAGTTCTTTGCGTGACTTGTCTTCTCGTTTAATGTAAAAGATCGTGAATTTGTGAAAACAAGATGGTGATGTCGCCTCTTGTAAAAAAATTTGAAGCATTCCGAATTTGTGTGTGTGCACATGCGTGTATATGTATTTTGTATTTTTATTATACTGTTTTTTAAGATTTATTCAATGAATAATTTAATGGATCACACCCAAATTCAATGATTAGGCAAATCATGTTTCTATTTAACTTTGAAATTAAAAGTAAATTAACTCGAGAAATTCATATTATACAAATGAAAGATTAAATCAAAATTATTATGTGAAATGTGTACATATGTATATTTATTTATTTTAATACATATATTATTATACAAAAATAAGAATAGTTTATTTATAATGTGATTATTTTGAATAAATTTATAAACAGTAAATAAATTTTAAATCGGAAATCTCTATATTTTATTTTATAGATATGAACGCAAGAAACTTTTTTTTAAATTTCATATTTTACTTAATATTTATATATATATATATATATATATGTGTGTGTGTGTGTGTGTGTGTGTGTGTGTGTGTAATACTTTTATCGATAATTATTTAACCATCAATCTTCCGATACGATTGATGCTCTGCAATTTACGATAGATTTCGTACAAAGTCTATTTATCGGTTAATCCCATTGGAGATAGAGCTAATATGAAAGATGTAAAGCAAATAGAGATTTTCTTCATTTCTTTTTTTTCATTTTTCTTCTTTAAAGATTCAATTATTGAAAATTTATATTCTACGGTAACGTCTCGTTTACAGTGAAAGGGAAAATTTAATCTTTACCATACAATTAATCTGAGATTTCTGAAAAGAATAGCTTTGAATTTTTATATATTCTTTAATATTATATATATGGACTAAAAAGTTGGATTAAAAAATCATATATGTGTTATGAATTTTTTAAAATAAAAAGAAAAAATATAGATAAAGAGGAAAAATTTAGCTTAACGATTTACCTGTTTTTTTATTTATTTCACTTCTTTTTAGGAAGATTTAAATAATTAAGTTTTTTTAATAATTAGAATATGTTATAGGAAATTCTCTTTTATCTCGTATTGAAGAGTAAGAAGATGGAAATTTAATGATCTCCATTTTATTTTATAGGATTTAAAAAAAGATTATCGCACAAAGTGTAAGATATATTAGTACATAGAGAAGAGAAACGGATTCAAATGCTATTAAACTAATTCCCGACTCCAATAATTCATTTTAACAGAATACGAGAAAAATTAATTTCCCTCGATTCTTTTTAATCCACTTGCTTTTATGAAAACGACTTATACTAATTTCAAAAGTCATACATACGATCTCCAACAAAAACAGATCAGACGTAAGAGACAATCGCGTTCCACATCAAAGGCTTCAAATAAATTTCCCAAAGCTTGCTTTCGGATTATTCTTTTTCCAACTAACAATAATGATCGTGATATGCGATTCAAAACGAAATAAATAAAAAACAAAAAAAGTTAAAAAAAAAACAACCGACTGACGGCGTTTCGTTCAACGACTTAAATAGGGTAACTGTCCCTTATCTAAGACAAGGGTGAGGACGCACCCCATCGCTTGTTATCGTAGTCCGAAAAGTGGACCTAACCCGCGCAAAGGACATAGATAGGTACACATGCGGAGGCGCGTTTGCGCGTTGGCGAGGCGGCGTCGCGACGGCGCGTTGGCGTCGCGCCCAGTGTGTGGCGAGGATGCGCGAGGGCGGTGTCGGTGGGGTGGTAGCGAGAAAGAGTCGTTCTCGTCTACTCGTCGTGCGTTCCTCGCCGTCGTCGTCGTCGCCGTCGTCGACGTGCGCGTCGCGGCGCTCGGCCCTCGAGACGCAAACCCCCAACCGCGGAACGCGGTCGCGGTGATTGTTCAGGTACTCCGTTTTGATACGCGACACCTGGTGTGTCGTATCTCTCGAGTCGTCGGGACCGACAGAGAAAGAGAGAGGAAAGGGAGCACGCGCGCATCTCATCCACGATAACGTCGCGCCCGCTTTTCACGTGTGTGCGTCGTCTCGGAAACGTCCTCGGCTCGCTGCAGGAGCGTGCAAAGTTATAATCCCGCCTTGTCGTCGTCGTCGTCGTCGTCGTCGGCATCGTCATCATCGACGTCGTCGTGGGTGGTGGTGGTGCTAGTGCCGGTGCTGGTGATTGTCTCGTCTGCTGTTGTCCAATTGTTGTTATTGTCTAACGTATCTCACACCGGGGGTAAGTTGATTAGGTTCCTTTCGCCTCCGAATCCCAGTGGGATCATGTTATTCCGTGGAGACGCGAAACGGGTAGAGAGGACGCGACGAAAGTGTGTTTCGGGGAGGCAAGTTTTAAAAGCTTAACCCATATAATTCGATTCGTGTCTTACCGAGGGTTGTCACGAGTAACCTAGTTGGCAATTTTCGCAACCCTCGTGTTTACGTCGCTTCTTTTTACTCTCTATCTGTCCCTTTTCTTCTTTTACTTTCAACCTCACTACCTCTCTTTCTCGCTCTCTTTTTCGCGGGTGGGGGTGGTAAACACGCGTTCTGCAGAAACATCGATGAAATGACGCTGAGAATCCCGCCAGTGGGAAATAACCTCGGTAAATCGCACTTTTATTCGCGTTGAGTTTAACTTCATTGTTCTAACGAGCAATAAAAATGATTAAATTGATATCGTTATAATCCTAGTAATTCAGATATTGATGCGCTATTAGAGAGAACGAGAATGATCTCAGATTCAATTGAAATACGATTGACATGGATTAGATATAATTGTATCGAAGATAAAAACGTGACATCGCATGTTTATTTATAAAATAATAATCATGATACTCTTTTTAATGTAGTTTCATATCACGACCAATATATAACTCACCGTAAATATTTTTATGTCATGAAAATATTAAATTTATCATTGAAAAAATACAATTTTAATTGAGCTGTTATTATGCAAATATACAAATTAATGTATAAAATTTTTAGATAGTAGATACATGTGAAAGCAACATAAAACGCTTTTATTTAAAATGATTAATTGACTTTTTATATTTACATAACAAAATAATTATCCTCTATATTTGATATCTATATTATAGATATTTATATAAATACTTTATTCGATATTATATCGATATCTCTCTCATTCTCAAGTTACCGATATTATTAATCAATGTTGAAAGTTAGATGTAATAAAATAATACTTCAGCCGCTATTGATTCGTCTCTTATGCTCGAAGAAGAAAATTATTTTCGATCGGTCGTTGCATATTATGTATGTTTATGTTGCATGTATAAATATCGCTTATACTTGCGATAATTAATTATGTTATAAAAATACTTCTTTTTCCCCTTTTCTCTCTTTATTTTTATCGATTATTTGTTAATTATATTATGCTAAGATAGTGCTAAGCTATTATAAGTTAGCGCGATTTATTTGACCTGTTCTCTTGAATCTTTTCTTATTTTGGTAATTATTATTCGCTAAATGAAACATGATTTTGCTGCATTGTTACGAGACTTTTGTCATAGAGAATATGAAATATATATTCTCTTTTGCAAAGGGAATTAACGGCTTATCTCAATTCGGAACTCGATTAACGAATCACCATTTAAATCGAATTTCCTTGCGGGACGCGTTGTAAGAGCACTCGACTTCTCTCATTTTGTTTGTCGCATGGGTACTCGTACGATCGTTTTTTTCCGTCACGCTTCCAATTAACGTCCCACAAGCGGTCGAGTACTTAATTTACATATAAGCTTGGAGTGGGCATTTCTGGTGTCAGACCGCTTTTTTATGCTCGATACCGAACGAAGAAAAATAGCAAACAGATTACATATTTTTTTCGCACATATGTTAAATTTGTAAAAATTAGATATTGGGATAAATTTCGGGTTTGTAATGCACACATTTTTTTTTAAACTTGCAATACGGCTCATTTTAGTCAAAGTTTTGAAAATTTAAGTTAAAACACACGTAAGGATATCCGCAGTTTTAATTTTTGATGAATTCCTTGAATTATTCAGAATTAAATTTCCTTCACACGAAACAAAAATGATATTTAATATCGAGTAACAAACAATAGTGAAAAAAAATCCACTCATATTTCAAAAATTTATCAAATATCTCGTTTAAAATTGTATCTGACATATAATTTTAATATATTTCATTAAAAATGATATCGATATAGAAGATAAGTATTCCAATTACTAAGAGAAAAATCAAGAGAGCCGCGTCAATTGACGACGATTTAATGGTCAGCTAATTTGGCGCGTTAAATCGGCCTGACAACATGACAGAGGTAATTCCGTTCGCGATCGTCGTCGTGGGAATTCGGGATTACGATTTGCACGTGAGGAGCAAACCAATCACACGCGGCTATTATTTACCGAGCGTAAAGCAAGCGCCAGCGGCTAAGAAGTTTATATGCTAAGAACAGATTTCATCGCTTTCGCACGAGAGAGAGAGAGAGAGAAAGAGAGAGAGAGAGGGAGAGAGAGAGAGAGAGAGAGAGAGAGAAATCTGATTTAATCCTTTTAATTGTTACTAGCGGAAAAGGATTGTGATTTAATCTTCTGAAATCTCAGTTGTAAATCGCGAATTTTTACGATAGTACATTTAAATCTATATGCAAACATACGTGTTTCGATATCCTGGTTAAAATGATACATGTTACGTTTTATATTTCTCTCTCTCTTTACTCTCTTTCCTTCTGTCCCTTTCTCTCTTTTTTTTCTTCCTCTCTCTTATTCGATAAAAAATGCATGCAGTTATTTAAATTTTTTGCAAATGATATTTTTTCTTTATTTTTTATATTTTAATATTTTATATTAAGAGCATTAATATAAAATCATCTAAAAAATAGAACAGAAAGAAATATAGTTTCAATAACGTTGTTCCTTTTCTCTCTTTCTTTTTTAAATTTATAAAACAAAGTCGTTTGAAAAAAAGAATCTTGCTCAACGCTCACTATCGAGCATATGAATATTTTATACATATATGGTTCGTGTATTTAATGCCGTCTTGTGAGGATTTCATTTGCGCGAAATGTCGGTTATAAAATGCTTTATCGTTGGCTTCAGAATTGGTAACAGCATTTCAGGAAAGTACTGAATATACCGCATAAAATAATTAAAACTTTCATCGCCGCTTCTCTTATCAACGTTACGCCGCTTGTTCCGTCATATGCAGATATGTTCGATTTAGCCTCAAAACCGCAAAAGATATTAATATCGAATATAACTAAAAAAATATCGAATATAACTAAAATGGAAAATTAGAATCGAGATTCGAAAATTCAAGGGTCCCTTTTTCTAAAAGTTCTTTAACTGAAATTTTTTTTATTTCGGAAATTAGAAATTTAATGTTAAAATTTATTTCGCGACTTGTCTATTTTGTATACATAATAAATACAATGAAACTTTTATAATACTAGAACATTACAAAATACGAGCTATTTAGTTCCTTCTATTATATAATATAATCCGAAAAAGATATGTATATATAATTATATATAATTAATAATTAAATTATATATATACATATGTATATTATATATATATATATATATATATATATATAATTATATATTATATATAAGTATACCACAAATATATATAGGCAACTTACAATTAGATACGTATAATAGAGCGACTTTCTTTTTATCGCTTCTTACAATATTCTATATAATATTCTATATACTTATATATATATATATATATAATATATATATATATATATAATTTGATAGGATTATATATATTCATATATATAATCTTATATATTTTATGTGCATGATTACATAAAACAGGCATTATTTTTTCTTTCTCCATGCTCATTGCTCACTGCTTATTGCTCACTGCTTCTGTTCTTGCTCATTGCTCATCCTCGTGTTCATTTTCCTGCTTCTGCTCCTCCAAAGTTTGAAGAAAAAAAATTGCTCATATATAAAATTATGTATAAAATTACATAATTATATCTAGAATTTTAATTTTTTTTATAAGTCAAAACGCGCGTGTGCGTATCATTTCATTTTTTCTATTATGTAGTAAAATTTGAAAAAAATTCTGTGTAGTTTAATTAATATAAAAATTCTGTGTAGTTTAATTAATATAAATATACAGTTTAATAAATAAATAAATAAATAAATATATATATATATATATATATATATATAGTTATTTATTTATGTACATTTATATTAATTAAACTATAAAGAATTTCTCTCAGATTGTATTATATAGTAGAAGAAATGAATATATATAGTGTGTGACATGCGTTTTATAATTTCTAGTAATAATAAAATCAAATGTAATAAATAGAAACAATTTTTATCAATGCTAAACTGTCAGATGTTGATTAAAACAAATTGAAATTCGAAAAATAATAAGGATGATTGTCAAAAAATTAAGTAAAAATTTTTATTTTTATAATGCAAAAATATTTGTTCACACAAAAATTCACACAAAAATTTAATTATAAAATGTATATATATATTTTTTCTAAAAATATAATATTTTAAGGAAATTGAAACACACATACATACATATAACATAAACTACATAAGCGTATCTTTCATTTTGTGTGTGTATTTGTACAATTACTTATATATTAATTTTTCCGTTTTTTCAAAATCATTTGAATTAAAATTTTACATACATTTAAAATTGAGTTTTTAAAATGTTTAAAAGACTATCAAATGCATCGCTCAGTTATTGATAGGTTTTATTGATATGAAGTAATGTATAGCGCAGCATCGAGATAATCAATCAGCATTGCGGAAAAGAGGGATATTTGCGAATATCGATTTGTTGTTTTTAAGAGTGGAAAATTAAATCAAAAAACAAAAACACATATATATACTTGTCGGATAAAGATGAATAGAAATTTTCCATTCTTGGATAATTTTTTGTTTTTAATTATATTCTCTTTCTATTCAATTTTATGTTAATTAATTTTCTCACTTTCGGATAAAGCATTATTTTATGTTTTTATTAGCTTGTCAAATAAAAGATTGTTCTTTTAACGTCAGTCGAGGTGTATTGTTAATTGCTTCGCTCTACAACCTTTGCTCTGAATAAATCTTTTTTTTTCTTTTTTTTTCATAAAATGGAAAGTGCGAAAAATGCTTTTGTCCAGAACAAAACGTGTTTTTCTTTTTCTTTTTTCATTTTTAGAGTGGATAGTGAAAAGCGCGTATACAATGTTATTCGATGAGCTTCCAAAGAATGTTGTGCAATTTTGAGGGCACAAAGAGCGGCGGGAGAATATCGTTGAAGTTTACCTCATTCTCATTCTTTTATCAGCATCAGAAAATTTCATTGAGCAAGATTAAAAGATACTTGTTTAGTACCTAATGATTCGAGATAGTTCAACGTGCTATAATTTTATACATTTATACCTTTATTTATATCCTTATTGTACCTTAAAATATCTCAATTTTTCTTCGTTGTCTTTGAATCTTTCGAATAGAGTGTCATGAGTATTTTATGTTTCTTTACCGATACAAAAGTCTTGAGTTCGTCCTCGACAAGCAGACACACCGGCGACCGATAAGAGCATTGAATATGCAGCCGAGCTTCCTTAATAAAAGCCAATAGCTCGAGCAAGAATTTTCATGTGCTGCTTATCGGTCTAAAGTCTTCGAATGGCGATGGGCGCTTGACGAGGAGCAAACTGTCATCGTTAAAGATGACACCTCGTTATCCGATAATAATATTCATCAAGAAGCTTTTTCATCCCATCGAGAGTCGATCAGTATTCACGAAAGATCTACGATGGCCTTATTCGCGAATATTGAATCGAGTTGTTGAAACGATCGGTAGAAAGATAAAAATTATTCTGAAAATTTACAAAGCTTTTGAGCATCCAAAGAATTTATTTTAAATATATTTAATATAACGTATTAAAAAAGAATCAAATGAATCAAATGAATTTGTAAAATTCTAAAAAAAAAAAGATGATTTCGACTGTAGTTTAAAAAATTTTTCTGATTGCTTATAAAATATGTCGGATTCATATTATTGTGCTTTTGAAATATAATATCACGTGTAGTTTGACCGTATATTTTCTTGGACCGCGAATAAACGTAAACAGCTAGATAAATACAGCACAATAGATCGCAATGACTTCGGCTCGTAATAATAAAGTAGCATTCTCTGCAAGCTTGTAATAATAAAGTAACAATCTCTGATCCAATTACACTGATTACAGGAATTAAAGAAACTAATAAGATACTATTACTAACAAATAGACCTCATTTATAATCATTAATATGTTATTGAAACCAGTAAAAAGTGTAAAATACATATCTTTTTAGTTAAAAAATTAAATATAATATTTAATATTTATATACTATTTAATCTTATTAATACATTATTTTATAATATTTATAAAATATTACATTGTTACTCGTAAATTGATTTCTTGGCAAAATATTATGTATGCATGCTTTGAACAAAATTATATTCCATAAAGAATTAAGGCATGACATATGATTGTAAAGTAAGCTCTTTTATTACGTTCTGGTACGCTTAGAATTCGAACAATAGACAGGACATGTGTAGGAAGCTGGTCAGGTATTTTGTACCTTCAGGTGCATTAGCGAGCTGAAAGGTCGCAATAAATTACCTGTGTGATTCTCCCCCCTCTCTCCTTCCCTCTCTCTCTCTTTCTTTCTATGCACATACATGCATATATCTCTATCTATAACTTCTCTCTCCTTTTCTATTTTCCTCGCTCCTATTTCTATGTTCCGCTCTCGTTACGACGGGATAGTTTAAAGGGCGAATTTCCGCTTTGTTATTATTTGAACAGACTCAAACGGAGGAATCGATAAATTCCTCCGTTCGACATCTACCAGCGTCGGATCTCATAGCATTAACCGGAGATTAACATTACCGCTATTTACACGGATACTACGCGAACGCAGAGATAAACTGGAAATGAGCAAGGTGAGAAATTCGATCAAACGGGGCAAGCATTCGATGCAATTTGAAAAATAGAAAATTTTACAGATTAATAGATAATTATACATATATTATATTTTTACAATAATGTATTTAATCTAGAAGACATTTCTTCACATTCAAATTTATATTAATAACAACATTTACTTGCTTAAAGCACACACATGTATATGCGTTGAATTGATAATATTATTTTAAAAAATATCCACACTTACCGAACACGCGAGCTAATTCACGATATTTTGACCGTCTCCTGAAGTGAATATTCTAGGGATTTCAACGGAAATTTTGTTTGGGTAATTCAGTTTCAGTCGATGGAGAGTCTGAAATTGTCAGGGAGCTCGTAGATACCTCAAGACCCAGGAGAGAAGGATCCAGAGCTCGAAGCTTTCGAAGAAAAGTACGATAGACATCCTTTTGTCTCTCCTTGTCAAGTTTCGTCTACAGTTTACCTACCGCGATTGTTCTAGCATAGCGAGCGCTAGAAACATGATAACAAGGTTGCGCGCAAAATAGGACAAGAGGATAATTTTATTTCTCGCGACAAATTTAATATTATTTTTCTATAAATTAATATAACGAATATAAATAGATCAGATAGATACACTTAAGCAAAAGAAATATCGCATATAGTCTTGCGACTTTAAAAATTACCAGAAATAATTATATAATCCCTCTATCATTCCATAGTTATTGTAATATTTGTCATTATTATATGTAATTTAATAATGAATTATGTTATCCTATAATTACGTAACCATGAATAAGCACAAGATATAAGCTACATGTATCCTACCAGGAGGAATTTAATATTAACTCTCTAGCTTTCATTTCCAACGTACAACGTTGAACACAAAGGACCTCCGTTATTACGGTTGTCTAAATGACATGATATAGCTAAGAAATATCCGCGACCGGGTAAAATTGCAATGTTAGAAAGGAGTGGTGGGATCGTTCTCAGTTTCGGGCTCTTCATTATTAACGAGGTTCTGAAACACATATCAATGATGAACGCTGTATGAGCACCGGCGAAACGTTGATATATGTAATTTGAAATTTATTAATGTGTGCGCGACGAACAGCCAGCGGTCGATATTTAATATTTAACGAATTCCGGCTGCTACGTAACCGCGTTTGACTCCCCATAAACCTGTCGCGAGTCAAAGAAACATTGAGGATTCTTTACGGTCCGCGTTAGCTTTTCAATATTGAACCGCAGCAGGATACGTGACGAGAGATTTTTCGGTGGCTTTTATGTCAGTGACTGTCGGTACCACGTGACACGTGGTCATAGATATCTGTAAATTCGAATATTGTATCATATCGGTCATTGACGCCGGTTTGTTGTCGTTTAACGCTCTATATTCTACATTGTATTTGTCAAATTTGCGTGTACTGCATCGTTTTTTAAGGACATTTCTTGTGAAAGAATTATTTTTATTTTTAATCGATTTGTCTGCAATTGCGATATATTTTTTCTCCTGTTTGTTATCCTTTAAAATCCTTTATGTTATCCTTTATGTTATCCTTTTTTTATAAAGAGAGATTTTTTGGAGAAAATTACTCGAAATGTGTTACTTGAAAGTTTAAAGCTGAAATATCTTGTATATTTCTCTCTTGTTTTTTGTTTACTTTACTTTTATACCTAGCTGCGTCTCAACCTCCACGTATAAACCTGCGCATTTGTGAAGTATGTTCACAGAGATTGGCGTTCTATTCATGGAACATATTTTTGATAGTAATATAAGGGTAAATGAAAAATAAAATGAAAAATATCGACCTTACACATTACCTGGTTTTATACGATATACATATGTGTGTGTAAGAATATGGACTATCTGTGAGATTTTGGCTGCTGATTTGATATTCCTCTTATTTTTTCGACCTTTTTTCTCTAACATTCTTATTGCCCAATTTAAAGCTCTTGCTAAGTATTTTTTAATGTGATTCAATATTTCATATAACAGCGCCGAATTTCAACTTCAGTTTTGTAAGGAATAATGATAATATTTTTTGTTACTATATTTTATTATATAGTAACATATAAACATATAAACTAAATTGTTTGCTTATAATTTTTGATAAAAGTAGACATTTTTGACGTAAATATTAAATATTAAAAAATTTTATTTATTTTAGTTATTTCAGAAATTTTATTTATTTTAGATATTTTTTCAATTTACTTATATAAGAAAATTCTCTTATTTAGAAACTGAAGTTGAAAACTGTATGTGTAACAATTTAAAAAAAATTAAATAAAAACACATACACATATATAGATTTTTTAAATTTTAACTTTTTTTTTACAACAACTCTGTTTGTATGAAGATTCGACATTTTATAAAATGGTTGATTTTAAGTAAAGCCCGCACATATATAATTTGATTTTTAAAATTTCCATGGAAACGATCTTTTGTAATATAACACTTTCCATTTACCCTTATAAATATACACAGAAATTTTCGTCGTGCTTATAAGTATACTGTGTCAAAGTTTTACATAATATTCATATAATATTCATAATATTATTGTAAATGTTGTAATATTTTGTCTAAAATAAATTCGTTTCCGTGAAATATATATTTCTTCATTTGTGTCATCTTTCAATATTGATAATGGATGACAGCAAAAGATATAGAACGCATTGCGATAACGTGCGACGAAGGAAAAGTTTAATAACCGCTTTTAAGCGACGCGCGACGGTTGCTACAAGAATAAT
This sequence comes from Camponotus floridanus, assembly GCF_003227725.1. Classification (NCBI taxonomy): domain Eukaryota; kingdom Metazoa; phylum Arthropoda; class Insecta; order Hymenoptera; family Formicidae; genus Camponotus; species Camponotus floridanus. Next base: position 65,893 of record NW_020229692.1, on the reverse strand, counting down.
TGACGCAAAACCGCCTGGCAATCGTCTTCGCGGATGGACGTCTTGTTATGATTTATGCTTCGTCGGAAACACGCCAACGAACAACTCCGCGATGTTCGTGACGGTGTTACCGTTGCAATTTTACCAACCATTAATTCCATGTGTGATACATCCTTTCATATTTTACCACTTTATTAACACTTCATCAACTATCACGTCAAAGAATTTATACGACTTATATCTGTATTTTCTTGAAAGTTAACGCATTAATGAAGACTTTATTTTCCACTTAATTTGCGTTTATTATTCGGAAAATGTGAATATATAAACTATAATTTTGTCATTGTATTTAAAACTATAATTGTTGTGGTTTAGGAAGTACATAGATATAATTTGTATATATATAATTACTAATCAAAGTTTTTGAGACATTATGAATATACTATTAAGTATTTTATCGCTTAAATTTACATATGACATATTTTATAATGTTTATAAATTCAAAATTAAATATGTGTTTCCAAATTGTCTGATAATATTTATAAATTGTCTGGCGATTAAATATTTCATTACATATATAGTTATCTCGATACTTGATTTTTTGAAATGCAACCATAAAATTGAAATACAAAATGTGCAAACATAAAATTGAAAAGCTCAAAATAAATTTTGCTGGCTAACAATTAAATTTGAATTAATTCTAAATTAAATTTAAAATAAATTAATATCCGTTATTGTATCTGTGTAAAATTAAATTAATTTAACTTGATATGGTAAATTATTTAAATTTATTCAATTTGTTTATATTTTATATGTGGAGAAACAAAAAAATAATCGCTGAAAATAATCGGAAAAAGTGAATTTTTGAGAATTATTTATTTTTTCGTTTCTACTTTTTTTTATTATATGAAATACAACGAAATAATTCAAATGGAAAAAGAGAGAGAGAGAGAGAGAAAGAAAGAGAGGGAAAAAGAGAACTTATAATTATACTAACTTAATAATAATAGCAAATGTATAATAAATAATAATCACAATTTGTATTTTTACAGGAAACCGTCCAATAGAGACTCGCCCAGACGCTCTCAAGGCAATTGTCTACGGTAAGTTTACAACAGTTAATTTTTTTGTATTTTGACTCATGAACCTAATTAACTAATAACATTAAAAATGGCAAGCTTTTAAGTTTCGTGTTACGCAAGCAAGAAACTCGGTTTTTAGGCATAAATTTTTTGAAAAAATTATATTTGTAAGTAAATGTAAAATATTTCTGCAAAATAAATATTTCATTATTAAATCTTGTTAAATCGAATATAATAATAAGAATATAAAAGTAACAGTTATACAGTAACGAACAACATAGAACAAAATAGAAATTATTTTTATGCGACGAAATCAGATTTATAATTATTGAATTTAATTGTTACTAAATATGAAGATTACATTAAATTACTTAAATACCGGAGATAACGGTAAAAATGATGAATTAACAGTATAAAGATTCGTAATCACGAGTGTAACAACAATGCATCGATGGCTGTAATAAGCCAAGTTACAGCAATAACTAGCATCAACAGCGCCAATTAATATATCGTAACAATTCTACCTTTCAGTTGATAAACAATACCGGCGACGCGACGGGAACTGTTGTGTTTTGCGCGGCCGTCTGGTTACTGTGTGCGAGTGTATATGCGTATATTAATTCCAGAGAGCCGTAATTAATTCGTCATTGATTGAAATGTGAAATTGCGATCCAATATCAGGATTCTCTCGAAAACTCTCGAATTGTTGTTTTACGTAGGTTTAACAGGCAATTGATAAGCTCTTTGTATCGATCTGTTTTTCAAATTAAGTTGTCATTTTCGAGAATATGTAAATTATCAAGATATCGGTGCACATTTTTTATCTGTGAATTTCTATAACAAATTAAAAGTAGATGCGACAAAAAAGGCATTGATAACTCTGATAAGTTATTAAAAGTAAGAGAAATTTTACAAAAACTCAGACTCTAGAAATATATAAACAGGGAATCAAATTTTTTCGTGTGTAATTTTAAGATTTTACTTTAGCATATTTTTGGAGATTAGTTAAAAATATATTAATAGAGAATATAAATGAGAAAATATAAAAAAGAAAAATATCAAAAACGTGGGAGAAGATGAAAGGTAACGAAAAGACGAATCTAATATTTTTCTTAATAAAAAAAACCGATTTAAAATGATATCGAAGAATTTATATAATATATAATAAAAAAAGATAATTTTCGTTATGCCTGAACTATGTTTTATATTTTAATTTGGGCGATTATAATAGTTAAATGATCGGCATGAACGCCTGTGTGCAATCTTTTCTCGTATCCATCGATTGCGTTCCTTCGGTATTTCAAAGAGCGTTAAATCGGAAACTGCGAGAGCAGAATACGCGGCCGCTTGGAAAACTCTGCATCTAATGACTCGTAAAATTGAATGTCGTGCACGTCGGGCGGGAATAATAATTGATAATAACTACGGAATAACGAGGATGCCGCTTAGCTAACTGCCAATCATGACTCGTTCTTTCCTGGTAATTCTCGTAAATCCAGCAAGACTAAAGATGTCAATATTGAAGTGTTTCAAAATCACATATAACGTTCGCCTACGAATTTTAACTTTCCACCATTCGATTTTCAAATTATTATTATTAAACGCTGAATTCAGTTTTCAATTTTATGGCGTAATTTTATAATAAAGAAATATCTGTGTATATATGTAAATAAATCTATTTCAAAGATTTACTCAAATATTTTCAAGACGAATACAATTTATATACCTATCAATATTTAACTCGCAAAAATTGAGATTTCTAAATCCCCATTCATACAGTATTATTAATAACTATTGATTTTTTATTCAGTTTTATTCTGTAACTTTTACTCGGTAACGAACGATATACGTATAAAATATTTTTACATACTTTATTGCTAGAATTCCACACATACATATATATATATATATATATATATATATATATATATATATATATATTGGAAATAAATTTAACCGGCTAGAGTTCTCACGAAAAAGTAGTCGAATAGTGGAAGAGTTAAAGAGGCCGCGGGGGATGAAATGTATACTGTTGCAAAAGCAATGACCGGGGCTGACCTGAATCTACGGACGGCCCGATGAAAAGGGGACAATGAAAGAGCTACGATCTACGGCACGAGAGTGAAAATAAAATAGGCCGCAGAAGACCATTCTCTCTATACATGTGCGTATACCTATGTTTTCGTATCTCTATAAAGATCATAGCATCCGATCTGTATCCGATCGCGCGTCACAAATGTCAGAGAAACTGCAGTTATGGTCTTCGTTAGTATTTAAAAAATGAAGATGACTTTTTGCACCTTCATCTAAAAAGATAATCAAAATATGACTCTTTCAAAATTATTTAATTGTCTGAAATATTTTTGTATAAAATCGTTATTTATGAATATATCTTAGAAACTAGTTTCTTCTCTGACTCATTCTGTATATTTAATATATTATATATGTGTATATGATTATATATATATATATATATATATATATATATATATATATTTATGATTATAATGTATATTTTTTTTTGCTCAGATTATATTACATGGTAGAAGAAACTACAATAAATAGGACGCGCGCTTTGCAATATTTTAGTATTATAAATCTCGCATAAATCCTGGGAAAACAAAGCACAGTTTGTTTTTAATTTAAGCGTAGGCGAATCTCGGAGGTAAAACGTAAAACAGGATAATCGCGTTAAAGATTCATATCTCCGCGGCAGATGATTATTAATATTTAATATCGTCCAGCTGCGCCTCTACCTATCCTTCTATAGCGCAGTGGTGCAACTAACGTCACCCTATAGATATTGTGTAAAGGAGAAAAACGAAAACCAAAAAAAAAGGCAAAACGAAGAAAAAAGTATTACAGACTATTTGTCGGCGTAATCGAGATTGACGTCATCAAATATAAATGTTGAAGGATGCCACAAAATGACGAATATGTTGTAATGTGAGGGTGTACCTGAGCGTTAGTTTATACGTCGTTTATACTCCTGATGCGACACGTCGGTTTCAAAGATCTAGAAGACATCTCCACCACTGGAGAGATTTCGGGAAACCGCGATAAATTAGTTCCGTTCGAAATCGTGTCGCAATCCCTGGACACGCGAGAAACGTCAGAAAGAACAGTGCTTGTAGAGGGCTTCTGGTATAACACCCCTTCGAGAATTCTTACAAACGTGAGAGCTTTTCATGCCGCCTGATCTAACACTTGCCGTTATACGTGCTTCCGATTTTTAAGGAAAACATCGGGATCAGAATCAAAGCATAGAAGTATTATGGCTCTCGAGTTTTTTTTGAGGAGATAGAAATGAATTAAAATAAACCACAATTCATCTAACAAAGTATAATACAGTTAATAAGAAAATATTAAAAAACTTTTTTTTTTTAATATTTTATTCAGCAATACACACATTCACATATTTCTTTCATAATGCTAAAAGAAACAAGTACTAGCTCCGGGATCTATCAAGTTTTTAATCTTCTTTTAGTTTGCTTAACAATAAGTAGACTTTTCTCGTTCAGGTATGTTTACAGAAAAGTAAAAGGTCTGGCCTGCTTCTCTTGCATCCATAATAGATGATTCAAACGAGAAATTAATGAACTAGTTTTCGATAATCTTTTTGTTTTTACTTCAACAATCTAAGCATTTCTGATAACTTGAAATGTTAAAGTTCAAATGGTTCAATAAAATATATATATGCTAAATAAAAAAAATTCAAATAATTCAATAATACTTAAAATTTACATTTATTTTTTATTTATTTTTTGAGATATTCTTTAAAAGATTTTATAAAATCGGATCAAAAGATTATTAATATAAGACTATTAACATAAGACATACATAAACATAATATTCATGGAATATATAAATATCAGAAATTAAAAATATAAAAAATATCTTTTTAAAGTAAATATATTTATTTAAAAAATATTTTTATTAATAATATTGATTTAAATCAATATCATTTAATATAATGTTTCATGTATGATTAATATATTTTTATTACTAACGTAATATTTTATAATACATGTATCATTATTATTAAAAATTATTTATTTGTCGGTACTATAAAAATTTATATTATATTTATATTTGACATTTAGTAATTTATTTATTTAATTTTGATTATTGATAATGAAAAGATAATTGATAATTAAATTTTCAACACATTGCGATTTATGATAACATATGTATGCAATATCGTATAGAATTACTAGAGAAATTCGATATTTCTCATTTTCTCTCTGAAACATACAAACATCAATATACATCATAAAATTATTCTTATAGTAATTATATATTTTATCGATTGTCCCGATGTCTCGAAACTTCGTACTGCTTTGATCCAATATTCTCATCATCGTGAAGACGAGATCCGTACCGCTTCGTTAAGCGTGCGAGTTCTGACGATCCAGTGGATGGTTGGCTGACTGTCTCCCTCCTATCTGCGGAATCGAGCCGTTTAGGTCTACATTTCGTCGGAAATTTCCACCGCCGCGTAATAGCTTTTGGTAGTTCGAACGCCTACACAGAGGTAATTTGTTTCGGGTGATGAGGAAGAGAGGAAGAGAGCGTGGAAAGAGAGAGAAAGAGAGCGCGAAAAGAGAGAGAAAGAGAGGAAGAGAGAGAGAGAGCCATTCGTTCGTTTAGCCATTCGTTCCTGGATGAATTTTATTGAAACTTCATGAACGATCGAAAGAAGAGCGTGTTCCAGTTTCGACAGAAAGAAAATTGGAAACTGAAACAGAATCATCAGAGAACGATAACTCGAATATGGTGTGCTTTTCAAGCAAATCGATTATCTCTACGTACGACAATATTAAGCGTTTGAAATAATTGAAGAGATTGCAATGAAAACAATGCCCAGACGTATATATATAATGCTAATTGATGTTGAAATCTGTGTATAAATGTATGTACAAGATGTATATATTATGCAAAAGGTATTCTAATTTTCTTTCCCTTCTCTCTGTTTCTCCTTATTTTTTTATTTATATATTCTTCGATAAATTTGAAGATTATTTTTAGATATAATCATTTTATCAGATTTCTTTCTTCTAACCTTGTACACAAATTTCGAATTGACTTTGATATTTTTGTAATTAATCTTTAAAAAGAAAGATTTTTTTGACACGGATCTCTACTTAAACTTTAATTTTTTTCAAAATCAAATTGTTCAGTTGGATATTTTAAAAGTTTTCCTCTCTCTTTCTTTCTCTCTTTTCTCATTAAATTTTAAAAAATATTTTAAAAGATAAAAGATATTTTGATTGCACGATTTTTATTTCCTTTAATAGCCCTAATGCCTTTTTGCGCTTATACGGTACTTCGAAATGACTCGTTTTGATCGCCAGCGTTCAGTGACGAGATCGTTTGTCTTTTTATCTATCTGTGAAGGAAAAGAAAGAAAAGTAGGAAGAAAAGGAAAAGAAAGGAAAAGAGAGTGAATGATAAAGAGGCCATATTTTTCGGCTCGTTGTGCCATTCGTCACGACGGAAAGGACGATTGATATGCTGAACGAGTTGTCCCCGACGACGTAGATGGATGGTGTCTAGATCCCGCGGATCGCAGGTGCTATTCACACTATTATCCAAAATTCTTCCTTTACTATCGATCTCTTTTCCATCCGCATTATTTATTCTATTTATTGCGCTGAATGTCGAGAACTAAATAACTGGAGAAAAATATTCGAGGAAATTATTAAAGACCGGAACTGAAGAACTCGTATTTTCCTTGTCATTTTCACGTATGTTGCTTCTAGAAAATTAATTCTTATTCAGGAAAGTAAACTCGATGAATAATCCAGTAATTTTCAATATCTGCAAAACTCTATTTACATTTTGATTCAATGTTTCCCGTAGAAATAAAAAGCAATATACTGTCGCAATATTAAATTACATCTCTTATACTATGTAAAAGATATTGAGGATGAAATGAAGATGTATGTTGCTCGTTTCTGGGAGTGATTTAAATTTCTACTTAAATATTCATATAAATTTGCGTGTTTAAATCGACCGCATACCTCAATTTTAAGAGAAATATTAGATACTTCAATCTTTCTTCTTGCTAACTACTATATATGTATAACGATACACAAACTTTGTAGAATTGATCATAGTTTCGAAAATTTTTGCAATTTTTGGAGAGAATCGCGACCGAGACCGAGAGAAGAAAGAGATAACTCATGCCGTGAGTTTTCACGATGTGGATAGCAAAGTTTCCCTTCCATTTCGCTGCTCCGTACCATCCTTTGCGTTCTCCTTACCATTCGCGAATCACCGGCGAATTCTCGGTCCTACGCTGGGCTTTATGAAAATCCCGTCGAAGTTTAGTCGAACGAAATAGCGCTGCGAAAGTTGCGCGAAAATGCGACGACGGCTGGCAACATCGTACACTTTGTCTACTCGGCGGCGGGCTTGTTTCCCGTTCTTCTACTGATGGAGAAAAACTCTTTTAACGGAAAGGAGAGGATAGAGGGAGGCACTTTTCACTTTCCTCGAGTTTTGAGAGCTGTTTCCGCTAAAAGAGCACAACTGTTCAATGAATTATGCATGTAAATCGCAATTGGCTTTCCACGAATAACGATATGCCGCTGTACAGGAGTGAGGTATCCAAAATACTTTGCCTTATTAATTCCAATGAGAGATTCTTCAATTGATTTGGAATTTTTCATTAGGGAGCTTGTCAAAAACTTGCCAGCTGGTGCAGTCTTTTAATACGCATTCCTTAATTAATTTCAATATCTTAATATCTTATATTTAATATATATTATATTTGTTAATATATTATAATTTAATCGAAATTGTGAAGTTAGAGATGCAAAAAAATAAGACCACTTAAAATTAAACTAGTAAATTAATTACATTTCACAAATAATTTTAGAAAATTTTGATGATTTTTTGATCTGATCGCGATATAAAAACTTCAAGGAACTTTTGCACGTCTTGAGAGTAATTAATCTCTATATCGGGAACATTTATTCATCATAATGGGGTTTCGGAGAGTTTTTGAGCGAACCAGAGAGAAGCACCACTAAAGTTTCGACATTTAGTAAAACTTTCACGATTGATAAATGAAAGAAACTTTCTTTATAGTTTAAAAAAAATAATTAGAAAAATATCGCAAATTATCTGCTTTTATTACGTTTCTCTAATTTGTTTTTTTACAAATGAAATATTTATTACCTTATAAATTATCCAAGTACCTTTATCGCGTATAAATAAAAAAAAATAGGAAAATTGTGTTAATTAATAATTTAAAAGTTTAGAAGAATTTTTTTTAAACTGTAAACCATTAAATTGTAAATTTTCAACCAACATACGCGATAAAACGTATGATGATGATTTCTTGTAGGGTGTAAGTTTAGAATTAATATCTACTTCATCGAGTAACACAAGAGATCTCGATAGAAATTTACATACACGAAACATACATACATTTAATAACAGTCGGGATGTGTAGATGAGTTTTGTTCACGAGTTCACGTGTAAGGGAATACTTGAGACAAAGATCGAATTCTGCTTTTATATATGATGATACCATTAGGCGCCTTCTCGATAATTCGTCTTCGCGAAATTTCCGTATGCTTGATGATGATCCCAGCATACAGGTTGCACAGCTGGATTATCAGAGCGAACCGATAACCGACGACGATAACGAGCGGCCTCGACCCTCTAATGATCCATGTACATATCACTTCAACTATATTCTGGCATAGCGGCCAAAAGTTGATCTTGTTATCACGCTACAGGGGGTAAACTTGTACGTCTTGATGACGGCCATCTAGTCGGCTGTATAGAACAAGATAAAATGAATCCGGTCGTAATCGCTAACGGGGCGTGACTCTTTCAGACCGCGACCATAGATCCGACTTTACGGTGCCCGCATTGGAGATTTTATTAGTCCCCTCGAGACCGACTTACTTCAAGGAAAAATGAACATACTTTTGCCATAACGAAATAATGCCAACAGTAGAATTGATTTAATTATTAGATTTCTTTTTGTAGAGCGTTAATCGAAGAATTTTATCAAAGGAGGAAAATTGTGGAAAATATAAATGCATTAATTCTTAACAATATCAGTTTATAAAAAGTAAGCAAGTATTAATAGTATATTTTTATTAGGAAAATTAATATGAGACTTTAATGGAAAATATAATATATTAATTATATTATACAATTTCAATTTTTTTAGCTTCAGTCTTAAAAACTTATATTTTCAATTAAAACTTATGTTTCTCTCTATACATGTTTTGTAGAAAATGGTGGATTCAAAGAATACAAAATTTTAGCTTTAAAATTTTTTTTTTAAATATCGTCATCATTATATTGTAAATATACCATCATACGTTACAAGTCGTGAATGATTATTGAATGGGTCGGGTTCGTATATTTCACTTTTACGATATTACGTCACACAAGTCAGAAATGGAAGCTTGTCTTTACCTTTCATCATATTCCATTTAACACTATGACTTACTGAGCGATGCTGGGAAAAGTGACCATCGTCGTCTCCTTGCGAAAAGGCAAGAGGGTGTACGTGATATCCCATAGGAGAAGCCGTTCCATTGACCCGTGGGAAAAATCCATCGGAATGGAAGGACACGGCTGGCGGGGTCTAAAACTCAATTTGTCAGCGTGTCGTAGCTTTCGTTCGTAGCATCTCTCTTTCGAGAATATCGCCCCAGCCTTTTAGAATCTCACGTAACGCTTGCTCCCGTAATGTAACAGTCTTCCCCCTTTTCCTCTTTCCAATCATATCATATGGTTCTGTAACTCTTCAAAAAAAAGAACTATAACGAAAACTCGTGTCGATGAAAACAATAATAATATTACCGGTGAACCTGGAAAAGTTCCCCACATCGAAAGGCCCTGCAGCCATCGAGGATATTTGGAAATATGTATCATTGTCTTGTCTTTTTTATCTTCACATTAAATAAAAGCTCTATTTTTTAAATTCAGAACTTTAGTTTCGTATGTATGAATACATATGCATGTAACCACGGATTTAAGCGAACTCATTTATTGAATTTCATATTTTTGAATATCATTGTAATGTAGAGAATACAGTTTATTAAACTGTAATTGGAAATAGTTTTTTTTTTCGTTTTTAATCAAATCAAAATAAAATATAAATATAAAACATAAAAATTAATTAAAATAAAATATAAATATAAGATTTAAAAATTAATTAAAATATAAATATAAGATATAAAAATTAATTAAAATAAAATATAAATATAAAATGAGGAATATACAGAAATTAATCAAAATAAAATATAAAAATAAAATTAAAATATACCACAAACTTTTGAGAAAATTTGTTTTCTAAGAATTCGAGAACATGTTGAAAATATTGTACATCTTCGCAGAGAATTTATCAAACGTTCGATCGTTTACTCAATCTTTAATCGAATCGTTTGACATAACGTAACAACGATAAACGAGGAAAAACGCGTCATCGATAAAACGAGAGCGCGTTAAATCGCGAAGCGGAGATCCTATGACGAAGGAATTGGGTTACTCAAGAAGTAGATGTTAAAAAATTCCTAGAGGGAGAAAGGACGGTGTCGATGGAGATGCCATGTATGTGAACGCCAGAAAGAGGACGAAGGTAGAAAGTCATTATCGTGACAAAGGAGATCGGAGTAATCGAGATTCGAGAAGCCTATCAGTAAGCTTCAGCCGCGGCTAAAGAGGCTGTGCCAACGATTTAAGTATGGCACCCAAGAGAGAGAGAAGGGGGGAGGGGAGGGAGGGAGAGGAAGAGATTCGGCTCGGTAAAAGGGTGGAAAAGTGGCTGAAAGCCCGACTATTCGGTAGAGAGAAAGAGAAAATTGGCAGTCTTTGTGCGATAATACGTAAACCAAACGGTTTAACTTTGAAATCGAACACTTCCGAGAGACTCTCTTTCTCTCTCTCTCTCTCTCTCTCTCTCTCTCTTGTGTATCTTTTTTCCCGAAACATCCGATAAACGCAATAAACCGACTCGAAGCCGGATGCACGAGACAGATGAAACGCAAACGGTGTTCGCAACGGGAAAATATTAGAAGAAATATTGTGAACAAAAGGAAAGATCGTTGGGAGTTAACTAAACTTTCGCTCGAGCGACGCTCCGAGGTGAGATTTTCGCGAAAGCGGAGAATTATAGTCTCTCGAGAGGATGAGAGAAACGGGTATAGAATTACAACTCCTATGTATTTTCACTTTTTTTTAATACTTCCGTCGTCCTACTTTGCCATTTTTTCGACTAGGTATGCAATAAAAGTTTTCAGACTTAACTCTTATTTTTTTTATCCTATTTTTTTTTGTCACACTAATCTCCATTCCACTCTGAAGCTTGTATGCGCGTTTCACGATCGTTCGTGATTAGTTAAATTTTTAATTAATTAAGACTTAAATATTGATTTTGTGTTTTTATTAAAAATACTGCTTGTAAAATTATTAATTACATAATGCTTCTTCTCATCGATATTCGCTGATATTTATTTGTAATCGTTCGTATTGGTTCGCTTGATCTGGACTCGATTTCACAAGTAATTAATTTCCTCGTTCGTTTCCTTTATCTCTCTTCACCGGCTCGTTATTCTCTTTGCCATTCCAGTCTTTTGACTCGCGCCAGATCAAACGCGCGGAATCCCAAAATGAAGTTTGTCGAACGATCGGGAGTTCACATTGATAGGCAGTCGGTTCGATTGTAAAATGCTAGACTTTTCGTTTTTGCTGCAATTCGACAGGGACACGGTAAAAGGGATTTCTCATCCAAGAGATATATTCATATAGAAAGAAAATGACTTCGCTTGCTCGCTTCTGAAATAATAGAGAAAAGAGGTGAAAATTAATAGATAAAAAAATACATTATAAATATAAATTATTATTTATCTTCAATTTATCGTTATGACATTTATCATGTCTCATTTTTTATATTTCAAGCTTTTATTTTTAATAATTTAAACTCTCAATCGGATATAACTCTCTATAAGATTGTATAAAAAATAGTAATCCGATGATATTAAAATATAGATGTTGCGCTTAGAATGTCGCATAAAATTGCGATCTCTCAAAATCCCAATGTTGGATAGATAATCTTCGGCGAATATAAAATTTGATTGCACATAATATATCATGTTATCACGTGCAACGGTTCGATGATGGAAATCCCTTTTCGCGGATACTAAGGAAGCTTCTTTGAGCTCTCTAATTTTCGTTTGTCCACGAGGAACATGGAAACTTCATCGCCTCATTGTCTCTAGTTTCTATCCCGTTTTCCATTCCGTGATAACCGTCGAACATGTCGCGTGTTGCGAACACGTGAGACACGCGATGCCGGCTTCTGAGTTTAGTTAACTGACTATTATACGTACACGCATTGCGTTGGTTTCATGATAATGTGATTTTATAGAACAGTTTTCTCGATATTACGAGAAGAATTAATTATCTTACAAAATGATACCAAAGTTGACAAAGTATAATCGATGAGCATAATATTCATCATTTGACAAATTTGCTAAACATATTTGAAATGAATGAAAATTAGCATGTTAATCATAATTCTACATGTTTATACGAAAACTTTTAATATACAAATTTCTGCGATTTTATTTGTGAAACTTTATTTGCGAATTAAATGTTCAGTGGATTATTAAAATTTATATGTTATTAAAATTATACGTTTAATGATATGCAATTTTTGATATATGTACAAATATACTCGTTATTTAATTTAGAGAGAGATTATTTATCCCAATATATTTACATTAAAACACGTTACTAGAGCCAGTTAATAATTTAAAAAAGAATTGCCAATATTTTGTATTTAATGCATTACATATTTTCTTATTTGTTTGCTACATTTAATTTTTCTGAGTCAAAGTTTTTTTTAATAAATATTTAGATTTTTACAAATTACTTGAATATGTCATCTTAAATGTAACAAGTAAATAAAGACATTGTATTACTGTAAGATATATTGAAAAATTAGATTGCCCTTATTGTAAAATCATGACCATCAATTTTTTGCAAGAGTATATTTTATAAGAGTGTATGAGAAAATTGAATTAAAATAATAAAAAGATTAAATAAAAGAAAAACCACTAAGACGGGAATCTTTTCGTGAGAACGCAATTATATTAACACATTTTCACAAAAATATTCCTGCATCAGTAATCTTTTTAACGTTTTTACTCACTTTATTTTTTACTTAAAAAAGTTGAGTCATCAGGGCAGCATCAGAATTCCTGAAACCGTAGTTGCGATATCCTACGGTAACAGGGTGGAGTTTAATCATTGATCATCTCCAGGTACTCATCACATGCTGTGTGGATCAGTAATATCCTTACTGATGACCGATCTTACCGTCTCTTTAGTTCCCTTATGTAGTATCGTTGAGTGATTTCTTCTTACGAGTTTAACTTAACTTTTGACGACATCTAGCGATGAATGGCTCAAATACTGCCATAGCACAATCTATCGTATACTTTATAAACGTGTTTGTGAAGAGTATGTATGTGTGTGTGTGTGTGTGTGATATGTATTTTGTACGCACGTGCTCGCGATTAAGACACGACTAGATAGGTTTTGCAACGTTCGATCCGTTTGCGTAAATATTTCATGAGCTCCTCCGATATGCTGACTACGCTGAATCATTGCATTTTTAGTGAAATATTTTGACAAAGAACTAACGACGAAAAGATGATATCTCTAACGTACGTACATATCGATCTTTTTCAACCGTAAATGTTTTAAAAACAGTAATAGTGTAACATTTCGTCTTTTTCTCAACTTTTTAGGCTTGCTAAAAATAAAATAAAAATATTATATTTAATAAAAATATTAAAATTATAAATTAATAATAAAATTATAAAAATATTAAAATTATAAAATAAATATTTAAAAAATTTTAAATTTTTGATATAAATATCAAAAAATACAAATATTTTTTTTCTTCCGATCCTCCGTGCCACAATCGGTCAGCATCAAATCGTTCGCCTGTTAACCAAAAGAATCAGCTGTTATCTTTACTCGCGGATATAAATATTGTCTCGTAGGCATTTGCAATTCAATTGTGTTCGGTTTTTCTTAAAGAACAGCATTGCTATTGATTCATACCTGTGTGGTACAAAAGAATACGCCCCCGGGTGGGCTCGAACCACCAACCTTTCGGTTAACAGCCGAACGCGCTAGCCGATTGCGCCACGGAGGCTGACGGCTTTTCGTCTCTTACGTATCTCTAAAATATGCAGTGCGCTCGGAAATATCAATTAAATAGAGAAATATTATGAAATATAATGAAAATATTTATCATAATAATATTAAAATAAAATAAAAATAAAATAAAATTCTCGCAACAAACATAAATTAGAAATATGAAGTAATTTTTTTTCTTAGCTATAAATACTGAATTAGAAATTTTGTTAGTCTCTTGAATTCCTGAAAAAAATAAAAATAATTATGCATTTTTATCCGTTTACTAATTCTTATATTAAGTGAATTACGAATTATGGCTATGATTGTTTCTAAAGTAAAAAAGGAAAATAATAAGGAGGAAAATAAATACCGCTTGTTTTATAGATTAGATAGAACATCGTGAATATATCGTAATTTGATTATTTGTATAAGAACAAACTATATATCTTAGGAACTATTCGCCATTGATCGTATGTCGGTCCGCGATGAGAGACAAAAAAGCAAATTCATCTCTTCTGTTTTTTCTCATCGTTGAATCACATTCTCTTTTTTTTCCCCTTTGTCTGCGACAATAGAAGTATGCAAAATTGGCATGTAATCGTCCAAACGTATCCTGCGAAAATAAATCCGACAAACAGGTTGACCTGTGGTGATGTTGAAAAGCGCGAAATTGGAAAATCATATATAATATTTATTCCTATCATCATATTATATCAAAGTTTGTATTGAACGTTAAAATCAATGTACTTTCAATGAATTCAATTTCAATATTTTAGACACTCGAAACAAATCCCTACGTTTATTTGTGACAATGGAAATGCGATAAATTGCGTAAAATTCATTTTTGTGCACTGTAAAATATTTGGAGAAATAATTATGTCCTTCTATTTTTTTAAAAGAAAGAATTTTTTCTACTAGAATGTCATTACGTCATTTATTAAATAATATCTGTTATTAAATAATTTGTATATTACCGCAAATTATTTTAAATACATTGAAAGAATTGTATTGTTCTTTTATTTAATAAAAAAATAGAATTGTATTTCATATATAAAATTTTATCGATAAGGAAAGATTGTTACTCTAAGCTTGTCAAGATAAGATACTTTGTACAATGCATACGTAATCGACCGATATTTTTCCATGCTGCGAAACTCTCATAGATCTAAATATACAGTATTTACATCCAGTAAAAATTGCGGTCGATAACGGCGGCCTCAATCTCGTCGTTTACGTCGAGATTCACGGTGACATTAAAATGCAACGAATGCAAACATTCGCGAAGCTGTGCTCGGGAGCGAGAGAACCGGATGAAATAATATTCATGAAAATATTTTTGTCCGTGTATTCTTGCGTGATCCAAATAATGAAAGTATTTAAGAATGCAAAAATATGAGACTGATATGGGAATCTTTGACTTTAAAAAAATAAAGACATATTTTTAGAGAAGAATTTTACATTCTAGTTGCATCACTGATCTAATCGCTCCAGTTACACACATTATTTTTATGTGATTGTTATATCTTTTGTTAATTTTTTTTACATTATTGATTTAAAGTTTTAAGTTTATTGATAAAAATCAAGAAAATAGCTATATCTCTCCAGAAATGTGAATATATACACAAGAGAGAATATGAAAAATTCTTACAGAATTTATCACAGAATAATTATCATAAATTAAGTAATAGATTTCTAGCTAAAAGATTTCATTAAAACTTGTAATTTTTATACAAATTATATTTATATATATAAATGCAAAGAGAGAGAGAGATATTTAAGTGCATAATTATAATGAAAAAAATTTAGATACTTTTGAATACACTATTTACACACTTAATATTAAGTCTATCATTAACATGACCGCACATTATTTAAGTATAAGTTCAACATGCAATGGGCTCTTGAGCTTCCCGTCAATTTACGCTGTTGGCACTAGCTTATATCACGAGCCGTTTACGATCATTTATCGACGCTGACGTCGACATGGAAGTTAAGGCACTTAGGGCAAATCGTGATCTACGAGCGAGCCGTGAGGGGCACGGCTTCGAGGGAGCGGCTCAACTCACCTCAAGACACTTCGAGATAGTCTCGTTCGAGAGACGCTGTCACTAATTAAGAAATACTTGCCTTCATGCTTACCTTAACAGCTTAGGTACGCGTGATTCTCACTCATACTCCTACATTTTGTACAAGGTCGCCTAGTGGCAGCGTTTATCTACTTATAGTTACCTTCGAAGAGAATTAGACACAAAGCCATTTGCGTCTTACAACGAGAGAACTAGCTCATTTTATGAAAAAAAAATATCGAAAATAAGCTTAATGAAAAAATTTATAGTATTAATTAATTAAAAAATTTATTAATTAATTTTATAACGATAAAATTATGATTTGTTTATTATAAATTTGATCTTTTTAATATACTATCCAATATTTGTTTTACATATAGATCAATGTTGTTTTTGGATATTGATAATTTTAATATAATATTACAATATCAAAATGACACGCCTTGTGTCATTTTGCATTTTACGATTTCAACTATTTGTAATTGTAATGGAACTAACATCATAAACTTGCTGCTGTCATCATAACATTCAAGTTATATGGTTGTGAATTAGCGAGCATCATGAAAGTTTTATTGATATTCGAGCGAGATTTCGTTTTGTTAATACAGCATTTTTCGATTGAATCTCTCGCTGCACGACTTATAAATGCCATTTGAATCGTATTTGAATCTAGGTTGAACTCTGAATTAAAATCTAAAAGTTAAATGTAAGGTGGCTGATCAAATTTACCGAGCAATAGTCTTTTTCTATATGCGCATCAAATACATTTTCAAGAGAGCACGAGTATATGAAAATTGGATTAAATTACTGTTGATGCACATAATCCAAATTGGAAATCATTATAAAATTCAAACAATCGTAATCCCTTTTCCTTGTAAAATTCAAGTTAATTCGTTAAATCGTCGAATTAAATAAGCTAATACCTTCTTGCATATGTACGAATAATACTTTAAAAAAACATTAACACAGTTTATGAATTATAGAATTATTTTAAATAATATTTAACAGTTAAAATAAATAAATAAAAATAAAATAAATAATTTAAATAATATTAATTATAACAGTTTATGAATTATTATTTTAAATAATAATAATATTATTATTTTCACTAATAATTTAATTTTAATTAATTAATGCAATCATTATACTTTATTTATATTACTATATTACTATTTATATTACTAATATTTATATTATTATTTTTTTATGATAAAATTATAAATAATTAAAGAGGAAAAAATTATTTTAATAATTCACAAGATTATTTTCACATCAAGTACTCAAGTTATTCCCATTATTTCGCTTAATATATGTTACCTTGCTTACCGGAAGCATTTGAAATCATACTGCGTAATCAAAATTGTGTCGTCGTGTCGAAAGCCGTTGGTATACGGTGACGTTTAATTGGACGATATTTGCCGAACGCATGTAATCACCTGTTGCATGTAGGATGCGCCAGTTAATGCCGACGCGCTAAAATAAATTTCCGTCGGATATTCCTAAGCGGATCGCGCAATATTCACAGGATGCACAAGGGATGTTACTATACAATTAGAGCTTTCATTCTCCCTTCATTGTGGACTTTACAAATAGCGGAGTTAACATTTAAGTATTGAGGTGGACTTGGAGCACAGACAGCTCTTCTTTAAATTTTCTAATATTTATCTAATATATATTATAAATTTTTACACAAGAGATATTTCATGTGCAAATTATTCGCAAGATGAGAAAGATGCGATAAGGAATTATTTTAGCACATCGGAATTTTTCAGTAAAATCGATAAATTAACTTAACATCAGATTGTAATCGAAATATTACAGAAGTGATAAATGCGACAGAAAATTCTTAATTTTTGTCTTTAATTTGAAATTCGGTTAATCATTAAATCTCTCCATTAACCCATCTTATTGGGTCACAGAGATATGCGTGTGCATGCGCGGGGGTCCTTCGAATTCTAGAACACAACGGAATGACAAAGGGAAGCCTTAGAATACGTCGGTGTCGATGAGGGTCGACATATTGGGATTTTCAATTGAACAGTTGGACGTCGTGGTATGCGATGCGGGTTGAAAGTAGAGGAATGAAGTGATCTCCGCGGAATTGATGGCCTTATGTTTCGTACATGACTTATTATAACAAGTAATAAATGTTTATTTAATCCTTCCTTATATTCATTGTCATAAATCTTATATTTGTAATCTCATATATTAAGATATAATATATCTTAATTATTAATTATGAAAGTAAATAAAATAAATAAATTATGATGAACTTTTCTGGAAAATAAATATAAATAATTATCTATAATTATATAAATTTATTTTTTAAAAAGCATATTATATAATTAATTATAATATCTTGTATTTTGGATCAATTCTTTTTTCTCTATTCATTTGAAAACTATCTACTTTAATATTAAAGCAAATAAATTACAATCAATATACAAAGAAAAAAATTTGTAAAAGAAAAAAAGCACACATTTCTTTTCTTATTAAAATATTAAACTTATATTAAATCTTATTTAAAATACATAACATGTATAATATAATTTAAAATAAAGTTAAAGTAAAGTTTTTATATTAAAAGTTTTTCATCTTTCATATTTCCACAATTGTGAACAAATACATTCGCTATCATACATCTCAGTTTTACAACAATATCGATATCGCGTGTATAGCAAGCGTTAAAATAACAATAGCGAAAAAAGAATTCCATTCTCCTCGAAGAAACTGGATTTAATGTAAGAGTGCAGGAGATTTAAGAGATTTTTCTTTTATGTATTTTTTTAAATAATATAATATAATCAAACAATATATATAATCAAAAATTTAATTATTTTAATTATAATAATTTATTATTTTATTTATTATATATATAATTATTCTCTTATATTATAATAAAATAATATTTGTATTATATAGAAAATATATAATATAAAGAGAGAAATACATTCCTCGAATCTCATTTTAGAAGCTTCTTTAATGGAATGGTTTTTTCCCCTTAGCCCTTAGTACTTTTTTTCACGCAATACCGATATTTCAACGAAAGCAGGCTGGCATGTATTACGTATTTCTCCGACAATCGTTGAAAATAATCCGATCGATCACGAGAGTGAGCGGCATTTAATTATTATTAAAGAGATTGTCGGGTTCTGCTTTGAGTTGTCGGATTATCGCGCGTACTGAAGTCGCTCGTCCAAATTAGTCCCGTGCCTTGATTTCGTGCAATCATTCGTGGTCGAGAATCGAGCTGCACGAACTACCGATTAGGACGCTTGTGTATGCGCAATTGCATCGGCCGCGAAACGAACGCCTGCACACGGAATGCAACGACCTATCGATCGAATGCGAGTCGCTTCGAGTCTCGCGGTTGGCCACGACCAGAAGCGAAGCGACCAATTTCGTGGCACGAATTATCTCGGTAGGAATTTTATAATGCATATACATGTTATTAATATCGCGATATATGATTAAGTCAGTTCGTTGATTTGATTCGACAGTTCGGCGATGGCAAATAAATTTTTAATAAAAAAGCCCAAAGCTCTAGATCTAAGACGCGGTCATTTTACGGCTTACTTTAGCAGTAAAAAATACATTGAAACAAAAATATTCATAATTATTGACTAAGAAGTCAAGATGTTAGAAAAGGAATTTATAAAGTCATAAGGAGAGAATTTTTTCACAATTTTTTAAAATGTTTATGTAAAATTTTGGAAATTTGAAAATTTATTTATAGAAACGACAAATAAAGAACGAAAAGATACTAATATAAAAGTAAATAAATTTAAATAGAATATAGGCTAATGAGAGACAGCGCAGTAATTAAAGCGCAAACTAATTATTTTTTTGAAAATGATTCTTTAATTATCAAACGTTTCGATTCTTCTTTTGGGTCATTTTCAACTTTGAATGATTTTTTTGAATATACTATATATAAAGTTCGAAGACTTTTTTTTTTTCAAAAAATCTTTGAAAGTCAAGTCACAAGATGTATATATTTTTTTCATTTTTTTCACTGAAAATATTGTAGTTCAAAAAAAGAACTGAAACATCCAGCAATTAAAGAATAATTTTCAAAAAAACAGTTCGCACCTCAATTACTACGCTTAGCTCTCATTAGCCCATATTTTATTTATTGAATTTGTTTATAGAAATAATATACAACAAAATTATATAGAAAATATATAAAATTTGATTGTATATGTAGTGAATGATAAATTAAAAATTTTGTTTGATACACCTTTTATAAAAGCTCAGAAACGATTTACTTAAGCTTGATTTTGAAATGTTTTAAATCCATCTTTACAAAAATTGCACGTTGCACGATGGCCCTGAGGCGAAGAATTGAAACATATTGTAGACGTATTCTCGGCTGAGATTCTAGATTCTTTTCTTTATTCTCTTTCCCTTCCGTTTTCATTCCGCTTACATGCGGCTGTCGAGTATCAAAGCTAGTAAAAGTACCGAACTTCTGTTTGCGTGAGAGAAACTACAACTCTAAATGACGTGCGACGTAAGCACCATCATGGTTGAAACTTCAAGTTGTCAGCTTCCGGCATTTTATCGTTTTTCCTTATATGATTCTCTCATCTGGCGATTTAGATTCATTCAACATTCTCTAGGCGTAACTTCCTTTTAGAATAATTCAAAAAAGAATTCCTTTGATCTCCCTTTTTTTCTCGAAAGATTCTTTTAAGATAAAGAGAATACTTTCTTCATACTTCGCATCTTCCTATCGATAAAATGCGCGCATATATTGTTCCAGCGATAATCCTCACATTTTTGTTCTTTCTTTAATATTTTGCTAAAAAAAGTTTTCTAACAATACTTTCTAACAATGGTTGAAAAATACATCAAGTTATTTTTATGCATTTTACGCGCTTTATACGCATAATATCAATTATATCGAAAGTTACATATTTACTTAGATTTAAAACCTTATATATCGTACTCGAAGAAGTGAAATCAGACTTATGTTTCTTCGTTATTAAATCCTTCTAACTACATACCCTTGCTAGATGAATGCATATCGCAACGCGCCGTCGAGAATCGCCAGATCGTCGCAAATGCAGAGCAAATCTTCCGACGTGGCAGCCGGCAGTTTCGAGTGCCACAGATTCTCCTGCATTGTTGCTCTGCGTCTGTCAAGATTGCACTCGCAGGCAAATCTGAAGTTCGAGGAAAACTATTTGCTCTCTTTGCATCACGATTCACGACCAATATGTTGCATGCAAATTTATTATACGTTTATCAATATCGAGATAGATATCTATTATTACATCTAAGAGAATTCACCTAAACAAATAATTCACAAAATCATCCATAAAGATCTCTGAGGAAATTTTGTTGCAATTAAATATTTTTTATAAATACATAAATGTAATTAGAAATTAATAAAAAATAGTTTAATGTGTCTCATGTATCTGTATGTGTGTATTTATTTACACACATATTTATGAAATTTTTTTAGGAATTTTAAGAAAATATCACTTAACATATTGATGAAGGAATGAGCTTAGAAATTCAGAAAACTCTAATTTATCAAGAGTTTTATTTTATGACCAAAATAAATAAAAAGAGTTTTTAGGAATTGAAATCATCGATCTTTATAAATATATAAATGTAATCAGAAATTAATAAAAAATAATTTAATGTGTCTCGTATATCTGTATGTGTGTATTTATTACACATATTTATAAAATTTTTTCAAGAATTTTAAGAAAACATCAATTAACATATTGATGAAGAAATGAGCTTAAAAGTTCAGAAAACTCGAATCTATCAAGAGTTTTATTTTATGACCAGAATAAATAAAAAGAGTTTTTAGGAATTGAAATCATCGATCTTTCATCAATCATCAAGGCTTTCATTTAATTTAATGAGTGAAATTTGTATTATAAAATTGTACAACATATAAAATTGTATGTGTTAATTGCAATATTACAAATCTAATTACGTTTGGCAACTTTCTTTCTTTTAACAATAAATTTTTCGAAGTGATGTGACACTCGTTTCATTAAAATGAAATATGCGATTTCCCATGTCACATGTCACGATGTTAGAGAGAATCCCGTTGGTAATTTGAGATATCATCAGTCATCGTGCGTGGATACGCTTCATGATTACAAGGGTGTCCCCTTTGTAATCATGGACACGAAGGATACTTCTTTTTTCGAGGAGACAGCACTCCCGTAACCTAATTTAACGGAGGACACAAAAGAGCGGTTCGACGATATCGAGCCGTGAGATGCGACCTACTTGCAAGACGACCTCTCTCCCGCCTTATCTTTTTCTCCACCCTCTCGTTCTCCCACGACTTACCTATCTATCCACCCTATGCCGCCTGTTCCTTCACCTCTCGGCCCTTTTACAGCCCCGATCGAGCGATTACGAACGTCCGCGCGTTGTTTCTATATCCCCGGTAATGCGCTTTTTCCGTTTTCGCACCGTCTCATCTTGATTTTATTAACCCTCAATCGTCGCAGTCCGTCTTCATTAGTCGTCGAACCAGCTAATGTTTTTGCGAAAGAAATATTTAAGATGTTGGAATAGAAAAGCCGGATCTCTTACGGTAAGATTTCGCTTCTTCTCTTCCTGCATTCTCTTTCTATATTTTTCTACAAACGTAGAAATATCCGATCTATTGCTGTGTAACAGATGTGGGACATAAAATTATAATGTGTAAATTTATAAAATAATCTTTATAAAATTCTTAATCGGATCTCAATTGTGCAAATTAATTAGTTTGCGGAGTCAATTGTGCAGATTAATTAGTTTGCGTGCATCATTAGAACATAGTTATTTTTATTACATTAAAGTTTCTAAATTATAAATATTAATTTTATTTTGGAAAGTTATATTTTACTTTGTTAAATTCATTTTTAAACAAGGAACATTTTATATTTGCATTTTTATCACGTATCAACATGATCTTTATACATTATATTCGAAGTGGGTGTGGTCACTATAATTTTATGAATTAACAATAAGAGTTAACAAATAAGATTTTACTTTATATTAAATTCATTCAATGAAAGAGAAAAACAAATTAACATTTATATTTCAAACTTTTAACATTTTTTAATTTTATTACAGCGTGTTCTATCACATGAGACAGGATTCTCTCAAGTCGTAACGTTTCTCCTTTTCAAAATATATAAATCGCAAACACAAACGCACATATTGTGCCGAATAAAAAGAATAGTAGAAAATCGAAAATCTCTCGTTCGTTTCGCGCAACATTTTCGTCACCGACTTCTTTTATCGATACACGATTGTTTTATCGCTGTCGTTGCGGTTGAATAAGTTTCTACATCGTTGAACACATACATATATTGTTGATACATTGACGTGCATCGAACGATGCATTGTGCGTGTTAGGCGAACGTGCGTCTTTTGAATACGTTCCCGTTATTATAGCTGCACTGCAATATATAGCGATCGTTGTGTTACACTCCGTAAACATCAATACACGCTAGAATTTCCGTGCAATTCTAGAAGAAAATAGTATCGCTACCAAGTGAAAATCATATGATTGTCACTCTTTTATGCGAGATATGAAATTTTAAAGAAAAAGGAAATAAAACAGTATATTTTGAAATCACATACAATTTCAAGATCATATTTATATTATACTAAATCATATATATAAACATTGATTGTTATACAATTTATTTTAACATATTATATCATAATATTTTAATTTATTAAATTTATTAAATTTATTATATTAAATTTATTTAATTAATTAATTAAATTTATTATATTATATATTATAATATATCTAGCATTTATTTTATGATGCATATTTTTTGCACATGTATACGAATAATTATTTCTTATTCTTTTTTCTCGCTATATTCTTTACATCCGTGACGAACGAAATGGCGATCTATCATCTTCGTAATTTTTATATACATATTATACGGACAATAAAGTCAGCATTGAATTCTCCGTATATAGACATCAAAGGCCAATGAAAGTTTCAACGTACGCGAAGACGAGCGAATCGAAAGATATGCGTCGCGCACGGTTCGAGATTTCATTTTCCATGAGCCGAAGTGCAGTCGAATTGATTTTGCGAGTGATACCGATTGCACGGAGGAGATAGGAGCTATGCTGCATGCCAAGATTCCCACAGAATCTCCTACGTCTTTTACCATCGTGTCCGTTGACGCGCGCGCGCGTCTCGAATCTCCGGACCGATATTCGATTATCTACGAGAATAAGAGACCCTTTATGTTCCTATATCGCGAGATCCGCTTATCAGCCCTTTTGTATTTGCAGCATCGGAATTGTTAGTCAAATCGCACGATTGCATAATAATCGTCTTCGCCGATAATGGAATTTGCAATAATCTATCGTTTAATCAATCCCAGATTTCAAACGGAATCGTATTTCAAATTAATGAATTTCTATCGAGATTTGACACGAGAAAATAAAAATTCAAATAGCTAGAGATCGAGTAAGTGAGAAAAGAGAAAAAGTGACTCGGGAGAACAATTATAAGGATTGTATTATTGAAGATATAAAATATACCCACAAATCATTGTGTACCACCTGTTGCATTAAACTTTTTGTCTAAACATAAATGCTATTAATCGAATGTAGTAAAATATTTGACTTTAAAGTTAATAACGTGTTATATATATTAAATTTAATCCTTTCATGTTATGTGCACAAACTGTGTAAAATTGGATGTATATGGAAGTGAATAGATGTACATGCGCGCGTATTTTACACTTGAAAATATTTTATTTATCCTCATGTAAAAATATTCTGTTGAAGATTTTCTTTTTCCTTGTCAAATTCCCTTCTCTTATTTACATATAATCTAATCTCATGATTTCCCTATTTTATATTAAACGTAATATGTAAAATTTGTCTTGTTGGTATATTTTTAGGCTTTTCCACTTTAATGAGGCTCACAAGTACTATTATCCGTTTCTCTCACTCTTCTTGGAATTTCTGGAATGCCGTGAGGCATTTCTGGGATTGTTCGATGAGAAGTAAGACGTATCTAGTAGACGGCATAGCTTAGGAATTTCCGCCTTCCGGCGACCACGACAAGTTCGTTGATCTAATGTGTTACACATTATGTACCATATTAAACAGATTGAAGGACCACAAAGACGCGATTAATTAATACAGTTTAATTCTATGAAATATATGCTCTTCCTAAGTTAAATGCTAGTTTAGTAAAAAGTACAAATGAGAAGAAACTTATAAATATGGCACTCTTGTACCCACCTCTCTTTTTCTTTCAAAAGTTTTAAATAAAGAATAATCCGGTTATAATTACTATATCTTTTATCATAATTATTATATCTTTTATCATAATTAAGGTATCATTGAATTATTTAATATACACAGTTCATTAGCTGTTGGAGGGGAATATCAGATCGAAACTTTCGGAAAATATCTTTCACCATGTTAGCGGAAGTTCTTGGGATGATACAATATTAAAGACGTCTCGCGAGACATGGCGAATGCCAGGAATTTCACAAGCATCGGTTTTCCCGCTGGAATGTTAGTAATTATCTACATACATAATATCTTCGTAATTTAAATATGAAATTTTATTATTATTTAATGTATATTTCATTTTCCTATCTCTTTAAAGACAAGTTCCATAGTATAAATTTGTGTATATCTTAAGTTCTCTCTATCTCTCTCTCTCTAGAAAAATAGAATATTGAATTATAAGTATATATATATATATATATTATATTTTATTACTTGTAATTATCTCAATATGATTTTTTTATAATTATTATTTGCAGAATTATTTTTTAGATTATTTGTTTATTATTTTTCTTTTACGATTTTCATACAATTTATTTATTTTTTATAACAAACATCAGCTATTTCCATTGCGTTAAATTTAAATGAAAACTTGTCAAATAGTAGTTGACAAAGCTATCATAACTGTCGAAGATATTATATTTTCATCTCTAATATCGCAACTTTTTTAAAAGTTTAATCAAAATTTTATTAAAAAAATAAGTGAGGGGTGTATAATCTGGATAATCATGTTGTTTAGTTTCATTGTCAGACAAATTCAATATCGGTTAAACGAGGTCAATCGCCTTTTTTTCGGAAATGCATTTATAATATGCATGTCCATGCGACAATCCCTGGCGTTGAATTTTTCATCTACACCGAATAAATCACGCCAAAATACGTTCTTTCATTACCTCCCCGAGGGAGGTTCAATTACTGCAGCGAAATATCGATCATTTAGTAAAATTACATCCCGCCTGGAAAAACGATCATTATCCTCTCTGAAAAGTATCTGGGCGTGTCCTCCTAAAATTGTTCTCCTAAATTGCATTTTATATTATTGGAAAATTCAATGATCTAATGACAATCGAGTAAAATCAAAGATTTTATTGGAGTCAATTGTAGGAAAATAATTTAACGCGAATATTTACACATTTCGCGAGCAGGGCGATTGTTTATTCATAGATTTTCCATAACATTTGCATTAATCGATTTGAGTTCGACTGACCATTGATGATTGCCTTTTTTATCACGAGACATTGATAGATAAGTCTCAGCGCCATGTAATAAATCATCTGCCCTTCAATAACTGAATCTCTATTGTAGATAATAAGATGACGAATCATTTGGGAAAAATCAATGTCAACAATTTTTGTAAAAATACACTGGCCTCGATATCGTGTGAAGGAATCAGCATTTATATTAATCATTAATATCAATATTAATATCATCAATATCAATAAATTATATATTAAAATTACATTATGTACTTTAGTTTAAATAACACAGTCAGTGGTTATAATTATTTTACTTAATGATTAGCATTTCCCCGTCAAATTCTTCTGTCATTATTAAATTAAACGCGAATTTTCTATAAATGATCATTATAATGTTTTTATGTTATTTGTAGAGGTCTTTGCATGCATTATTCGAGGTGCATTGATCACTTTGTCACAAATACATCTTTGTGCGCGTATGTTCGGGCAAGAAAAATATGTAGGATACTCCATAGGCGAGCTCGTTGCGGAAAAAGTTTTTGCGAAGTGGTCGGCCTCGTGAAAGGGGCCGCTCGTTTATACTCATCTCGCATGGGTCGTAAATTCCTTTATGATACGCCGTTATATTTTAAAAATGCACGATATAGCGCGCCTAGATACTCGCTATACCGTCCATATCATTACACGTTTTTGCAATTTCGATCGATCGCACCGCGAGTTTCGCCGGCATCCCCGACAGACAGATTAATTATCAATTCTCTTGGCTGTGTTCGACTGGTCTATTTCCGACATCCGTTTTATTAGACCATTTGTAAAACGATCCGAGAATCGCACACGCGGTCTCACATGTCGAATTTATACTGTCTCCCTCAGGATTAGGAAAAAAGAGAGCGTTCTGTTTTACGTCGCTCCCGTGACGCGTCAGGACAATTCGTAAAATTTCAGTCTATCGAATGTTCGATAACTCCCGCGAGCGTGATTTTTATACAGGAAAATCGAGTACAACTATGCACTATCACTTAGATAATATTCAGATTAATTAACACGAGAATATTCGGGGGATTCTCGGGAATATCGAGAATAATATTTATCGAGGTATATTTGATTATATTTGATTGATTGAATTCTAAGCCACAGAGATCGAAATATATATATATTATATTTATTTAAACATTTATGTTTATCATAATATTTTAATAACGCATATTAATAATATATATCTTTTGTTAAATTAATATATAATCATATGCATAAAATTATTATGTGAAAAACGAGATCGTATATAACGGATATATGTAATCTATTGACAAATATTTTATGATCATTTATTTAGGAGAAACTTGATTACAACTTTCTCAAACATTTACAAGTAAATTTGATGTAAACCTTAAGAAGCACATTCTATTATAATTTGCAGCACTTATACCTACTTTGAAGTAGGTTACGCGATTTAATAGCTGTTATAAAATAATTAATTTAATTAAAACTTTTTTATTAATATAATTGGATACAATAAAGTTGCGTCAGTGAATGATTCCTAAGATACTGTTAATCCACGAAAGTTAATTGTGGAGATTGAAGATATTTGCTTGATGAAATATTAATAAGATTTATGAATAAAAAATCATATTGGCGCGCAATATATGTATATAAGCGTTATTTATATAATCTTAAATAAATTTATCAAGTATTGTCAAGTAAGAGAATTGACGATGAATTGAAAAACAATAAGTTTTTTTTGTTAAAATCACGAGGATCCGATAAATAGAATTAAAATAACATGTAATTCAATAATTACGGTATGCTTATGAAAAAAATATTATTTTTGTTCGTTTAAAGTGGAAAAAACTGATATCTCCAATTATATGTTAAATTTAATTTTATGTGTAAAATTTTTTGATATTTAATAAAATAGTTTAAAAAATATTCAAGTATTAAACAAGAAACTTATTTTGAGATATTTTGACATATATATTTCTAATTTAATATTTTAATTAAAATATACATTCTATGTTGCATTTTATTCACTTATTATCAGTATACGTTAACGAGCTTATTTACTAGCTAGTTTTTGTTGATGACATGCAGCGGCGACGAAAGAAAGCAGATCCTGGAAAAGCTGTTTAAAGAGTTTCTTGCTCGTATGAAGTAGAGATAATTATCCACTTCTTAAGCTCGTGAAAGTGCCAAGCATGGATAGAGCGACGGACGGATTCGGGGTTTATCGATCTCAGGCCACGTTGCAGAAATAACTTTCGGATGGGAACGAAGAGAACGCGAAGTTTCCTAAACGGTTTTTGGAACGAAACGCGACAGTAATCCGAATACGTGCTCGCAGTTGAATTTTACGTATTAATCGAACCTATATCGCATGCCTGTTCGATAACCTTTTCGTTTGTCTTATGTATTGCGAATTTTAATTTAAAGAAATATATATTTTGCAATATCTCTCGCCGATCAACTGTATTTTTTTGATAGATTGTCTCGAAAAATTGAATTACGATGTGCAAGGTAGTATTTTTATAAAATTTCAAAGGAATTATTTTTCGATGAAAATTTTGTAATATATTTTATGTTTTGAATTTTTAACATCAAATATGACTGTGGTCAATAAATGAAGCTATCTGCACGAAAAGAGAATAATTTAAATAAAACAAACGTTGGTGCATTCGCCGACCATGCCATGCAATATACGATCGTTGATGAAGATCCGACTGTTGGATTGTTTTCATTGAAAGCTTTTCAGATTTTACACGTAGATCGAGTTCGATTAATATCCAGTCGAGTTTTCATTTCGTCGTACATCGCGCCGAAGTTTCTGTTAACTATTGTAAAACCTGCATGGATATTGTTGTTACAGTTCTGTTGATCCACTTTTTACACGTGGATTTTTTAATTAATTTTTGGAATTTTCCTGCCTCAACGTCAAAATCTAACAATCAATAATAGACAATTTACAACAAAAATCTCTTTAAAAAGATAATCTTTAAAAGTAAAGTTTTTCATAATTTTAAGTGATCGATATTCCTTCGACAAATTTTAAATTAGAGGGTTAGTTAAAAATCATATATAATAGAAAAATATCAACTTTAAAAATTGATAACAGATAATATAAATAATTTTTCTCTTCGATATTTTCGCTAAAAAAAAATATCGGCGGGAAGAATCAGCGAAAAAATTCACGAATAAAGTATGCTGCGAGTTTCTCTAAATCTCAAAAATAGCTTGCATATAATATGCAGCTTTATTGTACACGTTTTACTACGTATCACCGAACGATATCGAGTTTTCGGAGGTGGAAAAATGCAGCCCCGATCGGTTGGCTAGTCGACTGTTGTGCGAATAATGGATGCGGAACGGACAAGAGGCGACCGGGTGGCGAGATGTTGCCGGCCAACCAGTCCGGCCGCGTTAGACTGACACTTGGGGTTGCGCATAACAGAATATTGGCACTCGCGAGACCGGATAACCGATAATAATAAGTGCCTGCCACTCACACGGCCGCCGTACACCCGGCCATCATCTATCTCGTGCCAGAAAAGCCCGTTTCCCCGCGATTTGCGAACGCGATTGCCAAACGTATGGATTTTCTGATTTCCAAAACCCTCCTTTCCACGCTTCTCTCGCCCTCCTACGGATATATATCGTTTGATCCGCAAGAAAATAGGTTTAGCAAAATGATTAACGGTAATAATCAAGTCACTTTTTTAAGTTATCGATTCTCAAATGACTGTCGTGAACATTATTCTGTTTTTAAGTGAATCTTGATAGAAACATATGATTTTAATATTTTGTCCGGAGATTATTAAAAATATTTAATAATGAAATAAATTGTAGAATATAATAATATATATAAATAATAATATTTTAATATATATAAATATTTTAATATATATAAATAATAATATAATAATATTTATAAATATGTATGTATAATTATATGAAAACAGAATCGCTCCTATTACGTTCCAAATATAATACAAAATATTGAAATGTACTCGAAAATTGTTTCTGTAATCTTTGCACCGTTTCTTCTTCTTCTTTGATCGATTTCGTTTTCCATTCACAACAAACAGGTCACGAAATACTCATGCAACCATTCGCGAGTGACAAAACGATATCGCAACATAACAAGTGGAACAGAATATAATAGAGTAAAGAGGAAAAACAGGAAGAATATGTATGGATGCACTGGTAAGAATAAACGGGAAATGGAAGGTAAAAATAAATAAATAAATAAAAGAAAAAATAAATGGAAAAAGGAGAAAAGACCTTCTCTTTTCGTCAGTAAACAACACTGTCCACGCACAACTTTTTTGCAATTTAAAGTGCGAATTGGTTTTTCTTCAGCCAGATTCTCTTGGAATACGCATGTATATAGCGCCATTACTACAACGCGCGTGTTATATAAGCGAATAAACGAAAAAAGTCCTGCAAAGTAGGACCGGGCAACAAATCAGCTGGTTTTTCATGTCATGTGCGCGACAGGCCGGCGACACTTGTATCGCCATTGTTCTTTTGTACTGATTCAGTGTGACATTTTGCCATGATCTTTTCCCCAAGTAGAGACAAAAATTATCAACTGAAAAATTAATTCTATAATGATATTAAATTCTTACTCTAGCGAGACTGATTACATGCAGTGTACAAAAGATTGAGCTTAATGTTCGAAAAGGATTTTATAAAATTACGTTATACGTATATTATATGTACATATTTAATATTGTATTGAGATGTATATAAAATGCTTTCAAAAAAGTAATTTAAAAATAAAATAAATAATAAAAATAAAAATAAAGTAATTTGAAAATAAAAACAAGGAAAAATGTTTAAAAAACTTATAGATGATATTGATGACTTTGCATTTATCGAGAGATTAGAATATTTGTGAGGAAAAATTTATTAAAATATAGAAATATCAGAATTGCAGTAATAATTGGCACCAGCCGTTTGCGTATCACCTGCAAAAATATCAAAATGCAGAAGGAGTTCGACATCGCGTAATGCGATTCTTACGACTATCATAAATTTTCTGGCGCGAAAATTGGCACCGATAACGGCACGTAAAACTCAGGCCCGCTCATAAAAACCATGAATCAAATATCTATTTCGCACAAAGAGCAAACACTGAAAATTATGTAGCGTTGTTGCAATCGTGGCAGAGCATAGTTTCGAGAAAATGTAGTCCGATAATGATTAAAGATTCAAATACCGATCGATCTCTATTAAAAATTTTATTTTGACAATCAATTGGAGATAGATGCAAAAAAATGAATCCAACATTATTATTTAACATCCTAGAATTCGATGTGTAAATTATCTAAAAAGTATTTGACTCAGAAAATCGATTGCAATCATAACATCTCGAGTCTTACATTAGTAGAATATTCGAATATTCTGTTGCAAAACTGTCATCGCATTTTTTGATAGATTGCATAGTTTTGATCATATTGTGAGCGAATACCGTAGTTTATTGCGTGTTTAATTTACATTGAATACATTGCACGCGACAATAACTTTTTACGATGGTCTATAATTATCTGTTCATTCCCGAATCAACGTCATTCATGCTCTTTGCATATGTTTTACACATTCATTATTTCTGACCGGCGTTGCGATATTGCAATAAATAACAAACCCCATTTCGCGGCCACGAATAATTAGATTCGTTACATTTCAATGCTTCTGTTAATCGAAACTGTGGACTCGCAATTTTTGTAGCGATGTAACAATAATTTGTCTCGAGAGATAAAGAGAAATATTTTACAAACATAAATGTATGTATAAAGATATCTGTGTATATTTTAAATATGCTCATGTATTTTAGAACAATAACACGTTTTTTTACAAGATAGATATATAATATGATATGAAAATTATAAACTAGAATGAAACGACCGAAAGACATCTGCGTTTCTATACGATCGGTCAATCATCTCCTTTTTTTATTGCAGTACAAAAACTGAGGGGTCTGGAGCGCACGAAGGCGAGAAGAAATGAGGTGGACGTGACACAATGACATGATGAAGAGCCTGGTGGGGATCATGTGGATAGTGTTGGTGCTCATATCAGGTACGTATAATCAATCTAAAAATCGCATGTCTTTGATCTTAATCCACTAATATACAATTAATTGTGTAGCGGAAAGACTTCTTCTTTAATATAACATATAATCACTGCATCAATTATTTTTTAAATTATGAATTATATGACATAGATCTACTTTTAATTATTTTCAATGTAATGAATAAATCGCTTTAATTTAAATTCCACAATTTCTAAACATCAATTTAGACTTCAAATAACTAATTAGCCAACATCAATTTTCAAAAAAAAAAAAGAGAAAAACCAATATCTGGTTTTTTTAAAATTTTTGCTTTTATTAGGAAATATTATTTGTTAAAACATAGAGAATGCACTTTTTCAAATATATACATTTGTCTGAAAAAATTTTTAACAAATGAATATAGCACATTCATAACAAATGGAATAATAAATAAATATAATATATCCATTATAAATGGATACCGAATATTACATAGTTTACAATTTATTTACATCAATTCCATTTTTTTCCCTTATTTTTGTAATAAACAAAAATATCTTTTATTAAAAATTATTCTCTTTATTTTGTGGGAGAAATACATATACCATTTGAAACGCATATATATAGACATGAACAAATATTACTCTCGCGTGCACATGTAAATAATGATGTGGATATACATGAAGACATGGAAATCCGTTATTTGAGGCATAAAGCGAGCCTTCCTGAGTGTATTTGCGCGATAGTCGC
Organism: Camponotus floridanus; assembly: GCF_003227725.1. Lineage (NCBI taxonomy): Eukaryota > Metazoa > Arthropoda > Insecta > Hymenoptera > Formicidae > Camponotus > Camponotus floridanus. The sequence continues at coordinate 32,286 of NW_020229692.1, read as the reverse complement.
TGTAATCCACGCATGAACGACGTTACATGCGTTCGTATTATCATACGTGTGCCTCTGTGGTCTACGAAATGCGTAACACTATCGGTTCATGAGTATGGTGCATAGCGACTATGGTAGTTCGTATTATTTACGATCGCATTTCTGAGCGAAATTGTTCTGTAAAATGTATTTGCCAAACGACCATAACATCTTCGTTTTTATCGGGGAAAATGTGCGCATTTGAACGCAGCAAATGAGCCGATTATAAAAATAGACCTTTAAGTAAATTTTTCTTCAACAATGTATGTTGCGTAATTTTAATTAATTTATTGCTTAAATAAAAATATTATTTATTAATTATGTAGCTTTACAAATTGTCGACAGTTTATTTATACTTAATTTTTGAAGCATATCTGCGATTAAAAATCCCTGCGATTAGAATAGTTAATATACTTTAATATAAAATATATTTTAATATAAAATACTCAAAATAATAATTATATTTCAATATAAAATACTCAAAATAAAACATACGTGCATTGAAATGTTGAAATGTATTTAATCAAAAGTGTATGAAAATCAATAATTTTCAATTTATAAATTAAAAAATTTATTAAATTTATAATTTTTTTCTATCGTTAACAAAGATTTGTCACAAAAATTTAATACTATCAAATCGATCTGTTTTAATGTATCGTTAATATTAGCGAAAATTATTTTTATTTTACGGATTTTTATCTGTATTTCATTTGTATTAAAAACGGAATAAACTCGGAATATTCTCAGAAAACCTTCGGAATATCACTATCGACATTCTAATGCGCGACTTCAAACTCTTCGTTTCACGGGGTTATAAATTTCCCAGCTTGTCTTGAACCCAGTTTCTCGGCTGCGGTCCGATGTATGAACCGGAAGAACCCTCGGCGCACTCTGGCTCGGTTTCAAAATTAAAATCACCGGCGATGTTGCATCGTGCACGCGTTGCGAGGGAGAGCTCGTAAAATGATGATAAAATGACACGCGACGGTAATAAATAATATAATGGCGAATAGAACCTATCGGATCGACTCTATCAACGACAATACATAATGACAATATATCGACACATCCGCGCCTCATCAAACGAATGAATGTTTTTATCGCTTCCATAATCGACATCGATTCGTCGTTAAAGAGTGAAACTCCCTCAGAGCCGATATATAGATTCATTGCATGCACCTTGATGAATAATTTTATATATAAATAAATAATATAAAATGACACGAAAACACGAAGAAAATTAAACTATATTTTTGCGAGATGTGCGTTTTTATTTCAATCAATTTTAATCCAATTTCCGATGTAATCGTTGAATAAAGATTGAAGGTGAACATCTATATATTGAATTTTGAAATATTCAGTTATTTCTGATTCCTTTTGAAGCGAGGAAAACGATAAATAAGCAAGAAAATGAGAAATTAAACGTTAAGCGAAAGTAAAATACGCTTGTTAAAAAGCATCTTTTATCGTATACTCTTAAGATTAATGCGAATTATTTGTGCGCAAATCCAGAAGCTTAATATTTTACCTTGAAATTGCAAATGAATGGAGAACAGTTCGGGCGGTAGCCCGTATATCCACTTGGTAGCTCTTGGTCAGTGTATTGGTGTTTATAATGACGGCAATACTTTATGTACTGCCGTACGGCAAAGGGTTAAATATGCGCAAAGCGGAATCCACAAGGCACGCTCACATGGGCGCGGATAATGGGAAAACTACGAAGCGGAATTACCGAGCTGTCCTGTTACGTGGATGGTTTATCCACGGCTGTCTCTCTTCCTTTGATATCTGCCCTCGGGTATAAAATATTTTCCGCTTTTCCTCTCCCCGCGTCCCTTCGAAGCCGTGTTTTCGCTTCGTTTATCGGCAATCAACTGTCCGTCGCGATATTAGCCCTAAACTTTGCGCTATCGTACTAACAAAAAAAAGAATCTTTGAGATGACAATTAAAAAATATAATAATAAATATATACACAATAGATTTTTTTCTATAAATATATCTAGAAATGCACTTAAAAATTAATTGTATGCATAAAATAAAAATAAAATGTTTTTGAATTACCACATAATCATTTATACAGTAATATATATGTGTGTTACTGTGATATTTTTATACACACACTGAGAAAAAAATAATGTTGAATCAAAGAAACTTTGAGATGACAATTAAAAAATATAATGACAAATATATACATAATCGATTTTTTTCTATAAATATATCTAGAAATGCACTTAAAAATTAATTATGTGCATGAAATAAAAATAAAATATTTTTGAATTACCATAATCATTTATACAGTAATATTTATGTGTGTTGCTGTGATATTTTTATAAACACACTGAGAAAAAAATAATGTTGAATCAAAAAAACTTTGAGATGACAATTAAAAAATATAATAACAAATATATACACAATAAATTTTTTTTTATAAATATATCTAGAAATGCACTTAAAAATTAATTGTATGCATGAAATAAAAATAAAATGTTTTTGAATTACCATAATCATTTATACAGTAATACATATGTGTGTTCCTGTGATATTTTTATACACACACTGAGAAAAAAATAATGTTGAATCAATAACATCATGTAATTGGAATTTATTTTATTAATTCAATAGCATTATTAATCAAATCAATATCTGACCTATTGATTTGATTAATAATGTTATTAAATTAATCAAATAAATTCTAATTACATGATGTTGATTCAACGTTTTTTTCAGCGTATAATTTTGATATTATAGTTGAAATTCAATGTTTTCTTAAAATTAATTTATTTCAGTGTAAAGAGATCTTTTTAAGCATGATAATCAAGACATATCTGTTTTTTGTATCTTCAGGATGCTCAGGAAATCCAGACGCGAAGCGATTATACGACGACCTTTTGTCGAATTACAACAAGCTGGTTCGTCCAGTGGTCAACGTCACAGATGCCCTCACCGTTAAAATAAAGCTCAAGCTTTCGCAGCTCATCGATGTGGTAAGCAATAATATTTTCCAGCAATGTTGTTATAAAAATACAGAGAAAAACAGGTACAAAGGTTTCGAGAGGAAATTTTAAATATAAAATATATGTAGATATTTATACATTATTAATATATGAAATATCATATGTTTCAAAATATTATTGCTTGAAGGTAAAAATGATATTTTAGCTGCATATTTTGTATTTTATAATGATTGACATCATTATTGTGTAATGATTAATATCATTATATTACATTTATTATAATGTAACAGATGTTGTTGAGACGCGCATACATATATTTTTCAATTATTTTGAATAAGCATGAGATACATCGGTTTATAACGAGATGTTATGATATATTTTCAGAGAAGCAGCAATGTATTTTTACAAAATTATTCTCTTACAGAATTTGAAGAATCAAATCATGACGACGAACCTCTGGGTCGAACAGGTAATATATACTTTGCAATCAAGTAATAAGAAATACGAGAAATAAAAATCAAAGATTATAAGATATTGTTAAATATACATAAAAATCTTAAATAATATAAAATTTATGTCGTGAAAAATAGCAATTACTGAAAATGCTATTGATGCTTTTCAATATATTTTTTTTTATTTCCCACCTCAAAAATAATCGTATAAATAATTTTCGAAATAATGTAGCAGTTTTCTATTATGTATTCCGAATAACTTCGAAGACCGTTGAAAATTCTATCGATGTGGCCAATCGCGTCATCCAGGTGGAAAATAAATATCCGTAACGGTCCCTGCCGATGACACGTTTTAACGCGCGCGAATTTTCATACGCATATGGAAGCAGAAACGAAGATTGGACAGAGGCTTCCGCCCGAAACTAGAAAATAACTCCGGTGAACTGTGCAACCCACTTTCAAATGCTGGATTACGTAAGATAGATAGATTCGCCATGTGTGCTCGACCGTTTTTCCTGAGATATATATCGAGTAAAATAGATTCGTGTAATAAATACATGACTCGCGACGGAGAATCGGGTCATTAAAGGATAGGATATGTACCTCGTAATGCGATTACAAGGCATCGTGATAAATTTCAACTTCCTGTTATGAACTCAGAGAAGAGACCTAGACAAAAAATATATAAATATCTGATTGTCATATTTTTCAGAAAAAAACCACGAAATGAATTTGTATTTTAGAATTTTAGTACATTGGGATTATTTCATTTAAGATTATCGTATTATTTCGAATTTGTATCTTAGAATTTTAGTACATTGGGATTATTTCATTTAAGATTATCGTATTATTTTAATTTCGTTTGTATGTCATACTTTACATAACTTTTCTAATATGTTTGTTCTAAATTTTCTTTTTCATATTTTTCTTGTCAGATACGTGTCAGATATATTGAGACTTTTTAATTAGTCTATAATTGAAAAACAATCAAAAAAATAAAATAGGATGAATAACAGGATTGATAATAAAAGTAAAGTTTGAATATAATAAATTGAAGTTCATGTTGAAATTGAAATGTATCAATTTTATTACAAATTTCGATTTATCCTGACTTCATTTCGCGTTCTCGACCGCTCGTATTTGCCTCATCGAGTTTTTGTAGAGTAATCATTGAAAGAAATAAATCCAAATTAAAACAGAAAAAAATAATACATATTTTCAGTTGCGCAGTTTGATTACATCGATGAAACTGATGAGATAACTGATTTTGATCCGAATCAAAGTTAAACTTTACAAATTATTATGGAAATTTTCACGATCCTGTAACCGGTGACTTCTATTATTAGTTCATTATACATGTTGTCCAAACCAACGAAACCTCATCGGCGCGCAAAAGCACACCAAATATTAGGGTTACGTGGTAAACCTAAGTACATCGTTGATGTTCATGCATACATTTCGGAGATTCGAACAAGTTACACCCGTGTTGTTACTAGGCGAGAAGAGAAAGTTCAGGGTATCTCCTACGATTCGTCACGCATTAATGTTATCGCGAAGTTTGTGCACGAAAATGTTAATTTAGCCGCGATTTATCGACGCGATTAACCGGTTCGTGCTGGCGCAACTTAGCCGAAAATGTCCGCATTGCGAATAACATGTCCGCCGATTTTGTAGAACGACTGATATCTTTAAACATAACTTTACAATCATTGTTGTTAGATGATGGAATCGTAATAACATCGATTCACGTGACAAGTTTAGCAGGACAAATGTCATGTTGCATCTGTCATAATTTGCATTACGTTTGTAATGAATTGTATAAAATTAATATTAATACCTTTAAACGTAACTTTACAATCATTGGTTGTTACATGCCCTTTGTAGTGGAATCGTAATAACATCAATCTACGTGACAAGTTTAGCAGGACAAATGTCATATTGCATCTGTCATAATTTGCGTTATGTTTGCAATGAATTGTATAAAACTAATATTAATACCTGTAAACGTAACTTTACAAACATTGTTGTTACATGCCCTTTGGGGTGGAATCGTAATAACATCGATTCACATGACAAGTTTAACAGGACAAATGTCATGTTGCATCTGTTATAATTTGCGTTACGTTTGTAATGAATTGTATAAAACTAACATTAATACTTTTAAACGTAACTTTACAAACATTGTTATATGTCCTTTATGGTGGAATCGTAATAACATCGATCCACGTGACAAGTTTAACAGGACAAATGTTGTATCTGTCATAATTTGCGTTTGTATTAAAATTAATATTGCGATTACAATTGCCACGAAAAAATTTGCCACGCCCGAAGAATCTGAGATTGATATAAAATACGTTACAAACACTAGAATCACTCGCGGTTAAATTTGATCCTTGACTTTATGGCAAGTCGGAGCTGCAAATATCGAAGATCACGAAAATTCCGTCGTGTACCATATTTTGCAATGAATATTTAATTAGTTACTTCGCGGAGTGGAGTAGCACTCGCTATTTAACTAAGCGTTACCTTCGGTTCAAACATACGACCAAATTTCGCGCGCACGTCATATCCGGCTCTGTGCAACAGCATAAGTAATATTCTATCCGGCAAATATACACACTGTAAACGGAGACTTCGGCTCCGGGTTAATATTCAACATGCCGCACGCATAATACTATGTCTACGCCCCAAGGAAATCGCATTTCCAGTGCGACTCCAATATCGGCGGACATTCCGTTAAATGGAAAGGTGCCAGTAATAAAAGCAATTGTGTCTTTGCATGCGCACAATGTACTCGTATCAAAACTTCACGAGGTATTCGAGATAAACAGGTGATGTGCACTTATTACGGATTATTCATTTCATTTTTTAGAGAAATTTTTTCTCAACATTAACGTCGAGAAGAATTGATGACAATTATCGATCGAAGATATAAAGCTTTGAAACTGTTGTCAATTTTAAATATAGTTTTAAAAATATTTAAGAAAATGAAAATAAAGAATTGCAGCGTTCTTCAAGTCGACTTTAATGAGATGTTAATTCAAAGCATAATTACATAAAGATATAAATAATTTTAAATACTGTGATTACTTTTTTCGTTGTTTCCATTGAGAAAGACATTGACTTTGTGTGCGAAAATCCGTGAAAATTTAAATTCCCATACATCTTCAGAACTTCTTTATAAATATTAATATCATGAACGAAAATCTTTGCTCCTAAATTTCCACAATACATAGCAATGAGAGAGAGTCGCTGCATAATATTAAATGTTCATCTTATGCATTCTTTAATCTTATCGCAATTAAACAAGCTTTTAATCATTTACAAAGTTGAATAGATCAACGATGTAGAAATTTTTTAATAAAGCGCGCAAGGGTGCAATTTTTAATCGGCCGAACTGGACGGGCAAGAGAGAAGAAGAAGTTTGGTGCACCGTATGCAAATCTCCGCGTTTCAGCCTTAACTCTCAATGAGGAAAGTTGCAAAATATTGCCTCGGTGTCACGGTCTAGTGTTCGTAAAGTAATTTCAGCTTGATTTTCCCGATACCATGATCCTTTGTCGGTTTCCATTTAAATACATGAAGTAGGATAGTTAAATCTGTTGAATAAATCACATCGAGTTTAAAAGAAAAGCATTTGCCCTACACATTTATGCGCAATCGCGAAAGATGTAAAGTAGTTTCGCGATATTTATTCAACGTAGCAAGATTAAGTTTGCACTTTTAAATAAAGAAAATTTTCGATCAGATTTATCGACGATTTTATCTACAATAATCCAATTGATGGCTACACGTTCGATATTTTCTTACACAGTTATAAAAATAGTGCGAAATTAAAGATATTCTGTCAAGAACAAATAGAGAGATTATTTTTATAATATAAAAGAAGCTTTGCTCACTGCAAAGCAAAGCGAGGATAGATGAGTGCAGTGCCAATTCATGTGTCAATATAAGAAAAAAATATGACAATAAATATAATAGATAACGATAAAAGAATAATGTGATAATATCGACTCTTTGTTCGCAGTCATGGTATGATTACAAGTTGACGTGGGATCCGAAAGAATACGGTGGGGTGGAGATGCTGCACGTGCCGTCAGATCATATATGGAGGCCCGATATAGTTTTATACAACAAGTAAGGCCATTTCCAACGGCGATTGCAGAGTTGGGAACGTTACTTCAAAAAAGTAACGCGTTATTGTTACTCGTTACTAAGAAAGTAACGATTCGTTACTTTTTATAATACAAAAATTAAATTAATTTATTTTAAAATATAATAATTATTTTATAGTATTTATTATAATTAATTTTAAAATATAATTATTACTTTTATATATTCGATAATTATAAATTATTCCATTGATGTTTTTCATATTCAATTTTTCATTTATTGTAATTTAGAAATTTTAGATTTATGAATACAGAGAAAAAAACATCATGTATATAATTTTCCAAACTATTTGCAACTGTTTTTTAATAGGAATAGATTTTTCAATTATTGAATAGTAAGGGGAATAGTAAGGGGATACTATTCAGGACTACCGAAAAAAAGTAACGGTAACGACGTTACAAGTAACGCGATCTCAACTTTGGGCGATTGTACTCGCTGTTTTTCCTTCTCTCTCGTACGTAATATTTAAGCGCAGAGTCGTGAATTCGAGAGGAAATCATATGTGTTACATTCGACAGCGCCGACGGTAATTTCGAGGTAACGCTGGCGACGAAGGCGACTCTCAACTATACGGGTAGGGTCGAGTGGAAACCGCCGGCGATTTATAAGTCTTCCTGCGAGATTGACGTCGAATATTTTCCTTTCGACGAGCAGACGTGCGTAATGAAATTCGGCTCGTGGACTTACGACGGCTTCCAGGTGAGAACAATCTGATATCCTCCAGGTGTTTCGAAAAAATATCTCTTTTATCCAAATCAACAATTCGATCTTTAGAAAGTCTTTTAACATAAAAAGATATTTGCGATAATTTTTGAAAGTCTGATGTCAAACAATTTGTTCCTTGTTCCTTAGAGATATTTTTTCTTACCTGGCACATCTTTCTAGGTGATTGATCCAATTAATTTCGGGGACTCGAAGATCTCGCTTTGTTGATGCAATAGAAAGATCTCGCGGAGATCTCGTTAAAGCGATCGTAAATATTCTGAAAATGACAATTGTGACTTTTGTAGCGCATTACGACGAGAATATTAGTCGTCGGTTATAGACTCGTCGCGTAGCGAGGAGTCGTATAGCTTGTTATCTTTTTTTTTATCGAGCAAAATGTCGCTTGTTAGAGACTCACGTGTGACTTCACAATTGCGAATATAAATGGCGACCGTTGCGCAGTATAAACGAGTCGTCGCGATAGAACCGATAAGGGGTCACCAGACGAATTGTTTGACCTAAATATTAAATGTTATGTAAAGAAAGCTCTCGCAGTATCTCTGCGATGTTACATCATTTCATCTTACTTATTAATGCTTTACATTTGCTTGGTTGCTGATTTATTAGCTTGAAATATTTTATTAACGTCAGTAATGCACGCATAATTTTCGTTGCGAGAAATAAATTTCATCGGCGGAAAAAGGACGTGCGCTAAGTATCGATTGATTGAACATCAAGCATCGCGATATCAACAATGCATTGTAAATTTTAGTAATTTACTGTTAAGGTCGATCTTAGACACATCGACGAGATCCGAGGCAGCAATGTCGTCGACATCGGCATCGATCTGTCGGAGTTTTATACTTCCGTTGAATGGGACATATTAGAAGTCCCTGCTGTAAGGTACGTATATACAGCTAATAATTAAATTATTTGCATTTGGCTCTCGAATACACACAGATATACAGCGTTCTATTAACAGATTATAAATAATGGTAGAGAATTGGACTTTTACATCGTGTTCCAAGTGTCATTTTTTAATTTAGAGATTTAATAATAACTTCATTAATAATTGGCATTAATATTAATAATATCTCGACTTTGGTCCTGGATCGAAGAGAAGGTTGTGAGAAATGCATGAGACGTGCGATTAATGTATAATATCGATCGTTAAAGCGAAGCGCGCAAATATGCGAATTGCAGGAACGAGAAGTTTTACACGTGTTGCGACGAGCCTTACCTCGACATCACTTTCAACATCACCATGAGACGGAAGACTCTGTTCTATACCGTTAATCTCATAATACCGTGCATGGGGATATCATTCCTCACGGTGTTGGTGTTTTATCTGCCAAGCGACAGTGGAGAGAAGGTAATTAATTCACAGTCGACGCAGATTGCTCTTAAAACTTACTCTTTCCTCTTCAATTTTTTAAATACATTGCGGTGTATACGTACTTTGTATAATTTATTTCGCTTGCATTTTTTTTCTCCATGTTGAAAAATTGCTGTCGAAAAATTCCATTTTTGAAATGGCACAGGAATGAAATAATTTATTTTAAGAACATGAGAAAAAAATAAATCTGGATACGTAAATATTTTACATTCGGATTAAATCGAGAAGAAAAAAAGAGTGTAATCGGTCCTTTTTTATTAGCATTTCATCTTTAAAATGTCCAGATATTTCAATTCAAGAGTATAATTGAAATTGATTGAGGCTCGAAAATTTTATCGGAATTAGATCAGAATAAAACTCATGAAGTCTAATCCGCGCTCGACTTTCTCGCCGCGATATATTATATTCTTAAAAGCCTCGATATATGTTTAAAAAAAAATCAATTTTGCATCGAAGTGCATTTTATCGGGTTAGATCAGAATAGAACGGTATAGTTCGCGCATTACAATTTAATTCGCGATCGATCTTATCGTGACATTTCTCTTTATACGCCTTCGGAGACTTTGCTTCGGCAAAGTCGCTTGGAATTAATTTTGCAAATGCAACAATTTGACTCGATTAAATCGGAATAGTGTAGCTCTCGCGTCATTACGATTTAATTCGCGATCGCGACCTTTTCGTCGTCGATGTTGCGTCTTTAAATTGTTGTAAGATACACTCGACCTCTCGAGCATTAATATATTCACGCTTAACGGCTTATATAATTCAGACATATTGTTCCATTTTGTCGTCGAGCGGAAGGTATAGAGAAATCCTCTTCGCAGGAGGGTTGAACAAGGAGAGGAAAAGGGAGGAAAGGTTATCGGGTTGCCGGTCGTTCGGCACAATCAGCGAATACGCAATGGGAATACGAGGAAGATAGAGTAAAGCAACTTTAAACGTGCCTCGTATGTTTGGCGTGCAAGATCAATGCGAAGGAGAGATAATACTCTCTATAATCGGCCCCATTCCCTCCTAACAATAAGATGTAGCGTGCATCTCGCTCCATTAAATTCTCCTATTATAAATGAAACATTGTGAAACATAGAATAATTATATATAAGTGTTCGAGATATTGCTACGCATTTAAGAGACAAAGAGTATAAATTTCAAACAAAAATCTAGATGTAGATTATTGTATTAATATCTATTTTTTATGTAATATTTTTTAACATGAAAAACACATTTATTTATAGGATTTTCTATCGATAATTTAATTATATTATGATGCGAGAAAATCTGTCTCTCCCTCGCAGGTCAGCCTGTCCATTTCGATTCTATTGTCGCTGACTGTGTTCTTCCTCTTGCTGGCTGAAATCATCCCACCCACATCGCTCGTGGTACCGCTTCTCGGTAAATTCGTCCTCTTCACTATGATCCTCGACACTTTCAGGTACGTGGTCATAAACGGTTATTGCGATCATAGGAGGTGATTGTAATCAAAATACGTACATCGAATATCATTAGTTAAATTAATGCAACCATTTTAACATTAATTAAATAAAATAATTAAATAAAATATATAGAAGAATTTAATGCTCTTTTTTGCCGATGTATCGCGTTATTCACGATTTTATTGTCTTACAAAAAAAAATAACTTATGCTATAAAACTTATGCTATAAAAAGAAAGAAAGGAGCAAGAGAGAAGGGGAGAAAGAGGAAGAAAAATATATGGAACGTTTTTTTTGCATTGTTTCTTTTTTTGCAGTATATGCGTAACAGTGGTGGTCCTCAACGTTCACTTCCGTTCACCGCAGACCCACGTAATGGCGCCGTGGGTCCGACGAGTATTCATCCATGTTCTGCCAAGGTTGCTGGTAATGCGCAGGTATAATACGCCATCGCAGAGAACCGATTACGATTCCAGGCAAGATATATTCTTCCGGCATTTGTGGCCTGGTCATTGGAATCACGCCAGAATGGGCATTAAAGCACTTCATTAGTGTTCCCCTGTGCACGTGACGTTAGTGTCACGCTATACTTGCAAACATTTAACACCACAGTGCATCGCGTTGCATTGTGTATGCCGATCTTTAGCCACATATCGTCGCTCTGTTATCATACAAATAAAATTTCCTGATTTTTAGTGAGATCCTTTCATATCAATTTTGCTGGACAAAATAAATGTCATTTATTTTATTGTGAGGTGCAAAAATTAGTATTATTATATATTCAAATGCCATGTAAATCTCTTCTATATATGTAGACTTTGAGATCTTATAGGAAATTTAATTCTGAACAAAAAATTTCCCATAAACATGGGTCGAAAAATGCTTTCTTAAGAAGTTATCGATCAAAAACCTCTGAAGGAAGAGCAAAAGGTGAAAAGAAAATGAAATGAAAAGAAAATGAAACTAAATAAATTTCTTGAAAAAAACGATAAAAATAAAAATCTTTTTCTTTTATGAAAATAAAATAATATTTTTTTTAACTAATATTTTAGTAATAGCACGTAATAGTAGAAAATGAATAAAGACGTTTTTCAAGAAATTTATTTAGTTTTATTTTCTTTTTATTTCATTTTCTTTTCACCTTATGCTCTTCCTTCAGAGGTTTTGGAGCGATAACTTCTTAAGGAAGCATTTTTCGATCCATGTTTATAGGAATTTTTTGTTCAGAATTAAATTTCCTATAAGATCTCAAAGTCTGGTTGGAACGTTCGAGGCCATCCTGTATATATATCTTTGTTTTTTAAATTAATATTATTAATATTATTAAAAATTTAAATTATTAATATTATTAATATTATTAAAAATAATATTATTAATAATATTATTAAAATAATATTATTAAAAATTTGAAATGATATAAAATTATAAGTTAAATTTCTCTCTAATGATCAAGTAACAAAATTGAACTTTGATAGTATTATAATCACATCTTTCCTCAGGAAATTTATTTTATGATATGTAACATATTTTTGACATGTTATCTCGTGTGACACTCATCTTATATGCAATATTAATCAAAATGCTTTATCGATACTGCCACCGAATTAGGCACTGTCACATGGCTGTCATATATTGATATGAAATTGTTAGTTCTTCTGATTTAATATTATATATATGATACATTTCGAAACGTTTGCAACTTTGTCAAACTAGAAATTAGGAGCATGTGCATAGCCATGAATATCGTGCTAAATTTTACAAATCAATAGCTCATTCATCGCTGTAAGCACTGAGCTTAAATAGCTGTTATAATAAGGATGTATAATAAGGGTGAGCGAAGGTTCTATTTGTTCATAGATGAATCGACTTCAGAACTATGGATACAGAAAACCATTCTCATACGAAATAATTTATCTAATCTAATTATTAAGAATTTAAAAAATACAAAGATACCTCATGTATGTAGATACAAAGATACCTCATTGACTGTAAATCATATTTGAAATCTCAACGCAATTATTTTCATAGTTCGGGAGTCGGATCTGATAAGACGGAATTGAATCTACATGTCAGGTAAACGATATTGTTTTTCCACTCTAGGCCGCAGTACCAGATAGACAAGCGTAGCATGGGCGGGCATCATGGACATCGCGTGATGGTTAGAACATGCAATGGTCTCGAGTTGCGAGACCCATCACTGTTCGTCGAGTCTTCGGCCTCGGAGTTGGTAGAGTCCTCTGTGCTTTTTCCTAGTGTCGATTCACGGGACGATCTGCATCCTCGGTACGTCCGAAAATATTCTAAGAACGATGCAAAATGATACATACATTTTACATATGACGGAAAATAAAATATAACATTCATTTGATTGTTACAATTTTGCGTTTTATATGTTTTTATGATATGCCTTTATTACATCTTTCATAATCTAAGAGATAAAAATATGTAGTAATTTTTCATTTTATTCTAATAAAGATACATCTGTGTATCAATTATTATAGACAATTATTAAAGAGATAAATCATACAAATATGTGTATTGACGATATGAAATTCTTTATTACAAGATAATTTTTACAAATCGATGAATTCAAAAATAGTCTAATGAACGAATGCTATCTGTGAGAGGCGCTAAAATATACGTCAGAAAATTTAAAAGATAATATATCAAAATTAATTCTGGAATGAAAAATATTCTCACATATTTTTATATACTTAAAATATTTATGGATGATTGTTAACTCGTTTTTGCGCAATATCATCTTTCATCAATGTTTTGGGATACTTCTTTATTCTCAATTTTTATTTTAAATCCAAGGTAATGGTTCACTGTTGTTTTGCAACTCATGTATTATCTACTCAGGGAGTTGGAAGCAGTAAATTTAGGAAGTACATGTCGTATCCACGGTTCGCCAGCGGCAACGGCCGCACCACCACCGCCGCAGCTCCCGACAGAGGAGAGCGTCGACGCTCTCTGCAACACGCTTCACCACTGGCATCACTGCCCAGAATTGTACAAGGCCATAGAAGGCATCCGCTTTATCGCCGATCATACAAAAAGAGAAGAGGATTCCACTAGAGTAATTATATAATTTCGCATAATTCCACTAGAGTAATTTATATAATTTCGCATAATTCGCAAATAATATGTAATTTATATTAATATTTATATACCCAGAATACTTCGTTTGTAATCGATAAATATATATAGTATATATTCAGAAATTCAAAAAAATACAAAAAAGTAAGATGTTAAAATATTTCATAATTTTTTACATCAATTTTTTTTTGATATCTTTCGATATTTTTTTTTCTTATAGAAGATTAAGTACATTTTACATTTTTATTATGCTATCTATTATATATTATTTGACAATTATATATTATTACAATTATATATTATTTGACAATTATATATTATTACAATTATATATTATTTGACAATTATATATTATTACAATTATATATTATTTGACAATTATATATTATCTGACAATACATATATGAAATATTATATTTTAATTTGTCGCTTCGCGATTAATTTAAGAAAACGCGTTGATTGAAGCTAATATTTTGTCATCGATGATTTGGTTAAGGTCAAGGAGGACTGGAAATACGTCGCGATGGTGCTCGACAGACTATTCCTCTGGATCTTTACGCTAGCCGTAGTTGTCGGCACGGCTGGGATTATATTACAGGCGCCAACCTTGTACGACGATCGCATCCCCATCGATGTACGACTCTCCGAGATCGCCTCCACCACTGCCAAGCCACTCATGGTCACGAACGTCCTCTGAGGGATAATTACTAATTACGTTAATGCCGTGCGTGTAAAGCCATATGCGAACACATACATAACAATCTATTATGACAAATACGACTAACGAAACGTATTAACGTCCGAAAGAGACTGAAGCCTCGCCAAGTCTTCAAACCTTTGCGTGAATGTATATCGTTGCGTCGCTGCCGAACAGAGAATTCTTATTATTAAGGCACAATATGTGTTCTATACTCCTCTCTCTCTCTACTTCGCTATAAATTCAGAATATTTGTTAATTAGGAATTTTTGTATAGATAGATGAATTAAAGGAATCAGAATTTTTCTCAAATAGATTTCTAATCTTCGAATTTAGAAATTGATTTTAGGGATATTGCGTTGATATTTGTTGCATTCTTTTTAATTATTTAATAATAATAATTACTGTCTATAAGCGAGGTATTCTTGCGCCGATATAATTAATTAATTATAGGGACCTATATAAAGAATAGATCTACAGTCATATCTGCAGGCGTTGATTTTGTCGTCTTAGTAAGAATTCTCGAGCTACAGCGGAGAATAAACTTTTTGCGCAAACGCATAGAGAGTGATAAAGAAAGGAGTATCACGACAACAAATATGTCTCAACTATTTGCACGCTGATCGCGTTTGATTCCGTGTAGCACATGGACGGTGTAAGAAGTTCATAATGTGTAGGTAATACACAATCTGATGTATACGCAAGATATATATCTTCTTATTTCTCAAATTAAATAGGAAAAAATTCAAGTTGTTAATGTCGATAAAATAAACATTTATTTTTTGCGCGGCTTAATCAGATTCATTTTTAAATATACGTCAAAATATACAATTTTTTTCTTTCATAAATATGTTTGCGCAATTATTGCTGATCAAGTTAATCGCCACAAATTTTTAGGATAATAAGTAGTATCTTTATTTATATTATATATATATATATATATATATATATATATATATATATGATAAAATAAACAATAAAATTTGAGCAACAAGAAGAATTTATCTTAACATCATCGGATTCAGATGCGGCCTGTGTTTCGCGACTAGGGAATTATAATGAAGTTTAATAAAGGAAATGAATATATATAGTAGATAAAGGGAGGATAAACACGTATATACTGTAGAATTAATTCAGAAAGATCTTGCAGTACCTATTTCGTGCCAGTTGCATTCTGCAACGTTTTCGATGTACACACGATAATATTTATTAACATTATTTTTTTTGTTAGTACACATTAAAGACTACTTTGGAAATGCGAAAAACTCGAGTAATAAAATATACCTTACAATGTTAAATTGTTTTCGTACAAAAGATGTTTGTGAATGTAATAAAAAAAAGAGATATCGAGAAATAAAGAATGCAAGTGGCACGAAATTGTACGAAGCCTGTTGCAGACTCAGGAACACACAGAAAATAAAAAAAGGAATACTACATTTTCCAACACACTACATCGAGCCTGTAACAATGGGGCCATATTTTCACAAAGAACGAAAGTGCGTGTTCTCTCATATTAAAAGAAAAGTAAATAAAAAATGAAATTCTAAATATATCTGCATCGATTACACGGCGCAGAGAACAGGTTGGGCCTAAAAGAAGGGAAGTTTAGAGGACTCAACTTTTATTGCTCATAATGTATATGTTTGTAATAAGAGTAACTTTCGTAATTATATTTGTTCCAGCACCATACACTGGCCGATACAGTCGGCAATTTATTAAACGGATTTGACGGAATACGTAATATATATATACGATAGCGAGAATTGTTTGATAGCGTTTCCATGATTTATTGTCTTCCTACAGTAGCATTAAATTCCAATTCGTTTCGTCAACAACGGCGGCCTGCCGTTATTCTTGCCAAAAAGAGAAAAAGAAAACACTAAGTACTGCGATCGATAATTTATTATTAGCGAGACACACATATAATCGGATCATGAGACAGTAGTTCGCCGTGTTTGATACTTTGTACGTTTCGATATAATTTAGTATGAAAAAAAAAGACTTTAGATTGTATATCGGCGCGATTAAATAAATTAATTATAGATAGATAATTTACGTGATGAATGTAATTTGTAAGTTTTATTAACCCTGCAATGTGATGTATCATTTTGGAATCGAAATATAATAATTTTGTCGATAAATAACATAAATCTATATAATATTTTTCTTCAACGATATACACAAAGGTTTCTTCCAAGGTTTGTATCATTTTCAAAATTGTTACTATTATAGTACAAAATTTTATTTATAAGGAAAGAAAAGGAAGCAAGTGTAATCAGAAAAAATGTCACCATTGTTTTAATGATTATTCTTCACGATTCATGGATAATATGGCAAACGATGGCAAACTGTTTAATCGACTCGTTATTATTACTAAAATAAATTTGAAAAAAAATATATACTTTTTAATTCAAATTTTTAAAATATATATTTATTTTTTATTTTATTTAATGGACAATATAAGTGGAGTCATCAACCAAAGAGTAAAAAATATAAGACTGTAAGAATAATAAGATTATATTTTATGTAAGATTATATTTTACCGAATAAGAATGTAAAAATAATAAGATAATTATATTTTACCGAAATAAGTGTAATGATAGCTAACACAAGTTGCATTTCTGACTGCAGGATAAATTCGTGAATATAAATATACACATATAAAACAATACAAAATATTTTATGAGTATGTCTATAAGGGATCGATATTAAACTTATCTATAATTATCATCGTCTTTACTTACATGATACATTTTCCAACAATTTAAAAATAACAAGACAATATCTACATTATTTAGGACTGAAAGACAATTTATTTATTTACGTTTAGAAGAGAGATACGTGATACATAATTTAAACAGATTGTGCTTTTTCTAACTTAAAAAAGAGTTCTACTTTTAAGGCAATAACAGGCACAACATTTCATTCATCGATTTTAAGCATGAAACTTGAATATATAAATTAAATACATTTCTAATATTATCATCGAAACTGTTATCATAGTTTTGTTGTTCAAATGCATGTAATGCAATATGTTTGCATTACACTTCCTATTTATAAACAGATACGATAACTTGAATGGATACAAAGTTTACTATGCATAATCAAATTTATGATTTGATCAAATCAATCTGTTACTGCAAATTAGAGATAATGTTTCAATTTAATCAATGTATAACTAATAATAAATTACGTAAATTACATAACACAATTTCGTATTAACAATATAGAGCCATATATATATGTACTTCATAATTTTGCTACTTTGAAAATTTACATACAATCCCAAAAAAAAAACATATATGTCATGGATAAGAATACTATTTGATGACAGATATATCATGTGTATTATTTATATGACTAGCATAAGTCTTTTGAGTTATATCAACAAAACAATTTACGAGATAAATAATAATATTTTCAAATATCTCTAAAAAATGCCCTTAATTCTATTATATTTTTAGTTACCTTTAGTTTGTTGTTGGGACGTCTTATTAAATTATAAACTGATTGAATTTTCTATAAACACATATATATCTATGAAATTCTCGAATAAAACTTAATTTTAAAAACTACAATATATAGTCTTGTGCAATATCTTGATCTTTTTTTCATTGCATTGATGAGAATATATAATTTACTTGCGTGTTTGTGTTTCACTATTAACTTATAATAATATGTAAATGTAGAACTACATATAAATGTTTAATAGAAAGTAGTAATTGTTGAAAATTATATGCCATAAAACAATTTACATATAATTCTAAAAAAAAATTCGTATAATTCGATGTTCTCGACATCACAATATTTACTTTCTTTTATAGTGTAAATAAATTCGTTTAAAGAAGTCGTATTGTAAATTGTTGTTGTAATTCCGCAAATGTTATTTTTTAGAATTGTATAAATTCACTAATCCTCCTCTAACTCGTCGTTTAATATATTTGTTTCCTGCAATTCTGTATTTTTAGAATCTTCTGTTGATACATCTACATTATTTTTAGCTTGACGAATTCTTTTAATTTTTTTTTTAATTGCCATCGCGCCTGTTTATACAATAGCACATTATTCAAACAATTTAATTCAGATTTTAAATGAAAAATAACGAAGGTACTTACATACTAGAGTTTGCCATAATTCAATTCTCTTTGCTGCATGTGTTTTGTTACTAAATTTCTTCAAAGATTCTTTATGCCTTTTATGAATACCTGCTAATTCAATCGCCTCTTGCGTCGGTGGTGGAAACAGGCAAATTTCGAGCCAATGTGTAGCTTTTGCATGTCCAATAAGTCTTAACCATACCTAATCACAGTTTAAATTAACATATATGTAGCTTTCTTTTTTAAATATTTGTTCATATTTAAATTTGTAGTAACTCTTAATTTCGTTATCTAAGATATGAATACTTAAGATACATATGAGATACCGAATCTAGGCACTCTGCTGCAAACCAAAGCCATAAACCAGGTTCAGTCCTTGCATATTCAACTTCTTCTGACCAAAGCATATATATAGGCACATAATACAAGTATAAATACATCCTATGAACAGACATATAATTAGATTTATTTTTATATAGTAAATTCATATTATATCAAAATTACTTAACATATACTGACCAAGTTAGGCAGTGGAATAAAAATAACAGCTTGCAAATTGGTCGTCCAATGGTTTGAAAAATGCATAACAGCATTTGACAAACATTAACTATCACAATGTCAATAGTTTTGTATAGTAAAAAAGTACTTGTAACTGTACACCACCTATAACTGTGAAGAAAAAAAAATATATATATATTTTTTATATATAATACTATATATAAATGTTAAAATAAAAATTGTGTCAATTTTCAATATAATAATATTAAATTAAAAAATAATATTAAATTAAAAATCAAAGTAAGTTCAAAACTTGTTAAAAAGATCTTTAGAGTGATTAGTAAGAAGAGACAAAACTAAAGAAAATAAAAATATAAAGAAATAAATAGATCATAATAAATAGAATCAAAAGAATATATCTCAAGAAGATGGTGACTGATTATTTGATTAACTGAAAGTTTACTTTTGCTGATATGGATTCAAGATGAAAGACGCAAAGAGTAAGTTTGCACAGCCCTTCATCCAAGCACCATAGCACAATATGTCGATTCCCGCTTGATGAAAGTAAAAGCTCTTGTGCAATGCAAGCCCTAATTCCTGATATGTTATTCCCAGGTCTTGCGATGTAAAATTCAAGATTTGAGTAGCTGATGACTTCATGTAACATACACTACCAAAACAAAATCCACAGTTCCATGCTGCCTTGATTATCCTGCTTCGTTGTATCAATGGAAAGCGCATACGCCTAAATAGTGACTGAACACAAATAAATATCAAATATATGTATATTTCGAACCAAAGATATATTATGATATTAAAATGTCAAAAACTCACATTAAAACATTTCTCATAGAGAAAATACAGTATCACCCAGAATAGAATAAGATATCCCACGAGTACATCAGTGTCTCGTACCTTCGTGTCATTTGAATAACGCGAGCCGATAGCTTGTTTATTCCATAAATTTGGGAAAAAAGGCAGAAAATTCGTTGAATCAAGCAGAGAATACTGGCCAAAGGCCCAATTACTTGCGATTCGTTCATACATATTGCATTTTTATTGTCTGACAATATGTGATAATAATATAACAATATTGTCAAATGTGCGTAACAAGATACGCTAACGGTAATTAGAATATATATAAGAACACTTAAATTTATATCTTTTATTTCTTTCGTTATTATTTACTTCGTTTATATGCTTATATAGAAATGTACGCATAGAGGTATAGGATCTGTTCTTTTCAGCTGCACTGCTGCACTAGTGCAATAAGTTAGAAAGAGACAAACATACTTTCTTTCACTCTAACTAATTGCACTAGTGCAGCAATGCAGCTGAAAAGAACAGATCCATAACCTGGTATGACCATATGATAAGATGACAGCTGATAGTTCTCCCTTCCCTCGCAAGAGGGTGCGAATTTCTCATATGGACTGTGGCATTTAAATAACTAAAAGAGTTATTTAAATCATACGAATATTTTAGGTCATTCAGCTATTGTTTTATTATTGAAAATGTATAAATCGTTTATATATATACCTGTTTCAATAACAATTTACGTATCAAATCATTATTTTATTATCGACAACGTAAAGATTTTGTTACAATAGCGCGCTATTGTTTACATATGTTACGATTTTATTATTAATCGCACGACAATACTCGAGTAGTAAAATAACGATGCGAAACGTTTCGTATCGAATTTCTTTTTTAAATATTATGATTACGATTAGTATCGAAACATAATTTACATAACTATTAACAGAGAGAAGACTGAGAGGTGTCATGGCCCGCTTTTAGGTGATCCCTGAAAGCGATACTCTCTCTGTTAATCTAAAAAACGTGGACATGAACTACAAAGCCAAAGTCCACGAAAGTTCTCAGAGAGTAACATATATGTGCACAATTTCTGATTCTGTTCCGTGCTATGTAAAAAATGCCTGTAGTACACGAAATGCCTATGTACACGAAATGCCATCAGTGCTGTATAGCAAAACGCATATGTATATAAATATAAATAAATTTTTAATTTTAATTTTTTAAATAAATTTTGTGGTCCTCTCTCTCTCCCTTTCTCTCTCTTTCTCTACATATACACAAATAAACACACACACATATAATATATATATGTATATATAGTATAACGCTACAACTTTATTCTGAAATATTTGCGTTATGTTTAGAAATATATGTATATATATATATATATATATATATATATATATTTAATTTAAAACATTACATGAAATACACGCGCTGGAATTACATATACATATTCTATGTGTACATAAATACAGATATATTATCTCTTTTCGAAAGATATGTTAACATTGAAAAATTTAAATATAATATATATTTAATTAATTGATTCATATCTATTTATGTCGTATCACAAAGTAAGAAATTAAAATTTGACTTCAATCCCGAAAAATACTGTGATCTTCCAATGTAATGTTCAAAGATAAAATAAATATTTTTCTATACATTCAATGTCATATTTATATATTTTTATTTACAAAAAAACAAAATGTCTGTTGTGGAATAAAAACCTTTTTAACCGTATTTCTATAAATCTTTTTAATTAGCAGTAAAATGATCTTTGATATTTATCAATCATTTTTTTTAATTATTTAAAAATGTAATTATTAATACATGTATAGAATTTGTTAAAGTAATCACTGATTCTTCTGAAGCTTTTATAATTAAGATTCGAAAAATATAGATGTTGCAAAATATTTTAAATATCTCTTTCTTTATATAAAATATAAAGAATTCATATGTTCTATTCTAATATAGTCAACATTATTTGTATACTTTTATTATAATTTTCTTACCAGCATAATATTTTTATGCTTAATATTTTATATAATATAATGTACTAAATTATAAAATTTAATATAATTACAAAATAGTATTATTATTAATAAATAGATTGTACACTGTCTTTTAGTTTCTAATTATTTTCAATCATTATGCATTTCTATCCAATATATTCTCTTCTTTGAGTTCTTGGATTATTATGATTTATTGTATTCCTTTGTGTTAAAATTATAAAAATTATCATCAAATGTCATTCCTTCCTATGGAGTCCATCGAAATACTTTCTATGGACATTTGTTCTCAGGTATAGATATTCAAATCACTGTAGTTGCCTTTTTCTCGATTATTGTTCCTTTTTCATTCATTTTAAAAATATTAATATAATTAATATAACAAATATTTATATAATTTTGGTATTTCTCTTAGTCTGACACTTCCCCTTCGACTTGTCCGGCATAGATGACTCTATCAATAATTACGATCGGTATTCATAACTCACTTTTATATTTAAGATCATACTTAAAATTATCTTAAATATAAGAAAAGTTTATACGAATATCGGTGTATGTTACTGCCGGCATAGCTCTCAGGCTCATTAAAATACTCAAACCTCCTCAGCCGGCAAATGCCTTCCTTAAGATGGAGATATCATCGAGAAGACAAAATTTTTCATTTTCTTTCAATACAGAATTTAATACAAAAAGTTAATGTAAAATATAATATTATATAATTTGAAATATAATACAAAATAAATTAACAATCCTTTTTTTTTTAAGTGGGGAAAAAAAACTCTCTCAAAAAACACTCAAAAAATATTGATCCATAAAAAATTCTTAATATTAATAATATAATTATTGAAATATTTATTAATTTGTTTTCCCTAATATTATTTAAACCTACATTTCCTGATTCTTTAAAAGATACATAATATAAAATCAGCTAAATTAATGACATAATAGCCCTAACAATCCTCTACTTTTTGAATGGAAAATTAAAAAATCTTAATGATCACCTAATAGCCCTAACAATCCTATTTCTCGATTAAGTGAAATTATTCGAGGAAAGCCTATCTCTAATCACGCATATTTTAATTACATGCCCTAATTACATTCTCTAACCGCATGCCCTAACCGCGTGAATAAATGTCCGACATTACGTACTATTGTACGTAAAGCTTTTCTTCAGGCCAATTGAACTTACTTTTCGTTGATTCTGGCCACTTTCTCGCTCGATCTCTAATCAGAGATCGAAAAAGGAGATAAACACTCCTTCTTTTGCCGATTAATTACCGGCAAATGAGCGTAAATATTTCACGCTCATCGTAACGATCGCTCGATTTTACGATCGTTTCTTAAATATTTGAATATAACTTTATTTTAACTCAAATAAAGCCAAATTACTACAAATTTCTATATACTATATTTTCTAATAAAATATAAAATTCATGTACGTGTATAACTTTTATGATATTACAAATTATTTAATTAATTAATCGTTTGGCTTTATTTTAAGTTAAAGTAAAATTTAAAAACAATATCTACAAACCAATTCTACAATGGATGAGCTATGATATAAGAAATTAGAATAAAATAAGTGCGCGTTATAAGAATAAAGTACTATCAAAAATTGATAAAATTGTTAAAATTATTAATGCGTGCTCTTGATTTAATAAACTAGTCAAGTCTTTACAAAAAAAATTTCTTTTCTTGATTCTCTTTTTTAAATTAATACTTCAATATATTTTCGCAATAGATGCAAAGCATTTCGAAAGAATTTATTAAAAGTTATTTAATTTAATCTATCCTAGCTCATCCATTTTAAGGCAACGGACTTACTCTACAATTCACAATCTACAATCTACAATCTACAATCTACAATCTACAATCTACAATCTACAATCTACAATCTACATCTACAATCTCTACGAATCCGTTACCTTAAAGTTAAATAAAAGTTTTTCTCACTCACCGACACTGATGCGCAACAGCGGAGTTGTTGTTATCGAAGCTAGTTGTCTGTAACATACAAATATAAAATTCATTTATATTAATGCTCACAAATGCAATCAATATTTCAAAAAATTTTTATCGCGCGGAATTTTATATCCGATGTGTAAAATAATAAGCAGAGATAAACACGTGTGGAAAATTTTTATAAAATTTTAAAACTGTGTTTTAAGAAAGTTTTTTAAAAAGTTTTATATAACTTTTATAAAAATCTTTCTCTCTAATTTTCTCTTTAATTCATTTAAATAATAAGATCGAATTATTATGCGTACGATTTATAACAATTGATATACAAATAATAAATATTCACCATCAGGTTGCTCCGCTGATGCAAGATGCCTCTCCCAGGCCTCCTCCTCCTCTCATGTTGTTGACGCGCGATACTTTCAACGGCACTCCCGCACACACGAGCGATATTTTTATATCGCTATTTTCGTTATTTTACGCGCGATACTAAACGGCACTCCCGCACTAATTCGGTACGATTAAAAATTTTGTCGCGCGATGTATATATTTAATATATATATACTTTGTCCGACACTCCCGGTTTCGGTACGAGCGAAAATCCCATTTCATTTCGCGAGAATCAATTTCGAGCCAACAGGTCGGGAATGCAACGATACAACGAGCAAAGATTAGGCCCGAACCGGAAAGAAGACGAAACGATTGACGGAATAGAGGAAAATAAAGTTCACCAGCTCTTTTTCGCGCATAATTATCCTATCTCGTATCGAACCTGGACCCGCTAAGCACGATTTCAAGTGACCCGCACGGATGCTATATCACTAGCGCAGTACACAAGGCTGATAGACGGTAAAAGAAGAGGATACCCACATTTTTTAAAAGCTAACATTTAGCAATTTAGAAAATGGGGAGGCAACCCCTTTTACCGAGCGAAAATCGTGCCTAGGGGAATCCACTCGACTCCTCGACAGGGTTAACACACGCTAGGCGTGTGGCTAGAGTAGACGAGCAAAGAGAAGGGACCCATTGACGACCAGTTCGAACAATCGATCGAGTTCTAACCGATTCGGGCCAAATCAATTGACGAAGCAGAGCGTGTTCATCACTAAGCCGATCGAGCGCGAAGCATCGAACCCGCGCGCCCATGTACATTTTGTACTGGACATACGTTCTGCGCGGCCGGCATCACCAAGTGCCACGTTGCACAAGGCGCGAGTACGTCGCAAAGCAACGACTCGATGAAACATCCCAGTTAGTTGGCGTCGGAAGGAGAGACTCGTTGACAAAAACGAAATTGGGATTTTGAAAACGCGAAAACGCGATAACGCGATAATACTATAACGCGAAAACGCGGTTACGAAGCACAGCCGTCCGCGGCACGTTGACGGCACCGACGACGCGAAAGGGTACTTAGCTTCCCTTTCAGATACCATAAGATTTATCGTAAATAGAAAAATTTAAAATAAATCTCAAGGCACCATCCAAGTACTAAGCCCTCCCACCACGACAAGGTGTACCCCATGGGAGGGTTATATTATATATAATTTTTTTTATATATAATATAATATAATATAATAATTGTAATTAATAAGCTCTCTATAAAAAATAATTAAATGGAGTGAGAGTAAAAGCTCTCAAATCCTTTATTCTCATTCTATTTAATAATATAATATATAATATATAATATAATATATATATAATTTAGAATTTATTTTGAAATACGAGTAAAAATCACTCGTATAGTATATAAATTTAAATTTGCATAATAAAATTTCGATTAAATTGTGTATTTAATTAACAAAAATTGAGAAAATTTAAAGCATTGGTTGAAATATACTTAATTCTAATATTATATTCTAATATTATATAGAAATATTATAATAAGCATCGATGATCGAAATATCAAAACATGATCTCTTAAACCCTTTTATTCATAATCTGTTTCAATTTTTAATCGCAGTAATGAATGATTGCGATTCGATAAAAATTTATCGTTGCATTACAGTTTCATGGCGTTAATTAATTTTTAATTATTTAATATTTATTAATATTCATAACAAATTATGTTTCACATTTAATCATAATCGTGTTTAACAAAAAAAATTATAATATACGAAGCGTTTCTCACCACTACTTTATTACTCGAGAGTCACCGTGCGAATGATGACAAAGCGGCACCGTATAGCGCGCTACTGTTTATATTTTATATTGCCAAAATCAAACATCGTTATCGATAATTCGTTACCGAAATATTTTATATATTATAAAATATACATTAACGTAAAATATTAAATTATGAAAGTATTTAATTTATTGATTAAAATTAATTATTTATCAAACAATTCACGCAGTCTTTTGTTATGCTAATTAATTGCATCTATAATTGGATTGTTTTACTTCGCGTTCTCTCACATCCCAAATTATATTTAAATTATCAAGTAGAACGATAAAGTAACACGGATGAAATATATTTGTGATACTAAATATTAAAATAATAATTATTGTCCGTAAAAATCACAATTATCGAAGTGATTATTTAATATTTTAAATCCCTATAATTTCATCGATTTTCGATTAAATTGTGTTTTTAGAAAGATTGAGAAAACTTAAAGCATTGCATCGAAATATATTTAATTCTAATATTATATTCTAATATTATATTCTAATATCATAAAGAAATGTTATAATAAGGATCGATGATAGAAATATCACAACATAATCTTTTATACTCTTTTATGTATAACCTGTTTCAATTTTTAATCGCGGTAATCAATGATTGCGATTTGATAAAGATTTCGATCGTTGCTATACTGTTTCATGTCGCTAATTAATTTTTAGTTAAGTAATTTTTATTAAAATTTATTAAAATTTATATAAATTTATTAAATTATGTTTCTACTAATTGTCATCAAATTTAGTAAAAAAATTATAGTATACAAAACGTTTCATACCACTACTTTATTACTCGAGAGTCACCGTACGAATGATGACAAAGCGGCACCGTATAGCGCGCTACTGTTTATATTTTATATTGCCAAAATCAAACATCGTTATCGATCATTCGTTACCGAAATATTTTATATATTATAAAATATACATTAACGTAAAATATTAAATTATGAAAGTATTTAATTTATTGATTGAAATTGATTATTTATCAAACAATTCACGCAGCCTTTTGTAATGCTAATTATTTGCGTCTATAATTCGATTGTTTTACTTCGCGTTCTCTCATATCCCAAATTATATGAATTATTTAAATTATCAAGTAGAACGATAAAGTAACGTATGAAATATATTTGTAATTCTAAATATTAAATTAATAATTATTGTCCGTAAAAATCGCAATTATCGAAGTGATTATTTCATATTTTAAATCCCTATAATTTTATCGATTTTCGATTAAATTGTGTATTTAGAAAGATTGAGAAAACATAAAGCTTTGAATCGAAATATATTTAATTCTAATATTATATTCTAATATTATATTCTAATATTATATTCTAATATCATAAAGAAATGTTATAACAAGGATCGATGATCGAAATATCACAACATAATCTTTTATACTCTTTTATGTATAACTTGCTTCAATTTTTAATCGCGGTAATCAATGATTGCGATTTGATAAAGATTTCGATCGTTGCTATACTGTTTCATGTCGCTAATTAATTTTTAGTTAAGTAATTTTTATTAAAATTTATAGTTAAATTATGTTTCTATACTAATTGTAATCATGTTTAGTAAAAAAATTACAATATGCAAAGCGTTTCTTACCACTACTTTATTACTCGAGAGTCACCGTACGAATGATGATAAAGCGGCACCGTATATATAGCGCGCTACTGTTTATATTTTATATTGCCAAAATCAAACATCGTTATCGATCATTCGTTACCGAAATATTTTATATATTATAAAATATACATTAACGTAAAATATTAAATTATAAAAGTATTTAATTTATTGATTGAAATTGATTATTTATCAAACAATTCACGCAGTCTTTTGTAATGCTAATTATTTGCGTCTATAATTCGATTGTTTTACTTCGCGTTCTTTCATATCCCAAATTATATTTAAATTATCAAGTAGAACGATAAAGTAACGTATGAAATATATGTGTAATTCTAGATATTAAATTAATAATTATTGTCTGTAAAAATCGCAATTATCGAAGTGATTATTTCATATTTTAAATCCCTATAATTTTATCGATTTTCGATTAAATTGTGTATTTAGAAAGATTGAGAAAACTTAAAGCTTTGAATCAAAATATATTTAATTCTAATATTATATTCTAATATTATATTCTAATATCATAAAGAAATGTTATAATAAGGATCGATGATCGAAATATCACAACATAATCTTTTATACTCTTTTATGTATAACCTGCTTCAATTTTTAATCGCGGTAATCAATGATTGCGATTTGATAAAGATTTCGATCGTTGCTATACTGTTACATGTCGCTAATTAATTTTTAGTTAAGTAATTTTTATTAAAATTTATAGTAAATTATGTTTCCATACTAATTGTCATCAAGTTTAGTAAAAAAATTATAGTATACAAAACGTTTCTTACCACTACTTTATTACTCGAGAGTCACCGTACGAATGATGACAAAGCGGCACCGTATAGCGCGCTACTGTTTATATTTTATATTGCCAAAATCAAACATCGTTATCGATCATTCGTTACCGAAATATTTTATGTATTATAAAATATACATTAACGTAAAATATTAAATTATAAAAGTATTTAATTTATTCATTGAAATTGATTATTTATCAAACAATTCACGCAGTCTTTTGTAATGCTAATTATTTGCGTCTATAATTCGATTGTTTTAATTCGCGTTCTTTCATATCCCAAATTATACTTAAATTATCAAGTAGAACGATAAAGTAACGTATGAAATATATTTGTAATTCTAAATATTAAATTAATAATTATTGTCTGTAAAAATCGCAATTATCGAAGTGATTATTTTAAATCCCTATAATTTCATCGATTTTCGATTAAATTGTGTATTTAGAAAGATTGAGAAAACTTAAAGCTTTGAATCAAAATATATTTAATTCTAATATTATATTCTAATATTATATTCTAATATCATAAAGAAATGTTATAATAAGGATCGATGATCGAAATATCACAACATAATCTTTTATACTCTTTTATGTATAACCTGCTTCAATTTTTAATCGCGGTAATCAATGATTGCGATTTGATAAAGATTTCGATCGTTGCTATACTGTTACATGTCGCTAATTAATTTTTAGTTAAGTAATTTTTATTAAAATTTATAGTAAATTATGTTTCCATACTAATTGTCATCAAGTTTAGTAAAAAAATTATAGTATACAAAACGTTTCTTACCACTACTTTATTACTCGAGAGTCACCGTACGAATGATGACAAAGCGGCACCGTATAGCGCGCTACTGTTTATATTTTATATTGCCAAAATCAAACATCGTTATCGATCATTCGTTACCGAAATATTTTATGTATTATAAAATATACATTAACGTAAAATATTAAATTATGAAAGTATTTAATTTATTCATTGAAATTGATTATTTATCAAACAATTCACGCAGTCTTTTGTAATGCTAATTATTTGCGTCTATAATTCGATTGTTTTAATTCGCGTTCTTTCATATCCCAAATTATACTTAAATTATCAAGTAGAACGATAAAGTAACGTATGAAATATATTTGTAATTCTAAATATTAAATTAATAATTATTGTCTGTAAAAATCGCAATTATCGAAGTGATTATTTTAAATCCCTATAATTTCATCGATTTTCGATTAAATTGTGTATTTAGAAAGATTGAGAAAACTTAAAGCTTTGAATCAAAATATATTTAATTCTAATATTATATTCTAATATTATATTCTAATATCATAAAGAAATGTTATAATAAGGATCGATGATCGAAATATCACAACATAATCTTTTATACTCTTTTATGTATAACCTGCTTCAATTTTTAATCGCGGTAATCAATGATTGCGATTTGATAAAGATTTCGATCGTTGCTATACTGTTACATGTCGCTAATTAATTTTTAGTTAAGTAATTTTTATTAAAATTTATAGTAAATTATGTTTCCATACTAATTGTCATCAAGTTTAGTAAAAAAATTATAGTATACAAAACGTTTCTTACCACTACTTTATTACTCGAGAGTCACCGTACGAATGATGACAAAGCGGCACCGTATAGCGCGCTACTGTTTATATTTTATATTGCCAAAATCAAACATCGTTATCGATCATTCGTTACCGAAATATTTTATGTATTATAAAATATACATTAACGTAAAATATTAAATTATGAAAGTATTTAATTTATTCATTGAAATTGATTATTTATCAAACAATTCACGCAGTCTTTTGTAATGCTAATTATTTGCGTCTATAATTCGATTGTTTTAATTCGCGTTCTTTCATATCCCAAATTATACTTAAATTATCAAGTAGAACGATAAAGTAACGTATGAAATATATTTGTAATTCTAAATATTAAATTAATAATTATTGTCTGTAAAAATCGCAATTATCGAAGTGATTATTTTAAATCCCTATAATTTCATCGATTTTCGATTAAATTGTGTATTTAGAAAGATTGAGAAAACTTAAAGCTTTGAATCGAAATATATTTATGTCTAATATTATATTCTAATATTATATTCTAATATCATAAAGAAATGTTATAATAAGGATTGATGATCGAAATATCACAACATAATCTTTTATACTCTTTTATGTATAACTTGCTTCAATTTTTAATCGCGGTAATCAATGATTGCGATTTGATAAAGATTTCGATCGTTGCTATACTGTTTCATGTCGCTAATTAATTTTTTAGTTAAGTAATTTTTATTAAAATTTATAGTAAATTATGTTACTATACTAATTGTAATCATGTTTAGTAAAAAAATTACAATATGCAAAGCGTTTCTTACCACTACTTTATTACTCGAGAATCACCGTACGAATGATGATAAAGCGGCACCGTATAGCGCGCTACTGTTTATATTTTATATTGCTAAAATCAAACATCATGTTATCGATAATTCGTTACCGAAATATTTTATATATTATAAAATATACATTAACGTAAAATATTAAATTATGAAAGTATTTAATTTATTGATTGAAATTGATTATTTATCAAACAATTCACGCAGTCTTTTGTAATGCTAATTATTTGCGTCTATAATTCGATTGTTTTACTTCGCGTTCTTTCATATCCCAAATTATATTTAAATTATCAAGTAGAACGATAAAGTAACACGGATGAAATATATTTGTAATTCTAAATATTAAATTAATAATTATTGTCTGTAAAAATCGCAATTATCGAAGTGATTATTTCATATTTTAAATCCCTATAATTTTATCGATTTTCGATTAAATTGTGTATTTAGGAAGATTGAGAAAACTTAAAGCTTTGAATCGAAATATATTTAATTCTAATATTATATTCTAATATTATATTCTAATATCATAAAGAAATGTTATAATAAGGATCGATGATCGAAATATCACATCATAATCTTTTATACTCTTTTATGTATAACCTGCTTCAATTTTTAATCGCGTTAATCAATGATTGCGATTTGATAAAGATTTCGATCGTTGCTATACTGTTACATGTCGCTAATTAATTTTTAGTTAAGTAATTTTTATTAAAATTTATAGTAAATTATGTTTCCATACTAATTGTCATCAAGTTTAGTAAAAAAATTACAATATGCAAAGCGTTTCTTACCACTACTTTATTACTCGAGAGTCACCGTACGAATGATGACAAAAGCGGCACCGTATAGCGCGCTACTGTTTATATTTCATATTGCCAAAATCAAACATCGTTATCGATAATTCGTTACCGAAATATTTTATATATTATTAAAATATACATTAACGTAAAATATTAAATTATGAAAGTATTTAATT